>NC_086447.1:875728895-877072645 GCF_028390025.1 Pseudophryne corroboree
TCACAAGGAGATTGACAGGAAGAGGGAGTTTGTGGGTGGCAACTGACCATTTTCTGGGAGTGGTAGGAAAAACGCAGACGTGTCCAAGCGTTTGCAGGGCGGGTGTCTGACGTCAAATCCGGTCCCGGACAGGCTGAAGTGATCGCAGCGGCTGAGTAAGTCCTGGGCTACTCAGAGACTGCACAAAATCTGTTTGTACAGCTCTGCTACACATGCGACCGCACACTTGCACAGCTAAAATACACTCCCCCTGTGGGCGGCGACTATGCGAACGCAGGACTGCAAAAAAACCCTAGCGAGCGATCAGGTCTGAATTAGGCCCTTTGGCCGCAACATTGAACATTACAGCAATCCTGTAGTCGGTCAGAATCTATGACGGTACATGTGCTACTGATGCCAGTCTCAGACACCAGCACGCCTCTGATATTCCCACCAGTGAAAGCCACTTCCCAGTCACCGCCCATGCAATTCCGATCTGCCACCCCCGACAATGACATCTGACTCTGTCCGGGCCTGAATCAGAGTGCATACAGAGTATTCAGTTGTATAGTTTCTTTCGAGAAGACATTGGGCCTGATTCAGAGAGGGACACCGCGGCTGTGCTATAATATGCTAATGTAGCAGGAGGCGTCTTCTGTAAGTAGACGCCTCCTGCCGGCTTCTGTGATGCAGCATCGGATCATCTGCAAGGACATCGGTCATCTGAGTAACCCATAGGCTGCTCAGGATGGGTGGTGTGTTCACATAGCCGGGGCCAGCCACTCTGGGGCTAGAATGATGACTATCACCGTCCCTTCCCCACCCCCAAGTGGCCACAGCATGTTAGTCATCAGCTTAGGGGGGCGCTACGACCGTCGTCACAGACAGATCTACACATGCCCAGTGCAGATCCTGAAAACATTAAAGCGTGAACCATTGTGTTTACTGGCACAATGACCCGATGCCACAGAAGCCGGCACCAGGCCTCTATTTACACAAGCCGCCTCCTGCTGCATTCGCATATTTTAGCACAGCCGCTGCGTACAAAGCTGCCAGGACTGTGCTACTGCGTCCATCTCTTGCTCAGGCCCTGTATTTCTACTAATCATGCTGCTAGCATTTGTTTCTGGTAGTCAAAGAGATGCCGCAATTCTTCCTATATGTAAGACAAATCAATTTACCGTTGTGGCTTTGGCAGCAAACCTTGGGGTCAGTCCAATTAAGTGCGAAAGATGTGATGTGCCGTTTCTGCGGCACCCGATCTCGCATCCTTCGTGGGCCGGAACTCGTGTAAAATTGCCCTGAGCCCTATTGGGTGGCAAGCACTTTTGTGCGAGTTTGGGAGGCTTTAAAGTGCGGCCACTGCCGCGACAACTCGCACCTGCGAGGTCATCGCAGATAATTGGATCAACCCCATTATGTGGATTATACCGGTTGAATATAAGAAGGTCAGTGGTGTTTGGGCGGAGGTTTTGGTGGATGGTAGACCCACCCATTACCCCTGAGGGGTTCAGTATGATTTTCCGGCGGTTGGGATCCTGGCTGTCATAATACCGACGTCGAGATCCCGATGAATGAAATCCGGACAGGGGTGCGTAAAGGATATTCTCCCTTCTCCCCTACCCCCTAACCCACTCTTTCCGCAGCCCAACCCTAACCTACTGTCTTTAGTGCCTAACCCTAACCTCCCTGCGATGGTGCCTAAACCTAACCCCCCCAACCCGCTGCCTAACCCTAACATCTCCCCTGTCGCAGCCTAAACCTCCCGGGTTGGGGCTAAACGAACCCCTTACTGGCCGTAAACCTAACCCGTACCATACTTACTATGGGCTGTATGCCGGATGACGGGATTCTTGTGTCGGCCTCCTGACCCTTTTTGGATTCCGGCATCGGGATTCTGACCGGTGTCGGCATTCCCGACAGCCGGCATATTAACCGCATCTCCCTCTGAGGCCTGAGCAGATTCAGGTGGAGGCACTGGCAGACAACGGAGAGTCAGTAAGAAGAGTGTTGCTGAGTGGACCCCACTTACACACGACCTCACCTGGAGACATGTACCATAGGGGTGCGATTCTTTCTCTTGTCACCATTACTGAAATATTGTCGCTGTGACTGATGTTTGGAGAATGCTGGATATAGATGAGGAAGGAGGAATTGATGGTTATTGGTCCTCTGTTTTCAGATCTCCCTGTCACGGTGACACCATCTCTATCCCAGTACACCCAGATATACAGTAATGTACTCTAATGCTTCAGCTCTGTGTACCACCCACTGCGCTGGCTGTGCAGCAGGAACCATAATGAGCTGATGTGTATCTGAGCTATTATGTGTTTGCCATTGTACGTTGTACAGTAGGGAGTGCAGCCAGATGAGTGTTTGGGGATTGTTTTTCCCTGCACTGTCTATCTGATCCACTCCAGATCCCACATATGTAGATCAGTTACAGTTCCTCTCTGTCCTCTGTGCAAGTTGTCTTCTGCGCTATCATTTGTGTCTTTACATTTATTAGTTTATTACAATAGTTGCATAGCTTTAGGGAGTGCAGTGTTCTGCTGGGAGTCATGACAGCAGGCTTGCTTGACTTAAGGGTCACTACAGGCGTTGTGTGCAGACTTCATGAGACACATTCATTTTGGCTAATAACCAAGCCAGCACGATCCAAGTCCATGGCAAAAGACAAAATTAGGGGTTCACGAGCAGGGAAATCTCATTGATTCTGCAGTATACGCGGAATCAGTGAGATTCTGCGCGGCAATACCCTATTTTAGGCGCAGGGAAAAGGCTATATAGTTGAATAGCCTTTCCCCGCACCATGCAGTAATTACCTGACAATTAGCTGCGGAGTAAACCCAGCAGCTAATTGGAAATGCCCCCATGTGTCTTCTACCGCACCCATCCACCACCTAAAGTCTAGTTACTACTGTTTATCACTTGGTACTAAACTGCAGAGCCCAACGCATGTAGCTCAGTAGCCAAGGTTCTCCTGCTCAGTCCTTTAAACCCCAAACAGTTCATGTTTTCCAGGTCTCCTCACAGAATCACAAGTGAAATAATGTGCTCCACCTGTGGATCTTTCAGAATGTGTCAGTGAGTAATGAATACACCTGTGCACCTACTGGGTGACCTGGAAAACGGGAACTGTTTGGGGTCCTGAGGACCAGGTTTGAGAACCACATGGACTTTTTCTTGCAGTAACCAGGATCAGGAACCCTGTGTGTGAGCAGTAATTTAGTGAGGAGGGAGGAATTTAGAGGGACGTCCAGGTGTAGAGCCCTCTGATGGAGGGGGTCATATTGGAGAGTCTGCAGGCTTGTGCATTAGATGTGCATTTACAGTGTGAGCAAACACTGAAACGCTTGTAACACATTTCATATCAAGTACAATAAATGCATAGACATGCTGCCTAAACGTGCTGGGGCTGACTCTGAGTTGGAATAATCAGTGTGTTTTGCATATAGCGCATATACATACACATACAGAGCATATTTGCATGTCCGTCCTATTCTGAGTCATATGGAACTTGGGTGGATCTATCTTCCCGTGAAGTTGGATGGTTTTTGTCAACAGTAATGCGCACAGAACCGCCCTGCCTTGTGGGAGTGTCGTGGGTCTGGCGAAGGTGCGTATCTAAAGATCTCTTCAATTCTGAGTCATGTGTACAGGGAGTGGAAGCTTGACTCTGATGGGTCCCTTACCCCCAACATGCAGCTGGTGCATACTTGCCTACCTGACCCTCTCCATGAGGGAGAAAATGCTCTGTTCCTGGACTTTCCTGGTAATGTATGATTGCCATCACCTGTGGTGAGCTAGTTAATTGATAAGAAAGGTGTTTCACCACAGGTGATGGCAATGATACATTACCAGGAAAGTCCAGGAACAGAGCATTTTCTCCCTCATGGAGAGGGTCAGGTAGGCAAGTATGTGCTGGTGCAAGTGCCAGTACTAGTGATGGCGATTACAGCGGCTGCCGTAACATCAGTGACCGGTACTGGCTTCCGCTTGCTGACACACAAATCCCAGCATCAGGCCTATGGACCCTTGCATTAGCATGAAGTAGTAAATTAGACTTTCACGGCTGCCCGCAGCTACAGCGACTCATGTTCAGTCCCAGTGGAACGTATAAATGTGTGTGAATGCGCCATAGTGCACGTGTTCCAGTACGCACGTTTTATTTGCACTCTGCCATCTGTATGTACATACTGTAAAAGGATGAGTTCCCAACCATTCCTTGTAACATATAACCCCCTTGTGATGGTCATTGTTTATATAGTATCCCCCTCCAAAGTGTACACATTCCGATTAGTTCCTGATAACATTTATTAATACATGTTCTCTTATCTTGATTGTTATGTAACAGATTGCAGTACCCCGTGTAGCTATTCAGCAACTTACTACAAGATACCAGCCCTGCCTGTCTGATTGTTCCATCCTCCATCATTGAGAGCACAATAGTGGTTCTTCTCTTTATTCCGTTCGATGGCTGTCACAGACACTGACAAATCCCTATGCTGAATGAGCTGCAGGATATCACTCCTGTGCGTCGCCTGTGTATAAGTGCGGCTTTATCACAAATTCAGCTTTTCAGAGGAAAATTAATCAAGGAGCTGATTTTGCTACTTTCATGACAGAAATGATTATTGTGCTAAAGCTGGGAGTTCTTGTCTTTGATGAAAGAAGAATGTGCTATTGTGCAGCCAGCTGGCCGCGGCGTACATTACTCAACACATGCTAGTGCCAGCGATTGTTCAGCGACATTGTGTGCTCAATTAGAGCTCAATAAATTAGACGTGTTGTACTTGTGGACAAAGATGCGTCTGCGCTTTCTGATCCCCACATCTATCTTTTTCAGTATGGTTGTATTGGTTTGTTATAATTCTAGGTAATCTCGTATTTACATAGACGTCTAGCTATGGGGTCTTCTATTCCACAAGTGGTGACAGATCTCCATCCAAGCGAGTCAGGTTTCCAGTGGACCCGAGAGTCACATTAATGCTGCAGATGTGGTGGCTGAACACTCTGCTAATCCACAGGATTACGTCCCGGATTCACGGGACTGAGACGTAGAACAGAAGGTGGAGTTTGGTCTATTGATGCAATGCTAGGAAATAAGAATCAATGGAATGGCAGAAAATATATGCTGCTGTCTCGTAAGAATCTATTTCTCATTGTGTCTACGGGCTGAATGCAGTTTAATAATTAGACCCCCGAGTCTCCCTGAAATCTGTTATATCACTGTATAGCTATTGCAGTAAAGACCAGCCAGAGTGGAACTTTAGGTTATAATTCAAGATCGGCAGTGGTTTAGGGATTAGGTAAAGACCGGAATGGTCTGGACCCCGGATCGCTGGACTGGACTGGCTCCCTACAGCAAACTCTGTCATTCTGGAATTTGTAGTGCTCATCCCCTTCTGTCCCAGTCCGGGGAGAGGGGCCTGTCCAGGAGGTTTTGCCTGTGACAGCTGTCACCGTGGTGGCGGGGAGGGAAAGATTATAGCTTCAACGTATGATCTGGACCGTTCTGGTTAGGTTTAGGCTGTGGGGGAAGGGTAAGGGTTAGGCTGCCGGGAGGGGGTTAAGTTTAGGCTGCGGGGAAGGGGGGTTAGGCACCCCTGGGGAGGGTTAGGTTGCGGAGGGTGGGTTAGGTTTAGGCTGCGGGGAGGGAGCATTAGGGTTAGGCACCACCGGGGAGGGTTAGGGTTAGGCTGTAGGGGGGGTTAGGTTTAGGCTGCAGGAAAGGGGGGTTAGGAATCAAGGTTAGCTTGGTTAATTAGTCTATGCCGGTATTTTAAACATTGGGATGCAGTCATTGGTATATTGACAGCCGGCATCCCAATTTTCGGGATCCTGATACCAACCCCCCCTTCCCCATATCTATCCACTTGTGCAAGTAGCAGTCGTCACTATCAGCAGGCAGTTGCACCAGCATTGTTCTTGGTGCAACAGATTGATCGGAAATCAGGCCGATCTCTGCGTAGACTCCCCTCTGATTATCCCACAATTCCAACTACACGCCCCCAGGACACTTATCCTACTTAGACTCCCAGTTGATGCCCAGTTACCCCCATTCCGGGAGCAAGTGAAGAGGTGGCTGAGATACGTGCAAGTCTGAATCGCCCGTAGTTACCAGTGGTTGTGTAAGCTTGGTTACTGAGAATGTGGAGTGCATAATATTTCAATATCCATCTGCAAAACAGAATTGTGTGCAGCTCTATATCAGCCTGTTGTGTTCCCTATGGTGGGGGAAGCGGCACAGACAGCCATGACCATAAGTAATGGGGGAAATCATCAGTGATGCTACAGATGCAGAGAGGAGATACCTGTACCTGTAGGTATATTTTGTCAACATTCATCTTATCGACATGGCCATGATGTCAATATGTAATTAGAATGTTGCTAAAATTGTGTCCCAGTTGGGTCCAGCGCTCAGGTGATGGTGACTTCTGGCTGTGATAGAGCAGATCTGGTAGTATCCGTTACCCCTAACTAACCATAACCCACCCCTTTGTGCCGATCCTTAACTTTCCCCTTCCGCAGTCTAACCCAAACACTCCTCCTAGTTCCTTATCCTAACCCTTCCCTCCCGCAGTCTAACTCTCCCTTCCTGCAGACTAACCGTAACTCTCCCCATAGTGCCTAACCCTCCCCTCCTACACCCTTACCCTAACTCTGTCCTTACTGCCTAACCCTAACTCTCACCCTAGTGCCTAACCGTAACACTTCCCTTCCGCAGCCGAACCCTATCTCTATCCCTACTGACTAACTCTCCTCTCCTACAGCCTTACACTAACTCTGTCCTTACTGCCTAATCCTAACTCCGCCCCCCTAGTGCCTAACCCTCCCCTCCTGCAGCCTAACCCTAACTCTTCCCCTAGTGCCTAACTCCTAACAGACCCACAGCCTGCATGAAGGGCTTTACAGTGTGATCGCTGTTGTAACAGCGATCGCCTCTGAATTAAGCCCTCTAACTCTCCCCCTACTGCCTAACTCTAACCCTTCCCCTACTGCCTAATCCTAACTCTCCCCTACTGCCTAACCCTAATCCTCTCCTCTTGCAGCCTAACCCTAACTCTCCCCCTACTGCTGAACACTAACCCTCTCCTGTAGCACTTCCTGTAGAATGTCGACCTTTCACATGTCAGCATGTTCTGTGTCGACATTTCAGCAATATGTTGTGATTGTTGACAGTGTGGCTGCATCCCATTTGGATGTGTTACTAGTAGGAGTGAGCTGAACATATTTACTTCTACAGCCGCCGAGGTGGTGATTGTCTGCCCCATTGGGATGTAGTCATGATCTCGGCGGTCAGGGTCCCGACAGAGGGATCCTGGTGTTCACAATGCCGACAAATCCCGACAGTAAGTATTAGGGTTAGGGTCAGGGTTAGTTTTAGGATGAAGCACTAGGGAAAGGCCTAGGCTTAGGCTGCGGGATGGGATGGTTAGGGTTAGGCTGCGGGAGCGGTGGGTTAGGGCTAGGGTTACGGTTAGAATACTGACCAGGATCCGTTTGCATTGTGACCGCCGTGATTCCGCTGTCAGGATTCTGACCATCCCATGACCCTACTTTCTTTGCCGTGTCATTTGCACAAGTGGATGCATATTAATAAGTGCAGATTAAGTGGTTCCGAATATGAAACAAGATACTGAAGTTGTGATGCCCCCGTGTCCCCTACAGTCTTGAACCCTATAAATTGGAGTCAGACGTTTCATGTTTCTCTGGCAGGACTTGGCCTGAAGATCTCCATATAGAATCTCCAAACCCGCTCCAAACGGCTGAATGAACTCTCTCTTTGTTGTGCTAGCCCCACTTAAAATGTGCAGTTTGTGTGGCTGGAACTATACACCTCTATGACAACGTTTGTTTTGGCATGGAACCTGATTTCTGTGGAACTCCGGGGCTACTTTGCTCACGTCTAGTAGTTGCTCCTGGCAGACACATTCTAGGAGCAAACCCCCTCTTAGTTTTCAGATATGATTATGGAAAGACTTGTGCTTGTATTGAAGAAGAGGAAGCCTTTGGTGTTTTACTAAGCTGCACAGTGCAGACGTTCTGGATCACGTCCTCATTAGCACCTACAGTGCTCCAAGGTCCATGATCCAGTTCACAAGGCCCAACGTACTCAACGCTTCCACTGAGCAGAATTTCAGTACTGATGATTCAGTGTCCAGTCTCATCCATGACCAGTATTTGTAGTAATATAAATCAGATGTTGTTACCGATGGCCAGAGCACTCTTTAGCCATATCCCTTCCTCTACTTTAATTGTGAATAATAAAATAGCATTGCTGGGAAAATCAACAGGGCAGTTGGAGCAGGAAAAGATCCAGTTCTCAACATTCTTTTCTCAGTTGAAATTGTGGTGATTTATTTAGTGCGAATTCAGTCCAGAAGGTTTAAGTGTGTTGCTGTGCCTGAGACGGACATTCTGCAGCGGGGCTTGGTGAGCCCAAGTGTAGTTATCATGCAAAGGGTGGTGCCATCCTGGCCGCATAGGATATGAGTGCACACTGTTCCCATAAAGTAGTAATGCAAACATGTACCCTTTCTATGCCAGATCTACAATATCCGGCCCTTTTACACTGCCATGATACATACAATCTGGGAATTATTACTGCAACGTTCTAGATGATTACACACAGCAGAAGGGGCTATGGGCCTTATTCAAAAATGTACGCTGACCCAATGGTTTGCATCCACCTCCAATGGTTGGAGATCTGCACATGTCTCTTTCTGAACTACGGGCGCAGTGTCCTTAAGCCACTGCATGATTCACAAAATAAGGCCAGTGTCAGCATCTTCCGATGCTGATTTATTGGCCTCAGCTGTGAACCGAAGATGGCTATTCTTAGGCTAACTCAGATGACTGATGCTGCAACCGATGGTCGCGATGGTGATCAGATTCTGTGCCTTCAGGTGCAGCTCTTGGATCGGTGTCCTTTGTCCTCAGACGCTTCCTGCTGCATTGGAATTATTTTGCATCGCTGTTTTATCTTTTTATCAGCGAAGCAAATAGCATCCATATATGATTCAGGCCCTATGAACTCGTATATTTATAAGGAGTCGCCTTCAATACAGGGAGTAATGGTACAGGGAGTAATGGTACAGGGAGTAATGGTACAGGGAGTAATGGTACAGGGAGCAATGGTACAGGCAATGGTACAGGGAGCAATGGTACAGGGAGTAATGGTACAGGGAGTAATGGTACAGGGAGTAATGGTACAGGGAGCAATGGTACAGGGAGTAATGGTACAGGGAGTAATGGTACAGGGAGCAACAGGGAGTAATGGTACAGGGAGTAATGGTACAGGGAGTAATGGTACAGGGAGTAATGGTACAGGGAGTAATGGTACAGGGAGTAATGGTACAGGGAGCAATGGTACAGGGAGCAACAGGGAGTAATGGTACAGGGAGTAATGGTACAGGGAGTAATGGTACAGGGAGTAATGGTACAGGGAGCAATGGTACAGGGAGTAATGGTACAGGGAGCAATGGTACAGGGAGTAATGGTACAGGGAGTAATGGTGACATCACCAAAGTTTTTTTTTTTTTTTTTAAGGTGCGCAGAGGAAATCATTTACCAAATGCAGTGATACATACATCATAGTGCCTGTATACCCTTCTACCCTGTATATGAGCTGAGTCGCACACAGAGAGGAAGAACCTGAAGAGACAAACTGTAGAAGTGTAAATGTCACATTAAGGTCCAAGGGGCAGATGTATTAACCTGAAGAAGGCATAAGGAAGTGATAAACCAGTGATATGTGCAAGGTGATAAACACACCAGCCAATCAGCTCCAATATGTAAATAAACAGTTAGGAGCTGATTGGCTGGTGGGTTTATCACCTTGCACATATCACTGGTTTATCACTTCCTTATGCCATCTTCAGGTTAATACATCTACCCCCAAGTACTTTACCGCCACCACTTCCTATTAATCCAACTTTCTCTGACGTCCTAGTGGATGCTGGGTACTCCGTAAGGACCATGGGGTATAGACGGGCTCCGCAGGAGACTGGGCACTCTTAAAAGAAAGATTAGGTACTATATCTGGTGTGCACTGGCTCCTCCCTCTATGCCCCTCCTCCAGACCTCAGTTAGTATCTGTGCCCGGCCAGAGCTGGATGCACCCTAGGGGCTCTCCTGAGCTTCCTAGAAAAGAAAGTATTTGTTAGGTTTTTTATTTTCAGTGAGATCTGCTGGCAACAGACTCACTGCTACGTGGGACTGAGGGGAGAGAAGCGAACCTACCTGCTTGCAGCTAGCTTGGGTTTCTAAGGCTACTGGACACCATTAGCTCCAGAGGGATCGAACACAGGCCCAGTCCTCGGTCGTCCGGTCCCGGAGCCGCGCCGCCGTCCCCCTTGCAGAGCCAGAAGAATGAAGAGAAGTTGAAAATCGGCAGCTGAAGACTCCGGTCTTCATTAAGGTAGCGCACAGCACTGCAGCTGTGCGCCATTGCTCCCTTAGCACACCACACACTCCGGTCACTGATGGGTGCAGGGCGCTGGGGGTGGGAGGGGGGCGCCCTGGGCAGCAATTAGATTACCTTATTACCTTACTTGGCGAAAAGCACATAATACAGTCTGATTAACTGTATATGTGCATTAACCCCCGCCATAAAAGGACAGAAGCCCGCCGCTGAGGGGGCCGGGCCTTCTTCCTCAGCACACCGGCGCCATTTTCTCTTCACAGCTCAGTTGGAAGGAAGCTCCCCAGGCTCTCCCCTGCAGTATCCTGGTACACAAAGGGTAAAAAAGAGAGGGGGGGCACATAAATTTAGGCACAAAACTGTGTATATAAGCTGCTATAGGGGAAAAATCACTCAGTATAGTGTACATCCCTGTATTATATAGCGCTGTGGTGTGTGCTGGCATACTCTCTCTCTGTCTCTCCAAAGGGCCTGGTGGGGGAACTGTCTTCAAATAGAGCATCCCCTGTGTGTGTGGTGTGTCGGTACACGTGTGTCGACATGTCTGAGGTAAAAGGCTCCTCTAAGGAGGTGATAGAGCGGATAAGTGTGTGGGAGGGTGTCTCCGTCAACAACGCTGACACCTGTTTGGATATGTGTAAGTGCTGAGGTAAAATTATTGCACAAAAGGTTAGGGAACAGAAAGGAAATCTACCCTGGTCTGTCCCTATGTCACAGAGTCCTTCAGAGTCTCTCTATGCTCACTATCCAAAATAACAAAGTATCGACACGGAGTTTAACTCCACTGTCGACTACGATAATGCAAAGTTACAGCCAAGAGGGCTAAAAGATATTCAATATATGATTATTGGAATAAAAGATGATTTGCATATCACTGATGACCCATCTGTCCCTGACACGAGAGTACACATGTTAAGGGGAAGAATGCTGAGGTAAATTTCCCTCCTCTCATGAGGAAAAAGAGCGGGAATCTCCAGACAAGAGACGGCAGCTTCCCACAAGAGAATTCTCAGGCTGGATCCTTTCCCCACTAGGGCCAGGATGTGTTGAGAATCTTCCCCTTGGGTGTCCTGTTTGCACTAGCTATTCTCAGGGATCCTGCAGATAGTGTGCACATTCTAGTATACTACCCAGACCGGCGATTGTGTCGGCATGGGTTTATAGCGCTGTGGCAGCGTGGACAGGTACCTTATCAGCAGAGATTGAGACCCTAGTATGCATATAAATATTTTAAGATGCTGTCTTAAGTGATAGATATATAATTATAAAGCATGCCCAAAGGGACATGAGTATACTGGGTCCTAGAGACAAAAGCTATGTCGATTTCTGCTTGACGTGTCCTGTAGAATATACATTGGACAGATGATGCCGACTTAAGAGGCATATGGAAGGCTGAGGATTGTGTGGAGAAAGGTTCTCGGGCCTGGTCTCCACAGCTATAGCTGGTAATTCTGATATTTTGCCTTATATTCCTGCACAGCCTAGGAAAGCACGACATTATTAAATGCAGCTTTTCGAATAAAGAAACAAGAAAGTCTGAGGTGCGTCCTTTCTTGTCAGAGCCGGGGGCAGAGGAAAGAAGCTGTACAACACAGCTAGTCCCCAGGAACAGAAGTCCTCCCCGGCCTCTACAAAAATCCACCGCATGTCGCTGGGGCTCCACAGGCGGAGCTAGGCCTGGTGGGGACACGCCTTCGTAAGTTCAGCCACAAGTGGGTTCACTCCCTGTTAGATCCCTGGGCAATAGAAATTGTATCGCAGGGATACAGGCTGGACTGTGAGAAGATGCCCCCTCACCGAGGACCCGGCGGGCTTCCCCCCAAGAGAGGGAGCCAGAGTTAACTGCAATTCGTAAATTGTATCTTCAACAGGTGGTGGTCAAGGGTCCCCTCCTTCAACAAGAGGGTGTTATTATTCGACCATGTTATAATCCCGAAACCAGACGGTTCGGTTAGACCCATATTGAATTAAAATCCCTGAACATATACCTGAAAAGGTTCAGGTTCAAGATGGAATCGCTAAGAGCGGTCATTGCAAGCCTGAAATGAATCGGGACATAAGGGATGCATACCTTCGTGTCCCCATTTATCCACCTCATCAGGCGTACCTCAGAATTGCGGTACGGGATTGTCATTACCAATTTCACCAAGGTAATGGCGGATATAATGGTGCTCCTGCGGAAGCAAGGTGTCACTATTATCACATACTTGGATGATCTCATAAAAGCGAGATCAAGAGAGCAGTTGCTGGACAGCGTATCACCTTCTCTGGAAGTGAAACGGCAACACGACTGGATTCTATATATTCCGAAGTCGCAGTTGGATCCTACAGCTCATCTGCCTCGCCTAGGCATGATCCTAGACACAGACCAGAAGAGGGTTTATCTCCCGATAGAGAGAGCTCAGGAGCTCATGATACTTGTCAGGAATCTATTGAAAAACAAAAACAGATGTCAGTGCATCACTGCACTCGAGTCCTGGGAAGGATGATGGCATCATACGAGGCCATCCCCTTCGGCTGGTTCCATGCAAGGACAATGGAACTTACTGGACAAGTGGTCCGGATCACATCTTCAGATGCATCGGTTAATCACCCTATCCCCCAGGGCCAGGGTGTCTCTCCTGTGGTGGCTGCGGAGTGCTCACCTTCTCGAGGGCCGCAGATTCGGCATTCAGGACTGGGTCCTGGTGACCACGGATGCAAGCCTCCGAGGGTGGGGGGCAGTTACACAGGGAAGAAAATTCCAAGGTTTGTGGTCAAGCCAACAGACTTGCCTTCACATCAATATCCTGGAACTAAGGGCCATATACAACGCCCTAAGTCAAGCGGAGTTCCTGCTTCGCGACCAACCGGTTCTGATCCAGTCAGACCGCAGGGGCTCATGTAAACCGCCAGGGCGGCACAAGGAGCAGGGTGGCGAGGGTAGAAGCCACCACAATTCTTCGCTGGGCGGAGAATCAAGTAAGCGCACTGTCAGCAGTGTTCATTCCGGGAGTGGACACGACCTCTACCCGGGAAAGTGGTGACTTCGTCAGGAAGTCTTCACGCAGTTTTGCAAATTGATGGAAACTGCCTCAGGTGGACTACGTGGCGTCCCACCTCAATAAAAAGATAAAAAAGGTTTTACGCTGGGTCAAGGGACTCTCAGGCGATAGCTGTGGTCGCACTAGTAACACCGTGGGTGTTCCAGTCGGTCTATATATTCCCTCCTCTTCCTCTCCGACCCAAGGGCTGAGAATTGTAATAAACGGAGGAGTGTGAACAATATTCTTTGCTCTGGATTGGCCAAGAAGGACTCGGTACCCGGAACTGCAAGAAATGCTCTCAGAGGACCCATGGCCTCTGCCTCTCAGTCAGGACATGTTGCAACAGGGACCCTGTCTTATCCAAGACTTCCGCGACTGCGTTGGACGGCATGGCGGTTGAACGCCGGATCCTAGCGGAAAAGGGCATTCCGGATGCAGTTATTCCTACGCTGATAAAGGCTAGGAAAGACGTGACAGCAAGACTTTTTCACTGTATATGGCGAAAATAGGTTGCTTGGTGTGTGGCCGGGAAGGCCCTACAGAGGAATTCCAGGGGGGTCGATTCCTGCACTTCCTACAGTCAGGAGTGACTATGGGCCTAAAATTAGGATCCATAAAGGCCAAGATTTCGGCCCTATCCCTTTTTCTCTTAAAAAAGAACTGGCTTCACTGCCTGAAGTTCGGACGTTGTTACAGGGGTGCTGCATATTCAGCCCCTTTTGTGCCTCCAGTGGCACCTTGGGATCTTAACGTGTGTTGGATTCCTAAAATCCCACTGGTTTGAGCCACTTAAGACCGTGGAGCTAAAATATCTCACGGGGAAAGTGGTCATGCTTTTGGCCTTAGCTTGGACTAGGCGTGTGTCAGAATTGGCGGCTTTGTCATGTAAAAGCCCATATCTGATCTTCCATATGGAAAGGGCAGAATGGAGGACTCGTCCCCAATTTCTCCCTAAGGTGGTATCATCGTTTCATTTGAACCTACCTATTGTGGTGCCTGCGGCTACTAGGGACTTGGAGGATTCCAAGTTGCTGGACGTAGTCCGGGCCCTGAAACTTTATGTTTCCAGGACGGCTAGAGTCAGAAAAACTGACTCGCTATTTATCCTGCATGCACCCAACAAGCTGGGTGCTCCTGCTTCAAAGCAGACTATTGCTCGCTGGATCTGTAGCACGATTCAGCTTGCACATTCTGCGGCTGGACTGCCGCATCCTAAATCAGTAAAAGCCCATTCCACGAGGAAGGTGGGCTCTTCTTGGGCGGCTGCCCGAGGGGTCTCGGCTTTACAACTTTGCCGAGCTGCTACTTGGTCGGGTTCAAACACTTTTGCAAAATTCTACAAGTTTGATACCCTGGCTGAGGAGGACCTTGAGTTTGCTCATTCGGTGCTGCAGAGTCATCCGCACTCTCCCGCCCGTTTGGGAGCTTTGGTTTAATCCCCATGGTCCTTACGGAGTACCCAGCATCCACTAGGACGTCAGAGAAAATAAGAATTTACTCACCGGTAATTCTATTTCTCGTAGTCCGTAGTGGATGCTGGGAGCCCGTCCCAAGTGCGGAGTCTCTGCAATACATGTATATAGTTATTGCTTAACTAAAGGGTTATTGTATGAGCCATCTGTTGAGAAAGGCTCAGTTATTGTTCATACTGTTAACTGGGTATAGTTATCACGAGTTGTACGGTGTGATTGGTGTGGCTGGTATGAGTCTTACCCTGGATTCCAAATCCTTTCCTAGTAATGTCAGCTCTTCCGGGCACAGTTTCCCTAACTGAGGTCTGGAGGAGGGGCATAGAGGGAGGAGCCAGTGCACACCAGATATAGTACCTAATCTTTCTTTTAAGAGTGCCCAGTCTCCTGCGGAGCCCGTCTATACCCCATGGTCCTTACAGAGTACCCAGCATCCACTACGGACTACGAGAAATAGAATTACCGGTGAGTAAATTCTTATTTTTCTATTTTCTCTTAAAATACAGTTTGGGTTAGCTTCATATATTAATAAAAAGGAATCCTGAGAGTAAGGGTCCATCTCTATTTATTGCATGGAGCAATGGGTTTATTTGTTTGAAATTCCCAGATACAACGCACTGTGGAAGAGAGAAACAGGCTCCTTTAAAACTATAGGATGAGACCCAAGACCATCAGGTGCTAAATTGTTCTCCTTTTGCAGAATTAAAAACACAGGCCTCTAAAAATGTGCCGTCACCAGCTGACATTTCGGTAACGCCGCTCCGCAGTTGTAAACCTCGTTTCTGCGCCAGTTCTGGAAATGTCAGCACTCCACCCAGTCAAGCCCAGTGCAGTGTGCTTCACAATCCCATGGCATTGCACTGCGGACCCACAGCCGATTTTACACTGAATAATCTGCTCTTCCGAAGATTCCTCCGGTGGGTACAGACCATAATGTGCTTTCTTTAATTAAGTGAGGTAAACCCTGTGTATTTGTCCCATCTCATTAAAATGTCACCTAAGTACAGTAAAACCACAAAGTAGCACATGGGATCATCGCTGCCGGTGTCTCAGGCTGGAAATGCGCGGAAAACATGACCTGCCTTTATTTGTATTTGTGTAGACAGAGGTCGTTAGAGAAATCTTGTCTGGTAAACCACGACCACCTGTCCTGTAACTGTGTAAACTGTGTGAGCGGGCTGTAGTGTAATATGTGCAGTACAGTACGTGTCTCCATAGACATACATTACGCCGGAACATCACTTAATGCTGTTATTACTCTGATTTCGTTCCAGCATCTTTGCCCAGATCTGTTCAGAATAATCAAGGGAAAGTGGGACAGTCTATGATTCCATTACTTTATTCTCAGTTTTCCTTATGTGAAATGTTTTAAGATCCAGATTAATTTCCTCCTTAGAACACATGTACTATATTATGATGCCTTATAGGCTTTTATAGACCTTTTTTGTTTGTTTTTATGGCCACATATGTACAGAGAACATTCATTAGATATGTTATGTATTTATATGAGGCCCCTTCTACTGTGTTAGGGCTCATGCAGCAATTTGCCGTATTCTGTAATGTGGTTACGGAGGGATAGTGACTGTATGCAGGAATGCAATAACATTGCTGCATTACACTGAACATGAAGGGTTTGTGTAAGGTCAGACCGTGACGTGTCCGTTTCCATCATATGCAGACAGTGAGTAAGCAGATCTGTGCTGCTGTGTGATGGCGGCACTATCAGGAGTACAATCTGCAGCTCTGTCTACACATCATGCGGGTGCTGTGTCAGCTGTGTGATCGCTGTGCTGTTAGGAGTATACTCTGCAGCTCTATCTACACATCATGCGGGTGCTGTGTCAGCTGTGTGATCGCTGTGCTGTTAGGAGTATACTCTGCAGCTCTATCTACACATCATGCGGGTGCTGTGTCAGCTGTGTGATCGCTGTGCTGTTAGGAGTATACTCTGCAGCTCTATCTACACATCATGCGGGTGCTGTGTCAGCTGTGTGATCGCTGAGCTGTTAGGAGTATACTCTGCAGCTCTGCCTACACATCATGCGGGTGCTGTGTAAGCTGTGTGATCGCTGTGCTGTTAGGAGTATACTCTGCAGCTCTATCTACACATCATGCGGGTGCTGTGTCAGCTGTGTGATCGCTGTGCTGTTAGGAGTATACTCTGCAGCTCTATCTACACATCATGCGGGTGCTGTGTCAGCTGTGTGACTGCTAAGTTGTTAGGAGTATACTCTGCAGCTCTATCTACACATCATGCGGGTGCTGTGTCAGCTGTGTGATCGCGGCACTATCCGGAGCACAATCTGCAGCTCTATCTACACATCATGTGGGTGCTGTGTCAGCTGTGTGATCGCGGCACTATCCGGAGCACAATCTGCAGCTCTATCTACACATCATGCGGGTGCTGTGTCAGCTGTGTGATCGCGGCACTATCCGGAGCACAATCTGCAGCTCTGTCTACACATCATGCGGGTGCTGTGTCAGCTGTGTGACTGCTGAGTTGTTAGGAGTATACTCTGCAGCTCTATCTACACATCATGCGGGTGCTGTGTCAGCTGTGTGATCACGGCACTATCCGGAGCACAATCTGCAGCTCTATCTACACATCATGCGGGTGCTGTGTAAGCTGTGTGATCGCGGCACTATCCGGAGCACAATCTGCAGCTCTATCTACATATCATGCGGGTGCTGTGTCAGCTGTGTGATCGCTGTGCTGTTAGGAGTATACTCTGCAGCTCTATCTACACATCATGCGGATGCTGTGTCAGCTATGTGATCGCTGTGCTGTTAGGAGTATACTCTGCAGCTCTATCTACACATCATGCGGGTGCTGTGTCAGCTGTGTGATCGCTGTGTTGATAGGAGTATACTCTGCACCTCTATCTACATGCCGGATCCCAATCAGGATCCCGGTAGTAAAAATACCGATGTCTGAACCCCGACACAGCTCGAAATGCTGGTGCCGGCATCCCAACACCTGGGATCCCGAACGAGACACTGCCGGGCCGCCGGAGAGGTAAGCTGCCGGAGTGGGGGGAGGTTAGGTTTAGGCTACAGGGGGAGGGTTAGGGTTAGGTTGCGGGGGGTGGAAGGTGAGGTTTAGGCTGTGGGAAGGGGCCGTAGACCAAGGGCAGTACTGGAGACCAATGACCTGATTCAGAGGTGCACGCTGTACTGGGACCAAGTGTATATATATATATATATATATTTCTCTGACGTCCTAAGTGGATGCTGGGACTCCGTAAGGACCATGGGGAATAGCGGCTCCGCAGGAGACTGGGCACAACTAAAGAAAGCTTTAGGACTAACTGGTGTGCACTGGCTCCTCCCACTATGACCCTCCTCCAGACCTCAGTTGGAATCTTGTGCCCGGCTGAGCTGGATGCACACTAGGGGCTCTCCTGAGCTCCTAGAAAGAAAGTATATTTTAGTTTTTTTATTTTACAGTGAGATCTGCTGGCAACAGACTCACTGCAGCGAGGGACTAAGGGGAGAAGAAGCGAACCTACCTAACTGGTGGTAGTTTGGGCTTCTTAGGCTACTGGACACCATTAGCTCCAGAGGGATCGACCGCAGGACCCGACCTTGGTGTTCGTTCCCGGAGCCGCGCCGCCGGCCCCCTTACAGAGCCAGAAGCAAGAAGTGTTCCGGAAAATCGGCGGCAGAAGATTTCTGTCTTCAACAAGGTAGCGCACAGCACTGCAGCTGTGCGCCATTGCTCCTCATGCACACCTCACACTCCGGTCACTGATGGGTGCAGGGCGCTGGGGGGGGGCGCCCTGAGGGCAATATAACCACCTTGGCTGGCAAATCATCACAATATATAGTCCCAGGGCTATATATGTGATAAATTACCCCTGCCAGAATCCATGAAAAAAGCGGGAGAAAAGTCCGCCGAAAAAGGGGCGGGGCTATCTCCCTCAGCACACTGGCGCCATTATTTCTTCTCAGTGCAGCTGGAAGACAGCTCCCCAGGCTCTCCCCTGTAGTTTTCAGGCTCAAAGGGTTAAAAAGAGAGGGAGGGCACTACATTTAGGCGCAATATGTGTATACAAGCAGCTATGGGGGAAAAATCACTCAGTTATAGTGTTAATCCCTGCATTATATAGCGCTCTGGTGTGTGCTGGCATACTCTCTCTCTCTGTCTCCCCAAAGGACTTTGTGGGGTCCTGTCCTCAGTCAGAGCATTCCCTGTGTGTGTGCGGTGTGTCGGTACGGCTGTGTCGACATGTTGGATGAGGAAGGTTACGTGGAGGCGGAGCAGAGGCCGATAAATTGGATGTCGCCCCCTGTGGGGCCGACACCAGAGTGGATGGATAGGTGGAAGGTATTAACCGACAATGTCAACTCCTTACATAAAAGGCTGGATGACGTAACAGCTGTGGGACAGCCGGCTTCTCAGCCCGCGCCTGCCCAGGTGTCTCAAAGGCCATCAGGGGCTCAAAAAACGCCCGTTACCTCAGATGGCAGACACAGATGTCGACACTGAGTCTGACTCCAGTGTCGACGAGGTTGAGACATATACACAATCCACTAGGAACATCAGTTGCATGATCTCGGCAATGAAAAATGTGTTGCACATTTCTGACATTAACCCAAGTACCACATAAAAGGGGTTTTATGTTTGGGGAGAAAAAGCAGCCAGTGTTTTGTTCCCCCATCAGATGAGTGAATGAAGTGTGTAAAGAAGCGTGGGTTCCCCCGATAAGAAACTGGTAATTTCTAAAAAGTTACTGCTGGCGTACCCTTTCCCGCCAGAGGATAGGTCACGTTGGGAGATATCCCCTAGGGTGGATAAGGCGCTCACACGTTTGTCAAAAAAGGTGGCACTGCCGTCTGGGGATACGGCCACTTTGAAGGAGCCTGCTGATAAAAAGCAGGAGGCTATCCTGAAGTCTGTATATACACACTCAGGTACTATACTGAGACCTGCATTTGCCTCAGCATAAATAGTGCTGCTGCAGCGTGGTCTGATACCCTGTCAGATAATATAAATACCCTAGACAGGGATAATATTTTGCTAACATAGAGCATATTAAAGACGTCGTCTTATATATGAAGGATGCACAGAGGGATATTTGCCGGCTGGCATCCAGAATTAATGCAATGTCCATTCTGCCAGGAGGGTATTAGAGACCCGGCAGTGGACAGGTGATGCTGCCTTTAAAAGGCATATGGAGATTCTGCCTTATAAGGGTGAGGAATTGTTTGGGGATGGTCTCTGGGACCTCGTATCCAAAGCAACAGCTGGGAAGAAATTTTTTTACCTCAGGTTTCCTCACAGCCTAAGAAAGCACCGTATTTTCAGGTACAGTCCTTTCGGCTTCAGAAAAGCAAGCGGGTCAAAGGCGCTTCCTTTCTGCACAGAGACAAGGGAAGAAGGAAAAAGCTGCACCAGACAGCCAGTTCCCAGGATCAAAAATCTTCCCCCGCTTCCTCTGAGTCCACCGCATGACGCTGGGGCTCCACAGGTGGAGACAGGTGCGGTGGGGGCGCGTCTCGGGAACTTCAGGAACCAGTGGGCTTGCCCACAGGTGGATCCCTAGGTTCTGCAAGTAGTATCACAGGGATACAGGCTGGAAGTTCGAGGCGACTCCCCCTCGCCGTTACCTCACATCAGCCTTGCCTGCTGCCCTCGGAGAAAGGGAGGTAGTATTGGCGGCAATTCACAAGCTGTACTTCCAGCAGGTGAAATCAAGGTACCCCTCCTTCAACAAGGCCGGGGTTACTATTCCAGAATGTTGTGGTACCGAAACCAGACGGTTCGGTGAGACCCATTCTAAAATTGAAATCCTTGAACACTTATATACAAAGGTTCAAGTTCAAAATGGAATCGCTCAGGGCGATTATTGCAAGCCTGGAGAATTTCATGGTATCACTGAACATCAAGGATGCTTACCTGCATGTCCCTATTTACCCTCTTCACCAGGAGTACCTCAAAATTGTGGTACAGGAGTGTCATTACCAATTCCAGACGTTGCCGTTGGTCTGTCCCCGGCACCGAGGGTATTTACCAAGGTAATGGCCGAAATAATTATCCCGTACTTGGACGATCTCCTTATAAAGGCGAGGTCCAGGGAGCAGTTGTTCGTCAGAGTAGCATTATGTCGGGAAGTGCTACAACAGCACGGCTGGATTCTGAATATTCCAAAGTCGCAGCTGGTTCCTACGACGCGTCTACTGTTCCTGGGTATGGTTCTGAACACAGAACAGGAAAAAAGGGTTTCTCCCGGAGGAGAAGTCCAAGGAGTTGTCGTCTCTAGACAGAGACCTCCTAATACAAATACAGGTGTCGGTGCATCAATGCACGCAAGCCCTGGGAAAGATGGTAGCTTCTTACGAAGAAATTCCATTCGCCAGGTCCCATGCAAGGATCTTCCAGTGGGATCTGTTGGACAAGTGGTCCGGGTCGCATCTTCAGATGCATCGGCGGATAACCCTGTCTCCAAGGGCCAGGGTGTCGCTGTTGTGGTGGCTGCAGAGTGCTCATCTTCTAGGGGGCCGCAGATTCGGCATACAGGACTGGGTCCTGGTGACCACGGATGCCAGCCTTCGAGGCTGGGGGGCAGTCACACAGGGAAGAAACTTCCAAGGACTATGGAAAAGTCAGGAGACTTCCCTACACATAAATATTCTGGAACTAAGGGCCATTTACAATGCCCTAAGTCAGGCTAGACCCCTGCTTCAACACCGGCCGGTGCTGATCCAGTCAGACAACATCACGGCGGTCGCTCATGTAAACCGACAGGGCGGCACAAGAAGCAGGATGGCGATGGCAGAAGCCACAAGGATTCTCCGATGCGCGGAAAATCATGTGTTAGCACTGTCAGCAGTGTTCATTCCCGGAGTGGACAACTGGGAAGCAGACTTTCTCAGCAGGCACGACCTCCACCCGGGAGAGTGGGGACTTCATCCAGAAGTCTTCCAAATGATGGTACACCGTTGGGAAAGGCCACAGGTGGACATGATGGCGTCCCGCCTCAACAAAAAGCTAAAAAGATATTGCGCCAGGTCAAGGGACCCTCAGGCGATAGCTGTGGACGCTCTGGTAACACCGTGGGTGTACCACTCGGTGTATGTGTTCCCTTCTCTGCCTCTCATACCCAGGGTAATGAGAATAATAAGAAGGAGAGGAGTAAGAACTATACTCATTGTTCCGGATTGGCCAAGAAGAGCTTGGTACCCAGAACTCCAAGAATAATCTCAGAGGACCCATGGCCTCTGCCGCTCAGACAGGACCTGCTGCAGCAGGGGGCCTGTCTGTTCCAAGACGTACCGCGGCTGCGTTTGACAGCATGGCGGTTGAACGCCGGATCCTGAAGGAAAAGGGCATTCCGGAGGAAGTATTCCTACGCTAATTAAAGCTAGGAAAGAAGTGAACGCAAACCATTATCACCGCATATGGCGGAAATATGTTGCGTGCTGTGAGGCCAGGAAGGCCCCAACGGAGGAATTGCAGCTAGGTCGATTTCTGCACTTCCTACAGTCAGGGGTGACTATGGGCCTAAAATTGGGTTCCATTAAAGTCCAGATTTCGGCTCTATCGATTTTCTTCCAAAATAGAACGGACTTCACTGCCTGAAGTTCAGACTTTTGTTAAGGGAGTGCTGCATAGTCAGCCCCCGTTTGTGCCTCCAGTGGCACCGTGTGATCTCAACGTGGTGTTGGATTTCCTGAAGTCGCATTGGGTTGAGCCACTTAAATCCGTGGAGCTAAAATACCTCATGTGGAAAGTGGTCATGCTGTTGGCCTTGGCGTCGGCCAGGCGTGTATCAGAATTAGCGGCTTTATCATGCAAAAGCCCTTATCTAAAAATTTTTATATGGATAGGGCGGAATTGAGGACTCGTTCCCAATTCCTTCCTAAGGTGGTATCAGTTTTTCATGTGAACCAACCTATTGTGGTGCCTGCGGCTACTGGGGACTTGGAGGATTCCAAGTTACTGGACGTAGTCAGGGCCCTGAAAAATATATGTTTTCAGGACGGCTGGAGTCAGGAAAACTGACTCGCTATTTATCCTGTATGCACCCAACAAGCTGGGTGCTCCTGCGTCTAAGCAGACTATTGCTCGCTGGATCTGTAGCACGATTCAACTTGCACATTCTGCGGCTGGACTGCCGCACCCTAAATCTGTAAAAGCCCATTCCACGAGGAAAGTGGGCTCTTCTTGGGCGGCTGCCCGAGGGGTCTCGGCTTTACAAATTTGCCGAGCTGTTACTTGGTCGGGTTCAAACACTTTTGCAAGAGTCTACAAGTTTGATATCCTGGCTGAGGAGGACCTAGAGTTTGCTCATTCGGTGCTGCAGAGTCATCCGCACTCTCCCGCCCGTTTGGGAGCTTTGGTATAATCCCCATGGTCCTTACGGAGTCCCAGCATCCACTTAGGACGTCAGAGAAAATAAGATTTTACTTACCGATAATTCTATTTCTCGTAGTCCGTAGTGGATGCTGGGCGCCCATCCCAAGTGCGGATTGTCTGCAATACTTGTATATAGTTATTGCCTAACTAAAGGGTTATTGTTGAGCCATCTGTTGAGAGGCTCAGTTGTATTTCATACTGTTAACTGGGTATAGTATCACGAGTTATAGGGTGTGATTGGTGTGGCTGGTATGAGTCTTACCCGGGATTCAAAATCCTTCCTTATTGTGTCAGCTCTTCCGGGCACAGTATCCTAACTGAGGTCTGGAGGAGGGTCATAGTGGGAGGAGCCAGTGCACACCAGGTAGTCCTAAAGCTTTCTTTAGTTGTGCCCAGTCTCCTGCGGAGCCGCTATTCCCCATGGTCCTTACGGAGTCCCAGCATCCACTACGGACTACGAGAAATAGATTTACCGGTGAGTAAAATCTTATTTTTTATATATATATATATATATATATATTGGTAGCAGGGGTGTTCGAATGCATAACTGGACAGACAGACAAACAAACAAACAAACAGAGCAATTCATTTTTTATGTAAGATTTTATATATATATATATATATATGTGTCTCTGGCAGTATTTTAAGTTGGATAATGAGGGTATGTGTAACTGTCAATTTTTTTCTTTTTCCTCCAACTCTCATTAATCACGCCCCAAATCTGCCGCCACCGCATAGCGCTGAGCTGCCCTTATCTTTGTCCAGTCACTAACCTTATGTGAGCAGCTTTTCCGGTGATATCGCCTCCTGCTGGTGAGCTGTGTGCTGCCAGGCCTCTGGAGGACTATGAGACAGGGCAGCAGCAACAGAGTCCTGGTATAGGCAGTTGTTACTATTATGACATCACAGCATGACCTCACAGACAGACACACAAACAGACCAATGCATTTTCTCTATGTATTGTTGTGATTGAGGCCCCGGTCCCTCAAGTGGTGGACTTTTTCACTTGAAGCCTAACTGTATTTTAAATTGGATAATGGAGGCTACGTATGTGTACCAAGTTTGGTCCAGATCCATCAAGGCATGTACAGTAGGAGCCTATGAAGAACAAATATACATACGTACATTGACTTTTATTTATAGTTTTATATATGCGTGCTATTTATACATTTACTTACTTACATAACGGATCTCCCTTCTGCTTCCTGTGCATCCCTCCGATTCCTGGTGCCTCACTTCCGGTTGCGGGTGTGACGTCATCCTGGAAGTGACGCTGCCCGGTCCGCAAGTCAGGGGAGTTCCGGGATTGGCTGTGGATCACCATTGCAACCTGGTAACAATATATTATTCAAACACATCATAAAAACATGCCCTGGACAGCACATGTTAGTGCAAACAAAGTGCTCTAAGTCAAGGGGCTAGCCACACAGCCCTACAATATAACATCTCCTATATAATAGCCCTGTGATTCTGTGCCTGGGTCTCTAACGCTGGGCGTGGCTAGGAGCTCTCATTGGGTTAGTGGCAGGTCTATCACACCCAGTACACAGCTGATTGGGCGAGAAACGCCCTCCCACACAGGTTACATCCAATGGGAGGCTCTGCCCTTTGCATGCTGTGTTTTTACAGAGCAGGATTAGCTACAGCTCCAGCCCCACACCCCAAAATAGCCCCACTGCATCTGCAGCATCATACCCTCCAACAATTTACACATAAACATTGATACACATTCGAAAAGGGGGCGTGGCCACGGGTACACCGGCGTGGCCCCGCCCCTTTCCTATACTTTCAATGGAAGCTTGGAGAGTCAAAAAACGGGACAGACCATAAAAAAAAAGGAACTGTACCTGCCAAAAAGGTGCAGCTGGAGGGTATGCCACTGCATCTGCAGCAAGTCTCTGCGCTGTAGATAGAGGGGGAAAAACAATCCTTTTACTGCAGCGTCCTATGGGGGTCATTCCGAGTTGATCACTAGCTACATTCGTTCGCTCTGCAGCGATCAGGCAAAAACTCTGCACTTCTGCGTATGCAGTGCAATGCGCACATGCGGCGTACTATTACAACGAACGATGTCGTTTTACACAGGGTCTAGCGATGCTTTTCAGTCGCACAGGCAGCCGCAGAGTGATTGACAGGAAGAGGGCGTTTCTGGGTGTCAACTGCCCATTTTCAGGGAGTGTTCGAAAAAACGCAGGTGTGGCTGCCCGAACGCAGGGCGTGTTCATGACGTCAAATCAGGAACTGAATGGTCTGAAGTGATCACAAGCGCCGAGTAGGTCTGAAGCTACTCTGAAACTGCACAAAATATTTTTGTACCCGCTCTCCGATCCCTTCGTTCGCACTTCTGCTAAGCTAAAATACACTCCCAGTGGGCGGCGGCATAGCGTTTGCACGGCTGCTAAAAACTGCTAGCAAGCGATCAACTCGGAATGACCACCAATGTCTTGCTGCCAGTCCACCTGCCCCCTCCGGCATCAACAATCCCCACTCCCCAGCCGCGCCGCAGGTGAAACAAAAGCTGCTGCGGCCACCGGCATAGATGTGTATGAAAGCGGTGCAGCGGAAGGCTTTCATAGGCCTCCCTGCGCCACATACTCTCTGAGCCCCGGAGCCTCCTCTGCGTGTGATGTCACAGAAGTGCCTCCCAGCCACAGCCACGCCCAGATCCCCAGAGGCCCTGACTCCGCAACACAGCACCTGGTCTGCCGGCCTGGAAGCCCCGAGATGGCTAATGTAGCGGATAGAGAGGGTGATATCGCGGAGGGTAATGTATGGACGCTGAATCAATGTAAAAGGTGACAGTGCTGTGCAGTGCAATGGGTGTGCAGTCTGGACCGGTGCTAGGGTGTTCGGCGCCCCCCTGCAAACTATAAATTTGCACCCTCGCATACTTTACAAACGCACAGCACATATAATGACCCCTGTAGTAGAGACACTTACACATGTAATGCCCCCTGTACCAGAGATGCTTACACATGTAATGCCCCCTGAACCAGTGACGCTTACACGTCACGCCCCCCCTGTAGCAGTGACACTTACACACGTAACGCCCCCTGTACCAGTGACGCTTAAACACATTATGCAGCAGTCACACATACACACACACACACACACACATATATATACAAACACACATACATACTGTACATACATTACACACATACACAGTCACACATATATACAGTATACACAGACACTGTATATACACACACTCTCACTCTCTTTCCAGACACTTATCTAATGAAGTCTGGCTGGCCGAAGAGCTCATCCTCCTGCTGCAGCATGGTCCTGTGTAGCTCCGCCCCTTACTCCCATCTAGCTCTGCCCACTTTGGCTCCCTCCCGGACACTGAATGTCACACAGGGGAGGGGAGGGGGGAGAGGAGGTTTTGTGCTGACGGCGCCGAGGGGGAGAAAAGGTTTTGTGCTTCCGGTGCCGCTGCATGTGTGACAGCAGCCGGCAGCAGCAGGGATAGCAGCAGCAGCTCAGCACAGGGATTCAGAGCAGGGAGAACGTCTCTCCTTCCTGGTGCCTCCCTGCACTGCATCCCTTTGCTGAGCGGCTAGCGTCGGGCCTGTGTGCAGTGTCACTGACACTGCACAGCACTCTCACCTTTTACATTGATTCAGCCAGTCACTCAGTTCTGCCAGACAGTCACTATTGTTAGCGCTGGTGTCCCAACGCGCCGCATTACAGAGAAGTAGACGCACTAAATAAACTGCAGCTCCCAGCAGCCCTTAGCGCCGAAGCATTCTGGCCCTTAGGGCTGCTGGGAGCTGTAGTTTATTGAGTGCATCTTCTTCCCTGTAATGCGGCGCGTTGGGACACCGGCGCTAACAATAGTGACTGGCTGCTGTGCGAGTCTCCGGGAGAGCCACTGCCAAAGGGAGGACAGCAGCTTAGCTGCTGACAGGAGGAGAAGCAGGAGAAGCATTACTCACCCCTCCCCCACTCACAGTACCTCCGGGCCCCATCCGTGGCACCCCCACACACCCCCTCCAGCACCTGCGGTTGCTCCGGGCCCCCTCCCCCACCTGCAGCAACCCCACACCCGCCCCTCCCGCCGCACCACCGCATCCGCCCCTCCCCCACCCGGGAAACCCCCCCAACTGCTCCTCCCCCACCCGCAGTGGCTCCGGACCACCACCCGTGGCACCCATGCACCCTCCCCCACCTGTGGCACCACCGCACCAGCCCCTCCCCCACCTGCGGCACCACCGCAACCGCCCCTCCCGCGGCACCCCAGGGTCCCATCCGCATCTTCCCCGCACCTGCCACTCCCCCAACCAAAGCACCTATTAGGTGATTCATCAGGCTCTGCGTGCACTGTTCACGCCGTTGCAAGGGGCTTCGACCCCTTAACCATTACATGCCCTTTGTCCGTGCAATATTTAACCACTCACATAATTATGATTGGATTTAATACTCCATATAATAAAAATATTGCACGCCACAAGGGTGTGCAAGGGTTAAGGGGGGCGTAGCCCCTTACGACGGTGTGAAGAGCGCCCGTAGGGCGCGATGAATCACCTAGTGTGCATATATCCACACAGTGTAGCATTATGACAAGTAAAATACTGAATAATGGCCCTCATTCCGAGCTGTTCGCTCGTTCTTTTTCATCGCATCGCAGTGAAAATCCGCTTAGTACGCATGCGCAAAGTTCGCACTGCGACTGCGCCAAGTAACTTTACTATGAAGAAAGTATTTTTACTCACGGCTTTTTCTTCGCTCCGGCGATCGTAATGTGATTGACAGGAAATGGGTGTTACTGGGCGGAAACACGGCGCTTCAGGGGCGTGTGGCTGAAAACGCTACCGTTTCCGGAAAAAACGCTGGAGTGGCCGGAGAAACGGTGGGAGTGCCTGGGCGAACGCTGGGTGTGTTTGTGACGTCAACCAGGAACGACAAGCACTGAACTGATCGCACAGGCAGAGTAAGTCTGGAGCTACTCTGAAACTGCTAAGTAGTTAGTAATCGCAATATTGCGAATACATCGGTCGCAATTTTAAGAAGCTAAGATTCACTCCCAGTAGGCGGCGGCTTAGCGTGTGTAACTCTGCTAAATTCGCCTTGCGACCGATCAACTCGGAATGAGGGCCAATAAGTGACAGTTTGACAAAATATTAACACATAGGGGTATATTTACTAACATTCGTAATTCTCCCGATTTGGTGGGAGAATAATCACGAATGACATCGAAAGTGTAAAACTGCAACTTTTTGAATTTATTACGACTAATTTACTAAGCTGCCGTATTCTGCATTTTCGGGTTTTCCGATGTCGATGTCATTCGTGTTTTTTTTTAGTTTTTTACGGCAGTGATTAGCAAAACACTGCCGACTTTTTCTAAATGAATCTCGGCCGGATCTGTGTGATCCGTGCTGGTGTTCATTTTTTTTTTTTTTTTTTTAAATAAGCACTGTAAAACTGTTAAAAAAATTGCGTGGGGTCCCCCCTCCTAAGCCAAACCAGCCTCGGGCTCTTTGAGCCGATCCTGGTTGCAGAAATATGGGGAAAAAAATGACAGGGGTTCCCCCATATTTAAGCAACCAGCATCGGGCTCTGCGCCTGGTCCTGGTTCCAAAAATACGGGGGACAAAAAGCGTAGGGGTCCCCCGTATTTTTAAAACCAGCACCGGGCTCCACTAGCTGGACAGATAATGCCACAGCCGGGGGTCACTTTTATACAGTGCCCTGCGGCCGTGGCATCAAATATCCAACTAGTCACCCCTGGCCGGGGTACCCTGGGGGAGTGGGGACCCCTTCAATCAAGGGGTCCCGTCCCCCCAGCCACCCAAGGGCCAGGGGTGAAGCCCGAGGCTGTCCCCCTCATCCAATAGGCTGCGGGTGGGGGGCTGATAGCCTTTTTGTAAAAGTGATTGATATTGTTTTTAGTAGCAGTACTACAAGGCCCAGCAAGCCTCCCCCGCATGCTGGTACTTGGAGAACCACAAGTACCAGCATGCGGTGGAAAAACGGGCCCGCTGGTACCTGTAGTACTACTACTAAAAAAATACCCAAAAAAAGACAATACACACACACCTTGAAAGTAAAGTTTTATTACATCCATCCACACAAACATACATACATACTTACCTTATGTTCACACGCAGGTCGGTCCTCTTGTCCAGTAGAATCCATGGGGTACCTGTTGAATAAATTATACTCACCAGATCCAGGGTACCAGGCTCCTCGGATAATCCTTTTGTAATCCACGTACTTGATTAAAATAAAAAAACGGAGACCCGAGCCACGCACTGAAAGGGGACCCATGTTTTCACATGGGCCCCCTTTCCCCGAATGCCAGAAACCCACTCTGACTTCTGTCTAAGTGGGTTTCTTCAGCCAATCAGGGAGCGCCACGTTGTGGCACCCTCCTGATCGGCTGTGTGCTCCTGTACTGACTGACAGGCGGCACACGGCAGTGTTACAATGTAGCGCCTATGCGCTCCATTGTAACCAATGGTGGGAACTTTCTGCTCAGCGGTGAGGTCACTTTCGGTCAACCGCTGAGCAGAAAGTTCCCACCATTGGTTACAATGGAGCGCATAGGCGCTACATTGTAACACTGCCGTGTGCTGCCTGTCAGTCAGTACAGGAGCACACAGCCGATCAGGAGGGTGCCAAACGTGGCGCTCCCTGATTGGCTGAAGAAACCCACTTAGACAGAAGTCAGAGTGGGTTTCTGGCATTCGGGGAAAGGGGGCCCATGTGAAAACATGGGTCCCCTTTCAGTGCGTGGCTCGGGTCTCCGTTTTTTTATTTTAATCAAGTACGTGGATTACAAAAGGATTATCCGAGGAGCCTGGTACCCTGGATCTGGTGAGTATAATTTATTCAACAGGTACCCATGGATTCTACTGGACAAGAGGACCGACCTGCGTGTGAACATAAGGTAAGTATGTATGTATGTATGTATGTTTGTGTGGATGGATGTAATAAAACTTTACTTTCAAGGTGTGTGTGTGTTGTCTTTTTTTGGGTATTTTTTTTAGTAGTAGTACTACAGGTACCAGCGGGCCCGTTTTTCCACCGCATGCTGGTACTTGTGGTTCTCCAAGTACCAGCATGCGGGGGAGGCTTGCTGGGCCTTGTAGTACTGCTACTAAAAACAATATCAATCACTTTTACAAAAAGGCTATCAGCCCCCCATCCGCAGCCTATTGGATGGGGGGGACAGCCTCGGGCTTCACCCCTGGCCCTTGGGTGGCTGGGGGGGGGGGGGACCCCTTGATTGAAGGGGTCCCCACTCCCCCAGGGTACCCCGGCCAGGGGTGACTAGTTGGATATTTGATGCCACGGCCGCAAGGCACTGTATAAAAGTGACCCCTGGCTGTGGCATTATCTGTCCAGCTAGTGGAGCCCGGTGCTGGTTTTAAAAATACGGGGGACCCCTACGCTTTTTGTCCCCCGTATTTTTGGAACCAGGACCAGGCGCAGAGCCCGATGCTGGTTGCTTAAATATGGGGGAACCCCTGTCATTTTCTTTCCCATATTTCTGCAACCAGGATCGGCTCAAAGAGCCCGAGGCTGGTTATGCTTAGGAGGGGGGACCCCACGCAATTTTTTTTCTAAAAATTAACACTTTCCCACCCCTTCCCACTGATATACATGCACGGATCTCATGGATCCGTGCATGCCTATCCAATCACGGCTCAAAAAAGCAGGTCTGTTTTTTTTTTAGCACTTTTTTACGAGTTGTATTTTTTCACGGCAGTGTTTTTTTTTTTTTTGCTTTGCACTTCTTAGTAAATGACCGAGATTCATACTTAAACAGCCGCGTTTTGACCGATGGTGTATTCATTCGTATTTTTTTTGTTGGACTTCAAAAAAAATACAAATGCCCTCATCACTGCCGAGATTTGAGTTTAGTAAATGACCGAGATGACACTTTGAAGAAAAAACGGCATCTCGGTCAAAATCGGGACCTTAGTAAATATACCCCATAGAACCAACTTTGTGATCTTATATAATAACTAGGTGATTCATCGCGCCCTACGGGCGCTCTTCACACCGTCGTAAGGGGCTACGCCCCCCTTAACCCTTGCACACCCTTGTGGCGTGCAATATTTTTATTATATGGAGTATTAAATCCAATCATAATTATGTGAGTGGTTAAATATTGCACGGACAAAGGGCATGTAATGGTTAAGGGGTCGAAGCCCCTTGCAACGGCGTGAACAGTGCACGCAGAGCCTGATGAATCACCTAATAGGTGCTTTGGTTGGGGGAGTGGCAGGTGCGGGGAAGATGCGGATGGGACCCTGGGGTGCCGCGGGAGGGGCGGTTGCGGTGGTGCCGCAGGTGGGGGAGGGGCTGGTGCGGTGGTGCCACAGGTGGGGGAGGGTGCATGGGTGCCACGGGTGGTGGTCCGGAGCCACTGCGGGTGGGGGAGGAGCAGTTGGGGGGGTTTCCCGGGTGGGGGAGGGGCGGATGCGGTGGTGCGGCGGGAGGGGCGGGTGTGGGGTTGCTGCAGGTGGGGGAGGGGGCCCGGAGCAACCGCGGGTGCTGGAGGGGGTGTGTGGGGGTGCCACGGATGGGGCCCGGAGGTACTGTGAGTGGGGGAGGGGTGAGTAATGCTTCTCCTGCTTCTCCTCCTGTCAGCAGCTAAGCTGCTGTCCTCCCTTTGGCAGTGGCTCTCCCGGAGACTCGCACAGCAGCCAGTCACTATTGTTAGCGCCGGTGTCCCAACGCGCCACATTACAGGGAAGAAGATGCACTCAATAAACTACAGCTCCCAGCAGCCCTAAGGGCCAGAATGCTTCGGCGCTAAGGGCTGCTGGGAGCTGCAGTTTATTTAGTGCGTCTACTTCTCTGTAATGCGGCGCGTTGGGACACCAGCGCTAACAATAGTGACTGTCTGGCAGAACTGAGTGACTGGCTGAATCAATGTAAAAGGTGAGAGTGCTGTGCAGTGTCAGTGACACTGCACACAGGCCCGACGCTAGCCGCTCAGCAAAGGGATGCAGTGCAGGGAGGCACCAGGAAGGAGAGACGTTCTCCCTGCTCTGAATCCCTGTGCTGAGCTGCTGCTGCTATCCCTGCTGCTGCCGGCTGCTGTCACACATGCAGCGGCACCGGAAGCACAAAACCTTTTCTCCCCCTCGGCGCCGTCAGCACAAAACCTCCTCTCCCCCCTCCCCTCCCCTGTGTGACATTCAGTGTCCGGGAGGGAGCCAAAGTGGGCAGAGCTAGATGGGAGTAAGGGGCGGAGCTACACAGGACCATGCTGCAGCAGGAGGATGAGCTCTTCGGCCAGCCAGACTTCATTAGATAAGTGTCTGGAAAGAGAGTGAGAGTGTGTGTATATACAGTGTCTGTGTATACTGTATATATGTGTGACTGTGTATGTGTGTAATGTATGTACAGTATGTATGTGTGTTTGTATATATATGTGTGTGTGTGTGTGTGTGTATGTGTGACTGCTGCATAATGTGTTTAAGCGTCACTGGTACAGGGGGCGTTACGTGTGTAAGTGTCACTGCTACAGGGGGGGCGTGACGTGTAAGCGTCACTGGTTCAGGGGGCATTACATGTGTAAGCATCTCTGGTACAGGGGGCATTACATGTGTAAGTGTCTCTACTACAGGGGTCATTATATGTGCTGTGCGTTTGTAAAGTATGCGAGGGTGCAAATTTATAGTTTGCAGGGGGGCACCGAACACTCTAGCAATGCCCTGACTGCACACCCATTGCACTGCACAGCACTGTCACCTTTTACATTGATTCAGCGTCCATACATTACCCTCCGCGATATCACCCTCTCTATCCGCTACATTAGCCATCTCGGGGCTTCCAGGCCGGCAGACCAGGTGCTGTGTTGCGGAGTCAGGGCCTCTGGGGATCTGGGCGTGGCTGTGGCTGGGAGGCACTTCTGTGACATCACACGCAGAGGAGGCTCCGGGGCTCAGAGAGTATGTGGCGCAGGGAGGCCTATGAAAGCCTTCCGCTGCACCGCTTTCATACACATCTATGCCGGTGGCCGCAGCAGCTTTTGTTTCACCTGCGGCGCGGCTGGGGAGTGGGGATTGTTGATGCCGGAGGGGGCAGGTGGACTGGCAGCAAGACATTGGTGGTCATTCCGAGTTGATCGCTTGCTAGCAGTTTTTAGCAGCCGTGCAAACGCTATGCCGCCGCCCACTGGGAGTGTATTTTAGCTTAGCAGAAGTGCGAACGAAGGGATCGGAGAGCGGGTACAAAAATATTTTGTGCAGTTTCAGAGTAGCTTCAGACCTACTCGGCGCTTGTGATCACTTCAGACCATTCAGTTCCTGATTTGACGTCATGAACACGCCCTGCGTTCGGGCAGCCACACCTGCGTTTTTTCGAACACTCCCTGAAAATGGGCAGTTGACACCCAGAAACGCCCTCTTCCTGTCAATCACTCTGCGGCTGCCTGTGCGACTGAAAAGCATCGCTAGACCCTGTGTAAAACGACATCGTTCGTTGTAATAGTACGCCGCACGTGCGCATTGCGCTGCATACGCAGAAGTGCAGAGTTTTTGCCTGATCGCTGCACAGCGAACGAATGCAGCTAGCGATCAACTTGGAATGACCCCCATAGGACGCTGCAGTAAAAGGATTTTTCCCCCCTATCTACAGTGCAGAGACTTGCTGCAGATGCAGTGGCATACCCTCCAGCTGCACCTTTTTGGCAGGTACAGAACCTTTTTTTTATGGTCTGTCCCGTTTTTTGACTCTCCAAGCTTCCATTGAAAGTATAGGAAAGGGGCGGGGCCACGCCGGTGTACCCGTGACCACGCCCCCTTTTCGAATGTGTATCAGTGTTTATGTGTAAATTGTTGGAGGGTTTGATGCTGCAGATGCAGTGGGGCTATTTTGGGGTGTGGGGCTGGAGCTGCAGCTAATCCTGCTCTGTAAAAACACAGCATGCAAAGGGCAGAGCCTCCCATTGGATGTAACCTGTGTGGGAGGGCGTTTCTCGCCCAATCAGCTGTGTACTGGGTGTGATAGACCTGCCACTAACCCAATGAGAGCTCCTAGCCACGCCCAGCGTTAGAGACCCAGGCACAGAATCACAGGGCTATTATATAGGAGATATCGCTGCATTGCTAAATGATACAAAATGTTTAAATGTTTACTGTACAGTTATGATGGCACTCAAAACTGGTGCCAGCCATGTGCCAGTGTGTACAGTACACGCTTCTCAGGGATTATCCATACACTATCTACCATGCTGTAATAAATAAATAAACAGGCTGGATGCTGCTGATCTCGCTCTTCTCTAAACACAGTACCACAAGATTCATAAGAAGCAGCGTAGACTCAATGGCCGGGATTTCATTCTTTTGACCACATTCCACATCCATTATGTTTCTGCTGATGGGCATGGAATAATCATTTCAGCTCACTACACCTGCGGCAGCGAGGGCACCCAACCCGTTACGCAGCTAAACCTGATTACTATGGGCGGGGCGTGATATGCGCAATAATGGGGAACACTTTAGAAAGGAGATTGGGCGTGATAAATCATTTGAATACCGCCCAATGATTCATTTAACCCTTTAGTGCTCACCATATCTAAAGTGTAAATCCATTTTGCCTCTAGTATTTTTTATGTCTTCAAGAAAGGGAAAAAGTCCCCAAAACGTTGGCATCAGAGGTCACAATTTATACCCCAGATTTAGGGGTATATTCAATTGAAGTCGGATCTATTTTGACATTCATTTGTCGGAATAGATCCGACCTGGGCTATTCAAATGACATCTCAATTCTACTTTTAAAAAAGTCGAATTGAGATGCGGGGGGGGGGGGGGGGGGGGGGAGCCGCGGGCAGACTGGGGAAAGCAGCGCTACAGCGCGCTGCTCTCCCCCATCTGCCCGCGGCTCTCCCCCTTCTCCCCCCCAGTCTATCTGCCTCTCCAGTCCCTCCTCTCTGTCCCTGCATCACAGTCGCCGCTCACGGCAGCGTCCACCCGGCTCCAGCAAGCGAGGTCTCACTTGCTGGAGACGGGTGGACGCTGCTGTGAGTGGCGGCTGTGACATCCTCCAGCGCTGCTCACCCGGTCCGCACCTCGGCTCTCCCCGTCCCCGCCTCAGCTCCGCCCGTCCCTGCTCGGCTCTCCAGTCTCTGGCGCTACTCTCCCCAGCTCACTTCCACTTTTTTTTTAAGTCGAAGTGAGATGGTCGAAAAGGGGGCCAAAACCTAACGGTTTTGGCCCCGTTTTCGACACAATCACGTGGATCGGCAGCTATTCCGCCGAACCACGTGCTTTTCGACAAGTCGAATTCCTCGACTTGTCGAAAAATTTGGGGTTTGATTGAATAGGTCGAATCACGATTCGACCTTAAAAAGTCGAAAACTGCCGTCTTTTCGACAGACGGCAGCTTTCGACTTCAATTGAATATACCCCTTAATGTCTTGGAGTGCTGCCTTCTGTTTTGTTGTATGTATCTCTCTATATATAGATAGATAGATAGATAGATAGATAGATAGATAGATAGATAGATAGATATACTATATATAATGTGTGTGTACTGTATGTATATAAAAAGATCCACAGTCTGCCAGGACTCAGTAAAAAAGAGAAGCAGCTTGCTCCGGTTCACTGTACCAGTCAAATATACAATCCAATCAGGAAGACACTCAGAGACGGTTTTATAATTGCAGCATAATGTATACAGTATATTCAGTCAAACGTTTTTGGGGCTAGCACCCAGCGTTTAGGACTACATATACTGTATTTGCTGTATGTAGTCCTGAAGACGGTGTTCTAGCCCCGAAAACAGTTGAGCTGCCAGTACAACTCTCTGCAGCTCTGTCTACACATCATGAGGGTCAGGGGCAAATTTAAGTGTTAGGCCGCCCCTAATCACAACATTATTAGTGCCCTCCATTATGTCACTGACGCCTTCATGTCAGGGACCAGGCCCCATGGCTCCAGATAGCCAAGGCAGCCCCTACTTTACCTATCGCCACCTTCAGCTCCACAGTTTACTGCCAACTTCCCCCCCTCCGCCAGCTGCAAAATAAAAACATAAGTAGTAATGACAAAAGACATTAAAAAAAGTATCACCTGGTCTAATCTGACCAGTGGCGTAGCAGGGCTCTCTTGTAAGGGAGCCTGCTGTGCCGCCTGCCAGCAAAGTGGCGCCCCTAGACAGGTGCCTCATGTGCCGAGCATGAAATCCACCACTGATGCGGGTGCTGTGTCAGCTGTGTGATCGCTGTGCTGTTAGGAGTATACTCTGCAGCTCTATCTACACATCATGCGGGTGCTGTGTCAGCTGTGTGATCGCTGTGCTGTTAGGATTATACGCTGCAGCTCTATCTATACATCATGCGGGTGCTGTGTCAGCTGTGTGATCGCTGTGCTGTTAGGAGTATACTCTGCAGCTCTATCTACACATCATGCGGGTGCTGTGTCAGCTGTGTGATCGCTGTGCTGTTAGGAGTATACTCTGCAGCTCTATCTACACATCATGCGGGTGCTGTGTCAGCTGTGTGATCGCTGTGCTGTTAGGAGTATACTCTGCAGCTCTATCTACACATCATGCGGGTGCTGTGTCAGCTGTGTGATCGCTGTGCTGTTAGGAGTATACTCTGCAGCTCTATCTACACATCATGCGGGTGCTGTGTCAGCTGTGTGATCGCTGTGCTGTTAGGAGTATACACTGCACCTCTATCTACACATCATGCGGGTGTTGTGTCAGCTGTGTGATCGCTGTGCTGTTAGGAGTATACACTGCACCTCTATCTACACATCATGCGGGTGCTGTGTCAGCTGTGTGATCGCTGTGCTGTTAGGAGTATACTCTGCAGCTCTATCTACACATCAGCAGCTCTATCTACACATCATGCGGGTGCTGTGTCAGCTGTGTGATCGCTGTGCTGTTAGGAGTATACTCTGCAGCTCTATCTACACATCATGCGGGTGCTGTGTCAGCTGTGTGATCGCTTTGCTGTTAGGAGTATACTCTGCAGCTCTATCTACACATCATGCGGGTGCTGTGTCAGCTGTGTGATCGCTGTGCTGTTAGGAGTATACTCTGCAGCTCTATCTACACACATGCGGGTGCTGTGTCAGCTGTGTGATCGCTGTGCTGTTAGGAGTATACTCTGCAGCTCTATCTACACATCATGCGGGTGCTGTGTCAGCTGTGTGATCGCTGTGCTGTTAGGAGTATACTCTGCAGCTCTATCTACACATCATGCGGGTGCTGTGTCAGCTGTGTGATCGCTGTGCTGTTAGGAGTATACTCTACAGCTCTATCTACACATCATGCGGGTGCTGTGTCAGCTGTGTGATCGCTGTGCTGTTAGGAGTATACGCTGCAGCTCTATCTACACATCATGCGGGTGCTGTGTCAGCTGTGTGATCTCTGTGCTGTTAGGAGTATACTCTGCAGCTCTATCTACACATCAGCAGCTCTATCTACACATCATGCGGGTGCTGTGTCAGCTGTGTGATCGCTGTGCTGTTAGGAGTATACTCTGCAGCTCTATCTACACATCATGCGGGTGCTGTGTCAGCTGTGTGATCGATGTGCTTTTAGGAGTATACTCTGCAGCTCTATCTACACATCATGCGGGTGCTGTGTCAGCTGTGTGATCGCTGTGCTGTTAGGAGTATACTCTGCAGTTCTATCTACACATCATGCGGGTGCTGTGTCAGCTGTGTGATCGCTGTGCTGATAGGAGTATACTCTGCAGCTCTATCTACACATCATGCGGGTGCTGTGTCAGCTGTGTGATCGCTGTGCTGTTAGGAGTATACTCTACAGCTCTATCTACACATCATGTGGGTGCTGTGTCAGCTGTGTGATCGCTGTGCTGTTAGGATTTTACGCTGCAGCTCTATCTACACATCATGCGGGTGCTGTGTCAGCTGTGTGATCGCTGTGCTGTTAGGAGTATACTCTACAGCTCTATCTACACATCATGCGGGTGCTGTGTCAGCTGTGTGATCGCTGTGCTGTTAGGAGTATACTCTGCAGCTCTATCTACACATCATGCGGGTGCTGTGTCAGCTGTGTGATCGCTGTGCTGTTAGGATTATACGCTGCAGCTCTATCTACACATCATGCGGGTGCTGTGTCAGCTGTGTGATCGCTGTGCTGTTAGGAGTATACTCTACAGCTCTATCTACACATCATGCGGGTGCTGTGTCAGCTGTGTGATCGCTGTGCTGTTAGGAGTATACTCTGCAGCTCTATCTACACATCATGCGGGTGCTGTGTCAGCTGTGTGATCGCTGTGCTGTTAGGAGTATACACTGCACCTCTATCTACACATCATGCGGGTGCTGTGTCAGCTGTGTGATCGCTGTGCTGTTAGGAGTATACACTGCACCTCTATCTACACATCATGCGGGTGCTGTGTCAGCTGTGTGATCGCTGTGCTGTTAGGAGTATACACTGCACCTCTATCTACACATCATGCGGGTGCTGTGTCAGCTGTGTGATCGCTGTGCTGTTAGGAGTATACTCTGCAGCTCTATCTACACATCATGCGGGTGCTGTGTCAGCTGTGTGATCGCTGTGCTGTTAGGAGTATACTCTGCAGCTCTATCTACACATCATGCGGGTGCTGTGTCAGCTGTGTGATCGCTTTGCTGTTAGGAGTATACTCTGCAGCTCTATCTACACACATGCGGGTGCTGTGTCAGCTGTGTGATCGCTGTGCTGTTAGGAGTATACTCTGCAGCTCTATCTACACATCATGTGGGTGCTGTGTCAGCTGTGAGATCGCTGTGCTGTTAGGAGTATACGCTGCAGCTCTATCTACACATCATGCGGGTGCTGTGTCAGCTGTGTGATCGCTGTGCTGTTAGAAGTATACTCTGCAGCTCTATCTACACATCATGCGGGTGCTGTGTCAGCTGTGTGAACGCTGTGCTGTTAGGAGTATACTCTACAGCTCTATCTATACATCATGCGGGTGCTGTGTCAGCTGTGTGATCGCTGTGCTGTTAGGAGTATACTCTACAGCTTTATCTACACATCATGCGGGTGCTGTGTCAGCTGTGTGATCGCTGTGCTGTTCGGAGTATACGCTGCAGCTCTATCTACACATCATGCGGGTGCTGTGTCAGCTGTGTGATCGCTGTGCTGTTATGAGTATACTCTGCAGCTCTATCTACACATCATGCGGGTGCTGTGTCAGCTGTGTGATCGCTGTGCTGTTAGGAGTATACGCTGCAGCTCTATCTACACATCATGCGGGTGCTGTGTCAGCTGTGTGATCGCTGTGCTGTTAGGAGTATACTCTGCAGCTCTATCTACACATCATGCGGGTGCTGTGTCAGCTGTGTGATCGCTGTGCTGTTAGGAGTATACTCTGCAGCTCTATCTACACATCATGCGGGTGCTGTGTCAGCTGTGTGATCGCTGTGCTGTTAGGAGTATACTCTACAGCTCTATCTACACATCATGCGGGTGCTGTGTCAGCTGTGTGATCGCTGTGCTGTTAGGAGTATACTCTGCAGCTATGTCTACACATCATGCGGGTGCTGTGTCAGCTGTGTGATCGCTGTGTTGTTAGGAGTATACTCTGCAGCTCTATCTACACATCATGCGGGTGCTGTGTCAGCTGTGTGATCGCTGTGCTGTTAGGATTATACGCTGCAGCTCTATCTACACATCATGCGGGTGCTGTGTCAGCTGTGTGATCGCTGTGCTGTTAGGAGTATACTCTGCAGCTCTATCTACACATCATGCGGGTGCTGTGTCAGCTGTGTGATCGCTGTGCTGTTAGGAGTATACTCTGCAGCTCTATCTACACATCATGCGGGTGCTGTGTCAGCTGTGTGATCGCTGTGCTGTTAGGAGTATACTCTGCAGCTCTATCTACACATCATGCGGGTGCTGTGTCAGCTGTGTGATCGCTTTGCTGTTAGGAGTATACTCTGCAGCTCTATCTACACACATGCGGGTGCTGTGTCAGCTGTGTGATCGCTGTGCTGTTAGGAGTATACTCTGCAGCTCTATCTACACATCATGTGGGTGCTGTGTCAGCTGTGAGATCGCTGTGCTGTTAGGAGTATACGCTGCAGCTCTATCTACACATCATGCGGGTGCTGTGTCAGCTGTGTGATCGCTGTGCTGTTAGAAGTATACTCTGCAGCTCTATCTACACATCATGCGGGTGCTGTGTCAGCTGTGTGAACGCTGTGCTGTTAGGAGTATACTCTGCAGCTCTATCTATACATCATGCGGGTGCTGTGTCAGCTGTGTGATCGCTGTGCTGTTAGGAGTATACTCTACAGCTTTATCTACACATCATGCGGGTGCTGTGTCAGCTGTGTGATCGCTGTGCTGTTAGGAGTATACGCTGCAGCTCTATCTACACATCATGCGGGTGCTGTGTCAGCTGTGTGATCGCTGTGCTGTTATGAGTATACTCTGCAGCTCTATCTACACATCATGCGGGTGCTGTGTCAGCTGTGTGATCGCTGTGCTGTTAGGAGTATACGCTGCAGCTCTATCTACACATCATGCGGGTGCTGTGTCAGCTGTGTGATCGCTGTGCTGTTAGGAGTATACTCTGCAGCTCTATCTACACATCATGCGGGTGCTGTGTCAGCTGTGTGATCGCTGTGCTGTTAGGAGTATACTCTGCAGCTCTATCTACACATCATGCGGGTGCTGTGTCAGCTGTGTGATCGCTGTGCTGTTAGGAGTATACTCTACAGCTCTATCTACACATCATGCGGGTGCTGTGTCAGCTGTGTGATCGCTGTGCTGTTAGGAGTATACTCTGCAGCTATGTCTACACATCATGCGGGTGCTGTGTCAGCTGTGTGATCGCTGTGTTGTTAGGAGTATACTCTGCAGCTCTATCTACACATCATGCGGGTGCTGTGTCAGCTGTGTGATCGCTGTGCTGTTAGGATTATACGCTGCAGCTCTATCTACACATCATGCGGGTGCTGTGTCAGCTGTGTGATCGCTGTGCTGTTAGGAGTATACTCTACAGCTCTATCTACACATCATGCGGGTGCTGTGTCAGCTGTGTGATCGCTGTGCTGTTAGGAGTATACTCTACAGCTCTATCTACACATCATGCGGGTGCTGTGTCAGCTGTGTGATCGCTGTGCTGTTAGGAGTATACTCTGCAGCTCTATCTACACATCATGCGGGTGCTGTGTCAGCTGTGTGATCGCTGTGCTGTTAGGAGTATACTCTGCAGCTCTATCTACACATCATGCGGGTGCTGTGTCAGCTGTGTGATCGCTGTGCTGTTAGGAGTATACACTGCACCTCTATCTACACATCATGCGGGTGCTGTGTCAGCTGTGTGATCGCTGTGCTGTTAGGAGTATACACTGCACCTCTATCTACACATCATGCGGGTGCTGTGTCAGCTGTGTGATCGCTGTGCTGTTAGGAGTATACTCTACAGCTCTATCTACACATCATGCGGGTGCTGTGTCAGCTGTGTGATCGCTGTGCTGTTAGGAGTATACTCTGCAGCTCTGTCTACACATCATGCGGGTGCTGTGTCAGCTGTGTGATCGCTGTGCTGTTAGGAGTATACTCTGCAGCTCTATCTACACATCATGCGGGTGCTGTGTCAGCTGTGTGATCGCTGTGCTGTTAGGATTATACGCTGCAGCTCTATCTATATATCATGCGGGTGCTGTGTCAGCTGTGTGATCGCTGTGCTTAGGAGTATACTCTACAGCTCTATCTACACATCATGCGGGTGCTGTGTCAGCTGTGTGATCGCTGTGCTGTTAGGAGTATACTCTGCAGCTCTATCTACACATCATGCAGGTGCTGTGTCAGCTGTGTGATCGCTGTGCTGTTAGGAGTATACTCTGCAGCTCTGTCTACACATCATGCGGGTGCTGTGTCAGCTGTGTGATCGCTGTGCTGTTAGGATTATACGCTGCAGCTCTATCTATATATCATGCGGGTGCTGTGTCAGCTGTGTGATCGCTGTGCTTAGGAGTATACTCTGCAGCTCTATCTACACATCATGCGGGTGCTGTGTCAGCTGTGTGATCGCTGTGCTTACAGTCATATGGTCCTTTTCTGATGTCGCTGCTTGGTTCCAGCTGGATATACTGTATGTATTCAGCTGCTGGGGCAGAAAGCATTGCAGTGGATGTGCACTGTAGTTCTGATTCAGATGTGGCTGGTGTACTGTCACTATCAGTGCTGGTTCCAGACCTGTATGCCACGGGGTTCACTACGATATGCCGGCGGTTGGGCTCCCGGCGACCAGCATACCGGCGCCGGGAGCCCGACCGCCGGCTTACCAACAGTGTGGCGAGCGCAATGAACCCCTTGCGGGCTCGCTGCGCTCGCCACGCTACGGGCACGGTGGCGCACTACGCGTGCCACGCTATTTTATTCTCCATCCAGGGGGGTCGTGGACCCCCACGAGGGAGAATAAGTGTCGGTATGCCGGCTGTCGGGATCCCGGCGCCGGTATACTGTGCGCCGGGATCCCGTCACCGGCATACTGAAGACTACCCTATGCCACGTACAAAGGACTAGGAACATCAAGCTTTATACATGACCAAACACCACTATGGTAAATGCATGCATTGTACGTGCTAATATTGACATATATAGTGAGGGCCTCCTCCCCTTCCCCTCCCAACCAGTCTTATATATATTTGAATGTAAGCTCTGTGGGGCACAGCTGCTGTACGTCTGCAATACACATTCCATTTAGTAGAGGAAGCCTCAGTATGAAGTATTAAGCAGGTGCACCTTGTAGTAAGGAAGATTTGCCAGAAATCATATTAACAGCTTCTCCCATAACTCTCCATTCTCTTATTTACTGTAAATAGTCTGGTCTAATAATGGAACCGTGCGTAAAAATAACCAAGAAACAAAGAACATCTGTAGATTACATCAACATGAAGAGAACAGAGAGTCCAGACCCTAGAGAACGAGCTGGAGTGTGCAGCCTCCTAACAGCCACAATTATGTAATCTCTCAGTCTTCCTGAATCAGGGGGAGGATTCATACAAATAGGCTTATTGTGATATATGGATACGTATCACTCACCATCCTATCAGGATTAATAGAGTGTTCTAACAGCAGAACTTCAACAGAAGACATCTGAGCATTGTGCTTGTTGTGGACAAAGATTCAGGAGCCAGCCAGACAGATCTAGGAGCCAGGAGAAACCTATTAACGATTAAGAGATGTGCATTTATTTCCATCAATAGAAATGACCCACAAGTTAGACATAGGGGTCTATTCAATTCTAGTCGGAACTGTCGTCTAGTCGGAAAGACGGCAGTTTCAGACTTTTTTGGGTTGACCTGTTCAGTGGGACTACCATTTTTCCGACAGGTCGACAATTCCGACATCAATTGAATAGATCCCATAGTATTAGGTGCCTTGGCTCCCTGGGAGATGTCTAGGTGCTGAGTTGCATTAGGTGCCGTACCTACCGGTCACCAGTCAGATATCTGGTGTGACTCGCACTATGCACATGAAAGGTACTAGGCCTTCATTTTGCCACCCAATCATACATGTAAATTGAAGCATGATTTCTGTATTGTGATTTACAGTAAATATAGCTTGTGATCTAGCTATAGTAAAGATTAGAGATGGCCATCGATAGTTTGTCACAGATGGTTGATGCTTTTGCCATTGATGGCGGAGAGGGAGACAATGTTTTGTTTTTCTGCCCTGGCGTAGGGTGTGCAGAGCTTAGGTCCACCATTGACGTGGCCTTCATAGGACTGCCACCTTCCGTGATTGGTCCTCCTACCATGTGACACACCTACTGTACCCCTCATTTTAAAGATGCCACATGCTTTGTGTAGGTGATAGTTATCTTCAACCAATACTTGCAAAAGCAACTACTACCCCTCCCCATATTCCATCCCAGCTGCAGCTCTGAGGCTCTTCATAATCCTTTGTGGGCAGTGGAGGTCGATTAAATATGGCCTAATCGTGAAGACCTGTAACTCACAACAAGTTTACAGAAATTGTTTGTCTTGTTGGCACCTGTAGATCTGCATGCAGTGTCATACCTTGCAGCTATGGCCCCCCTGGTATCAGTAGTTCTATATAATAATAAACACACGAGCCCTATAACTGGAGAAAAATAAATCCTTGGTGAAACGAAATAATCTTGCACAAACTCCCATTCCTATCATAGTAACTGTGATGTTACTAGCATGTTTTTTTCTTTATTGTGCTTTGCTTTCCCCAATCTTGCGTTTTAAGGGGGTCATTCCGAGTTGATCGCTAGCTGCCAATGTTCGCTGCGTATCGATCATTTAAAAAAACGGCAAAACTACGCATGTGTATGGTGCGCAATGCGCACGCACGTCGTACGGGTGCAAAGAGCATTGTTGTTTTGCACTGCTTCTAGCGACGATTCCATTCGCACAGCCGATCGCAAGGAGATTGACAGGAAGTGGGAGTTTGTGGGTGTCAACTGACCGTTTTCTGGGAGTGTTTGGGAAAACGCAGGCGTGTCCAGGCAAATGCAGGGCGGGTATCTGACGTCAATTCCGGGACCTTCGTCGCTGCAATCATCGCACAGAATAAGTAACTACAGGGCTGGTCTTATTCTGCACAAAATGTGTTTGCTGCCGCTCGGCTGCACATGCGATCGCACTCTTGCAAAGCGAAAATACACTCCCCCGTGGGCGGCGACTATGCGTATGCACTGCTGCTAAAAGTAGCTAGCGAGCGATCAACTCGGAATGAGGGCCTAAAATGGGTATACACTATACAATTATGTGGCAGATTATCCTCCAGATCTGGCTGGTTGGAATGAAAATCTAGTAATGGATGAGAGCAAATGACAATCGACCAGGCAAAAACTGTCGTTTATACAAATTGGTTAAATCATGGATTTAACTAATTTGTCTGAATGACAGGTTTTTGTCCATTTTCCAGTGTTTGGGAGCAAATAGTCGATTGTCATTTCCTCTCATCTATTACCAGATTTTTATTGCAACCAGCCAGATCTGGCAGATAATTGTACAGTGTATTCCCCTCTTTAGGTCAGAAATAGTGTTCTATGTTTTTGTCACAGAGAAATTGGCATAAAGTCGCAGGTTAAGCATATAATGCTGGGTGGTGAGAATCAGCTATAATGGACCTGTTCTGTGCTACCTACAGTATTCCTCGGTTCTGCGTCTTAGTTCACAAAAAGGGTACTAGGTACTTAGGATTAGTGCTTAGGGGGGTTACTCAGGTCGCATCGAGATACCGCAATTGGTGCGAACACCTCTGCCTGATTGACAGACAGAGGCGTTCGCGGGGAGGGGCGGGGGGCGTCGACAGACCGTTACGGGGGCGGTTAGGCAGCATTTTCGAGGTGGCTGCGTGACGTCACACGCAGCTGCTCCGATGTAAAAAAATGGTGGTGGTCCTACTGCATACGCAGCCTAGCTGTGGCTGCAGGGGGGCATCTCTAATTTCTGCATGAGCGATGCGATCGCAATTGTTTTGCGATCGCATCGCCATGCCCACCAATTAACTTGCTGGGTGGCCTTGCCCTGAGATGGGCGGACCCCAGCATGCTACAGAAGGGACTGCAGATTCTGCTTTTTAGCAGAATCTGCAATCCGTGCTGAAGAACCCCCCTTAGTGCGGCTAAGTAGCAGAGTCCATGGCAATAAATTGGGCGATTTGTCACGATTTGATGATAGGTGCATGTAGAGTCATCTGTACACATAGGGGGTCATTCCCCCGATGCAGTTTATTGCAGCGCAGCGATCGGGTCAAAACTGCACCGGCGCCGCAGTGCGCCGGCACATGGCAGCCGTCGTTGCCTAGCTATCGCCTCTGAGGCAGAAGCGGTCGCTGGGCGGGAGGGGGCTGGATGACGCCGTTATGCCGCCGATTAGGGGGCGTGGTCTGGCCAACGCAGGCGTGGCCAGACCGTTGGGGGGCGGGCCGTGGTGGCTGCGTGACGTCACACGCAGCCGCTGCGGGCCGGGGAGCGACGAGTAGCTCCCAACCAGCACACTAAAGCTGCGCTGGTCGGTAGCTACTTTTGAAGTGCAAAGGCATCGCCGCTGTGCGATGCCTTTGCACTTCTGTGGGGGGGCCGGCACTGACAGACATGCAGGCGGACTAGCCCTGTGCTGGGCGCCCCCCCCCCCCCGCATACAATCAACGCGGAATGACCCCCATAGGCCGTTAGGGAGACAGTAGCTGCGTTAGCTACAGACACTGGTGCAGGGAGGGGGGGAGGGTGGTTTACTCTTTAACTGGGCCCAGGGCTTTTGGAGGGGCCGGGTCCCACTGACCACCCCCTCTCGCCACACCTTCCCTGTTGCAGACAGCTGCCAGGCAATAATTGCTTCAGCAACGTCTCTCCCCCAGCGCAGCTGTGTGCTAAGCTAGTGAGAGAGGCAGCAGCCTCTCTCCGATGTGCGGTGGTGATCACACCTGCCTCCCACCATATCTAAAGGGCCCCATACACTAGAACAATATGTCTATGGCAGAAGTTGGAGGCGATTTCATTTGAACTCTCCTGGGAGCTTCCCGGGACTGGTTCCATACGATTCCAAACCATTTGGTACATTTTGCATGCAATATATCGTATGCGATCCCATCCATGCCTGCGGCAACCGACATATCACGAGTGCAGCACTAACGATCTAGGGGAGCCGATCCGACCCCCACGGAAATGCCGATCGGATACACAGCCAAAATGCCCGATTTCACCCAATATTCCAATATATCGTCCCGAATGCCCGAATTGGGCTGAAATCAGGCATTATGGGGCCCTTAATACATGCGTCGTGTCATTCCCCCCCGCACGCGCCGGCACGCGTGGCCACACATAAGAAGTATCTTTTCTTATTTTGTAAGGAGGGAGCCTGGCCACACCTCCCCCATTGGACACGCCTTCTCCCATTACTTGGGTCCAGCAGAGCTGTTGTCTGTAGGTCCGCGGGCTGTGTTATCACCCACTTACATTGTATTCTATTATACCAAGCGAGGTGGCACATTATTATTATTACTATTTATTATTATTATTATTATTATTATTATATGAAAATTCAGCTCTGTACATTGAGGTGGGTCACCATTCAAACAAATTACCTACAATGACATGAAACAGATGATAATGGTTGCCCAGCCCACATGTGGGGAACACATGACATGATACACACTGTAAGGCATACTTGCGGGATACTCCCAATTTGTCGGGCAGCCCCCTGCACCCACGGTAGAGGGGCCAGATCTCCCACATCCCACCTGCTTCCTAGTAAAGCGTCCAGGAGGCTATTACACCCAGGAAATTACGCCACCCTTTGAAGGGAGCGGGGCTAAATTACGTGAAACTGTGTCATTTATCCCCTCCTGCTACCCGTGAACTAGCGAATCATGATATTTTGGTGTGACGGGGGTGGGTTCTAGTGACATACGGTAAGTATGCTGCAAGGTTGTGGAATGCCAGTTGTAGCTGGTGGTGGGGAACATGACTGTTGTTACTGTAAGGCAGCAGCATTATCGCCCACCAATAATAAACCAGTCTTTGGTGACCAGCGTACTGTATATACAGTACCAGTGCTGTAGTACGGATGGGAGTATGAGAGACGGTGGAAGGTAGAACATGAAGGTAGCGATCTAAGGACAGACAGCTGCTATTACCCATAACTGTGCTTCACCATTGCTGCTCGGTGACTTGTCATCAGCTGTGACTCAGACATGGGACAGCACCATCCTTTTTGTACATTGAGGAACAATATCAATTCTGAATTTGATCTAAACCGTTACTGCAGATTTCACACTTTATCCATCAAGTATTCGATGACACTTTAATTAAAGACTGCTTCCAAAGGAATGTGTGACCCAGGCTGCGGCACAGAGCTGACTCACATGGCAAGCACTGGATGTTATAGCACAATACACCAAAGACATGGGCCCAGTATTACAGGAGGTGGGTGAGGATTCGGTGTGTGTTTCTATGTAATGTCATCATTTTTCTAGACTACACTAAGGGTACTGATTATGCCCTCTAAAATATACGTCCCAGCCTTGTATCCAGGACACTTACCCCCTAGTACTGGCAATGCTCTCCTGACGCAGAAGTGTTAATTATGTAATACATGCAAGATGCATTCAGCTGCCTAATTGTTGATGATGGGCCAGTGTTGTCATTTGTAATGCTCACCTGATGGAGGGGATATCAGAGGCTTAGATGATAAGGACATGTGATGTGAGCACAGTGCTGGAGAAACGGGACATGCCGTGATGTCAGCACCGTGCTGGAGAAATGGGGACATGCCGTGATGTGAGCACCGTGCTGGAGAAATGAGGACATGCTGTGATGTGAGCACAGTGCTGGAGAAATGGGGACATGCCGTGATGTGAGCACCGTGCTGGAGAAATGGGGACATGCTGTGATGTGAGCACAGTGCTGGAGAAATGTGGACATGCTGTGATGTGAGCACCGTGATGGAGAAATGGGGACATGCTGTGATGTGAGCACAGTGCTGGAGAAATGGTGACATGCTGTGATGTGAGCACAGTGCTGGAGAAATGGGGACATGCTGTGATGTGAGCACAGTGCTGGAGAAATGGGGACATGCTGTGATGTGAGCACAGTGCTGGACAAATGGGGACATGCTGTGATGTGAGCACAGTGCTGGAGAAATGGGAACATGCTGTGATGTGAGCACCGTGCTGGAGAAATGGGGACATGCTGTGATGTGAGCACCGTGCTGGAGAAATGGGGACATGCTGTGATGTGTGCACTATACTGGAGAAATGGGGACATGCTGTGATGTTAGCACCGTGCTGGAGAAATTAGGACATGCTGTGATGTGAGCACCGTGCTGGAGAAATGGGGACATGCTGTGATGTGAGCACCGTGCTGGAGAAATGGGGACATGCTGTGATGTGAGCACAGTGCTGGAGAAATGGGAACATGCTGTGATGTGAGCACAGTGCTGGGGACATGCTGTGATGTGAGCACCGTGATGGAGAAATGGGGACATGCTGTGATGTGAGCACCGTGATGGAGAAATGGGGACATGCTGTGATGTGAGCACCGTGCTGGAGAAATGGGGACATGCTGTGATGTGTGCACTATACTGGAGAAATGGGGACATGCTGTGATGTTAGCACCGTGCTGGAGAAATTAGGACATGCTGTAATGTGAGCACAGTGCTGGAGAAATGGGGACATGCTGCAATGTGAGCACAGTGCTGGAGAAATGAGGACATGCTGTGATGTGAGCACCGTGCTGGAGAAATGGGGACATGCTGTGATGTGAGCACCGTGCTGGAGAAATGGGGACATGCTGTGATGTGAGCACAGTGCTGGACAAATAGGGACATGCTGTGATGTGAGCACAGTGCTGGAGAAATGGGAACATGCTGTGATGTGAGCACAGTGCTGGGGACATGCTGTGATGTGAGCACCGTGATGGAGAAATGGGGACATGCTGTGATGTGAGCACCGTGCTGGAGAAATGGGGACATGCTGTGATGTGAGCACCGTGCTGGAGAAATGGGGACATGCTGTGATGTGTGCACTATACTGGAGAAATGGGGACATGCTGTGATGTTAGCACCGTGCTGGAGAAATTAGGACATGCTGTGATGTGAGCACAGTGCTGGAGAAATGGGGACATGCTATGATGTGAGCACAGTGCTGGAGAAATGGGGACATGCTGCGATGTGAGCACTGTGCTGGAGAAATGGGGACATGCTGTGATGTGAAAACACAGTGCTGGAGAAGTGAGGACATGCTGTGATGTGACCACAGTGCTGGAGAAATGGAGACATGCTGTGATGTGAGCACAGTGCTGGAGAAATGGGGACATGCTGTGATGTGAGCACTATACTGGAGAAATGGGGACATGCTGTGATGTGAGCACAGTGCTGGAGAAATGGGGACATGCTGCGATGTGAGCACTGTGCTGGAGAAATGGGGACATGCTGCGATGTGAGCACTGTGCTGGAGAAATGGGGACATGCTGTGATGTGAAAACACAGTGCTGGAGAAGTGAGGACATGCTGTGATGTGACCACAGTGCTGGAGAAATGGAGACATGCTGCGATGTGAGCACCGTGCTGGAGAAATAGGGACATGCTGTGATGTATGACCCGTTCTGGAGAAATAGGAGCATGCTGTGATGTGAACACAGTGCTGGAGAAATGCGGACATGCTGCGATGTGAGCACAGTGCTGGAGAAATGGGGACATGCTGTGATGTGAGCACAGTGCTGGAGAAATGGGGACATGCTGTGATGTGTGCACTATACTGGAGAAATGGGGACATGCTGTGATGTGAGCACAGTGCTGGAGAAATGGGAACATGCTGTGATGTGAGCACAGTGCTGGGGACATGCTGTGATGTGAGCACCGTGCTGGAGAAATGGGGACATGCTGTGATGTGAGCACAGTGCTGGAGAAATGGGGACATGCTGTGATGTGTGCACTATACTGGAGAAATGGGGACATGCTGTGATGTGAGCACCATGCTGGAAAAATGAGGACATGCTTTGATGTGAGCACAGTGCTGGAGAAATTGGGACATGCTGTGATGTGAGCACAATGCTGGAGAAATGGGGACATGCTGCGATGTGAGCACAGTGCTGGAGAAATGGGGACATGCTGTGCTGTGAGCACCGTGATGGAGAAACGGGACATGCCGTGATGTGAGCACCGTGCTGGAGAAATGGGGACATGCTGTGATGTGAGCACAGTGCCGGAGAAATGGGGACATGCTGTGATGAGAGCACCGTGCTGGAGAAATGGGGACATGCTGTGATGTGAGCACAGTGCTGGAGAAATGGGGGCATGCTGTGATGTGAGCACAGTGCTGGAGAAATGGGGACATGCAGTGATGTGAGCACCGTGCTGGAGAAATGGGGACATGCTGTGATGTGAGCACAGTGCTGGACAAATGGGGACATGCTGTGATGTGACCACAGTGCTGGAGAAATGGGAACATGCTGTGATGTGAGCACAGTGCTGGAGAAATGGGGACATGCTGTGATGTGAGCACTGTGCTGGAGAAATGGGGACATGCTGTGATGTGAAAACACAGTGCTGGAGAAGTGAGGACATGCTGTGATGTGAAAACACAGTGCTGGAGAAATAAGGACATGCTGTGATGTGAGCACAGTGCTGGAGAAATGGGAACATGCTGTGATGTGTGCACGTTACTGGAGAAATGAGGACATGCTGTGATGGGAGCACCGTGATAGAGAAACGGGGACATGCTGTTATGTGAGCACCGTGCTGGAGAAATGGGGACATGATGTGATGTGAGCACCGTGCTGGAGAAATGGGGACATGCTGTGATGTGAGCACAGTGCTGGAGAAATGGGGACATGCTGCGATGTGAGCACAGTGCTGGAGAAATGAGGACATGCTGTGATGTGAGCACAGTGCTGGAGAAATGGGGACATGCTATGATGTGAGCACAGTGCTGGAGAAATAGGGACATGCTGTGATGTGACCACAGTGCTGGAGAAATGGAGACATGCTGTGATGTGAGCACCGTGCTGGAGAAATAGGGACATGCTGTGATGTATGACCCGTTCTGGAGAAATAGGAGCATGCTGTGATGTGAGCACAGTGCTGGAGAAATGCGGACATGCTGCGATGTGAGCACAGTGCTGGAGAAATGGGGACATGCTTTGATGTGAGCACAGTGCTGGAGAAATGGGGACATGCTGTGATGTGAGCACCGTGCTGGAGAAATGGGGACATGCTGTGATGTGAGCACAGTGCTGGAGAAATGGGGACATGCTGTGATGTGTGCACTATACTGGAGAAATGGGGACATGCTGTGATGTGAGCACAGTGCTGGAGAAATGGGGACATGCTGCGATGTGAGCACAGTGCTGGAGAAATGAGGACATGCTGTGATGTGAGCACAGTGCTGGAGAAATGAGGACATGCTGTGATGTGAGCACCGTGCTGGAGAAATGGGGACATGCTTTGATGTGAGCACAGTGCTGGAGAAATTGGGACATGCTGTGATGTGAGCACAGTGCTGGAGAAATGGGGACATGCTGTGATGTGAGCACAGTGCTGGAGAAATGAGGACATGCTGTGATGTGAGCACAGTGCTGGAGAAATGAGGACATGCTGTGATGTGAGCACCGTGCTGGAGAAATGGGGACATGCTTTGATGTGAGCACAGTGCTGGAGAAATTGGGACATGCTGTGATGTGAGCACAGTGCTGGAGAAATGGGGACATGCTGTGATGTGAGCACAGTGCTGGAGAAATGAGGACATGCTGTGATGTGAGCACAGTGCTGGAGAAATGGGGACATGCTTTGATGTGAGCACAGTGCTGGAGAAATTGGGACATGCTGTGATCTGAGCACTATACTGGAGAAATGGGGACATGCTGTGATGTTAGCACTATACTGGAGAAATGGGGACATGCTGTGATCTGAGCACTATACTGGAGAAATGGGGACATGCTGTGATGTGAGCACCGTGCTAGAGAAATGGGGACATGCTGCGATGTGAGCACAGTGCTGGAGAAATGGGGACATGCTGCGATGTGAGCACAGTGCTGGAGAAATGAGGACATGCTGTGATGTGAGCACTTTACTGGAGAAATGAGGACGATGTGAGCACCGTGCTGGAGAAATAGGGACATGCTGTGATGTATGACCCGTTCTGGAGAAATAGGAGCATGGTGTGATGTGAGCACAGTGCTGGAGAAATGCGGACATGCTGCGATGTGAGCACAGTGCTGGAGAAATGGGGACATGCTGTGATGTGAGCATAGTGCTGGAGAAATGGGGACATGCTGTGATGTGTGCACTATACTGGAGAAATGGGGACATGCTGTGATGTGAGCACAGTGCTGGAGAAATTGCAACATGCTGTGATGTGAGCACAGTGCTGGAGAAATGGGGACATGCTGTGATGTGAGCACAGTGCTGGAGAAATGGGGACATGCTGTGATGTGAGCACAGTGCTGGAGAAATGGGGACATGCTGTGATGTGAGCACAGTGCTGGAGAAATGGAAACATGCTTTGATGTGAGCACCGTGCTGGAGAAATGGGGACATGCTGTGATGTGAGCACAGTGCTGGAGAAATGGGGACATGCTGTGATGTGTGCACTATACTGGAGAAATGGGGACATTCTGTAATGTGAGCACAGTGCTGGAGAAATGGGGACATGCTGTGATGTGAGCACTTTACTGGGGAAATGAGGACATGCTGTGATGTGAGCACAGTGCTGGAGAAATGAGGACATGCTGTGATGTGAGCACCGTGCTGGAGAAATGGGGACATGCTTTGATGTGAGCACAGTGCTGGAGAAATTGGGACATGCTGTGATGTGAGCACAGTGCTGGAGAAATGGGGACATGCTGTGATGTGAGCACAGTGCTGGAGAAATGGGGACATGCTGTGATGTGAGCACAGTGCTGGAGAAATGGGGACATGCTGTGATGTGAGCACAGTGCTGGAGAAATGGGGACATGCTTTGATGTGAGCACAGTGCTGGAGAAATGGGGACATGCTGTGATGTGTGCACTATACTGGAGAAATGGGGACATGCTGTAATGTGAGCACAGTGCTGGAGAAATGGGGACATGCTGTGATGTGAGCACTTTACTGGAGAAATGAGGACATGCTGTGATGTGAGCACAGTGCTGGAGAAATGAGGACATGCTTTGATGTGAGCACAGTGCTGGAGAAATGGGGACATGCTGTGATGTGAGCACCGTGCTGGAGAAATGGGGACATGCTGTGATGTGTGCACTATACTGGAGAAATGGGGACATGCTGTGATGTTAGCACCGTGCTGGAGAAATTAGGACATGCTGTACTGTGAGCACAGTGCTGGAGAAATGGGGACATGCTGTGATGTGAGCACTTTACTGGAGAAATGAGGACATGCTGTGATGTGAGCACAGTGCTGGAGAAATGAGGACATGCTGTGATGTGAGCACAGTGTTGGAGAAATGAGGACATGCTGTGATGTGAGCACAGTGCTGGAGAATTGGGGACATGCTGTGATGTGTGCACTATACTGGAGAAATGGGGACATGCTGTGATGTGAGCACAGTGCTGGAGAAATGGGGACATGGTGTGATGTGTGCACTATACTGGAGAAATGGGGACATGCTGTGATGTGTATTGCTGCAAGTATGGCAGTGCTGCGTACCAGTATGAAATTGCCAGCCAGTACGCAGCACCGCCGGCCCGACCGCCATGCTTGCAGCCACTGCTATATGTGAGGGGAGGAGAGCGGCAGACAATCAGGAACAGCAACTGCCGGTCCGCAAGCTTTGATTGGCTCACAAAAAGATACCTCGTTTGAGAGACACACTGCCGCCGGAGAGTGGAGACCGGACTGAGCACAGCACTGAGAGGCGCGCGCTGTGCTCTCTTCCCCTCACACACAGCAGCAGCGGTGAGCAGGGGGGATATCTGGCACTGTGGGGGCATATGTGTATACGTGGTATTGGGGGGGGGGCATACCTGGCACTGGGGGGGCATATGCGTATCTGACACTTTGGGGACATGTGTATACCTGGCACTGTGGGGACATATCTGGCACTGTGGGGCATATGTGTATCTGGCACTGTGGTGGCTTATGTGTTTCTAGCACTGCAGTTCTGGAGGCATATGTGCAGTGTCGTAACTAGGCATTTCAGCGCTGTGTGCAAGAAATGACATTGGCGCCCCCCCCCCCCCCCCCATGCACGTCAGGGGCAGTGCGCGCCGTAGGCGCGCGAAAAATATATGTGGGCGTGGCTTCATGGGGAAGGGGCGTGGTCACAAAATAATAGCATCTCGTACTACGGTGCACAGTAGTCTCCATTTTTCAAATTACGCTGCACAGTAGCGCCACTACACCAGGTAGAGCCCCTTTTATACATTACAGCAGACAGCGTCCCCCTTTTTACACATTACAGCAGACAGTCCCCCTTTTTACACATTGCGGCAGCCAGGACCCCTTTTTACACATTGCGGCAGCCAGGACCCCTTTTTACACATTGCGGCAGCCAGTCCCCCTTTTTACACATTGCGGCAGCCAGGCCCCCTTTTTACACATTGCGGCAGCCAGTCCCCCTTTTTACACATTGCGGCAGCCAGGCCCCCTTTTTACACATTGCGGCAGCCAGTCCCCCTTTTTACACATTGCGGCAGCCAGTCCCCCTTTTTACACACAGCGGCAGCCAGTCCCCCTTTTTACACATTGCGGCAGCCAGTCCCCCTTTTTACACATTGCAGCAGCCAGGCCCCCTTTGCGGCAGCCAGTCCCCCTTTTTACACATTGCGGCAGCCAGGCCCCCTTTTTACACATTGCTGCAGCCAGGACCTCTTTTTACACATTATGGCAGACGGTGTCCCCCAGAGAGAGAGAGAGAGAAAGAGAGAGAGAGAGAGAGGGATATACTTACCTTCTCCCCACTGACAGGCTCCTCGTGCTGGCATCTCCCTCTGTGCAGTGTGCAGGCATCGGACAAGGAGGAGGAGGGAGGGGGACTGGAGCCGCAGCAGCGCTATGTCATTGGTAGTAAGCGCCGCTGCAGCATCCCCCTCTCCTTCCGTATTGGCTGCCTGGCGCTGCTGTGGATGCTGGGATGCGGTTCCTCCATCCCAGCATCCACAGCAGCGCCAGGCAGCCTATACGGAAGGAGAGGGGGATGCTGCAGCGGCGCTTACTACCAATTAAATAGCGCTGCTGTGGCTCCAGTCCCCCTCCCTCCTCCTCCTTCTCAGCTGCCTCCGGCGCTTCTCTCTCCTCCAGCGAGGCTGCGGCGCACGGCGCAGACTTCAGAGGCGGCATGTAATGAGTCAATTTGACTCATTACATGCCGCTGGCCGTGCGCCCTCAGGGCAACTGCGCTGTGTGCCAAGCCCACTTGGCACACACGTAGTTACGGCCCTGCATATGTGTATCTGGCACTGATGGAGGCATATGTGTATCTGGCACTGCTCTGTTGGGGTCATATGTGTATCTGGCCCCCCATATGTGTATCACGCCCCCATTTTCATTGGCCACGCCCTGTGTGTCATGTGGCCACATCCCGTTTTCTACGCTCGCGCTTTCAGCATGCGCACACAGTGCCACTGAGATTTTTTTTCTACTTGCACCACTGGTGATGTGAGCACCGTCCTTGAGAAATGGGGACATGCTGTGATGTGAGCACTATACTGGAGAAATGGGGACATACTGTACTGTGATGTGTGCACTATGCTGGAGAAATGGGGACATACTGTGATGTGAGCACCATACTGGAGAACTGTACCATCGGGCATGAAACATGACCCGCTCCACTTCATTGTATCTGATTATTTTGCAGCTCCCATTGTGCAGACTGAAATTCTGAATGATGACTCGTCTACTTTACATCTATTTACAGGGCTGCCTGGAGGACCTCTGATTAAGGAAAGATTCTGAAATATGTTCTCTGCCTCAGCTGGGCCAAAAATAATGAGTGGTCAGTTTAGGAAAATAATTTAGGAATTCCACACTTTGGTCTAAATTGCATGTGAGCAATATTAAATATCTCCCAGTGCAGCGCTATCTGCAAATATGCATAGCATTCTCCCCAGGAATGTCCGGCCTCTCGTTATTTTCTTTGATAATAAATATTTGTATCAGATTTTCTCCTTTGCAGTCCACCCATATTAGACAGTAAATAGTACACCACTTGTGGACGGGTAACCACGCGACTCGTATGCTTTGTGCAGTGATGCTAAGTGCAAAATCTGCCTCGCTGTCCAAGAACATCACAGCAAACGCTGCTATTCTTGGGTCACTTCTTGCACTTTTCATTCTGAGGATTCCAAAGTAAAATACAAGACACCTTGTACTCGAAAGCCCAAAAAATAGAAATGTGATGTTTTCTATGTATACACAGCTGTTCTTTGTACTTTATCCCAGAAAACAAATAATTGAATAATTGAGGCAGGGAGTGGCCCTCTAGACCCACGTAGGAGTCATGGATGGTGCAGAAGGAACGTACTGTATGTGAAATAGCAAAGGCCACGTGTTCTCTGGGTTAAGACCAGATGAGAACGTTCATGATGATGTGTAGAAGCATTGGTAGACAGATTAGTGTCAAAATCGCATTCTCTATACATAAGTAGTATATAACATATGACAATTTATCTTGGATGATTGTTGGCTTGAATGATGGAATGTATGATACATTTAGCCCTTTATGTCATATCTTCTATGGCACAAATATCTAGAACATAGATTGTTTCCTATTCAATGTACAATTGGCTGGTCCTGTTGCATATACAGTATTTAATAATGTGTCATGCATCTTACTGTGATTTGTGGACCCACTGGCCGCTGATGAAAAGTTGCCCCAGAGGTCCCCATAGGAGAACTTGGTCTGCACTCAAGCAGATTCTACCTCTAGGCGAATTTAGATGGCGGTTGGTTGTGGTTAAAGCACTGACCATCAGCCTCTGAAGTGCAGGGGGGCAACTGCGGGCTGCTGCTCCTTCATGCTTATAATGGGCTGGTGGTGGGGCACTGATCAATGAGAACACAGCGCCACACTCCCAGTGTTCCTTAGTTCATAACAGGTAAGGAGGAGGGCTGAGCAGCTTCAGAGGATGAGCTGCTGGTAGATGGGGCTGCGCTGATGGGGTGAATTAAATGCAAGCACCAATACTGACTGCACTGCTGGGCACCCCAAGTTTGCGGCCCCCCAGGAAGAACTGAAGTGGTTTTAGATGAGCTTGTTGGACCTAAGTTATGGTAGTAAATGTTAATGGTACATTTAGTCTGGGGTCAGGGGTACATTGGAAATGCTGGAGAGCTCAGACCACATGGGCCAACACTTAATTTTACAGAAGTAGGTGCAAATTAATATTTTCACCTATATAAGGATAATGAACGGGCCCCTAACAACCTTCCCAGACCTCTCCTCACCTTTGCCAAACTGCTGGAGCAATCGTTTTGAGGCCCCCATGCGCTGCAATTGTGGGCCTAATTCAGACCTGATCGCTAGGCTGCGTTTTCGTACAGCCTGCGATCAGGTCTGAACTGCACATGCGTCGGTCCGCAGTTACGGTATGCGATGGGATGATGTAAGAAAAGCAATTGCACAGGTGATCGCAAGGTGACTGACAGGAAGAGGGCGTTTGTGGGTGGCAACTGACCATTTTAGAGGAGTGTCCGGACGCAGGAGGGACCAGGCGTTTGAAGGGAGGGTTTCTGACGTCAGCTCCGGCCCCGATCTTCGCACTGGAAGAGTAAGTCCTGGGCTTTGCAGGGGCTCCTGCACATGTGATCGTACCGCTTCACAGCGATTTCCCCCTCCCCATGGAGGCGGCGACTACCTGATCGCAGGGATGCAAAAAAAAACGCACCCTGGTGATCAGATGTGAATTAGGCCCGGTGTGCGGAATTACTGACAATGACGTTAATAGATTGCCCGTCCATTTCCTTGCTGAGGATGAGGAGGAGTATTTACTATCTTCATGTTCTCTAAGAAGTTGTAGACACATGGGCGACTGTTCGCGTTGCCACTCACATGAAATCTGCCTCACATTCACCATGTTTCTCGCACAAACTTTTTTCTTTAAATGGTTTCTAGCTTGTGTTCCGGTCTGTGGGTTACATGGTGACAGGTGTCAGTGACCCAATTTCTCCTGTGCTCCTCATATTGCTGTCACTTTTATTGAATATTCATTTGTGGCTCGGAAGGATGAGAAGAACATTTTAGACAGACACAAAAGAGCCTTGTTCCTAGAATTTGGTTTCAATCAGAACTTGATGGATCTCACTCCCCTCGTCGTTTTTCCAAGTCAGAGTCTTGCCCTAACATTTCCCGAGGTTTACATTTTTTTGGTTGAAGAATCCGTTATTTACATCCCTTAATCACAAGCATGCCCCCATCAGTTGTTCTCGAAATGTCCATGTCTACAGACCTTCCTTTAGTCATGGTGCCAGAATTATTTAGGAAAATGTTCCCCAGATGTAATCTACTGGCGTCTAACATCATCTGATCTATTTGTCCGTTCACGTTTTTATTTATGTTGAATCTTCAATACTGAGGGAGTTTGTTTATTGAAATATTTTGTCTGTCGAGGAGCTGCAGATATATTATCGGGAATAAAGATATAGTAATTGCTTTCATTCTACGTTATGCGGCTATATTCAGTTCATAGACAAGACAAGGCTGATACAGTACTAGGTCAGTTCCTATAGTGTGAGCTTGTCTATCACATTTATAAGTGCAGCCAATTTTGATACCTTGAACACTTTAAGGGGCTGATGGATAATTAGATGCAAAAAAGCAGCCATCAGGTGCACATCGCGGCTAGTTTTTTAGCACCTGCGATATGTCGCATACAATTTCTACGCTCCCACCCACCCACACAGCGGCAGCAGCAGTATGCGATATATCGTATGCGATAAATTGCAGGTAAAAATGGCACATCAGGTACCAAATCGGATGGAAGCACTCCCGGGGAGTTCAAGGGAAATCGAATCCGATTTGTGCCTCAGACAAGTCTCAGTAATGTATGGGGGCGTGGTCTCACTAATTACTAATGGAATTTCACTGGCATTGAGAATTTGCATTCAAATATCATCTGATATCTTATTGTGATCTTGGGCTATAGCGGATGCAGAATATGCATACCTCCCAACGGTCCCAAATCCAGCGGGACAGTCCCGCTATTCGGACACTGTCCCGCTGTCCCTCCCACGGGCAGCAGTGTCTCCCAGGTAGGGGGGGCCGTGCAGTTGGGGAGGATTTGATCACCCTCTGCTCTGCAAACAGCGAGTGATCTCTGAATAGATGCTGTGCTCACGCGCACGGAATCTATTCAGTGCTGGGAGGTAAGCAGGGGGCTGGCAAGCTGCTCGGGGAGCACTGGGCACGCCCCCTAACTGACGGGCAACGGGTTAGTGGCGTGAGACCATATCCACTAGGATGAGACCACACCCACTTCAGCCGAGGCCATGCCCCCTTTTTGGGGTCCAGTGTGTGCATAGAAGCAGATGCAATGATGTCACAACTACAGAAAGTCTTTGTTTTTGAATTTCGTTCTCTATAAATCAGTTAATCGATTGTATAAACTGTCAGTTACCCATTGGGTCTCATCGCACATCACCATTCACTCATATTCCAGTGGTTACACTATATAGACATTGAATCACTGCACATGGGACCATATGTGATAAGCGCGTGCAGGAGCCTTACACTAATCACCCCAAAACGTGTTTTACTAATCCCACTCCCCCGAGAGAACATCCTGTTTACTGTTTCTGTGTTCTGCTTATTTATTCACTGCAAACTGTAATCTGTAGGGGAGCCGGCTGTATCTATCCTCTCCTCACCCCAAGCCCTCTAACTTACATGCAACAATGAATTTCAAGCCTCCCTGGCCCAATGCCTGGGAGCCCAACCAGCCTTAATCTGACCCACTGGTTCGGCTTCAGACCCATTCTGTAATAAACCAGAGATGCTTTAAAGGGCCAACACCTTGAATTCTGGGCTTCATCATTATAAGATGGCTGGAAATTCCTCCCCCTCTGCCATTAATTCTTGGCTCACTAATTTGGCAATCAGAGGCTGGAAATAGATTTCAGATGTGTTTGTTTTGGACAGCTGAGCACTATTCTTGAAATAGTTGCAAAGATTGTCAATAAAACAGTATTATTGTGAATGATACGCATGAACTAACGTGGAACATTGCTGCAAAATAGATGTGTTGCATATTGCATCTCTTAGATTCTAGATTGCATCCATGGTTTTGGGAGACCATCTCTTAGAATCCATCGTTACTTCAGGATTTTGCCATTTTCATCGTGGGGACAGTGTATTTCTCAATATTTTGCCCATTCCTTGTGTGTGACTAGTGTGGACAGTCAGATTAATCATATAATAATGTAGCCAAGATCACTGGTCCCTGTGCTAGATCAAACACTACACAGCCTTCTGTCATTCCGGTGATAGCAGAAATTTAAAGAATTTTACTGGAAAATCAAATAGCTGGTTGCCTTAGTTAGTATCTAGGCAGCGTGGAACGGAACTCCAAGCATGAACATTTGCAGAAACCATAGATAAATATATGCAAATAAATGACTATAGACTGAATCAGTGTCAGACTGGAGCATGAAGGGCCCACTGGGGGTATGCAGTGTTAGGGGCCCATGATTAGAGGTTTGGCCAGCCTCCATAGGGGGGGTATGGCAATTCAAGTGCACAGTCTAGAACCTGATCCCTAGAGGAGGAGGGCCCCCCAGGCAGTGGGGCCTACCGGTGGTTTCCCCTGTACCCCTGTGGGCCAGTCCGAGCCTGGACTGAATATGTGTGTTGATATAGACATGAAAAATTTGTTTGTACCCTTCCATGAAAACAAGAACCCATATTTTTGACTGAAAAAACTTGAAAGGTACCAGAGTGATTGCCACCCAGTATTTCTTATTCCATATTTAATAGAAATAAGACTTTGCACTAGATTTTGTATCCAATAGAATATTTTAAATAAACAAATGGAAATGGAGACTAAACGAGTCCTCGCCGACGCCGATTAGTGTGTATGCAAGTGCACACTTGCCGATGCCAGCGGGGGAAGGGAGCGACAGCGGGGGGAACGTCACCTATGCTGCATCTGCAGCATGGCTGTATTTAACGAGAACCTTCCTCGTCTGTACATGTTCAGACGAGGGAGGGGGTCGTTAACGAAGCGGGGCGCGCATCGTTAACGACATTGAGTGTACACACTGGATGAGATTGTAAAAGATCTCGCTCAGCTTGGCCCTTCTGAGCGAGATCTTTCACTTTCCGTCTAGTGTGTATGGGGCTTTAGGGCCGGATGAAGGCCAAGTTGACCAGAGGTGCGGTTCCCAGGCTGAACTGAGATATTTTTTTAAAGTGGCAAACATTTGAAAGCCATGGTTTTGCCTTTACGGGATTGCCGCTCTAAAAAAAAGTCTGAGTTCATCCGGGGACCCGCACCTCCGGCCAATTAGATTTTTATTACATCCGGTCCATAACCTGATATTTTGTAGCACAATCTTTAGAGGCAATCACTGCAAAGCATTGATTTCTATAGCTCTCAGTGAGGCTTCTGTACCTGGTAAGATGTAGTTTGTCCACTATTCCTTAGCAAACTGCTCCAGCTGTCTCAGGTTTCATATGTACCTTCTCCAGACTGCATGTTTCAGTTCTTTTCATGGATGTTGGATTGGATTCAGATCAGGACTAATGGAGGCCACTTCAGAATAGTCCAATGTTCTGTTCTTATCCTTCTTGGGAGCTATTAGCTGTGTGTTTTGGGTCATTATCCTGCTATAGGACCCATCACCTGTGACTGAGACAGAGCTTTCTGACACTGGGCAGTATGTATCACTGCAGGGCTAGCTCTAGACATAGGCAAACTAGGCAAATGCCTAGAGCAGTGGTTTCCAAACTTTTTTGAATCACGGCGCCCTAGAATATCAGAATTTTTTTCACGGCACCCCTAGGTCAAAAATTTCTTATTGAGAAATTTAGAAAGAAATATTACATTAAGTAGATCGCGTTTATATGTCATCCTTAGGGTCAGTTGTGTGGTGAGGGACAAGGTTTGCTTCTGTTTGTCCACTTGTTTTATGACTGGCAGCCACTAGCTCTGGTTTTGCCTATTATATTGATTATAAATAATTTGAATTGGTCCTGGACCACCAACCCAGGGCACCCCTGCAAGTGTCCCGAGGCACCCCAGGGAGCCACGGCACACAGTTTGGGAACCACTGGCCTGAGCATTTGGAATGCATAGGGGTACAAGCAGCCTCTTTTGATTAAAATGATATGTGGCATGTCTATATTCTGTGTGTGACTGCGGCTGTATCTGCATACGAAATGCTACATTGCAGTGTATTCCTGGAAATCACTGTCATGTAGCATTTTGTATGCAGATATAGCTACATCCTAGTTACATAGCAAAGCAGATAAGATGATTTCTCTTACGTCCTAGAGGATGCTGGGGTCCATATTAGTATCATGGGGTATAGACGGGTACACCAGAAGCCATTGGCACTTTAAGAGTTTAATAGTCTGGGCTGGCTCCTCCCTCTATGCCCCTCCTACCAGACTCAGTTCAGAAAATGTGCCCGGAGGAGCCGGTCACAGCTAGGGGAGCTCTACAGAGCTTCTCTAGTAAAAGTTTTTTTTAGAGTTTGTTATTTTACAGGGAGGCTGCTGGCAACAGCCTCCCTGCATCGAGGGGACATTTTCTCCTTTTCCTGCAAGCAGGGGTGGATATGGGACTAAGATTGGGCTCCATCAAGGTCCAGATCTCTGCTTTGTCCATTTTTTTCCAAAAACAATTGGCTGTCCTCCCTGAGGTTCAGACCTTTTTGAAAGGGGTTCTGCACATCCAGCCTCCCTTTGTGGCGCCAACGGCACCCTGGGATCTTGATGTGGTGGTGCAGTTCCTGCAGTCGGATTGGTTTGAGCCTCTGCAGGAGGCTGAAATCAAATTTCTCACGTGGAAGGCGGTCACTTTGTTGGCCTTGGCTTCTGCACGACGCGTGCCGGAATTGGGGGCTTTATCTTGTAAAAGCCCTTATCTGATCTTCCATGAAGACAGGGCGGAACTTAGGACTCGTCCACAGTTCCTGCCTAAGGTTGTATCGGCTTTCCATATCAACCAACCTATTGTTGTGCCAGTGGCTACTGACTCCTCAATTGCTTCAAAGGCCTTGGATGTAGTGAGGACTTTGAAGATTTATGTGCAAAGGACGGCTCGTCATAGAAAAAGTGACTCTATTTGTCCTCTATGATCCCAAGAAAATTGGGTGTCCTGCTTCTAAGCAGTCGATTTCACGCTGGATCAGGTTCACTATCCAGCATGCTTATTCCTCGGCAGGATTGCTTTGTCCAAAATCTGTAAAGGCCCACTCTACTCGTAAAGTGGGCTCTTCCTGGGCGGCTGCCCGGGGGGTCTCGGCTGTACAACTCTGCCGAGCAGCTACTTGGTCTGGGTCGAACACGTTTGCCAAGTTTTACAAGTTCGACACTTTGGCCTCTGATGACCTCAAGTTTGGTCAAGCAGTGTTGCAGGAGCCTCTGCGCTCTCCCTCCCGTACTGGGAGCTTTGGTACATCCCCATGGTACTAATATGGACCCCAGCATCCTCTAGGACGTAAGAGAAAATAGGATTTTGGTTACCTACCGGTAAATCCTTTTCTCGTAGTCCGTAGAGGATGCTGGGCGCCCGCCCAGCGCTGCGTTTTCCTGCATTGGTTTTATAGTTCACTACTGCCTGGTTCCTAGGAAAGTTCTGCGTTATTTACTGTTCAGCTGTTGCTGAATTGTTCCGGCATGTTAGCCGGATTTGACTGTTGTGTGAGCTGGTATGAATCTCGTCACTATCTGTGTAATTCCTTCTCTCGAAGTATGTCGCCTCCTTGGGCACAGTTTCTAGACTGAGTCTGGTAGGAGGGGCATAGAGGGAAGAGCCAGCCCACACTATTAAACTCTTAAAGTGCCAATGGCTCCTGGTGGACCAGTCTATACCCCATGGTACTAATATGGTCCCCAGCATCCTCTACGGACTACGAGAAAAGGATTTACCGGTAGGTAACCAAAATCCTATTTTTTCGTCAGAAAAGGCTCCCAACGTTAGCAGAGCTGGCCTAGAGCTGCCAGCTGACTCACGCCAGGCATCTCCTGCTGCATGGCGTATTGAGGCAAGATATATGAGGACACATCTGTATTCAAGTAGGGGCAGAGGTCACAGTGTTATCGGCCGTGTGAGTGCTCTGTGCGGGTGGGTTGGTTGTGCAATAGTATTCGGCATATGTGTAAGGGGCATTATGTGTGTAGTGTATAAATGCATTAATAATGTGCAGCATTTGTGTAAGAGACATTATGTGTATAAAGGCATTAATAAAGGAGGGCATAATGTGTAAGGTGCATTATGTTTATAAGGACACATAATAATGTGTGTCATATATGTAAGGGCATTACTGTGTGGTATTATGTGTATAAAGGCATTACTAACGTGTGGCATTATGTGTATAAGGTGCTCTACTGTGTGACGTAACGTATAGAAAGGGGACTACTGTGTGGTCTAATGTGAATAAAGAGCAATATGGTGTGGTGTAATGTGAATAAGGGGCACTACTGTGAGGAGTAACGTATATAAGGTAAAGTGGTACTATTGTGTGATGTAACATAAATAAGGGACACTATCGCATGATATAATGTGGATAAAGCTAAATTACTATGTGGCGTAATTTGAATTGGGTATACTGTTGTGTGTCCATGCCCCTTCCCAGCAAGAACATGCCCCTTTTTGGCTGTGGACCAAATGTGTGCACTGTTTCCATTTAAAATATAGGGAGTAGGAGGACCAAAATGAGGACTGTTATAGCTTAGGAGTGATGATGCTGGGGAAGGGATGCAGGGTCTAGAGCCGGAACTAGCGGCGGTTCTTGGGGGCACCAGACAAAATTTTGCCTAGGGCATCATATTGGTTAAGGCCAGCTCTGTGTCACTCCAAAGTGCCTTGATAGTCTTGAGATTTTATTATGCCCTGTACAGATTCAAGACACTCCAATGGTGTCCCTGATCAGTGTAGATATTGTAGTAGATTCAGTAGTATGGGGAGAGCGATTAATAGAAGCATGGAAAGCAACTCTTTCCGTTTCACTTCTTTAAAAAAAAATTACCATCTCAGGATGACACAAGGAGGACCATACCTGGAAAAGAGGGAAGAAGACAGCTGTCTTCTGCCTTTTCCCTGTCCTCTCCTCCCCTTCTCTATCACCGGCCAATCAGAGGTTCCCCAGAGGAAAATAAAAATCCCATACCATCACCACTCTGAACTGTATGTGGCGAGTCACCTCTATGACTATGGCTATGCTGACTGCCCACTGACGGCTTGCCCTGCCCCCAACCCCGCCACCGCATATGTTGGGTCACCTCTGTCTACTGACTGCCCACTACCCCCCACAGCCAACTCACTTGCCCACCTCCCTTCAAGACCCCCCAACGCCGCTCTCGCAGCGACCCGTGAGGTGACCTGACGCTTGCACAGAAACCTGCCTCCCCGGTAACACAGAAAACATAAGGAGAAGACAGGATCACTGGTGCCCTTGTTCTCAGATTGCTTTGCTGGAAAGGTAAGTGTACATGAATTGCTACTTAGCAAAGCTATATATCACATGGAACTGATGCAATATGTAGTGAAAAGTAGCAATTCTCATCTTACATTCTGTATGACTAGAGTCCATAGTGAGCTTACTGTGGTGATTATTTTCCACCATCCATTCTACAGTGATCAACTGTCCAATCACAGTGTACCGCAGTGTATGCGCTGACTCATTAACAGAGTCATATGCGCAGGTGACATCTTGCTTTGTGCATCCAGCTGCCGCTATCTCACTGCACAACTACTGTCCAATGACTCAGTGGATAGAATTAGTAACACATTACACCATTGGTTACTAACTTACTAACATATTACATTTCGATCACCCGTTATCCAGAGCAAAGACATGGCTACTAATAGTTTACATAGTATACTATGGCAACTCTTAGCAGCCTGTTATAGTATAATGATGCCTTTTAAGTGTAGCCCCTTAAACACCGATGCATGATGTAGGTGCTCTCCTTACAGGCACTTACCTCTTGCTCAGTCTCGCTGGTATCCCTTGGACTCTGTGAGTGATAGAGTACGTGACAAAATCCGTTTGACTGCTGGCTGTGTACCAGATATAGTGGTGCAGTTCACATTACAGAAGTTATAATAACCAGGACAGCTCTCCATAAAGACCACTCCCTTATTGTATGCCCCAGCACACACAATATGTCTGTGAACGTCCCTACAACACAGCCGATAGCCAATATATCTACAGGTATATCGGCGCATCATGCTGAGTGTATGCTGCTCTGGCTATAGATATATATGCAGATCCATTGATCCACAGCTCTATATACCCCCGTACCACCACCACACCCCACACACACACATATGCGGCTACAGCCTGTCAATCAAGCTACAACCTAGGGGTCACCTTGTCTGATGATGCCAAACCTGACCTCACATGCATAGTACTGGACCTGCACATGCGCAATTTAGTAAAAATCTGTGATGTAGTCAGAGTTAACCATTTGTTTGCGTATATCTCTGAATTAGCCCCGTGTCCACAAGAGCTGACACTCTAACTCCCCTAGCACTGTCGCTCTGTCTCACTGCACTGTCAGCAATGCACTAGGGGGGTCATTCTGACCTGTTCGCTCGCTGCTTTATAACGCAGCAGAGCGAACGGGTCCCTACTGCGCATGGCAGACGGCCGAAGGCCGTAGCAGGGATGCGATCGCCTCTGCTTGATTGACAGGCAGAGGCGATCGCTGGGCAGGAGGGGCAGAACGGCGGTGTTTGTCCGCAGTTTCGTGGGTGCGGACCGCAGCAGCTGCGTGACGTCACACGCAGCCGCTGCGGGCCAGGGAGTGTTGAGTAGCTCCCGGCCAGCACGCTAAAGCTGCGCTGGCCGGGAGTTACTCTTGAAGTGCAAAGGCATCGCCGCTGTGCGATGCCTTTGCACTTCTGCGAGGGGGGACGGACTGACATGCGGGGCGGGCTAGCCATGTGCTGAGCGTCCCCCCGCATGTCAGGGAAGATGATCGTAGCTGTGCTAAATTTAGCACAGCTACGATCAACTCGAAATGACCCCCTAGATCTCTCATCATGCGGGTATCAGGCTGCATATTCTCAGGCGTGACGGGCCTCAGCATGGACTCCACCATTCCATATGGGAACGGATTACCCGCAGCCTGCAGTGTGCCTAGAGGTTCTCTGTTTTTTTTCCTGGCACAGATTTCACAGAGGGCATGTCTAAATTCCCACTCACAATCCCATCCCAGTGGTGTTACTCTCTATTTAACTGTGGGGCGATAAGCCAAAGGGGCATTACATAAGGGATTTTTAAGGGCTTAATCTGAATTACTTTTATTTATATACTTTTTCCAATAAAACAGCGGGTGATTGATTTTTAAAACCTGTGTCATTTTACGTCTTCATTCTTTAAATATTGACATAATTAAGACCAGTCGGCATGCGCACAGCTTCCTGGCTGTTGGAAAGTGGTGATGTTACATTAATGGATACTTACTGACCCGCAGGTATCTCGTTGTTTAAACACTTCTTAAAAACTGGGGACCTCTAGTGTCTGGTGATGGTAGTGTATGTTTGGTAGGAACTGAACAAGTCCCAGCCAGTACCAGTAAATGGGTAGAAAACATTAGGAAACCAGTTAGAAAAATTCCTTGTCGGTTCTGTACATCTTCACAGAGGCTTATAGGGGTCTATTTATGAAATCGCCAGAAAAATCCTAATTTCTATATCGGATAGGACAGGAAAAATATACGCCCCCATAGACCGCTATTTAAGAGGCTGAAAAACAGACTTTACTCTCTGTTTCTGAAATGCAGGAATTTTAATAGTTACTTCATATCAAGAGCTTGGATGATAAATTATAATTTATCCAGAAACTAGAAAGAAATAAGGAAATACATACACACACGCAGGGCCAGCTCCAGGCACGTTCCAATACAGCTGTCGAACAAGGCGCCACACTTAATGGACGCCGCTAGCTTTAGCCGCCATATTGGAGCCTGGAGCCGGTCCCTACAGCAGCAGTGTCCGGCCCACCTCCTAGCAGTGGCTGTGTGATGACAAGGGGGAGTGCTGTGGGCAGGCCAAAGCTAAACTATGTGCACGCTGTACTGTGCCGGCGTCTGACGTTAGATGCCAGCACCGCCCGTCCACAGCACTCCTCCTCGTCACAGCTATGGGGACGCCGGATCACTTCCCACTTTAAGACTCGTATGCGCCAACCTTCTCCTCCACTGGGTGTCCTGGGTCAACAGCCGGGCTGCGTAATAGCCAGCGCTGGCTCAGTGTATCACACTAGCCGCGCCAACTGTAGTGAAGAAGGGGGCGGGATCATCTGGAGTTCCATGCAGCATGGCCGGTTCCCCAGACTACCCACCGTGCTCAGATGCCGCCACCCACCGCAAGCTGTATTGCTGGACATCCGCTGCTATACATAAGCTAGCGGTGTGTCTGGCTCTGGATAGAACCCCCACGCAGCTTTGGTAGCCACCTAGAGAGCCACCTCACTCCGGCAACTGATACCTGGGAGCAGCAGGACCGGACACTGATGGGGAGTCAGCCATTTCCACATGAAAAAGGACATCTAGGTCAGTGGCTAATGGGGTGATTGAGCCAGCAGTGGTAGGGCACAGTAACATGGGAAATGGCAGACCCTGTGCATGACCCATTTCCACCCTGTGTGCCTGTCCCACCGTCACCCCGTGTGCCTGTCCCACCATCACCCCATGTATGACCCAATGTAACCATGTATATGATCCCACTGTCCAGACCAAGTGCAGCTGATAATGTGTATCTGACACTGTGGAGGCATATAATGTGTATTTGGCACTGCTGAGGTGCATATCGTGTATCTGGCACTGCTGGGGGCATGTAATGTGTATCTGGCACTATCCTGGAGGCATATAATGTGTGTCTTGCACTATCCTGGAGGCATATAATGTGTATCTGGCACTACCCTGGAGGCATATAATGTGCATCTGGCACTATCCTGGAGGCATATAATGTTTATCTGGCACTATCCTGGAGGCATATAATGTGTGTCTGGCACTATCCTGGAGGCATATAATGTGTGTCTGGCACTATCCTGGAGGCATATAATGTGTGTCTGGCACTATCCTGGAGGCATATAATGTGTGTCTGGCACTATCCTGGAGGCATATAATGTGTGTCTGGCACTAGCCTTGATGCATATAATGTGTATCTGGCACTATCCTGGAGGCATATAATGTGTATCTGGCACGGTATCCGTTCAGATGGTCGACCATGTTATGGTCGACAGTCATTAGGTCGACCACTATTGGTCGACATTGACATGGACACATGGTCGACACATGAAAATGGTCGACACATGAAAGGTCGACACATGAAAAGGTCGACGTGAGTTTTTTAACTTTTTTTTCTTTTGGGGAACTTTTCCATACGTTACGATCCACGTGGACTACGATTGGAATGGTAATCTGTGCCGAGCGAAGCGGTAGCGGAGCGAAGGCACCATGCCCGAAGCATGGCGAGCCAAGCGAGCCATGCGAGGGGACGCGGTGCACTAATTGGGGTTCCCAGTCACTTTACGCAAAAAACGACACCAAAAAAAGTAAAAAAAAACTCATGTCGACCTTTTCATGTGTCGACCATTTTCATGTGTCGACCATGTGTCCATGTCTACCATGTCAATGTCGACCAATAGTGGTCGACCTAATGACTGTCGACCATAACATGGTCGACCATTCATACCTGAACCATCTGGCACTATCCTGGAGGCATATAATGTGTATCTGGTACTATCCTGGAGGCATTGGCCCTCATTCCAAGTCGTTCGCTCGGTAATTTTCTTCGCATCGCAGCGTTTTTCTGCTTAGTACGCATGCGCAATGTTCGCACTGCGACTGCGCCAAGTAATTTTGCTATGAAGATAGTTTTTTTACTCACGGCTTTTTCTTCGCTCCGGCGATCGTAGTGTGATTGACAGGAAATGAGTGTTACTGGGCGGAAACACGGCGTTTTATGGGCGTGTGGATAAAAACGCTACCGTTTCCGAAAAAAACGCGGGAGTGGCTGGAGAAACGGAGGAGTGTCTGGGCGAACGCTGGGTGTGTTTATGACGTCAAACCAGGAACGACAAGCACTGAACTGATCGCAGATGCCGAAGTAAGTCTGAAGCTACTCTGAAACTGCTAAGTAGTTTGTAATCGCAATATTGCGAATACATCGTTCGCAATTTTAAGAAGCTAAGATTCACTCCCAGTAGGCGGCGGCTTAGCGTGTGTAACTCTGCTAAAATCGCCTTGCGAGCGAACAACTCGGAATGAGGGCCATTATGTATAAGGCTGCTAATTCTGTGTGTAGAGGGGATGTGAAGATTTTTTTTATAGTTTTATTATATAAAATTGCAAGGCCACGCCCACTTTTCCTGGGGCGCGTTCATGGGTAGGGCGCTTAGAAATTTTCTCGCTCAGGGCGCTAGTAGGCCTGCACACACGTCTCGTACAGTCACTGTGACAACATAACACAACATAATGAGGAGAAAGCCACACACACAGATATGATCACCATCTGCCTTGTCCTACAGTCACTGTGATGAGCACTGCTGCACAGCATAATGAGGAGGAAATATCGCACTCACAGACATGGTCACCATCTATCTCCTCCTGCAGTCACTGTGACAAGCACTGCTACACAGCATATTGAGGAGGAAATATCATACTCACAGACATGGTCACCATCTATCTCCTCCTACAGTCACTGTGATGAGCACTGCTACACAGCATAATGAGGAGGAAATATCACACTCACAGACATGGTCACCATCTATCTCCTCCTACAGTCACTGTGACAAGCACTGCTACACAGCATATTGAGGAGGAAATATCACACAGACATGGACACCATCTACCTCCTCCTACAGTCACTGTGATGAGCACTGCTACACAGCATATTGAGGAGGAAATATCACACTCACAGACATGGTCACCATCTATCTCCTCCTGCAGTCACTGTGACAAGCACTGCTACACAGCATAATGAGGAGGAAATATCACACAGACATGGTCACCATCTATCTCCTCCTACAGTCACTGTGATGAGCACTGATACACAGCATAATGAGGAGGAAATATCACACAGACATGGTCACCATCTATCTCCTCCTACAGTCACTGTGACAAGCTCTGCTACACAGCATAATGAGGAGGAAATATCACACAGACATGGTCACCATCTATCTCCTCCTACAGTCACTGTGACAAGCACTGCTACACAGCATAATGAGGAGGAAATATCACACAGACATGGTCACCATCTATCTCCTCCTACAGTCACTGTGATGAGCACTGCTACACAGCATAATGAGGAGGAAATATCACACTCACAGACATGTCACCATCTACCTCCTCCTACAGTCACTGTGACAAGCACTGCTACACAGCATAATGAGGAGGAAATATCACACTCACAGACATGTCACCATCTACCTCCTCCTACAGTCACTGTGACAAGCACTGCTACACAGCATAATGAGGAGGAAATATCACACTCACAGACATGGTCACCATCTATCTCCTCCTACAGTCACTGTGATGAGCACTGCTACACAGCATATTGAGGAGGAAATATCACACTCACAGACATGGTCACCATCTATCTCCTCCTACAGTCACTGTGACAAGCACTGCTACACAGCATAATGAGGAGGAAATATCGCTCTCACAGACATGGTCACCATCTATCTCCTCCTACAGTCACTGTGACAAGCTCTGCTACACAGCATAATGAGGAGGAAATATCACACAGACATGGTCACCATCTATCTCCTCCTACAGTCACTGTGACAAGCTCTGCTACACAGCATAATGAGGAGGAAATATCGCTCTCACAGACATGGTCACCATCTATCTCCTCCTACAGTCACTGTGACAAGCTCTGCTACACAGCATAATGAGGAGGAAATATCACACAGACATGGTCACCATCTATCTCCTCCTACAGTCACTGTGACAAGCACTGCTACACAGCATAATGAGGAGGAAATATCGCACTCACAGACATGATCACCATCTACCTCCTCCTACAGTCACTGTGATGAGCACTGATACACAGCATAATGAGGAGGAAATATCACACAGACATGGTCACCATCTATCTCCTCCTACAGTCACTGTGATGAGCACTGCTACACAGCATAATGAGGAGGAAATATCGCTCTCACAGACATGGTCACCATCTATCTCCTCCTACAGTCACTGTGACAAGCTCTGCTACACAGCATAATGAGGAGGAAATATCACACAGACATGGTCACCATCTATCTCCTCCTACAGTCACTGTGATGAGCACTGCTACACAGCATATTGAGGAGGAAATATCACACTCACAGACATGGTCACCATCTATCTCCTCCTACAGTCACTGTGACAAGCACTGCTACACAGCATAATGAGGAGGAAATATCACACACACAGACATGGTCACCATCTATCTCCTCCTACAGTCACTGTGACAAGCACTGCTACACAGCATAATGAGGAGGAAATATCGCACTCACAGACATGGTCACCATCTACCTCCTCCTACAGTCACTGTGATGAGCACTGCTACACAGCATAATGAGGAGGAAATATCACACAGACATGGTCACCATCTATCTCCTCCTGCAGTCACTGTGACAAGCACTGCTACACAGCATATTGAGGAGGAAATATCACACTCACAGATATGATCACCATCTACCTCCTCCTACAGTCACTGTGATGAGCACTGATACACAGCATAATGAGGAGGAAATATCGCTCTCACAGACATGGTCACCATCTACCTCCTCCTACAGTCACTGTGATGAGCACTGATACACAGCATAATGAGGAGGAAATATCACACAGACATGGTCACCATCTATCTCCTCCTACAGTCACTGTGATGAGCACTGCTACACAGCATAATGAGGAGGAAATATCACACTCACAGACATGGTCACCATCTATCTCCTTCTACAGTCACTGTGACAAGCACTGCTACACAGCATAATGAGGAGGAAATATCGCTCTCACAGACATGGTCACCATCTATCTCCTCCTACAGTCACTGTGACAAGCACTGCTACACAGCATAATGAGGAGGAAATATCACACAGACATGGTCACCATCTATCTCCTCCTGCAGTCACTGTGACAAGCACTGCTATACAGCATAATGAGGAGGAAATATCACACTCACAGACATGGTCACCATCTATCTCCTCCTACAGTCACTGTGACAAGCACTGCTACACAGCATATTGAGGAGGAAATATCACACAGACATGGTCACCATCTATCTCCTCCTACAGTCACTGTGATGAGCACTGATACACAGCATAATGAGGAGGAAATATCGCTCTCACAGACATGGTCACCATCTATCTCCTCCTACAGTCACTGTGATGAGCACTGCTACACAGCATAATGAGGAGGAAATATCGCTCTCACAGACATGGTCACCATCTATCTCCTCCTACAGTCACTGTGACAAGCACTGCTACACAGCATAATGAGGAGGAAATATCACACAGACATGGTCACCATCTATCTCCTCCTGCAGTCACTGTGACAAGCACTGCTACACAGCATAATGAGGAGGAAATATCACACTCACAGACATGGTCACCATCTATCTCCTCCTACAGTCACTGTGACAAGCACTGCTACACAGCATAATGAGGAGGAAATATCACACTCACAGACATGGTCACCATCTGCCTCCTCCTACAGTCACTGTGATGAGCACTGCTACACAGCATATTGAGGAGGAAATATCACACTCACAGACATGGTCACCATCTACCTCCTCCTACAGTCACTGTGATGAGCACTGCTACACAGCATAATGAGGAGGAAATATCACACTCACAGACATGGTCACCATCTACCTCCTCCTACAGTCACTGTGACAAGCACTGCTACACAGCATAATGAGGAGGAAATATCACACACACAGACATAGACACCATCTATCTCCTCCTGCAGTCACTGTGACAAGCACTGCTACACAGCATATTGAGGAGGAAATATCACACAGACATGGTCACCATCTATCTCCTCCTACAGTCACTGTGATGAGCACTGCTACACAGCATAATGAGGAGGAAATATCACACTCACAGACATGGTCACCATCTACCTCCTGCTACAGTCACTGTGACAAGCTCTGCTACACAGCATAATGAGGAGGAAATATCACACAGACATGGTCACCATCTATCTCCTCCTACAGTCACTGTGATGAGCACTGCTACACAGCATAATGAGGAGGAAATATCACACAGACATGGTCACCATCTATCTCCTCCTACAGTCACTGTGACAAGCACTGCTACACAGCATATTGAGGAGGAAATATCACACTCACAGACATGGTCACCATCTGCCTCCTCCTACAGTCACTGTGATGAGCACTGATACACAGCATAATGAGGAGGAAATATCACACAGACATGGTCACCATCTATCTCCTCCTACAGTCACTACGACAAGCACTGCTACACAGCATAATGAGGAGGAAATATCACACTCACAGACATGGTCACCATCTATCTCCTCCTACAGTCACTGTGACAAGCACTGCTACACAGCATAATGAGGAGGAAATATCACACACACAGACATGGTCACCATCTATCTCCTCCTACAGTCACTGTGACAAGCACTGCTACACAGCATAATGAGGAGGAAATATCACACACACAGACATGGTCACCATCTATCTCCTCCTACAGTCACTGTGACAAGCACTGCTACACAGCATATTGAGGAGGAAATATCGCTCTCACAGACATGGTCACCATCTATCTCCTCCTACAGTCACTGTGATGAGCACTGCTACACAGCATAATGAGGAAATATCACACACACAGACATGGTCACCATCTGCCTCCTCCTACAGTCACTGTGATGAGCACTGATACACAGCATAATGAGGAGGAAATATCACACAGACATGGTCACCATCTATCTCCTCCTACAGTCACTACGACAAGCACTGCTACACAGCATAATGAGGAGGAAATATCACACTCACAGACATGGTCACCATCTATCTCCTCCTACAGTCACTGTGACAAGCACTGCTACACAGCATAATGAGGAGGAAATATCACACACACAGACATGGTCACCATCTATCTCCTCCTACAGTCACTGTGACAAGCACTGCTACACAGCATAATGAGGAGGAAATATCACACACACAGACATGGTCACCATCTATCTCCTCCTACAGTCACTGTGACAAGCACTGCTACACAGCATAATGAGGAGGAAATATCACACAGACATGGTCACCATCTATCTCCTCCTACAGTCACTGTGATGAGCACTGCTACACAGCATATTGAGGAGGAAATATCGCTCTCACAGACATGGTCACCATCTACCTCCTCCTACAGTCACTGTGATGAGCACTGCTACACAGCATAATGAGGAGGAAATATCACACTCACAGACATGGTCACCATCTATCTCCTCCTACAGTCACTGTGACAAGCTCTGCCCCACAGCATAATGAGAAGATAATGTTGCACAGAGTGCCTCCTACAATAACTGTGGAGTGGAGGGTTGGGGGGGGTATTAATTACTTCTTAAGGTGTGTACACTCCGTGCCACATTTCTTTAGATTTTGACTTTATAGTCAAAATCGTAAAAAAATATAGTGCATATCGCACCGTGGTGGTCATTCCGAGTTGTTCGCTTGCTGCCGATTTTAGCATGGTACGCAGCGCGCATGTGCTAAGTACTTTCACACAAAACTTTGTAGATTTACACAAGCTCGAGCGACGTTTTTTTCCTCGCTCGAGTCATCGTAGTTTGATTGACAGGAAGCGGGTGTTTCTGTGCGAAAATTGCCCGTTTTCAGGGAGTGTGCTAAAAAACGCAGGCGTGCCAGGTAAAAACGCAGGAGTGGCTAGAGAAACGGGGGAGTGGTTGGCCGAACACAGGGCGTGTTTGTGACGTCAAACCAGGAACTAAACGGACTGAGCTGATCGCAATCTGTGAGTAGGTCTGGAGCTACTCAGAAACTGCAAAGAATTATTTAGTAGCAGTTCTGCTAATCTTTCGTTTGCTATTCTGCTAAGATAAGATACACTCCCAGAGGGCGGCGGCCTAGCGTGTGCAATGCTGCTAAAAGCAGCTAGCGAGCGAACAACTCGGAATGAGGGCCTGTGTGTGTAGTTCTTGCGATGCCGATGCGCGGTCCCACAGGATCAGCATCGCAAGGAAAAATAGACTGTGCAGGCAGCCCAACATTGACCATATTGGCGGGGCCAGCCTCTGGCCACATCAAATAGTCAATGTCAGGCTTATGTGCATCGTGCTGTGTGTACAGAGCCTAAGTGCTTCTCTGTTCTCACCAGACACTCCCCCCTCCCCAAACCTTTCACATATATCAGGACCTAACCAAGCTCTCTGCGGCCCTGACTGTGAGGATCACTACAACGCAATTTAGTCAGGGTTGGGCAATATGGGGAGATAAAGAAGTAACATGTAACTTGGTGTTAGTGCACTTATTTATGCTCCATAGATAAGGAGCTCCTCCAGTGTTTGAGGAAAACCTTATCTGTGGAGCTCTTTCGTCCCAAGCATTCCAGACACTATAATCTCATACCTGGAAATAATGTCAGTTTTTTTCAAAGTAAATCTAAATATTTTCTTACTTAGCGCAGAGTAGAGGGAGATTACCTGCGCTTCACCCCCAAGCCATCCCATGGACCCCCATGCTGCCTCTGTGCTTACACAAGTCCTAGACTTGCAGAGTGCAGGTTTCTGGAGGTTCAGACAAGGTAATAGCGGCTGGCAGGCCGCATTCTCTGGGCGGTTGGCATATTCTATTCTATAAATGTTCCTGCAGCACATGGAAATAGTTCCGTCCAAGGTGCACCACTCCAAAGGTTATACTCTCTAAAATAACATGTCCACATCGCAGGGGCCAAGATCCGCCGCCCCTGCCAGACACAGTCTAATAAAACGCTCGTATTTGCTTCACTGTTCTGATGGAAACTGTAACTAATTCATCATAGAGATGCAACGCTTGAAATAGTTTATGGGAACAAGCAGTGAAAAGTGAGAAAATGGTCAAGTATATTCTGATTATTGCTCCATAATGTGGTCAACATCCAGGTCGTTCTCCCGTTGGCGTCGTTTCAGGTTCTTATTCATTTGTGAAATGATTTTTGAGTACAAGATACAACCAAGAAGGGTCAACAAGAGTGGAAAAATAAACAGTTTCGCAGAATATCTATATTAATTCTCCTACTAACGAGTTGGCTTTAGCAGACACAAATCCCGGGCTATTCCTATGATAGTGGCTGACATCGTGCAGTGTAAATATTGAAAATGTCTGTGGCAGCGCTCTGCATTCCTTCAGTAAGTCCAGGAAAAGGCCTGGCGACGGCACAAGCATTTTATGAGTTTGTGGTGTTTTTATATCAGCTCGTTACTTTTACTACTGAACATTTCCAGTTGATTGTGTTCCTGAAGTAATGATGTTAGTTGGGTTAGCAGGCCCTCTGCATTCAGCAGTCGCACATATATCTGCTTTCTGTAACGTGTGTCAGGTGATTTGTGCTCTCATCTGGTTAGTGTTACATTTGTCATTTACAGGTGTGATCCATTGACCCGATGACATCATGTTGTGTTGCAGTTAGAGCTGTAGATTGATTCCGCCAATTGTAACGTACGTGTAATACCGACTGGTGTTTGCAGTCTCGGTGCCAGCATTTAATCAGGGTGATAGCAAAGGAAGTTGGAGTGTTTGTACTATGTACTGTACATTACATTGTCACTGGGGAGATGCATCAGAAACTGTTAGAACATTCATGAGGTCCAGCACTGATTTTGGGTGCTATTAATTAATTCTGAGGGTTTTGAGGGTGTGGGATGAGTTTGAGGGCCGGGCTAGGTGCAGGCCAGTGAAGTTCTTCCACACCAAACTTGGAGGACAACTGTTTTTAACGAAGGTCACTTTGGAATCACAGACTCCTCTAGGAGGCCAGGCCAAACCATGTGCTGAACCATTATTCCTCCCCAACCAACTATTACAGTTGGCAGTTTTCCGGAAACGTTCTCTTGGCATTTGTCAAGCCCAGTTCATCCATCAGACTGCGAGATGGTGAAGCATGGTATGTCTCTAAAAAGAATGCATTTCCACTGCTTCAGAGTCCAATGTGTTTCACACCATGTCATCTGACATTTGTCAATGCGTATTTTGATCTGACGCTTGTGTATGGTTGCTCAGCCATGCAAATCCACTCCATGAAGCTCCAGACACACATGTCTTGTGCTGACATTGCTGTCAAAGGCAGTTGGAACTTGCCAGTGAGTATTCTGAGGACAGATGATTTTTCTGCTCTATGCTCTTCAGCACTTAATTGACCCATCCTGTAGGAGTGTGTGGCCTACTTCTTCATGGCTTGGTTGTTGTTGCTTTCAGACGTTTCCACTTCACAGTAACAGCATTTGCAGGTGCCCAAGGCAGATATACAGTAGCAGGGAAAACTGACTTGTGCCATGATAACAGTCACTAATTCTACTGACTTGTAGGGAAGGTGACATCCTGTGACATTGCCACAATGACAGTCACTGATTCTACTGACTTCTAGGGAAGGTGACATCCTGTGACATTGCCACAATGACAGTCACTGGTTCTACTGACTTGTCGGGAAGGTGGCACCTTGTGACAGTGCCACGATGACAGTCACTGATTCTACTGAATTGTAGGGAAGGTGGCATCCTGTGACAGTGCCACGATGACAGTCAGGGAAGGTGGTATCCTGTGACAGTGCCACGATGACAGTCACTGGTTCTATTGACTTGTTGGGAAGGTGGCATCCTGTGACAATGCCATGATGACAGTGACTAATTCTACTGACTTGTTGGGAAGGTGGCATCCTGTGACAATGCCATGATGACACTGACTTGTTGGGAAGGTGGCACCCTGTGACATTGTCACAATTACATCTCATCTCTCCTACTGCCAATGTCCTCACCCTTTGCATCAGAATTAACTTCCACACCTACTGCCAGTATCTTATCCCCTTTCTGCTGGGAACCACTTAGCTTTCTGCCAGTATCCTATACCCTTTCTGCCACTATCATCTCCTCTTTAGCCTGTATCTCTCTCTTCCCTTCTATCTCTATCGTCTTCCCTACTGCCAGTATCCTCTTCCCTTTTGCTGGTGTCCTCTCAACATCTGCCTGTAACCTCTGCCCTTCTGCCACTATCTTCTCTCATTCTGCAAGCGTCCTCTTCCCTTCTTCCAGTATCCCTCCACTGATGTCCTCTTCCCTTCTCCCAGTGTTATTTAAACCTCTGAGTAGCATATCTCCTTCTGCCAGTATCGTGTACACTTTCTGTGTTAACATCTCTCCTTTTATCAGTATCCTCTTCCCTTCTAGTATTTTCTCCCCTTCTGCCAGTATCCTCTCCCCTTCTGCAAGTATCCTCTCCCCTATTGCTAGGATCCTCTCCCCATCTGCCGGTGCTCTCTCTTCTTCTGACGGTATCCTCTCCTCTTCTGCTGGTATCCTTTCCCCTTCTGCAAGTATCCTTTCCCCTATTGCTAGGATCCTCTCCCCATCTGCCGGTGTTCTTTCTCCCCTCTGCCGGTATCCCCTCTCCTTCTGCCAGTGTCCTCTCCCCTTCTGCCGGTATCCTGTCCCCTTCTACCGGTATCCTGTACCCTTCTGCTGGTATCCTCTCCCCTTCTGCCGGTATCCTGTACCCTTCTGCTAGTATCCTCTCCCCTATTGCTAGGATCCTCTCCCCTATTGCTAGGATCCTCTCCCCATCTGCCGGTGTTCTTTCTCCCCTCTGCCGGTATCCCCTCCCCTTCTGCCAGTGTCCTCTCCCCTTCTGCCGGTATCCTGTCCCCTTCTACCGGTATCCTGTACCCTTCTGCTGGTATACTGTCCCCTTCTACCGGTATCCTGTACCCTTCTGCTGGTATCCTGTCCCCTTCTACCGGTATCCTCTCCCCTTCTGCTGGTATCCTCTCCCCTTCTGCAAGTATCCTCTCCCCTATTGCTAGGATCCTCTCCCCTATTGCTAGGATCCTCTCCCCATCTGCCGGTGTTCTCTCCCCATCTGCCGGTGTTCTCTCCCCATCTGCCGGTGTTCTCTCCCCATCTGCCGGTGTTCTCTCTCCTTCTGCCGGTATCCTCTCCCCTTCTGCTGGTATCCTGTCCCCCACTGCCGGTATCTTCTCCCCTTCTGCTGGTATCCTCTCCCCTTCTGCCGGTATCCTCTCCCCTTCTGCAAGTATCCTCTCCCCTATTGCTAGGATCCTCTCCCCATCTGCCGGTGTTCTCTCCCCATCTGCCGGTGTTATCTCTCCTTCTGCCGGTATCCTCTCCCCTTCTTCCGGTATCCTGTCCCCTACTGCCGGTATCTTCTCCCCTTCTGCTGGTATCCTGTCTCCTTCTGCCAGTATCCTGTCCCCTTCTGCTGGTGACCTCTCTCCTTCTGCCGGTGTCCTCTCTCCTTCTGCCGGTGTCCTCTCTCCTTCTGCCGGTGTCCTCTCTCCTTTTGCCTGTGTCCTCTCTCCTTTTGCCTGTGTCCTCTCTCCTTCTGCCGTTATCCCCTCCCCATCTACCGGTATCCACTACCCTTCTGCCTGTATCCTCTCTCCTTCTGTCCAGTACTATTATCCTTTCCGCAAATATCCAATCTTCTTTCTGCTGCAACCACTCTTTCTCTGACGTCCTAGTGGATGCTGGGTACTCCGTAAGGACCATGGGGTATAGACGGGCTCCGCAGGAGACTGGGCACTCTTAAAAGAAAGATTAGGTACTATATCTGGTGTGCACTGGCTCCTCCCTCTATGCCCCTCCTCCAGACCTCAGTTAGTATCTGTGCCCGGCCAGAGCTGGATGCACCCTAGGGGCTCTCCTGAGCTTCCTAGAAAAGAAAGTATTTGTTAGGTTTTTTATTTTCAGTGAGATCTGCTGGCAACAGACTCACTGCTACGTGGGACTGAGGGGAGAGAAGCGAACCTACCTGCTTGCAGCTAGCTTGGGCTTCTAAGGCTACTGGACACCATTAGCTCCAGAGGGATCAAACACAGGCCCAGTCCTCGGTCGTCCGGTCCCGGAGCTGCGCCGCCGTCCCCCTTGCAGAGCCAGAAGAACGAAGAGAAGTTGAAAATCGGCGGCTGAAGACTCCGGTCTTCATTAAGGTAGCGCACAGCACTGCAGCTGTGCGCCATTGCTCCCTTAGCACACCACACACTCCAGTCACTGATGGCTGCAGGGCGCTGGGGGGGGGGCGCCCTGGGTAGCAATTAGATTACCTTACTTGGCGAAAAGCACATAATACAGTCTGATAAACTGTATATGTGCATTAACCCCCACCATTAAAGTACATAAAAGGACAGAAGCCCGCCGCTGAGGGGGCCGGGCCTTCTTCCTCAGCACACCGGCGCCATTTTCTCTTCACAGCTCAGCTGGAAGGAAGCTCCCCAGGCTCTCCCCTGCAGTATCCTGGTACACAAAAGGTAAAAAAGAGAGGGAGGGCACATAAATTTAGGCGCAAAACTGTGTATATAAGCTGCTATAGGGGGAAAATCACTCAGTATAGTGTACATCCCTGTATTATATAGCGCTGTGGTGTGTGCTGGCATACTCTCTCTCTGTCTCTCCAAAGGGCCTGGTGGGGGAACTGTCTTCAAATAGAGCATCCCCTGTGTGTATGGTGTGTCGGTACGCGTGTGTCGACATGTCTGAGGTAAAAGGCTCCTCTAAGGAGGTGATAGAGCGGATATGTGTGTGGGAGGGTGTCTCCGTCGACAACGCCGACACCTGTTTGGATATGTGTAAGTGCTGAGGTAAAATTATTGCACAAAAGGTTAGGGAACAGAAAGGAAATCTACCCTGGTCTGTCCCTATGTCACAGAGTCCTTCAGAGTCTCTCTATGTTCACTATCCAAAATAACAAAGTATCGACACGGAGTTTAACTCCACTGTCGACTACGATAATGCAAAGTTACAGCCAAGAGGGCTAAAAGATATTCAATATATGATTATTGGAATAAAAGATGATTTGCATATCACTGATGACTCATCTGTCCCTGACACGAGAGTACACATGTTAAGGGGAAGAATGCTGAGGTAAATTTCCCTCCTCTCATGAGGAAAAAGAGCGGGAATCTCCAGACAAGAGACTGCAGCTTCCCACAAGAGAATTCTCAGGCTGTATCCTTTCCCCACCAGGGCCAGGATGTGTTGAGAATCTTCCCCTTGGGTGTCCTGTTTGCACTAGCTATTCTCAGGGATCCTGCAGATAGTGTGCACATTCTAGTATACTACCCAGACCGGCGATTGTGTCGGCATGGGTTTATAGCGCTGTGGCAGCGTGGACAGGTACCTTATCAGCAGAGATTGAGACCCTAGTATGCATATAAATATTTTAAGATGCTGTCTTAAGTGATAGATATATAATTATAAAGCATGCCCAAAGGGACATGAGTATACTGGGTCCTAGAGACAAAAGCTATGTCGATTTCTGCTTGACGTGTCCTGTAGAATATACATTGGACAGATGATGCCGACTTAAGAGGCATATGGAAGGCTGAGGATTGTGTGGAGAAAGGTTCTTGGGCCTGGTCTCCACAGCTATAGCTGGTAATTGTGATATTTTGCCTTATATTCCTGCACAGCCTAGGAAAGCACGACATTATTAAATGCAGCTTTTCGAATAAAGAAACAAGAAAGTCTGAGGTGCGTCCTTTCTTGTCAGAGCCGGGGGCAGAGGAAAGAAGCTGTACAACACAGCTACTCCCCAGGAACAGAAGTCCTCCCCGGCCTCTACAAAAATCCACCGCATGTCGCTGGGGCTCCACAGGCGGAGCTAGGCCCGGTGGGGACACGCCTTCGTAAGTTCAGCCACAAGTGGGTTCACTCCCTGTTAGATCCCTGGGCAATAGAAATTGTATCGCAGGGATACAGGCTGGACTGTGAGAAGATGCCCCCTCACCGAGGACCCAGCGGGCTTCCCCCCAAGAGAGGGAGCCAGTGTTAACTGCAATTCGTAAATTGTATCTTCAACAGGTGGTGGTCAAGGGTCCCCTCCTTCAACAAGAGGGTGTTATTATTCGACCATGTTATAATCCCGAAACCAGACGGTTCGGTTAGACCCATATTGTATTAAAATCCCTGAACATATACCTGAAAAGGTTCAGGTTCAAGATGGAATCGCTAAGAGCGGTCATTGCAAGCCTGAAATGAATCGGGACATAAGGGATGCATACCTTCGTGTCCCCATTTATCCACCTCATCAGGCGTACCTCAGAATTGCGGTACGGGATTGTCATTACCAATCACCAAGGTAATGGCGGATATGATGGTGCTCCTGCGGAAGCAAGGTGTCACTATTATCACATACTTGGATGATCTCCTCATAAAAGCGAGATCAAGAGAGCAGTTGCTGGATAGCGTATCACCTTCTCTGGAAGTGAAACGGCAACACGACTGGATTCTATATATTCCGAAGTCGCAGTTGGTTCCTACAGCTCATCTGCCTCGCCTAGGCATGATCCTAGACACAGACCAGAAGAGGGTTTATCTCCCGATAGAGAGAGCTCAGGAGCTCATGACACTGGTCAGGAATCCATTGAAAACCAAAACAGGTGTCAGTGCATCACTGCACTCGAGTCCTGGGAAGGATGATGGCATCATACGAGGCCATCACATTCGGCTGGTTCCATGCAAGGACAATGGAACTTACTGGACAAGTGGTCCGGATCACATCTTCAGATGCATCGGTTAATCACCCTATCCCCCAGGGCCAGGGTGTCTCTCCTGTGGTGGCTGCGGAGTGCTCACCTTCTCGAGGGCCGCAGATTCGGCATTCAGGACTGGGTCCTGGTGACCACGGATGCAAGCCTCCGAGGGTGGGGGGCAGTTACACAGGGAAGAAAATTCCAAGGTTTGTGGTCAAGCTAACAGACTTGCCTTCACATCAATATCCTGGAACTAAGGGCCATATACAACGCCCTAAGTCAAGCGGAGTTCCTGCTTCGCGACCAACCGGTTCTGATCCAGTCAGACCGCAGGGGCTCATGTAAACCGCCAGGGCGGCACAAGGAGCAGGGTGGCGAGGGTAGAAGCCACCAGAATTCTTCGCTGGGCGGAGAATCAAGTAAGCGCACTGTCAGCAGTGTTCATTCCGGGAGTGGACACGACCTCCACCCGGGAAAGTGGTGACTTCATCAGGAAGTCTTCACGCAGTTTTGCAAATTGATGGAAACTGCCTCAGGTGGACTACATGGCGTCCCACCTCAATAAAAAGATAAAAAAGGTTTTACGCTGGGTCAAGGGACTCTCAGGTGATAGCTGTGGTCGCACTAGTAACACCGTGGGTGTTCCAGTCGGTCTATATATTCCCTCCTCTTCCTCTCAGACCCAAGGGCTGAGAATTGTAATAAACGGAGGAGTGTGAACAATATTCTTTGCTCCGGATTGGCCAAGAAGGACTCGGTACCCAGAACTGCAAGAAATGCTCTCAGAGGACCCATGGCCTCTGCCTCTCAGTCAGGACATGTGGCAACAGGGACCCTGTCTGATCCAAGACTTACCGCGGCTGCGTTGGACGGCATGGCGGTTGAACGCCGAATCCTAGCGGAAATGGGCATTCCGGATGCAGTTATTCCTACGCTGATAAAGGCTAGGAAAGACGTGACAGCAAGACTTTTTCACTGTATATGGCGAAAATAGGTTGCTTGGTGTGTGGCCGGGAAGGCCCTACAGAGGAATTCCAGGGGGGTCGATTCCTGCACTTCCTACAGTCAGGAGTGACTATGGGCCTAAAATTAGGATCCATAAAGGCCAAGATTTCGTCCCTATCCCTTTTTCTCCCAAAAAGAACTGGCTTCACTGCCTGAAGTTCGGACGTTGTTACAGGGGTGCTGCATATTCAGCCCCTTTTGTGCCTCCAGTGGCACCTTGGGATCTTAACGTGTGTTGGATTCCTAAAATCCCACTGGTTTGAGCCACTTAAGACCGTGGAGCTAAAATATCTCACGTGGAAAGTGGTCATGCTTTTGGCCTTAGCTTGGACTAGGCGTGTGTCAGAATTGGCGGCTTTGTCATGTAAAAGCCCATATCTGATCTTCCATATGGAAAGGGCAGAATGGAGGACTCGTCCCCAATTTCTCCCTAAGGTGGTATCATCGTTTCATTTGAACCAACCTATTGTGGTGCCTGCGGCTACTAGGGACTTGGAGGATTCCAAGTTGCTGGACGTAGTCCGGGCCCTGAAACTTTATGTTTCCAGGACGGCTAGAGTCAGAAAAACTGACTCGCTATTTATCCTGCATGCACCCAACAAGCTGGGTGCTCCTGCTTCAAAGCAGACTATTGCTCGCTGGATCTGTAGCACGATTCAGCTTGCACATTCTGCGGCTGGACTGCCGCATCCTAAATTAGTAAAAGCCCATTCCACGAGGAAGGTGGGCTCTTCTTGGGCGGCTGCCCGAGGGGTCTCGGCTTTACAACTTTGCCGAGCTGCTACTTGGTCGGGTTCAAACACTTTTGCAAAATTCTACAAGTTTGATACCCTGGCTGAGGAGGACCTCGAGTTTGCTCATTCGGTGCTGCAGAGTCATCCGCACTCTCCCGCCCGTTTGGGAGCTTTGGTATAATCCCCATGGTCCTTACGGAGTACCCAGCATCCACTAGGACGTCAGAGAAAATAAGAATTTACTCACCGGTAATTCTATTTCTCGTAGTCCGTAGTGGATGCTGGGAGCCCGTCCCAAGTGCGGAGTCTCTGCAATACATGTATATAGTTATTGCTTAACTAAAGGGTTATTGTATGAGCCATCTGTTGAGAGAGGCTCAGTTATTGTTCATACTGTTAACTGGGTATAGTTATCACGAGTTGTACGGTGTGATTGGTGTGGCTGGTATGAGCCTTACCCGGGATTCCAAATCCTTTCCTAGTAATGTCAGCTCTTCCGGGCACAGTTTCCCTAACTGAGGTCTGGAGGAGGGGCATAGAGGGAGGAGCCAGTGCACACCAGATATAGTACCTAATCTTTCTTTTAAGAGTGCCCAGTCTCCTGCGGAGCCCGTCTATACCCCATGGTCCTTACGGAGTACCCAGCATCCACTACGGTCTACGAGAAATAGAATTACCGGTGAGTTAATTCTTATTTTTTTTCTGCCAGTATCGTCACCACTTCTCTGAGTTCCATCTCCTCTTCTCCTGGTACAATCTCTCCTTCTGCCATTACGTTCCCTTCTGCTGGTATCGCCGCTTCTGCTTATTTCATCACTTGAGTCAGTATCTTCTTCTATTCTGACAATTGAATGTACTTTTCGGCCACTACCATCTCTCCTTCTGCCAGTTCTTGTCTCTAACACTTCCAGCGAATATTCGAGGGCCACACACAAAATACTCAAAAAGAGATCCCTTTTTACACATTACGGCAGACAGCATGCCCTTTTTACACATTACGGCAGACAGAGTCCCCCTTTTTACACATTATGGCAGACAGCGTGCCCTTTTTACACATTACGACAGACAGCGTCCCCTTTTTACACATTACAGCAGACAGCGCCCCCGTTTTTACACATTACGGCAGACAGCGCCCCCTTTTTACACATTACGGCAGACAGCGCCCGCGTTTTTACACATTACGGCAGACAGCGTCCCCTTTTCTCTGACGTCCTAGTGGATGCTGGGAACTCCGTAAGGACCATGGGGAATAGCGGCTCCGCAGGAGACTGGGCACAAAAAGTAAAAGCTTTAGACTAGCTGGTGTGCACTGGCTCCTCCCCCTATGACCCTCCTCCAAGCCTCAGTTAGATTTTTGTGCCCGAACGAGAAGGGTGCAAGCTAGGTGGCTCTCCTGAGCTGCTTAGAAGTAAAAGTTTAAATAGGTTTTTTATTTTCAGTGAGTCCTGCTGGCAACAGGCTCACTGCATCGTGGGACGAAGGGGAGAAGAAGCGAACTCACCTGACTGCAGAGTGGATTGGGCTTCTTGGTTACTGGACATTAGCTCCAGAGGGACGATCACAGGTTCAGCCTGGATGGGTCCCGGAGCCGCGCCGCCGGCCCCCTTACAGAGCCAGAAGAGCGAAGAGGTCCGGAGAAAGCGGCGGCAGAAGACGTTCCTGTCTTCAAATAAGGTAGCGCACAGCACTGCAGCTGTGCGCCATTGCTCTCAGCACACTTCACACTCCGGTCACTGAGGGTGCAGGGCGCTGGGGGGGAGCGCCCTGAGACGCAATAAAAACGATATAAAAACCTTATATGGCTAAAAAAAAAATGCATCACATATAGCTCCTGGGCTATATGGATGCATTTATCCCCTGCCAGTTTCCTGAAAAAAGCGGGAGAAAAGGCCGCCGTGAAGGGGGCGGAGCCTTTCTCCTCAGCACACAAGCGCCATTTTCTTTCACAGCTCCGCTGGAAGGACGACTCCCTGACTCTCCCCTGCAGTCCTGCACTACAGAAACAGGGTAAAACAGAGAGGGGGGCACTATTGGCAGCTAATATATAAATACAGCAGCTATAACAGGGAGTAACACTTATATAAGGTTATCCCTGTATATATATAGCGCTCTGGTGTGTGCTGGCAAACTCTCCCTCTGTCTCCCCAAAGGGCTAGTGGGGTCCTGTCCTCTATCAGAGCATTCCCTGTGTGTGTGCTGGGTGTCGGTACGATTGTGTCGACATGTATGAGGAGGAAAATGATGTGGAAGCAGAGCAATTGCCTGTGTTAGTGATGTCACCCCCTAGGGAGTCGACACCTGACTGGATGGTAGTAATTAAAGAATTACGTGACAATGTCAGCACTTTGCAAAAAACTGTTGACGACATGAGACAGCCGACAAATCAATTAGTGCCTGTTCAGGCGTCTCAGACACCGTCAGGGGCGCTAAAACGCCCGTTACCTCAGATGGTCGACACAGACCCTGACACGGATACTGAATCCAGTGTCGACGGTGACGAGACAAACGTAATGTCCAGTAGGGCCACACGTTACATGATCACGGCAATGAAGGAGGCATTGAACATTTCTGACACTACAAGTACCACAAAAAAGGGTGTTATGTGGGGTGTGAAAAAACTACCAGTGGTTTTTCCTGAGTCAGATGAATTAAATGAGGTGTGTGATAAAGCGTGGGTTTCCCCCGATAAAAAACTGCTGATTTCTAATAAATTATTGGCACTATACCCTTTCCCGCCAGAGGTTAGGGCACGTTGGGAAACACCCCCTAGGGTAGATAAGGCGCTCACACGCTTATCAAAACAAGTGGCGTTACCGTCTCCTGATACGGCCGCTCTCAAGGAACCAGCTGATAGAAGGCTGGAAAATATCTTAAAAGGTATATACACACATACCGGTGTTATACTGCGACCAGCGATCGCCTCAGCCTGGATGTGCAGCGCTGGAGTGGCTTGGTCGGATTCCCTGACTGAAAATATTGATACCCTGGATAGGGACAGTATATTATTAACTATAGAGCATTTAAAGGATGCATTACTATATATGCGAGATGCACAGAGGGATATTTGCACCCTGGCATCTAGAGTAAGTGCGATGTCCATTTCTGCCAGAAGAACGTTATGGACGTGACAGTGGTCAGGTGATGCGGATTCCAAACGACATATGGAAGTATTGCCGTATAAAGGGGAGGAGTTATTTGGGGTCGGTCTATCGGACCTGGTGGCCACAGCAACGGCTGGAAAATCCACCTTTTTACCCCAGGTCACCTCTCAGCAGAAAAAGACACCGTCTTTTCAAACCCAGTCCTTTCGTCCCTATAAGGGCAAGAGGGAAAAAGGCCGCTCGTTCCTGCCCCGGGGCAGAGGAAGGGGAAAAAGACTGCACCATGCAGCCTCTTCCCAGGAGCAGAAGCCCTCCCCCGCTTCTGCCAAGTCCTCAGCATGACGCTGGGGCTCTGCAAGCAGACTCGGGCACGGTGGGGGGCCGTCTCAAGAATTTCAGCGCGCAGTGGGCTCACTCGCAAGTGGACCCCTGGATCCTGCAGGTAGTATCACAGGGGTACAAATTGGAATTCGAGACGTCTCCCCCTCGCCGGTTCCTGAAGTCTGCTCTACCAACGTCTCCCTCCGACAGGGAGGCAGTATTGGAAGCTATTCACAAGCTGTATTCCCAGCAGGTGATAATCAAGGTACCCCTCCTACAACAGGGAAAGGGGTATTATTCCACGCTGTTTGTGGTACCGAAGCCGGACGGCTCGGTGAGACCAATTTTAAATCTAAAATCTTTGAACACTTACATAAAAAGGTTCAAATTCAAGATGGAGTCACTCAGAGCAGTGATAGCGAACCTGGAAGAAAGGGACTATATGGTATCTCTAGACATCAAGGATGCTTATCTCCATGTCCCAATCTACCCTTCTCACCAAGGGTACCTCAGGTTTGTGATACAAAACTGTCATTATCAGTTTCAGATGCTGCCGTTTGGATTGTCCAAGGCACCACGGGTCTTTACCAAGGTACAGGTTGAGTCTCCCTTATCCAAAATGCTTGGGACCAGAGGTATTTTGGATATCGGATTTTTCCGTATTTTGGAATAATTGCATACCATAATGAGATATCATGGTGATGGGACCTAAATCTAAGCACAGAATGCAGTTATGTTACATATACACCTTATACACACAGCCTGAAGGTCATTTTAGCCAATATTTTTTATAACTTTGTACATTAAACAAAGTGTGTGTACATTCACACAATTCATTTATGTTTCATATACACCTTATAAACACAGCTTGAAGGTCATTTAATACAATATTTTTAATAACTTTGTGTATTAAACAAAGTTTGTGTACATTGAGTCATCAAAAAACAAAGGTTTCACTATCTCACTCTCACTCAAAAAAGTCCGTATTTCGGAATATTCCGTATTTCGGAATATTTGGATATGGGATACTCAACCTGTAATGGCCGAAATGATGATTCTTCTTCGAAGAAAAGGCGTATTAATTATCCCTTACTTGGACGATCTCCTGATAAGGGCAAGGTCCAGGGAACAGTTAGAGGTCGGAGTAGCACTATCTCAGGTAGTGCTACGTCAGCACGGGTGGATTCTAAATATCCCAAAATCACAGCTGATTCCAACAACACGTCTACTGTTCCTAGGGATGATTCTGGACACAGTCCAGAAAAAGGTGTTTCTCCCGGAGGAGAGGGCCAGGGAGTTATCCGAGCTAGTCAGGAACCTCCTAAAACCAGGACAAGTGTCAGTGCATCAGTGCACGAGAGTCCTGGGAAAAATGGTGGCTTCTTACGAAGCGATTCCATTCGGAAGATTCCATGCAAGAACTTTTCAGTGGGATCTACTGGACAAATGGTCCGGATCGCATCTTCAGATGCATCAGCGGATAACCCTATCTCCAAGGACAAGGGTATCTCTCCTGTGGTGGTTACAGAAGGCTCATCTTCTAGAGGGCCGCAGATTCGGCATTCAGGATTGGATGCTGGTAACCACGTATGCCAGCCTGAGAGGCTGGGGAGCAGTCACACAGGGAAGAAATTTCCAGGGCTTGTGGTCAAGCATGGAAACGTCTCTTCACATAAATATCCTAGAGCTAAGGGCCATTTACAATGCCCTAAGTCAAGCAAGGCCTCTGCTTCAGGGTCAACCGGTATTGATCCAGTCGGACAACATCACGGCTGTCGCCCACGTAAACAGACAGGGCGGCACAAGAAGCAGGAGGGCAATGGCAGAAGCTGCAAGGATTCTCCGCTGGGCGGAAAATCATGTGATAGCACTGTCAGCAGTGTTCATTCCGGGAGTGGACAACTGGGAAGCAGACTTCCTCAGCAGACACGACCTCCACCCGGGGGAGTGGGGACTTCATCCAGAAGTCTTCCAAGTGATTGTAAACCGTTGGGAAAAACCAAAGGTGGACATGATGGCGTCCCGTCTCAACAAGAAACTGGACAGATATTGCGCCAGGTCAAGGGACCCTCAGGCAATAGCGGTGGACGCTCTGGTAACTCCGTGGGTGTTCCAGTCGGTATATGTGTTCCCTCCTCTTCCTCTCATACCAAAAGTACTGAGAATCATAAGAAGGAGAGGAGTAAGAACGATACTCGTGGCTCCGGATTGGCCAAGAAGAACTTGGTACCCGGAGCTGCAAGAGATGCTCACGGAGGACCCGTGGCCTCTACCTCTAAGGAAGGACCTGCTCCAGCAGGGACCTTGTCTGTTCCAAGACTTACCGCGCTGCGTTTGACGGTATGGCGGTTGAACGCCGGATCCTGAAGGAAAAAGGCATTCCAGATGAAGTCATCCCTACCCTGATCAAGGCCAGGAAGGATGTAACTGCAAAACATTATCATCGCATTTGGCGAAAATATGTTACGTGGTGTGAGGCCAAGAAGGCCCCTACGGAGGAATTTCAACTGGGTCGTTTCCTACATTTCCTGCAAGCAGGATTGTCTATGGGCCTAAAATTAGGATCCATTAAGGTTCAATTTCGGCCCTGTCGATCTTCTTCCAGAAAGAACTGGCTTCAGTGCCTGAAGTTCAGACGTTTGTCAAAGGGGTACTGCATATACAGCCTCCTTTTGTGCCTCCAGTGGCACCTTGGGATCTCAATGTAGTTTTAGGGTTCCTAAAATCACATTGGTTTGAACCACTTGCCACAGTGGATTTGAAATATCTCACATGGAAAGTGGTAATGCTGTTGGCCCTGGCTTCAGCCAGGCGCGTATCAAAATTGGCGGCTTTATCCTATAAAAGCCCTTACCTGATATTTCATTCGGATAGGGCGGAATTGAGGACTCGTCCTCAATTTCTCCCTAAGGTGGTTTCAGCGTTTCACATGAATCAACCTATTGTGGTACCTGTGGCTACTAGGGACTTGGAGGACTCCAAGTTGCTGGACGTAGTCAGGGCCCTGAAAATATATGTTTCCAGGACGGCTGGAGTCAGAAAATCTGACTCGCTGTTTATACTGTATGCACCCAACAAGCTGGGTGCTCCTGCTTCTAAGCAGACGATTGCTCGTTGGATTTGTAGTACAATTCAACTTGCACATTCTGTGGCAGGCCTGCCACAGCCAAAATCTGTAAAAGCCCATTCCACAAGGAAGGTGGGCTCATCTTGGGCGGCTGCCCGAGGGGTCTCGGCTTTACAACTTTGCCGAGCAGCTACTTGGTCAGGGGCAAACACGTTTGCTAAATTCTACAAATTTGATACCCTGGCTGAGGAGGACCTGGAGTTCTCTCATTCGGTGCTGCAGAGTCATCCGCACTCTCCCGCCCGTTTGGGAGCTTTGGTATAATCCCCATGGTCCTTACGGAGTTCCCAGCATCCACTAGGACGTCAGAGAAAATAAGAATTTACTTACCGATAATTCTATTTCTCATAGTCCGTAGTGGATGCTGGGCGCCCATCCCAAGTGCGGATTGTCTGCAATACTTGTATATAGTTATTGTTACAAACAAATCGGGTTGTTTATTGTTGGAAGCCATCTTTTCAGAGGCTCCTACGGTTATCATACTGTTAACTGGGTTCAGATCACGAGTTGTACGGTGTGATTGGTGTGGCTGGTATGAGTCTTACCCGGGATTCAAGATCCTTCCTTATTATGTACGCTCGTCCGGGCACAGTATCTTAACTGAGGCTTGGAGGAGGGTCATAGGGGGAGGAGCCAGTGCACACCAGCTAGTCTAAAGCTTTTACTTTTTGTGCCCAGTCTCCTGCGGAGCCGCTATTCCCCATGGTCCTTACGGAGTTCCCAGCATCCACTACGGACTATGAGAAATAGAATTATCGGTAAGTAAATTCTTATTTTTACACATTACGGCAGACAGCACCCCCATTTTAATACATTACGGCAGACAGCGCCCTCGTTTTTACACATTACGGCAGACAGCGTCCCCTTTTTACACATTGCGGCAGACAGCTCCCCAGTTTTTACACATTACGGCAGACAGTCCCTACCCCCCTTTCCCCCCCCTCCCCTAAACCCATATTGCAGTTTTCTCTAACGTCCTAGTGGATGCTGGGGACTCCGTCAGGACCATGGGGAATAGCGGCTCCGCAGGAGACAGGGCACAAAAAGTAAGCTTTTAGGATCACATGGTGTGTACTGGCTCCTCCCCTTATGACCCTCCTCCAAGCCTCAGTTAGGTTTTTGTGCCCGTCCGAGCAGGGTGCAATCTAGGTGGCTCTCATAAAGAGCTGCTTAGAAAAAGTTTTTTAGGTTTCTTTTTTTCAGTGAGTCCTGCTGGCAACAGGCTCACTGCTACGGGGGACTTAGGGGAGAGAAGTGAACTCACCTGCGTGCAGGATGGATTTGCTTCTTAGGCTACTGGACACCATTAGCTCCAGAGGGATCGAACACAGGCCCAGCCATGGAGTCCGGTCCCGGAGCCGTGCCGCCGACCCCCCTTGCAGATGCCGAAGTTGAAGAGGTCCAGAGGTCCGGAAACAGGCGGCAGAAGACTTTCAGTCTTCATAAGGTAGCGCACAGCACTGCAGCTGTGCGCCATTGTTGTCGGCACACTTCACACCAGCGGTCACTGAGGGTGCAGGGCGCTGGGGGGGGCGCCCTGGGCAGCAATGTATAATACCTTTTTCTATGGCTAAAATACATCACATATAGCCCTTGAGGCTATATGGATGTATTTAACCCCTGCCATATATCGCAAACTCCGGGAGAAGAGCCCGCCGTTTTAGGGGGCGGGGCCTATTCTCCTCAGCACACAGCGCCATTTTCCTGCTCAGCTCCGCTGTGAGGAAGGCTCCCAGGACTCTCCCCTGCACTGCACTACAGAAACAGGGTAAAACAGAGAAGGGGGGCATATTTTGGCGATATTTTTATATATTAAGCGCATATAACAGAAACAACACCTTTTAGGGTTGTTTATATACATTTTTATAGCGCTTTGGTGTGTGCTGGCAAACTCTCCCTCTGTCTCCCCAAAGGGCTAGTGGGGTCCTGTCTTCGATAAGAGCATTCCCTGTGTGTCTGCTGTGTGTCGGTACGTGTGTGTCGACATGTATGAGGACGATGTTGGTGTGGAGGCGGAGCAATTGCCGGTAATGGTGATGTCACCCCCTAGGGAGTCGACACCGGAATGGATGGCTTTAATTATGGAATTACGTGATAATGTTAGCACGCTGCAAAAGTCAGTTGACGACATGAGACGGCCGGAAAACCAGTTAGTACCTGTCCAGGCGTCTCAGGCACCGTCAGGGGCTGTAAAACGTCCCTTACCTCAGTCAGTCGACACAGGTACCGACACAGATGAATCTAGTGTCGACGGTGAAGAAAGAAACGTATTTTCCAATAGGGCCACACGTTATATGATCACGGCAATGAAGGAGGCTTTGCATATCTCTGATACTGCAGGTACCTCAAAGGGGGGTATTATGTGGGGTGTGAAAAAACTACCTGTAGCTTTTCCAGAATCAGAGGAATTGAATGACGTGTGTGATGAAGGGTGGGTTAACCCCGATAGAAAACTGCTAATTTCAAAGAAGTTATTGGCATTATACCCTTTCCCACCAGAGGTTAGGGCGCGCTGGGAAACACCCCCTAGGGTGGATAAGGCGCTCACACGCTTATCAAAACAAGTGGCGTTACCGTCTCCTGATACGGCCGCCCTCAAGGATCCAGCTGATAGGAGGCTGGAAACTACCCTGAAGAGTATATACACACATACTGGTGTTATACTGCGACCAGCAATAGCCTCAGCCTGGATGTGCAGTGCTGGGGTGGTGTGGTCGGATTCCCTGACTGAAAATATTGATACCCTGGATAGGGACAGTATTTTATTGACTATAGAGCAATTAAAGGATGCTTTTCTTTATATGCGAGATGCTCAGAGGGATATTTGCACTCTGGCATCGAGAGTAAGTGCGATGTCCATATCTGCCAGAATAAGTTTATGGACGCGACAGTGGTCAGGTGATGCGGATTCCAAACGGCATATGGAAGTATTGCCGTATAAAGGAGAGGAATTATTTGGGGTCGGTCTATCGGATCTGGTGGCCACGGCAACAGCCGGAAAATCCACTTTTTTACCTCAGGTCACCTCCCAACAGAAAAAGACACCGTCTTTTCAGCCGCAGTCCTTTCGTTCCTATAAGAACAAGCGGGCAAAAGGACAGTCATATTTGCCCAGAGGCAAAGGAAGGGGTAAGAGGGTGCAGCAAGCAACTACTTCCCACGAACAGAAGCCCTCCCCGGCTTCTACAAAGCCCTCAGCATGACACTGGGGCTGTGCAAGCGGACTCAGGGGCGGTGGGGGGTCGACTAAAGATTTTCAGCACACAGTGGGCGCGCTCACAGGTGGACCCTTGGATCCTGCAGGTAGTATCTCAGGGTTACAAGTTGGAATTCGAAAAGTCTCCCCCTCGCCGGTTCCTAAAGTCTGCTTTACCAACGTCTCCCTCAGAAAGGGCGACGGTATTGGAAGCCATTCACAAGCTGTATTCTCAGCAGGTGATAGTCAAGGTACCCCTCCTACAACAGGGAAAGGGGTATTATTCCACACTATTTGTGGTACCGAAGCCGGACGGTTCGGTAAGACCTATTCTAAATCTGAAATCCTTGAACCTGTACATACAGAAATTCAAGTTCAAGATGGAGTCACTCAGAGCAGTGATAGCGAATCTGGAAGAAGGGGACTTCATGGTGTCCCTGGACATAAAAGATGCTTATCTGCATGTCCCAATTTACCCTTCACACCAAGGGTATCTCAGGTTCGTGATACAAAACTGTCATTATCAGTTTCAAACGCTGCCGTTTGGTTTGTCCACGGCACCTCGGGTCTTTACCAAGGTAATGGCCGAAATGATGGTTCTTCTACGAAGAAAAGGCGTATTAATTATCCCTTACTTGGACGATCTCCTGATAAGGGCAAGGTCCAGAGAACAGCTGGAAGTCGGAGTAGCACTAACCCAAGTAGTGCTTCAACAACACGGGTGGATTCTGAATCTTCCAAAATCTCAATTGACCCCGACGACACGTCTGCTGTTCCTGGGAATGATTCTGGACACTGTTCAGAAAAAGGTGTTTCTCCCGGAGGAGAAAGCAAGGGAGTTATCCGAACTTGTCAGGAACCTCCTAAAACCAGGAAATGTGTCAGTACATCAATGCACAAGAGTCCTGGGAAAGATGGTGGCTTCTTACGAAGCAATTCCATTCGGCAGATTCCACGCACGAATATTTCAGTGGGATCTGCTGGACAAATGGTCCGGATCGCATCTGCACATGCATCAGCGGATAACACTGTCACCAAGAACAAGGGTGTCTCTTCTGTGGTGGTTGTAGAGTGCCCATCTGTTAGAGGGCCGCAGATTCGGCATACAGGACTGGGTCCTGGTGACTACGGATGCCAGCCTACGAGGCTGGGGAGCAGTCACACAGGGAAGAAACTTCCAGGGCGTGTGGTCGAACCTGGAGACGTCTCTTCACATAAATATACTGGAGCTAAGAGCGATTTACAATGCTCTAAGCCTGGCAAAACCGCTGCTTCAGGGTCAGCCGGTGTTGATCCAGTCGGACAACATCACGGCAGTCGCCCACGTAAACAGACAGGGCGGCACGAGAAGCAGAAGAGCAATGACAGAAGCTGCAAGGATTCTTCGCTGGGCGGAAAATCATGTCATAGCACTGTCAGCAGTGTTCATTCCGGGAGTGGACAACTGGGAAGCAGACTTCCTCAGCAGACACGACCTCCACCCGGGAGAGTGGGGACTTCATCCAGAAGTCTTCCACATGATTGTGAACCGTTGGGAAAAACCAAAGGTGGACATGATGGCGTCCCGCCTCAACAAGAAACTGGACAGATATTGCGCCAGGTCAAGAGACCCTCAGGCAATAGCTGTGGACGCTCTGGTAACACCGTGGGTGTACCAGTCCGTGTATGTGTTTCCTCCTCTGCCTCTCATACCAAAGGTACTGAGAATTATACGGCTACGGGGAGTAAGAACAATACTCGTGGCTCCGGATTGGCCAAGAAGAACTTGGTACCCGGAACTTCAAGAGATGCTCACGGAAGAGCCGTGGCCTCTACCGTTAAGAAGGGATCTGCTTCAGCAGGGACCTTGTATGTTCCAAGACTTACCGCGACTGCGTTTGACGGCATGGCGGTTGAACGCCGGATTCTAAAAGAAAAGGGCATTCCAGAGGAAGTTATTCCTACCTTGATTAAAGCCAGGAAGGAAGTGACCGCACAACATTATCACCGCATTTGGAGAAAATATGTTGCGTGGTGTGAGGCCAAGAAGGCCCCAACGGAGGAATTTCAATTGGGTCGATTCCTACATTTCCTGCAGGCAGGATTGTCTATGGGCCTCAAATTGGGGTCTATTAAGGTTCAAATTTCGGCCTTATCGATTTTCTTCCAGAAAGAATTGGCTTCAGTGCCTGAAGTACAAACCTTTGTCAAAGGTGTACTACATATACAGCCCCCGATTGTGCCTCCAGTGGCACCGTGGGATCTCAACGTAGTTTTGGATTTTCTCAAATCCCATTGGTTTGAGCCGCTCAAATCGGTAGATTTGAAGTATCTTACATGGAAAGTAATCATGCTACTGGCCCTGGCTTCAGCCAGGAGAGTATCAGAGTTGGCGGCTTTATCGTACAAAAGCCCATATCTGATTTTCCATTCGGACAGGGCAGAACTGCGGACGCGTCCTCAGTTTCTGCCTAAGGTGGTTTCGGCTTTTCACTTGAACCAGCCTATTGTGGTGCCTGCGGCTACTAGCGACTTGGAGGACTCCAAGTTGCTGGACGTTGTCAGAGCATTGAAAATATATATTTCAAGGACGGCTGGAGTCAGAAAATCTGACTCGCTGTTTATCCTGTATGCACCCAACAAGATGGGTGCTCCTGCGTCTAAGCAGACGATTGCTCGTTGGATCTGTAGCACAATCCAACTTGCACATTCTGTGGCAGGCCTGCCACAGCCTAAATCTGTAAATGCCCACTCCACAAGGAAGGTGGGCTCATCTTGGGCGGCTGCCCGAGGGGTCTCGGCATTACAACTTTGCCGAGCAGCTACGTGGTCAGGGGAGAACACGTTTGTAAAATTTTACAAATTTGATACTCTGGCTAAGGAGGACCTGGAGTTCTCTCATTCGGTGCTGCAGAGTCATCCGCACTCTCCCGCCCGTTTGGGAGCTTTGGTATAATCCCCATGGTCCTGACGGAGTCCCCAGCATCCACTAGGACGTTAGAGAAAATAAGAATTTACTTACCGATAATTCTATTTCTCATAGTCCGTAGTGGATGCTGGGCGCCCATCCCAAGTGCGGATTGTCTGCAATACTTGTACATAGTTATTGTTACAAAAATATGGTTATTATTGTTGTGAGCCATCTTTTCAGAGGCTTCTTCGTTGTTATCATACTGTTAACTGGGTTCAAATCACAAGTTGTACGGTGTGATTGGTGTGGCTGGTATGAGTCTTACCCGGGATTCAAGATCCTTCCTTATTGTGTACGCTTGTTCGGGCACAGTACCTAACTGAGGCTTGGAGGAGGGTCATAGGGGGAGGAGCCAGTACACACCATGTGATCCTAAAAGCTTACTTTTTGTGCCCTGTCTCCTGCGGAGCCGCTATTCCCCATGGTCCTGACGGAGTCCCCAGCATCCACTACGGACTATGAGAAATAGAATTATCGGTAAGTAAATTCTTATTTTTAACTCCCCTCCCTCCCCACTCCTAAACCTATATGGCAGCTTAAGTAGTGATCCAGGGGCTGGCTGGACAGGGGGTTTACCTGTTTGTCACAGTGGCAGACGATCCCCGCTGCTGCCGGCCGGAGTCACTGCTGATGTGGCCTCTCCTGCTCCCGCTCGCTGCCCGCCGCTTCTCCTCACTGGCCACCGCTTCCTCTCCTCACTGGCCGCCGCTTCTCGGCCGCCGCTCCTGCTCACTGCAGTGCCCGCCCCCGTGCCGCCCAGTGCATGATAACAGAGGAAATCCCGGTCAGCTGACCCCGTGACGTGACCGGGATTTCCTCAGCGGCGCCGCGTATGAGAGCAGTGCAATGACAAGCGGCATGTCGGGCCGCTTGTCATTGCACTCTGGTGGGGCACAGCGGGCCAGGAAGGATCAGGCCGCATCCGGCCCGCGGGCCGCCTGTTGCCCACCCCTACTCTAGCATCTCCCTTTTTGTCAGTACCCTGTCTCCCCTTCAGCTTTTCCCTGTCATAATTCCTCATGAGATACATTTTTCCCCTGTTAAGCGTGATATTTTACTGTAGTAACTTTAATGTATCTGTATGTGCACCATAATAAAGTGACCTAACAGAGAGATAGTGGGATGAAACAGCCACAGAAATTCTCCAATAAAGGTTGAGTATCCCTTATCCAAAATGCTTGGGACCAGAGGTATTTTGGATATCGGATTTTTCCACAATTTAGAATAATTGCATACCATAATGAGATATCATGGCGATGGGGCCTATGTCTAAGCACAGAATGCATTTATGTTTCATATACACCTTATACACACAGCCTGAAGGTCATTTAATACAATATTTTTAATAACTCTGTGTATTAACCCCTTCAGTGGCATGCCTGGAAAATTTCCGGCCCCAGCTGCTCTGCGCAGACTGGCAACCCCGGAAATTTTCCGCGCATACCACTGCTCCCCCTCCCTCCTCCTTGTACTCCGTTCTGCCGGTGGGCGTTTGCAGAATGATGCGATCGGGTCGTGACGTCATGACGTGATCGCGTCATTCTGCAAACGCCCACCTGCAGAAAAAAGTGAAGGGAGGATGGGGGGAGAGGATATCAATGCTGGCGGGCTAGTGCCCGGGAAATGGCCATCGGTGGGTTATCCATCGATGGTCACCATCGATGGTGCCACGGGAAATGGCCATTGGTGGGTTATCCATCGATAGTTAACCTCGATGGTGTAAAACCATCAGGAATGGATCCATCGATGATTATCCCCTATTTACAGTACACATGCGGGTGGATCAGGGGGCGTAGCTTAGTGGGTGTCAGGGGCGGAGCTAAGCTCCGTGCCTTGACACTTTTAGAAAAAAAAAATCGGTAGCAATGAACCATCAATGGCGGGAAACCATCTGGTTCTCCCCCATCAATGGTAAAAGTATTAAACATCGGTCATAGACCATCGATGATTTTGAATCATCGATGGTCAGTGGCCGTCCCTAGCTACCCCTAGGCAACGAGCATGGATCCCAGAGCATAAAACCCCTGGCAAAAAGCATGACACAGCACTTGAAACGCGCATGAAACCCCTAGCAACGCGCAGGTAAAACAAATTAAAAACCTGCCCTGGGAGGTGTTACAAGATTCGAAAAACCCACCACTGAAGGGGTTAAACAAAGTTTGTGCACACTGAGCCATAAGAAAACAAAGGTTTCACTATCTCACTCTCACTCAAAAAATCCGTATTTCGGAATATTTGGATATGGGATACTCAACCTGTAATATCTTGCTATAGTTGTAATGGAACAAAACCTTTCTATGTGCAGTAGTGGAATAGGAGCACATTATTATGGTATAAGTCTCCCATATCCAAAAATCCAATAATCCAAAAGCCAACATTTTTGGAGCGTGACTGGGATAGTGACACCTTTGCTTTCTGATAGCTCAATGTACACAAACTTTGCTTCCTGCAAATAATTATTACAAATATTGTCTAGGATTACCCTCAGGCTATGTGTATAAGGTGTATATGAGACATAAATGCATTTCGTATATAGACTTGGGTCCTATCTCCAATATATCTCATTATGTTCTATATGCAAATAAAACAAAATACAGACAAATCGGAAATGCTGAATTCTACTGGTCCCAATCATTTTTGGATATGGGAGACTCAACCTGTATTAGTAATCATGCAGTTATATAGATGTAGAGGTAAACTAGAAGTAAGGGTAGAGAAGTTATTAGCAACAATTAGTAGTAACGACATTATGTATTATAATATAGGGCCAGATTCAGACCTGATCGCTGGGCTGCTAATTTTGCTGTCCTGCGATCAGATAGTCGCCGCCCAAGGGGAGTGTAAATTTGCCCGTTCAAGTGTCTGCATGTGTACGCCGCACGAAAATGTCCCTCAGTCAGCACACAGCTGCAAATCCGTTCGCAACTCACTCACCATCTAATGATTTTTCCAGTGCAGTGTGTGCTCAGCCCAGGACTTACTCTTACAGTGCGATCAGAACAGGCTGATCGGGTCCGGAACTGATGTGTCACACTCTCCCAGAAAACACTTGGGCACGCCTGCGTTTTCCCTGACACTCCCAGAAAACGGTCAGTTACCACCCACAAATGGCCTCTTCCTGTCAATCAGCTTGCTAATGGCCGTGCGTTCGAAATTTTCACACCACCTTGGCGCTGTTTGGCAACACGTGCGCATTGCAGTGCATACTCATGCACAGTAAATCGATAATTGCCCGCTGTGCAAAAACGCACAGCAGCGTTCAGGTCTGAATCGGTCCCATAGTCATATAAAAGGTTTTATACAACTCCCGGGAATCTAAGGGAACTGCTTCTATCCATAATAATTAGCATTTTGTCGAGGGCATTATTAAAATATTTTACTAATGACCAATAACATGAACAAATCTGTATATGCAGATATTACTTACAGGTGTGGAGGAACACGGTCACCGAGCACCAGCCACATTTGGAGGTTGAGCCGTCTATGCAGTCTGTCCTCCTGCGGTTCCTGCGCTATTCTTCCGGTTTCAGCTATCATGGCTACAGACTCCGCTGATGCCTGGGCACTTATCTTGTGTACCGCCTGCAGCGACAGTGGTTCCACCACTGATTAGAAGAGGTTTTTGCATGCAATAACATCACTGTATTTTGTACTATAAGCACTAATGCAACTACGCAAGATACTGATAATCTCCTATATAATAGCCCAGAGTGACTGTGTGTATAACGCTGGGTGTGGCTAGGAGCTCTCATTGGGTTAGCAGCAGGTCTATTACACCCAGCCGACAGCTGATTGGGCGAGAAATGCCCTCCCACACAGGTTACATCAAATGGGAGGCTCTGCCCTTTGGCTGCTGTGTGTTCCCAGAGCAGGATTAACATTGGGGCTGATGGAGCTGCAGCTCCAGGTCCACACCCCAAAATAGGCCCCACTGCATCTGCAGCAACACACCCTCCAACAATTTACACATAAAAATCGGTACAAATTCGAAAGGGCCTTTTTCTATACTTTCAATGGAAGCTTGGAGAGTCAATAATCGGTACAGACCATAAAAAAAAGGTTCTGTACCTGCCAAAAAGGTGCAGCTGGAGGGTATGCCACTGCATCTACAGCAAGTCTCTGCACTGGAGATAGGGGGGGGGGGGGGGGGGGAAATCCTTTTACTGCAGCGTCCTATGTCCTGTTGCCAGTCCACCTGCCCCCTCCGGCATCAACAATCCCCACTCCTTTGCCGTGGCGCAGGTGGAACAAAAGCTGCTGCAGCTCCCGGCATAGATGTGTATGAAAGCGGCGCAGTGGAAGGCTTTCATAGCCCTCCCTGTGCTGCATACTCCCGGAGCCTTCTCTGCGCATGATGTCACAGAAGTGCCTCCCCGCCACAGATGCGCCCAGATCCCCAGAGGCCCTGATTCTGCAACACAGCACCTGGTCTGCCGGCCTGGAAGCCCCGAGATGGCTAATGTAACGGATAGAGTGGGTGATATCGGGGAGGGTAATGCCTGGACGCTGAATCAATGTAAAGGGTGACAGTGCTGTGCAGTGCAGTGGGTGTGCAGTGTCACAGACACTGCACAGCACTCTCACCTTTTACATTGATTTAGCGAGTTAGTCAGTTCTGCCAGCCAGTCACTAAGGCCTGCTTGGAGCTGTAGTTTGAGTGCATCTTCTTCCCTGTACTGCGGCGCGTTGGGACATCGGTGCTAACAATAGTGATTGGCTGCTGTGCGAATCTCCAGGAGAGCCACTGCCAAAGGGAGGACAGCATATAATACAAATATTGCACGCCACAAGGGCGTGCAAGGGTTAGGGGGGCGTAGCCCCTTACGACGGTGTGAAGAGCACCCGTAGGGCGCAATGAATCACCTAGTAAAGGTAGAACAGGTGACCCTGAAAGTCCTTGTCCTGTATGGGAAGCCGTCATTTGGCGAAATTCATAACGTCAACACACAGTTATAATGCTGACATTGTTGAAATGTTGACATTTAACATTTAGTTATCTGTAAAATGTCTACATGCTCACAATGTCGGTATGCGAAATGTCGCAATTCTGCACAGATAGGAGGGTTAGGCTACGGCAGAGAAAGGTTATTGTGAGGCTGCAGCAGCAGAGGGTTATGGTTAGGCTGAAGCAACAGGGGGTTAGGCTACGGAAGGGCAGTGGCGTAACTACTGCCCCCGCAGCCCTCGCGGTGGCTTGGGGGCGAGGGGCTGCGGGGGCGCCGCCACTGATTTAGAGCAGATTGACATGCGGACGAACGTCCGCATGTCAATCTGTTGTCACTAGCCCCCCGCTGTGAAGTAGGGACACGGAGGGCACAGCGTGCGCCTCTCCTGTGTCCCTCTGAATCTCCGGCGTGTCGGGGGGCGTGTCCTATGAAAAGGGGGCGTGGCTTCGCGGAGGACCCGCGATCGCGGGCCACGCCCCCGTTTCGTCACTGAGGGGGCATGCCCAGCGCTCTGTGAGCTGCTGGCATGCCCTCTCTCCCACTGTCTGCGCTGAATAGACGCTGTGCGCATGCGCACAGCGTCTATTCACTACTGCTCTGCTATGCAGAGCAGTGACTGTAGGAGCCTCCCAACTGCCCCCCCCCCATCGCGGGACACTGCGGGAGGTATGCATATAGGGCACTGGGGGGGCACTGAGGGGGCATATATGGAACAGGGGGGGGGGGCACTGAGGGGGCATATATGGCCTGAGGGGGCATATATGGCACTGAGGGGCATATATGGCACTGAGGGGGCATATATGGCACTGGGGGCACTGAGGGGGCATATATGGCACTGGGGGGGCACAGAGGGGTCATATATGGCACTGAGGGGGCATATATGGCACTGCGGGGGGCACTGAGGGGGCATATATGGCACTGAGGGGGCATATATGGCACTGGGGGGCACCGATGGCATATATGGCACTGGTGGGCACTGAGGGGGCATAGATGGCACTGGGGGGGGGGCATATATGGCACTGGGGAGGCACTGAGGGGGCATATATGGCACTGAGGGGGCATATATGGCACTGGTGGGGCACTGAGGGGGCATATATGGCACTGGGGGGGCACTGAGGGGGCATATATGGCACTGGGGGGTACTGAGGGGGCATATATGGCACTGGGGGGCACTGAGGGGGCATATATGGCACTGGGGGGTACTGAGGGGGCATATATGGCACTGGGGGGGCACAGAGGGGTCATATATGGCACTGAGGGGGCATATATGGCACTGCGGGGGGCACTGAGGGGGCATATATGGCACTGGGGGGCACTGAGGGGGCATAGATGGCACTGAGGGGGCATATATGGCACTGGGGAGGCACTGAGGGGGCATATATGGCACTGAGGGGGCATATATGGCACTGGTGGGGCACTGAGGGGGCATATATGGCACTGGGGGGGCACTGAGGGGTCATATATGGCACTGGGGGGCACTGAGGGGGCATAGATGGCACTGAGGGGGCATATATGGCACTGGGGAGGCACTGAGGGGGGCATATATGGCACTGAGGGGGCATATATGGCACTGGTGGGGCACTGAGGGGGCATATATGGCACTGGGGGGGCACTGAGGGGGCATATATGGCACTGGGGGGTACTGAGGGGGCATATATGGCACTGGGGGGCACTGAGGGGGCATATATGGCACTGGGGGGTACTGAGGGGGCATATATGGCACTGGGGGGGCACTGAGGGGGCATATATGGCACTGAGGGGGCATATATGGCACTGGGGGGCACTGAGGGCATATATGGCACTGGGGGGCATTGAGGGGGCATAGATGGCACTGGGGGGCATATATGGCACTGAGGGGGCATATATGGCACTGGTGGGGCACTGAGGGGGCATATATGGCACTGAGGGGGCATATATGGCACTGGGGGGTACTGAGGGGGCATATATGGCACTGGGGGGCACTGAGGGGGCATATATGGCACTGGGGGGTACTGAGGGGGCATATATGGCACTGGGGGGGCACAGAGGGGTCATATATGGCACTGAGGGGGCATATATGGCACTGCGGGGGGCACTGAGGGGGCATATATGGCACTGAGGGGGCATATATGGCACTGGGGGGCACTGAGGGCATATATGGCACTGGGGGGCACTGAGGGGGCATAGATGGCACTGGGGGGCACTGAGGGGGCATATATGGCACTGGGGAGGCACTGAGGGGGCATATATGGCACTGAGGGGGCATATATGGCACTGGTGGGGCACTGAGGGGGCATATATGGCACTGGGGGGGCACTGAGGGGGCATATATGGCACTGGGGGGTACTGAGGGGGCATATATGGCACTGGGGGGCACTGAGGGGGCATATATGGCACTGGGGAGGCACTGAGGGGGCATATATGGCACTGGGGGGGCACTGAGGGGGCATATATGGCACTGTATGTGTACCTGGCACATGGGGGGCTATATTTGGCACTGGGGGCACGTGAGCACCTGGCATTGTGGGGGAATATCTGGCACTGGGGGCATATGTGGCACTGGGGGGAGAGGCTATATTTGGCACTGGGGGCATGTGAGTACCTGGCACCGTGGGGGAATATCTGGCACTGAGGACATATGTGGCACTGGGAGCACAGCCCTAGCAACAAGCACTACCCCCTAGCAATGAGCATGACACCCAGTGCATGAAACCCCTGGCAACGAGCATGACACCGAGTGCATGAAACACCTGGCAACGAGCATGACACCCTGAGCATGAAAACCCCTGGCACCGTGCATGGAACCAAGAGCATGAAACCCCTGGCAACGAGCAGGTAATTTAAAAGTAATTAGAAGCCTTAATGTAGGACTTAATGTGTAATGGGCATTACGGTGTGTGGCATAATGTATCACGGACATTGCGGTGTGTGTCAGAATGTGTCACAGGCATTACGGTGTGTGGCAAACTATATCACGGGCATTGTGGTATGTGGTATAATGTCTCAGGGGCATTGCAGTGTGGCATAGGGTATAACGGGCATTGCGGTATGTGTCACAGGCATTACGGTGTATGGTATACTAGATCACGGGCATTGTGGTATGTGGTATAATGTCTCAGGGTCATTGCAGTGTGTGGCATAATGTATAATGGGCATTGCGGTGTGTGGCATAATGTGTCAGGCATTACGGTGTCTGTATACTATATCACGGGCATTGTGGTATGTGGTATAATGTCTTAGGGTCATTGCAGTGTGGCATAATGTATAACGGGCATTGCGGTGTGTGTCATAATGTATCACGGACATTGCGGTGTGTGGTATACTATATCATGGGCATTGTGGTATGTGGTATAATGTCTCAGGTTCATTGCAGTGTGTGTCATAATGTATCACGGACATTGCGGTGTGTGTCATAATGTATCACGGACATTGCGGTGTGTGGTATACTATATCATGGGCATTGTGGTATGTGCTATAAAGTATCAGGGGCATTGCAGTGTGTAGCATAATGTATAACGGGCATTGCGATTCCTGTCATAATGTGTCACAGACATTACGGTGTGTGGCATAATGTGTCGGGGGCATTACGGTGTGTGCATATTGTGTCATGTGCATTATTGTGTGTGGCATAATGTCTGAGGGCCTTTGCAGTATGTGGCATAATGTATACTGGGCATTACTATAAGGAGGAAAAATGACAAATAATGGAAGGGGCATGAATCAGGATTATTTTTCTTTCCTGTGGTGGCTAACGTCTGGGCGTGCAGGTTGCAAAACTGGGGTATAAGGTAGTCTATTCCTGCAATGCCACGCCTCTTTATGCGAAGCCGCGCCCATTTAAACAAAACCACGCCCCTTTTTGGCGCCGCGCGCCATCGGCGCGGACATGTTTGTCCCTTTCCTAGTGCCAATTATGGGGGGGGGGCGCCGAAGAATTTTTTGGCTTGGGGGAGAAAAATTTCTAGTTACGCCACTGCGGAAGGGCAAAGTTAGGGTTAGGCTACTGCAGAAGTCTACAGTTATGCTGTGGCAGTGGAGTGTTAGGCTACAGGAGGGGAAGGTTAGGGTTAGGTTGCAGCAGCGGAGGGTTAGAGTTAGGCTGCAGCAACAGTGGGTTAGGCTGCAGCAGCAGATGGTTAGGGTAATGCTGCAGCAGCAGATGGTTAAGGTTAGGCTGCAGCAGAGGGTTAGTGTTAGGCTGCAGCAGTGGAGGGTTAGGTTAGGCTGTGGTAGAGGGATAAGGTTAGGCTGAAGCAGAGGAGAGTTAGGCTAATGAAGGGGAAGGATAGGGTTAGGCTGCAGCAGAAGAGGGTTAGTCTACAGGTGGGGAAGGTTAGGGCTAGGGTACTGCAGCAGAGGGTTAGGGTTAGGCTGCAGCAGCGGTTTGGGATGCTCACCACTGGAGCTGCAGGATAAGCTAGAAGTAGTCATGGCATTACAGCTAGACTGCCAGGATCGTTTTGTTGACGTTGTCAATTTCGACGTGCCGCACGTGTCAACATCTTGGCCATGGAGACATGCTTATGTCAACATTATGTATGTCGACAAAATAGACCACACCTTCAGGTATATCTTTATAAATTCACTAAATGCTTTATAGATATCTAGTGTCCTCTAACTGTACCATGTGATATACGTTATATAAATAATGATAATTATCTGTTCTATGCTGCCATTGACTGTATATAAAATAGAAACGTGCTTCGGAGAGTGGAATAATAAATACTCCATAAGAAAGCAATAACTCTGATAGCTTTCTTCCCCCAAGCTCTGCACTTAGACCTGAGCTCTATATGAGTAATAGCTCGCTGGCATGTGCAGTGCTTGGCAGAGCCGCCCTTACAGACTAACAGTGACCCGTCAAACCCTCCCATCAATCAGCCACTCAGCAGCAGGGAAAATACATTTATAAAAATATTGTTTTACTATAAAATTACAGTCAGAGAGTTATTGAATGCAGAAAGTAACTAGCAATAGAGTAATAATGGTCAGGAATGCCGATATTACATTTCTCCGCCACGAGAAATAATGAACGGGGAAATTAAAGTCAGAAGGATGATTTACAAATGTGAATAATAGAGAGGGGCAGAGGAGTTACCTTGTACATAACATGTTTCTATGGGCAGATCAGTGCAGCACCATGTCAGGTATACGGAAGGTGGTAAACATGGGTTTAAATTAGTGATGAGCACCGGAAATTTTTCGGGTTTTGTGTTTTGGGTTCGGTTCCGCGGCCGTGTTTTGGGTTCAAACGCGTTTTGGCAAAACCTCACCGAATTTTTTTTGTCGGATTCGGGTGTGTTTTGGATTCGGTTTATTTTTTCAAAAAACCCTAAAAAACAGCTTAAATCATAGAATTTGGGGGTCATTTTGATCCCAAAGTATTATTAACCTCAATAACCATTATTTCCACTCATTTTCAGTCTATTCTGAACACCTCACACCTCACAATATTATTTTTAGTCCTAAAATTTGCACCGAGGTCGCTGGATGACTAAGCTCAGCGACCCAAGTGGCCGACACAAACACCTGGCCCATCTAGGAGTGGCACTGCAGTGTCACGCAGGATGGCCCTTCCAAAAAACACTCCCCAAACAGCACATGACGCAAAGAAAAAAAGAGGCGCAATGAGGTAGCTGTGTGAGTAAGATAAGCGACCCAAGTGGCCGACACAAACACCTGGCCCATCTAGGAGTGGCACTGCAGTGTCACGCAGGATGGCCCTTCCAAAAAACACTCCCCAAACAGCACATGACGCAAAGAAGAAAAAAAAGAGGCGCAATGAGGTAGCTGTGTGACTAAGATAAGCGACCCAAGTGGCCGACACAAACACCTGGCCCATCTAGGAGTGGCACTGCAGTGTCACGCAGGATGGCCCTTCAAAAAACTAGTCCCCAAACAGCACATGACGCAAAGAAGAAAAAAAAGAGGCGCAATGAGGTAGCTGTGTGACTAAGCTAAGCGACCCTAGTGGCCGACACAAACATCTGGCCCATCTAGGAGTGGCACTGCAGTGTCACGCAGGATGGCCCTTCCAAAAAACACCCCCCAAACAGCACATGACGCAAAGAAAAATGAAAGAAAAAAGAGGTGCAAGATGGAATTGTCCTTGGGCCCTCCCACCCACCCTTATGTTGTATAAACAGGACATGCACACTTTAACCAACCCATCATTTCAGTGACAGGGTCTGCCACACGACTGTGACTGAAATGACGGGTTGGTTTGGACCCCCACCAAAAAAGAAGCAATTAATCTCTCCTTGCACAAACTGGCTCTACAGAGGCAAGATGTCCACCTCATCATCATCCTCCGATATATCACCGTGTACATCCCCCTCCTCACAGATTATCAATTCGTCCCCACTGGAATCCACCATCTCAGCTCCCTGTGTACTTTGTGGAGGCAATTGCTGCTGGTGAATGTCTCCACGGAGGAATTGATTATAATTCATTTTAATGAACATCATCTTCTCCACATTTTCTGGATGTAACCTCGTACGCCGATTGCTGACAAGGTGAGCGGCGGCACTAAACACTCTTTCGGAGTACACACTTGTGGGAGGGCAACTTAGGTAGAATAAAGCCAGTTTGTGCAAGGGCCTCCAAATTGCCTCTTTTTCCTGCCAGTATAAGTACGGACTGTCTGACGTGCCTACTTGGATGCGGTCACTCATATAATCCTCCACCATTCTTTCAATGGGGAGAGAATCATATGCAGTGACAGTAGACGACATGTCCGTAATCGTTGTCAGGTCCTTCAGTCCGGACCAGATGTCAGCATCAGCAGTCGCTCCAGACTGCCCTGCATCACCGCCAGCGGGTGGGCTCGGAATTCTGAGCCTTTTCCTCGCACCCCCAGTTGCGGGAGAATGTGAAGGAGGAGATGTTGACAGGTCGCGTTCCGCTTGACTTGACAATTTTGTCACCAGCAGTTCTTTGAACCCCAGCAGACTTGTGTCTGCCGGAAAGAGAGATCCAAGGTAGGTTTTAAATCTAGGATCGAGCACGGTGGCCAAAATGTAGTGCTCTGATTTCAACAGATTGACCACCCGTGAATCCTTGTTAAGCGAATTAAGGGCTCCATCCACAAGTCCCACATGCCTAGCGGAATCGCTCTGTGTTAGCTCCTCCTTCAATGTCTCCAGCTTCTTCTGCAAAAGCCTGATGAGGGGAATGACCTGACTCAGGCTGGCAGTGTCTGAACTGACTTCACGTGTGGCAAGTTCAAAAGGTTACAGAACCTTGCACAACGTTGAAATCATTCTCCACTGCGCTTGAGACAGGTGCATTCCACCTCCTATATCGTGCTCAGTTGTATTGGCTTGAATGGCCTTTTGCTGCTCCTCCAACCTCTGAAGCATATAGAGGGTTGAATTCCACCTCGTTACCACTTCTTGCTTCAGATGATGGCAGGGCAGGTTCAGGCGTTTTTGGTGGTGCTCCAGTCTTCTGTACGTGGTGCCTGTACGCCGAAAGTGTCCCGCAATTCTTCTGGCCACCGACAGCATCTCTTGCACGCCCCTCTCGTTTTTTAAATAATTCTGCACCACCAAATTCAAGGTATGTGCAAAACATGGGACGTGCTGGAATTTGCCCAGATTTAATGCACACACAATATTGCTGGCGTTGTCCGATGCCACAAATCCACAGGAGAGTCCAATTGGGGTAAGCCATTCTGCGATGATCTTCCTCAGTTGCCGTAAGAAGTTTTTAGCTGTGTGCGTATTCTGGAAAGCGGTGATACAAAGCGTAGCCTGCCTAGGAAAGAGTTGGCGTTTGCGAGATGCTGCTACTGGTGCCGCCGCTGCTGTTCTTGCGGCGGGAGTCCATACATCTACCCAGTGGGCTGTCACAGTCATATAGTCCTGAGCCTGCCCTGCTCCACTTGTCCACATGTCCGTGGTTAAGTGGACATTGGGTACAACTGCATTTTTTAGGACACTGGTGAGTCTTTTTCTGAGGTCTGTGTACATTTTCGGTATCGCCTGCCTAGAGAAATGGAACCTAGATGGTATTTGGTACCGGGGACACAGTACCTCCAACAAGTCTCTAGTTGGCTCTGCAGTAATGATGGATACCGGAACCACGTTTCTCACCGCCCAGGATGCCAAGGCCTCAGTTATCCGCTTTGCAGCAGGATGACTGCTGTGATATTTAATCTTCCTCGCAAAGGACTGTTGGACAGTCAATTGCTTGGTGGAAGTAGTAAAAGTGGTCTTACGAGTACGACTTCCCCTCTGGGATGACCATCGACTCCCAGCAGCAACAACAGCAGCGCCAGCAGCAGTAGGCGTTACACGCAAGGATGCATCGGAGGAATCCCAGGCAGGAGAGGACTCGTCAGAATTGCCAGTGACATGGCCTGCAGGACTATTGGCATTCCTGGGGAAGGAGGAAATTGACACTGAGGGAGTTGGTGGGGTGGTTTGCGTGAGCTTGGTTACAAGAGGAAGGGATTTACTGGTCAGTGGACTGCTTCCGCTATCGCCCAAAGTTTTTGAACTTGTCACTGACTTATGATGAATGCGCTGCAGGTGACGTATAAGGGAGGATGTTCCGAGGTGGTTAACGTCCTTACCCCTACTTATTACAGCTTGACAAAGGCAACACACGGCTTGACAAATGTTGTCCGCATTTCTGTTGAAATACTTCCACACCGAAGAGCTGATTTTTTTGGTATTTTCACCAGGCATGTCAATGGCCCTATTCCTCCCATGGACAACAGGTGTCTCCCCGGGTGCCTGACTTAAACAAACCACCTCACCATCAGAATCCTCCTGGTCAATTTCCTCCCCAGCGCCAGCAACACCCATATCCTCCTCATCCTGGTGTACTTCAACACTGACATCTTCAATCTGACTATCAGGAACTGGACTGCGGGTGCTCCTTCCAGCACTTGCAGGGGGCGTGCAAATGGTGGAAGGCGCATGCTCTTCACGTCCAGTGTTGGGAAGGTCAGGCATCGCAAACGACACAATTGGACTCTCCTTGTGGATTTGTGATTTCGAAGAACGCACAGTTCTTTGCTGTGCTTTTGCCAGCTTGAGTCTTTTCATTTTTCTAGCGAGAGGCTGAGTGCTTCCATCCTCATGTGAAGCTGAACCACTAGCCATGAACATAGGCCAGGGCCTCAGCCGTTCCTTGCCACTCCGTGTGGTAAATGGCATATTGGCAAGTTTACGCTTCTCCTCCGACAATTTTATTTTAGATTTTTTAGTCCTTTTTTTACTGATATTTGGTGTTTTGGATTTTACATGCTCTGTACTATGACATTGGGCATCGGCCTTGGCAGACGACGTTGCTGGCATTTCATCGTCTCGGCCATGACTAGTGGCAGCAGCTTCAGCACGAGGTGGAAGTCGATCTTGATCTTTCCCTATTTTTGGAACCTCAACATTTTTGTTCTCCATATTTTAATAGGCACAACTAAAAGGCACCTCAGGTAAACAATGGAGATGGATGGATACTAGTATACTTATGGATGGACGAGCGACTGCCGACACAGAGGTAGCTACAGCCGTGGACTACCGTACTGCGTCTGCTGCTAATATAGACTGGATGATAATGATATAAAAAATATATATATATCACTACTGCAGCCGGACAGGTATATATTATATAATGACGGACCTGCTGGACACTGTCAGCACTGCAGACTCCTAAAGTAAGCTACTAGTATCAAGAAGATAGAAAAAAAAAACACCACAGGTAGGTGGTATACAATTATGGATGGACGAGCGACTGCCGACACAGAGGTAGCTACAGCCGTGGACTACCGTACTGCGTCTGCTGCTAATATAGACTGGATGATAATGATATAAAAAATATATATATATCACTACTGCAGCCGGACAGGTATATATTATATAATGACGGACCTGCTGGACACTGTCAGCAGCACTGCAGACTCCTAAAGTAAGCTACTAGTAGTATCAAGAAGATAGAAAAAAAAAAACACCACAGGTAGGTGGTATACAATTATGGATGGACGAGCGACTGCCGACACAGAGGTAGCTACAGCCGTGGACTACCGTACTGCGTCTGCTGCTAATATAGACTGGATGATAATGATATAAAAAATATATATATATATCACTACTGCAGCCGGACAGGTATATATTATATAATTAATGACGGACCTGCTGGACACTGTCAGCAGAATGCGTTTATAGAATAAAAACACCACACGACGAGTGTTTAACTTTTTCAGGCAGACAATCACAATATACTGGTGGTCAGACAGTTGTCACTGGTCAGTCACACTGGCAGTGGCACTCTGGCAGCAAAAGTGTGCACTGTTAAATAATATGTACTCCTGCTACTGCTCCCCAGTCTCCCCCACAATTAAGCTGTGTGAGCACTGAGCACTCAGCACAGTCAGATATACATAGATGATGCAGCACACTGAGGCTGAGCACAGATATGGTATACTGTTACTGTGTCACTGTGTATCGTTTTTTTTCAGGCAGAGAACGGATTATATTAAATAATAATAATATAATAAAACTGCACTGGTGGTCACTGGTCAGTCACTAGTAAACTCTGCACTCTCTGAGTACTCCTAAGCTCCAGTAAATCAAGTGTCTCACTCTCACTCTCTCTCTTCTAATCTAAATGGAGAGGACGCCAGCCACGTCCTCTCCCTATGAATCTCAATGCACGTGTGAAAATGGCGGCGACGCGCGGCTCCTTATATAGAATCCGAGTCTCGCGATAGAATCCGAGCCTCGCGAGAATCCGACAGCGGGATGATGACGTTCGGGCACGCTCGGGTTAGCCGAGCAAGGCGGGAAGATCCGAGTCTGCCTCGGATCCGTGTAAAAAGGCTGAAGTTCGGGGGGGTTCGGATTCCGAGGAACCGAACCCGCTCATCACTAGTTTAAATACAGGAGACGATGGAAGGCGGTGCAGACCTGAAGTGGGCACCCTGACTGCCTCCATTGCTACTGCTTTATGCACCCCAGAGCATGACTAAGCATGTGCCATGTACCTGCTCTTTATATGCTGTCACCCTTTTGGGGTGCAGTGTCCCCCCGGGAGGAAACACACTCACCTGCTGTACATGCAAGTCAGAGGTTAGCCCAGCTGCTGGGGATGTGATATACAATACATGCACCATGTGTCACATGACATCACACTCCTTTCATGAACGCGCCAAAGGCTTGCCACACAAGAACCTGATCCCAGCGTCCCAAATGTTGCTCTTTAGGGCCCCCCAATCTTATATCCCCCTGTGTTCCCAAAGCCTTAATGCAGCTCTGCTGGGTGCTGCTTGTGCGTTGGTAGTGAAAGCGTGGGGGTGGGGGTGTCTGGCTGTTGCTGGGGTGTTGGTAGTGAATGTGGGGGTTGGGGTGTCTGGCTGCTGCTGGGATGTTGGTAGTGAATGTGGGGGTGTCTGTCTGCTGCTGGGGTGTTGTAGTGAATGTGGGGGTTGGGGTGTCTGGCTGCTGCTGGGGTGTTTGTAGTGAATGTGGGGGTGTATGGCTACTGCTGTGGTGTTGGTAGTGAATGTGGGGGTGTCTGGCTGCTGTTGGGGTGTTGGTAGTGAATGTGGGGGTGTCTGGCTGCTGCTAGGGTGTTGGTAGTGAATATGGGGGTGTCTGGCTGCTGCTAGGGTGTTGGTAGTGAATGTGGGGGTGTCTGGCTGCTGCTGGGGTTTTGGTAGTGAATGTGGGGGTGTCTGGCTGCTGTTGGGGTGTTGGTAGTGAATGTAGGAGTGGGGGTGTCTGGCTGCTGGGGTGTTGGTAGTGGGGGTGGGGTATCTGGCTGCTGCTGGTGTGTTGGTAGTGAATGTGGGGGTGTCTGGCTGCTGCTGGGGTGTTGGTAGTGAATGTGGGGGTGGGGGTGTCTGGCTGCTGGGGTGTTGGTAGTGAATGTGAGGGTGGGGGTGTCTGGCTGCTGGGGTGTTGGTAGTGAACGTGGGGGTGGGGGTATATGGCTGCTGCTGGTGTGTTGGTAGTGAATGGGGGGGTGTCTGGCTGCTGCTGGGGTGTTGGTAGTGAATGTCGGGGTGGGGGTGTCTGGCTGCTGGGGTGTTGGTAGTGGGGGTGGGGGTATATGGCTGCTGCTGGTGTGTTGGTAGTGAATGGGGGTGTGTCTGGCTGCTGCTGGGGTGTTGGTAGTGAATGTGGGGGTGTCTGGCTGCTGGGGTGTTGGTAGTGAATGTGGGGGTGGGGGTATCTGGCTGCTGCTGGTGTGTTGGTAGTGAATGTGGGGGTGTCTGGCTGCTGGGGTGTTGGTAGTGAATGTCGGGGTGGGGGTGTCTGGCTGCTGGGGTGTTGGTAGTGAATGTGGGGGTGGGGGTGTCTGGCTGCTGGGGTGTTGGTAGTGAACGTGGGGGTGGGGGTATATGGCTGCTGCTGGTGTGTTGGTAGTGAATGGGGGGGTGTCTGGCTGCTGCTGGGGTGTTGGTAGTGAATGTCGGGGTGGGGGTGTCTGGCTGCTGGGGTGTTGGTAGTGAATGTGGGGGTGGGGGTATATGGCTGCTGCTGGTGTGTTGGTAGTGAATGGGGGGGTGTCTGGCTGCTGCTGGGGTGTTGGTAGTGAATGTGGGGGTGTCTGGCTGCTGGGGTGTTGGTAGTGAATGTGGGGGTGGGGGTATCTGGCTGCTGCTGGTGTGTTGGTAGTGAATGTGGGGGTGTCTGGCTGCTGGGGTGTTGGTAGTGAATGTCGGGGTGGGGGTGTCTGGCTGCTGGGGTGTTGGTAGTGAATGTGGGGGTGGGGGTGTCTGGCTGCTGGGGTGTTGGTAGTGAATGTGGGGGTGGGGGTATCTGGCTGCTGCTGGTGTGTTGGTAGTGAATGTGGGGGTATCTGGCTGCTGCTGGTGTGTTGGTAGTGAATGTTGGGGTGTCTGGCTGCTGGGGTGTTGGTAGTGAATGTCGGGGTGTCTGGCTGCTGCTGGTGTGTTGGTAGTGAATGTTGGGGTGTCTGGCTGCTGGGGTGTTGGTAGTGAATGTGGGGGTGGGGGTGTCTGGCTGCTGGGGTGTTGGTAGTGAATGTGGGGGTGGGGGTGTCTGGCTGCTGGGGTGTTGGTAGTGAATGTGGGGGTGGGGGTGTCTGGCTGCTGGGGTGTTGGTAATAAATGTGGGGGTGGGGGTGTCTGGCTGCTGGGGTGTTGGTAGTGACAATGCTAAATTCCCTTGTCGTATAAACAACCCTTTATGAAGTCTAAGAACACTGTACGCTGTTTACTTAAGAAGTACCGTAATGGTACGCTAGTTGCGTAACGATCGCTCAGCCGTAGGCGAGACGCTCAAGCGTCACGTTCGCTCACGGCCCAGTGATCACAGGACACGTTATTGGCTATGACTAGAGTAATGATTCGCTATGGCGTAGCGGACGCTCGAGACCACGAGGAGATCACCAGCGGCGCAGACGCTCACAACGCTATACCTTTATGTCTAAACCTTATACCAATGAAATACACGGAATACCTTAATGTGAATACAGGGTGTAAGTGCAACCTTGTGTAACCTGACTAACTACAAAGCTGCTTGAGCGTCACCAACGCTCAAGTGAACACTTAACACTATAGGAAATACACAGATACTGGTTTAGGGTCCAAAGCCTATTAACTGTATTATATCTAGTATACTTGTAAAAAGGGGATAACAGTACAAATGATACACTACAATATAACAAAGACTTCCTAACCAAAATACAATACTATCTAATACAATACAATACTAGTCTAGGGGAGATACGAGAGAAAGAGAAGGGAAAGAGAGAGACGGAGAGAGATGAGAGAAATTGGCTCACAGAAAGACAATGATTACGGAGAGAAACTTACGCACAAGGGTAAACGATCGCATGCGCCTGGACATCCAGCACCCGAATTTCAGCAATGAGAACCGTTGAAGAGTGAGAGCTGGATGTGGTCGGCCTGCCTATTTATGCCCCACACACAATGCAATCTCATAGTCCCTACAATCCCATTGTCCATTGGATGAAGGAATTCGACCCTGTATCACAACAAAAGGTCATAGGTTGATTCATACAGGTGGGCTGTGACGATTTCAAACAGCTCAGGTGGGTGGGGAACTAAGTTTCCCGCCGCATACCTGAGTATGAGTAAATAGTAGAAATGGACATAAACTTCTTATGTCCATAACTATTCGCACGAGCGATTAATACGCTCCAAACCAACACCGGAATATTGCTAATTAAATACTCTTCCGATGGGTACCAAACACTGCTGTATGATTCCTGTTAGACCCTTCGTACAATACAAAGAGGGATTACTTTAAACAGGGACCTTCTATATTAACCAAACTTTCAGAAACTATCAAAGGGATCATGATCTATAAACTACATTAATTGTGAAAATATGTAACGAATGAGTCGCACGCTACGACTACATAAACTCTACCGTAAATACGCATACCGCGCCTGCGAGTGCACGCTATTGCGGGTATGCGCCTTCACGGGAGAGCGTACGCATGCGCAGCACGGACCAGTGTGCGGTGCAAATATGGCAACGTGTATGGGGATATTTTTCTGACTTTGACAGTCCACCCTTTGGCAGTCAATAATAACTGCCACCTTCTAAAACATTTCAAAAGGAGAAAAATATATGTCAGGGGTTAATTCATTTCCATGGTTGGGTGAGGGAGGAGAGAGGAGTAGGTGTGAAGAGGGTATGACCTAGTGTGATAGCAGAAGCATGTGTGTATGAGTCCATGTTTGGAGGGTCATGTATCATCGTGCCGTACGTGTTGTAAATCAAGCTTCGAGGTATTGCGAAGTATACATTTGAATTCCTTCTTATCCTGTGGTACAGGTCTGTGGATGGGCTGTCAAACTTTACCGAGCTCTTTTCGGATTTTGAACAAAATGGGGAGCACATTTTAGTTGATGATACATGAATGGGGGAGGTATGTGGTTGCTGATATCTGTGCCTGTATTCCCTATCGTCTATGTGTGTCATTACCTGAGGGTTGTAGAGATGAAGATAAAGAACACTTATGGAAAATGCAATGATATTCTATGTCAGGGAAATGTACATCTGTCGTCGAAGTTGTGTTCGGTATCTGTTGAGAGTCGTCTTCTTTGCGCTGTATTGCTCCTTGGGCATGAGCAAATAGCTTTGTCAGAGCCATCGGATTTACAAAAAAAATGTTGGGCTAGCGTGAGTTTAAATGTACTAGGGAAACTGGGGATCCATGGCAAAGTTCATCAAGTGTCCATTTCTCAAGTGGTCAAAACTTCATCTTTGGTGCTTGTCTGTTGTCTGTATACATCTCGTCTCGTCAGCTTCCTCGTCCAAGGGGGTCTTTGTATCTTGGAGAAAAACAGAAAAACAGGTGAAAGAAACGGACCGTATAATCGCATTTTCATCACATTCTGGTTTCTATCATTGGGTCATAAATCAAATCCAGGTTAATTTCGGTTTCCTCACTCCTCAAGCTCATCACTTTTGTACTTTGTTTGCACCTCATTAAAGCCTGCCCGCATCTAAATATCAATCCAATCGATATAACGACACCCAAGATACATAGTAGAAACTTTCCAACATCCATTATGACTCCTTGAGCCCAGTCTCCTAAACCGGAGAACCAATTTCGCGGGTTCAACCATGACACCCAACCAGTCAGCTCATTACCTACAGCAGCAAGGGTGAGATTGTGTTTTCGACGAAATTCCCACTTTAATTGCAGAATATCGTCCATCTTTTGGTCTATGACCTCTACCGGATCCTCGGTGCTATTTGTGATATACGTGCAACACTTTATGCCATACTGTGTTGCCAATGTAACACAATATCCGCCTGTTACTGCTGTAAGATAATTAAGAACCATCCTATGCTGAACTAGTTCTGTTTTGTAAGCTTGAAGTTCTCTTCCAGTGTATCTAAACGTGTCATCATACATTTCAGTGATATTATCTAACAAATTGGCGAGTGCGGAAATGTATCTATAATTCATCACTCCTCGAGCGGTGCGAGTGAAATCTAACGCTACCAGAACCTGAATCCCGGTGGATTCATGGATAAGATCAGAGGCCGGATGCTCTAACCTTTCTGACAGTTGTCTTTTAACTCGGTGCTCGTAATGAGTGTGAGTATAAGGAGCTTGGGCACCACGGTGTATGTCTTTCATTTTGTCATGTGTTACAGTCATCACTTCAGGCAATACTTTTCCAATATAACACAATCCTTCAGAGTTTGGGGCAAGCCACTTGTACGCCTTTCTCCCGCATATGAAATATGCGTCATCGGGGAGAACATATGGGACGGAGAAGGACATTACCATGTTACAAACCTTCCAGGTGAAATCTCCTGACCCTAATTCTTCCATCTGCTTAATGCACGTATCAGTTTGTACGATATGTGCACAGTATCCTGGTGATACCTCTCCAACTCTAGTAATCCTATTTCCTAAGGTATATCGATACCGAAAAGATTTTCCTCTACTGGCTATGTGGCGTACAAGCTCTGTATCTGTAGGCATTCTATCTGCTCTGTGTGAAAAGGTCATGGTAAGGTTGCTCCATGACACTTCCCAATTTCCCGGCTTACGGGGGTTGGAGATATTAAAACATAAGAGGGACCTATCCACATGGTATTGGTGGAGCTTCAAACTAGGAGGGCTGGAGATGTTAAATCTCCGGTCCACCGGTCTCCCACCACTTAGCTCAAGTACCTCCCCTAACGTTAAAGGAAATGGTACTAGCCCTGATTTGCTATGACCCTGAGGTACTTGAGAGCATACCCAACAATCTGTTTGGTTTAACACATTACCCACTAAAGAGTGATAGTCACTCAATGGATGCCGGTCCATATGGATATTAAAACTGGATTGGCATTTCTTTATGCATCCATCTTCAACCAGATTATCACAGAGCCTACAGATACAATTTTCTTCAGCTAACAATCCATCACAATTTCTTCTATCGGATCGTTTTCTGATACTCGCCTTTGCTTGTTGGTTTGGTCGATCTTGGAAAACTACGCCTCCATCATCATAATCGGAACCCATTCCAGATCCTCTCTCGACCTCTATGGTACTCTCGCCGGAACAGACTGCTCTGGTCAACATCACGGTTAACATCAAAATCCGGATCACAGTCTCTTGGGGCAAGTCCATCTTTGAGGAGGAAATAGAGAAGAATGAGAAGGGGGAAAAAAAGAAATTTCAAGGAAGAGGGGATGGGAAGTGGAGAAAAACAATAAAAGGGAGAGGGGAGTCGACAACTGCTTTCGGTCTTCAAGGCTCAGGTGCCGCCTCAGTCCTCCTGGAACAGACACTCCAGTGATACAACCTCTACCGTCTGTTCCTTATCACGGGACTTCTCTGGATCAGCAACCTTTTTGCAGTGGGATGAATGGACCCAAGCCTCTCTCTCAGCCACCTTCAATGCTGTGGTGCTAGTCAATAAGACCTGGTATGGTCCTTCCCATCTATCAATAAGACAACCTGAGCGTAGAAAATTTCGTATCATTACATAATCCCCAGGTTCAATGTCATGACAATTACTATCTGGTAAATCAGGAATCACCAACTTCAGATTATCATTTTGATTCCTCAACTGCTTACTCATGTTAATCAAGTACTTTACAGTTACTTCATTGTTACATTTCAAATCATCCTGAGGGTTAATCATGACATGCGGTTGTCGACCAAACAAGATTTCAAAAGGAGACAGATTAAGAGGGGACCTGGGAGTGGTTCTGATGCTATACAAAACAATGGGTAAAGCTTCTGGCCACGTCAATCCTGTCTCTGCCATTACTTTACTCAATTTATTTTTAATAGTGCTGTTCACTCTTTCGACCTTCGCGCCCGCCTGTGGACGGTACGGAGTGTGCAGCTTACTATCAATTCCCATCAACTTACACATTCCTTGAAAGACATCACCGGTAAAATGGGTACCCCTATCACTTTCAATGATTCTAGGGATACCATATCTACATACAAATTCCTGCACAATTTTCTTAGCTGTAAACATAGCGGTATTTGTAGCTGCTGGAAAAGCTTCGACCCAATTCGAGAAAACATCTATACAAACAAGTACATATTTCAAATTTCGACATGGGGGTAATTGAATGAAGTCGATTTGTATTACCTGGAAAGGGCCGCCGGCAGGTGGGATATGGGATGGTTCTGTAGGTATTGCCTTTCCAATATTCTTTCTCAGACAGGTAAGGCATGACATTGCTCTTTTACTCGCATGAGAGGAGAATCCTGGGGCGCACCAGTATGCTCTTACCAATTTGCACATCCCCTCCTTGCCTAGATGAGTCAGCCCGTGAGCTGCTTCAGCCAGACATGGAAGGTATGCCCTGGGGGCCACTGGTTTACCATGTCCATCCGTCCAGAGCCCTGAGGACTCCTGGCCATATCCCTTTGCCCTCCAGACTGCTCTTTCCTGTGTGGAACACAAATTCTGCATCTCACACAACTTTTGTGTGTTGATGGTATTAAATACCATCAGTTGTGTGGTGTCTGTCTGTATGGGGGTAGCAGCTGCAAGCTTTGCGGCTTCGTCTGCTCGGCTGTTACCAAGGGATACTGGGTCTTGGCTATATGTATGTGCTTTACATTTGATAACAGCCACTCTGTCGGGTTCCTGTATCGCTGTTAGAAGCCTTTTTATATATGCTGCATGCGCTATCGGTGTACCAGCTGCCGTCATGAAATTTCTGAGGCGCCATAGGGCTCCGAAATCATGTACTACCCCGAAGGCGTATCTAGAATCGGTGTAGATATTGGCTGACTTGCCCTTAGCCAATTCACATGCTCTGGTTAGGGCGACCAGTTCAGCAACCTGGGCTGAGTGAGGTGGGCCTAGCGGTTCCGCTTCTATGGTGTCTTGGTCATCTACGACTGCGTATCCAGTACACAAGTCTCCCGAGTCTGACTGTCTATGACAACTACCGTCCGTGTAGAACGTGAGTTCTGCATCTTCCAGTGGGTTGTCACTGATGTCAGGCCTTGCGGTAAAATTTTGGGTCAAATATTCCATACAATCATGTGTATCTCCCTTTGCATTAAATCCTCCTTCCCCATCACTCTCACCTTCCACCCTTTGTGTCTGACCAGGCACACCTGGGAGAAATGTTGCAGGATTTAATGCACTGCATCTCCTTATGGTGATGTTTACTGGGGCCATTAATGCCAATTCCCATCTTGTAAACCTTGCTGATGAGACGTGTCTGGTTTGGGCAGAATTCAATAAGGCAGATACCGCATGTGGTGTATGGATTGTGAGGTTGTGGCCTAGCACGACATCTTCGCTTTTTGTCACTAGCAATGCTATCGCCGCAACGCTACGCAAGCATGTGGGGAGGGATCGCGCTACCGTGTCTAGCTGGGCGCTGTAGTATGCGACTGGCCTGCTGGCGTCACCGTGTTTTTGGGTTAGTACACCTGCTGCGCACCCAGCACTTTCTGTTCCGTATAGTTCAAAGGGTTTCCCATAGTCTGGCATACCTAGTGCTGGTGCCTGCGTTAGGCACTGTTTGAGTCTCTCAAATGCTGTTTCGGATTCGTCTGTATGCGAAATCCTATCAGGTTTGTTTGAAGAGACCATTTCCTGCAAAGGTAACGCCAATATGGAAAACCCTGGGATCCAATTACGGCAATACCCACACATTCCTAAAAACGTTCTAATCTGTTGCTGGGTTTGTGGCAGTGTCATGTCTCTAATGGCTTGGATTCTATCAGCGGTCAGGTGTCTCAGTCCTTGTGTTAGACAGTGTCCCAAATATTTTACCTTAGTTTGGCATAATTGTAACTTGTCTTTGGAAACCTTGTGACCTGTGTCTGAAAGATGAAACAGGAGCTGTTTCGTATCCTTCAGGGAAGCTTCCAGTGAATCTGAACACAGCAGTAAATCATCCACATACTGTATCAATACTGATCCACTCTCTGGTTGGAAAGACTGTAAACAATCATGCAAAGCCTGAGAAAATATACTTGGACTATCTATGAAACCTTGGGGTAACCGAGTCCACGTGTATTGGACTCCTCTGTATGTGAATGCAAACAAATATTGGCTGTCAGGGTGCAGAGGTACCGAAAAGAAAGCGGAGCAGAGGTCAATAACAGTGAAAAATTTGGCAGTGGGAGGAATTTGCATTAGGATGACAGCTGGATTAGGCACTACGGGGAACTGACTCTCAACTATTTTGTTAATCCCCCTTAGATCCTGCACTAGCCTGTAACCCCTCCCCCCACTCTTTTTAACAGGGAAGATGGGACTATTGGCTGTGCTGGACGTTCTTACCAGAATGCCCTGTTGCAGCAAGCGTTCTATTACTGGGAAAACTCCTAACTCCACCTCGGGCTTCAGAGGATACTGTGGGATTTTTGGAGCTATCCTACCATCTTTTACTTGTACAATTACTGGAGCTACGTTTGCCATTAATCCAGTGTCCTGTCCATCTTTTGTCCAAAGTGACTCTGGTATCTGAGATATCATCTCTTCTACTTGGGATGGATTCCTATTTGTCATAATGGAATGTGACATTAATTTTGATGGGGAGTCTAACATGTCTCGTACCTCCTGAGCGTGATTCTCAGGAATGTCCAAGAATACACCTTCAGGAGTACAATAAATGACGCAACCCATTTTACATAGTAAGTCTCTACCCAGGAGATTAGTTGGTGCTGATGCAGCCAGCAAAAAGGAATGCTTGGTATGCAAAGGCCCTATTGTAATCTCGGCTGGTTTGCTAACAGGGTAGTGCTGGACTACTCCTGTTACTCCCATGGCTGGAACTGTCCTACCAGTGGTTCTCATGCCCACTGTCGAATTTATCACTGACTTGGCCGCCCCTGTGTCTACAAGAAAGTTTAAAGTTTTACCAGCTACATTGATTGCAATCTCTGGTTCACTTCCAAGACTGGCAATCAACTTAACTGGCTGCAGATTACAGGTATGGCCACACCCCTAGTGGGTATGCTGACCTCCCTGAATCCCGCTGGCAGCGACTACTTGTGAGGGGGTTAGCTGGGAACTACCAGAGGCATGCCAATCTCTGTTCGGGGGATATCTTTTTGTTTCCCCTGTATGTGGCTCGAAACTCCGCCTCTGTGGACCCTGCTCCCAATGTCGTGTGTCGTGTCGTTGTCTAGGGGGTTGAAAAGATCTTTGTACACTCTTTGTTCTACAGTCTCGTGCATAGTGTCCCGGTCTGTTACAAGAAAAACATGTTATTACACTTGCCTTACCCACAGGATTCGGTGGTACATACGCAGGCTGCCTTGTGGTCAGCGCCTGTATACTTACGGACATCAACTTATCACTTTGCGACTCCCTGTGCCTAGTGATGTTTCTGTCGTGATCAATAGCAGCCTCTCTCAATGTGGACACTGACAGACCTCGCCAACATGGTTGTGTGGTCTGTACCCTAGCTTTTAATGTTTCTTTCAAACCATCCATCAGTACAGATACTGCTACTTCTCGATAGTTTGGGTTGGTCTTAATGTCTTCTATACCAGTGTACTTTGCCATTTCTAATAGTGCCCGGTGAAAATATTCTGTTGCCGTTTCGGACTCCTTTTGCTTAATGGAAAATATTTTATTCCATTTAACAACGGCTGGGAAATACTCTTTTAGCTGTAAATTTATCCTTTTTACATTATCCTTGTTGTACACGTCTGTAAGCGGTACATCTTTATCCAAGGCGCAGTCAACTAAAAATTGAGTTGCATCGACATTGGAAGGTAAACAAGCTCTTAGCAGTATCTGCCAATCCTTGTTGTTGGGTTCTACAGTGTTACCTAGATCCCTGATGTATTTTTGGCTAGCAACTAAGTCTTTCCTGGGGTCAGGAAATTCGGACACTATTGTTCTTAATTCCATTCGGGAAAATGGAGTGTACATGGCAATGTTCCTTATGGGAGTGGCTCCAGACACATCTGTTTTTCCATTGGGAACTGCTATCACCCTTACAGGAGCAATTCTAACAGCCTCATTCTGCGTAGATTCTACAACTTGTGGTACAATTGTTTCAGTGTAGTGCATGGTGCCGTACTTACCCGTTGACACGACCTCACCTATCCCTCCGCTAGGGGCTTTCGCTAATCTCGTGGGTGTTGCTGTGCCTACTGTGGTCTCTGCTATGGTGGCCGCAAGAGAGAGAGAGCTGAAATTGTTGCCGAATCTTCTTCTTGATCACACTCCTGAGGAAGGTTCAAAACAGGGTACAACTTGCACGGGTTAATAATAGCATGAGTTACTTGGTTAACATCATTTACATTTACAGGGTTACTAAGTGTTTGTGTTTTACAACCCAGTGCGTTTCTCTCCGCAATCAACTTCTCTCCTGCAATGTATGGTGGAGGAGGGGCTGTGGCTATCAGCTTACTGACTGCCCCAGATCCTGCCGCCAGAGCCAAACCTCTCTGTATCTCACCTTCCTGGTGCCATAACTGTAAATAATCATGATGCTGAATTCGTCTCTTTGTTGATTTTACGAGACATATCCTCCTCCTTAAATTTTGTAACACGTCTGGACTGAAGCTACCTATTCTTGGGAATTTGTCCCTGTCTTGTACAGTCATTCTCTCCCATTCATCACATAAAGATTCTGTGTGACTTCCGTATTTTTCACACATGATGTACCTTGCCGACCCAACGGGTCGGTTCTCTGAATCAACCCGAACCGAGGTTGATCGCCCCCTACCTGAACAACTGGCCCCCATAATTCTGCAGGTGTTGCTTATTCCTCCTTGGATCTTTATATCAAGGTTTTCAGCGAACCCTTACAAACAAACCAAGATGTCCTGGGCAGGCCGGCGGTGGCGGTTTACCAAGTACCCCACTTACTTCTCGCCCACGTTGGCCAGTACTGCAATAACTGTAACCAGAGCTGCTGTACCCAACCCAGGGCCCCTGTGAACCTTCTGTTTACTGGAACATATGAGGGTTACCCGAAGGACACTTACTCTTTCCAGTAAAGTTGGGGTTGTTAGATAGTTCCTGAGTGACCAGCGAACTTCCCTTTAAAAATAAAAAATTACACAAATCACGTCAGAATGTACAGATAGCGTTTGTGACCACTTTACTCTAATGGTATTAGGTCAGATTACTAACTACTGCACACAATTACGTGCGGTCCAATCGTTCAGTACATAAGCACTACTTGTCATGTACTGAAAGATCAATGGAATCGATGTTTCCGGCCGCGATTCCTTCAGCAAGAGCTTATGGCCTATATGGGTTCTGCACCAACACCCCAGGCGTTGTGCCTCTTGTACCTTTATAGCGGACCTCTTTGTCTATTTTACCTGTTACCTTATGACCTCCTGGTCTGTTACCGTCTGTTAATGACCTCCTGGTCTGTTACCTTATGGTCCGCTATACTCTAATGCTCAAATATTATTTAACCAAGGATGCCTCCCTAGCCACCGTATATGTCACTTACACGTGTGTCCCTTGACGAGTACCCGACTTTCCTTTTGGTTCAACCTCTTAAGTTATATAAACTTATGTAATAAAAACACACTCACTCAACACATGTACACTTTGTTTCTATATCTATTTCTGCGCAGAAATTGTCTTCAGTCCAACTGTGTTACCAATTAGGAGCAGGATCTGTTAAGCTAAATTTCAGATTTTTTCCAAAAATAGATTTGCGTTATTTACCGCGTCGCGTTATTTACCGCTGTGCGTTACTTATCGCCTTTGCGCTAATTCAACTTTTCGTGACTTGAGCTACGTGGGCGTAACCAGACGCTACGTTGCGTAATGTACGCTGCGTGCGTCTGCCGTTTGGATTGCGTACGCAAGTCTTTTGTTAGGGACACGTGTACGCAAAACAAAGATCCACCGTAACACAATTTCTACCTTTATCAATGTAGGTGATCCCTGATCATCTACCGCACACCACACTGACTGTCTTATCTCCCAGACAAGCCGTGTGTTGGTCTATACTTTAACTATTACCTCTACTATGAAATAACAGCAAATCTCTTTTTGCACTTTCTATCAACTATAAAACTTGGCAAACAGGAATAGTGATATACGAAATTTGAAAAAGAAATGCAGATAAATGTATGCGTGCGTGTATACGCCAGACAGAAGAGAAATAAAACAGTTTTAAAAGACACAAGCGTTTTGTTCTTACTTCCGGTTCCCGGATTCCTTCAGCACTCTTTATCTAAGCGAAGCAGACGCTTATCCCGTCAGCACTGCGAGACAACCTCCCACCCTTTGCTGGGGGGATAATGTCTGCTGATCTACCTAGTGCAGATATGAGAAGGATAGGACGAGTCCCCAATTGACAATGCTAAATTCCCTTGTCGTATAAACAACCCTTTATGAAGTCTAAGAACACTGTACGCTGTTTACTTAAGAAGTACCGTAATGGTACGCTAGTTGCGTAACGATCGCTCAGCCGTAGGCGAGACGCTCAAGCGTCACGTTCGCTCACGGCCCAGTGATCACAGGACACGTTATTGGCTATGACTAGAGTAATGATTCGCTATGGCGTAGCGGACGCTCGAGACCACGAGGAGATCACCAGCGGCGCAGACGCTCACAACGCTATACCTTTATGTCTAAACCTTATACCAATGAAATACACGGAATACCTTAATGTGAATACAGGGTGTAAGTGCAACCTTGTGTAACCTGACTAACTACAAAGCTGCTTGAGCGTCACCGACGCTCAAGTGAACACTTAACACTATAGGAAATACACAGATACTGGTTTAGGGTCCAAAGCCTATTAACTGTATTATATCTAGTATACTTGTAAAAAGGGGATAACAGTACAAATGATACACTACAATATAACAAAGACTTCCTAACCAAAATACAATACTATCTAATACAATACAATACTAGTCTAGGGGAGATACGAGAGAAAGAGAAGGGAAAGAGAGAGAGAGAGAGAGACGGAGAGAGATGAGAGAAATTGGCTCACAGAAAGACAATGATTACGGAGAGAAACTTACGCACAAGGGTAAACGATCGCATGCGCCTGGACATCCAGCACCCGATTTTCAGCAATGAGAACCGTTGAAGAGTGAGAGCTGGATGTGGTCGGCCTGCCTATTTATGCCCCACACACAATGCAATCTCATAGTCCCTACATACCCATTGTCCATTGGATGAAGGAATTCGACCCTGTATCACAACAAAAGGTCATAGGTTGATTCATACAGGTGGGCTGTGACGATTTCAAACAGCTCAGGTGGGTGGGGAACTAAGTTTCCCGCCGCATACCTGAGTATGAGTAAATAGTAGAAATGGACATAAACTTCTTATGTCCATAACTATTCGCACGAGCGATTAATACGCTCCAAACCAACACCGGAATATTGCTAATTAAATACTCTTCCGATGGGTACCAAACACTGCTGTATGATTCCTGTTAGACCCTTCGTACAATACAAAGAGGGATTACTTTAAACAGGGACCTTCTATATTAACCAAACTTTCAGAAACTATCAAAGGGATCATGATCTATAAACTACATTAATTGTGAAAATATGTAACGAATGAGTCGCACGCTACGACTACATAAACTCTACCGTAAATACGCATACCGCGCCTGCGAGTGCACGCTATTGCGGGTATGCGCCTTCACGGGAGAGCGTACGCATGCGCAGCACGGACCAGTGTGCGGTGCAAATATGGCAACGTGTATGGGGATATTTTTCTGACTTTGACAGTAGTGAATGTGGGGGTGGGGGTGTCTGGCTGCTGGGGTGTTGGTAGTGAATGTGGTGGTGGGGGTATCTGGCTGCTGCTGGTGTGTTGGTAGTGAATGTGGGGGTGTCTGGCTGCTGCTGGGGTGTTGGTAGTGAATGTCGGGGTGGGGGTGTCTGGCTGCTGCTGGTGTGTTGGTAGTGAATGGGGGGGTGTCTGGCTGCTGCTGGGGTGTTGGTAGTGAATGTCGGGGTGGGGGTGTCTGGCTGCTGGGGTGTTGGTAGTGAATGTGGGGGTGGGGGTATATGGCTGCTGCTGGTGTGTTGGTAGTGAATGGGGGGGTGTCTGGCTGCTGCTGGGGTGTTGGTAGTGAATGTGGGGGTGGGGGTGTCTGGCTGCTGGTAGTGAATGTGGTGGTGGGGGTATCTGGCTGCTGCTGGTGTGTTGGTAGTGAATGTGGGGGTGTCTGGCTGCTGCTGGGGTGTTGGTAGTGAATGTCGGGGTGGGGGTGTCTGGCTGCTGCGGTGTTGGTAGTGAATGTGGGGGTGGGGGTGTCTGGCTGCTGCTGGTGTGTTGGTAGTGAATGTGGGGGTGTCTGGCTGCTGCTGGGGTGTTTGTAGTGAATGTCGGGGTGGGGGTGTCTGGCTGCTGGGTTGTTGGTAGTGAATGTGGGGGTGTTTGGCTGCTGCTGATACTCTAACGCCCCTGATGCGGCACACAAGACCTTTTGTGCTGGCTTCCCCAATTTAGGAGGAAACAACGGCAAAATGGTCCTTTCTCTTAGACTGCTTCAGTTATGAACTAAATTGACACTAGTCCACTACCTTGAATGAGACAATGGCACCTTTTATAAACTGGACTAACATGGTAGATAAATGTAAAACATGTATACTGTAGTAGTACAGATATGTCCGTGATGGACTTCCCCTTTTTATGCCTATTCACCAGAGCATGAAAATCCTTATTAATATAGGTCCTTATATTGCTATACTGCCCTATACATCAACTCCTTCACCGGCTCTCACTGATGATGTGTAAAGCTGGGTACACACTATATGGTATCTGCAGGACCGTCATATAGTGTGGACACCCAATCCATCGTTCATTGCATCGTCCCAATGGATGTTCTGCACGTCCAGTGGGACAATTGTATGGACAACGCGGTGGAATTTCATGCAGCATGTAACGATATTATTATCAATTATTTATATGGCGCCACAAGGGATCCGCAGCGCCCATTACACGGTACATAATAAGATGAGCAAACAAGAAAACAGCACTTACAGGTCAAGACAATATAGGACAGGTATAGAAAACCCAGGGTTAGGTGCCATCAAAGGGAGTATGGAGTATGAGATAGTGTAAGTAAGAAAAGGAAAGGCACATGAGGAAAGAAGTCCCTGCTCTTGCGAGCTTACAATCTAAAAGGTGAGGGGCTAACAGACCGGAGCGACACAGAAGTGGTAGACAGTGAGCATAGACAAGAGGGTTAGGAGGACAGTTGGCTGGGTTTGGTGAAGAAGTGGGTCTTGAGAGACCATTTGAAGGTTTGTAGAGAGGTGGAGAGTCGGATGGGGGGAGGTAGAGCGTTCCAGAGATAGGGAGCAGCACGTGCAAAATCTTGTATACTGTATATCGTGTATATATCTTGTATATATAATCTTGTATATATCGATATATATCTCATCACTGTACAATGTATCATGTAGTGTGTATGGCGACGCAGTATATCGTTACATGGCGTCTCTGGGTTCCCAGGTTTAACCATACATGTCATATGAATATCCTTACAAAGAACTTAGGAACTAATAGGGTTTGAGGTAACAATAAGGTTAAAAGAAGAAGCAGACTAGATGGGCAAGTGGGTTTTATCTGCCATCAGATTCTGTTTCTATGTCCTGGAACAATACTTACCCTGGTATCACATCTCATTGCTTGTTTTTCCCTATTTTTAGTTGAATTTAATTGTAATTATTTTGTTTCATTAAATTTTAAATCCATGTATTGCTAGACACTGTAACCCTTATGACCGGGGTCGTCTTAACAGCATTATAGGCGCAGCGCAAAGCAATGCACTGGGGCCCCTATCCATTCCCATTCACGGGAATAAATAAAATAAAAATCAGAAATTATTGTCTCTCCACATGCTTTCATACAGTGAATGGCTGTCAGCAATATGATTGGTCGATAGCTCCAGCCATTCACCAATCAACATGGTGACAGCCATTCACTGTCTGGTTGCAGGAAGAAAATGCTGCCTGGCTGCTGTGATTACGTGCAATTCACAATCAGAACAGCTGGGCAGCATTCTCTACCTGCCTCGCAAGAAGCTCCAGGCCACCCCTGCTTGAAGGCCCCTAGAACCTTGGATCCCTGTGCAGCTGCCCAGTAAATTAGCCCTGATTACGGCTCTGGGTGTACTTTGATAGATAGATAAATAAGCCCCTAATCAGTTATTAGAAGTTTGTAATAATAATCTAATTTCTCTTACGTCCTAGAGGATGCTGGGGACCCCATAAGGACCATGGGGTATAGACGGGATCCGCAGGAGACATGGGCACTCTAAAGGCCCCCATCCACTAGTCAGATTTGGGCAGTTTTCTTCAGATTTCGATGCATCTGACCGTCATATCTGAAGAAAAGTGTCACATTGGATGGCTCTTCAGATCCAATGCTCACTCCCGTGTCAGATATGTCTGAACTACAGATCTCTGAGGCTGCCCCAACTATTTATCTGAATCTGAAGAAAACAGGTGCACATTGTTTTTTTTACGTCAGATGTATCTGATCAGATTCATCTGAAGCGTCACTTGACTGGCATCTCCCTGACCACTCCCACCCACCAAGAGGGGGAACAGCGGCAGCAGCAGCATCAGATCAATCACATGTAGCATGTGTGCATCAGATATATCTGATGCGATCTGGCACATGATATATTGCATCAGATATATCTGAAGTGAATGTAATGAAAATTAAAGCCAGGGTCTGATCCGATTCCCGGGACGCTCCCGGGAGTGTTCAAGAGAAATCTGATGCTATCTGCAGTTCAGACATGTCTGAGTAGTGGATGGCCACCTTAAGACTTTAGATGGGTGTGAACTGGCTCCTCCCTCTATGCCCCTCCTCCAGACCTCAGTTAGATCCTGTGCCCAGAGGAGACTGGATGCACTGCAGGGGAGCTCTACTGAGTTTCTCTGAAAATACTTTTGTTAGGTTTTTTATTTTCAGGGAGCACTGCTGGCAACAGGCTCCCTGCTTCGTGGGACTGAGGGGAGAGAAGCAGACCTACTTTACTGATAGGCTCTGCTTCTTAGGCTACTGGACACCACTAGCTCCAGAGGGTCGGAACACAGGTGTCGTCCTCGCTGTTCGTCCCAGAGCCGCGCCGCTGTCCTCCTCACAGAGCCGGAAGATAGAAGCCAGGTAAGTATATGAAGAAAGAAGACAACATAGGCGGCAGAAGACTTCAGTTCTTCAGAGAGGTACCGCACAGAGGTCGCGCTGCACGCCATTGCTCCCACACACACACAGGCACAGCAAGGGTGCAGGGCGCAGGGGGGCGCCCTGGGCAGCAATAATTACCTCAAATAACACTGGCACCATTGTTAGATACTGCGGAGGCAGTATATTATAAAACCCCCGCCAGTATAAAAAAAATTAGCGGGACCGAAGCCCGCCGTCGAAGGAGGGGGGCTTGATCCTTCAGCACTAACCAGCGCCATTTTTCTCCACAGCATGCTGCAGAGAAGCTGCTCCCGGACTCTCCCCTGCTGAACCAAGTAACGGGACAAAAAACGAGGGGGGGGGGGCACATTTATTTGGCGCAAATCATATATATAAAAAAGCGCTATATAGGCTGGGACTGTGTTTTCAGTGTCTAGTGGTGCTGGGTGTGTGCTGGCATACTCTCTCTCTGTCTCTCCAAAGGGCCTTATTAGGGGGCTGTTCCCATATTCATATATCCCAGTGTGTGTGAGGGTGTCAGTACGTGTGTGTCGACATGTCTGAAGCGGAAGGCTCGTCTAGGGAGGATGCAGAGCAGATGGTGGTGGTGTCTCCGTCGGCACAGCCGACACCTGATTGGTTGGACATGTGGAATGTGTTAAATGCTAATGTGACTTTATTACATAATCCATGGCTTTGGCTGTGTCACAAGACCCTTCAGGGTCCTATAAACGTCCCTTTTCCCAGGTAGCAGACACTGATACCGACACGGATTCTGACTATGTATAGTCGACTATGATGATGCGAAGTTACACCCAAGAGTGGCCAAGAGTATTCAATATATGATTATTGCAATAAAAGATGTTTTGCATATCACAGAGGACCCTTCGGTCCCTGACACGAGGGTCTGCATGTTTAAGGAAAAGAAACCTGAGGTAACGTTTCCCCCATCTCATGAGCTGAACGCTTTATTTGAAAAGGCTTGGGAAACTCCAGACAAGAAACTGCAGGTTCCCAAAAGAATTAGTATGGCGTATCCTTTCCCCTCGAAGGACAGGTTATGGTGGGAATCCTCGCCCACGGTGGACAAGGCCTTAACGCGCTTATTCAAAAAGGTGGCGCTACCGTCCCCGGATACGGCGGCCCTAAAGGATCCTGCGGATCGCAGGCAGGAAACTACCTTAAAATCAATTTACGCGCATACGGGAGCCCTACTCAGGCCTGCAGTAGCGTCGGCATGGGTTGGTAGCGCAATTGCAGCGTGGGTAGATAACTTGTCATCGGACATTGACACCGTAGATAAGGATAGTATTTTGTTGACCTTGGGTCACATTAAGGACGCAGCGTTATATATGAGAGAGGCTGCGCGAGATATTGGGCTGTTGGGTTCACGAGCCAATGCCATGGCAGTTTCTGCTAGAAGGTCCCTGTGGACCCGTCAGTGGTCGGGTGATGCTGATTCAAAGAGACTTATGGAGGCTTTGCCTTACAAAGGTGAAGTTTTATTTGGGGAGGGCCTCGCGGACCTGGTTTCCATAGCTACCGCGGGTAAGTCTTCTTTTTTGCCTTATGTTCCACCACAGCAAAAGAAAACACCTCAATACCAGATGCAGTCCTTTCGGTCGCATAAGTTCAAAAAGGGTCGGGGCTCTTCCTTCCTCGCCAGAGGTAGAGGTAGGGGGAAAAGATCTCCAGCTACAGCCAGTTCCCAGGAACAAAAATCCTCCCCGGCCTCTACAAAATCCACCGCATGACGCTGGGGCTCCACTGGGGGAGTCCGCACCGGTGGGGGCACGTCTTCGTCTCTTCAGCCAGGTCTGGGTTCAGTCAGATTTGGATCCTTGGGTGATCGACATTGTATCCCAAGGCTACAAACTGAAGTTCGAGGATGTGCCTCCACACCGATTTTTCAAATCGGCCTTGCCAGCTTCTCCCCCAGGAGGGAAATAGTTTCAGCTGCCATACAAAAGCTGTGAAAACAGCAGGTGATTATGAAGGTTCCTCTAGGACAGAGGTTCTCAAACTCGGTCCTCGGGGGCCCACACAGTGCATGTTTTGCAGGTCTCCTCACAGAATCGCAAGTGAAATAATTAGCTCCACCTGTGGACCTTTTAAAATGTGTCAGTGAGTAATTAATACACCTGTGCACCTGCTGGGTTACCTGCAAAACATGCACTGTGTGGGCTCCCGAGGACCGAGTTTGAGAACCTCTGCTCTAGGACAACAGGGAAAAGGGTTGTATTCAACCCTATTTGTGGTCCCGAAGCCGGATGGCTCGTCAGACCTATCCTGAATCTAAAATCCCTAAACCTATATTTGAAAAGGTTCAAATTCAAGATGGAATCTTTCCGGGCAGTGATTTCCAGCCTCAAAGGGGGAGATTTTATGGTGTCACTAGACATAAAGGATGCTTACCTTCATGTCCCCATATATCCTCCTCATCAGGCGTATTTGAGATTCGCTGTACAGGACTGTCATTACCAGTTTCAGACGTTGCCGTTTGGGCTTTCCATAGCCCCGAGAATTTTCACCAAGGTGATGGCGGAAATGATGGTGCTCCTGCACGAGCAGGGGGTCACAATTATCCCATACTTGGACGATCTCCTGATAAAGGCAAGATCGAGAGATCAGTTACTAAAGAGCGTGTCTCTCTCCCTGAGAGTACTACAACAACACAGCTGGATTCTAAATCTGCCGAAGTCGCAGTTGGTTCCGACGACTCGGCTGTCATTTTTGGGCATGGTTCTGGACACGGAGAAAAAGAGTGTTTTTCTCCCAATGGAATAAGCCCAGGAACTCCAGAACATGGTCAAGGACCTGCTGAAACCAAAAAGAGTGTCAGTTCATCAATGCACTCGAGTATTGGGAAAAATAGTGGCGGCCTACGAGGCCATTCCGTTCGGCAGGTTCCATGCAAGAACTTTTCAGTGGGACCTTCTGGACAAATGGTCAGGGTCCCATCTACAGATACATCAGAGGATAAGCCTGTCCCCCAAGGCCAGGGTCTCTCTCCTGTGGTGGCTTCAGAGTGCTCACCTTCTAGAGGGTCGTAGGTTCGGCATTCAAGATTGGGTTCTTGTGACCACGGACGCGAGCCTCCGAGGGTGGGGAACTGTCACACAAGGAAGAAATTTTCAGGGAATATGGTCAAGCCAGGAGGCTTGTCTACACATCAGTGTGCTAGAATTAAGGGCCATATACAATGGCCTGCAACAGGTGGAGAATCTTCTTCGCAACCTACCCGTTCTGATCCAATCAGACAACGTCACAGCCGTGGCGCATGTAAACCGCCAGGGCGGGACAAGGAGCAGAGCAGCAATGGCAGAAGCCACCGGGATTCTTCGCTGGGCGGAAAATCATGTAAGCGCTCTGTCAGCTGTCTTCATTCCGGGAGTGGACAACTGGGAAGCAGACTTCCTCAGCAGACACGATCTTTGCAGACATAACAAGTCGTTGGGGACTTCCTCAAATAGATATGATGGCGTCACGCCTCAACAAAAAGCTTCGGACGTATTGTTCCAGGTCTAGGGACCCTCAGGCAGTGGCGGTGGACGCACTAGTGACACCGTGGGTGTTTCAGTCGGTCTATGTGTTCCCTCCACTTCCACTCATCTCAAAAATATTGAGAATCATAAGACGAACAAGAGTGCAGACAATACTAATTGTTCCAGATTGGCCTCGAAGGGCCTGGTATTCAGATCTTCAGGAAATAATCACGGAAAATCCGTGGCCTCTTCCTCCCAGGGAGGACCTGTTGCAACAGGGGCCCTGTATGTTCCAAGACTTACCGTGGTTACGTTTGACGGCATGGCGGTTGAACACCAAATCCTAGCTAGGAAAGGTATTCCGAGGGAAGTCATCCCTACTCTAATCAAAGCTAGGAAGGAGGTAACGGCGAAGCGTTATCACCGTATCTGGAGAAAATATATCTCTTGGTGTGAGGCCAAGCATGCTCCTACGGAGGATTTTCAGCTGGGGCGCTTTCTCCACTTTCTACAGACAGGAGTGGATATGGGCCTTAAGTTAGACTCCATTAAGGTGCAGATTTCGGCCTTATCTATATTCTTTCAGAAGGAATTGGCTTCTCTCCCAGAAGTCCAGACTTTTGTAAAGGGAGTGCTGCATATCCAACCTCCTTTTGTGCCCCCAGTGGCACCGTGGGACCTTAACGTGGTGTTACAGTTCCTTAAATCACACTGGTTTGAACCTCTTCAAACGGTGGAGTTGAAATTTCTCACTTGGAAAGTGGTCATGTTGTTGGCCTTGGCATCTGCGAGGCGGGTGTCTGAATTGGCGGCTTTGTCTCACAAGAGCCCCTATCTGATTTTCCATGTGGATCGAGTGGAGTTGAGAACGCGTCCTCAATTTCTACCTAAGGTGGTTTCGTCGTTCCATATGAACCAACCTATTGTGGTGCCTGTGGCTATGGGTGGCTTGGAGGATTCCGAGTCCCTTGATGTAGTCAGGGCCTTAAAAATGTATGTAGCCAGGACGGCTCGAGTTAGGAAAACAGAGGCTCTGTTTGTCCTGTATGCGGCCAACAAGGTTGGCGCTCCTGCTTCTAAGCAGACTATTGCTCGCTGGATCTGTAACACAATTCAGCAGGCTCATTCTACGGCGGGATTGCCGTTACCAAATTCGGTTAATGCCCATTCCACTAGGAAGGTGGGCTCTTCTTGGGCGGCTGCCCGAGGCGTCTCGGCATTACAGATGTGCCGAGCAGCTACTTGGTCGGGTTCAAACACTTTTGCTAAATTCTACAAGTTTGATACCCTGGCTGATGAGGACCTAATGTTTGCTCAATCGGGTCATCCGCACTCTCCCGCCCGGTTTGGAGCTTTGGTATAATCCCCATGGTCCTTACGGAGTCCCCAGCATCCTCTAGGACATAAGAGAAAATAAGATTTTAAACCTACTGGTAAATCTTTTTCTCCTAGTCCGTAGAGGATGCTGGGCGCCCGTCCCAGTGTGTACATTTTTCTGCAAGGCTTATATATAGTTGTTGCTTACATAAGGGTTATGTTACAGTTGTGATCAGTCTCTGGCTGATGCTGTTTTATTCATACTGTTAACTGGTTTTGGTATATTCCATGTTGTACGGTGTGTATGGTGTGGGCTGGTATGTATCTTGCCCTTAGATTAACAAAAATCCTTTCCTCGTACTGTCCGTCTCCTCTGGGCACAGTTCTCTAACTGAGGTCTGGAGGAGGGGCATAGAGGAAGGAGCCAGTGCACACCCATTCTAAAGTCTTTAGAGTGCCCATTTCTCCTGCGGAGCCCGTCTATACCCCATGGTCCTTACGGAGTCCCCAGCATCCTCTACGGACTAGGAGAAAAAGATTTACCGGTAGGTTTAAAATCTTATTATTTGTGGGGTGATATTTTGCTTCTCCCCAGTAATACACATTTACACTGTTATACAATATTTATTTGCAGTTCTTTAGGGTGCAGGCTGATTTATCAATTTTCTCCCATAATTAACGCGGCTGTTAACAGTCAAAATTACCTTGCAAAATTTTTTTGTTTTTCATTTGGATGATGCGTGAACGTGGAGTGCGCTTATCCGCGTTAATCGGAAATTGGCGCATTCATTTCAGCAACAAAACTATTGCGAACAACTGGATATGACCCAAGTGTCACAAGTGACTCAACTGTGTTTATATTCCAGACTTATGTCTCTCTCATGACTCTGGAATATAACCACACCGGCTATCACCACTTTGGGCCGTATTCAATTCTTTTCACCCCCTTCTATACCCGTTCTGTTTTTGCTGATGGGCGTGGTATAATAATTTCAGCTTGCTACCCCTGGGGTAGCGAGGGCGCACAACCCTTTACGCAGCTAACCCTGATTACTATGGGTGAGATAACGGGGATCAATTTAGAAAGGAGATTGTGCGTGATATAGCATTTGAATACCGCCTTTTATATCTCGTGTATCCACAATGTCATAGTGTATTGACTTTATCTGGCTACCTATCTACATAATATATTCCTCTCAAATTAACACTGGTCCAAGAATTTCTCTGTCCTTGCATTTGATCTTGTAGAACTGTTCTATCTCCATTTGCAAGCGCTGTTCCTCGTTTTCTGCATTCCTAGATATTAATCAAGGTGAAAATCGAATCACTCCTGTCTAGGAACAGTTTCCCTTGGAACAGACACTGGTTTTCAGGACAAATGGGGTGAGCCAAGTGTAATTAACCGTTCCCCATCCTAGGAATGGCTAGGTATCCTCTCTACAGTACAGTACAGTACTTCATCTTAATTCAGTCATTGTTTTCTGTAGTGGCATCTAGTATGTGCTATTAATCAGCGCTATAGTGCAATCCTCATATAATCCGTTAGGGAGAGACTTTTATTCCAAAGCACCAATGATTTAAGTACAGTCTACACAAAAGCAAATGGCCTGTATCTAATCTTAATCCTGCTAATAAAACTTCCTGGCGGAAGATGTACATTCTGGCACAGCTGACACAGTTATGGGGCTGAGATATTTCATGATGATCAGCTTGGCCCAAGTTCAGCGTGATCATTAGATGCAGTCTGCATACAGAGGATTACCGTTTATATACAGGTAATGCATAGATGACAACACTATTGTATTTAACTGATATGGATGGCTGCAGAGAGGAGAGACACGGATTAGGGCAGAAAGCAGAGCCACGGCGCTGTATTGGTATAAGAAGTGACTGATAACATGATTTTATAGTGGAAGGGATGAAGACACCGCGGAGAGGAACGCCTGTGTAATGCGGTCTTACTGCTTTCTTCCAGACAGATACACCATCATCAATGTTCAGATGCCAACTGCCGTGTGTCCCAGCTTTTCAGGATTTGCCCCTGGAAACATCCTTATTGTTCTCTGTTGACTGGTGTCACTGTTCAGTTCTTACTATTTATAAATCTCTACATCTAGTCTCATTCATTAGTTTACAGCAAGCAGAGCATTATTGGGGATTATACTGCCGCCTAGACAGCTGTGTGAGAATTGTAGCATCATGTACCTGGTGTGAGTATACGCTTAGCCCTATTTCCCACTCAGTGCTGGATGGTCACCTCAATATGCCTTATATGCCACTTCAGGTGCCTCAGTATGTTCCTTACAATCGGGGAGATACAATAGTGTCTTCTCGAAATAAGAAAATAGATATGCCGTATGTGTATTTACAATAATTACTGTGGAATAGGTACGATTTATCAAAAGCCAGGGGTGTCAGAATGCATGAAGCCTACTGCTATACCCTATGCTAAAAGTAATATAGTCAGTGGCCCTCATTCCGAGTTGTTCGCTCACTAGCTGCTTTTAGCAGCATTGCACACGCTAAGCCGCCGCCTACTGGGAGTGAATCTTAGCTTAGCAGAATTGCGAACGAAAGATTCTCAAAATTGCGAATAGAAATTTCTTAGCAGTTTCTGAGTAGCTCGACACTTACTCTGCCACTGCGATCAGTTCAGTCAGTTTCGTTCCTGGTTTGACGTCACAAACACACCCAGCGTTCGCCCAGACACTCCCCCGTTTCTCCAGCCACTCCCGCGTTTTTCCCAGAAACGGCAGCGTTTCTTCACACACACCCATAAAACGGCCAGTTTCCGCCCAGAAACACCCACTTCCTGTCAATCACACTCCGATCACCAGAACGAAGAAACAACCTCGTAATGCCGTGAGTAAAATACCGAACTTCTTAGCAAATTTACTTGACGCAGCCGCAGTGCGAACATTGCGCATGCGCAGTTAGCGGAAAATCGCACCAATGCGAAGAAAAATAACGAGCGAACAACTCGGAATGAGGGCCAGTGTCTCCTCCAGAGCCCGGTGGCGGTCATTGCACCACACATGTTCTTAACGCCGCCAGTGGATCGGGGACACAGCTTTATATTCTCCCGCTTTTGACCGGTCCTCAAAGAAGCAAAGTCCGTAGAGGCTTCAATGTCCAACAGGCACAATCCTGGATCAGTCCTAGAGAGGAGCAGTGAAGTAGATGGTAGAATAGGAGACAGCTCCTTTTACTGTCCATAACCCACAGTGGTGTGGCCTAGGTGTGGTTAGATCCAGTACAAAGGTCATCCTCTTATCTGTGCATAAAAGGTCACTCACTCAGGCTGGGGCCACACTTGGCGTTTTAACGGGTCCCGCTTGGCCGGAAGGAGTGTTTTGTGTTCACATGGATCCTGTTCTGCCGGATGCCGCAGAACAGGATTCGGCCAGTGCCACGACGGGAATAGAACACAGTGCGGCACATTCAAATGGGATGCAGTTGATATGCCGGTGGTCGGGATCCCGGCGGTTAGGATACTGATGCCGGAATAGCGACCGCTGACAATGCCGCCAGACGGAATGCCGGCTTACAGGGGCTATTCCCACACGTGGGTGTCCACGACATCCATAGAGTGGGAATAGAACCTGTGGTGAGCGCAGTGAGCCAGCGAACCCTCAAGGCCCCCCCGGCATTCTGGGGACGGTATGCTGACCTTTGGGATCCCGACTGCTGGCATTACAACCCCAACCCATTTAAATGTATGTGTTCAACTTGAAATCCTGTCGTCCTGTCATCCGGCTCAACTGCAGCATGCTGCTATTGGATCCAGCGACTGCAGCACCGCCGCATATGTGTGGGCGGCTGGATAGGAGTCCTTGTGCAGACTCCTTCCGGCCAAGCCGTTCCTGCTAAAATGCAAACTGTGACTCCAGCCCATGGTCCATCCTTATATTAGCCCATGAGTGGTTCCACAGCTGATCAACACTTCTAGCTCAATATGACTGATCGTTAGTGGAGGATGTTGTTTCTTTAGGTCAGGCATGTCAAACTCGTTGCCCTCCAGCTGTTGTGAAGCTAAAAGTCCTAGCATGCTTTACCAGCATACCGTCCACTGATCATCTGGTAAAGCATGCTGGGACTTGTAGTTTCACAACAGCTGGAGGGTCACCAGTTTGACATGTCTGCGGTTTAGGTGAACTCCCTAGTGCCTCTGGGGAACTGGGGGCCCGATTCAGAGATGGACGCAAATTCTGTTGCTGCTGTGAAATTGTATGCAGTGGCTGTGCGAAAATATGCAAATGTTGCAGCCAATGGGAGTTGTATTGAGACGCCCATAATCGGCATCTGTCCCACTGCTTGCATTCAGAGATGCAACCATCGAACGCACATCAGTCAAACATCAACATTCTAAGTAACACTAGGGTTGCGCAGCATGGCCTCTCACAGTAAGACGCTGGAACCAGTTTTACTACATAAGGGATCGCATTCGCAAGCAGTAACATGCCTAAATAACAGTCGCGACAAGCCTGCTGTCAATCAGTTTGCAAATAACCCTCCTTGCAACTGCCTAGCAGTGCGACTTAGACAAAAAATTGTTGCACTGCATCTGACATTGTTCCCATCGCTGAATCAGACCCTTGGTGACCTGAAAAGCCCATATGAAAGCTGTATCAGACACTTGGTGCCTTGATAAGCCCATGTGAAATCTGAATCAAGCCCTTGGTGCCCTGATAAGCCCATGTGAAAGCTAAATCAGGCCCTTGGTGCCCTGACAAGCCCATGTGAAAGCTTAATCAGGCCCTTAGTGCCCTGACAATCCCATGTGAAAGCTGAATAAGGCCCTTGGTGCCCTGACAAGCCCATGTTAAATCTGAATCAGGCACTTGGTGCCCTGACAAGCCATTGTGAAAGCTGAATCAGGCCCTTGGTGCCCTGACAAGCCCATGTGAAAGCTGAATCAGTCCCTTGGTGCCCTGACAAGTCCATGTGAAAGATGAATCAGGCACTTCGTGCCCTGACAAGTATTGTGATGGTGAATGTAAGGCTTTCCATTCAATAAACATTTGCCAACTTGAATACATATCATTTGTAATTCACTCTGTATAGACAAGAGAACATTCCTGAAATAACCACCAGCACACAGTATTTGTACTGAATCCAAAATGGTGGCTATAGCTCTGGCCTCCACAAGTACTGGCTAACCCTGAGTTACCTTATGTGCTTGGTCTCAGGTGAATATCAGCCGACATCAGCTGCACACAATGACATCACACACCTGTGCAAATATGAAATCACCCTAACCACCTGTGTATTTTAGCTCAGGAACAAGCCACAGAAAAGGATCATTTTTGTGTTTGTCAGACAGTTTTCAATCCAGACCAGCGCCGGGTCACATTATTCATTGAACAAGCACAAGTATCTCTTGAAGTTCTCCTCTCAGTACCTCTGTGGTGCCTCAGTCTCCTACGTGTTGCCAAAACTAACAGATCTATCAAGGTTTCATGACAGCGAGCTGCACGCTGAGCGGTTTCTGCCTTTCCCCTGTGGATCATTTAGCCAAGACAAGCTACATTTTACTCCAGGTCTTAGGAAGTGTCTTATCTCTAAAGCGAGTAGGAACTCTGCCAAAAGAAGTCCTTGTCTATTAATGGCTCTTTATAGACAGTTGATGATCTGATATGGAAAGACCTTTAGATGCCCTAAGCAGTTAAAAGATGTTGGTGCCCCCATATATATCTAATAAGCAATAATAAACCGTAAAATTACATTTTATTTTTGGAAATGAAACAAAAGTTACAGTAAGATGAAAAATAATGCTTATTTTTGTATACAGATGTAGCCACACTCATTGTGGCTACATCTGCCATGTAAGGGCGTGGGGCCGTGCCGAGTCGTGAATTTTGCCACCCCCATTCATGCAAATGGGGCGCATGTGCGTCTAAGGCATGTGCACACCTTAGACAGGCACGTGGTCACCGCAAACCAGGCGCGAATACTTCTAGAGGTAGTCAAAGATGAGCGTGGCTACATCTGTACTTACACTTAATTTATATTTGAAAAGTTTGTCCTACTTTTTCTAATTATCTTATACAGTGCATCTGGAACGAATTCACAGCGCTTCACTTTTTCCACATTTGTTATGTTACAGCCTAATTCTAAAATTGAATAAATTAATTTTTCCCCTCAAAATTCTACACACAATACCCCATAATGACAACGTGAAAAAAGTTTTTTAGGAGATTTTTGCAAATTTATTCAAAATACAAAACTAGCTCGGGTGCATCCTGTTTCCACTGATCATCCTTGAGATGTTCCTTCAGCTTAATTGGAGTCCACCTGTGGTAAATTCACTTGATTGGGCATGATTTGGAAAGGCACACACCTGTCTATATAAGGTCCCACACTTGACAGTGCATGTCTGAGCACAAACCAAGCATGAAGTCAAAGGAATTGTCTGTAGACCTCTGAGACAGGATTGTCTCGAGGCACAAATCTGGGGAAGGATGCAGAATGACCCAATGAGCACAGTGGCCTCCATCATCCGTAAATGGAAGAAGTTCGGAACCACCAGGACTCTTCCTAGAGCTGGCTAGCCGTCTAAACTGAGCGATTGGGGGAGAAGGGCCCTAGTCAGGGAGGTGACCAAGAACCCGATGGTCACTCTGTCAGAGCTACAGCATTCCTCTGTGGAGAGAGGAGAACCTTCCAGAAGGACAACTATCTCCACAGTAATCCACCTGTTATGATCTGAGTATCTGGAACTCTGGGGAACGGTTGGCAGCTGGGGACTACCAGCACTCCCGTGTGTAGCTGCGGCTGGAAAAGAGTGATCACAGCTATATCTACTCTGGGCACTGACTCTGTTATTCCCCCCAGTGGTCGGTTGGTGCCTGCAAAGCTAGTCTTCTCCTATAGCAGCCGTGTTTGAATGAGCGAATTAGGTCTGCCCAGACTTCGATGCTCCAAGGTCTTACGAGATAACAAGGCACCAACCGAGACTGAGAATGAACAAGAGGAAACTTAACTAAGATTGTGAAAGCAACAATGCTCAAAGATGTTATAAGCAACTTAATATACTTGGAAAGCAACAATGCTCAAAGGTGTTATAAGCTACTAAATAAACTGAAAGCAAATATGCTCAAAAGTGTTATAATACAGAACAAGCAGTGTCTGTGTGGAAACTCCACAAAAACCTGAATACAAGGCCAGCTGGTTCTGGTCGGATAACCAATCTGACAAGGTCTCCGGGTCACGGGTTCAACACAGGCAGACAGGATCTCATACGAGCTGACAGGTTCTCACTGAAGCAGGAGCGCAGGTGTCGGTTAATAAACTCTGGATTCTGTCAGGACAGGGTCCCCGGGTTCCAGCTGGACAGAATATAACAAGTAGTATAATGTCACCAATTGCACAGGTTCAAGATTCCACCATAGGACAGGGCCCGGACACAAACAGGAACATGTAGCTATCACCGGCATCAGGTGCAGTGCAGGCTGGGTAATTAAGGAAGCAAGCCCCAATTGATGGTTGGAAGCCAGGCACAAGGTAGTAGCCTAATTATCTGACAGGTGAGACTGCACAGGCCACACATACAGGAGACAGGCTGCAATTACACAGACTCCCCACATAATAGCCTGATTATTTGACAAGTGAGACTGCACAGGCCACACATACAGGAGACAGGCTGCAGTTACACAGACTCACCAAAGGTGGCTCGCAACAGTACCCTAAACAAGTACATGAGAAAACCTGGAATGCTAACAAAAGTACAACATAAAAACATAAACAGAATGCAAACAGGAATGAGCCACAGCGGTGGCTCATGACACTACCCCCCCTTTGAGCGTGGACTCTGGAAACTCCATCAGGGCCCAGGGGAACTGAAAACAACACAAGTACACTCAAGATCTCCGACGAGACTTCTTTTTTTTTTTTTTACATGACTCTAGAGGTCTGACCAAGGTAAGTCCCCAAACATTATCTGAACTGATGGTACCTTCCAGCAAAGGAATTTCACCGGCTTCAGAATCATAATCCGAGTTGGTGTCTACGCCCAAAGGAAGGATCATGGTGTTCCTCTTGGAGACAGATGATACTGAAGAAACATGACTTGGAGCATCGGCAGGCTGGACAGGTACTGAATACAGTGGATCAGGCTTTTTCACAACCCCTTTACAAGGTGCAGACAGTGAGGCAAAGCCAACTATTAACTTCCAAATTGGAGATCTTGATGAAGATGGTACTGTATTGAGATCACCCTGAGACTGCGAGACCTCAGATGCCTGGTTTTTGCGAACTTGACCCTTTTTGTTTGTCAGTTCTTGGCTGACAAAACAGAACTTGTAGGAGATTCAGAAGGAACTAACTCCTGTTCACCGAACCTCCTGACCACAGCTTGGGTAAAGGCCCCCAAATCCTGCAGAATGGGATCTCTGGATGAGATTAATTGGTAAACTCACTTTCTAGCTCTGAAGGACATGAGAAGAAGCAACGCAATCTCTGATTAAGTACAGAGTGAAGCCGCATCTAAGGACTGCAACATGAGTTCATGAAATTGCTCCAGTTTCCCATTGAAGAGAATCAGCTATGGATCTTGGTGTATAGATACAGATTGTGAACTCCCCATTGAGGTAACTTGATTAGATTGCTCCCCGGATCTTACAGGGTCAGAAGTTCTTTCAAAAGCTGAGTGTCTAGAAGTCTCTTTAGGGGACATGACATGAACAACTTCATTTGATGTCATGACTGGACTCTCTCCTTCTGGAGGCTTGACATGATCTACCCCTCCTGAGGTCTTGACAGAATTCTTCTCTGCTGGGAACTCGGCAGGATCTGATGCTCCACAAGGATCTACAAGGATTGAGACACAAGCAGACGCCCCTCCTGGGGCTACAGGACTTGATACTAAGACAGATACTCCACATGGAGCTACAAGACTTGACATGGAGACAGATGCCTCTTCTGAGGCTTTGGAGTCAGTTGTCCCTTCAGGGGATGCAGAGTTAGACGATCTTTCCAAGGCCACAAATTCAGAAGACCCTTCTGGAACTGACCCATTAGCCATCATATCTGCTTCCCCTCCTGGGGTCGGCACCTCGGACTCCCCTCCTGGGGTCGGTACCTCGGACTCCCCTCCTGGGATCGGTACCTCGGACTCCCCACCTGGGGTTGGCACTTCAGACTTTCTCACCGAGACCGGAACGTCGGACTCCCTCGTTGAGACCGGCTCGTCTGACTCCCTCTCTGGGTCTATGGTTATCGAGACCTCTACTGGGATTATGACCTTCGAGACCCCTTCTGGGGTTATGGCCTTCAAGACTCCTTCTGGCGTTATGGCCTTCGGGACCTTTGCTGAGGCTGTGACCTTCGGAACAGCCACTGAAGCTGTAGCCTTCGGAACCTCTGGTGACGCTATACTTCTTGAGTTCTGGACCCTGAGCATTGGGCACCGCTCCTGCACCCTGAGCATTAGGCACCGCTCCTGGACCCTGAGCATTAGGCACCGCTCCTGGACCCCGAGCATCGGGCACCGCTCCCGGACCCCGAGCATCAGGCACCGCTCCTGGACGCCGAGCATCGGGCACCGCTCCTGGACCCCGAGCAACGGGCACCGCTCCTGGACCCCGAGCATCGGGCACCGCTCCTGGTCCTGAGCATCGGGCACCACTCCTGGACCCTGAACATCAGAAGTTTTTTCAGACGCAGCAAGGAAGGCAAGTAAAGTGCTAGCATGCATAAAACGGGGAATTGAGACATGGGATGAGAGTACAAATCATTGGTACATCCGCACCTGGAATATTGTTTCAGTTTTGGGCACCACATTATAAAAAAGATATCTGTGAACTCGAAAGGGTTCAAAGGGGAGCTACTAAATTGATTAAAGGGCTAGAGGGACTGGATTCCGAAGAAAGGCTTACTAGGTTGAATATTTATACACTGGAAAAGAGGCGTCTAAGAGGAGACATCATTAATACAGTATCTTCAAATATGTAAAGGGAGATTACAAAGAGTTATCAGAAGAATTGTTTATCAAAAGAACTCTATAGGACACAAGGGCATCCGCTGAGGCTAGAGGAGAGAAAATTCCATACGCAATGTAGGAAAGGGTTCTTCACTGTTAGGGCAATAAGAATTTGGAATTCCCTGCCAGAGAAAGTGGTTATGGCGGACTCTGTAAATGCATTTAAAAACGGATTGGATACATTTCTGACTGAAAAATATATCCAAGGTTATAGCATTTAAAATATTGACATTGATAATCTGGGAAGAACATTATTTATAGTTGTTAACTAGACATAAAACATTACTTCAGCTGGGACATTATAATGAACTCAGCTAATACAGAATACAGATTGAACCCGATGGGCATTTTGCCTCTTTTCAACCTCATTAACTATGTTACGCTGAAAGATCGGATTCTGCTCTTGGAATCAAAACATTGAATACCCCTCCTGGGGCCTGAACATCTAATGCTTTTCAGAGGCAGAAACATCGGATTCTATTTTTTCTGTAGTGAGTGAGGTAAACACCCTTTTCTGAGTCCCAAACCTAGAATATGGCCTTCTAGTGTTAGGACCCCGATTCTGAATTGGAGTTCTTTTCAGAGCAGGCTCTATGACAAGTTCCTCTGCCACAGTGGAGTCAGGAACAGAGCTAGACACTTGATTTGACATGACATGTGATACATGACAGGAGGCAGAGACACAGCGGTGGCTCATACATGACAGGAGGCAGAGACACAGCGGTGGCTCATGACACCACAAATCAGGCCTTTACAGTAGAGTGGCCAGACGGAAGCCACTCCTTAGTAAAAAGCACATGGCAGCCCACCTGGAGTTTGCCAAAATGCACCTGAAGGACTCTCAGACCATAAGAAGCAAAATTATCTGGTCTGATGAGACAAAGATTGAACTCTTTGGCGTGAATGCCAAGCGCCATGTTTGGAGGAAACCAGGCACCGCTCATCTCCAGGCCAATACCATCCCTACAGTGAAGCATGGTGGTGGCAGCATCATGTTGTGGGGATCTTTTTGTAGCGGCAGAAACTGGGAGACTAGTCAGGATAGATGGAAAGATGAATGCAGCAATGTACAGAGACATCCTGGATGAAATCCTGCTCCAAAGCGCCTCAGATTGGGGTGACGGTTCAGCAGGACAACGACCCTAAGCACAAAGCCAAGATATCAAAGGAGTGGCTTAAGGACAACTCTGTGAAAGTCCTTGAGTGGCCAAGCCAGAGCCCAGACTTGAACCCGATTGAACATCTCTGGAGAGATCTGAAAATGGCTGTGCACCGACGCTTCCCATCCAACCTGATGGAGCTTGAGTGGTACTGTAAAGAGGAATGGGCGTACCTGCCTAAAGATAGGTGTGCCAAGCTTATGGCATCATATTCAAAAAGACTTGAGGCTCTAATAGCTGCCAAAAGTGCACCAACAAAGTATTGAGTAAAGGCTGTGAATACTTATGTACATGTGATTTCTTATTTCTTCAATTATAAGAAATTTGTAAAAATCTCCCAAAAAAAAATTGTACATTGTCATTATGGGGTATTGTGTGTAGAATTTTGAGGGGAAAAAATGAATTTATTCCAGTTTGGAATAAGGCTGTAATGTAACAAAATGTGGAAAAAGTGAAGCGCTGTGAATACTTTCCGGATGCACTGTATAACACATCTGCTTGTATACTCAGTATTAGTAGTCATATTTTGCTCTAGTCCCAAGATTAATGTATATCATTAACCTCTATTATTACTATTTTATCATTATTATTATTTTTATATATACATACATACATACATACATACATACATACATACACAGGAGTGTCTTACAGGAGAGTGTACACACCTGTGTGGGTGAGTACATATTGCCTTTAGTTTGTTGCACTTAGTTATGGCTGACCCCTGAGGAAGGTGTTTGCACACCGTTTGGGTATGCCGTGAGCTGCTATGCCTGTATCCATGCCGTAGCCATAAAATACCTTTATACCATCTGACGGCTTATGCACTTGCACTTTTGGATTAATAAATGTTTTAAAAGCTACTTGTGTTATGCTAGTTTACTGGTTCCGTACAGATACCTGATGGTTAGGTATGAGACTGCTGCTTTATATCTATACTTACTGTATACAGCAGAGCTGGCCAAACCAGTCCTTGAGATCTACCAACAGTTCACATTTTCCAGACCACCTAGCTGGCGCACAGGTGTAGTCATTACTAGAGATGAGCGGGTTCGGTTATCTGAGAACTGAACTCTACCGAACTCCACGTGTCAAACACGGGTCCGAGCCAGGCTCAGTTGTTCCCGCCTGACCCGGAAAACCCGAACGAGGCAAAACGTCATCATCCCGCTGTTGGATTCTCGCGAGATTTGGATTCCATATAAAGAGCCGCGCGTTGCCGCCATTTTCACTCGTGCATTGTAGAGGGTACAGAGAGGACGTGGCTACGTTCTCTCAGTATCAGTGCTCAGTATCAGTGCTTATTGCTCCTCAGTAATACTAATACAGTGTCTCTCTTGTGCTGCATCTTGCTGCTGTAGGGTGCTCTGGTAGTGTCCTGTGACTGTGCATCGGTCATCATCATTCCAGTCACAGTGGTATCTGGGGGGTGACAATTCCAGAGTGCTTGAGTGCTCCTCAGTAATACTGGTACAGTGTCTTGTGCTGCTCAGTGTCAGTTCTCAGTAGCATCATCAGTGCTCAGTATCAGTGCTCATTGTCTTGTGCTGCATCGTGCTGCTCAGTAATACATTACTAATACGAATACAGTGTCTTGTGCTGCATCCTGCTGCTGTAGGGTGCTGTGGTAGTAGTGTCCTGTGACTGTGTATCGGTCATCATCATTCCAGTCACAGTGGTATCTAGGGGGTGACAATTCCAGAGTTATTTTGTGCTGCTCACTAATACTAGTACAGTGTCTTGTGCTGCTTAGTGTCAGATCTCCGTAGTATCATCAGTGCTCAGTATCACTGCTCATTGTCTGGTAGTGCTCGGTAATACTACATTACTAATACTAGTACAGTGTCTAGTGCTAATCGTGATGCTCAGTGTCAGTTCTCCGTAGTATCATTAGTGCTCAGTATCATCAGTGCTCAGTATCAGTGCTCATTGTCTTGTGGTGCTCAGTAATACTACATTACTAATACTAGTACAGTGTCTAGTGCTAATCGTGATGCTCAGTGTCAGTTCTCCGTAGTATCATTAGTGCTCAGTATCATCAGTGCTCAGTATCAGTGCTCATTGTCTTGTGGTGCTCAGTAATACTACATTACTAATACTAGTACAGAGTCTTGTGCTAATCGTGCTGCTCAGTGTCAGTTCTCCATAGTATCATCAGTGCTCAGTATCATCAATGCTCAGTATCAGTGCTCATTGTCTTGTGGTGCTCAGTAATACTACATTACTAATACTAGTACAGTGTTTTGTGCTTATCGTGCTGCTCAGTGTCAGTTCTCCATAGTATCATCAGTGCTCAGTATCATCAATGCTCAGTATCAGTGCTCATTGTCTTGTGGTGCTCAGTAATACTACATTACTAATACTAGTACAGTGTTTTGTGCTAATCGTGCTGCTCAGTGTCAGTTCTCCGTAGTATCATCAGTGCTCAGTATCATCAGTGCTCAGTATCAGTGCTCATTGTCTTGTGGTGCTCAGTAATACTACATTACAAATACTAGTACAGTGTCTTGTGCTAATCGTACTGCTCAGTGTCAGTTCTCCGTAGTATCATCAGTGCTCAGTATCATCAGTGCTTAGTATCAGTGCTCATTGTCTTGTGGTGCTCAGTAATACTACATTACTAATACTAGTACAGTGTCTTGTGCTAATCGTGCTACTCAGTGTCAGTTCTCCATAGTATCATCAGTGCTCAGTATCACTGCTCATTGTCTTGTGGTGCTCAGTAATACTACATTACTAATACTAGTACAGTGTCTTGTGCTAATCGTGCTGCTCAGTGTCAGTTCTCCGTAGTATAATCAGTGCTTAGTATCAGTGCTCAGTAGTATCATCAGTGCTCAGTATCACTGGTCAGTGCTCAGTGTCTTATCAGTATCAGTACTTATGGCTGCTCAGTAATACTAGTACAGTGTCTTTCTTGTGCTGCATCTTGCTGCTGTAGGGTGCTGTGGTAGTGTCCTGTCACTGTGCATAGGTCATCATCATTCCAGTCACAGTGGTATCTGGTATCTATCTAGTGGTATCTAATTCCAGACATTACTGCCGTCTAATTCCAGATATATTACTGGCATATAATTCCACACATTAAAAAATGGAGAACAAAAACTTGGAAGGTAAAATAGGGAAAGATCAAAATCCACTTCCACCTAGTGCTGAAGCTGCTGCCACTAGTCATGGCAGAGACGATGAAATGCTATCAACGTCGTCTGCCAAGGCCGATGCCCAATGTCATAGTAGAGGGCATGTAAAATTCAAAAAGCAAAAGTTCAGTAAATTGACCCAAAAATCAAAATTGAAAGCGTCTGAGGAGAAGCGTAAACTTGCCAATATGCCAATTACGACATGGAGTGGCAAGGAACGGCTAAGGCCCTCTCCTATGTTCTTCATGACTAGTGGTTCAGCTTCACATGACGATGGAAGCACTCATCCTTCCGCTAGAAAAATGAAAAGAGTTAAGCTGGCAAAAGCACAGCAAAGAACTGTGCGTTCTTCTAAATCACAAATCCCCAAGGAGAGTCCAATTGTGTCGGTTGCGATGCCTGACCTTCCCAACACTGGACGGGAAGAGGTGGCTCCTTCCACCATTTGCACGCCCCTTGCAAGTGCTGGAAGGAGCACCCACAGTCCAGTTCCTGATATTCAAATTGAAGATGTCACTGTTGAAGTACACCAGGGTGTTGCTGGCGCTGAGGAAGTTGACGATGAGGATTCTGATGGTGATGTGGTTTGTTTATGTCAGGCACCCGTGAGACAGTTGTTGTCCGTGGGATGAATAAGGCCATTGACATGCCTGGTCAAAATACAAAAAAAAATCACCTCTTCGGTGTGGAATTATTTCAACAGAAATGCGGACAACAGGGGGTAAATTTACTAAGGTGGGAGTTTTTTAGAACTAGTGATGTTGCCAATAGCAACCAATCAGATTCTACTTAACATTATCAAGCTGCTTCTAGAAGATAATAGTTAGAATCTGATTGGTTGCTATAGGCAACATCACCAGTTCTAAAAAAACTCCCACCTTAGTAAATTTACCCACAGTGTCAAGCCGTGTGTTGCCTTTGTCAAGCCGTAATAAGTAGGGGTAAGGACGTTAACCACCTAGGAACATCCTCCCTTGTACGTCACCCGGAGCGCATTCATCAGAAGTCATTGACAAGTTCAAAAACTTTGGGTAACAGCGGAAGCAGTCCACTGACAACTAAATCCCTTCTTCCTCTTGTACCCAAGCTCCTGCAAACCACACCACCAACTCCAGCAATGTCAATTTCCTCCTTAGACAGGAACGCCAATAGTCCTGCAGGCCATGTCATTAGCAAGTCTGACAAGTCCTCTCCTAACTGGGATTCCTCTGATGGATCCTTGAGTGGAACGCCTGATGCTGCTGGCGCTGCTGTTATTGCTGCTGGGAGTCAATCTTCATCCCAGAAGGGAAGTCAGAAGACCACTTGTACTACTTCCAGTAAGCAATTGACTGTCCAACAGTCCTTTGCGAGGAAGATGAAATATCACACGCAGTCATCCTGTTGCAAAGCGGATAACTCAGGCCTTGACAACTATGTTGGTGTTAGACGTGTATCCGGTATCCACCGTTAGTTCACAGGGAGAATTGCTTGAGGTAGTGTGTTCCCGGTACAAAATCCCATCTAGGTTCCACTTCTCTAGGCAGGCGATACCGAGAATGTACACAGACGTCAGAAAAAGTGTCCTCAGTGTCCTAAAAAATGCAGTTGTACCCACTGTCCACTTAACCATGGACATGTGGAAAAGTGGAGCAAGGCAGACTAAGGACTATATGACTGTGACAGCCCACTGGGTAGATGTATTGCCTCCCGCAGCAACAACAGCGGCGGCACCAGTAGCAGCATCTCGCAAATGCCAACTCGTTCCTAGGCAGGCTACGCTTTGTAGCACCACTTTCCATAAGAGGCACACAGCTGACAACCTCTTACGGAAACTGAGGAACATCATCGCAGATTGGCTTACCCCAATTGGACTCTCCTGGGGATTTGTGATATCGGACAACGCCACCAATATTGTGCGTGCATTACATGTGGACAAATTCCAGCATGTCCCATGTTTTGCACATACAATTAATTTTTTGGTGCATAATTTTTTGAAAAACGACAGGGGCGTGCAGGAGATACTGTCGGTGGCCCGAAAAATTGCGGGCCACTTTCAGCATTCAGCTACCGCGTGCCGAAGACTGGAGCGCCAGCAAACACTCCTGAACATACCCTGCCATCAGCTGAAGCAAGAGGTGGTAACGAGGTGGAATTCAACCCTCTATATGCTTCAGAGGATGGAGGAGCAGCAAAAGGCCATTCAAGCCTATACATCTGCCTACGATATAGGCAAAGGAGGGGGAATGCACCTGACTCAAGCGCAGTGGAGAATGATTTCCATGTTGTGAAAGGTTCTCCAACCCTTTAAATTTGCCACACGTGAAGTCAGTTCAGACACTGCCAGCCTAAGTCAGGTCATTCCCCTCATCAGGCTTTTGCAGAAGCAGCTGGAGAGATTGAAGGAGGAGCTAAAACGGAGCGATTCCGCTAGGCATGTGGGACTTGTGGATGGAGCCCTTCATTCGCTTAACCAGGATTCACGGGTGGTCAATCTGTTGAAATCAGAGCACTACATTTTGGCCACCGTGCTCGATCCTAGGTTTAAAGCCTACATTGTATCTCTCTTTCCGGCAGAAACAAGTCTGCAGATGTTCAAAGACCTGCTGGTGAGACAATTGTCAAGTCAAGCGGAACGTGACCCGCCAACAGCTCCTCCTTCATTTTCTACCGCCACTGGAGCTGCCAGGAAAAGAATAAAATTTCCAAAACCACCCGCTGGCAGTGATGCAGGGCAGTCAGGAGCGAAAGCTGACATCTGCTCCGGACTGAAGGACCTGCCAACGATTACTGACATGTCGTCTACTGTCACTGCATATGATTCTGTCACCATTGAAAGAATGGTGGAGGATTATATGAGTGACAGCATCACTGTAGGCATGTCAGACAGTCCGTACCTATACTGGCAGGAAAAAGAGGCAATTTGGAGGCCCTTGCACATACTGGCTTTATTTTACCTAAGTTGCCCCCCCTCCAGTGTGTACTCCAAAAGAGTGTTTAGTGCAGCGGGTAACCTTGTCAGCGATCGGCGTAGGAGGTTACTTCCACTAAATGTGGAGAAGATGATGTTCATCAAAATGAATTATAAATTCCTCCGTGGAGACATTTACCAGCAATTGCCTCCAGAAAGTACACAGGGACCTGTGATGGTGGATTCCAGTGGGGACAAATAAATACTCTGTGAGGAGGAGGATGTACACAGTGAAAGGGGTAAGGAATCAGACGATGAGGATGAGGTGGACATCTTGCCTCTGTAGAGCCAGTTTGTGCAAGGAGAGATTGATTGCTTCTTTTTTGGTGGGTCCCAAACCAACCAGTCATTTCAGTCACAGTCGTGTGGCAGACCCTGTTGCTGAAATGATGGGTTGGTTAAAGTGTGCATGTCCTGTTTATACGACATAAGGGTGGGTGGGAGGGCCCAAGGACAATTCCATCTTGCACCTATTTTTTCATTTAACTTTTCATCATGTGCTCTTTGGGGACTATTTTTTTAAGTGCCATCCTGCCTGATACTGCAGTGCCACTCCTAGATGGGCCAGGTGTTTGTGCCGCCCACTTGGGTCGCTTAGCTTAGTCAGCCAGCGACCTTGGTGCAAATTTTAGGACTAAAAATAATATTGTGAGGTATTCAGAATAGACTGGAAATGAGTGGAAATTATGGTTATTGAGGTTAATAATACTATAGGATCAAAATGACCCCCAAATTCTATGATTTTAGCTGTTTTTGAGGGTTTTTTTAACACCCGAATCCAAAACGCATCCGAATCCGACAAAAATCCGAAAGGGTGGTTTTGCCAAAACACGAATCCAAAACACGACAGCGGAACCGTATCCAAAACACAAAACACGAAAAATGCCCACATTAAGATGTACTGCATTTATTCCTAACTGACAATTCTACAGACATGAACAGTTCAAACATGAACTGTTGGTAGATCTCGAGGACCGGTTTGGCCAGCCCTTATATACAGTAATACAACTGATGTACTCAAACATCTCTCCCATTTCTTTAACTTCCTACGCAATATTGACTTCTTCCCCTCTTCCTTCAAACATGCCCTCCTGCCTCTCTTAACCTAAACTACAGGCTAATTTCTCTCCTTCCCCTTGCCTCTAATACTCCTAAGGCAGGTTCCCTGCATCTGCCTCTCCACCTCTCTTTCTGCGAACTCTCTTTTTAACCATCACTTAACTTCACTTAACTGTAGCTGCCCCTTACCCTAGTTACCAACTACCTCCTCCTCTAAATCCAAGGGTCATTTCTCCATCCTCATCCTTCTTGACCTTTCTGCAGACTTTGACACCATTGACCACCCACTTTTTCTCCCTTCACCCCCTTGGCCTTAGCGACACAGCCCTTTCTTGGTTTTCCTCCTATCTCTCCCGTTAACAGTTCTATGTCATAACGTCTACCTCCACCCCCCTTCTGCTTCCTTGAGGAGGCCCTCAAGGATTGGTCCTTGGCCCTTATTTATTGTCAGAGGTCTCTCTGTTCCACGTGTTCCCCCACCATATGTGAATGAGTCTGTCCCTACTTTGTGTGACTGACTGTAAATAAAAAAAATGGCAGATCCACCTTGATAATATTGTGTAACTATGTGATTACGAGAGACGGAAAGACACAGTACATGTATGGAAACAGCTGGTAAGCAGGTTTCTAAGCCAGCACTTTCCAGGAACTACGTATATAACATTTGACAATGGCGCATTTCTCCGAAAATACAGTTCATCTGGGGGGCGTGGCCTGGCACAGCATGGAGTAAGCAGCAGGCTGCTGTAGCTCCCTATTCTTCATCCTTGAACCCATCCTTAACCCCGGTGTTTTTGGAATTCACACTCATCTGCTGCTGTGTGAACCTCTCCTGCACCCCCTGAGACGTCTGGCGCCGCTGTGCGCCTTGTACCTGCAGAGATTTGGACATTGTGGAGGGACCTCCCCAGCCCGCAGCAGCGCCTTCTGCCCTGCTTGTGACGTCTCCCTGCACAAGGTACTCTCCCCTCCCCTCTCTGTGGTGCTTGGACACATGCTCCATTATTAACTGCTGCTGGCAATTACAGAGACCTGCTGCTTCCCACCCAGTATACTGCACCCAGCTGCAGTATATATGTTTATGCCTGGGCCCTGCATTGGGCTGGTTGCCTGAGTCTCTCTCAACATATTTGAATTACAATTCTGATGTGCTGCACTGCCTTCTATGAATACTGACTGTGCCCTGTAATATTGATTTATGGAATCATATTTATGAATATTAATATTTAATATATCATATATGGTATTTAATATATGGATATATTTCAATTAATATGCATTTATCATATATATCTGCAAATATATTATGTCAGGCTTACAAACTAATTGGCTGATACATATATGCAGTCCTTATACATATGACTTATGAAGTTATTAAGTTAAGATTCCTTAAAGAGAGTTCAAGCTTGAATATTACCGCTCTTTTTATATGATTCTTTATTTACAGGCAGATCAAATCGTACAGAATAAGATATACACAGTAGTGATATATATACTAATTATAATTATATATGCTTCCTTCGTTACATAACATAAAACAACATGACATAAGTTTCACAAACAGTTTCAATTGCTAACATAAAATGTATACTTGCAAGTTAAAGATTGCCATCCCAAGAATCATTCCTTCTGCATGTTCTCCATGACTTCTCCTCCTGACTGACTTCCTTCCTTCTCCTTCTTCTTCTCCCTCTCCCTCTTCCTTTTAACTCCTAACTACAAGTCTGGTCCTTTTATCTCATATTTTACCAATTCAAACTATCATATTCTCATAGTTTCCAATGGAATAGGTAATTATAGGTTTGTCAGATTCCAAGGTGTAATAAAACAAACATTGAACTGGGCTGTCGTGTCCTGTTCACGGAGGCATGGTGTCATAAAAGTGTGGTGTCCACACTGCCTTAAGCAAGTATAGTATTGTAAAATCTGGAATGTCTTTTCATCCAAAGTTCTGTTGTATTGACAAGTTTTCCTGGGGTCGGTTACACAATGTTTTATCAATGGATGTGATCTCTTTTCATAGTAGTTAATTTATACTCCCTAGCTTTTAACCTTCACTGGACAATAGACAAACCAGTAGATTCTGATCTACTGTAAGCACACCTGTGAATTCCAATGACCAACAGAGCTCTGTCACATACCTATTATCATTTATGGCCTAATACCTTTTCTCTACAATGACTCTTGATCTTACTGTAACCTCTCTGGCCTTATTTATGACTAGAGCAGAATAAACCTGTTCCCTACACTATTTTTTACCATCTTGCTGTAAAACACAAATATACAGTATATCTATATAAACACATACACAAACCTAATCTCTTAAATCAGCTAAACATTACCTCATACATTCAAACTTATTTCATATCTATTCCTTACTATATATATCCAGTATACTGTCCACTATGGTAACATCGCCTATTTATAATGAATTATATTTTGATTCAGACAATATCCATTGCCCTAATATTATACTAAGTGCAGACAATTACCTATAAGGCAACAGTCGCCCCCTTGTGGCCATGAGAAATTCTTTTGATTGGCCACACATTAAACTAGCGTAATTGCTTCCAAATACATTTCAAAATATTCCTTCAAACATAACTTTCGTTGTAACCATAATATATACCATAAGTGTAATAATAATAACCATTATGATTTAAAAAATCTCTAAAAATTCTTAGCTTACCTAACCTTATTCTACTTTTTAACTAAAGCAGACAAAACTGAGGTTTTTATTCAGTATTCATGAGGAAAACTAATTTCTACAGACATTTGGAATACCATAGCCCAATTGTAGACCTTTTTTCTGTATCTGGATCAGTACGTTTGGACATTTTTGCTGTTCTTGTATGTAGCAATTTACTGGGATAAGACTGTCATCTGCGTGGTTTGCTTGCAATTGGAGATGCCTTGCGTTTGCATTATGGCCTTGCGTTTGCAACATTTGCACCATTACTAGAAGTAGAATTCTTCGTAGCAGCTGCTCCTTTGCTTGCCATTTCGCTGTTTGAGGCAGAGGGCTGTGTACGTCGAGTGCTGTGTCTTGAACATTCAGTACTTGTGACGACCCTCAGTAATAGTAATAGTCTTTATACAGTCTTTAGCAGTTCTGTTTCCTTTGCGTTTATCCAATGCCGCAGTTGTGACCAGTGTCCATATTGCTTTTGCACAAACAGGTTGTGATTTTGAATAGAACAGGCATATATGAAACAGTCTTTTTTTTTTTTTTCTTTCTTTCTTTCTTTCCTTGCTTGTTAATAGTAGGTCTTAATTGTCTTCGGGCAATAGTACCACAAATGGCTGTGAGTAGTACACCTACTCTGTTCTGTATTTCCTCACTGAATAAATTACCATGCAGTCTTAAATCTCCTTATTCTACCTTGTACCTATTTATACATCTCAATCTTACATAAACTTATACCAGTTTAACCCATATAAAGGCGTTTTCTATCCTACCTATATTTTGACTAATAATTATTTAAAATGCTTTTGATGTGTATATAGTAACATCCTATCAATACAATAAATGAATATAATTTTGCTTCAAACAGATATTAAATATCATTTAGGAATGGCTTTAAATATATCTAATTCCATCCAATATTATTTTATATGCAGCCATGTGCATATACAGTGACCCTGTTATGCTACAAATAATTATCTTAGACTTGTGACAGTCTTTATTAAGAGAATTATTCATCCCACTTAATAATCTCGGCCCAATTTGTTATAACGTGGTATACCATCCTGTATTAGATATTTAATTACTTTTGAAGCTTTTACGAAGGAAGCATAGGTAGTATCTATTGTGTAATATATAAAAAAAACATAAAATATTTACAAGGTATATATGCAATGATATAAAATATATCTCAGACAAATGTTTACATATATGTGATTAAGGTATATGAAGGGATGAGACAGTTCTGTATAATCACAGTGATGAGATGTGCTGTACACTGTTGTGGGAGTGTACATGTAGTTTGAAAGACAAGTAATGATTACTTGTGATGAAAGGGTTAATGAAAACCTTCCCCTTTCTTGTGAAACTGGAAAACTCCTTGAGGATTTGTCCATATATCAGTCTTTAGGGATGCTATGTAGATTTTGCTGGATAGCAGCGATGAAAGGGTTAATGAAGACCTTTTCCCTTGTAAATTGGAGTCTTTTTGGAGTCTTGCACCATTCTGTATACAGGTTGCCAGGATTACTATGAATCAAACAAAAATACATACAATGACTATCACAGATATTTATACAGTGATTTAACATAGCTTGCTATGCATTCTGTCCTATCTGCTGCATGTTATCAGGTACAGAATTTACAAATGTGTCTTTTAACGATTGAATAACAAACAAACAATTGTTTCTGGCCTGTGCCAATCTTTCCTGTCACATTGTGTGTCAATGACAGCACAATTGTCGCTGCAGATATGATGCAGGTTTAATTTGGAAACTGTGGCTGTTTGAACATCAAAGCAAACAATGGCTTCATTGGATCTAACAAGTAAAGGAATGATACTACCGTATTCACTTGTGACCATACTCCCTTGTGATGCAGCCTGGTCCCAGACTGTCTTTAACCATAGCGTTTGCTGCTTGGTGTGGCTCCTTAGTTTGGAAGAATCTTGGAGCTTCTGAAAAAACCTACTTTTGTGGGGAGAGAAACTTGTTAAACTTTGCCAAATATGTATTGCAGGTCCCAGGGCTTTCTGTCTTTCCACACCTGTAATAAAATGGTTATGGCACCAGGGCATAAAAACATTTTCATCCTGGTGATCCTTTTTGTCATTGTTAATTGGTGTGTGGTTTGCAGAATGACACTCTGCATGTGGTCTCTCTGAGAGCATGCAAACATTTGCACCATCACTAGAAGTCTCTGAGTGCTCTGTGGGGGTTACATAAGTTTGGGAACTTTGTTTGTAAACATGCATTCCTGAATTAATTTCATGGATTTTCCCTTTAAACATGTTTCCAGGTGAATACATTTCAAGGTTTGCAACTCTGGTTGCCATGGGAGTTTTCACCATGGGGAACTTCCCCACCCCTGTGTGCACTGTACTGCTGCTATCAGTGTTTAAATCTGCTGACAATTCACCTTTGCCTAAGGGCATAACAAATTCTTCATTTACATTGGGAACTCTGAGAGTGTATTCAGCAGAATACTCATAATCTGAGTTACAATGATCTTCCCCCTTACTAGACACAGTATAGGGGACATCTCCTATTGCTGCTACCTCCTTTACATTAATGTGCTGTCTGATGATAGACACATCCGGCACATTGCTACTTTCTTCCTTTACCACAGAGGCTGTTCTGCTGGTGGTCTGTGTGACCATAGCAGACTCCATGCGCTGCACATTGATGCAGTCCTGCAACATGTAACTTTCCTTAATTTTAGGATCTTGACTGATTAAGTCATTTCTGACTCCTGTAGACTCTGTGTACAGAGTTTCACATACCTCAACACTATTCCTGTTTGGTGTTTCTATCTCAGCTTGCTTGCTGGATGTTATCTCTTCATCAGAGATCTTGACAATTTGATTACAAACTGTCAGGCTTTTCGCTTCTGCCCCAAACTTTTTCTGTTTATTTTTCTGTTTAAGGGACTTAAATAACGAATGCATTTTTGCATTAATGGTCAGGCACGCCTTACGAAGACGTGAACCTGATTCTTCTTTACATTTCTGTTTGGCTTCTAGAGCCGCAGTTCTGCGCATTTTTCTAAATGCTACAGAAAACTTTTGCATTTTTAAAATGCTAAATTTATATATTCTTTGTTTTTAGTACTGAAGGTATCCTCTCCTTAAGATTGACCGGTGTCTTAAGGTTAAACTCTAATACCTGGTACATTTATACATTTATTTGGAAATACTCTTTTCCACTGTGCACATTTTCTATTCTAGGCCTTTAAATTCTTTATTCTCATTTGTAACCTATTCCACTGTGATCTTGTATTTTGCCAGCAGGCTTATAGCCTTTGGTGCTGCTTCCTAATAGATATTATGTTAGTTAAAATAACGTATATTGCACTAACACATTTATCCTAGGTTATACAGAATACAAAATTGACATTACACAATGGTAATAAATTTTCATAGATACATCCCCACCGTGATTCTGCAGATTTGGTAGCCAGCTTATAGCATCTGCTACTCCTCATAAATATTATAGATCAGATAATCAGATTCAGTAATAACAAGTCCAATTCGTGGTCGCCAATATTGATTTATGGAATCATATTTATGAATATTAATATTTAATATATCATATATGGTATTTAATATATGGATATATTTCAATTAATATGCATTTATCATATATATCTGCAAATATATTATGTCAGGCTTACAAACTAATTGGCTGATACATATATGCAGTCCTTATACATATGACTTATGAAGTTATTAAGTTAAGATTCCTTAAAGAGAGTTCAAGCTTGAATATTACCGCTCTTTTTATATGATTCTTTATTTACAGGCAGATCAAATCGTACAGAATAAGATATACACAGTAGTGATATATATACTAATTATAATTATATATGCTTCCTTCGTTACATAACATAAAACAACATGACATAAGTTTCACAAACAGTTTCAATTGCTAACATAAAATGTATACTTGCAAGTTAAAGATTGCCATCCCAAGAATCATTCCTTCTGCATGTTCTCCATGACTTCTCCTCCTGACTGACTTCCTTCCTTCTCCTTCTTCTTCTCCCTCTCCCTCTTCCTTTTAACTCCTAACTACAAGTCTGGTCCTTTTATCTCATATTTTACCAATTCAAACTATCATATTCTCATAGTTTCCAATGGAATAGGTAATTATAGGTTTGTCAGATTCCAAGGTGTAATAAAACAAACATTGAACTGGGCTGTCGTGTCCTGTTCACGGAGGCATGGTGTCATAAAAGTGTGGTGTCCACACTGCCTTAAGCAAGTATAGTATTGTAAAATCTGGAATGTCTTTTCATCCAAAGTTCTGTTGTATTGACAAGTTTTCCTGGGGTCGGTTACACAATGTTTTATCAATGGATGTGATCTCTTTTCATAGTAGTTAATTTATACTCCCTAGCTTTTAACCTTCACTGGACAATAGACAAACCAGTAGATTCTGATCTACTGTAAGCACACCTGTGAATTCCAATGACCAACAGAGCTCTGTCACATACCTATTATCATTTATGGCCTAATACCTTTTCTCTACAATGACTCTTGATCTTACTGTAACCTCTCTGGCCTTATTTATGACTAGAGCAGAATAAACCTGTTCCCTACACTATTTTTTACCATCTTGCTGTAAAACACAAATATACAGTATATCTATATAAACACATACACAAACCTAATCTCTTAAATCAGCTAAACATTACCTCATACATTCAAACTTATTTCATATCTATTCCTTACTATATATATCCAGTATACTGTCCACTATGGTAACATCGCCTATTTATAATGAATTATATTTTGATTCAGACAATATCCATTGCCCTAATATTATACTAAGTGCAGACAATTACCTATAAGGCAACACCTGTTTATCTTGGATCCTGTTTGATCACACTCAGGGGTGCATTTTGTGTTTCTTAATTCCCTGAAGCAGCTACTGTACTCCAAGCTTCACAATATAAGACTTTGCCACTCTCTTTGTGCTTATTTACTCTTTTTTTCCTGGAGCGATTATTCCTCCTGCAGTAGTATGGGAAAAACGGCAATGCTGCTGCCACTGCTGCGCGCTTGGAAAGATTTGCTAGAAATCCACGCGGGCCGACACCCCCGCGTACCCAGGCTGCACCGCCTCCCTCACCGCAGCACGCTTCGGAGGAAACCTCTGTTACTGATGTTATGCAATCCACACAGCAAATTCTGCAAGCCATCAATACGTCTGAGACGAGGGTGATGGACAAGATCGGCCAGGTTCAGGCTGATATCTCAATTATTCGTCATGACATGCAAAGGCTGCGTGAACGTGTGGGGGGTGTAGAGCAACGTGTCTCTGACATTGAAGATGTGACTGCACCACTCAAGGATAGTGTCGCTGACCTTTCATCCCAGATGGCTGCTATTAAAACCAAGTTGTCGGATATGGAGGGCCGCTTACGAAGAAATAACGTACGCTTTGTGGGGCTGCCTGAGCGAGCTGAGGGTACACAGCCAGAAAAATTTGTGGAGGACTGGCTACTCAGCATGTTTAAAAAAGATGATTTTAGTGCGCAATTCGCGGTGGAGCGCGCACATCGTTTACCCTTTCAGGCCCCCCCCTCCCGGTGCCCCAGCGCGCACCTTTATTGCCCGCATGCTCCACTTCAAGGATCGGGATGCCATTCTCCGCCTGGCCAGGTTGCACGGTCCGTTGCAGTTTGATAACCACTCTGTGTCTGTTTTCCCTGACTTTGCTATGGACGTACAAAAATCCAGGTCCCAATTTCTTCAGGTCAAACGAAAGCTGAGGGACAGGCAGATTCAGTATTCAATGCTGTTCCCTGCCAGACTGCGGGTGATATATGAGGGCTCTACCCATTTCTTCCACTCTCCGAGAGAGGCCGACTCGTGGCTGGAGCAGAGACCCCGTGTACCTCGCTGAATGGAGCTCCTATTGTACCGCCAGTTTATTCTGTGGTTTTTTTCTCTCTCTCAGGTTTTTCTTTTTTTTAATTATGTGAGAGGTCATATGGTTGACTATTGTATGTGCAGGTTTATTTGTATGTCTTTTTACCGGGGGCCACTCTCCTTTACAGGGAGCCCTTGCTGTGATATAGTAGTTGGGGGTGTCTACTCCTAACTGTTCCCTTTTTACGACCTTTACTATTTAGGTTTTTTTTTAGTTTAGGTAACGGGAAGTTTGGTTGGGGATATAGCTATATCTAGGTTCCTGATGGATGTACAGGGTGGGGGGTGGTTGGGTTGTTGCTGTTTTATTGTTTTTTTGCTTAAATATTGGTATTTTTTGTTATGGTCAAGTACTGCTGGTGATTTAAGGCTGCAATGTATCTTTATAGTCATGGTGGATGTGTTCTGGCGTCCTTGTTTCTCGATTGCTCCGAACTTTTTCTCTTCCTCTCTTTTGCGTATTTGTACGCCTGCTGCTCTGATCTACATGTGCTCTGATGAGGTATTCTCTGTCATTGTGTCATTTCACCTTTTTCTCCTTTTCTCTTCTTTTCTCCTGTTTTCCAGTCTAACGTCTTTCAATGTTGGTAGCATCTGAGGGGCTTCACCTACTCGGCTGGAACGTGAGGGGCCTTAACAATAAAATAAAGAGAGCATTGGTCCTGTCGCAAGCTAAAAAATATAAGGCGGATATTATTTGCTTTCGGAGACTCATTTGGTTGGTGTTAAGACGATGGCCCTGAAAAAAACGTGGGTGGGATGGCTGTTTCATTCTACCTTTTCACAAAATGCCAGGGGGGTGTCTGTACTTATCAGAAAATCTGTAAATTTTCATTTAGATCATAGTCAGGTGGATCAGTATGGTCGCTTTGTTTTTCTTAGAGCCTTCGTTAACTCCACCCTTCTACATATTCTTGCAGTATATGTTCCCCCCCCCCCTTACAATAATGATGTTTTGCGACAAGCTATGTCGTTTGTTGCATTGTCACCATCTACTCCCACCATCTGTATTGGTGACTATAATAATGTAATGGACTTATCTTTAGACAGTTGGAGAGAGAGCCCCCATACTGATCTATCATCTCCTTCTCCTACCCCCTTCTCTAATTTAACTACTGAATTGGGATTAATTGATATTTGGAGGGTCCGGTTTCCCCATGACAGCCAATACTCCTGCTATTCGGCTACTTTTAATACATTCTCCCGTATTGACCTGGCCCTCATATCACCAGATTAGACCCCTAAGGTAACTCAGATTAAATACTTACCCAGAGGGATTTCCGACCATTCACCTGTCTTATTAGTCTTAGATCCTTTGTCTCCCCAGGGGGTCTTGTTTTGGAAACTTAACCCATTCTGGCTGTCCTTAATGGGTGATGGAGCTGATTTGCTTGCTGACTGGCGAGACTTCCAGGATTTTAACGCCTCCTGCCCTACCCCTACTGTTAAGCATGATGCATTTAAAGCCTCTATCCGTGGCTCCCTTATTAAAAGGGTGGCTGCTGTTAAAAGGTCTAGTAGGGAAGAGGAATCCCGCCTTGAAAAAATTTGTTGTCAATTAGAAGCCGACTATATTTTGCACAAATCCCCCTCCTTGCATGATAGCTGGGAGATGGCTAGACGGGAGTGGACGACGTTTCTTTTAGATAAATCCAAGCGTCGGTTATTGTTCTCCAAGCATTCTCTATACTCACAGGCGTAGATTGGGGATAGTTATCTCGCCTTCCTATCTAGGGAAGAGAGGGGTAGTATTTCTGTCCAACAGGTGTGTGATCCCCAGGGTGTTATGAAGTACTCATGCCCTGATATTACTGAAGTATTTTTTGATTACTACTCTTCGCTGTACGGGTCTAAAGTGTCTTATACAATGGATCAACTGAGAGACTATCTCTCCCATATAAAATTGCCCCAACTGTCTCCGGAATCTGTTGAATATTTGGATTCCCCATTCACCACTGAGGAATTAGATGCTGCTATAGCATCGTTCCCCAAGAATAAGGCTCCCGGGTGTGACGGAATACCCATTGAATTGTACAAACGCTTTAAAGAATTCTATACCCCTTATTTGGTTGAACTATTTAACACTTTGTTTGACTACGGTTCTTTGCCCCCCTCGATGTCTGAGGCTATAATAATAGTAACTCTTAAGCTGGGTAAGGACCCCACCTCCCCGGACTCCTATCGCCCTATCTCCCTATTATCAACAGATGTAAAAATTTTGGCTAAAATTTTAGCTGTTCGTTTAAATAAAGTTGTTACATCTATTGTCCACTGTGACCAAACGGGTTTTATGCCGGGGAAGTCTACGGTACAGAACCTCCGAAGACTCTTGCCATCTGCAGAGAGGGGACAGGTCCGAGGCGGGGGCAGTGGTGGTGTCCCTGGATGCTGCCAAGGCCTTTGACTCGGTAGAATGGGGGTACCTGTGGGAAGTGCTTCATAAATTTGCGTTCGGTCCTAAATTTGTTCGGTGGGTCCAGTTGCTCTATTCTTCCCCGGCTGCTCGTGTTTCAGTCAATGGTCATGTGTCATGACCCTTTTCACTGGAGAGGGGTACGAGGCAGGGCTGCCCACTCTCTCCGGCCCTATTTGCCCTTGCCATTGAACCGCTAGCTAGTTGCATACGTATGTCCCCGGACATTGTAGGCATTAAGGTTGGGAGCCATGTTGATACTATCGCACTATATGCTGACGATATGCTTTTATTTCTTAATGATTCTGAGAATTCGTTACTCACTATGTTGCAGTTAGTTAATCATTTTGGAACTTATTCTGGTTTACAGATAAATTGGAACAAGTCCAATATCTACCCCATATCTGGTGTTCTCCCTGATGTGACGGACTCCTCTTGCCCGCTGCAGTGGACCCTCCAGTCTAAATATTTGGGGATTTGGATCTCTCCTTGTCCGCAGGACTATGTTGCGTTAAATGTGGAGCCTGTGACACGTAATTTTAAAAAGAAGGCTCACCTGTGGAAGAAGCTTCCTCTCACTGTGATGGGCCGTATTAATTTATTTAAAATGTCTATCCAACCCAGGTATCTGTATGTGCTGCAACATTCTCCTGTGTACATACCTAAAAAAGTTTTTTCCTCTATTGACAGCGTATTGAACTCTTTTATTTGGGGAGGCGGGGCGCCTAGGGTGGCTATGAAGGCCCTGGTTAAGTCCAAGTTAGATGGAGGTCTTGGCCTCTCTAATTTGAGACTATACTACTTGGCCTCTCAGCTGGTTTACCTTTCTTGTTGGCTCCTGGATGCAGGTGGGGACACATTGTTGGGGTTCTATGCCGAGTGGGTGGAGTCTCCTCTCTCTCTACTTAATTTTTTGCTATCTGGCTCTACTCTCTCTGGTCTTCCCCCTATTCTTAGACAGGCTCTTCTGGTCTGGCGATTGGCGCACACCTTTTTTGACTGGCAAGACATTGATACTGATACACCCCTGTGATTTAATGCCTCTTATAGGGAGCTACAACATTTGCTCAGCTTTATGATAATGGTATTCTTAAATCATTTGAGCGGCTACGTGGCGACTATGCTGTTGCTAATACTGCTTTTTTTCACTACCTCCAGCTGCGTCATGCACTGCAGGCGCAGCTGGGTACGGCCCCCTTAACTATATCGGTGTCTCCAGTCAGGAAATTGCTCCTTTCGTTGGGGTCCAGGGGACACATATCTCTGATTTAGGCCGCATTGAATGTGCAGGTTAATTCTCATCTGTTTGACCCCTTGAAACTTAAATGGGAAGGTAATATTGGCGATCTCTCCAATGAACAATGGATACAGATTTTGGGATCCATTCGTTATATCACCCCGTGTGTTCGATATCAGCAGGTATATTTTTATACCTTACATAGAACATATCGTACCCCAGTAATGTTGTATAATGCACATCTTCGCTCTGATACCTGCTGTCCGAAGTGCAATGGGGAGGGTGCTGACTTTTGGCACCTATTATGGTCATGCCCAAGGTTGGCACCATTTTGGGCTGCAGTTTGGAATGATATTGTCCTTACAGAACCATCATTGCCAGTAATGAACTCTAGATTGTGCCTGTTCGGGTTAGACCTTGAAGAGACGCATTCTCTGGTCATATATCGTTATGTACTATGCTTAACCACTCTGGCAAAAGTCTTGATAGCCAGAAAATGGTTCTCCCCTGAATTACCCAATATATCTCATTGGCGGGCTCTGGTCAATGAGGTTTCTGGCCATGAGCGAGCAATGTTTAGATCTAGTGACATGCTGGTTAAATACTCTAATAAATGGGATAGATGGAATACGTCAGCCCTTGGAGTGGGTGGGACGTGATGGAAAGGGGAAGGTATCCTGTGTAATGTATACTGTAGCTAATACGGAATGTGATATTATGCCTGTTTGCTCTGGGGCGATGCGGGAAGCATGGAGGCTTTAGAAATGACTCCTTATTGTTGTATTGACTATATATGTGCGATATGTTGCCTGCTACATGTCATATCTTGTTTAACAGATATAGGGGTATATGCAATTGCGGTCGAATTCCCGAAAATGTCGAAAAACGGGACATTTTCGCCCCAAAAAAAATTCGACAATGCAATACAGTACTTTTTGCCAAAAAAACGGCCATTCCAAATTCGACTTTTTGAAATTCGACATTTGTCAAATTCGACATTTCTGCAATGGTACAAATGCGGCATTTCGACAAAAGTATATTCAATTGGAGATTGTAAATTCGACAACAGTGCTTTTAGACAGTAAATTCGTCATTTTCAATCCGCCACACTTTGCTGGCGGAATCTAATAAAAATTTTTAAAAACATGGTTTTTTTTGTGGGTTTTTTTTTGGTAATAGCATATCTATTTATATTAGAAGGGATTAGGTACTTGGTTTGTCTATTTAGGAGGCACAAGTATTATTTATATATTTTTAAACATATTATTATTATTTTTTTAAATGGAATGGTGTAAAAATCAGAAAAAAAAATGCGTGGGGTCCCCCCGCCTAAGCATAACCAGCCTCGGGCTCTTTGAGCCGGTCCTGGTTGCCAAAATACGGGGAAAAAATTACCGGGGATCCCCCGTATTTTAACAACCAGCACCGGGCTCTGCACCTGGTCCAGGTGCAAAAAATACGGGGGACAAAAAGAGTAGGGGTCCCCCATATTTTTTGGACCAGCACCGGGCTCCACTAGCTGGACAGATAATGCCACAGCCGGGGGTCACTTTTATACAGCGCCCTGCGGCCGTGGCATTAAATACCCAACTAGTCACCCCTGGCCGGGGCACCCTGGAGTGGGGACCCCTTCAATCAAGGGGTCCCCCCTCCCCAGCCACCCAAGGGCCAGGGGTGAAGCCCGAGGCTGTCCCCCCAATCCAAGGGCTGCGGATGGGGGGCTGATAGCCTTGTTGAAAATGGAAGAATATTGTTTTTTTGCAGAAGAACTACAAGTCCCAGCAAGCCTCCCCCGCAAGCCGGTACTTGGAGAACCACAAGTACCAGCATGCGGGGGGAAACGGGCCCGCTGGTACCTGTAGTTCTTCTGCAAAAAAAAATACCCCCAAAAAAACAGGACACAGACACCGTGAAAGTATAACTTTATTACATACATTCCGACACACATACTTACCTATGTTGACACGCTGACTCTGGGCTCGTCTCCAATGTCGACGTCCGGGGTGCCTGTAAATAAAATTATACTCACCTGATCCAGTTCTTTTACTGTAATCCACGTACTTGGCAAAAAAAACAAACGCATTAACCTGAACCAGACGGACTGAAAGGGGTCCCATGTTTACACCTTTCCCCGAATGCAGAGACCCCCCGTGACTCCTGTCACAGAAAGGTCCCTTCAGCCAATCAGGAAGCGCCACTTCGTGGCACTCTCCTGATTGGCTTTGCGCGTCTAAGCTGGCAGACTGAGCTTGCGCATCTGAGCTGGCAGACTTTGCGGTCAGCGGTGAGGTCACCCGCGGTCAGTGGCTGACCGCGGGTAACCCCACCGCTGACCGCAAAGTTCCCACCATTGAAACTAATGGAGGGAGTTGTGCGATGCGCGTCTGACAGCTCCGACGCGCATACAGCCAATCAGGAGAGTGCCACGACGTGGCGCTTCCTGATTGGCTGAAGGGACCTTTCTGTGACAGGATTCACGGGGGGTCTCTGCATTCGGGGAAAGGGGTCCCATGTGTAAACATGGGACCCCTTTCAGTCCGTCTGGTTCGGGTAAATGCGTTTTTTTTTTTTGCCAAGCACGTGGATTACAGTAAAAGAACCGGACACTGGATCAGGTGAGTATAATTTTATTTTCAGGTACCCCGGACGTCGACATTGGAGACGAGCCCAGAGTCGGCGTGTCAACATATGTAAGTATGTATGTGTCGGCATGTGTGAAATAAAGTTGTATTTTCACGGTGTCTGTGTCCTGTTTTTATTTGGGTATTTTTTTTGCAGTAGAACTACAGGTACCAGCGGGGCCCCCCCGCATGCTGGTACTTGTGGTTCTCCAAGTACCGGCTTGCGGGGGAGGCTTGCTGGGACTTGTAGTTCTTCTGCAAAAAACCATATTCTTCCATTTTCAACTTGGCTATCAGCCCCCCATCCGCAGCCCTTGGATGAGGGGGACAGCCTCGGGCTTCACCCCTGGCCCTTGGGTGGCTGGGGGGGACCCCTTGATTGAAGGGGTCCCCACTCCTCCAGGGTACCCCGGCCAGGGGTGACTAGTTGGGTATTTAATGCCACGGCCGCAGGGCGCTGTATAAAAGTGACCCCCGGCTGTGGCATTATCTGTCCAGCTAGTGGAGCCCGGTGCTGGTCCAAAAAATACGGGGGACCCCTACTCTTTTTGTCCCCCGTATTTTTTGCACCAGGACCAGGCGCAGAGCCCGGTGCTGGTTGTTAAAATACGGGGGATCCCCCGTATTTCCCCCCCCCCCCCCGTATTTTGGCAACCAGGACCGGCTCAAAGAGCCCGAGGCTGGTTATGCTTAGGAGGGGGGACCCCACGCAATTTTTTTTCTGTTTTTTTACCGGGTTTTTTTACATTTTTAAAAATCTAATCAAAATCCGTCAAATCGGCCGTTTTTCGACAGCGGGACTGTCGAATTCGTTTTTTATTGAATATGTCGAATTCCGGCACCCACCTGCCGGAATTCGACGGTCGAATTGTGTCGAATTTAAAAACGGGCGAAAAAGTGCAGCAATTCGCCCGGAATTGCATATACCCCATACTGTAATTCCAATGTCATTGATGTTTTTGATATACTATTTTTTGTACTGGACCTGTTTGTTGAGCTAGGTTTAGCTGCTGTATGTTTTTTTTTTTTTTTTGTATATGTAAAACACTATCAATAAAAAATTACTGAATTTAAAAAAAAAAAGAAAATACAGTTCATCTGCATCGGGAAAATAATTTGCAACAATTTTATCAAGTAGCAGCATATTGATGTGATGTAAAAGCCAGCAAACTGAAATATTCTCAATTAAATATTGCTCTGTTTGTACCCCGTATAGATCACCTGAAAGCAGAAGTAGAACAGCGGAGAATGCAGAGGGCAGCCCTAGGTATGTGTAAGGGTCAGTCATAATTTCTATGATACTGTGCTTAGTGTTCTACAATACAATAATTACTATACATGAGTAATTGTCAGCTTAATATTACTTCCTGTAGAGTGCTCTGCATGCATCCTTTATGTCCTGAACATTAGTAGCGTGCTAGACCAGCATACTTACTGAGCATTCTAATGGAGACTACACCTGTGAGCACTCTGGAGAACTCCTCTTGATCATTCTGAGCACTCCACCTGAACACACTCTGAGCACTCCACCTGAATACTCTGAGCACTCCACCTGAATTATCTGAGCACTCCACCTGAATACTCTGAGCACTCCACCTGAATACTCTGAGCACTCCACCTGAATACTCTGAGCACTCCACCTGAATACTCTGAGCACTCCTCCTGAATACTATTAGCACTCCACCTGACTATGAGCACTTCACCTAAACACTCTAGATAACTCCTCTTGATCTTTCTGAGCACTCTACCTGAAGACACTCTGAGCACTCCACCTGAATACTCTGAACACTCCACCTGAATACTATGAGCACTCCACCTGAATACTATGAGCACTTCACCTAAACACTCTAGATAACTCCTCTTGATCATTCTGAGCACTCTACCTGAAGACACTCTGAGCACTCCACCTGAATACTCTGAGCACTCCACCTGAATACTATGAGCACTCCACCTGAATACTATGAGCACTTCACTTAAACACTCTAGATAACTCCTCTTGATCATTCTGAGCACTCTACCTGAAGACAACTCTGAGCACTCCACATGGATTCTCTGAGCACTCCACCTTAACACTCTGAGTACTCCTCCTAATCATTCTGCACACCCTAACTGAAAACTTTTCCTGATCATTCTCAGCATTTTTCCTGAACATTTCTGAGCACTCTCCATGATCAACTCCACCTACAGTGTGTCCACATACATATGTATCCACTTGTATTGTTGCTTGCAGCGTGCTGCAGGATGACAATTTCCCTGTGTGTACCCTACACAATACACCATGCTGTGGCATCATTCGCACCATGCAGTGCTATGGGATTGTTGGTGTGAATGGCGTACACACGACCACCGACGTGCCCCTTTTTTACGGCATAAATGCTGCAGGGTGCTGCAGCACGAGCACAGATGTAAAAGAACATATCTATACATCTTGCCTCAATACGCCACGCATATGCCTGTCGTGACTGAGCTGACAGGTCCCTTGCAACTCCGTTAGTGTCTGGTGTCTATTTGCCAGAAATGAGTCTTATTCGCATCGCTATGCACAAGCAGACTCTGCTGATTACAATGATATGCGCATGCCTATCCACGACTGTATCTGTTTACGAAATGCTACATTACAGTGATTTATCTTACGTCCTAGAGGATGCTGGGGTCCACATTAGTACCATGGGCTATAGACGGGTCCCTTGGGTGCCATGGGCACTTTAAGAGTTTAATAGTGTGGGCTGGCTCCTCCCTCTGTGCTCCTCCTACCAGACTCAGTTTAGAAAATGTGCCCGGTGGAGCCGGTCACAGCTAGGGGAGCGCCATAGCAGTTTTTCTAGTTTTCTTATTTTTATTAGAGTCAGGCACAGGAAGGCTGCTGGCTCCATTAACTCTGTGTCTCTCTGAAGGTACAAACTGTGACTGACATTTTCCTGTGTGTGTCTGCAAATCTCACATTACTATGTCCAGGGACTCTGTATCTTGTGCTGCAGAATATGTATCTTCACCAGAGGTATCCATTCCATGTACTCAGGAATGTAATATCATGTCTCAGCCTTCCGAATCCGAACCCCAGTTGGTGGCTTCTATTAAGGGAATGATATCCCAGATTTCTCCTAGGATTGCGCATTATGAGACTAAAGCACAGGTTTTAAAACAATCTGTGGAGGTTTTGTCTGTTTCTGTTCCCACTACCTCAAAATCCCCTTGCATATACCCAAAGAAACGTGCGCTTGCTCAGATTATGCAACACGGATACCGACTCTGACACGGCATACGGTGATGCGGATATGCGGGAGGGGTGAGGCTTCCCTGGCCAGAGGGGTGCAGCTCATGATTGAGGTCATTAGGGATGTGTTACACATTACTGACAAACCACCTGAGCAGGTAGAGGAGGCTTACTTTACAGACAATAAGAAGGCCTCCCTGACTTTCCCTGCGTCTGAAGAATTAAACGCATTATTTGAAAAATCCTGGGAGAATCAGGAAAATAAATTCTAGATCACAAAAAGGGTTCTCGTTGCTTTCCCTTTCCCTGAGAACGATATGAAAAAATGGGAAAACCCACCTATAGTAGACGCTTCGGTATCTAGACTGTCTAAAAAGGTGGTTTTACCTTTCCCTGGGTCCACCGCTTTGAAAGAACCGGCTGACAGCAAGATTGAAACTACGCTCAAATCTATATACACTGCTTCAGGCGTGGCATTAAGGCCCACTATTGCCTGTGCATGTATTTCTAAAGCCATAGTAAAGTGGTCAGGCACATTACTAGAGGACTTAGATTCTATGGATAGAAGTGACATTTAATTGTTTTTGCGTAACATACAGGATTCTACGGGTTTCATGGTAGAGGCCATGAAGGACCTGGGTCATCTGAATGCAAGGACATCTTCCATGGCTGTCTCAGCACGCTGGGGACTCTGGTTGCGCCAATGGTTGGCAGATGCGGAATCCAGGAGAAGTGTGGAGAACCTACCCTTCACAGGTCAGGCTCTCTTTGGGAAGCATTGGATGCGTGGATCTCCACGGCAACCGCTGGTAAGTCAACCTTTCTTCCCTCAGCCACTCAGACGCAGAAGAAACCCTTTTCTACGTCCTCAATGCAGTCCTTTCGGGCCGCAAAAGCTAAGAAGTCCAAGCCGCCTACCACTTTCTTCAGAGGTGGTCGGGCAAAATCCAAAAAACCTGCACCCACAGGTTCCCAGGAACAGAAGCCTGCCTCTGTTTCCTCAAAATCCTCAGCATGACGGTGGACCTCACAGCCTGGTGAACGAGCAGGTGGGAGCGAGACTCAGACGTTTCAGTCACGTCTGGGTGTCATCCTGCTTGGATCCCTGGGTACAGGATATTGTGTCCCAGGGGTACAGACTGGAGTTTCAAGAGCTCCCGTCTCACAGATTCTTCACATCAGGCTTGCCGGCTTTAATGACGGAAAGGGCTATCCTACAGGAAGCCATTCAGAAATTGGAAAGGTCAGATGTCATTGTTCCAGTTCCACCTCATCTGAAAAACAAGGGTTACTATTCAAACCTATTTGTGGTACCGAAACCAGATGGTTCGGTCAGACCAATTTTGAACCTGAAGTCGTTAAACCCTTATCTGAGGGAATTCAAGTTCAACATGGAATCTGAGAGCGGTGATCTCAGGTCTGGAGGGAGAGTTTCTGGTATCCCTGGATATCAAGGACGCGTACCTCCACATTCCGATTTGGCCGCCACACCAGGCTCATCTCAGATTTGCGCTGATGGACTGTCACTATCAGTTCCTGGCACTGCCATTCGGCCTCTCCATGGCACCGAGGGTGTTCACCAAGGTAATGGCAGAGATGATGGTTCTCCTCCGCAGACAAGGAGTGAATATAATTCCATACTTGGACGATCTGCTGATAAAAGCGTCCTCCAGGGAGAAGTTGTTGCAGAGCATTGCTCTCACGACTCGACTGCTCAGGGATCATGGATGGACCCTGAATCTTCCAAAGTCACATTTGGAGCCGACAAGGAGATTGTCTTTCCTGGGGATGATGCTCGACACGGAAGTACAGAGGGTGTTTCTACCGCAGGAAAAAGCGCTGGTGATTCAAACAATGGTCCGGGATGTCCTGAAGCCAGCCGGTTCCGGTATGAATGGTCGACCATGTTATGGTCGACAGTCATTAGGTCGACCTGGTCGACATTGACATGGTCGACATGGACACATGGTCGACACATGAAAGGTCGACACATGAAAAGGTCGACATGAGTTTTTTTACTTTTTTTGGTGTTGTTTTTTGCGTAAAGTGACTGGGAACCCCAATTAGTGCACCGCGTCCCCTCGCATGGCTCGCTTCGCTCGCCATGCTTCGGGCATGGTGCCTTCGCTTCGCTCGGCACAGATTACCGTTCCAATCGTAGTCCACGTGGATCGTAAAGTATGGAAAAGTACCCCAAAAGAAAAAAAAGCTAAAAAACACATGTCGACCTTTTCATTTGTCGACCTTTCATGTGTCGACCATGTGTCCATGTCGACCATGTCAATGTCGACCAATAGTGGTCGACCTAATGACTCGACCATAACATGGTCGGCCATCTGAACGGATACCAAGCCAGCCCAGGTGTCAGTTCATCAGTGCATTCGCCTTCTGGGGAAGATGGTTGCCTCCTACGAGGCATTCCAGTACGGAACATTTCATGCATGGTCCTTCCAACTGGATCTCCTAGACAAGTGGTCGGGTTCTCACCTACACATGCACCAGAGGATACATCTGTCGCCGAAAGCCAGGATTTCACTCCTATGGTGGCTACAACTGCCTCACCTTCTAGATGGCCGCACGTTCGGGGTTCAGAACTGCATCCTTCTAACCACGGATGCAAGTCTCAGAGGTTGGGGTGCAGTCACCCAAGGGGAAATCTTCCAAGGAAGGTGGTCAAGTCTGGAATCCAGCCTTCCAATAAATATTCTGGAACTAAGAGCCGTGTACAACGGTCTTCTACACGGGGCACATCTTCTAAAAGATCGGCCCAAGTTCAGTCGGACAATGTAACGACAGTGGCCTACATAAACCGACAGGGCGGAACGAAGAGCAGAGCTGCGATGTCAAAGGTGACAAGAATCCTCCTCTGGGCAGAAAAACACGCGGTGGCGCTGTCAGCAATCTTCATTCCGGGAGTGGACATCTGGGAAGCGTACTGCCTCAGCACGCACGATCTCCATCCAGGAGAGTGGGGCCTCCATCCGGAGGTGTTCACAGAGGTGACAAAGTCTTTGGGGCGTACCTCACATAGACATGATTGCCTCCCATCTCAACAAGAAGCTTCGTAGGTACTGTTCCAGGTCGAGAGACCCTCAAGCAGTGGCTGTGGACGCTCTGGTAACTCCGTGGGTGTTCAAGTCAGTGTACGTGTTCCCTCCACTTCCACTCATTCCAAGGATTCTAAAGCTCATAAAGAGAACAAGAGTTCAGGCTATCCTCATTGCTCCGGACTGGCCAAGAAGGGCTTGGTACGCGGATCTTCCTCTTCGAGAGGACTTTCTACAACAGGGGCCGTTCGCTTATCAAGACTTACCACGGCTACGTTTGACGACATGGAGATTGAACACCAGATATTAGCTCGGAAAGGCATTCCGAACAAGGTTATTCCTACCCTAATACAGGCTAGGAAAGAGGTAACGTCTAAACATTACCATCGCATTTGGAAAAAGTATGTGTCTTGGTGTGAATTCAAGAAGTTTCCTATGGTGGAGTTTCAACTTGGATGATTTCTCCTCTTCCTGCAAGCAGGTGTGGACATTGGGCCTGAGTTTGGAATCCCTGAAGGTCCAGATTTCGACCTTATCCATTTTCTTCCAGAAACATCTGGCTTCCCTCCCTGAGGTTCAGACTTGCTTAAATGGGGTTCTGCACATTCAGCCTCCCTTTGTGTCACCTACGGCACCCTGGGATCTTAACGTGGTGTTACAGTTCCTGCAATCGGATTGGTTCGAGCCTTTACAGGTGATTGAGGTCAAGTTTCTCACGTGGAAGGCTGTCACATTGTTGTCCTTAGCTTCTGCTAGACGTGTGTCGAAATTGGGGGCTTTGTCTTGTCAAAGCCCCGACGTAATCTTTCATGAAGATAGAGCTGAACTCAGGATGCGTCAGCAGTTCCTTCCAAAGGTTGTGTCGGCTTTTCATATCAACCAACCTATTATGGTGCCAGTTGCTACTGACTCCTCAATTCCATCAAAGTCCTTGGATGTTGTAAGGGCTCTAAAGATCTATGTGAAGAGGACTGCTCATCACAGAAAGTCGGACTCTACGTTTATTCTGTATGATCCCAAGAAAGTTGGGTGTCCTGCTTCTAAGCAGACGATTTCTCGCTGGATTAGGTTCACTATCCAGCATGCGTATTCTACAACAGGCTTTGCCGTGTCCGAAATCCGTAAAGGCCCACTCTACTCGTAAGGTGGGTTCTTCCTGGGCGGCTGCCCGGGGTGTCTCGGCTTTACAACTTTGCCGAGCGGCTACTTGGTCAGGGTCGAACACGTTTGCTAAGTTCTACTACAAGTTCGATACTTTGGCCTCTGAGGACCTAAAGTTTGGTCAATCAGTTCTGCAGGAGCCTCCGAGCTCTCCCTCCCATTCTGGGAGCTTTGGTACATCCCCATGGTACTAATGTGGACCCCAGCATCCTCTAGGACGTAAGAGAAAATAGGATTTTAATTACATACCGGTAAATCCTTTTCTCGTAGTCCGTAGAGGATGCTGGGCGCCCGCCCAGCGCTTCGTTTCCCTGCAGTGGTTACTTTAGTACTGCTTTGTTCTTGGTTTAGTACTGTGTTTTTACTTGGTTAAGTAATGTTGTTCAGCCATTGTGGAGTATTCGAGCTGTTTCGCTTGGTGTGCCTTGTATTTGTGAGCTGGTGTGAATCTCACCACTATCTGTAAATTCCTTCTCTCTAAGTTGTCCGTCTCCTAGAAAAACTCCTATGGATCTCCCCTAGCTGTGATAGGCTCCACTGAGCACATTTTCTAAACTGAGTCTGGTAGGAGGGGCATAGAGGGAGGAGCCAGCCCACACTATTAAACTCTTAAAGTGCCCATGGCTCCCAAGGGACCCATCTATACCTCATGGTACTAATGTGGACCCCTGCATCCTCTACGAACTATGAGAAAAGGATTTACCGGTAGGTAATTAAAATCCTATTTTCTATGAAAACACTATAGTGTAGCATTTCATATGCAGATACAGCCGTGGTCGCACACAGAATCTAGGCATGCCGCATATCATTTTAATCAGCAAAAGCTACTTTTGCGTCCTGTTCGCAATAGTCCTTCTGAGCACTACTCCTGGACATTCAGGGCCCGATGGTTTGTATACAACTCTGATGTTTGTAATACTGCACATGCACAGCACCCGTACTGCACATTTCCTGGCCCCAGCAGCGTGAATAAACCAGCCATCCTGAGTAACCTGAGGGTTTTGCAGATGGCCGATGTCCATGCAGATGATCCAGACGCACCAGCAGACCGTCTCCTGTGGCATTAGCATTTTTTTCATACAGACGCTGCAGCCATTCAGAGCACCCGAATACTAGAACACTCCACCTGAACACTCTCAGCATTCCTCCTGGTCATTTGAAGCACTTCACCTAATTTCTGTAATTGATTATGTCTCCTGAACACTCTGAGCTCTACACCTGATGACTCTCAACACTCCATCTGAACACTCTAATTTATTGCTCATTCTGTACTTCCCGCCTGAACACTCTTACTGAGCACTCCTCCTGATCAGAGCCGGCCACAGGCATAGGCAAACTAGGCAATTGCCTAGGGCATTTGATATGTCTAGGGGCATCAGCAGCTTCTGCTGATTAAAATGATATGTGGCATGCCTATATTCTGTGTGTAGCATTTCATATGCAGATACAGCCACAGTCTCACACAGTATATAGGCATGCTGCATATCATTTCAATCAGCAGAAGCCGCTTGTGCATCCTAGCCACATAACAATGCAAATAAGATGCATTTTCATAAAAAAAGGTGTGCCCGACATTAGCATTGAGGCAAGATTTAGGAGGACACATCTGTATCCAAGCAGAGACAGAGGTCACAGTGTTAGTGGCAGTGTGAGTGCTGTGTGCATGTGAGTGGGTTGGTTGTGCAGTAGTGTTCAGAATATGTGTAAGGAGCATTATGTGTGTCATGTAAAAATGCATTAATAATGTGCAACATATGTGTAAGGGGCACTATGTGTGTCATTATGTGTATAAGAGTATTAATAATGTGCGGCATATGTGTAACAGGGTACTACTGTATGTGTGTCATTATGTGTATAGGGGCACTAATAATGTGCAGCAAATGTGTAGGGGGCACTATGCATGTCATTATGTGTATAAGGACATTAATAATGTGCGGCATATGTGTAAGGGACACTGTGGTAGATGTATTAACCTGTAGAAGGCATAAGGAAGTGATAAACCAGTGATAAAGCAGTGTTAAGTGCAAGGTGATAATGCACCAGCCAATCAGCTCCTAACAGTTAATTTACATATGGGAGCTGATTGGCTGGTATGTTTATCACCTTGCATTTATCACTTGTTTATCACTTCCTTATGCCTTCTCCAGGTTAATACATCTGCCCCATTATGTGTAAAAGGGCATTAATAAAGGGTGTCATAATGTGTAAGGCGCATTATGTTTATAAGGACATTAATAAGGTGTCTCATATGTGTAAGGGGCATTACTGTTTGGAATTAGGTGTATAAATGCATTACTACTGTGTGGCATTATGTGTATACGGTGCTCTACTATGTGGCGTTGCATATAGAAAGGGCACTACTGTGTCGTCTAACATGAACAAAGAGCAATAGGGTGTGGTGTAATGTGAATAAAGAGCAATTCAGTGTGATGTAATGTGAATAAGGGGCTCTACTGTGAGGAGTAACGTTTATAAGGTAAAGTGGTACTACTGTGGGATGTAATATGAATTATGGACACTATTGCATGAGCAAATGTGAATAAAGTTGCGGTACTGAGTGACGTAATTGGAATTGGGGGTACTATTGTGTGGCCATGCCCCTTGCCAGCAAAAACACACCCCTTTTTGGGCTGTGCGCAAAATGTGCGAACTGTTCCAATTTAAAATATAGGGGGTACAAACACCAAAATAAGGACTGCTATGGGTGAGGGGTGATGGTGCTGGGAAAGAGGTGCAAGGTCAGAGGCGAAACCAGCGGTGGTGCTAGGGGGCACCAGCCAAAATCTTGCCTAGGGCATCATATTGGTTAGGGCCGGCTCTGCTCCTGATCATTCTGAACACTCATTTTTCCTTCTGAGCACCCTGAGCTCTCCACCTCATCCTCACCATTCCACTGGGACTATCTAATGTTAGTGGGTCAGTGGGTCTTAAAAAAATTAGTAAGTAAATAGGTCCATAGAACGTAAGACATACGGAAGGTTACACCCACCATCCTAAAATCCAATATTAGATAAATAAAAAAGCATCCATCCCACCCTCAAAGAACAAACAAAATAAAACATCCCCAATTCACCCCATTCCATACGTACCTACTTGAAAAGAAAAGGGAGATTATAGGGTGTGTCTAGTCCCACCCATGGGGCATATCTATTAGTCATTATACATTCAGTATATGACATACACATGTGTTATGAAATGTACGGAACTATGTATATATCTGGCTGGTTGTGTTTTAGTGGCTGGCCTGTCTCCAGCAATTAGCCAGATATTAAATGTTCTGCTGCTGTCATGCCTGAAATGTCTGAGAGCCTTTTCTGTCAGCCCAGGGCACTATACGTAGGCTTAAGGTGCACAGCCAGTCAGTCCTATGGACAGACACCACCATCTAGGGTCATAGGTTCTGATTCTGAGTCGCAGGCAGACGTGGCCTGAGTCTTTATACTAGTGGTGCGGCCTGAGATGCTCACTCCATGGAAATGACGCACCATTGGAACTAGCTCCAGCCCTGTGGCATGTGCAGTTTCTCAGTCTGAGTATGGCATCCTATGTAAGCTGTTGTGTGTCTCCAGACACATCTGCTGTCAGCGATACTCCTGCATCCGCCTAGCCACCACCTCCCAGGAACGTTCACTAAATCCCACACTGCCTACGTTCAGCTTCATCCTAGTCTTGGTGCTGTAACAATCGGGACACATGCGTGATGATTAGAAATTTCGTAGCCTGTAAATTCGCAGCTACTCAGGCATGTGCGCACAAGCATGAACTAGGCCCTAAGTTTGGACGTGCAGGGCTTCTGTAGCCCCGTAGGACATAAAGTATCAGAGATACTTCTATGATGATGCAGCTACAAATTCCGACATCAACCACTGGACCACCACGGCTGTTACTGCGGAGGAGCCGACCCAGGACATTAGGAATGATGCGGACCGGAATGGAGATACACCCTTGCCCTCCCGACCCAGCTTGCCGCTGGATCTCCTGCACCCAGCATGGGGATCTCTTGAACCCAGTGGATGGGTTTCCACTTGCATACACATAAGCCTAATGGAATCTCACAGTAGCATAAGGTGGGTTTTGCTTCTGCAGCTGCCCGCAACTACTGTACAGCCACTTTGAGGGCCACTTATTATATAAATTGGGGTGTAAAGTTATAATGTGGAAAGATTGTTCGTGATCGTGGCACTTTAGTTACAAGGAAATCTGTGGTACATTTGGTTGTATGACAGGTTGCTATACTGTCTGGGAAGGGTCCACCCTCCACCTAACAAGACCTTGATCTTGGCTGGAATTAGCTACTGAAACGAGGTGCACCTAGAGGACCAAGTTGTTGTTTTTCATTCTCTTCTCCTCGTTGATGGTATTTTTGTTTTCTTTATAACCTAATATTCCTTCTCTCTATCCAGACAAAGCTTTTAGTCTTAGTTTCTAAGACAAACATATTTCATTTTGGCATAAATCTTTGATCCAGCAAGCTGTATTTGTGCTTTGCTGTGTTCTGTCCCTCTGATTCTGCACTCTCTGTATGTGCGTAGCTGAGAACGATTCTGGCTCATGTTGCTGACCTAACCCCACATCGCTTCTGATCTAACCCCACTCAGTTACATTATGTCAGGTAGAATGAGGATCACCATCAGAGCCTGACCACAGTGAGGAACAGTCTCAAACAGTCTGGTTATTACTGTCTGCCTCAGACGTGTTCATTTACAGTATAGCTAATGGCAGATTAGGAAACAGTTGTGTGTGGGATTTTACCAATATAGGGGAACCTCTCGCTCAGAATCGTATGGCGTTGCTGGACTGTCTGTTGCTTATTTGGATGCTCCTCCGATTGGTCGTGTTATGCTGTAGTGAGGCTGCGCGATCCCGAGGGCCAGACTGACGAGGTTATCAGTGATAAGTGGAGGTGTATCAGGGAAACTGACTGCTTCACTTAGATGCACTGCACAAAATAAATATAAACATTTTTTAAATAAGCATTTTTACATGGTGCACTACTAATCCCAGCATGTCCTGTGCTTGTAGTAAATCAGAAGAATTAGACATAAAATACAATATAAAGAACAGTAGAAATAATATCAGCCGCTCTCATACAGGGACATGTTCTATCAGCCTCCCTCATACAGGAACATGGTCTATCAGCCTCCTTCATACAGGAACATAGTCTATCAGCCTCCCTCATACAGGAACATGGTCTATCAGCTTCTCTCATACAGGAACATGGTCTATCAGCCTCCCTTATGCAGGAACATGTTCTATCAGCCTTCCTCATACAGGAACATGGTCTATCAGCCTCCTTCATACAGGAACATAGTCTATCAGCCTCCCTCATACAGGAACATGTTCTATCAGCCTCCCATATACAGGAACATGGTCTATCAGCCTCCCTTATGCAGGAACATGTTCTATCAGCCTTCCTCATACAGGAACATGTTCTATCAGCCTCTCTCATACAGGAACATGTTCTATCAGCCTCCCTCATACAGGAACATGGTCTATCAGCCTCCTTCATACAGGAACATGTTCTATCAGCCTCCCTCATACAGGAACATGGTCTATCAGCCTCCTTCATACAGGAACATAGTCTATCAGCCTCCCTCATACAGGAACATGGTCTATCAGCTTCTCTCATACAGGAACATGGTCTATCAGCCTCCCTTATGCAGGAACATGTTCTATCAGCCTTCCTCATACAGGAACATGGTCTATCAGCCTCCCTTATGCAGGAACATGGTCTATCAGCCTCCCATATACAGGAACATGGTCTATCAGCCTCCCTTATGCAGGAACATGTTCTATCAGCCTTCCTCATACAGGAACATGGTCTATCAGCCTCCTTCATACAGGAACATAGTCTATCAGCCTCCCTCATACAGGAACATGTTCTATCAGCCTCCCATATACAGGAACATGGTCTATCAGCCTCCCTTATGCAGGAACATGTTCTATCAGCCTTCCTCATACAGGAACATGTTCTATCAGCCTCTCTCATACAGGAACATGTTCTATCAGCCTCCCTCATACAGGAACATGGTCTATCAGCCTCCTTCATACAGGGACATGTTCTATCAGCCTCCCTCATACAGGAACATGGTCTATCAGCTTCTCTCATACAGGAACATGGTCTATCAGCCTCCTTCATACAGGAACATGTTCTATCAGCCTCCCTCATACAGGAACATGGGGGTCATTCCGAGTTGTTCACTCGTTGCCGAATTTTGCTATTTTGCGATTAGTCGCTTACTGCGCATGCGCAATGTTCGCAGAGCGCATGCGCTTAGTTATTTTACTCAAAAGTTTGGTATTTTACTCACGGCATTACGAGGATTTTTCTTCGTTCTGGTGATCGTAGTGTGATTGACAGGAAGTGGGTGTTTCTGGGCGGAAACTTCCCGTTTTATGAGTGTGTGTGAAAAAACGCTGCCGTTTCTGGGAAAAACGCGGGAGTGTCTGGAGAAACGGGGGAGTGCCTGGGCGAACGCTGGGTGTGTTTGTGACGTCAAACCAGGAACGAAACTGACTGAACTGATCGCAGTGGCAGAGTAAGTGTCGAGCTACTCAGAAACTGCTAAGAAATTTGTATTCGCAATTTTGCGAATCTTTCGTTCACAATTCTGCTAAGCTAAGATTCACTCCCAGAGGGCGGCGGCTTAGCGTGTGCAATGCTGCTCAAAGCAGCTAGCGAGCGGACAACTCGGAATGAGGGCCCATGTTCTATCAGCCTCCCTTATACAGGAACATGGTCTATCAGCCTCCCTTATGCAGGAACATGTTCTATCAGCCTCCCTTATACAGGAACATGGTCTATCAGCCTCCCTCATACAGGAACATAGTCTATCAGCCTTCCTCATACAGGAACGTGGTCTATCAGCCTCTCTCATACAGGAACATGGTCTATCAGCCTCCCTTATGCAGGAACATGTTCTATCAGCCTCCCTTATACAGGAACATGGTCTATCAGCCTCCCTCATACAGGAACATAGTCTATCAGCCTTCCTCATACAGGAACATGTTCTATCAGCCTCCCTTATACAGGAACATGGTCTATCAGCCTCCCTCATACAGGAACATAGTCTATCAGCCTTCCTCATACAGGAACGTGGTCTATCAGCCTCTCTCATACAGGAACATGGTCTATCAGCCTCCCTTATGCAGGAACATGTTCTATCAGCCTCCCTCATACAGGAACATAGTCTATCAGCCTCCCTCATACAGGAACATGTTCTATCAGCCTCCCTTATACAGGAACATGGTCTATCAGCCTCCCTCATACAGGAACATAGTCTATCAGCCTTCCTCATACAGGAACATGTTCTATCAGCCTCTCTCATACAAGGACATGTTCAATCAGTCTCTCAGCCTCCCTCATACAGGAACATGGTTTATCAGCCTCTCTTATACAGGAGCATGGTTTATCAGCCTCTCTCATACAGGAGCATGGTTTATCAGCCTCTTTCATATAGTAACATGGTCTATCAGACTTGCTGATACATGAACATGTTCTATCAGCCTCTCTCATACAGGGGGTGGTATTCAGTTTGCCAGCTGTTGGGATCCCGGCGCTCAGTATACCGGCGCCGGAATCCCGACATCCGGCATACCGACACCTATTCTCCCTCTTGGGGGTCCACGACCCCCCTGGAGGGAGAATAAATCCGTGCCCGCAGTGTGGCGAGCACAGCAAGCCTGCAAGGGGCTCATTTGCGCTTGCCCCGCTGTTGGCATGCCGGCGGTCGGGATCCCGGCGCCGGTGTGCTGGCCACCGGGAACCCGGCCGCCGGCAAACCATACTACACCCCATACAGGAACATGGTTTATCAGCCTCTCCCATACAGGAACATGTTCTATCAGTTTTTCTCATACAGGAACATGGTCTATCAGCTTCTCTAATACAGGGACATGTTGTATCAGTCTCCTCCATACAGGAACATGGTCTATCAGCTTCTCTCATACGGGGACATGTTGTATCAGTCTCCCCCATACAGGAACATGGTCTATCAGCCTCCTCCATACAGGAACATGTTCTATCAGTCTCTCAGCCTCCCTCATACAGGAACATAGTCTATCAGCCTCCTCCATACAGGAACATGTTCTATCAGTCTCTCAGCCTCCCTCATACAGGAACATAGTCTATCAGCCTCCCTCATACATGAACATGGTCTATCAGCCTCTCTCACACAGGGACATACTGTATTCTATAAGCCTCATAGAATCTCTCTTACAGGAGCATGATCCATCAGCCCCCCTCCCTCTCTCATACAGGAACTTGTTTATCATCTTCACAGCCTCTTGTACAGAAACATGTTCTATTAGCCTCTCTCATACAGGAACATTGTCCACCAGCCTCACAGCCTCTCATGCAGTAACATATTCTATCATCCTCACAGCCTCTTGTAAATTGGAGCATGTTTTTCATCCTCATAGCCTCTCATACAGAAACATGTTCTATTAACCTCACAAAATCTCTCCTACTGTACATAGACATTTTATATCAGCCTCTCACACAAGAACATACTTTCTCTATCGTCCTAAGTGGATGCTGGGGTTCCTGAAAGGACCATGGGGGGAATAGCGGCTCCGCAGGAGACAGGGCACAAAAAAGTAAAGCTTTACTAGGTCAGGTGGTGTGCACTGGCTCCTCCCCCCATGACCCTCCTCCAGACTCCAGTTAGATTTTGTGCCCGAACGAGAAGGGTGCAATCTAGGTGGCTCTCCTAAAGAGCTGCTTAGAGAAAGTTTAGTTTAGGTTTTTTTCTTTACAGTGAGTCCTGCTGGCAACAGGATCACTGCAACGTGGGACTTAGGGGGAAAGTAGTAAACTCACCTGCATGCAGAGTGGATTTGCTGCTTGGCTACTGGACACCATTAGCTCCAGAGGGATCGAACACAGGCCCAGCCGTGGAGTCCGGTCCCGGAGCCGCGCCGCCGACCCCCTTGCAGATGCTGAAGCGTGAAGAGGTCCGGAAACCGGCGGCTGAAGACTCCTCAGTCTTCATAAGGTAGCGCACAGCACTGCAGCTGTGCGCCATTTTCCTCTCAGCACACTTCACTGGGCAGTCACTGAGGGTGCAGAGCGCTGGGGGGGGGCGCTCTGAGAGGCAAATATAAACCTTATACAAGGCTAAAAATACCTCACATATAGCCCATAGGGGCTATATGGAGATATTTAACCCCTGCCTGACTGGAAAAATAGCGGGAGAAGAACCCGCCGAAAAAGGGGCGGGGCCTATCTCCTCAGCACACGGCGCCATTTTCTGTCACAGCTCCGCTGGTCAGAACGGCTCCCAGGTCTCTCCCCTGCACTGCACTACAGAAACAGGGTAAAACAGAGAGGGGGGGCACATTAATGGCTATATATATATATATTAAAGCAGCTATAAGGGAGCACTTAATATAAGGATATCCCTTGTATATATAGCGCTTTGTGGTGTGTGCTGGCAGACTCTCCCTCTGTCTCCCCAAAAGGGCTAGTGGGTCCTGTCTTCATTAGAGCATTCCCTGTGAGTTTGCGGTGTGTGTCGGTACGTGGTGTCGACATGTATGAGGACGATATTGGTGTAGAGGCGGAGCAATTGCCAAATATGCAGATGTCACCCCCCAGGGGGTCGACACCAGAATGGATGCCTTTATTTGTGGAATTACGTGATGGTTTATCTTCCCTTAAACAGTCAGTTGAGGACATGAGGCGGCCGGACAATCAATTAATGCCTGTCCAGGCGCCTCAAACACCGTCAGGGGCTGTAAAACGCCCTTTGCATCAGTCGGTCGACACAGACCCAGACACGGGCACTGATTCCAGTGACGACGGTAGAAATTCAAACGTATTTTCCAGTAGGGCCACACGTTATATGATTTTGGCAATGAAGGAGACGTTACATTTAGCTGATACTACAGATACCGTAAAACAGGGTATTATGTATGGTGTGAAAAAACTACAAACAGTTTTTCCTGAATCAGAAGAATTAAATGACGTGTGTGATGAAGCGTGGGTTGCTCCTGATAAAAAGTTGATAATTTCAAAAAAGTTATTGGCATTATACCCTTTCCCGCCAGAGGTTAGGGCGCGCTGGGAAACACCCCCTAAGGTGGACAAGGCGCTCACACGCTTATCCAAACAAGTGGCGTTACCCTCTCCTGAGACGGCCGCACTTAAGGATCCATCAGATAGAAAGATGGAAGTTATTCAAAAGAATATATACACACATGCAGGTGTTATACTACGACCAGCTATAGCAACTGCCTGGATGTGCAGTGCTGGAGTAGTTTGGTCAGAATCCCTGATTGAAAATATTGATACCCTAGATAGGGACAATGTTTTACTGTCGTTAGAACAAATAAAGGATGCATTTATCTATATGCGTGATGCACAGAGGGATATTTGCACACTGGCATCTCGGGTGAGTGCTATGTCCATTTCAGCCAGAAGAGCCTTATGGACACGACAGTGGACAGGCGATGCGGATTCAAAACGTCACATGGAGGTTTTGCCGTATAAAGGGGAGGAGTTATTTGGAGTTGGTCTATCAGACTTGGTGGCCACGGCTACTGCCGGGAAATCCACTTTTTTACCTCAAGTCACTCCCCAACAGAGAAAGGCACCGACCTTTCAACCGCAGCCTTTTCGCTCCTACAAAAATAAGAGAGCAAAGGGCTTGTCGTACCTGCCACGAGGCAGAGGAAGAGGGAAGAGACACCAACAGGCAGCTCCTTCCCAGGAACAGAAGCCCTCCCCGGCTCCTGCAAAAACCTCAGCATGACGCTGGGGCCTCTCAAGCGGACTCGGGGACAGTGGGGGGCCGTCTCAAAAATTACAGCGCGCAGTGGGCTCACTCGCAGGTAGACCCCTGGATCCTGCAGATAATATCTCAGGGGTACAGGTTGGAATTAGAGACGGATCCTCCTCATCGTTTCCTGAAGTCTGCCTTACCAACCGTCTCTTCCGAAAGGGAGAGGGTGTTGGAAGCCATTCACAAGCTGTACGCTCAGCAGGTGATAGTCAAAGTACCCCTATTACAACAAGGAAAGGGGTATTATTCCACTCTATTTGTGGTACCGAAGCCGGATGGCTCGGTAAGGCCTATTCTAAATCTGAAGTCCTTGAACCTCTACATAAAAAAGTTCAAGTTCAAGATGGAGTCACTCAGAGCAGTGATAGCGAACCTGGAAGAAGGGGACTTTATGGTATCCTTGGACATCAAGGATGCGTATCTACACGTTCCGATTTACCCCGCACACCAGGGGTACCTCAGGTTCATTGTTCAAAACTGTCACTATCAGTTTCAGACGCTGCCGTTCGGATTGTCCACGGCGCCTCGGGTCTTTACCAAGGTAATGGCCGAGATGATGATTCTTCTTCGAAGAAAAGGCGTATTAGTTATCCCATACTTGGACGATCTCCTAATAAGGGCAAGGTCCAGAGAACAGCTGGAGACAGCTTTAGCACTATCTCAAGAGGTGCTAAGACAACACGGGTGGATTCTGAATATTCCAAAATCCCATTTAATCCCGACAACTCGTCTGCTGTTCCTAGGAATGATTCTGGACACGGTTCAGAAAAAGGTTTTCCTTCCAGAGGAAAAAGCCAAGGAGTTATCCGATCTGGTCAGGAACCTCCTAAAACCAGGAAAAGTGTCAGTACATCAATGCACAAGAGTCCTGGGAAAAATGGTGGCTTCTTACGAAGCAATTCCATTCGGCAGATTCCATGCAAGAATATTCCAAAGGGATCTGTTGGACAAATGGTCAGGGTCGCATCTGCAGATGCACCTGCGAATAACCCTGTCACCAAAGACAAGGGTGTCACTTCTGTGGTGGTTGCAGAAGGCTCACCTATTAGAAGGCCGCAGATTCGGCATTCAGGATTGGATCCTGGTGACCACGGACGCCAGCCTGAGAGGCTGGGGAGCAGTCACACAAGGAAGAAACTTCCAGGGAGTATGGACGAGTCTGGAAAAGTCTCTTCACATAAACATTCTGGAACTAAGAGCAATCTACAATGCTCTAAGCCAGGCGGAACTTCTCCTACAAGGAAAGCCGGTGTTGATTCAGTCGGACAACATCACGGCGGTCGCCCATGTAAACAGGCAGGGCGGCACAAGAAGCAGGAGTGCAATGGCAGAAGCTGCCAAGATTCTTCGCTGGGCGGAGAATCACGTGATAGCACTGTCAGCAGTGTTCATCCCGGGCGTGGACAACTGGGAAGCAGACTTCCTCAGCAGACACGATCTTCATCCGGGAGAGTGGGGTCTACATCCAGAAGTCTTCAACATGTTAATAGACCGTTGGGAAAGACCAATTGTAGACATGATGGCGTCTCGCCTCAACAAGAAACTGGACAAATATTGCGCCAGGTCAAGAGATCCACAGGCAATAGCTGTGGACGCACTGGTAACTCCTTGGGTGTACCAGTCAGTGTATGTGTTTCCTCCTCTGCCGCTCATACCAAAGGTATTGAAGATCATACGGCAAAGAAGAGTAAGAACAATACTAGTGGTTCCGGATTGGCCGAGAAGGACTTGGTATCCGGAACTTCAAGAGATGCTCACGGACGAACCGTGGCCTCTACCTCTGAGAAGGGACCTGCTACAGCAGGGTCCCTGTCTTTTTCAAGACTTACCGCGGCTGCGTTTGACGGCATGGCGGTTGAACGCCAGATCCTAAAAGGGAAAGGCATTCCAGAAGAAGTCATTCCTACCTTGATTAAGGCACGGAAGGAAGTCACCGTGAAACATTATCACCGCATTTGGCGAAAATATGTAGCGTGGTGCGAGGATCGGAGGGTTCCGACGGAGGAATTCCAACTGGGTCGTTTCCTACATTTCCTGCAATCAGGATTATCTATGGGTCTCAAATTGGGATCCATTAAGGTTCAAATTTCGGCCCTGTCAATATTCTTCCAAAAAGAATTGGCCTCTGTCCCTGAGGTCCAGACTTTTGTCAAGGGAGTACTGCATATACAGCCTCCTGTGGTGCCTCCGGTGGCACCGTGGGATCTAAATGTAGTTTTAGATTTCCTCAAATCCCATTGGTTTGAACCATTGAAAAAGGTGGATTTGAAATATCTCACATTGAAAGTGACTATGTTACTAGCCCTGGCCTCTGCCAGGAGAGTATCTGAATTGGCGGCTTTATCTTATAAAAGTCCTTATCTAATCTTCCATTCGGATAGGGCAGAACTGCGGACTCGTCCGCATTTTCTCCCTAAAGTGGTATCAGCATTTCATCTGAACCAACCTATTGTGGTGCCTGCGGCCACTAGCGACTTGGAGGACTCCAAGTTGTTGGACGTTGTCAGAGCCTTAAAAATATACATTGCAAGGACGGCTGGAGTCAGAAAATCTGACTCGCTGTTTATATTGTATGCACCCAACAAGTTGGGCGCACCTGCTTCTAAGCAGTCGATTGCTCGTTGGATTTGTAACACAATTCAACTTGCACATTCTGTGGCAGGCCTGCCACAGCCTAAAACTGTAAAAGCCCACTCCACAAGGAAGGTGGGCTCATCTTGGGCGGCTGCCCGAGGGGTCTCGGCATTACAACTCTGCCGAGCAGCTACGTGGTCGGGGGAGAACACGTTTGTAAAATTTTACAAATTTGATACCCTGGCAAAGGAGGACCTGGAGTTCTCTCATTCGGTGCTGCAGAGTCATCCGCACTCTCCCGCCCGTTTGGGAGCTTTGGTATAATCCCCATGGTCCTTTCAGGAACCCCAGCATCCACTTAGGACGATAGAGAAAATAAGAATTTACTTACCGATAATTCTATTTCTCGGAGTCCGTAGTGGATGCTGGGCGCCCATCCCAAGTGCGGATTATCTGCAATACTTGTACATAGTTATTGTTAACTAATTCGGGTTATTGTTAAGGAGCCATCTTTAAGAGGCCCTTTCTGTTGTCATACTGTTAACTGGGTTTAGATCACAAGTTGTACGGTGTGATTGGTGTGGCTGGTATGAGTCTTACCCGGGATTCAAAATGCCTCCCTTATTGTGTATGCTCGTCCGGGCACAGTACCTAACTGGAGTCTGGAGGAGGGTCATGGGGGGAGGAGCCAGTGCACACCACCTGACCTAGTAAAGCTTTACTTTTTTGTGCCCTGTCTCCTGCGGAGCCGCTATTCCCCCCATGGTCCTTTCAGGAACCCCAGCATCCACTACGGACTCCGAGAAATAGAATTATCGGTAAGTAAATTCTTATTTTATCTAGTATTTTACTAGGAACACATTCTATCAGCCTCATGGACCTCCTGTAGGAACATGTGCCTTCACAGCCCCTATTATACAGGAATATACTCAGTCAGCCTCCCTCATACAGAAATAGGTTTATCATCCTCACAGCCTCACATACAGGAACATGTTCCATCAGCCTTAGTTATCCTAGGCGCATATTAGACTTCAAATTAAAACTGATGTTTCTTCTGCTCTGACATCATAAGTCTGCATTGTGTCTGATTTTATTCCGCTGTGCGAGGCAAGACAGTGAAATAACATCTGTTTCCGCCTGATGACTGGCTGCTTGTAGGATATTCCATTTGCAGAATAATCTAGTGACATGTAATCCCAAGCCTGTGCCAGTAACAAGACATTTAAATGAGCCGGTAGGGAATGCAGTCAGGGCAAATGTTCTGGGCAGTGGCAACTTGTGTTTTATGCGCTCTGCAAGTAGGACCACCGATAATATGATAATGCTGCAGGAAGGACAGGAACCCAGCAGTTACCAATCCGTACACTATGAGGACAGGCTGCTTTAGCTGAGTGCTGTGCATACAGCCCCTAACACTCTGGCATTCCGCACTTTGCTGTCAATGCACAAAGATACCCTGATTTTACCTGTACCTGGTAGATGGCCTTCGTCGCTGATTTCAATAATGCGGGGGTTGGTGTGTCAGCAGGCCAGAAACCCACGTCGCCCATTGATGTAGCACATGCCACCATACACATGATTCCTTCTGCCCGGACACAGTATTAAAATGTTTGTGCCAATACTAAAAGATCTGTCCGCCTCTGAGTGTCAGTAAGGGGCACTGCTGCAGGGGCCGATAGAGAAGGAAAACCAGCCTGGGAAATTTATGGAAGCAGGCCTAATGTGGGTGTGGTCTGAAGAGGGGGTGGGGTCTGTTGAGGCTCATAGGGTCTGATTGTACGCAATTGTGGCCTTTCTTGTGTCTTTTGCTGCAGTTGTGTCTGAGACCAGGGGCGGATTGGGAACTAAGGGGGTCATTCAGACCTGATTGCACGCTAGCGTTTTTTGCAGCGCTGCGATCTGGTCAGAACTGTGCATGCGTATGCAGGCGCGTCGCACGGGTACAAAGCGGATCGTTGCTGTGCGATGGGTTTTACGAAGAATCCATTCGCATGGGCAATCGCAAAGAGATTGACAGGAAGAGGGCGTTTGTGGGTGGCAACTGACCGTTTTCAGGGAGTGGTTGGAAAAACGCAGGCGTGTCCAAGCGTTTGCAGGGTGGGTGTCTGACGTCAATTCCGGGCCCAGACAGGATGAAGTGATCGCAGCGGCTAAGTAGGTTCTGGGCAACTCACAAACTGCACAAAGTTTAGTTGTAACGTTCGGCTGCACATGCGATCCTACACTTGCACAGCTAAAGTACACTCCCTAGTAGGCGGCGACTATCTGATCGCAGCGCTCCTAAAAACTGCTAGCGAGCGATCAGGTCTGAATGACCCCCTAAAAGTGGCCCTGTAGAAGTGGCCCGACATGGGCACACAAGAGGTACATTATAACATACTGTGTAGCCATGGTAGCATCACTGGATGGCAGAGTTGCTGCACTGCAGAGTTGGAATAAGAGAATGGTGAGCCCTATGTCCAATCCGCGCATGCACTGATGTGATGGTTGGTCAGTGAGGGTCGGTTAGCAATGCATTGGAAGATGTCAGGAAATGTTTCAGGAACCGGGCGCAGATGCAGCACCAGGCAGACATACTATTTACATTTCTCTATCGTCCTAGTGGATGCTGGGGTTCCTGAAAGGACCATGGGGAATAGCGGCTCCGCAGGAGACAGGGCACAAAAAGTAAAGCTTTTCCGATCAGGTGGTGTGCACTGGCTCCTCCCCCTATGACCCTCCTCCAGACTCCAGTTAGATTTTTGTGCCCGGCCGAGAAGGGTGCAATCTAGGTGGCTCTCCTAAAGAGCTGCTTAGAGAAAGTTTAGCTAGGTTTTTTATGTTACAGTGATTCCTGCTGGCAACAGGATCACTGCAGCGAGGGACTGAGGGGAGAAGGAGTCAACTCACCTGCGTGCAGGATGGATTGGCTTCTTGGCTACTGGACATCAAGCTCCAGAGGGACGATCACAGGTACAGCCTGGATGGTCACCGGAGCCGCGCCGCCGGCCCCCTTGCAGATGCTGAAGACAGAAGAGGTCCAGAATCGGCGGCTGAAGACTCCTGCAGTCTTCTAAAGGTAGCGCACAGCACTGCAGCTGTGCGCCATTTTCCTCTCAGCACACTTCACACGGCAGTCACTGAGGGTGCAGGGCGCTGGGAGGGGGGCGCCCTGGGAGGCAAAATGAGTACCTATAAAGGCTAAAAATACCTCACATATAGCCCTAGAGGCTATATGGAGATATTTAACCCCTGCCTGATTTCTCAAAATAGCGGGAGACGAGCCCGCCGGAAAAGGGGCGGGGCCTATCTCCTCAGCACACGGCGCCATTTCCTCTCACAGCTCCGCTGGTCAGGACGGCTCCCAGGTCTCTCCCCTGCACTGCACTACAGAAACAGGGTAAAACAGAGAGGGGGGGCAAATTTATGGCGATATTTTTATATAACAAAGCAGCTATAGGGGAGCACTTATTATAAGGCTATCCCTGATATATATATAGCGCTTTTGGTGTGTGCTGGCAAACTCTCCCTCTGTCTCCCCAAAGGGCTAGTGGGTCCTGTCTTCATTAGGAGCATTCCCTGTGTGTCTGCTGTGTGTCGGTACGTGTGTGTCGACATGTATGAGGACGATATTGGTGTGGAGGCGGAGCAATTGCCAAATATGGGGATGTCACCTCCTAGGGGGTCGACACCAGAATGGATGCCTTTATTTATGGAACTACGGGATAGTGTCAACACGCTAAAGCAGTCGTTTGACGACATGAGACGGCCGGACAATCAATTAGTGCCTGTCCAGGCGACTCAAACACCGTCAGGGGCTGTGAAACGCCCTTTGCCTCAGTCGGTCGACACAGACCCAGACACAGGCGATGACTCCAGTGGTGACGGTGACGAATCAACCGTATTTTCCAGTAGGGCCACACGTTATATGATTTTGGCAATGAAGGAGGCGTTACATTTAGCTGATACTACAGGTACCACTAAACAGGGTATTATGTGGGGTATGAAAAAACTACCTATAGTTTTTCCTGAATCAGAAGAACTAAATGACGTGTGTAATGAAGCGTGGGTTGCCCCTGATAAAAAGCTGATAATTTCAAAGAAATTATTGGCATTATACCCTTTCCCGCCAGAGGTTAGGGAGCGCTGGGAAACACCTCCTAGGGTGGACAAGGCGCTAACACGCTTATCTAAACAAGTGGCGTTACCCTCTCCTGAGACGGCCGCACTTAAAGATCCATCAGATAGGAGGATGGAAAATATCCAAAAAAGTATATACACACATGCAGGTGTTATACTACGACCAGCTGTAGCAACTGCCTGGATGGGCAGTGCGGGGGTAGTTTGGTCAGAATCCCTGATTGAAAATATTGATACCCTGGACAGGGACAATATTCTACTGTCGTTAGAACAAATAAAGGATGCATTTCTTTATATGCGTGATGCACAGAGGGATATATGCACACTGGCATCACGGGTAAGTGCTATGTCCATTTCGGCCAGAAGAGCTTTATGGACGCGACAGTGGACAGGCGATGCGGATTCAAAACGGCATATGGAAGTTTTGCCGTATAAGGGGGAGGAGTTATTTGGAGTCGGTCTATCAGATTTGGTGGCCACGGCTACAGCCGGGAAATCCACCTTTCTACCTCAAGTCACTCCCCAACAGAAAAAGGCACCGACTTTTCAACCGCAGCCCTTTCGTTCCTTTAAAAATAAGAGAGCAAAGGGCTATTCATATTTGCCACGAGGCAAAGGTCGAGGGAAGAGACAGCAACACGCAGCTCCTTCCCAGGATCAGAAGCCCTCCCCGGCTTCTACAAAAGCCTCAGCATGACGCTGGGGCTTCTCAAGCGGACTCGGGGACGGTGGGCGGTCGTCTCAAAAATTACAGCGCGCAGTGGGCTCACTCGCAAGTAGATCCCTGGATCCTGCAGATAATATCTCAGGGATACAGGTTGGAATTAGAGACAGATCCACCTCGCCGTTTCCTGAGGTCTGCTTTACCAACGTCCCCCTCCGAAAGGGAGACGGTGTTGGAAGCCATTCACAAGCTGTACTCTCAGCAGGTGATAGTCAAGGTACCTCTTCTGCAACAAGGGAAGGGGTATTATTCCACTCTTTTTGTGGTACCGAAGCCGGATGGCTCGGTAAGGCCTATTCTAAATCTGAAGTCCTTGAACCTGTACATAAAGAAGTTCAAGTTCAAAATGGAGTCACTCAGAGCAGTGATAGCGAACCTGGAAGAGGGGAACTTTATGGTATCCTTGGACATCAAGGATGCGTATCTCCACGTTCCAATTTACCCCTCACACCAGGGGTACCTCAGGTTCGTTGTACAAAACTGTCACTATCAGTTTCAGACGCTGCCGTTCGGATTGTCCACGGCACCTCGGATCTTTACAAAGGTAATGGCCGAGATGATGATTCTTCTTCGAAGAAAAGGCGTATTAATTATCCCATACTTGGACGATCTCCTAATAAGGGCGAGGTCCAGAGAACAGCTAGAGATGGGATTAGCACTGTCTCAAGAAGTGCTAAAACAGCACGGGTGGATTCTGAATATTCCAAAATCCCAGTTAATGCCGACAACTCGTCTGCTGTTCCTAGGGATGATTCTGGACACGGTTCAGAAAAAGGTTTTTCTCCCGGAGGAAAAAGCCAAGGAGTTATCCGAGCTTGTCAGGAACCTCCTAAAACCAGGAAAGGTGTCTGTACATCAATGCACAAGAGTCCTGGGAAAAATGGTGGCTTCTTACGAAGCGATTCCATTCGGCAGATTCCACGCAAGAATTTTCCAAAGGGATCTGTTGGACAAATGGTCAGGGTCGCATCTTCAGATGCACCTACGGATAACCCTGTCTCCAAGGACAAGGGTGTCTCTTCTGTGGTGGTTGCAGAGTGCTCATCTATTGGAGGGCCGCAGATTCGGCATACAGGATTGGATCCTGGTGACCACGGACGCCAGCCTGAGAGGCTGGGGAGCAGTCACACAAGGAAGAAACTTCCAGGGAGTATGGACGAGCCTGGAAACGTCTCTTCACATAAACATTCTGGAACTAAGAGCAATATACAATGCTCTAAACCAGGCAGAACCTCTGCTTCAGGGAAAACCGGTATTGATCCAGTCGGACAACATCACGGCAGTCGCCCATGTGAACAGACAGGGCGGCACAAGAAGCAGGAGGGCAATGGCAGAAGCTGCAAGGATTCTTCGCTGGGCAGAGAATCATGTGATAGCACTGTCAGCAGTGTTCATCCCGGGAGTGGACAACTGGGAAGCAGACTTCCTCAGCAGACACGATCTTCACCCGGGAGAGTGGGGACTTCATCCAGAAGTCTTCCACATGCTGGTAACCCGTTGGGAAAGACCAATGGTGGACATGATGGCGTCTCGCCTCAACAAAAAACTGGACAGGTATTGCGCCAGGTCAAGAGATCCGCAGGCAATAGCTGTGGACGCGCTGGTAACGCCTTGGGTGTACCAGTCGGTGTATGTGTTTCCTCCTCTGCCTCTCATACCAAAAGTATTGAGAATTATACGGCAAAGAGGCGTAAGAACGATACTAGTGGTTCCGGATTGGCCAAGGAGGACTTGGTACCCGGAACTTCAAGAGATGATCACGGAAGATCCGTGGCCTCTACCTCTAAGGAGGGACTTGCTTCAGCAGGGTCCCTGTCTGTTTCAAGACTTACCGCGGCTGCGTTTGACGGCATGGCGGTTGAACGCCGGATCCTAAAGGAAAGAGGCATGCCGGAAGAAGTCATTCCTACTTTGATTAAAGCAAGGAAGGAAGTAACCGTGCAACATTATCACCGAATTTGGCGAAAATATGTTGCGTGGTGCGAAGATCGGAGTGCTCCGACGGAGGAATTTCAACTGGGTCGATTCCTACATTTCCTGCAATCAGGATTGTCAATGGGTCTCAAATTGGGATCTATTAAGGTTCAAATTTCGGCCCTGTCGATTTTCTTTCAAAAAGAATTGGCTTCAGTCCCTGAAGTCCAGACCTTTGTTAAGGGAGTGCTGCATATACAGCCTCCTGTGGTGCCTCCAGTGGCACCGTGGGATCTAAATGTGGTTTTGGACTTCCTAAAATCTCATTGGTTTGAACCACTAAAAAAGGTGGATTTGAAATATCTCACATGGAAAGTGACCATGCTTCTAGCCCTGGCTTCTGCCAGGAGAGTGTCAGAATTGGCAGCTTTATCTTACAAAAGCCCATATCTGATTTTCCATTCGGACAGGGCAGAACTGCGAACTCGTCCGCATTTTCTCCCTAAGGTGGTGTCAGCATTTCATCTGAACCAGCCTATTGTAGTGCCTGCGGCTACAAGTGACTTGGAGGACTCCAAGTTACTGGACGTTGTCAGAGCATTAAAAATATATATTGCAAGGACAGCTGGAGTCAGAAAATCTGACTCGTTGTTTATATTGTATGCACCCAACAAGATGGGTGCTCCTGCGTCTAAGCAGACGATTGCTCGTTGGATCTGTAGCACAATCCAACTTGCACATTCTGTGGCAGGCTTGCCACAGCCTAAATCTGTAAAGGCCCACTCCACAAGGAAGGTGGGCTCATCTTGGGCGGCTGCCCGAGGGGTCTCGGCATTACAACTTTGCCGAGCAGCTACGTGGTCAGGGGAGAACACGTTTGTAAAATTTTACAAATTTGATACTCTGGCTAAGGAGGACCTGGAGTTCTCTCATTCGGTGCTGCAGAGTCATCCGCACTCTCCCGCCCGTTTGGGAGCTTTGGTATAATCCCCATGGTCCTTTCAGGAACCCCAGCATCCACTAGGACGATAGAGAAAATAAGATTTTACTTACCGATAAATCTATTTCTCGGAGTCCGTAGTGGATGCTGGGCGCCCATCCCAAGTGCGGATTATCTGCATAAGTTGTACATAGTTATTGTTAACTAATTCGGGTTATTGTTAAAGGAAGCCATCTTTCAGAGGCTCCGCTGTTATCATACTGTTAACTGGGTTTAGATCACAAGTTGTACGGTGTGATTGGTGTGGCTGGTATGAGTCTTACCCGGGATTCAAAATCCTCCCTTATTGTGTACGCTCGTCCGGGCACAGTACCTAACTGGAGTCTGGAGGAGGGTCATAGGGGGAGGAGCCAGTGCACACCACCTGATCGGAAAAGCTTTACTTTTTGTGCCCTGTCTCCTGCGGAGCCGCTATTCCCCATGGTCCTTTCAGGAACCCCAGCATCCACTACGGACTCCGAGAAATAGATTTATCGGTAAGTAAAATCTTATTATATACATCATTTACAAACATACAAACTCATTTGCCGCTACAGTATGTACCCAGTTTTACATGGATTTGCAGGCCAAAACGGCAGATTCTGTGGGGGTGCAAAACTGGTCCTCCCCCATTCGGGTGTGAACCTAGTGTGTTCATGATGCAGAAGTAGGTGAGGTGGGATGTGTCATCTGTTCGTACATGACCCCAGATGCTTTTTCTATTTTGTTTGGTCTGTCTCTGCTCCAAGCTGTTTTACGCTCCCTGGAATCCCTGCGCTGTTACATTACTATATTATACTGCTAGTAAGCGAGAGGCCAAGATTGAAGTCATGTCCCTGCCAAAGTATTTTATCATTTTCCAAACATCCTCTAGGTGTTTCCAGCTCGCCTGATGAACTGAACAAGTACGATCCAGCGGAGGAAGAGCTGCGTGCTGAAATGGAAGAGGACAAGAAGAGGTACACTAACACTAAGGGATTGTGGGGAAACACACGGCCTCCAGAAGAGGTACACTAACACCAAGGGATTGTGGGGAAACACACGGCCTCTAGAAGAGGTACACGAACACTAAGGGATTGTGGGGAAACACACGGCCTCCAGAAGAGGTACACTAACACTAAGGGATTGTGGGGAAACACACAGCCTCCAGAAGAGGTACACTAACACTAAGGGATTGTGGGGAAACACACGGCCTCTAGAAGAGGTACACGAACACTAAGGGATTGTGGGGAAACACACGGCCTCCAGATGAGGTACACTAACACTAAGGGATTGTGGGGAAACACACGGCCTCCAGAAGAGGTACACTAACACTAACGGATTGTGGGGAAACACACGGCCTCCAGAAGAGGTACACTAACACTAAGGGATTGTGGGGAAACACACGGCCTCCAGCAGAGGTACACTAACACTAAGGGATTGTGGGGAAACACACGGCCTCCAGAAGAGGTACACTAACACTAAGGGATTGTGGGGAAACACACGGCCTCCGCTGGGCTGCTCTCCACATATACGCTTATGGAGTGTGTTTAAGGCAACCACCGGAATATACCTCATGCATCATTATATGCGCTTACAGGGCCTTATTCAGATGTGGTTGGAGGTGCGTCTCATGTTACAAAGTGCCGATGTTTGGTACTTTGCACACGCGCCCGACACCTACTGAGCATGTGCAGTGCGGGTCTGTGATGTTGGTGACACTACAGTGATTGACAGTCTGCTGCTGTTTGGGGGCAAAAAACGGAGGCATGTCGCCGCCGTTGTGGGGGCAAGACGAGGTCAGGATCCCTGGAGTACGGGGATTTCCTGGACTCTTTGTTGCATCAATGGACGCAGCTCGGATCAGTAATGCATGCAGGAGGCATGACATCCCTGCTGCGTTACCATATTAGTGCTATTGCTGCTGCTTCCATGTATGCTCACTCCAGCCACATCTGAATCAGGCCCTGTGGGGATTATTCTGCCTCGATTCTTCCTCAGGAGTATAGTTACAGCTTCCCTCTCGTGCAGGGATACGTCAGTATCAGTGTCGCATGAAAACACTACTTGATGTGAGATGTCAGTGGAGATGACCTTTTAAAGCACTGCAAATCCAGAAATGTAATGTAATGAACTTTATGTTTTAAATGCAGTGTTCCAGTTTGGTGACGGTGGTTCCCACTGTAGCCGCCTCCTTCTGCGCTGTGGGAACCTGTGTGAGGCATCTACAGAGAGGAGCAATCTACCACAATGGCCGCAGCCTGGCTACGTGTGGTACTCACCTCTTCTCCCCCTTTCTCATGAGTGCGCTGATGTTGTGACATAAGACAGCCCCATAGCCAATTGCAGCCACTCCCACACTTTATCCCAGTTTCATGGAAAGGGATGTGGATTAGCCCCCACCAGACTGGACCATGGTGCTCTTCATTTATTTTTATTATTATTTTAAAGTAAAAAAAAATAAAAAATCTTTATTTTATATTTTGTTGGCCTCTTGTAATAGTCATGAGTAACATCCCCAGACAAAGACAAGGCTTAATGTATTTGTCATATATGCTGTCTGCCACTTATATGAATGTCAGTTATTGTAGCCTGTAATCAGCTATTTGCAGTGTCCTTGAATAGGGTTCTGATAGGTGATCACACAGTAAGTGGATAACAGTGCTGATGTACTCCGTTCTTCATAGCGGCTAAACATTAATCATGTGCCCCTTACAGGGTGAGACAGAGCTGTGGATCACACCTACAGTACCAGTAGCAGATGCCCCATCTATGCACTACTTATGGCATATTTGTTTGACTAGTCTAGTGGATGCGATTTTATGCTGATACTTCTACAAACCCTTCCCCGATGTACAGCCGTGCAGCTGAATGTGCCCTTCCCCGGTGTACAGCCGTGCAGTGAAATGTGCCCTTCCCCAGTATACAGCTGTGCAGCTGTGCAGCTGAATGTCCCCTTCCCCGGTGTACAGCTTTGTAGCTGATTGTGTCCTTCCCCGGTGTACAGCCGTGCAGTAAAATGTGCCCTTCCCCCATATACAACTGTGCAGCTGAATGTGCCCTTTCCCAGTGTACAGCCGTACAGCTGAATATGCCCCCTCCCCCCCGTGGTGTGCAGCCAAATGTGCAAGAACTGAGACGCCCACATTGAGCGCCTTTAGATACAACCATGAAACTTGCACCAGCTCCATGCTACTCTAGGTGCAGATTCTACCGTCAGAGTATGTCCTTTGATGTGAGCTCTCAAGTGCCTGAGGTTGCAACCAGTTCAGTGTCAGGTCCGCAACACTCAGCAATAACGTGGACCATCTTTGTCCGTCTGAATAGCCACCTCCCAGTCCACTCCTTGGAACACCCAACACACTTCAGATACCATGTGTCACAACCGCTGCCTCGCCTCTGTGTGTACACCGTGGGACGCCTGCACTGTGCAACTTTTTAGCGACTTAGGCACATGCGCAGTTGAAATACGTCAATCATTTGCATGAATATTGGCATTGCGCACAAATTGGAACCAGGCCCCTTATCACCACTATTCTGACTCTTCCCCTTGTCCTGTAGGTATAAAGCACACTTCAGTCGCCTGAAAGGTCTGAAGACTGAGATTGAACACTTACAGCTACTCCTGGAAAAGTCGAAGGTCAAACTACAGAAGGACTTTGAGGAGTGGTGGTCGGAGGAGGCCTCCACCTTACAGGTAAACACTTCCGTACAGCTGCCAACCTTCACCTGCTTCTACCAGAGAATGTGGAAAACTGAGAGTCCGACCACAACATGTTTTATTCTTCCTGCAGAACCGGCCAGAGGCGGTCATGAGCAGCACGTCATCTTCTGTCTTCCAGCGTTCTCGCAGGTACCCAGCAAGCGTGGCGCTAATCTCTGAGAGTTTATTACAGAATCATTTCCTATTATTAAACAGCATACATATGGGTTATTATATCCCTATTTCCCAAACTCGGTCCTTAAGGTATCCTAACATCTAGGTTTTAAGAATATCCTTGCTTGAGTACAGATCTTCAAATCAGTATGTCTGAGATACTAATTAAGTCACCTGTGCTCAAGCATGAAAAACCTGGACTGCCAGTTTGACTTGAGGACCGAGTTTGGGAAACACTGCAGCCTAAGGGTTCTTATGTGCATCATGTGGAATATCACATTATGAGGTAGCAGTTTCAGCTTGGTGTGTATGCTGTGTTACTGGCGTTAAATCTTATACAGGGGACGTTGGGTAGGGGGCTACATACTGTGGGGAGGATACTGGTAGGTAAGATCCTGACAGATAATGATGCAGACAGCAGGCTGCGGGAGGGGTGGGTTGGGATTAGAGTTAAAATACTCATCAGGTTCCGTCTGAATTTTGAATGTCAGGATGCTGCTTTCGGAATTCTGACCGTGGGAATTTAAACAGCTGGGATATCAATACCATCCCATACTGTGTCTTATTGAGGTTCTGCTCCATGTTCCTGTGTTATGCTGTCTGGAACCTGGACACCATTGGATTACACAGGAATGATCAGGACTAGTCTCTTTCAGGCAATGTTTGAGGGGCACTATACTCACCAGCAACAAAATCAGACTTCAGCTTCCATAGAACACTGAGCTACTTTATTACTGCCCAGAGAGAATGGTAGGAGCCCGATCCATGCTTCATTCATAGTTTATGGCACACTTTGTGGGGAATGACATTGCGTTCTCCTTGGAGACCTGACACCTATGCCTGAGCATTGCGACATAGCAATAAACGTGTCACCTGGTTAGATTTCCAGGCAGCAGCTACGTGGGTTCTGTGCATGTGTTCCCTGTATTCCTCCCTGGTTCTGTCTGGCCTGTGCGGTCTTCTGAATCCACATTAGATGGGAAGACGCAGTCCAGGCTCACAGGGATTGCCTCCCCTCCACCAGCACTGGCCGCTGGGGCAGCCTGCATGCTGATGTGAAATACCATATGTACGGGAGCAGCTGTTTTCACTACAGCCTGGAAAGGCCTCAAAATGTCTAGTAATCAGATTTCCAGCGAGCTGCGTCCGTGCTTTGTACTGGGATCTTGTTACATTTGTATGTTCTGCGGACTCACGTGCAGGTGCTTGCGCCTTGTCAGCACCACATCACACAGCGTTTCACCCGATGAAGCGCAGCGATGTGTAATACAGCCTTATAGTAATATATATTTCTCTGACGTCCTAGTGGATGCTGGGGACTCCGTAAGGACCATGGGGAATAGACGGGCTCCGCAGGAGACTGGGCACTCTAAAAGAAAGATTAGGTACTATCTGGTGTGCACTGGCTCCTCCCTCTATGCCCCTCCTCCAGACATCAGTTAGAATCTGTGCCCGGCCAGAGCTGGGTGCTCCTAGTGGGCTCTCCTGAGCTTGCTAGAAAGAAAGTATTTGTTAGGTTTTTTATTTTCAGTGAGATCTGCTGGCAACAGACTCACTGCTACGTGGGACTGAGGGGAGAGAAGCAAACCTACCTGCTTGCAGCTAGCTTGTGCTTCTTAGGCTACTGGACACCATTAGCTCCAGAGGGTTCGAACACAGGGCCTGACCTCGATCGTCCGTTCCCGGAGCCGCGCCGCCGTCCCCCTTGCAGAGCCAGAAGACAGAAGAGAAGCGATGAAATCGGCGGCAGAAGACTCCGGTCTTCATTAAGGTAGCGCACTGCAGCTGTGCGCCATTGCTCCCACAGCACACCACACACTCCGGTCACTGTAGGGTGCTGGGGGGGGGGGCGCCCTGGGCAGCAATAAAAATACCTTTGGCATAAAAATACACATAATACAGTCTGTGACTGTATATGTGTAAAACCCCCGCCATTTTTAGTCAGAAACGGACAGAAGCCCGCCGCTGAGGGAGCGGGGCCTTCTTCCTCAGCACACCAGCACCATTTTCTCTTCACAGCTCCGCTGGAAGGAAGCTCCCCAGGCTCTCCCCTGCAGTATCCTGGTACACAAAGGGTGAAAAGAGAGGGGGGGGCACATAAATTTAGGCGCAAAAAATTGTATATACAGCAGCTACTGGGTAAACACTGAATTGTAGTGTAATCCCTGGGTTATATAGCGCTGGGGTGTGTGCTGGCATACTCTCTCTCTGTCTCTCCAAAGGGCCTTGTGGGGGAACTGTCCTCAAATAGAGCATCCCCTGTGTGTGTGGTGTGTCGGTACGCGTGTGTCGACATGTCTGAGGTAAAAGGCTCCTCTAAGGAGGTGATAGAGCGGATATGTGTGTGAGAGGGTGTCTCCGTCGACAACGCCGACACCTGTTTGGATATGTGTAAGTGCTAAGGTGAATTTATTGCACAAATGGTTAGGGAACAGACAGGAAATCTACCCATGTCTGTCCCTATGTCACAGAGACCTTCAGAGTCTCACAATGCTCACTATCCAAAATAACAAACACTGGTATCGACACGGAGTTTAACTCCACTGTCGACTACGATAATGCAAAGTTACAGCCAAGATGGCTAGAAGGTATTCAATATATGATTATTGAAATAAAAGATGATTTGCATATCACTGATGACTCATCTGTCCCTGATACGAGAGTACACATGTTTAAGGGGAAGAATGCTGAGGTAAATTTCCCTCCTCTCATGAGGAAAAAGAGCGGGAATCTCCAGACAAGAGACGGCAGCTTCCCACAAGAGAATTCTCAGGCTGTATCCTTTCCCCACTAGGGCCAGGATGTGTTGAGAATCTTCCCCTAGGGTGTCCTGTTTGCACAGACGGTAGCACTTGCTATTCTCAGGGATCCTGCAGATAGCGTGCACATTCTAGTATACTACCCAGACCGGCGATTGTGTCGGCATGGGTTTATAGCGCTGTGGCAGCGTGGACAGGTACCTTATCAGCAGAGATTGAGACCCTAGTAAATATATTAAAGATGCTGTCTTAAGTGATAGATATATAGTTATAAAGCATGCCCAAAGAGACATGAGTATACTGGGTCCTAGAGTCAAAGCTATGTCGATCTCTGCTTGACGTGTCCTGTAGAATATGCATTGGATAGATGATGCCGACTTAAGAGGCATATGGAAGGGTTCTCGGGCCTGGTCTCCACAGCTATAGCTAGTAATTCTGCTAGTTTGCCTTATATTCCTGCACAGCCTAAGAAAGCACGACATTATTAAATGCAGCCTTTCGAATAAAGAAACAAGAAAGTCTGAGGTGCGTCCTTTCTTGTCAGAGCCGGGATCAACACAGCTAGTTCCCAGGAACAGAAGTCCTCCCCGGCCCCTACAAAAATCCACCTATGCCGCTGGGGCTCCACAGGCGGAGCTAGGCCCGTGTCACAACTGAGGGCCTGAGCTGACGGGAGGCAGCCTCAGTTGTAGGGGCTGAGATGTACCGGAACCTGGGAGGTTGTATCAGACCCCTGGACATGTAAGTAACATGAATAATAACTGCCCGAAGGCGTGACCACGACAACTTGGATAAAAGTCAATGATGTTTATTATGACAACTCCGCAACTTCCGATAACGTTGAGCAATTTGGAGCGACACTGGGAGATTACAATCATGAGGAGATGGAGAGGAGATCATTATTCCTAGCCGGCCCTCTCCTGGGCGAGCTAGGGTTTGGAGTTTTCCCGGACGTTCGGGACAGGCATTGATGGTGTGAGACGGAGCTGCACAGTAAAGGCAAAGAGACTCAGAGAGACGTCTTCGGCGCTCAGCAGGAGTTAAACGGGAACGGCCAAGTTGCATGGGCTCAACTTTAGATGGTGACAGTTGACGAGGAGGAGGAGCAGAAGATTTTGGAGCAGATGATCTTCCACGCTCAGTTGCTCTCTCTCTGAAACGTAAATCAACTTTCGTGCAGAGTGAGATTAGCTCATCTAACTTAGAAGGTAAGTCTCTGGTAGCTAACTCATCTTTAATACGCTCAGATAAGCCATGCCAGAATGCAGCATACAGGGCCTCGTCGTTCCATGCCAGTTCGGATGTCAGGATCTGGAACTGTATCAGATATTGTCCTACAGTACGTGACCCCTGGCGTAAACGGAGAATCTCGGATGAAGCTGAGGTTACCCGGCCTGGCTCGTCGAAGATGCGCCTGAATGTTGACACGAAGGCAGTGTAGGAAGATAGCAGGGTGTCGGACCTCTCCCATAACGGTGATGCCCAATCAAGGGCTGAGCCACTGAGAAGAGAAATAATGTAGGCAATTTTTGTACGGTCACTGGGAAAATTGCCAGGTTGTAGCTCAAACTGAATCTCACACTGGTTGAGAAATCCCCTGCAGAATCTTGGAGATCCGTCAAATTTTGCTGGCGTTGGAAGATGAAGACGTGGAGCAGAAATGGGTAAGGTGGGTGGGGTTATAGCTGGAGTCACTGTGGTTGACGCACCAGACGCGCCTGATCCATCCAGCCGAGTAGAGAGATCCTGGAGACAGCGGATGATGTGGCCCTGTGCAGCCTCCTGATGTTCTAGTCGGGCTGCCAGTTCTTGCATCGGCCTGGCCGCTTGATCCTGGTCTCCGGCTGGATTCATTAGGTCAGTGCTTACTGTCACAACTGAGGGCCTGAGCTGACGGGAGGCAGCCTCAGTTGTAGGGGCTGAGATGTACCGGAACCTGGGAGGTTGTATCAGACCCCTGGACATGTAAGTAACATGAATAATAACTGCCCGAAGGCGTGACCACGACAACTTGGATAAAAGTCAATGATGTTTATTATGACAACTCCGCAACACAGCAGCAGTAAAAGAAAACATAAAAAGTCAGCAAAGAATAAATACAGTTCCTGGGTACTACAGGATGGCAGGAGCCACAGGGCACTGGTAGTGTGAGATAGTTCTTATGATCTTCTAGATGGAAAGTCCTTACCAGGCCCGACTGTAGCAATGGAGATAACCCAGGATTGTGCCAGCTGGTGTTCCAGGAAAAGCTGGGTTGCTGAAGATAAAACAGCTGCTGTGGATACTGGCTGGAACCAGACTGTTGTTAGCACGGAGTGGATACTGGCTGGAACCAGTTAAATAATAAATGAACTTGGGAGCGATGAAATATGAACTGAAATGGAGAACTTGAGAGCGGAGAAATAATAATACCGGTGGAGAGTGGTAAAGTGTAGAAAGGACACCGGCCCTTTAAGGGAAGCTGTACTCTGCTGGAAGCTGAGCTGGAAGCAGGTTATGTTGTAGCTGGAAACAGATGAATCCACAATGGATTGGAGAGTCAGGCTACACCGCAGGTGGAATGCTGGTGCGGGTCTCTATGGTGGAAGTCTTGAGACAGGAGCTGGAACCTGGAAGACAATCACAGGAGAGAGACAAACAGGAACTAGGTTTGACAACCAAAGCACTGACGCCTTCCTTGCTCAGGCACAGTGTATTTATACCTGCAGCAAGGAAGGGATTGGCTAGGCAATTATGCAGATTATCAATACTGAGAACAGATTGGTGGAAATGATCAGCTGACAGAATCCAAGATGGCTGCGCCCATGCAGACACTTGGAGGGAAGTTTGGTTTGTAATCCATGTGGTAATGAAAACAGCAATGGCGGCGCCGGCCACCGGAGACAGGAGGCGCCAGGCTGACAGATGCACATCCAACCACGCGGACACAGCGGAGGCCGCGGCTGACGTAATCGCCACTCAGACACTCTGCATGCAGAAGTTCAGGGACGGCGGCGGAGGCCGCGGGAGACGCCATGCCAGGTGCAATATGGCGCTTACTGTGACAGCGTCCCAGAGTGACAGGAGAGGATACAGGAATGTACACATCAGGATAACAGATGGGATCCGGTCCTGGAGCGCTGAGCCAGCCTTAGGAGGCATCTGATGGGTAAGAAATGGCGTCCAGATACCCGGATCGTGACAGCCCGGTGGGGACACGCCTTCGTAAGTTCAGCCACAAGTGGGTTCACTCCCTGTTAGGTCCCTGAGCAATAGATATTGTGTCTCAGGGATACAAGCTGGACTGTGAGAAGATGCCCCTCACCGACGGCCCTGCGGGCTTCCCCCCAAGAGTGGGAGCCAGTGTTAACTGCAATTCACAAATTGTATCTTTAACAGGTGGTGGTCAAGGGTCCCCTCCTTCAACAAGAGGGTGTTATTATTCGACCATGTTGTAATCCCGAAACCAGACGGTTCGGTCAGACCCATATTGAATTAAAAATCCCTGAACATATACCTGAGAAGGTTCAAGTTCAAGATGGAATCGCTAAGAGCGGTCAGGGCAAGCCTAAAAAGGGGGAGACTTTATCGTGAATCGGGACATAAGGGATGCATACCTTTATGTCCCCATTTATCCACCTCATTAGGCGTACCTCAGAATTGCGGTACGGGATTGTCATAACCAAGGTAATGGCGGATATGATTGTGCTCCTGCGGAAGCAAGGTGTCACTATTATCACGTACTTGGACGATCTCCTCATAAAAGCGAGATCAAGAGAGCAGTTGCTGAACAGCGTATCACTTTCTCTGGAAGTGTAACGGCAACACGGCTGGATTCTATATATTCCAAAGTCGCAGTTGGTTCCTACAGCTCATCTGCCTCTCCTAGGCACGATCCTAGACACAGACCAGAAAAGGGTTTATCTCCCGATAGAGAGAGCTCAGGAGCTCATGACACTGGTCAGGAATCTATTAAAACCAAAACAGGTGTCAGTGCATCACTGCACTCGAGTCCTGGGAAGGATGGTGGCATCATACGAGGCCATCCCCTTAGGCAGGTTCCATGCGAGGACCTTCCAATGGGACTTACTGGACAAGTGGTCCGGATCACCTCTTCAGATGCATCGGTTAATCACCCTATCCCCCAGGGCCAGGGTGTCTCTCCTGTGGTGGCTGCAGAGTGCTCACCTTCTCGAGGGCCGCAGATTCGGCATTCAGGACTGGATCCTGGTGACCACGGATGCAAGCCTCCGAGGGTGGGGGGCAGTTACACAGGGAAGAAATTTCCAAGGTCTGTGGTCAAGTCAACAGACTTGCCTTCACATCAATATCCTTGAACTAAGGGCCATATAGAACGCCCTAAGTCAAGCGGAGATCCTGCTTCGCGACCAACCGGTTCTGATCCAGTCAGACCGCAGGGGTTCATGTAAACCGCCAAGGCGGCACAAGGAGCAGGGTGGCGAGGGTAGAAGCCACCAGAATTCTTCGCTGGGCGGAGAATCGAGTAAGCGCACTGTCAGCAGTGTTCATTCCGGGAGTGGACAACTGGGAAGCAGACTTCCTCAGCAGGCACGACCTCCACCTGGGAAAGTGGGGACTTCATCAGGAAGTCTTCACGCAGTTTGCAAATTGATGGGAATTGCCTCAGGTGGACTAGATGGCGTCCCACCTCAGTTAAAAGCTAAAAAAGGTTTTAAGCCGGGTCAAGGGACCCTCAGGTGATAGCTGTGGTCGCACTAGTAACACCGTGGGTGTTCCAGTCGGTCTATGTATTCCCTTCTCTTCCTCTCATACCCAAGGGCTGAGAATTGTAATAAAAGGAGGAGTGAGAACAATATTCTTTGCTCCGAATTGGCCAAGAAGGACTCGGTACCCGGAGCTGCAAGAAATGCTCTCAGAGGACTCAGGGCTTCTGCCTCTCAGACAGGACATGTTGCAACAGGGGCCCTGTCTGTTCCAAGACTTACCGCGGCTGCATTTGACGGCATAGCGGTTGAACGCCGGATTCTAGCGGAAAAGGGCATTCCGGATGCAGTTATTCCTACGCTGATAAAGGCTAGGAAAGACGTGACAGCAAGACTTTTTCACTGTATATAGCGAAATTAGGTTGTCACTGACCTGGTTTGGGAGTGTTGTGGACTCGGGGCTTCTTCCGATGACCGGGAAGAGGAACCGCCACTGGGTCGTAGTAGAGATGGCCGGATGTAGGTTTTCCTCATGCAGGACTAAGACGGCAGGCGGGAGGCCCAGAGGAATTCTTGAAGGTCTCCTGTAAGACAAGACTAGTAGAAATACTGAAGGCTGGGGTACTGAGATATTGGAGACACTGTGGTATTGGAGGCACTGAGGTGCTGGGAGTACAGGGAGTGCAGGGAGGCCCTTGGGGGCACGGAGGTGCTTGGAGGCACGGAGGTGCTTGGGGCACGGAGGTGTTTGGAGACACCGAGGTGTTTGGAGGGATGAGGTGCTTGGAGGCACGAGGTGCTTGGAGACACGGAGGTAACTGGAGGCACGGAGGTGCTTGGAGGCACGGAGGTGCTTGGAGGCACGGAGGTGCTTGGAGACACCGAGGTGTTTGGAGGGATGAGGTGCTTGGAGGCACGAGGTGCTTGGAGACACGGAGGTAACTGGAGGCACGGAGGTGCTTGGAGGCACAGAGGTGCTTGGAGGCACAGAGGTGCTTGGAGGCACGAGGTGCTTGTAGGCACGGAGATAATTGGAGGCACGGGGATAATTGGAGGCACGGAGGTAACTGGAGGCACGGAGGTGCTTGGAGGCACAGAGGTGCTTGGAGGCACAGAGGTGCTTGGAGGCACGGAGATAATTGGAGGCACGGGGATAATTGGAGGCACGGAGGTAACTGGAGGCACGGAGGTGCTTGGAGGCACAGAGGTGCTTGGAGGCACAGAGGTGCTTGGAGGCACGAGGTGCTTGGAGGCACGGAGATAATTGGAGGCACGGAGATAATTGGAGGCACGGAGGTAACTGGAGGCACGGGATGCTTGGAGGCACAGGATGCCTGGAGGCACAGGATGCTTGGAAGCACAGGATGCTTGCAGGGACGAGGGAGCTCTGGAATCACAGCTTCCGCAGGAGAAACGAAGATACTCAGGCACCGGATCTCTGCCTGGTATCCGATTTTAAATTCCCCGCCCTAGCCTGATTGGCGGAGCAGGCAGGTGACGTCAGACCTGCTCCGCCTCCTTGCCCTCGCTTGTGATGGCGGCGTCCTTGCTTCCGGGAAGCCGCCGGAGAGCAGTGCCGACCCGCCGCTGAAGCCGGAGACCGTCAGGGAAAGAGAGGCGCCGGGCAGACCAGGCCACCCGCAGGGACAAGCGCGGTCGCCGCTGCCCGAGGTTCGTGACAGTACCCCCTCCTCCAGGAGTGGCCCCTGGACACTTCCCGGGCTTAGTCGGATGTCTGGAGTGGAAGATCCGAATCAGACGAGGAGCCGTTACTTCAGTAGCCCCAATCCAACTTCTCTCCTCAGGACCATAACCCTTCCAGTCCACCAAGTACTGTAATTTTTTATGAAGATAACGAGAGTCAAGAATAGCTTTGATTTCAAACTCCGCTCCAGCTTCTGCCACTACGGACGTTGGCCTAGGGAGTGCTGAGTGGAACCGATTCAGAATGAGGGGACGGAGTAGAGAAACATGAAAGGCGTTAGGTATTCGAAGATGGGCAGGCAAACCCAGTTTACAGACCACAGGATTTAAGACTTGTAGCACAGGGTAAGGACCGGTGAACCTTGGAGCGAATTTCATGGTGGGTACCTTCAACCGGAGATTCCGTGTGGACAGCCATACCCTGTCCCCAACTTTATATTGAGGTGCGGCTTGCCGTTTCTTATCTGCGAAGAACTTGTACCGAACAGAAACCTGCTTAAGATTAGCATGAACCTTTCTCCAAATTTGTCCAAAGTGTCGTAGAGTGGACACTACAGCAGGAACCTCTATTATCGGAAGGCTTGGAAATTCCGGAACACGGGGATGGAACCCGTAGTTGACGAAAAATGGTGATTCCCCAGTGGAAGAATGAAACAAATGGTTATGGGCAAACTCCGCCCAAGGCAACAACTCCACCCAGTTGTCCTGTGAAGGAGAGAGATACAAACGAAGAAAAGTCTCTAGATCTTGATTGACTCGTTCCGTTTGCCCATTAGTTTGGGGATGATAAGCAGACGAAAACTTAAGTTTAATGTGTAGAGTTGAACAAAGGGCTTTCCAAAACCTGGCGGTGAACTGTACTCCACGGTCAGAAACAATCTCTTGTGGCAACCCATGCAAACGAAAATGTTCTCGGATAAACAATAGAGCCAGTTTCGGTGCTGTCGGGAGACCAGTCAAGGGCACAAAGTGTGCCATCTTCGAAAAACGGTCAACGATAACCCAAACGGTGTTGCAACCCTTGGAACAGGGCAAGTCAGTGATGAAGTCCATGGAAATGTGAGTCCAGGGTCTCACAGGGATAGGCAGAGGACGAAGTAACCCTGCAGGAGGCAGACGAGGAGATTTATGTTGTGTACATTGGGGACACGAATTAACGCAATCTTGTACATCCTTCCTCATGGTGTTCCACCAGTAAGACCTTTGCAGAAACTTGTACATCTTCTGAGCGCCGGGATGACCGGAAAACTTGGAGTTATGGGCCCACAGTAGTATTCCTGGGCGGAATCTAGCTGGCACGGACATTCTTCCAGGAGGAGGAGCTGGAGTAGTTAAAGCAGCAGAGACAGAAACTGGATTCAGAATTAAACCCCGCTCCGGAGGTTCATCCTCGTCTGTGGGAACTTGTGAACGAGAAAGCGCATCTGCTTTAATATTGAGAGTCCCGGCCCGGTACTTGATAATGAACGAGAATCGGGAAAAGAAAAGTGCCCATCTCGCCTGGCGAGGATTCAAGCATTGTGCGGATTTGATGTACAGCAAGTTCTTGTGATCCGTGTAGATGGTAAACACATGTTTAGCCCCTTCTAGAAGATATCTCCATTCTTCCAAGGCAGATTTGATTGCCAAGAGTTCCTGGTCTCCAATAGTGTAATTTCGTTCGGCTGGAGAGAATTTACGAGAATGGAAGCCACACGGATGTAATTTTTTATCAGAGGAATACTGGGAGAGAACAGCCCCAACCCCGACTGAAGATGCATCAACTTCTAAGAAGAAGGGTTCCTCGAAATTTGGTTGTTGGAGAACTGGAGCCGTCATGAAAGCTAACTTTAAGCGAGAAAAAGCTACAATGGCTTCCGGAGGCCACAAACTAGGATTAGAACCCTTCCTCGTCAGGGCAGTAATGGGCGCAACAATGGTGGAGAAACCCTTAATGAATTTCCTGTAGTAGTTCGCAAAGCCCAGGAACCTTTGTATTGCTTTCAGGGAAAGAGGCTGAGTCCAGTCACGAATGGCCGACAACTTTTCCGGATCCATGCGAAGCTCCGTCCCCGAGATGACATAACCGAGGAACGGAATAGATGTTACTTCAAAGGTACATTTGGAAAGCTTGGCGTAGAGATGATTCTCTCGTAAACGGTGTAGCACCTCTTTGACTTGAGTCCTGTGTTCGACAAGATTCTTGGAAAAAATCAGTATGTCGTCCAGGTATACCACAACGCTCTGATACAGCATATCACGAAAGATTTCGTTGACGAACCCCTGGAAAACCGCGGGAGCATTACTAAGACCAAACGGCATCACCAAGTATTCGTAATGCCCATCTCGGGTATTAAAGGCAGTCTTCCATTCATCCCCCTCTCGGATGCGTATAAGATTGTAAGCTCCTCTCAAGTCGAGTTTTGAAAAAATGCGGGCACCACGAACCCTATCAAATAACTCTGTGATTAGTGGCAAGGGGTATTTATTCTTAATAGTAATGTCGTTTAGGCCGCGGTAGTCGATGCATGGTCTCAACCCCCCGTCCTTTTTCTTCACGAAAAAGAAGCCTGCACCGGCAGGGGAGGAAGAGGGGCGAATGAATCCCTTGAGCATATTGGACTTAATATACTCCGACATGGCTTGAGTCTCGGGAAGAGACAGAGGATATGTGCGACCACGAGGTGGCGTCTTCCCTGGGACAAGGTCAATAGGGCAGTCCCAAGGCCTGTGAGGTGGTAACAGGTCAGCAGCTTGTTCCGAAAATACGTCCTTGTACCCTTGATATGCCTCCGGAATGTGCTCTTCATCCGTTTTGGAGGTAACACGGAGCGGACAAACAGGAGTAAGACAATTAATGTGACAAAAGGGACTCCAGGACAGAATTTGTGACGACTTCCAGTCGATGTGGGGATTATGACTTTTCAGCCAAGGCATTCCAAGAACCAGATCATGAGGCATTTCTGGGATTACCAAGAGTTCCAAATCTTCCTGATGTAGAGCCCCGACCTGCAGCTTAACTGGCCCCGTGCGCCACATTATAAGACCTTTGGAAATTCTAGTCCCGTTGATAGCCGTCAGTGAAATTGGCCGCTCGATAGGCCGTAACTTTAAACCCAAACTTTGGGCACAGAAAGAAGAAACGAAGTTCCCTGCAGCTCCGGAATCCAATAGGGCTTCACAAGACCTGGAGACTGAATTGGAGACTAGAGTTACTGGAAGCAAGCAGTCCGAAGTTGGAGAAGCTTTTGTCGTAACTCCCAGCTTGACTCCTCCGGAACAAGCTAGGCCTGCCCGTTTCCCGGACGGGCTTTACAAGATTTAAGAAAATGATCTGCGGCTCCACAGTAAAGGCAGAGTTTACCCTCACGACGACGCTGTCGTTCTTCCGGAGACAGTCGGGAGCGGTTAATTTGCATGGGCTCATCTGAGCTGGGTGAGGCCACCGGCCTAGGAGTAGGATTCCGGAACCTGGAACGATCCGAACGGCTACGTTCTCTTCCACGCTCCTGCATCCGAAGATCCACCTTGACGCAAAGGGAAATCAAATCTTCTAATGGATCCGGCAGATCTCTAGTAACCAGCTCATCTTTCAACCGGTCGGAAAGACCGTTCCAGAAGGCAGCTCTCAGGGCGTCATTATTCCAGCGTAGTTCGGAAGCAATGGTCTGGAAATGAACCACGTACTGGCCCACGGAACGGGCGCCCTGCCGAACACGGAGCAAATCGGAAGAAGCAGTGGTCATTCTGCCGGGCGGCTCGTCGAAAATCCTTCGAAAGGACGAGATGAAGTTGGTGTAGTTGGAAACCATGGGATCAGATCGTTCCCATAATGGAGACACCCAATCCAAAGCAGAACCTTCCAACAGAGAAATAATATATGCTACCTTGGACCGGTCTGTAGGAAAGTTGTGTGCAAGTAGCTTGAAATGTACCTCGCATTGGTTCAAGAAACCACGACAATTTTTGGGATTCCCATTATAGCGGGACGGAGTAGGCAACTGAAGGCGTGGAGTGACACCGGCCGATGGTTGAACATTGCTGGCAACGGCAACTGGTGCGACTACTGGAACAGGTGCCGGAATTACTGAGGCCAGAGACGCCTGAATCTGATCCAGACGCCCGGACAACTGCTGGAGGTACTGCATCACCTGGCCTTGCGCTGCTTCCTGACTTTGCACTCGAGAAGCCAGGTTCTGAATGGCACTCGAGTCCGTGTTCCGATTCCCCGAGTCCATGGGGCCTGAGTATACTGTCACTGACCTGGTTTGGGAGTGTTGTGGACTCGGGGCTTCTTCCGATGACCGGGAAGAGGAACCGCCACTGGGTCGTAGTAGAGATGGCCGGATGTAGGTTTTCCTCATGCAGGACTAAGACGGCAGGCGGGAGGCCCAGAGGAATTCTTGAAGGTCTCCTGTAAGACAAGACTAGTAGAAATACTGAAGGCTGGGGTACTGAGATATTGGAGACACTGTGGTATTGGAGGTGCTGGGAGTACAGGGAGTGCAGGGAGGCCCTTGGGGGCACGGAGGTGCTTGGAGGCACGGAGGTGCTTGGGGCACGGAGGTGTTTGGAGACACCGAGGTGTTTGGAGGGATGAGGTGCTTGGAGGCACGAGGTGCTTGGAGACACGGAGGTAACTGGAGGCACGGAGGTGCTTGGAGGCACGGAGGTGTTTGGAGACACCGAGGTGTTTGGAGGGATGAGGTGCTTGGAGGCACGAGGTGCTTGGAGACACGGAGGTAACTGGAGGCACGGAGGTGCTTGGAGGCACAGAGGTGCTTGGAGGCACAGAGGTGCTTGGAGGCACGAGGTGCTTGTAGGCACGGAGATAATTGGAGGCACGGGGATAATTGGAGGCACGGAGGTAACTGGAGGCACGGAGGTGCTTGGAGGCACAGAGGTGCTTGGAGGCACAGAGGTGCTTGGAGGCACGGAGATAATTGGAGGCACAGGGATAATTGGAGGCACGGAGGTAACTGGAGGCACGGAGGTGCTTGGAGGCACAGAGGTGCTTGGAGGCACAGAGGTGCTTGGAGGCACGAGGTGCTTGTAGGCACGGAGATAATTGGAGGCACGGAGATAATTGGAGGCACGGAGGTAACTGGAGGCACGGGATGCTTGGAGGCATAGGATGCTTGGAGGCACAGGATGCTTGGAAGCACAGGATGCTTGCAGGGACGAGGGAGCTCTGGAATCACAGCTTCCGCAGGAGAAACGAAGATACTCAGGCACCGGATCTCTGCCTGGTATCCGATTTTAAATTCCCCGCCCTAGCCTGATTGGCGGAGCAGGCAGGTGACGTCAGACCTGCTCCGCCTCCTTGCCCTCGCTTGTGATGGCGGCGTCCTTGCTTCCGGGAAGCCGCCGGAGAGCAGTGCCGACCCGCCGCTGAAGCCGGAGACCGTCAGGGAAAGAGAGGCGCCGGGCAGACCAGGCCACCCGCAGGGACAAGCGCGGTCGCCGCTGCCCGAGGTTCGTGACATAGGTTGCTTGGTGTGAGGCCGGGAAGGCCCTACAGAGGAATTCCAGCGGGGTCGATTCCTGCACTTCCTACAGTCAGGAGTGACTATGGGCCTAAAATTTAGGATCCATAAAGGTCAAGATTTCGGCCCTATCCATTTTCTCTCAAAAAGAACTGGCTTCACTGCCTGAAGTTCAGACGTTGTTCCGGGGGTGCTGCATATTCAGCCTCCTTTTGTGCCACCGGTGGCACCTTGGGATCTTAACGTTGTGTTGGATTTCCTGAAATCCCACTGGTTTGAGCCACTTAAGACCGTGGAGCTAAAATATCTCACGTGGAAAGTGGTCATGCTATTGGCCTTAGCTTCGGCTAGGCGTGTGTCAGAATTGGCGGTTTTGTCATGTAAAAGCCCTTATCTGATCTTCCATATGGACAGGGCAGAATTGAGGACCCGTTCCCAATTTCTCCCTAGGGTGGTATCATCGTTTCATTTGAACCAGCCTATTGTGGTGCCTGCGGCTACTAGGGACTTGGAGGACTCCAAGTTGCTGGACGTAGTCCGGGCTTGGAAAATTTATGTTTCCAGTACGGCGGGAGTCAGAAGGTCTGACTCGCTGTTTATTCTGTATGCAGCCAACAAGGTTGGCGCTCCTGCTTCGAAGCAGACTATTGCTCGCTGGATCTATAGCACGATTCAGCTGGTTCACTCTGCGGCTGGATTGCCGCATCCAAAATCGGTGAAAGCCCATTCCACAAGGAAGGTGGGCTCTTCTTGGGCGGCTGCCCGAGGGGTCTCGGCTTTACAGCTTTGCCGAGCTGCTACTTGGTCGGGGTCAAACACGTTTGCTAAGTTCTACAAGTTTGATACCCTGGCTGAGGAGGACCTTGCCTTTGCTCATTCGGTGCTGCAGAGTCATCCGCACTCTCCCGCCCGTTTGGGAGCTTTGGTATAATCCCCATGGTCCTTACGGAGTCCCCAGCATCCACTAGGACGTCAGAGAAAATAAGAATTTACTCACCGGTAATTCTATTTCTCGTAGTCCGTAGTGGATGCTCGGCGCCCGTCCCAAGTGCGGACTCTCTGCAATACATGTATGTAGTTATTGCTTAACTAAAGGGTTATTGTTATGAGCCATCCGTTAAATGAGGCTCAGTTGTTGTTCATACTGTTAACTGGGTATGGTTATCACAAGTTATACGGTGTGATTGGTGTGGCTGGTATGAGTCTTACCCTGGATTCCAAATCCTTTCCTTGTTGTGTCAGCTCTTCCGGGCACAGTTTCCCTAACTGATGTCTGAAGGAGGGGCATAGAGGGAGGAGCCAGTGCACACCAGATAGTACCTAATCTTTCTTTTAGAGTGCCCAGTCTCCTGCGGAGCCCGTCTATTCCCCATGGTCCTTACAGAGTCCCCAGCATCCACTACGGACTACGAGAAATAGAATTACCGGTGAGTAAATTCTTATTTATAGTATACTATACAGAGCTTTCTTTCTGGGTGGCAGCTGATTACATACTGACCACACCTTCTGCGTACAATAGGCATCAACAGCCTAGTGCAGAGGTTCTCAACCTCGGTCCTCAAGGCACGCTTACAGTCCAGGTTTTAAGGATGTCCATACTTGATGCACAGGTGACTTAATTAGTACCATAGTTATTTGGATTTAACCATCTGTGCTCAAGTATGGATATCACTAAAACCTGGACTGCTAATGTGCCCTGAGGAGCGAGATTGGAAAACACTGGCCTAGTGTATCACGTACAACGGAACACTGGGCCTAGAATCGCAACTGCGCAGTAGCGATAATACAGATTCCGGCCAGACTGTTCCCCATGAAAATCAACAGACAAACTAAGGGGTTTTACTGTTCAAGTCATCAGTGGAAAATAAATGTAATTATCTATTGTAGCCTTTCAGCAACAAATAAATAAATGCAGAAATATCTAGGCGTCCGCTAATAATATTGGTATGTTGATATAAATGAAGACGTTTTATTGAGTATAACAATATATAATGAACATAATTCAGATATAAAATCAAACAAGTGCATCAAATTGTTCCACAGTGTAAGAGAGTCAGTACCAAGGAAAGCACTAGAGCAGGTTTTCCCAACCTCGTTCTTCAAGGCACACTAACAGTCCAGGTTTTAGTGATATCCATGCTTGAGCAGAGATGGTTAAATCAATATTACTGAGGTACTAATTACCTGTGCTCAAGTATGGATATCATTAAAACCTGGATTGTTCCATTGAGGACCAAGGTTGGGAATGCCTGCACTAGATGATTCAGGGCCTGGTTCAGAGATGTGTGCCATTTACACCACCTCTGCATCTCTTTACACAGCGGCTGCGCACAAATATGCAAAAGCCGCCAGAGGCGTCCTGTGTATAAAGGCGCCCACTGCTGGCTTCTGTATTCAGGATGGCCGCCACATCTCTGCTGCCGATGCCAGTAAACCAGCGTTGGAATTCTACGTTTTCTGGTCCCCTTCTTCTCCCCTATAGGGTCGCAGCCTGTCAGTCAGGCTGCGGCTTCCCCCACACTGTGTCTTGACCTGCAGCAGTATTGTGGTAAATGCACACTGTGGCTCCATCGCAGGTGCAGTAAACAAAACATCGGACGGCTGTGACCGAATCGGTCCAGTCTCCGTCTCTGGATCTGCCCTTCAGTCAGTAAGGCGTGAAAAAGACTGATTCTGCTCAAATAGGCGCCTCCTATTATAGTGCTACCATCACATATGGATAATAAATGATGAATTTATACAGGTCCATTGTGTCAGAGGATTTGGATCCCTGGAGCTGTCCCTGAGGCGCTGAACGGAGGCCAGAACGATCCATTCTTTCCAGAGTTGGGCCTACCCGGGTGGACCTCCTTTGGATCAAATTTAAGAGCTGTGTTTGAGAACTGTTTACCTCCAGTTCTCCTTCGTTTCTGGTAATTGTTCAGTCCCCTTTTGGACACCACCAGGGAATATTGAATATCGGATTTTTGTTACTAATTCTTGTTTTTAATACCTGTCAACTTATGTAAATTGTCATTAAATTTTACTGTGCTACACATGAAATTTTATGCTTTCTTTCCCACATGTGGAGTGAATAATCAGCAAAAACTCGATGTGGATGAAAATATTCATGGGACAACCTTAAGGAATGTATAAATTCATCATTTATTATCCATATGTGATGGTAGCACTATAATAGGAGGCGCCTATTTGAGCAGAATCAGTCTTTTTCACGCCTTTCTGTACAGTTTAAAGTGTTTTGAAGAGTCACTTTGTTCTGATTTTTGCTCCACACGGCAGCCTACATTTACTTGCGCAGGGATTTATTGCCTGAATATTTTCTTATCTATATATTGCCCTTCAGTCAGTGTTAGGCAGTCCCATAATGCTAACGATATAGGGGGTCACTCAGACCTGATCGCACGCTAGTTTTTTTTGCTGCAGTGCGATCAGGTCAGAACTGCGCATGCGTATGCACCACAGACGCGTTGTACGGGTACAAAGCGGATCGTTGCTGTGCAATGGATTTAACGAAGAATCTATTCGCACACCCAATCGCAAGGAGATTGACAGGAAGAAGGCGTTTGTGGGTGTCAACTGACCATTTTCTGGGAGTGTTTGGGAAAACGCAGTCGTGTCCAAGCGTTTGCAGGGCGGGTGACTGACATCAATTCCGGCCCCGAACAGCCTGATGTGAGCAGCGGCTGAGTAAGTTCTGGGCAACTCAGAAACTGCACAAAACTTTTTTGCAGAGCTCGGCTGCACATGCGATCGCACACTTGCAAAGCAAAAATACACTCCCCCATAGGCGGCGACTATCTGATCGCAGCGCTGCAAAAATAGCTAGTGAGCGATCAGGTCTGAATTAGGCCCATAGGGTTCTGTGGCGGCTAATACTTGGATGAAGGTTTCTGTAATGCACATTCTCTGCCGGACACGTTGCTCTTGGCCTCTTGTATTGTTGCTTATAGCACACAGCGCGTTCTCTGGTGACTTCCAACATTACTGTGCATGTTTGTGGTATATTTTTATTCACCCGCAGTGGCATGTGACGATCACTAGCAGATACTGTGTGTTACACACAGCATACAGAACGAAGGAAGTCACACTGGGTAGTTTTCCAATCATACAGAAAATGAACAGACACTGAAAATTCCAGCCTGGGATATAAATCAATGAGATAAATAATGTTATAATAAATACACAACTGAATCAGAGCATGTACTGTATATAGGGTTGAGGCATTTGTGTGTGATGCAGTGCACGTATACGCACATTGTAATACGCACCCTTATATGCTACAAAATAAAAAGCGCAATTTAGGGGAGATGAAAGGTGCCATTCCCGGTGTTCCAGTGGCACATCAGCCCACACATTGCCCCTAACTGAATTGACCTCATCAGGTCATCATCAGGCCGGGCTTTCACCACTTGATAGCGCATATCGCCCCAGCACTTGTCTTTGGACCCACCCACCATCCCCATCCAAAAAGTGAGTAAGTATGCAATAGACCCATCATTTCTAGTAACCACTATTCAATATAAAGAGCATTCTAGTTATTGCTAAAGAATTTATAGAGCATTCTCGTAACCATTTTACAATACAGAGAGCATTCCAGGAACTACAGTACAATATAGAGAGAATTTTAGTGACTGCTATATGATACTGTGAGAATTGTAGTAACCCCTATACCAGGCTTGGCCAACCTATGGCTCTCCAGCTGTTGTAAAACTACAAGTCCCATCATGCCTTGCCACATTTTTGTTATTAGGGAATGCTAAAACGGTGGCATGGCATGCTGGGATGTGTAGTTTCACAACCTCTGGAGAGCCACATGTTGGCCAGGCCTGCCCTATACCATAATATTGTATTACAACTATACCATAGAGAGCATTCCAGCGTCAACTACATAATTCTGTGAGGATTCTAGTAAACCCCAGTACAACAGCATTCTATTAATGCTGTACAAGAGAGAGCATTATAGTGACCACTACGTATCAGAAAGAGCATTCTAGTAACCACAATACAACCCAGACATCATTCTGAGTACTGCTACATAATATTGTGAGAATTCTGGGAATCCTTATACTAGACAGAGCATTCTAGTACCACTATACAGTACAGTGGGGACTCAAAGTACTGACCCACCTAAATCTCCCAATTTATAATATGATCTTCCAAAATCTCTGCTGGTGAAACCATAGAGAATCCAGATTGCTGGTGATGACAGACAACAATACCCAGTACAGGTTGAGTATCCCTTATCCAAAATGCTTGGGACCAGAAGTATTTTGGATATCAGATTTTTCCGTATTTTGGAATAATTGCATACCATAATGAGATATCATAGCGATGGGACCTAAGTCTAAGCACAGAATGCATTTATGTTTCATATACACCTTATACACACAGCCTGAAGGTAATTTTCGCCAATATTTTTAATAACTTTGTGCATTAAACAAAGTTTGTGTACATTGAGCCATCAGAAAACAAATGTTTCACTATATTAGTCTCACTTAAAAAATTCCGTATTTTGGAGTATTCCGTATTCCGGATAATTTGGATATGGGATACTAAACCTGTACCACTGTCCCCTTGGCGGAAGTATTCATGCCCAGTATTCTTTGGTGATAGTTCTAAAATAAGAAGTCTTTTTGGAACTCCACTACCTTTGAGGACTCCTCTCAAACACTGATCACCCTGTTCCAGCTGTGCACATTAGCCACCCTCTTGTTGCGACTTCAGCCAGTCGCAACACGAGATTTCAGCCAATAGAACCATTCTTCTTCTTGCTCTGAACCTTCGAAGACAGGCTTGTATACTGAAAATGGGAAGCCGATTGTGGCCCCTGTAATGGATAAGTGGTTTGATAAAGTGCCATTGCTCAAAGAATATTAAACAGTAGTAAGAATTAATTGAAGAATTGGAACTATGTAGCCTGTACGTGTAGAAAAAGAACTGACATTGCCAGGGGCGTGACCAGAACTTTGTGGGCCCCACAGCAACATAATGAAGGGGCCCCTGTCCAATGAGACACCTCTCCTCAGCAATTATTCATTTTATGTACCATAATAGTTACCTAGTTCATTTTACTAGTATTTCCCTAGTGTATTTTATGAACCATTGCAGCTCCTTAGTTTATATGATGTCACATTGTAGGGCTGCCAGTACACATTATGCCACAGAGTACCCCCAATTCACATTATGACTGTGTCCCCAGTTCATAATATGCTACAGTACAGTGCCCCCTGTTCATACTGTGCCACATTAGAGTGCCCTCCAGGTCATATTAAACCACACTGTAGTGTCTACATTTCATATTGTGCCACATTACAGTGTCCTAGTTCTAATTATCTAACATTATTATGTCCTCCACATTACAATGAGCAGATCAGATTAGATCCAGCGGGATGCAATCGATTTGCCGGCTGTCGGCATCCTGACGGTCAGGATACAGACGCCGGAATCCCGACAGCCAACAATGCCGACAGCCAGAATCTCAGCACACAGGGGCTATTCCCTCTCGTGGGTGTCCACGACACCCGTAGAGTAAGAATAGAACCTGTGGAGAGCGCAGCGAGTCACTGAGCCCGCATGTGGACTCTTAGCACTTGCTGCCGGCATTCTGGCGGGCGGGATGCCGCTGTCAGGATCTTGCCATCCGGCATCCTGCCCTCCGGTAAATAGTATGTAACCCGATCCAGCAATAGTAAATAATTATCCAGTCTATGTGTAGTTTGGTAGGGTTCTTTTTAGTAAAGAATTGAATTGAATTGAAAAAGCTGAGTGCCCCGCAGCGAAACGCGTTAGTCGACTGCCATCTTCATCTCCAAAACATCTGCGGAACCAAACACTTTTGGCTCCATTTGGATTCTCCAGCTCATGTACCGTGCACTAAAGCAAACTTAACTCTTGGGCATTGTAATTCTCTGCTAACAAGGTCCCTATCAAACTACACATGGGCTGGGTAATTATTTATGGATCTACTACATCTTTAAAAGAACCACCTTCCTTTGTTACTATTATTACTAGTGGTTGTAGATGGGACTATTACCCACAAATACCAATTCCACATAAATTGAGCTGCTATACACAGGGAGCTATGTGTAACTGAGGCTATACACTTTGACTGCCATTTTATGGGAAATCATGATATTATTACAGTATTTTTTATATTATGTGTTTTTAATCCATTCCATATGTATTGTTAGTGATATTTATATTTACAAACGTATTTCCTTCAGCCTATGAGGCTAACTGGAGCGCTGTTTTTAAATAAGGAGAGTTATGGTAGACTTACCATTGTTAACTCTCTTTCTGCGAGGTACACTGGGTTCCACAGGGAAAACATTGAGTGTAGAGTGGATCTTGATCCAGAGTGGCACCAACAGGCTAAAGCTTTAGGCTGTCCCAGGATGCATTGTGGGGCCTCCTCTATAACCTCGCCTCCAGGCACTGTGAGCTCAGTTTCGTTAACCAGTCCAATGTAGGAGCAGGTAAGAGAGACGGTAGAACCACATTCGCACGACAGGAGAAGGGACCAGCAGCTAATGCCATACAAACCCATAGAAGCTAGGTGCGTCCGTGTGGGCGCCCTGTGGAACCCAGTGTACCTCGCAGAAAGAGAGTTAACAATGGAAAGTCTACCATAACTCCCCTTTTCTGCAGCAGGGTACACTGTGTTCCACAGGGAAAGCATAGGGTGATGTCCTAAAGCAGTTCCTCAAGGAGTGGGCGCGCCTTAGCGGGTATAAGAACCCGGCAACCCTGGGAGGCAGAAGTATCAAAGGCATAGAACCTGATGAACGTGTTCACAGAGGACCACGTAGCCGCCTGGCACAATTGTTCAGCGGACGCGCCGCGGCGAGCCGTCCAAGAAGGTCCAACAGACAGACTAGAGTAGAATGGGCTTTAATAGCAGCAGGAGCTGGGAGTCCAGCCTGCGCATAAGCTTGTGCAATCACCATTCTAATCCATCTGGCCAAGGTTTGCTTATTCGCAGGCCAGCCACGTTTGTGGAAACCAAACAGTACAAACAGGTTATCTGACCTCCTGATAGAGACAGTTCTCTCCACATATATATACAGAGAGCCCTTACCACATCCAAAGACCGCTCTTTGGGGGACAAATCCGAAGAGATAAAGGCCGGAACCACAATCTCTTGGTTAAGGTGGAAAGATGACACCACCTTAGGTAAGTAACCTGGGCAAGTTCTCAGAACTGCCCGGTCACGATGGAATATCAGAAAGGGTGGACGACAGGACAAAGCACCTAAGTCCGACACCCTTCTAGCTGAGGCAATAGCCACCGGAAACAGGACCTTGGCTGTGAGCCATTTAAGGTCCACTGACTCAAGAGGTTCAAATGGAGACTATTGCAGGGCATTCAGGACAACAGACAGATCCCATGGAGCCACAGGAGGGACATACGGAAGCTGAATCCATAACACACCCTGAGTGAATGTATGAACGTCAGGTATAGATGCAATTTTTCTCTGAAACCACACCGACAAGGCAGATATGTGAACCTTGAGGGAGGGCAGGCGAAGGCCTAAGTCCAGACCTTGTTGCAGGAAAGCCAGGATTCTGGATGTTTTGAATCTGTACGCATCATAGTTTTTAACAGTACACCAGGTGAAGTAAGAATTCCAGACCCTGTAATAGATCTGGGCAGATGCCGGTTTGCGGGCTTTCAGCATAGTTTGGATGACCGCCTCAGAGAATCCTTTGTCCGCCAGGAGTGATTCTTCAAGAGCCACGCCGTCAAAGCCAGTCTGGCCAGGTCTGGATAGAGACAAGGGCCCTGTACAAAGGAGGTCTGGTCGTTGAGGAAGTAGAAGAGGACGCTCTGTCGATAGACCCTGCAGGTCTGAGAACCAATGCCGTCTGGGCCACGCCGGAGCGACTACAAGTAGTATTCCTCCTTGTTGCTTGAACTTCCGCAGGACCCTGGGCAGTAGTGACATGGGAGGGAACACGTAAGGCAGCCAAAAGTTCCATGGAATGGCTAGTGCGTCCACGAACGCTGCTTGAGGATCCCTTGTCCTTTATCCGAGGACTGGAACTTTGTGATTGTGTCGAGACGCCATTAGGAATACATCTGGTAGGCCCCACGTGTCCAGTAGGAGATGAAAGACTTCCGGATGAAGACTTCACTCTCCGGCATGCACGTCCTGACGACTGAGGAAGTCCGCTTTCCAGTGTCAGGTCTGTGTAAATGTCTTTTCCAGGAGGGGGCACTAGTGGGTCAGTGGTGGTACGATGGAGGAAATGAGGAGGCCGTAGTAAGTTCCTGCGCATGTGCGCAATGATGTTTATTAATTACACACAGCAATATAATGATTACTGGAACAGGAATAACAATACAGAAGTTTCACAGCATGGAAGCTGACATTGGTTTTAAGTACAGTCACGAAGAATGAGCTGATCTGGAAACCAGCGGTAATTAGAGAACAGTAATGACCGGCCTGGGAGCCGATGGCAATCAATGATGGTCAGCCTGGGAGCTGATGGCAAATAAACGATGGTCGACCTGGGAGCCGATGTGAAGCAGAGTCTATACCCTGAGGATAAATAATGATACAGAGGATCGTCCTGGAAACCGATGGAAGAATGTGATGGAACAACACAGGCAATAAGTGAAGGTGGGTACACACTAATAGATATATCTGCAGATCAATTGATCTGCAGATATATCTATGTACGGATCGGGCAGTGTGCTGTGCATACACACTGCCCGATCCGTCGGGGGACTGATGTCATGAACTGGGCGGGCGTGTACACACGCCCTCCCAGTTCAGCTGTCAATCACCGCCGGCCGCCGCAGCATGTGTACGGGCGGTCGGACGACCGCCCCGTACACACACAGTGACGCGCCAATATATCGTTAGATATACTGGCCGTCGGCTGTGCTGCGCGGCCGACGCGATACGTCTGTGAACGACGGAGTTCACAGACGTATCGGCCGTACACACTGGCCGACGGACCCGCGATATATCGGCCGTTCAAGAGAACGGCCGATATATCGACCAATGTGTACGGGCCTTAACTTTTGGTATTCAGTCTGGAAATCGTTAGCAACTTGTAAATAACGATGGTCAGCCTGGGAGCTGATGGCAACTGAAATCAGTACTCTGGAGGTAAGTAATACAAATAGTGTAACAGTCACAGGTAATGAACTGGTCTGGGAACTAGTGTAATTAGCAAACTGCGATGGTCGGCCTGGAAGCCGATGGTGAACATCGATGGCTGGCTTGGAAGAAGATGGTAACAGGATCAATATGCAGTAGGTAGGTAATGCAACCGATGGTAGTAAATACAGGCAATAAGTAACTCCGGTAATCAGTCTGAAAACCGACAGCAATAGATTCACACAGTCAGTATATACGCACAAAGTCCACAGAGCCAAGCAAGGCTATAGCAGGAGACAGTTGGTAATATACGAGCTGGTTGTTTAAGTGCTGGATGCAATAGCACAGTGCTGAATGCAGATTAACAACACACAGGTGAGAATGGTGAGGCAGCACCTGGAGAGAGTCTCTTACTGCATGTAGAAGTGAAAGCTGACTGTGGAAGGAGTTGTAGCAGAGCTGGATTGCTGGAGCCTGTAGTTCCATGGAGACACTGAAACTAGGAAGTCACTGGAGACTGCTGGTAACTGGAGCTGAATGCAGATGAAACTGCACCAAACTGGATAGCTGATGCCTGTAGTTCCACGGAGCTAATACACAGGGGAATCTCTGAAGACAGGAGACTGCAGCCAGGAGACGCTTGTTCACAGGATGTGGCGCGTTGTTCAAGGCGATGAGACTGAGTCGATGTTCTGGATTTATACCCTGTGGTCAGCAGGCATTGGGTGCTTGAATCATGTGTGCAGACACAGCGCAGGATTGGGTGTTACCGGTCAGCTGACCGCAAGTGTCATGGCGGCGCCCATACCCTGGAGATGGTGGGAATACATCGGGGTACACGCTGTATGGCAAGCGTGGTACATACTGGAGAGAGTCTCTGCACATTGCAGGCAATCATGGAACATGCTGCCAGGCTGAGGATGTGACCTCCGGAGGCCAGCGCATCAGAGCTCTAGTAAGTGACATGATGCAAAATGCAGATTCCTGACACCCAGTTTAGGATGCCCGGAATGAACACTGCCGATATTGCTGGCAGATGGCCTTCGGCCCAATGGAGGATTTTTGACACTTCACGCATGGCCATGCGACTTCGAGTGCCGCCTTGATGATTTATGTATGCAACTGTGGTGGCGTTGTCTGACCTTACTTGAACAGGCCTGTTCTGTATTAGAGGCAGCGCAAGAGTTAACGCATTGAACACCGCCCGCAACTCCAGAATGTTTACCGGAAGGAGTGCTTCTTCCTGGGTCCAGCGACCCTGGAAAGAGTGTTGTTCCAACACCACATCCCATCCCCGCAGACTGGCATCTGTTGTCAACAGGACCCAGTTGGGGATCAAGAAAGGACGTTCCCTGGTCAGTTGCTGGTCCTGGAGCTACCAGGTCAGCGATAGCCGAACCCCCGGAGTCTAAGCGATCATGTGAGACCTGATCCGATGAGGTAGGCCGTCCCACGTGGAAAGGATTAACCTCTGCAGAGGGTGGGAATGAAATTGAGCGTTCTCTACCATGTCGAATGTCAACACCATGAGGCCAAGTACTTGCATCGCCGAGTGTATAGACACACTGTTGCAGGAAAGGAAGTATCTTATCCTGTCCTGAAGTCTCAGGACTTTCTCTGGAGACAGGAACAGACGTTGACTGTGTGTGTCCAGGAGTGCTCCCATGTGCACCATGCTCTGAGCTGGGACCAGCGAGGATTTCTTCCAATTGATGAGCCACCCGTGGGCTTGTAGGAAGCTTACCGTTAGTTGTAGATGACTGAGGAGGACATCGTGGGAGTTTGCCAGGATCAGCAAGTCGTCCAGATACGGCAGGATCCTGGTTCCCTGACGACGGAGATGTGTCGTCATTATGGCCATAACCTTGGTAAAAATCTGAGGAGCCGTAGCCAGTCTGCCATGGCAGACCCTGGAACTGATAGTGTAAATTGGCAATAGCAAACCGCAGATAATGCTGATGGGACTTGGCAATAGGTATATGCAGGTACGCGTCCTGTATATCCAGGGATACCATATAGTCTCCAGGTTCCATCACCAGTACAATTGAGCGCAGAGTTTCCATCCAGAACTTGGACACTCTCACAAACTTGTTTAGTGATTTTAGGTTGAGAATAGGCCGGAAGGACCCATTGGGTTTCGGGACTAGAAACAGGGTCGAGTAGTAACCACTGCCTCTCTGAAACAGGAGTACCGGCACTACCAGTCCTGTATCCAGGGGAGAACTCACCACTTTCTGCAAAGCTTGCGCCTTTAACGGATCCGTGGTGCAAAACTGGCGAGTTGGACGTCTCTTGAACGAGACTGCGTACCCGTGAGAGACGACTTCTCGCACTCATGCGTCTGAAGTGGTCTTTAACCAGACCTGGGTGAACTGCAGAAATCGTCCTCTCATCCTGGGGTCCCCCAGGGAGAGGCCCGCCCCGTCATGCGGCAGACTTGTCTTGTTTAGAAGCAGGCTGACGGGCCACCCAGTACTTCTTTGTCTTGGGCTTAGTGGTTTTGGAAGCACGGGATTGTATTGGGTATGCCTGATCTTTTGCTTTACCTTGAGGCCGAAAGGAACGAAAAGTGGTACCCTTTGCCTTCTGTGCAGAAGGATTAGTATTTTGGAGGAAGGCAGTCTTAGACGCCGCCAGTTCAGCCACAATTTTATTCAGGTCTTCTCAAAATAAAATGTCTCCCTTAAAAGGGAGTACCTCCAAGGTCTTTTTGGAGTCCAGGTCCACCTTCTATGACCTCAAACACAGAATACGGCGAGGCAGGACAGACATAGTCGAGGCCTTGGCTGCCAACACACAGAGGACGCCTCCTGTATGTAATAGGCGACGGTGGTAATGTGAGACAGGTACTGTCTGGCATTGTCAGATAAATCCTCGGGCAGGGATGGGGAACCTTTGGCCCTCCAGCTGTTGTTGAACTACACATCCCAGCATGCCCTGCAACAGTTTTAGCATGGCCAAATAGCAAAACTGTAGCAAGGCATGCTGGTATATGTAGTTCAACAACAGCTGGAGGGCCGAAGTTTCCCCATCCCTGTCCTCGGGCAACGCCTCCTCTAATGCCTGAACCCATGCTTCGATACCTTTAGCAGCCCAAGAGGCAGCAATAGTAGGTCTATGTACAGCACCTGTAAGAGAGTAAATAGATTTCAGGCATCCCTCCACATGCTTATCTGTTGGTTCCTTCAGTGAAGTGACAGTTGTAACAGGCAGAGTGGATGACCCCACTAGGCGGGTGACATGAGAATCCACCGGCGGTGAATTTTCCAACTTATTACATAACTCTGCAGGGAGAGGATAGCGAGCCAAGGCCTGTTTAGAGAGAGGGAACTTTTTCCCTGGCTTAGCCCAGGGTTCCTGCCTGATGTCTACCAAATGCTCAGAATGGGGCAATAGATTTTTCTCTAACGTCCTAGTGGATGCTGGGGACTCCGTAAGGACCATGGGGAATAGACGGGCTCCGCAGGAGACAGGGCACATTAAGAAAGAATTTGGATACTGGTGTGCTCTGGCTCCTCCCTCTATGTCCCTCCTCCAGACCTCAGTTTGAATCTGTGCCCGGACGAGCTGGGTGCTACTTAGTGAGCTCTCCTGAGCTTGCTATAAGAAAGTATTTTGTTAGGTTTTTTTATTTTCAGAGAGATCTGCTGGCAACAGACTCTCTGCTACGTGGGACTGAGGGGAGAGAAGCAGCCCTACTCACTGAAGATAGGTCCTGCTTCTTAGGCTACTGGACACCATTAGCTCCAGAGGGATCGAACACAGGATCGCACCCTTTGTCGTCCGATCCCGGAGCCGCGCCGCCGTCCCCCTCGCAGAGCCGGAAGACAGAAGCCGGTGACAGAAGCAAGAAGACTTCGAAATCGGCGGCAGAAGACTCCAGTCTTCATATGAGGTAGCGCACAGCACTGCAGCTGTGCGCCATTGCTCCCACACTAAACCCACATACTCCGGTCACTGTAGGGTGCAGGGCGCAGGGGGGAGTGCCCTGGGCAGCAATTAGAGACCTCTTGGCAAAAGTGGGCATATATACAGTTGGGCACTGTATATATACATGGGCCCCCGCCATATTTTTACACAGAAACGCGGGACAGAAGCCCGCCGCTGAGGGGGCGGGGCTTCTTCCTCAGCACTCACCAGTGCCATTTTCTCTCCACAGCTCCGCTGAGAGGAAGCTCCCCAGGCTCTCCCCTGCAGAATCACGGTAGAAGAGGGTAAAAAGAGAGGGGGGGGGCACATAAATTTGGCGCAAAAACAGTATATACAGCAGCTACTGGGTTAACACTAAGTTACTGTGTGATTCCTGGGACATATAGCGCTGGGGTGTGTGCTGGCATACTCTCTCTCTGTCTCTCCAAAAGGCCTTGTGGGGGAACTGTCTTCAAATAGAGAATCCCCTGTGTGTGTGGTGTGTCGGTACGCTTGTGTCGGCATGTTTGACGAGGAAGGCTATGTGGAAACAGAGCGGGAACAAATGAATGTGAGGTCGCCGCCGACGGCGCCGACACCCGATTGGATGGATATGTGGAAGGTTTTAAATGATAATGTTACTGCCTTGCATAAAAGGTTGGATAAAGCTGAAGCCTTGGGACAGCCGGGGTCTCAGCCCATGCCTGATCCTATGTCGCAGAGGCCGTCAGGGTCTCAGAAGCGCCCACTATCCCAAATTGTTGACACAGATATCGACACGGATTCTGACTCCAGTATCGATGGCGATGATGCAAAGTTACAGCCTAAAATGGCTAAAGCCATCCGTTACATGATTATAGCAATGAAAGATGTGTTGCACATCACAGAGGAAACCCCAGTCCCTGACGAGGGTTTATATGTATGGGGGGAAAAGGCAAGAGGCGACCTTTCCCCTTCACATGAGTTAAATGAGTTATGTGAAAAGGCTTGGGAATCTCCAGATATCCTTTCCCGCCAACGGACAGGTTACGCTGGGAATCCTCCCCTAGGGTAGACAAAGCTTTAACACGCTTATCTAAGAGGGTAGCCCTGCCATCACAGGATACGGCCACCCTAAAAGATGCTGCGGATAGAAAGCAGGAGGGTATCCTGAAGTCCATTTATACACATTCAGGTACTTTACTAAGGCCGGCGATTGCGTCGTCCTGGATGTGTAGTGCTGTAGCAGCATGGACAGATACCTTATCTGAGGAACTTGATACCTTGGACAAGGATACTATATTACTGACCCTGGGGCATATAAAAGACGCTGTCCTATATATGAGAGATGCTCAAAGAGACATTAACCTACTGGGCTCTAGAATAAATGCAATGTCGATTTCTGCCAGAAGGATCCTGTGGACTCGGCAATGGACAGGAGATGCCGACTCAAAAAGGCACATGGAGGTTTTACCTTACAAGGGTGAGGAGTTGTTTGGGGAGGGTCTCTCGGACCTGGTCTCCACAGCTACGGCTGGAAAGTCAAATTTTTTGCCATATGTTCCCTCAACCTAAGAAAGCACCGTATTACCAAATGCAGTCCTTTCGATCACAAAAAGGCAAGAAAGTCCGAGGTGCGTCCTTTCTTGCCAGAGGCAGGGGTAGAGGAAAGAAGCTGCACAATACAGCTAGTTCCCAGGAACAGAAGTCCTCCCCGGCTTCCACTAAATCCACCGCATGACGCTGGGGCTCCACAGGCGGAGCTAGGTCCGGTGGTGGCGCGTCTCCGAAATTTCAGCCACAAGTGGGTTCACTCCCAGGTGGATCCCTGGGCTATAGAGATTGTGTCTCAGGGATACAAGCTGGAATTCGAAGAGGTGCCCCCTCACCGTTACCTCAAATCAGCCCTGCCAGCTTCCCCCTTAGAGAGGGAAATAGTGTTAGCTGCAATTCACAAATTGTATCTTCAGCAGGTGGTGGTAAAGGTTCCTCTCCTTCAACAGGGAAGGGGTTACTATTCGACCATGTTTGTGGTACCGAAACCGGACGGTTCGGTCAGACCCATATTGAATTTAAAATCCCTGAACATATACCTGAAAAGGTTCAAGTTCAAGATGGAATCGCTCAGAGCGGTCATCGCAAGCCTGGAAGGGGGGGATTTTATGGTGTCTCTGGACATAAAGGCTGCTTACCTTCATGTCCCCATTTATCCACCTCATCAGGAGTACCTCAGATTTGTGGTACAAGATTGTCATTACCAATTCCAGACGTTGCCGTTTGGTCTCTCCACGGCACCGAGAATATTTACCAAGGTAATGGCGGAAATGATGGTGCTCCTGCGACGGCAAGGAGTCACAATTATCCCATACTTGGACGATCTCCTCATAAAGGCGAGGTCCAGAGAGCAGTTGCTGATCAGCGTGGCACGCTCTCGGTAAGTGCTACAACAGCACGGCTGGATTCTAAATATTCCAAAGTCGCAATTGATTCCTACGACTCGTCTGCCCTTCCTGGGCATGATTCTGGACACAGGCCAGAAGAGGGTTTATCTCCCAATGGAGAAGGCTCAGGAGCTCATGACACTGGTCAGAGACCTATTAAAACCAAAACGGGTGTCGGTGCATCACTGCACGCGAGTCCTGGGAAAGATGGTGGCATCATACGAGGCCATTCCCTTCGGCAGGTTCCATGCGAGGACCTTTCAATGGGATCTGTTGGAGAAGTGGTCCGGATCACATCTACAAATGCATCAGCTGATCACCCTATCCCCCAGGGCCAGGGTGTCTCTCCTGTGGTGGCTGCAGAGTGCTCACCTTCTCGAGGGCCGCAGATTCGGCATTCAGGACTGGGTCCTGGTGACCACGGACGCAAGCCTCCGAGGGTGGGGAGCAGTCACACAGGGAAGAAATTTCCAAGGTCTGTGGTCAAGTCAGGAGACTTGCCTTCACATCAACATCCTGGAACTAAGGGCAATATACAACGCCCTATGTCAAGCGGAGACCCTGCTTCGCGACCGACAGACAACATCACCGCAGTGGCTCATGTAAACCGCCAAGGCGGTACAAGGAGCAGGGTAGCGATGGCGGAAGCCACCAGAATTCTTCGCTGGGCGGAGAATCACGTAAGTGCACTGTCAGCAGTGTTCATTCCGGGAGTGGACAACTGGGAAGCAGACTTCCTCAGCAGGCACGACCTCCACCCGGGAGAGTGGGGACTTCATCAAGAAGTCTTCACGCAGATTGCAAGTCGGTGGGAACTGCCACAAGTAGACATGATGGCATCCCGCCTCAACAAAAAGCTACAGAGGTATTGCGCCAGGTCAAGAGACCCTAAGGCGATAGCTGTAGACGCACTAGTGACACCGTGGGTGTTCCAGTCGGTCTATGTATTTCCTCCTCTTCCTCTCATACCCAAGGTGCTGAGAATCATAAGAAGAAGAGGAGTGAGAACAATACTCATTGTTCCGGATTGGCCAAGAAGGACTTGGTATCCAGAGCTGCAAGAAATGCTCACAGAGGACCCATGGCCTCTGCCTCTTAGACAGGACTTGTTGCAACAGGGGCCCTGTCTGTTCTAAGACTTACCGCGGCTGCGTTTGACGGCATGGCGGTTAAACGCCGGATCCTAGCAGAAAAAGGCATTCCGGATGAGGTTATTCCTACGCTGATAAAGGCTAGGAAGGACGTGACGGCAAAACATTATCACCGTATTTGGCGAAAATATGTTGCTTGGTGTGAGGCCAGGAATGCCCCTACGGAGGAATTCCAGCTGGGCCGTTTCCTTCACTTCCTACAGTCGGGAGTGACTTTGGGCCTAAAATTGGGTTCCATTAAGGTCCAGATTTCGGCCCTATCCATTTTCTTTCAAAAAGAACTGGCTTCTCTTCCTGAAGTTCAGACGTTTGTAAAGGGAGTGCTGCATGTTCAGCCCCCTTTTGTGCCTCCAGTGGCACCTTGGGATCTTAACGTGGTGTTGAGTTTCCTGAAGTCACACTGGTTTGAGCCACTTAAAACCGTGGAGTTAAAATTTCTCACGTGGAAGGTGGTCATGCTATTAGCCTTGGCTTCAGCTAGGCGTGTGTCAGAATTTGCGGCTTTGTCACATAAAAGCCCCTATCTGGTTTTCCATATGGACAGGGCGGAATTGCGGACCCGTCCGCAATTTCTGCCAAAAGTGGTGTCATCTTTTCATATGAACCAACCTATTGTGGTGCCTGTGGCTACTCGTGACTTGGAGGATTCCGAGTTACTAGATGTGGTCAGGGCTTTGAAGGTTTATGTAGCCAGAACAGCTAGAGTCAGGAAAACTGAGTCACTGTTTATCCTGTATGCACCCAACAAGCTGGGTGCTCCTGCTTCAAAGCAAACTATTGCTCGCTGGATCTGTAACACGATTCAGCAGGCTCATTCTGCGGCTGGATTGCCGCTGCCAAAATCGGTAAAAGCCCATTCCACAAGGAAGGTGGGCTCTTCTTGGGCGGCTGCCCGAGGGGTCTCGGCATTACAGCTTTGCCGAGCAGCTACTTGGTTGGGTTCAAACACTTTTGCAAAGTTCTACAAGTTTGATACCCTGGCTGAGGAGGACCTTGTGTTTGCTCATTCGGTGCTGCAGAGTCATCCGCACTCTCCCGCCCGTTTGGGAGCTTTGGTATAATCCCCATGGTCCTTACGGAGTCCCCAGCATCCACTAGGACGTTAGAGAAAATAAGATTTTACTTACCGGTAAATCTATTTCTCGTAGTCCGTAGTGGATGCTGGGCGCCCGTCCCAAGTGCGGACTTCTTCTGCAATGCTTGTATATAGTTATTGCTTACATAAGGGTTATGTTATAGTTGCATCAGGGTTGATCTGATGCTCTATTGTTGTTCATACTGTTAACTGGGTAAGTTTATCACAAGTTATACGGTGTGATTGGTGTGGCTGGTATGAGTCTTGCCCTGGATTCCAAAATCCTTTCCTTGTACTGTCAGCTCTTCCGGGCACAGTTTCTTTAACTGAGGTCTGGAGGAGGGACATAGAGGGTAGAGATGAGCGCCTGAAATTTTTCGGGTTTTGTGTTTTGGTTTTGGGTTCGGTTCCGCGGCCGTGTTTTGGGTTCGAACGCGTTTTGGCAAAACCTCACCGAATTTTTTTTGTCGGATTCGGGTGTGTTTTGGATTCGGGTGTTTTTTTCAAAAAACACTAAAAAACAGCTTAAATCATAGAATTTGGGGGTCATTTTGATCCCAAAGTATTATTAACCTCAAAAACCATAATTTACACTCATTTTCAGTCTATTCTGAATACCTCACACCTCACAATATTATTTTTAGTCCTAAAATTTGCACCGAGGTCGCTGTGTGAGTAAGATAAGCGACCCTAGTGGCCGACACAAACACCGGGCCCATCTAGGAGTGGCACTGCAGTGTCACGCAGGATGTCCCTTCCAAAAAACCCTCCCCAAACAGCACATGACGCAAAGAAAAAAAGAGGCGCAATGAGGTAGCTGTGTGAGTAAGATTAGCGACCCTAGTGGCCGACACAAACACCGGGCCCATCTAGGAGTGGCACTGCAGTGTCACGCAGGATGGCCCTTCCAAAAAACCCTCCCCAAACAGCACATGACGCAAAGAAAAAAAGAGGCGCAATGAGGTAGCTGTGTGAGTAAGATTAGCGACCCTAGTGGCCGACACAAACACCGGGCCCATCTAGGAGTGGCACTGCAGTGTCACGCAGGATGTCCCTTCCAAAAAACCCTCCCCAAACAGCACATGACGCAAAGAAAAAAAGAGGCGCAATGAGGTAGCTGTGTGAGTAAGATTAGCGACCCTAGTGGCCGACACAAACACCGGGCCCATCTAGGAGTGGCACTGCAGTGTCACGCAGGATGTCCCTTCCAAAAAACCCTCCCCAAACAGCACATGACGCAAAGAAAAAAAGAGGCGCAATGAGGTAGCTGTGTGAGTAAGATTAGCGACCCTAGTGGCCGACACAAACACCGGGCCCATCTAGGAGTGGCACTGCAGTGTCACGCAGGATGTCCCTTCCAAAAAACCCTCCCCAAACAGCACATGACGCAAAGAAAAAAAGAGGCGCAATGAGGTAGCTGACTGTGTGAGTAAGATTAGCGACCCTAGTGGCCGACACAAACACCGGGCCCATCTAGGAGTGGCACTGCAGTGTCACGCAGGATGTCCCTTCCAAAAAACCCTCCCCAATCAGCACATGATGCAAAGAAAAAGAAAAGAAAAAAGAGGTGCAAGATGGAATTGTCCTTGGGCCCTCCCACCCACCCTTATGTTGTATAAACAAAACAGGACATGCACACTTTAACCAACCCATCATTTCAGTGACAGGGTCTGCCACACGACTGTGACTGATATGAATTAATCTCTCCTTGCACAAACTGGCTCTACAGAGGCAAGATGTCCACCTCATCTTCACCCTCCGATATATCACCGTGTACATCTCCCTCCTCACAGATTATCAATTCGTCCCCACTGGAATCCACCATCTCAGCTCCCTGTGTACTTTGTGGAGGCAATTGCTGCTGGTCAATGTCTCCGCGGAGGAATTGATTATAATTCATTTTAATGAACATCATCTTCTCCACATTTTCTGGATGTAACCTCGTACGCCGATTGCTGACAAGGTGAGCGGCGGCACTAAACACTCTTTCGGAGTACACACTTGTGGGAGGGCAACTTAGGTAGAATAAAGCCAGTTTGTGCAAGGGCCTCCAAATTGCCTCTTTTTCCTGCCAGTATAAGTACGGACTGTGTGACGTGCCTACTTGGATGCGGTCACTCATATAATCCTCCACCATTCTGTCAATGTTGAGAGAATCATATGCAGTGACAGTAGACGACATGTCCGTAATCGTTGTCAGGTCCTTCAGTCCGGACCAGATGTCAGCATCAGCAGTCGCTCCAGACTGCCCTGCATCACCGCCAGCGGGTGGGCTCGGAATTCTGAGCCTTTTCCTCGCACCCCCAGTTGCGGGAGAATGTGAAGGAGGAGATGTTGACAGGTCGCGTTCCGCTTGACTTGACAATTTTGTCACCAGCAGGTCTTTCAACCCCAGCAGACTTGTGTCTGCCGGAAAGAGAGATCCAAGGTAGGCTTTAAATCTAGGATCGAGCACGGTGGCCAAAATGTAGTGCTCTGATTTCAACAGATTGACCACCCGTGAATCCTTGTTAAGCGAATTAAGGGCTGCATCCACAAGTCCCACATGCCTAGCGGAATCGCTCCCTTTTAGCTCCTTCTTCAATGCCTCCAGCTTCTTCTGCAAAAGCCTGATGAGGGGAATGACCTGACTCAGGCTGGCAGTGTCTGAACTGACTTCACGTGTGGCAAGTTCAAAGGGCATCAGAACCTTGCACAACGTTGAAATCATTCTCCACTGCACTTGAGACAGGTGCATTCCACCTCCTATATCGTGCTCAATTGTATAGGCTTGAATGGCCTTTTGCTGCTCCTCCAACCTCTGAAGCATATAGAGGGTTGAATTCCACCTCGTTACCACTTCTTGCTTCAGATGATGGCAGGGCAGGTTCAGTAGTTTTTGGTGGTGCTCCAGTCTTCTGTACGTGGTGCCTGTACGCCGAAAGTGTCCCGCAATTTTTCTGGCCACCGACAGCATCTCTTGCACGCCCCTGTCGTTTTTTAAATAATTCTGCACCACCAAATTCAAGGTATGTGCAAAACATGGGACGTGCTGGAATTTGCCCATATTTAATGCACACACAATATTGCTGGCGTTGTCCGATGCCACAAATCCACAGGAGAGTCCAATTGGGGTAAGCCATTCCGCGATGATCTTCCTCAGTTGCCGTAAGAGGTTTTCAGCTGTGTGCGTATTCTGGAAAGCGGTGATACAAAGCGTAGCCTGCCTAGGAAAGAGTTGGCGTTTGCGAGATGCTGCTACTGGTGCCGCCGCTGCTGTTCTTGCGGCGGGAGTCCATACATCTACCCAGTGGGCTGTCACAGTCATATAGTCCTGACCCTGCCCTGCTCCACTTGTCCACATGTCCGTGGTTAAGTGGACATTGGGTACAACTGCATTTTTTAGGACACTGGTGAGTCTTTTTCTGACGTCCGTGTACATTCTCGGTATCGCCTGCCTAGAGAAGTGGAACCTAGATGGTATTTGGTAACGGGGGCACACTGCCTCAATAAATTGTCTAGTTCCCTGTGAACTAACGGCGGATACCGGACGCACGTCTAACACCAACATAGTTGTCAAGGCCTCAGTTATCCGCTTTGCAGTAGGATGACTGCTGTGATATTTCATCTTCCTCGCAAAGGACTGTTGAACAGTCAATTGCTTACTGGAAGTAGTACAAGTGGGCTTACGACTTCCCCTCTGGGATGACCATCGACTCCCAGCGGCAACAACAGCAGCGCCAGCAGCAGTAGGCGTTACACGCAAGGATGCATCGGAGGAATCCCAGGCAGGAGAGGACTCGTCAGAATTGCCAGTGACATGGCCTGCAGGACTATTGGCATTCCTGGGGAAGGAGGAAATTGACACTGAGGGAGTTGGTGGGGTGGTTTGCGTGAGCTTGGTTACAAGAGGAAGGGATTTACTGGTCAGTGGACTGCTTCCGCTGTCACCCAAAGTTTTTGAACTTGTCACTGACTTATTATGAATGCGCTGCAGGTGACGTATAAGGGAGGATGTTCCGAGGTGGTTAACGTCCTTACCCCTACTTATTACAGCTTGACAAAGGGAACACACGGCTTGACACCTGTTGTCCGCATTTCTGGTGAAATACCTCCACACCGAAGAGCTGATTTTTTTGGTATTTTCACCTGGTATGTCAACGGCCATATTCCTCCCACGGACAACAGGTGTCTCCCCGGGTGCCTGACTTAAACAAACCACCTCACCATCAGAATCCTCCTGGTCAATTTCCTCCCCAGCGTCAGCAACACCCATATCCTCCTCATCCTGGTGTACTTCAACACTGACATCTTCAATCTGACTATCAGGAACTGGACTGCGGGTGCTCCTTCCAGCACTTGCAGGGGGCGTGCAAATGGTGGAAGGCGCATGCTCTTCACGTCCAGTGTTGGGAAGGTCAGGCATCGCAACCGACACAATTGGACTCTCCTTGTGGATTTGGGATTTCGAAGAATGCACAGTTCTTTGCTGTGCTGCTTTTGCCAGCTTGAGTCTTTTCATTTTTCTAGCGAGAGGCTGAGTGCTTCCATCCTCATGTGAAGCTGAACCACTAGCCATGAACATAGGCCAGGGCCTCAGCCGTTCCTTGCCACTCCGTGTGGTAAATGGCATATTGGCAAGTTTACGCTTCTCCTCCGACAATTTTATTTTAGGTTTTGGAGTCCTTTTTTTTCTGATATTTGGTGTTTTGGATTTGACATGCTCTGTACTATGACATTGGGCATCGGCCTTGGCAGACGACGTTGCTGGCATTTCATCGTCTCGGCCATGACTAGTGGCAGCAGCTTCAGCACGAGGTGGAAGTGGATCTTGATCTTTCCCTAATTTTGGAACCTCAACATTTTTGTTCTCCATATTTTAATAGGCACAACTAAAAGGCACCTCAGGTAAACAATGGAGATGGATACTAGTATACAATTATGGACTGCCTGCCGACTGCAGACACAGAGGTAGCCACAGCCGTGAACTACCGTACTGTACTGTGTCTGCAGCTAATATAGACTGGTTGATAAAGAGAAGATGTCTATGTAACTATGTATGTATAAAGAAGACTGAAAAAAATCCACGGTTAGGTGGTATACAATTATGGACGGACTGCCTGCCGAGTGCAGACACAGAGGTAGCCACAGCCGTGAACTACCGTACTGTACTGTGTCTGCAGCTATTATAGACTGGTTGATAAAGAGAAGATGTCTATGTAACTATGTATGTATAAAGAAGAATGAAAAAAAATCCACGGTTAGGTGGTATACAATTATGGACGGACTGCCTGCCGAGTGCAGACACAGAGGTAGCCACAGCCGTGAACTACCGTACTGTACTGTGTCTGCAGCTAATATAGACTGGTTGATAAAGAGAAGATGTCTATGTAACTATGTATGTATAAAGAAGAATGAAAAAAAACCACGGTTAGGTGGTATACAATTATGGACGGACTGCCTGCCGAGTGCAGACACAGAGGTAGCCACAGCCGTGAACTACCGTACTGTACTGTGTCTGCAGCTAATATAGACTGGTTGATAAAGAGAAGATGTCTATGTAACTATGTATGTATAAAGAAGAATGAAAAAAATCCACAGTTAGGTGGTATTACAATTATGGACGGACTGCCTGCCGAGTGCAGAGACACAGAGGTAGCCACAGCCGTGAACTACCGTACTGTGTCTGCTGCGACTGGATGATAAATGATATAAAAAATATATATATATCACTACTGCAGCCGGACAGGTATATATTATATATTATATAATGACGGACCTGCTGGACACTGTCTGTCAGCAGAATGAGTTTTATTTTTATAGAATAAAAAAAAAAAAAACACACAAGTGAAGTCACACGACGAGTGTTTAACTTTTTCAGGCAATCACAATATAAGTATACTACTAACTATACTGGTGGTCAGTGTGGTCAGGTCACTGGTCAGTCACACTGGCAGTGGCACTCCTGCAGCAAAAGTGTGCACTGTTTAATTTTAATATAATATGTACTCCTGGCTCCTGCTATAACCTATAACTGGCACTGCAGTAGTGCTCCCCAGTCTCCCCCACAATTATAAGCTGTGTGAGCTGAGCAGTCAGACAGATATATAATATATATAGATGATGCAGCACACTGGCCTGAGCCTGAGCAGTGCACACAGATATGGTATGTGACTGACTGAGTCACTGTGTGTATCGCTTTTTTCAGGCAGAGAACGGATATATTAAATAAACTGCACTGTGTGTCTGGTGGTCACTCACTATATAATATATTATGTACTCCTGGCTCCTGCTATAACCTATAACTGGCACTGCAGTAGTGCTCCCCAGTCTCCCCCACAATTATAAGCTGTGTGAGCTGAGCAGTCAGACAGATATATATAATATTATATATAGATAATAGATGATGCAGCACACTGGCCTGAGCCTGAGCAGTGCACACAGATATGGTATGTGACTGACTGAGTCACTGTGTGTATCGCTTTTTTCAGGCAGAGAACGGATATATTAAATAAACTGCACTGTGTGTCTGGTGGTCACTCACTATATAATATATTATGTACTCCTGGCTCCTGCTATAACCTATAACTGGCACTGCAGTAGTGCTCCCCAGTCTCCCCCACAATTATAAGCTGTGTGAGCTGAGCAGTCAGACAGATATATATAATATTATATATAGATAATAGATGATGCAGCACACTGGCCTGAGCCTGAGCAGTGCACACAGATATGGTATGTGACTGAGTCACTGTGTGCTGTGTATCGCTTTTTTCAGGCAGAGAACGGATTATAAAGTAAACTGCACTGTCCTCACTAGTAAACTCTCTCCACTCAGTCTCTACACTTCTACAGTAACAGTACTCCTCCTAGTCAGCTCCAGTAAATCTCTCTCAGTCTCTTATAATCTAAATGGAGAGGACGCCAGCCACGTCCTCTCCCTATCAATCTCAATGCACGTGTGAAAATGGCGGCGCCGCGCGGCTCCTTATATAGAATCCGAGTCTCGCGATAGAATCCGAGCCTCGCGAGAATCCGACAGCGTCATGATGACGTTCGGGCGCGCTCGGGTTAACCGAGCAAGGCGGGAAGATCCGAGTCGCTCGGACCCGTGAAAAAAAACATGAAGTTCTGGCGGGTTCGGATTCAGAGAAACCGAACCCGCTCATCTCTAATAGAGGGAGGAGCCAGAGCACACCAGTATCCAAATTCTTTCTTAAAGTGCCCTGTCTCCTGCGGAGCCCGGCTATTCCCATGGTCCTTACGGAGTCCCCAGCATCCACTACGGACTACGAGAAATAGATTTACCGGTAAGTAAAATCTTATTTTAACCACCTTCTGCCTTTTAAACAAATCAGTTTTCTAAGTGACAGTAGTGGGTTCCTCATCATCAGTGATTTGTAGGATTTGCTTAATAGCAACCACTAGAGCAGGAACATCGTTTTGTAATTCAGATTCCTCGTCAGATACACCAGATTCAGTGTCTGACAGGACAATACCCTCCTCTTCAGATGAAACATTTGAGAGATTTGTGGATTGAGAAGAGGAAGCAACCCGCTTAGATGACCCAGAGACACGGGAGTGACCTGAGGTAGATTTTTGTCTAACCAAAGTTTGAGTTAATTGCTGTAACTGATTAGACAAATTATACGCCCAAGACGGATTAACCATAGGGACAATTTGAGGCTGTAATGGCACAAGTGGTCCCTTAGGGGGGCGTTAGGCGTTCCACCAGAGTACCTAGTAGGCTTGAGAACGCGGCCCACGGTGGCTTCTGTTTGGTTACAGAAGCTGAGGACTGACTAGGGGGTGTATGGCACGCAGTACACAGACCACCCGATGTTTTCCCTGTGGAACCCAGTGTACCACACTGCAGAAATATTGTTTGTATTGACTGACTATTCCCTACTTGACAATTGCTTTTGGACAAATCACCCTGGTAGAACCTGATTAGATATACCTTGGTAAAGATTATTTTGCAGCTAGAACACATGCACGCCCTTCCCTCCAGACTAGAACAAATACACGTCCTTGCCTCCAGACTAGATCACATACACATCCTTCCCTCCAGCCTAGAACACATACACGCCCTTCCCTCCAGACTAGATCACATACACATCCTTCCCTCCAGACTAGATCACATACACGCCCTGCCCTCAAGACTGGAAGCCGAACACTCCCTTCCCTCAAGACTATTACACATACACGTCCTTTCCTCCAGACTAGAACACATGCACGCCCTTCCCTCCAGACTCCAGACTAGAACACATACACGTTCTTCCCTCCAGCCTAGAACACATACACGTTCAAACCCTACAGACTAGATCAAATACATGTCCTTCCCTCCAGACTAGATCACATACATGTCCTTCACTGCAGGCTAGAACACATACACGTCCTTCCTTTGAGACTAGAACATATACACTCCCTTCCCTAAAGACTAGAACACATACACTCCCTTCGCTCCAGACCAGAACATATGCACGCCCTTCCCTCCAGTCTAGAACAAATACATGCCCTTCCCCCAAACTAGAGCACATACATACGCTTCCCTCAAACTAGAACACATGCACACACTTCCCCAGAATAGAACACATACATGCCCTTCCCGCAGACTAGAACACATGCACACCCTTCCCTCCAGACTAGAACACATACACGCCCTTCCCTCCAGACTAGAACACGTGCATGCTCTTCCCCTAGATTAGAACACATGCATGCCCTTCCCCTAGTCTAGAACACATGCACATCCTTCCCTCCAGACTAGAACACATACACGCCCTTCCCTCCAGAATAGAACACGCGCATGCCCTTACCCTAGACTAGAACACATGCACGCCCTTCCCCTAGACTAGAACACATGCACTCCCTTCCCCCAGACTAGAACACGTACACGCCCTTCCCCCAAACTAGAATACAGTACATACTGTACACACCCTTCCTCCGGACTAGAATAGACAAACAGCCTTCCATCAGGTTCATGCAATTAGAACACACATCTCCTATAATACGTCACACATCCTTGGGCACACAACCACTCATGTAGCCACTCAGTGTGCTAGAGAGCGATGGTCATTTTCTTGTAGCAACCCCACCCCCCGATTCTTCTCTCCAGTGTTTCCTTTGTGGTGGGCGGTGAGTGTTGATGTCATCACTGTGTTGTGCACAACCAGCTCAGAGAGTTTGCTAGATTGTTCAGGGAGTCAGGGAGATCACCATTGTTTCAAGCAGTCTCCCTGACGTTCCGGAAAAGTCAAAAGTATGACACACATGCTCCCAAAATAGAATATTGATAGTAATCACAGGGGATCCCTTGTACTTGTAATGGGGCATTCTACTGGAGAACTTCACATGCACTGTCACAGAGCTGCAAAAGAAGAATCCAACGCATTGGCTTAATGGCAAGCAGCTCCTGGTTGGATAGCTGCAACACTCGACCAATCTGAAGTCAGCGTTCATTGGAACCAGTGTTCACGGCTCTGCGAGAGCACTTCTGAAACTCTCCAGCAGAGATCCCCATTAGGCATGTGGATGATACAACTGCATTGCACAAAAGATGGTAATGCCAAGGCAGGGCACACTCACAAATCGGTTGTGTAACCGCCCACTATCCCCCTCACCTCCATCCCCGATGATGGAAAATCCCTTTAACTAGATTTTATCCAAACTAAAGCTGCAGATTTCTCCTCCTCTGCAGTGAGAGAACTGCAGACTGCGGGGAGCCGGGCTCATGTCAGTCAGTCGTCTGCCAGGCAGAGCCCACATGTACTTGTAACATTTCTTCTATCTCATGTACTTCCCACACTAAGGAGCTCGTTTGCTAAATGAATTACTAATGTGTTAGTTCCATTATGTCCTGCACTGTAACGTGTCTGTTCACACTAGGTCAGCGGATTTGAAAGGCGAGAACCTAGCTCCAACATCCACTGTAAAAGTCTCCTTCCCCAGCCCGACAATGGCAAATCCACTTAACAGATGTGTAACTGGAGCCGCAGGCCGCATGAGGGTAGAGGAACCACCAGGAACACCGGGATTCAGCAACAAAGACTTACCACTCGCTCTCTGATGTGGTGTTAATTAGTTGACATTTCATCCCGTTCTTATGTTTTATCCTTATAATCCATCAGATTATAAGTGAAGTTCCCGTTCCCCTGTTGCATGTGAAGCAGCTGTCTTTGTTTAGAGAGAGATCAACATGCAGAAATACACACAAGTAGTGTGCAAACAATGCTTTCTAAGACTGCGTGGTAGTACACACCAGTATCACTCCAGGAATATAACTGGTCTATAAACAGAGAAGCTCAGTACAGTACATTGTTACCCAGTTTTGGTACAGCATGTAAGAGATGATTGGCATTGGAAGGCACTGGTAAATGTAGAAAGGAGCAGACAGGTGTTGCAAGGGAGGGAAGGGGGGGAGGCTGGTGCTACCCCAACAGAATGGTTTGCGGCAGCAACTGCACTGCATCCCGTATGGGGCGGAGCCTTTCTGCAGCCTCAAGGCGGCTCTGCCAGGACCTACAATTCTGTAGGACTATGCAATGATTACGACTCTACAACTCAGACGGACTAACAATAAACACTTTCTGACAACTAAAAATGAACTTACCTACATCTGAGTTTGTGATAACTTTCAGTGTGGAATAGAAATCAAACGAATGGTAGACGAAAAAGATTGTTCGAGGCTCTCTAACTTTGTTTGAAGCCTTGGATTTACAGATATCTCCTCTTATACCTAACGCCGTTGCACCATGTGATGCGAGATGCCCAGCGCGGCTGAGTCGCTCCTATATGGGTAGCTTAGAAGATCTTTAAGATGTTGCATACTAGTCGCATCGCAACCGCAGACAAAGCCACTCACAGTGAACCAGATACTCTAGGCTGCAACTTTTGTCACACAGGAATTGGTATAACACTAGTACTATGGGGGGAATTCAATTAACCACAGTAAATTACCGTGGCTAGTTGATCCCCCGGAGCTATTCAATTAGCCCCCAAAAGACGACAATATTGGGGATTTTTTTATCCCCTGTCCGGAGGCAGGAGAAAAAAAATCCCAGATAACAGACCTGTTTTTGCAGCCGTGAACGCAAAAATACTGGATCCAGGAACTTATCACAGATCCTGTGTGTTTTTGCACGAAAACTGGGTTTCTCTAACGTCCTAAGTGGATGCTGGGGACTCCGAAAGGACCATGGGGAATAGCGGCTCCGCAGGAGACTGGGCACAAAAGTAAAAGCTTTAGGACTACCTGGTGTGCACTGGCTCCTCCCCCTATGACCCTCCTCCAAGCCTCAGTTAGATTTTTGTGCCCGAACGAGAAGGGTGCACACTAGGTGGCTCTCCTGAGCTGCTTAGTGAAAAGTTTAAGTATAGGTTTTTTATTTTCAGTGAATCCTGCTGGCAACAGGTTCACTGCACCGAGGGACTAAGGGGAGAAGAAGCGAACTCACCTGCGTGCAGAGTGGATTGGGCTTCTTAGGCTACTGGACATTAGCTCCAGAGGGACGATCACAGGCCCAGCCATGGATGGGTCCCAGAGCCGCGCCGCCGGCCCCCTTACAGAGCCAGAAGAATGAAGAGGTCCGGAAAATCGGCGGCAGAAGACGTCCTGTCTTCAATAAGGTAGCGCACAGCACCGCAGCTGTGCGCCATTGCTCTCAGCACACTTCACACTCCGGTCACTGAGGGTGCAGGGCGCTGGGGGGGGGCGCCCTGAGACGCAATAAAAACACCTTAGATGGCAAAAAAAATACATCACATATAGCTCCTGGGCTATATGGATGCATTTAACCCCTGCCAATTTTTCCTTAAAAAAGCGGGAGAAAGGCCGCCGAGAAGGGGGCGGAGCCTATCTCCTCAGCACACTGGCGCCATTTGCCCTCACAGCTCCGTTGGAGGGAAGCTTCCTGACTCTCCCCTGCAGTCCTGCACTACAGAAACAGGGTAAAACAAGAGAGGGGGGGCACTAATTTGGCAGATAAATCTATACAGCAGCTATATAAGGGAAAAACACTTATATAAGGTTATCCCTTTATATATATAGCGCTCTGGTGTGTGCTGGCAAACTCTCCCTCTGTCTCCCCAAAGGGCTAGTGGGGTCCTGTCCTCTATCAGAGCATTCCCTGTGTGTGTGCTGTGTGTCGGTACGTTGTGTCGACATGTATGAGGAGGAAAATGGTATGGAGGCGGAGCAATTGCCTGTAATAGTGATGTCACCCCCTAGGGAGTCGACACCTGACTGGATGGTCTTATGGAAGGAATTACGTGATAGTGTCAGCACTTTACAAAAGACTGTTGACGACATGAGACAGCCGGCAAATCAGTTATTACCTGTACAGGCGTCTCAAACACCGTCAGGGGCTCTAAAGCGCCCGTTACCTCAGATGGTCGACACAGACCCGGACACGGACACTGACTCCAGTGTCGACGGTGAGGAAACAAACGTATTTTCCAGTAGGGCCACACGTTACATGATCACGGCAATGAGAGAGGTGTTAAACATTTCTGATACTGCAAGTACCACTAAAAAGGGTATTATGTGGGGTGTGAAAAAACTACCTGTAGTTTTTCCTGAATCAGATGAATTAAATGAGGTGTGTGATGAAGCGTGGGTTTCCCCCGATAAAAAACTGATAATTTCTAAAAAGTTATTGGCATTATACCCTTTCCCGCCAGAGGTTAGGGCGCGTTGGGAAACACCCCCTAGGGTAGATAAGGCGCTCACACGCTTATCAAAACAAGTGGCGTTACCGTCTCCTGATACGGCCGCCCTCAAGGAACCAGCTGATAGGAAGCTGGAAAATATCCTAAAAAGTATATACACACATACTGGTATTATACTGCGACCAGCAATCGCCTCAGCCTGGATGTGCAGTGCTGGGGTGGCTTGGTCGGATTCCCTGACTGAAAATATTGATACCCTGGACAGGGACAATATATTATTGACTATAGAGCATTTAAAGGATGCATTTCTATATATGCGAGATGCACAGAGGGATATTTGCACTCTGGCATCAAGAGTAAGTGCGCTGTCCATTTCTGCCAGAAGAGGGTTATGGACGCGACAGTGGTCAGGTGATGCGGATTCCAAACGGCATATGGAAGTATTGCCGTATAAAGGGGAGGAGTTATTTGGGGTCGGTCTATCGGACCTGGTGGCCACGGCAACGGCTGGGAAATCCACCTTTTTACCCCAGGGCACCTCTCAGCAGAAAAAGACACCGTCTTTTCAGGCTCAGTCCTTTCGTCCCCATAAGGGCAAGCGGGCAAAAGGCCACTCATATCTGCCCCGGGGCAGAGGAAGGGGAAAAAGACTGCAGCAGGCAGCCTCTTCCCAGGAACAGAAGCCCTCCCCCGCTTCTGCCAAGTCCTCAGCATGACGCTGGGGCCTTACAAGCGGACTCAGGCACGGTGGGGGCCCGTCTCATGAATTTCAGCGCGCAGTGGGCTCACTCGCAAGTGGACCCCTGGATCCTGCAGGTAGTATCTCAGGGGTACAAATTGGAATTCGAGACGTCTCCCCCTCGCCGGTTCCTGAAGTCTGCGTTACCAACGTCTCCCTCCGACAGGGAGGCGGTATTGGAAGCCATTCACAAGCTGTATTCCCAGCAGGTGATACTCAAGGTACCCCTCCTACAACAGGGAAAGGGGTATTATTCCACGCTGTTTGTGGTACCGAAGCCGGACGGCTCGGTGAGACCTATTTTAAATCTGAAATCCTTGAACACTTACATACAAAGGTTCAAATTCAAGATGGAGTCACTCAGAGCAGTGATAGCGAACCTGGAAGAAGGGGACTATATGGTGTCTCTGGACATCAAGGATGCTTACCTCCATGTCCCAATTTGCCCTTCTCACCAAGGGTACCTCAGGTTTGTGGTACAGAACTGTCACTATCAGTTTCAGACGCTGCCGTTTGGATTGTCCACGGCACCCCGGGTCTTTACCAAGGTAATGGCCGAAATGATGATTCTTCTTCGAAGAAAAGGCGTCTTAATTATCCCTTACTTGGACGATCTCCTGATAAGGGCAAGGTCCAGAGAACAGTTAGAGGTCGGAGTAGCACTATCTCAAGTAGTACTACGACAGCACGGGTGGATTCTAAATATTCAAAAATCGCAGCTGATTCCGACGACACGTCTGCTGTTCCTAGGGATGATTCTGGACACAGTCCAGAAAAAGGTGTTTCTCCCGGAGGAGAAAGCCAGGGAGTTATCCGACCTAGTCAGGAACCTCCTAAAACCAGGCAAAGTGTCAGTGCATCAATGCACAAGGGTCCTGGGAAAAATGGTGGCTTCTTACGAAGCGATTCCATTCGGCAGATTCCACGCAAGAACTTTTCAGTGGGATCTGCTGGACAAATGGTCCGGATCGCATCTTCAAATGCATCAGCGGATAACCTTGTCTCCAAGGACAAGGGTGTCTCTCCTGTGGTGGTTGCAGAGTGCTCATCTTCTAGAGGGCCGCAGATTCGGCATTCAGGACTGGGTCCTGGTGACCACGGATGCCAGCCTGAGAGGCTGGGGAGCAGTCACACAGGGAAGAAATTTCCAGGGCTTGTGGTCAAGCATGGAAACGTCACTTCACATAAATATCCTGGAACTAAGGGCCATTTACAATGCCCTAAGTCAGGCAAGGCCTCTGCTTCAGGGTCAGCCGGTGTTGATCCAGTCGGACAACATCACGGCAGTCGCCCACGTAAACAGACAGGGCGGCACAAGAAGCAGGAGGGCAATGACGGAAGTTGCAAGGATTCTTCGCTGGGCGGAAAATCATGTGATAGCACTGTCAGCAGTGTTCATTCCGGGAGTGGACAACTGGGAAGCAGACTTCCTCAGCAGACACGACCTCCACCCGGGAGAGTGGGGACTTCACCCAGAAGTCTTCCACATGATTGTGAACCGTTGGGAAAAACCAAAGGTGGACATGATGGCGTCCCGCCTCAACAAAAAACTGGACAGATATTGCGCCAGGTCAAGGGACCCTCAGGCAATAGCTGTGGACGCTCTGGTAACACCGTGGGTGTACCAGTCAGTGTATGTGTTCCCCCCTCTGCCTCTCATACCCAAGGTACTGAGAATCATAAGAAGGAGAGGAGTAAGGACTATACTCGTAGCTCCGGATTGGCCAAGAAGGACTTGGTACCCGGAACTTCAAGAGATGCTCACGGAGGACCCGTGGCCTCTACCTCTAAGAAAGGACCTGCTCCAGCAGGGACCCTGTCTGTTCCAAGACTTACCGCGGCTGCGTTTGACGGCATGGCGGTTGAACGCCGGATCCTGAAGGAAAAAGGCATTCCGGATGAAGTCATCCCTACCCTGATCAAAGCCAGGAAGGATGTAACTGTGCAACATTATCACCGTATTTGGCGTAAATATGTTGCGTGGTGTGAGGCCAGGAAGGCCCCTACAGAGGAATTTCAACTGGGTCGTTTCCTGCATTTCCTGCAAACAGGACTGTCTATGGGCCTAAAATTAGGGTCCATTAAGGTTCAAATTTCGGCCCTGTCGATATTCTTCCAGAAAGAACTAGCTTCAGTTCCTGAAGTTCAGACGTTTGTCAAGGGGGTACTGCATATACAGCCTCCTTTTGTGCCTCCAGTGGCATCTTGGGATCTCAATGTAGTTTTGGGGTTCCTAAAATCACATTGGTTTGAACCACTCACCACTGTGGACTTAAAATATCTCACATGGAAAGTGGTAATGCTGTTAGCCCTGGCTTCAGCCAGGCGTGTCTCAGAATTGGCGGCTTTATCCTATAAAAGCCCTTACCTAATTTTTCATACGGACAGGGCAGAATTGAGGACTCGTCCTCAATTTCTCCCTAAGGTGGTTTCAGCGTTTCACTTAAACCAGCCTATTGTGGTACCTGCGGCTACTAGGGACTTGGAGGATTCCAAGTTGCTGGACATGGCCCTGAAAATATATGTTTCCAGGACGGCTGGAGTCAGAAAATCTGACTCACTGTTTATCCTGTATGCACCCAACAAGCTGGGTGCTCCTGCTTCTAAGCAGACTATTGCTCGTTGGATTTGTAGTACAATTCAGCTTGCACATTCTGTGGCAGGCCTGCCACAGCCAAAATCTGTAAAAGCCCATTCCACAAGGAAGGTGGGCTCATCTTGGGCGGCTGCCCGAGGGGTCTCGGCTTTACAACTTTGCCGAGCAGCTACTTGGTCAGGGGCAAACACGTTTGCTAAATTCTACAAATTTGATACCCTGGCTGAAGAGGACCTGGAGTTCTCTCATTCGGTGCTGCAGAGTCATCCGCACTCTCCCACCCGTTTGGGAGCTTTGGTATAATCCCCATGGTCCTTTCGGAGTCCCCAGCATCCACTTAGGACGTTAGAGAAAATAAGAATTTACTTACCGATAATTCTATTTCTCATAGTCCGTAGTGGATGCTGGGCGCCCATCCCAAGTGCGGATTGTCTGCAATACTTGTACATAGTTATTGTTACAAAAATCGGGTTATTATTGTTGTGAGCCATCTTTCAGAGGCTCCTCTGTTATCATGCTGTTAACTGGGTTCAGATCACAAGTTGTACGGTGTGATTGGTGTGGCTGGTATGAGTCTTACCCGGGATTCAAAATCCTTCCTTATTGTGTACGCTCGTCCGGGCACAGTATCCTAACTGAGGCTTGGAGGAGGGTCATAGAGGGAGGAGCCAGTGCACACCAGGTAGTCCTAAAGCTTTTACTTTTGTGCCCAGTCTCCTGCGGAGCCGCTATTCCCCATGGTCCTTTCGGAGTCCCCAGCATCCACTACGGACTATGAGAAATAGAATTATCGGTAAGTAAATTCTTATTTTTTTTGTGTTGTAAAAATGGCTGGTAATTGAATTACCGGAAAAAAACATTTCAGTAAAGTCCCGTTTTTACTGTACAATAAAAAAAAAATATACGAGGTGGTAGAGACCAAGGCTGGGTGTATGCTCGCACTGGGAAGCCTACTGAACGGTGCATCCACATTTGATGTGGGATAGATATTTTTAGGGGAATATCTACCAGTAGAACAAAAACATTCACGTTTCCGATAGTGACACATGATAAATACAGTCCCGATGTGTCCTCACAGTCATGATTAATTTATGACATAAGTCATACTTGTCAATTCTCCCTGAAATAACAGCAATCTCCCTGACTCACTGAAGAGTCTGAAATTATCACTGATGTAGCTGTTATATTCTTGGTGACAAAACAAAATCAGAGATATATAAATTTACATTCAAATGGGATCATCAGCGCCATTTTCCTGCATTGGTTATAATGCACAAAGGGGGTTATTCCGAGTTGATCGCTAGCTGCTGATGTTCGCTGCGTAGTGATCATTTAAAAAAATGGCAAAACTACGTATGCGTATGGGGCGCAATGCGCACGCGCGGCATACGGGTACAGGGAGCATAGTTTTGCACTGCTTCTAGCGACGATTCCATTCGCACAGGCGATCTCTAGGAGATTGACAGGAAGTGGGAGATTGTGGGTGTCACCTGACCGTTTTCTGGGAGTGTTTGGGAAAACGCAGGCGTGTCCAGGCGTTTGTAGGGCGGGTATCTGATGTCAATTCCGGGACCTTCGTCGCTGCAATCATCGCACAGAATAAGTAACTACAGGGCTGGTCTTATTCTGCACAAAATGTGTTTGTACCCGCTCGGCTGCACAGGCGTTCGCACACTTGCAAAGCAAAAATACACTCCCCCGTGGGCGGCGACTATGCGTTTGCGCGGCTGCTAAAAGTAGCTAGCGAGCGATCAACTCGGAATGAGGGCCTATGATCCCTATGACGACATGCATTTCTCATGACCACCTCTATGGAACCTGTTGTAAATCACAATACACGAGTAACCCCTGAAGAGAATCAGTATCTCTTCATCAGCAACTAGATCTTTCTAGCTGCTTTGGGGCTCATTTACATTTGGATACAAGTCAGTTTTATGACACGCCTCTCAGATGTAGCAGTACGCGCCCGCACTGATAGGTGTTACTTTCACAATCTCCCTGATATGCTTTTTCAAAAGTAGGTAAGTATGACATAAGTAAGTGTACACAGCAGTATTTCCAGCAATGACTTCAATGACAGCGGTGGTCTAAACTGATAGTAGTCAGGAATTTGAAGTGACGTTACTTCTACTAAGTCTTAAATGGAAAATGTATTTCATGTCAATTTCTTTCATGTAACAAGTACATTATCTGTGCCTATTGTGACAAGATCACTGGAAAAGTGGTGGAAGGCAGGTATAGTTGGCCCAGGTTTCTCATACCCCTTTCAGACCGCAACAGGCGGGTCGCACTGGGAGCCATACACGGGTGCGACCTGTCTGACCACCTTTTAAACTGCTGTCAGCAGCCTGGAATATTGCCGGCTTGGTGACGTCTGCGGTGACGGCGCTTGCAGATCAGATGATCTCCAAGCCCCGCCCATCCATACAGTGTGAACAGGAAACGGGTCACATTGACCCGGCAACCTATTCACACCACACAGTGACCAGGGTTGAAACCATGTTCAACCCTGGTCACTACCGCTGGACCCAGATATCTCCCCTGGGCCCTTTCAGAACGCACAGCAACCCAGGTTATGCACGCTCATGTGCAATAACCCGGGTTACAAATTGGCGGTCTGAAAGGGGTATCACCTACTGTGTGTGTTTCAAACCACAGGAATATTGTGTTGGTTCTGCTGAGTATTTTTGGCAAGAACCGGATAGGGTCCTGGGGTTAGATGTGAGAAGAGAGGGCGGGTTCTCCGTCCATTAAGGCCCAGTCAGAGTCTTTGGCCTTTTAGCCTCACAGAAGGCTAATTAGGGCTTTCAGCTGTAGGTGTGTGTTAAAAGGCTGTAAACCTGATCATCTGTCTCTCACACTGCCTGAGGAAAAGGAGAGACTATGGAGTCTCTGTGAGATAAAACCTGCTATTGAAAATCAGTGAACTGTGCCTGGTAAAACTTCTTGTATTTTTTAGTACGTTAGGATTATCTTGTGTATAGTTAGCGCCGGATGGTAAGATATTTATATTGATGTTTATTTTCTGCACAATAAAACTGGCTGAGGCCAGTTGCACCAAACCAACAGACATGTGTGATCTCTCAGCTGCTGCACACTGCCATCTACCCCAGCGCTTTCTTAAACTTAACATGTCTAAGACCGAGCTGATCATCTTCCCTCCCTCCCGCATAACCTCATCTCCTACAATCTCATTATCTATTGATGGCACTACTATCTCCTCTAGCCCCCAAGTGTGCTGTCTTGGAGTAATCCTTGACTCCTCCCTCTCCTTCAAACCACACATTCAGCACCTCTCACAAACCTGCCGTTTTCATCTAAAAAATATTTCCAGGATCAGACCCTTTCTGACCCAGGATGCTACTAAGACTCTTATCCACTCACTGGTCATCTCCAGACTGGACTACTGTAATCTCCTCCTGACTGGCATTCCTGACAAACACCTCTCTCCACTCCAATCTATCCTCAATGCTGCTGCCCGGCTCATTTTCCTCACCAAACGCACTACGTCCAACTCTCCTCTCTTACAAGCCCTTCACTGGCTCCCCTTCCCTTTCAGAATCCATTTCAAGCTTCTCACACTCGCTTACAAAGCCCTCACCCACTCCTCTCCCATCTACATCTCTGACCTTATCTCCCTTTAAACTCCCACCCTTCCTCTTCGCTCTGCTAATGCACGCCGACTCTCCTGCCTACGGATTACTTCCTCCGACTCCTACCTCCAAGACTTTTCACGTGCTGCACCACTTCTCTGGAATTCCCTACCTCTCCCCCTCAGACTCTCCACCTCTCTACAAAACTTCAAACGGGCTCTCAAGACCCACTTTTTCACCAAACCCAGACAAATCTTACCCTAAACTTCTGTTCCACGCTCTCTGTGTACTCCATCTGTGTCACCCCTGTCTGTCTACCCCTCCCTTTTAGAATGTAAGCTCTCACGAGCAGGGCCCTCTTCCCTCATGTGCTTATCCTTTTCTTACTTTAATAGTCTTCAACTGCACCAAATCCAGCAGTCTTCTGCCACCTGATACTTATTCCAGTGTCATCTGCTGATGTAGCTATGTTTATTTCTCTAACATCCTAGTGGATGCTGGGAACTCCGAAAGGACCATGGGGAATAGCGGCTCCGCAGGAGACTGGGCACAACTAAAAGAAAGCTTTTAGACTACCTGGTGTGCACTGGCTCCTCCCACTATGACCCTCCTCCAAGCCTCAGTTAGATTTCTGTGCCCGGCCGAGCTGGATGCACACTAGGGGCTCTCCTGAGTTTTTTATTTTACAGTGAGACCTGCTGGCAACACTGCATCGAGGGACTAAGGGGAGAAGAAGCGAACCTACCTGCTTGCAGCTAGCTTGGGCTTCTTAGGCTACTGGACACCATTAGCTCCAGAGGGATCGACCGCATGAAACTGGCCTTGGTGTTCGTTCCCGGAGCCGCGCCGCCGTCCCCCTTACAGAGCCAGAAGCAAGAAGAGGTCCGGAAAATCGGCGGCAGAAGACATCAGTCTTCACCAAGGTAGCGCACAGCACTGCAGCTGTGCGCCATTGCTCCTCATGCACACTTCACACTCCGATCACTGAGGGTGCAGGGCGCTGGGGGGGGGGCGCCCTGAGCAGCAATAAAAACACCTTGGCTGGCAAATATATCACAATATATAGCCCCAGAGGCTATATATGTGATAAATACCCCTGCCAGAATCCATAAAAAAGCGGGAGAAAAGTCCGCGAAAAAGGGGCGGAGCTATCTCCCTCAGCACACTGGCGCCATTTTCTCTTCACAGTGCAGCTGGAAGACAGCTCCCCAGGCTCTCCCCTGTAGTTTGCAGGCTCAAAGGGTTAAAAAGAGAGGGGGGGCACTAAATTTAGGCGCAATATTGTATATACAAGCAGCTATTGGGAAAAATTCACTCAATATAGTGTTAATCCCTAAATTATATAGTGCTCTGGTGTGTGCTGGCATACTCTCTCTCTGTCTCCCCAAAGGGCTGTGTGGGGTCCTGTCCTCAGTCAGAGCATTCCCTGTGTGTGTGCGGTGTGTCGGTACGGCTGTGTCGACACGTTTGATGAGGAGGCTTATGTGATGGCAGAGCAGATGTCGATAAATGTGATGTCGCCCCCTGTGGGGCCGACACCAGAGTGGATGGATAGGTGAAAGGTATAAACCGACAGTGTCAACTCCTTACATAAAAGGCTGGATGACGTAACAGCTATGGGACAGCCGGCTTCTCAGCCCGCGCCTGCCCAGGCGTCTCAAAGGCCATCAGGGGCTCAAAAACGCCCGCTCCCTCAGATGGCAGACACAGATGTCGACACGGAGTCTCACTCCAGTGTCGACGAGGTTGAGACATATACACAATCCACTAGGAACATCCGTTACATGATCCCGGCAATAAAAAATGTGTTACACATTTCTGACAATAACCCAAGTACCACTAAAAAAGGGTTTTATGTTTGGGGAGAAAAAGCAGGCAGTGTTTTGTTCCCCCATCAAATGAGTGAATAAAGTGTGAAAAAGCGTGGGTTCCCCCGATAAGAAACTGGTAATTTCTAAAAAGTTACTGATGGCGTACCCTTTCCCGCCAGAGGATAAGTTACGCTGGGAGATATCCCCTAGGGTGGATAAGGCGCTCACACGTTTGTCAAAAAAGGTGGCACTGCCGTCTTAGGAAACGGCCACTTTGAAGGTACCTGCTGATAAAAAGCAGGAGGCTATCCTGAAGTCTGTATTTACACACTCAGGTACTAGACTGAGACCTGCAGATAGTGCTGCTGCAGCGTGGTCTGTAACCCTGTCAAACAGGGATACTATTTGGCGAACATAAGACGTCGTCTTATATATGAGGGATGCACAGAGGGATATTTTGCCGGCTGGCATCCAGAATTAATGCAATGTCCATTCTGTCAGGAGGGACAGGACAGGTGATGCTGACTTTAAAAGGCACATAGAGCCTTATAAGGGTGAGGAATTGTTTGGGGATGGTCTCTGGGACCTCGTATCCACAGCAACAGCTGGGAAGAAAAATTTTTACCTCAGGTTTCCTCACAGCCTAAGAAAGCACTGTATTATCAGGTACAGTCCTTTCGGCTTCAGAAAAGCAAGCGGGTCAAAGGCGCTTCCTTTCTGCACAGAGACGAGGGAAGAGGGAAAAAGCTGCACCAGTCAGCCAGTTCCCAGAATCAAAATTCTTCCCCCGCTTCCTCTGAGTCCACCGCATGACGCGGGGGCTCCACAGGCGTAGCCAGGTACGGTGGGGGGCCGCCTCAAAAATTTCAGCGATCAGTGGGCTCGCTCACAGGTGGATCCCTGGATCCTTCAAGTAGTATCTCAGGGGTACAAGCTGGAATTCGAGGCGTTTCCCCCCCGCCGTTTCCTCAAATCTGCCTTGCCGACAACTCCCTCAGGCAGGGAGGCTGTGCTAGAGGCAATTCACACGCTGTATTCCCAGCAGGTGATAGTCAAGGTGCCCCTACTTCAACAAGGACGGGGTTACTATTCCACACTGTTTGTGGTACCGAAACCGGACGGTTCGGTGAGACCCATTTTAAATTTGAAATCCTTGAACACATACATAAAAAAATTCAAGTTCAAGATGGAATCGCTCAGGGCGGTTATTGCAAGCCTGGAGGAGGGGGATTACATGGTATCCCTGGACATCAAGGATGCTTACCTACATGTCCCCATTTACCGTCCTCACCAGGAGTACCTCAGATTGGGGTACAGGTTTGCCATTACCAATTCCAAACACTGCCGTTTGGACTGTCCACGGCACAGAGGGTCTTTACCAAGGTAATGGCAGAAATGATGATACTCCTTCGAAAAAAGGGAGTTTTAATTATTCCGTACTTGGACGATCTCCTTATAAAGGCGAGGTCCAAGGAGCAGTTGTTGGTCGGAGTAGCACTATCTCGGGAAGTGCTACAACAGCACGGATGGATTCTATACATTCCAAAGTCACAGCTGGTTCCTACCACACGCCTACTGTTCCTGGGGATGGTTCTGGACACAGAACAGAAAAAAGTGTTTCTCCCGCAGTAGAAAGCCAAGGAGCTGTCATCTCTAGTCAGAGACCTCCTGAAACCAAAACAGGTATCGGTGCATCATTGCACACGATCCTGGGAAAAATGGTAGCTTCTTACGAAGCAAAATTCCATTCGGCAGGTTCCATGCAAGAACCTTTCAGTGGGACCTCTTGGACAAGTGGTTGGGATCGCATCTTCAGATGCATCGGCTGATAACCCTGTCTCCAAGGACCAGGGTATCTCTACTGTGGTGGCTGCAGAGTGCTCATCTTCAAGAGGGCCGCAGATTCGGCATACAGGACTGGGTCCTGGTAACCACGGATGCCAGCCTTCGAGGCTGGGGGGCAGTCACACAGGGAAGAAATTTCCAAGGACTTTGGTCAAGTCAGGAGTCGTCCCTACACATAAATATTCTGGAACTGAGGGCCATTTACAATGCCCTAAGTCTGGCAAGGCCTCTGCTTCAAAACCAGCCGGTACTGATCCAATCGGACAACATCACGGCAGTCGCCCATGTAAATCGACAGGGCGGCACAAGAAGCAGGATGGCGATGGCAGAAGCCACAAGGATTCTCCGATGGGCGGAAAATCACGTCTTAGCACTGTCAGCAGTGTTCATTCCGGGAGTGGACAACTGGGAAGCAGACTTCCTCAGCAGACGCGACCTACACCCGGGAGAGTGGGGACTTCATCCAGAAGTCTTCCAACTGTTGGTAAACCATTGGGAAAGGCCACAGGTGGACATGATGGCGTCCCGCCTAAACAAAAAACTAGATATTGCGCCAGGTCAAGGGACCCTCAGGCAATAGCTGTGGACGCTCTAGTGACACCGTGGGTGTACCAGTCGGTTTATGTATTCCCTCCTCTGCCTCTCATACCAAAGGTACTGAGAATAATAAGAAAACGAGGAGTAAGAACGATGCTCGTGGTTCCGGATGGTCCAAGAAGAGCTTGGTACCCAGAACTTCAAGAAATTATATCAGAGGACCCATGGCCTCTACCGCTCAGACAGGATCTGCTACAGCAGGGGCCCTGTCTGTTCCAAGACTTACCGCGGCTGTGTTTGACGGCATGGCGGTTGAATTCCGGATCCTAAAGGAAAAGGGCATTCCGGAGAAAGTCATTCCTACGCGGATAAAAGCCAGGAAAGAAGTAACCGCAAACCATTATCACCGTATTTGGCGAAAATATGTTGCGTGGTGTGAGGCCAGGAAGGCCCCAACAGAGGAATTTCAGCTGGGTCGTTTTCTGCACTTCCTACAGTCAGGAGTGACTATGGGCCTAAACTTGAGTTCCATTAAGGTCCAGATTTCGGCTCTGTCGATTTTCTTCCAGAAAGAACTGGCTTCACTGCCTGGAGTTCAGACATTTGTAAAGGGAGTGCTATATATTCAGCCCCCTTTTGTGCCTCCTGTGGCACCTTGGGATCTCAACGTGGTGTTGAGTTTCTTAAAATCACATTGGTTTGAGCCACTTAAAACTGTGGATTTGAAATATCTCACGTGGAAAGTGGTCATGTTATTGGCCTTGGCTTCGGCCAGGCGTGTGTCAGAATTGGCGGCTTTGTCATGTAAAAGCCCTTATCTGATTTTCCATATGGATAGGGCAGAATTGAGGACTCGTCCCCAGTTTCTCCCTAAGGTGGTATCAGCTTTTCACTTGAACCAACCTATTGTAGTGCCTGCGGCTACTAGGGACTTGGAAGATTCCAAGTTACTGGACGTAGTCAGGGCCTTAAAAATGTATATTTCCAGGACGGCTGGAGTCAGGAAAACTGACTCGCTTTTTATCCTGTAGGCACCCAACAAAATAGGTGCTCCTGCTTCTAAGCAGACTATTGCTCGCTGAATTTGTAGCACAATTCAGCTGGAGCATTCTGCGGCTGGATTGCCGCATCCTAAATCAGTAAAAGCCCATTCCACGAGGAAAGTGGGCTCATCTTGGGCGGCTGCCCGAGGGGTCTCGGCTTTACAACTTTGCCGAGCTGCAACTTGGTCAGGGGCAAACACGTTTGCTAAATTCTACAAATTTGATACCCTGGCTGAGGAGGACCTTGAGTTCTCTCATTCGGTGCTGCAGAGTCATCCGCACTCTCCCGCCCGTTTGGGAGCTTTGGTATAATCCCCATGGTCCTTTCGGAGTTCCCAGCATCCACTAGGACGTTAGAGAAAATAAGATTTTACTCACCGGTAAATCTATTTCTCGTAGTCCGTAGTGGATGCTGGGCGCCCATCCCAAGTGCGGATTGTCTGCAATACTTGTACATAGTTATTGTTAACTAAAGGGTTATTGTTATGAGCCATCTGCTGAGAGGCTCAGTTATGTTTTATACTGTTAACTGGATATGGTATCACGAGTTATACGGTGTGATTGGTGTGGCTGGTATGAGTCTTACCCGGGATTCAAAATCCTTCCTTATTGTGTCAGCTCTTCCGGGCACAGTATCCTAACTGAGGCTTGGAGGAGGGTCATAGTGGGAGGAGCCAGTGCACACCAGGTAGTCTAAAAGCTTTCTTTTAGTTGTGCCCAGTCTCCTGCGGAGCCGCTATTCCCCATGGTCCTTTCGGAGTTCCCAGGATCCACTACGGACTACGAGAAATAGATTTACCGGTGAGTAAAATCTTATTTTACCCTGTACTTGTCCTATATTGTCTTCAACTGTAAGTTGCTGTTTTCCTGCTTGATTATTTGTTTATGTACTCTGTAATTGGGCGCTGCGGAACCCTTGTGGCGCCATATAAATAAAGGATAATAATAATAAAAGATGGTACCTGTTCCCCTGACCTTGTTACAATCTAATAAAGCTGTAAAGGTTGTGTATGTACATAGCAATTATTTGTGAGAAATATACCTATTAATATACCTACTTGGTGAATTTGGATTGCATTTTCACTATTGTATATTGGGGGTCATTCCGGGTTGATCGCTCTCGAGCTACTTTTAGCAGCCGTACAAACGCATAGTCGCCACCCACGGAAAGTGTATTTTCGCTTTGCAGATGTGCGAACGCCTGTGCAGCCGCGCGGCAGCCAACACATTTTGTGCAAAACTAGATCAGCCCTGTAAGTTACTTATTCTGTGCGATGATTGCCGCGATGAGTGACATGGTAATGACGTCAGATACCCGCCCAGCAAACGCCCAGCCACACCTGCGTTTTTCCAAACACTCCCAGAAAACGGTCAGTTGCCACCCAGAAACGCCCTCTTCCTGTTAATCTCCTTGCGTTCGGCTATACGTTTGGAATCGTCGCTAGAACCAGTGCAAAACCACAATGGACTTCGTACCCGTACGATGCGCATTGTGGTGCATACGCATGCGCAGATTAGCCGTTTTTTTCACTGATCGCTACGCAGCGAACCGGCAGCTAGCGATCAACTCGGAATGACCCCCATTGTGTCTTAGAAAGGAACTGATGTATGTATGATCACGATATGGCATCAGGGTGAGGAGCAATAAAGGTAAAACCAGACGCTTGACCTCAGGACCAGCTGCTTCTCCATGGGCAGCTTTCCGTGGCTTGCTCACGAGACAGTTGCTCCAAGCATCTTTTTGTGTTAATCCTTGAAGGAGAAGCTGCAAATATTGTTTACAATGAAATTTGGTGATCAATGTGTACAATATACAGTAAATTATACATCACAATATTAGACGGCACTTCTGTCTTTGTAAAATGAGTTGCGCTGAGCAATAACAGACATCCACGTGAGTGAAGCCGCTGGCACACGCTAGTCATTTATACAAGGGAGAGCCGTGGTCTGGGGTGTGTTTTCATTGAAATACTGGGGGGAAATCCTGCACCATATTAAGAACAGAAAGATTGGGCAGTTGTGCTTAAAAGCAGTGAGTTTATCTTTCACTTTAAAAGTTTATATTTCTGATATGTTTTGTCTATTCCTTCAGTATATTTTAGTAAAAGTACTTGCTAGTTTATATAAATAGATGGAAGCAGATTCTATTCATTGTATTGTGGATGAGAATGTGGTTCTTCTGCCACCTAGTGGATCAATTTCAAAAATGCAGTTCCGTGTACATGTAGCCTTCTCTGGTAAAATAGCTTAGTTTGAAAGGTTAGGGTTTACTAATTATAAGTGATCACTGACAGTTAATATGTCCAACGCGATCAGAGTTGCATGGGACCTTGCGGCTCACTCACATCTGTATAGCCCATTATTATTAGAGATGAGCGGTTTGGTTTTGTTGAAGGCCGAGTACACCCAAACTTTGGGGTTTCAAGTCGAATCGAGTCCCGGCTCTGGTCACTTTGGAGTCAGGTTTTGGATCAAAAAACCGGATCTAGCATGTTTTTATGTTTTTGATGGCCTGTTAGCCCCTCCTTCATGATTTAAGGTGATATTTCATACTGGAAATTAATGTTATTGATGTTAATAATTCTGTAGGAACAACAACAGGTCCAAAAATGACATGGTTTTTTTATGAATTTTAAAGGAATTCAGAACCAAACCATGCACTTGCGGGTGGTTTTGCAAATTCGAAATACAGGGTCCACACACATCTCTGTTATGCATCATTATTGTGTATATGTATAGTGCTGCTATATTACCCATTGACCATATGTGAGACTGTGCACTTTCTACTGGAAATTGTATGGATCGTAGAAGTCACTGAGGAGTTCCCTGGCCAAGACTAATGGCCCATACAGACTGGGCGATTTTGAGCTGTAAGCAGGTCACTTTTGGTGTGTTGAGCTGCTTTCAGCTCAAAGCCGCCCAGAGTGCATGCCCCGGCGATGAGCACTGCTGTGCGCTCCCGCTTCATCGCCGGCCGCCGTTCATCTGCTGGTATCACCAGGACATGAATGGCGGGGTGAGCGGCTTTCCATAGCGTCCTGCTATGGAAAACCATTCACCCCCGCTGACATCACTGGGCAGGGGGGAAATGCGCTCAGTGTGTGTGCACCTTAAGGCTACAGATTGGAAGTCTAGCAACTGGAAGAATACTGCGGTGGATAGCGATCAGATTAACTTCAAAATCAATGCCATTAAATACATACTGACACACAGTTATTTCCTTTTCCAATAAAGTTTTTTTTAATTCAAACCCATGGAACTGCCATGTGGGCAACATTTTCCTTGAGCTATGGAAATGTGTACATGTAGGAAGCAGGCTTCATGCCCTGGAACAACCCATAAAATAACATTTTGGGAAAGATCCATAGATAATACCACCATCTTCTGGAACAGCACCCAAGTTCTTTGGCAATGCTTCAACACCAATGGTCTCAAGTTGAGATTTATAGCAGCTGGACTACAGGGACAATGGGGGTCATTCCGAGTTGATCGCTCGCTAGCTGTTTTTAGCAGCCATGCAAACGCTATGGGAGTGTATTTTAGCTTAGCAGAAGTGCGAACGAAAGGATCGCAGAGCGCCAGCAAAAAAAATTTGTGCAGTTTCAGAGTAGCTCAAAACCTACTCAGCGCTTGCGATCACTTCAGACTGTTCAGTTCCGGATTTGACGCCACAAACCCGCCCTGCGTTCGCCCAGCCACGCCTGCGTTTTCCCTGGCACGCCTGCGTTTTTTCAAACACTCCCTGAAAACTGTCAGTTGACACCCAGAAACGCCCACTTCATGTCAATCACTCTGCGGCAACCAGTGTGACTGAAATGCATCGCTAGACCCTGTGCAAATCTGCATCGTTCGTTGTGCACGTACGTCGCGTGTGCGCATTGCGCCGCATACGCATGCGCAGAACTGCCGTTTTTAGCCTGATCGCTGCGCTGCGAACAAATGCAGCTAGCGATCGACTCGGAATGACCCCCAATATACGATATAAAACATACCACATGGCAGTAGACGGCAACAAATTACACCTGAAGAAACAGCACAAACAGGGTTGGCTGAAGAACATCCCATACAACTAGGTAAGAGGAGTAACTGCCCAGACCCCACAATCTTCCCAGAACAGGAGGAAATCATGACCCAGAGAATCAAAACCAGTATATGATGAAACATAATTGATGAATGTGTGTAACAAATAGAAAATACACTCCTACATAACCCAAAAGGCAAAATTATTAAATGTAAGGAAAACAGAATCAAGTCAACTATAATGTGGAAAGAAATCACAATGGACAAAACATATAGCGAAACCAGTGTAGTCTATGTAATCACGTGCACCTGTGGATGACAATGGGGGTCATTCCAAGTTGTTCGCTCGTTGACGATTTTCGCAACGGAGCGATTAAGGCAAAAATGCGCATGCGCATGGTACGCAGTGCACATGCGGTAAATATTTTTGCTCAATACTTAGTAGATTTACTCACGTCCGAACGAAGAATTTTCATTGTTGAAGTGATCGGAGTGTGATTGACAGGAAGTGGGTGTTTCTGGGCTAAAACTGCCCGTTTTCTGGGAGTGTGCGGAAAAACGCAGGCGTGTCAGGGAAAAACGCGGGAGTGTCTGGAGAAACAGGGGAGTGGCTGGCTGAACGCTGGGCGTGTGTATGACGTCAAACCAGGAACGAAACGACCTGAGCTGATCGCAATCTGTGAGTAGGTCTGGAGCTACTCAGAAACTGCTAAGAAATTTCTATTCGCAATTCTGCTAATCTTTCGTTCGCTATTCTGCTAAGCTAAGATACACTCCCAGAGGGCGTGTGCAATGCTGCTAAAAGCAGCTAGCGAGCGAACAACTCGGAATGACCCCCAATGTTGGAAGAACAGCTACATACAGTATACTGTACAAGAACACATGTACAATGGGGGTCATTCTGACCCGATCGCACGCTGCAGTTTTTCGCATGCAACAATACAATTATATGGACGCACAGGCGCACAGGACCAGCCTTATTTACAGGCCCACCCGCATCTGTGTGTGGATATAAATTCAGGCGCAGATGTAAGTTTACATACAATATCCAATAAACTTTTGCTAATCACCACAACTTAAAATCTAAATGCAGCTCCCACTCAGTACTCTGAAGTGTTACTAAATTCTAAACCAAAAAGAAAATCACTTATGTGAGAGAGCGCATAAAGATTTTAAACATTTTTATTTCATATTAAAACCTGTAAAATTCTATTATAGCATCAACATATGCATAATATCGCTATGAGCTTTTGAAACAATATAATTAATATTGCTACACAGAGAGAACTAACATTAAATATTATTTATTACCAGTTATTTATATAGCGCACACATATTCCGCAGCGCTGTACAGAGAATATTTGCCCATTCACATCAGTCCCTGCCCCAGTGGATCTTACATTCTATATTCCCTACCACATGTACACAGACACATTCATGCTAGGGTTAATTTTGTTAGGAGCCAATTCCTTTTATCTCCACTTTGTGGCTAGAATACAGCTCAATGTCCCGCATCAGCAGATTCTAGATTCTTTATCCACAGAGTTGGTATATAGGTACCGCTTGAACTTCTGTAGCATTTTTTGAACATTACTTACAATTTATGAAGTTCAAGCGGTGCCTATATACCAACTCTGTGGATAAAGAATCTAGAATCTGCTGATGCGGGACATTGAGCTGTATTCTAGCCACAAAGTGGAAATAAAAGGAATCTTGAAGATATTTCTGCAAATAAGTGGCAGCTGGTGATAAACACATTATCATGGACTGACTTGTGCTTCTATTTAATGTTAGTTCTCTCTGTGTAGCAATATTAATTATATTGTTTCAAAAGCTCATAGCAATATTATGCATATGTTGATGCTATAATAGAATTTTATAGTTTTTAATATGAAATAAAAATGTTTAAAATCTTTATGCGCTCTCTCACATAAGAGTTTTTCGCATGCGCAGTTCTGACCCGATCGCACCGCTGTGATAAACTTAATGACCCCCACTGTGTGGCTGAATTTAGGGCCATCCCCGGAAAATGATCACCAATGAGCAGTGAGCTGGAACCCTTGATCACTGCTTATTGGCTACAGAAGAAGTAAAAGCCCACCAGTAGAGACACAGGATCCCAAGGACACCTGTATTGCTTTAAAAAAATTATTTTATCCTTTGTTTCTCTGACGTCCTAGTGGATGCTGGGAACTCCGTAAGGACCATGGGGAATAGCGGCTCCGCAGGAGACTGGGCACAAAAAGAAAGCTTTAGGACTACCTGGTGTGCACTGGCTCCTCTCCCTATGACCCTCCTCCAAGCCTCAGTTAGATTTTTGTGCCCGACCGAGCAGGGTGCAATCTAGGGGGCTCTCCTGAGCTTCTTAGATAAAAGTTAGTTTTAGGTTTTTTATTTTCAGTGAGACCTGCTGGCAACAGGCTCACTGCATCGAGGGACTAAGGGGAGAAGAAGCGAACCTGCCTGCTTGCAGCCAGCTTGGGCTTCTTAGGCTACTGGACACCATTAGCTCCAGAGGGATCGAACACAGGCCCAGCCTCAGAGTCCGGTCCCAGAGCCGCGCCGCCGGCCCCCTTACAGAGCCAGAAGCAAGAAGAGGTCCGGAAAATCGGCGGCAGAAGACATCAGTCTTCATCAAGGTAGCGCACAGCACTGCAGCTGTGCGCCATTGCTCCTCATGCACACCTCACACTGCGGTCACTGATGGGTGCAGGGCGCTGGGGGGGGGCGCCCTGAGCAGCAATATTAACACCTTGGCTGGCAAAAATACATCACATATAACCCCCAGGGCTATATGGATGTACATTAACCCCTGCCAGAATCCATAAAAATGCGGGAGAAAAGTCCGCGAAAAAGGGGCGGAGCTATCTCCTTCAGCACACTGGTGCCATTTTTCCCTCACAGCTCCGTTGGAGGGAAGCTCCCTGGCTCTCCCCTGCAGTTAATACACTACAGAAAGGGTTAAAAAGAGAGGGGGCACAATTTAGGCGCAGTATACAATATATATGCAGCTATAAGGGAAAACACTTTTTTATAGGTGCTATCCCTGTGATATATAGCGCCCTGGTGTGTGCTGGCATACTCTCCCTCTGTCTCCCCAAAGGGCTTTGTGGGGTCCTGTCCTCTATCAGAGCATTCCCTGTGTATGTGCTGTGTGTCGGTACGGCTGTGTCGACAGGTATGTGGAGGATAATGAGGTGGAGGCGGAGCGAATGCCTGTAAATATGTTGTCACCCCCTGCGGGGTCGACACCGCTGTGGTTGAACTTATGGAAGGATTACGTGAAAGTGTCAACTCCTTACATAAAAGGTCGACGACACAGAACAGCCGGCTACTCAGCTTGTGCCTGTTCCAGCGTCTCAAATGTCATGGGGGGCTCTAAAATCGCCCGCTACCTCAGATAACAGACACAGATGTCGACACGGATACTGACTCCAGTGTCGACATCGATGAGACTGGTGTACCCTCCCAATAGGTCCACCCGTTACAGGATTGAGGCAATGAAAAATGTATTACACATTTATGATTATACCCCAGGTACCACATAAAAGGGTATTGTGTTTGGTGAGAGAAAACTATTAGTAGTTTTTCCTGCATCTGAGAAATTAAATGAGGTGTGTGAGGAAGAGTGGTCTTCCCCCAGTAAGAAATTGATAATTTCTAAAACGGTTCTTGGCAGCGTACCCTTTCCCGCCAGAGGATAGGTCACGCAGGGAAACACCCCATAGGGTAGATACAGCGCTTACACGCTTATCAGAAAAGGTGGCACTACCGTCTCCGGATACGGCCGCCCTGAAGGAACCTGCTGATAGAAAGCAGAAGGTTACCCTATAAGATATAGTCACACACTAGGGCATTATATTGCGACCAGCCGTTGCTTCGGCATGGATGTGCAGTGCTCCCGCTGCGTGGTCAGATTCCCTGTCGGAAAATAACTATGGATAGGGACAATATTTTGCTGAAAATAGAGCATATAAAAGAAGTGGTCTTATACATGCGTGATGCACAGAGGGATATTTGCCGGCTGGCATCAAAAATAAGCGCTAGGTCCATTGCCGCCAGACGGGGGTTATGGACTTGGCAATGGTCAGGCGATGCCGACTCGAATCGGCACATGGAAGTTGCCCTATAAGGGGGTAAAACTGTTTGGGGATGGTTTTTTCAGACCTCGTTTCCACAGCTACTGCTGGGAAATCGATTTTTTTGCCACAGGCTACCCCACAACAAAAGAAAGCACCGTATCATCAAGTACAGTCCTTTCGGCCCCAGAAAAGCAAGAGGGCTAGAGGCTCATCCTTTCTGCCGAGAGGCAAAGGTAGAGGAAAAAGCTGCAACACACAGCTAGTTCCCAAGAGCAGAAGTCCTCCCTGCGTCCGGTAGGTCCACAGCATGGTGCTGGGGCTGCTCAGGCGGACCCGGGTATGGTGGGGGCCCGTCTCAGATATTTCAGCGGACAGTGGGCTCTCTCACATGGATCCCTGGGTCCTTCAAGTAGTATCTCAGGGGTACAGGCTGGAGTTCGAGACGTTCTTCCCCCCGCCGTTTCCTAAAATCTGCCTTACCGGCACCTCCCTCTGCCAGGGAGACGGTGTTGGTGGATATTCAACACTATAATCACAGCAAGTGATTGTCAAGGTGCCCCTCCTTCAGCAAGGAAGGGGTTACTATTCCACAGTGGTTGTGGTACCGAAACGGTTCGGTGAGACCCATCTTGAAATTAAAATACTTGAACTTTTATATCAAAAGATTCAAGTTCAAGATGGAATCGCTCAGGGCGGTTATTACGAGCCTGGATGAGGGGGATTACAGGGTCTCCCTGGACATCAAGGATGCGTACCGGCATGTCCCCATTTACCCTCCTCACCAGGGGTACCTCAGATATGTGGTACAGGACTGTCACTATCAGTTCCAGACGCGGCCGTTGGAGTTGTCCACGGCACCGAAGGTCTTTACCTAGGTAATGGCCGAAGTGATGATACTCCTTCGCAAGAAGGAAGTTTTTATTATCCCGTACTTGGACGATCTCCTGATAAAGGCGAGGTCCAAAGAACAGTTGGTAGTGGGGGTAGCACTCTCTCGGGAAGTGCTACAACAGCACGACTGGATTCTCAATATTCCAAAGTCACAGCTGGTCCCGACGACACGTCTTCTGTTCCTGGGACTGTTTCTGAACGCAGACCAGAAAAGAGTGTTTCTTCCAGTGGAAAAAGCCGAGGAGTTGTCATCTCTAGTCAGAGACATCCTAAAACCAGGACAGGTGTCGGTACATCAATGCACACGAGTCCTGGGAAAAATGGTAGCTTCGTACGAAGCATAATTCCATTCGGAAGACTCCACGCAAGGACGTTCCAATGGGACCTGTGGGACTAATGGTCCGGGTCCCATCTACAGATACAACAGCGGATAACCCTGTCAGCAAGAAACAGGGTGTCGCTGCTGTGGTGGCTGCAGAGGGCTCATCTACTAGAGGGCCGCAGATTCGGAATACAGGACTGGGTCCTGGTGACCACGGATGCCAGCCTTCGGGGCTGGGGTGCAGTCACACAGGGAAGAAATTTCCAAGGAGATTTCGCTTCACATAAATATTCTGCAGCTAAGGGCCATTTACAATGCCCTAAGCCAAGCAAGGCCCCTGCTTCAGAACCAGCCGGTACTGATCCAATCAGACGACATCACGGCGGTCGCCCATGAAACAGACAGGGCGGCACAAGAAGCAGGATGGCGATGGCAGAAGCCACAAGGATTCTCCGATGGGCGACCTACACCCAGGAGAATGGGGACTTCATCCAGAAGTTTTCCAAATGCGGGTAAACCGTTGGGAATGACCACGGGTGGACATGATGGCGTCCCGCCTCAACAAGAAGTTGAAAAGATATTGCGCCAGGTCAAGGGACCCTCAGGCGATCGCTGGGGACGCTCTAGTGACACCGTGGGTGTACCAGTCGGTTTATGTGTCTCCTCCTCTACCTCTCATACCCAAGGTACTGAGAATAATAAGAAGGCGAGGAGTGAAAACCATACTCGGGGTTCCGGATTGGCCATGAAGAGCTTGGTACCCGGAACTTCAAGAGATGCTGGCAGAGGACCCTTGGCCTCTGCCGCTCAGACAAGACCTGCTGCAGCAGGGACCCTGTCTGTTCCAAGACTTACCGCGGCTGCGTTTGACGGCATGGCGGTAGAACACCGGGTCCTAAAGGAAAAGGGTATTCCGAAGGAAGTCATCCCTACCCTGATCATAGCCAGGAAGGATGTCACCGCAAGACATTATCGCCGCGTTTGGCGAAAATTTGTTGCTTGGTGGAGGCCATGAAGGCCCCGACGGAGGAATTTCAACTATGTCGATTCCTGCACTTCCTGCAAGCAGGGGTGACGTTTGGGCCTCAAATTAGGGTCCATCAAGGTCCAGATTTCGGCTCTGTCGATTTTCTTCCAGAAAGAACTGGCTTCACTGCCTGAAGTTCAGACTTTGGTTAAAGGAGTACTACATATTCAGCCTCCTTTTGTGCCTCCTGTGGCACTCTTTGGATCTCAACGTGGTGTTGGATTTCCTAAAGTCGCATTGGTTGAGCCACTTAAAACCATGGAGCTAAAGTATCTCGCGTGGAAAGTGGTCATGCTGTTGGCCTTGGCCTTGGCCAGGCGTGTGTCAGAATTGGCGGCTTTGTCATGTAAAAGCCCTTATCTGATTTTCTATATGGATAGGGCAGAGTTGAGGACTCGTCCTCAGTTTCTCCCGAAGGTGGTCTCAGGTTTTCACTTGAACCAACCTATTGTGGTGCCTGCGGCTACTAGGGACTTGGAGGATTCCAAGTTGCTGGACGTAGTCAGGGCCCTGTAAATTTTATTTTTCCAGGACGGCTGGAGTCAGGAAAACTGACTCGCTGTTTATCCTGATGGCACCCAACAAGCTGGGTGCTCCTGCTTCTAAGCAGTCTATTGCGCGCTGGATTTGTAGCACTATTCAGCTGGCGCATTCTGCGGTAGGATTACCGCAGCCTAAATCAATAAAAGCCCATTCCACAAGGACGGTGGGCTCATCTTGGGCGGCTGCCCGAGGGGTCTCGGCTTTGCAACTTTGCCGAGCAGCTACTTGGTCAGGGGCAAACACGTTTGCATGATTCTATGAATTTGATACCCTGGCTGAGGAGGACCTGGAGTTCTCTCATTCGGTGCTGCAGAGTCATCCGCACTCTCCCGCCCGTTTGGGAGCTTTGGTATAATCCCCATGGTCCTTATGGAGTTCCCAGCATCCACTAGGACGTCAGAGAAAATAAGAATTTACTTACCGATAATTCTATTTCTCGTAGTCCGTAGTGGATGCTGGGCGCCCATCCCAAGTGCGGATTGTCTGCAATACTTGTACATAGTTATTATTAACTAATCGGGTTCTTGTTGTGAGCCATCTATTCAGAGGCTCCTCTGTTATCATGCTGTTAACTGGGTTTCATATCACAGGTTGTACGGTGTGATTGGTGTGGCTGGTATGAGTCTTACCCGGGATTCAAAATCCTTTCCTTATTGTGTACGCTCGTCCGGGCACAGTATCCTAACTGAGGCTTGGAGGAGGGTCATAGGGGGAGGAGCCAGTGCACACCAGCTAGTCCTAAAGCTTTACTTTTGTGCCCAGTCTCCTGCGGAGCCGCTATTCCCCATGGTCCTTACGGAGTTCCCAGCATCCACTACGGACTACGAGAAATAGAATTATCGGTAAGTAAATTCTTATTTTTGCAGTTATATTGCAGTTATATTTTTATTTTTGTGCTCAGTTGAACAGCTTTCTCGTTAGAAAAATCCATAGTATCTCTATGACTATTTACATAGGGGCGCATAGTTCCATATGTTTTCCTAATGAATGATTATCAGCAATGATATCAGAACTCTGGTTATACATTGTTTTCAGCAGTTTATAGATATATAAAGATCATTTGTGTTTTATATACGTTTATTCTACAGTGTTTCAGACCAAGGGGATTCAGTCATCAGCAGCAACAGGAGCAGCCTGCAGCGTCCAGCATCAAACCAAAGGTAAAATGACCCGGTGTCTATATCCTAAACATAATGGGGTCTATTCATGAAGCAGTGAAAAGTGTGTAGAAGTTGCCCATGGCAACCAATCAGTGTTGAGGTAACATTTATAAAGTGCATTCTATAAAATTATACGTAGCAGCTGATTGGTTGCCATGGGCAACTTCTCCACTGGCTCACTTCTCCACACTTTTCACTGCTTCATGAATAGACCCCAGTGTCTGGAACATCTTATCTGTGTCATACTGGCTGCTTCTGTCACAGTGATGATGAGCTGTAGACTGCATTATATCATATATACAGACTACCCACACCCTACAGTAGTTACTACTAGTGATATCTCATGCTGGTACATAGTGACTCTGGTACCAGATACACCATCAGAGCAGTTCCACATTACTGACCCCCTAGAAAGGGGCATGTTATACTCTGTACAGATCAGAGTTTGGTTGGCAGCTGTAGTAGTACTGTATGGTGCTTGTGTATAGTTTGTATGTTCTCTCTGAATCAGTATGGGTCTCCTTAGGGTGCTCTGACTTTCTCCAGCCATACGAAAACCTACAGGTATGTATGTTAATTGGATACTGACTACATGGTCCCTCATCTTTGTGTGCGTTGTGTGTCCCTGTGGTAGGGAATTAGATTGTAAGTTCCACATTGGCAGAGACCGATGTCAGTATATACACATACTGTATGGTGTTGTATAAAACAAGGATATAAATTACTTTATTTTATTGGGAACTGCACATGACATCACTGTTCTATTCCAGGGCAGCTGATACCCCTATCCCGCTCACGGGGGACAGCCAGACTGATGCAGACATCCTGGCCTTTGTGAGAGCGCGGCAGAACCTTCTGCAGAGGAAAGGTAACACTATTGTGTGTCTCTCGCTGATTTACTCCAGCTATCTCCGCTACAGTCCGTGGTATACCCTGACAGTGATGCTTTCCCCTGTGTCATGATTCTCAGTCAGAGGATATGTGCGGCATGGAGGGAGAGGATGAAACCATTTCCTTACAGCAGGCATTCCCAACCTCAGTCCTCAAGGCACGCTAACAGTAATAATCAGTGAGATCCAGGCTTCAACACAGATGTTTCAATCAAAATAACTGTGGTACTAATTAAATCACCTGTGCTCAAACATTGATATCACTAAAACCTGGACTGTTAGAGTGCCTTCACGACCGAGGTTGGTAATGCTTGCCTTACAGGGAGGTCAGCATCCAGGGATTCTTACAGTTTACTATGAAACCGCCACCTACAGAAGAAGAAGCCATTTTGTTTCTATGCCACTAGGACTAGCAACTTCACTGAGACATGAGGCACGGAATACCTCACACCTCACTGATGTCAGTAATTCAAGTTAATTGATAGAAGGAATATTGGTTCAGCCTAGGGCGTAGCTACCATAGGTGCAGGGAGTGCAGCTGCTATGGGGACCAGAGCATAGAGAGCGGCCCCCCTTCCCTGTCACATATGTCATACATTTTTCACCTTTGGGTGGTACATAGGGGCCCTTACAAACTTATGCCTTTGGGACTACAATATATCTAGTTATGCCCCTGGACCAGGGGCGTTTCACGAGAGTAGAGGGGACCCGTATGCAGCCTCCGTTGTGGGGACCCGTATGCAGCCTCCGTTGTGGGCCCCCTCCTCTCCGGCAGCTAGTAGACTCTGGCATAAAACCAGAGTCTACTGTGCATGCGCAGGTCTCCGGGAACAAGGCGCGAGTGCGATGTTCTGGAGGATATCTCCTGTGTGCATGCGCAAATCACTTGGAAATGGCTGTAGTACCCATTTTCCAAGTGATTTGTGCCCGCACTGCAGGGACGCCGCCGCAGCTCTCCAGAGAGGTAAGTATACTATATGGGTGCAGTGCACCCATTATAGAAATGCCTATGCCCTGGACCTGCTCATTGTAATGTGGTATAAGATGAACTGTAGGGCATTATATGAACTGGGGCACTGTAATGTGGCACAATATGAAGTGGCGTAATGTGAATTGGGGGTACTTTTATTGTATAATGTGTAATGTGTACTACAATGTGACATAATGTGAACTAGGGAACTACTATGGGGCATAACATTAAGTACGTCACTACAGATGGTGCAGCCAGACGACCCAGCGCCAGCCGCGCTACAGGATTGCACAGAGACACTCCCATTGCAGTGAATGGGGCACGTGCGTGTCTCACATGCACGCGCGTCCCAGACGCTGCGATAGGCGTGCCTCGGCGGGCGCGCTGCTGTGCAGACAGAGCCACGATTAGCGTGGTTCCATCTGTATATGGTTTAGAATATGAGCTATGACACTATTATGGGGCATACAATTAACAAAGTCCTGCAACGCCCCAGGGTTCAGCACTGCAGAATGTTTGCTTCGGCTACGCACAGAACACATTTTACGAACTGTTCCTTTTTCTACATATTCCGGCCTCTGATTGAAGTTGCACTGGGCCATATTCCAGCATCTGATTGAAGTTGCACTGGGGCATATTACAGCATCTGATTGAAGTTGCACTGGGCCATATTCCAGCCTCTGATTGAAGTTGCACTGGGCCATATTCCAGCCTCTGATTGAAGTTGCACTGGGCCGCAGCTCACTGTCATTTGTCTGGTTATATTAACAAGCAGAATTTTCATTACTGGATGTAAAACAATCCTCATCAGCTTCATGAAATGCCTCTATACAGCCAGCGGGGCCATCTGACGGGTGGTCTTCAGTTTGCCGGCTGTCGGGATCCCGGCGCACAGCATACCGGCGCCGGAATCCCGACAGCCAGCATACCGACACTTTTTCTCCCTCTTGGGGGTCCTCGACCCCCCTGAAGGGAGAATAGATAGCGTGGCGCAAGGGGCTCATTTGCGCTCGCCACGCTGTCGGTATGCCGGCGGTCGGGATTCCGGCGCCAGTATGCTGGTCGCCGGGAGCCCGGCCGCCGGCATACCCTACTACACCCCATCTGACAGCTGAAATACAAAATATATAGCGCTAAATAAATGAATAAAAAGCATATACTGCAAGGTGCTGTTAAGAATAGTAATGGCTATTTAATAACAATTAAAAACAATTCATATATACTGTTAAACAAACCAAAAAGTTAAAATGTGCAATAAGGCCTTTTCAATGATTTCTGGTCGGTTCATAAGGGCTCAGTCTCTGGAGAAATGTATGACAATCCTAGGCCTGGGAGAGTATGCTCAAAAGAAGGGATTTCTCTGACGTCCTAGTGGATGCTGGGTACTCCGTAAGGACCATGGGGAATAGACGGGCTCTGCAGGAGACTGGGCACTCTAAAGAAAAGATTAGGTACTACATCTGGTGTGCACTGGCTCCTCCCTCTATGCCCCTCCTCGTCCAGTTAGAATCTGTGCCCGGCCAGAGCTGGATGCACTCTAGGGGCTCTCCTGAGCTTCCTAGAAAGAAAAGTATTTGTTAGGTTTTTTATTTTCAGTGAGATCTGCTGGCAACAGACTCACTGCTACGTGGGACTTAGGGGAGAGAAGCAAACCTACCTGCTTGCAGCTAGCTTGTGCTTCTAGGCTACTGGACACCATTAGCTCCAGAGGGATCGAACACAGGGCCCGACCTCGATCGTCCGTTCCCGGAGCCGCGCCGCCGTCCCCCTTGCAGAGCCAGAAGACGGAAGAAACCGTAGGAAATCGGCGGCTGAAGACTTCGGTCTTCATTAAGGTAGCGCACAGCACTGCAGCTGTGCGCCATTGCTCCCTATGCACACCACACACTCCGGTCACTGATGGGTGCAGGGCGCTGGGGGGGGGGGGCGGCGCCCTGGGCAGCAATTAGAGTACCTTACATGGCTAATTGACACATAATACAGCTTTTAAGCTGTATATGTGCATAATCCCCCGCCATTATACAGATAAAAAAGCGGGAGAAGTCCGCCGAGAAGGGGGCGGGGCTATCTTCCTCGGCACACCGGCGCCATTTTCTCTTCACAGCTCCGCTGGAAGACAGCTCCCCAGGCTCTCCCCTGCAGTTTCCAGACATCAAGGGTAAAAAAGAGAGGGGGGGCACTAAATTTAGGCGCAAAACTATATATAAAAGCAGCTATAGGGAAAATCGCTTTTGTTAGTGTAAATCCCTGATTATATAGCGCTGTGGTGTGTGCTGGCATACTCTCTCTCTGTCTCCCCAAAGGACTTTGTGGGGTCCTGTCCTCAGTCAGAGCATTCCCTGTGTGTGTGTGCGGTGTGTCAGTACGGCTGTGTCGACATGTTTGATGAGGACGCTTACGTGGAGGCGGAGCAGGTGCCGATAAGTGTGATGTCGCCCCCTGCGGGGCCGACACCTGAGTGGATGGATATGTGGAAGGTATTAACCGACAGTGTCAACTCCTTACATAAAAGGTTCGATGACGCAGCTTTGGGACAGCCGGCATCTCAGCCCATGCCTGCCCAGGCATCTCAGAGGCCGTCAGGGGCTCAAAAACGCCCGCTACCTCAGATGGCAGACACAGATGTCGACACGGAGTCTGACTCCAGTGTCGACGAGGATGAGACAAATATACAATCCACTAGGGCCATCCGATGCATGATTACGGCAATGAAAAATGTGTTGCACATTTCTGACATTAACCCGGTTACCACAAAAAAGGGTATTATGTTTGGGGAGAAAAAGCAGCCAGTGACTTTTCCCCCATCTGATGAGTTAAACGAATTGTGTGAAGAAGCGTGGGGTTCCCCAGATAAGAAACTAGTAATTTCTAAGCGGTTACTAATGGCGTACCCTTTCCCGCCAACGGATAGGTTACGCTGGGAGACATCCCCTAAGGTGGACAAGGCGCTCACACGCTTATCAAAAAAGGTGGCACTGCCGTCTCAGGATACGGCCGCCTTAAAGGAGCCTGCAGATAGAAAGCAGGAGGCTATCCTGAAGTCTGTGTATACACACTCAGGTACTATACTGAGACCTGCTATTGCTTCAGCATGGATGTGCAGTGCTGCAGCAGCGTGGTCTGATAACATTGATTCCCTTGACAGGGACACTATATTGCTAACCATAGAGCATATTAAAGACGTAGTCTTATATATGAGAGATGCACAGAGGGACATTTGCCGGCTGGCATCTAGAATTAACACGATGTCCATTTCTGCCAGGAGAGTATTATGGACTCGGCAGTGGACGGGTGATGCTGATTCTAAAAGGCACATGGAAATTTTGCCTTATAAGGGTGAGGAATTGTTTGGGGACGGTCTTTCGGACCTCGTATCCACAGCAACAGCTGGGAAGTCGACTTTTTTACCTCAGGTTCCCTCACAGCCTAAGAAAGCACCGTATTATCAAGTACAGTCCTTTCGGCCTCAGAAAGGCAAGCGGGTTAGAGGCGCGTCCTTTCTGCCCAGAGGCAGGGGTAGAGGGAAAAAGCTGCACCATACAGCCAGTTCCCAAGAACAAAAATCCTCCCCTGCTTCCACTAAGTCCACCGCATGACGCTGGGGCTCCACATGTGGAGCCAGGTGCGGTGGGGGCCCGTCTCCGGAACTTCAGCGACCAGTGGGTTCGCTCACAGGTGGATCTCTGGGTTCTACAAGTGGTATCTCAGGGATACAAGCTGGAATTCGAGACGTCTCCCCCTCGCCGTTACCTCAAATCAGCCTTGCCAGCTACTCCCCAGGACAGGGAGGTAGTACTGGCGGCAATTCACAAGCTGTACCTCCAGCAGGTGATAATAAAAGTTCCCCTCCTTCAACAGGGACGGGGTTACTATTCCACAATGTTTGTGGTACCGAAACCAGACGGTTCGGTGAGACCCATTCTAAATTTGAAATCCTTGAAGGAAGTTCAAGTTCAAAATGGAATCGCTCAGGGCGGTTATTGTAAGCCTGGAAGAGGGGGATCACATGGTATCACTGGACATCAAGGATGCTTACCTACATGTCCCCATTTACCCACCTCACCAGGTGTACCTCCGTTTTGTGGTACAGGACTGCCATTACCAATTCCAGACGTTGCCGTTTGGTCTGTCCACGGCACAGAGGGTATTTACCAAAGTAATGGCCGAAATGATGATACTCCTTCGAAAGAAGGGAGTTATAATTATCCCGTACATGGACGATCTCCTTATAAAGGCGAGGTCCAGGGAGCAGTTGTTGGTCGGAGTAGCACTATCTCAGGAAGTACTACAACAGCACGGCTGGATTCTGAATATCCCGAAGTCGCAGCTGGTTCCTACGACGCGTCTGCTGTTCCTTGGTATGATTCTGGACACAGAACAGAAGAAGGTGTTTCTCCCGGAGGAGAAGGCCAAGGAGTTGTCATCTCTGGTCAGAGACCTCCTAAAACCAAAACAGGTGTCGGTGCATCACTGCACGCGAGTCCTGGGAAAGATGGTAGCTTCTTACGAGGCAATTCCATTCGGCAGGTTCCATGCACGGATCTTTCAGTGGGATCTGTTAGACAAGTGGTCCAGATCGCATCTTCAGATGCATCGGCTGATCACCCTGTCCCCGAGGGCCAGGGTGTCTCTGCTGTGGTGGCTGCAGAGTGCTCATCTACTCGAGGGCCGCAGATTCGGCATACAGGACTGGGTCCTGGTGACCACGGATGCAAGCCTCCGAGGTTGGGGGGCAGTCACTCAGGGAAGAAACTTCCAAGGACAATGGTCGAGTCAGGAAGCTTCCCTACACATAAACATTCTGGAACTAAGGGCCATTTACAATGCCCTAAGTCAGGCAAAACCCCTGCTTCAAAACCAGCCGGTGCTGATTCAGTCAGACAACATCACGGCGGTCGCCCATGTAAACCGACAGGGCGGCACAAGAAGCAGGATGGCGATGGCAGAAGCCACAAGGATTCTCCGATGGGCGGAAAATCACGTGATAGCACTGTCAGCAGTGTTCATTCCGGGAGTGGACAACTGGGAAGCAGACTTCCTCAGCAGGCACGACCTCCACCCGGGAGAGTGGGGACTTCATCCAGAAGTCTACCAGCTGATTGTAAATCGTTGGGAAAGGCCACAGGTGGACATGATGGCGTCCCGCCTCAACAAAAAGCTAAAACGATATTGCGCCAGGTCAAGGGACCCTCAGGCGATAGCTGTGGACGCTCTAGTGACACCGTGGGTGTACCAATCGGTTTATGTGTTCCCTCCTCTTCCTCTCATAGCAAAGGTACTGAGGATAATAAGAAAGAGAGGAGTAAGAACTATACTCATCGTTCCGGATTGGCCAAGAAGGACTTGGTACCCGGAACTACAAGAAATGATCTCAGAGGACCCTTGGCCTCTGCCTCTCAGACAGGACCTGCTACAGCAGGGGCCCTGTCTGTTCCAAAACTTACCGCGGCTGCGTTTGACGGCATGGCGGTTGAACGCCGGATCCTGATGGAAAAGGGCATTCCGGTTGAAGTCATTCCTACGCTGATAAAAGCTAGGAAGGATGTGACAGCAAAACATTATCACCGCATATGGCGAAAATATGTTGCTTGGTGTGAGGCTATGAAGGCCCCAACAGAAGAATTTCAGCTGGGTCGTTTTCTGCACTTCCTACAGTCAGGAGTGACTATGGGCCTAAAATTGGGATCCATTAAAGTCCAGATTTCGGCCCTGTCTATTTTCTTTCAAAAAGAACTGGCTTCACTGCCTGAAGTTCAGACGTTTGTTAAGGGAGTGCTGCATATTCAGCCCCCTTTTGTGCCCCCAGTGGCACCTTGGGATCTCAACGTTGTGTTGGATTTCCTAAAATCACATTGGTTTGAGCCACTTCAGACCGTGGAGTTGAAATATCTCACGTGGAAGGTGGTCATGCTTTTGGCCTTGGCTTCGGCTAGGCGTGTGTCAGAATTGGCGGCTTTGTCATGCAAAGCCCCTATCTGATCTTCCATATGGACAGGGCAGAATTGAGGACTCGTCCCCAATTTCTCCCTAAGGTGGTATCAGCGTTCCATTTGAACCAACCTATTGTGGTGCCTGCGGCTACTCGGGACTTGGAGGCTTCCAAGTTGCTGGATGTAGTCCGGGCCCTGAAAATCTATGTTTCCAGGACGGCTAGAGTCAGAAAAACTGACTCACTGTTTATCCTGCATGCACCCAACAAGCTGGGTGCTCCTGCTTCAAAGCAGACTATTGCTCGCTGGATCTGTTGCACGATTCAACTTGCACATTCTGTGGCTGGACTGCCGCATCCTAAATTAGTCAAAGCCCATTTCACGAGGAAGGTGGACTCTTCTTGGGCGGCTGCCCGAGGGGTCTCGGCTTTACAACTTTGCCAAGCAGCTACCTGGTCGGGATCAAACACGTTTGCAAAATTCTACAAGTTTGATACCCTGGCTGAGGAGGACCTTGAGTTTGCTCATTCGGTGCTGCAGAGTCATCCGCACTCTCCCGTCCGTTTGGGAGCTTTGGTATAATCCCCATGATCCTTATGGAGTACCCAGCATCCACTAGGACGTCAGAGAAAATAAGATTTTACTCACCGGTAAATCTATTTCTCGTAGTCCGTAGTGGATGCTGGGAGCCCGTCCCAAGTGCGGACTTCTGCAATACTTGTATATAGTTATTGCTTAACTATAGGGTTTTTTGTTCTGAGCCATCAGTTTAATGAGGCTCAGTTGTTGTTCATACTGTTAACTGGGTATAATTATCACAAGTTGTACAGTGTGATTGGTGTGGCTGGTATGAGTCTTACCCTGGATTCCAAATCCTTTCCTAGTAATGTCAGCTCTTCCGGGCACAGTTTCCCTAACTGAGGTCTGGAGGAGGGGCATAGAGGGAGGAGCCAGTGCACACCAGATGTAGTACCTAATCTTTTCTTTAGAGTGCCCAGTCTCCTGCGGAGCCCGTCTATTCCCCATGGTCCTTACGGAGTACCCAGCATCCACTACGGACTACGAGAAATAGATTTACCGGTGAGTAAAATCTTATTTTTACACCCTTAGGGAGTAATTATCCTGCTTTACATAAGTAATTACCAGTTCTGTGGTGATGCAGGGGATATCCAAGTAGCACTGGTCCAGATAGCAGCAATGGAGTCCAACACACAGTATTATGGAGTCCCTTAGTCCACAGTCAGCCTGCTGGAAGTCCCAAACAACAGAAGATATTTTTGGAAGGTCCCAGGATTCTGTATAGCATGGCCCACTGGCCAGGAGGTAGTCACTGACGCGTTTCACTGTCTAATGGCAGCTTTTTCAAAGGTGTCTGTATGGGGCCTGATAGCCCTTTTATATAGTCTAACCTTATTGTTGAACAACACCTGTGTAGCATTAGTAAACAATCCACCTAAAGTCATAAAAAAAATACAGAAAATAGTGCGGTGGAACAGGGAGGCAAACCCATAACTGATTATCTATCTATAGTATAAAAATGAGGAACAGATAATGTTTAAAATACAGGTTTTTATTTAATCTGATCACACGATCTCCGGATAAAGTGTTAACTGTCCCATCATTGGAGGGGTCTTAGTCTAATGGGACATACACACGGTGCCATTTTAACTACCGATATGGACTATATAGTCCATATCGGTAGTAAACATAGGGGGTATTTCAGATCTGATCGCTGCTTTTGCACAGCGTACGGTCAGGTCCTAACTGCGCATGCGTATGCACCACAATGCACACGCGTTTTGGATAACAACAAAGAGCATAGCCAGTCAGCGACAGGATGGTGTGAAAAATCTGATCGCCCAGGCGTTCGCAAGGTGATTGACAGGAAGAGGCCGTTTGTGGGTGGTAACTGACCATTTATTGGGAGTGTCCGGAAAAATGCAGGCGTTCCCAAACGTTTTCAGGGAGGGTGTGAGACGTCAGCTCCGGCCCGGATCAGCCTGTTTTGATCGCACTGTAGGAGTAAGTCCTGGGCTGCGCACAGACTACACACGGTGGATTTTTGCAGCTCAGTGTACACATGGGATTGCACACTTGTACGGTGAATCACTTTTTCATACTTTACTATCCACGTGGACTACGATTGGGAACGGTAACCTGTGCTGAGGGGTCACAGTGCACTAATTGGGGTTCCCAGTCACTTTACGAAGAAAACAACACCAAAAAAACCATGAAAAACTCATGTCGACCTTGTTCATGTCGACCTAGTGGCCGTCTCGACCTAGCCACTGTCGACCAATCGGTGTCGACCTAATGGGTGTAGACATAGACGCTGTCGCCCCAGATTCCGATACCCCTTTGGAGACTATTTCTCTCTTACAACTGCTTGGGAAACCACCACAGTAGCGACTGTCATGTACAGTATGTACCTCTATTGAGATATATATTAAGACTCTGTGATAGTGTAGGACCTGCATGAAGGTGGGGTACCTTGGCGAGCGGTTTGCAGGCTTCCGTGCATTGGCCAATTCAATAACTAAACCCCCATCATTTATTTATTGATGATGTGAGGATAAGTGGGCTTGCTATGGTGAGTACTGAATTTTCTGTTTGTGTGTGTATATATATATAGTTCCATGTAAGAAATGGCACTCAGAGTCGGCATTAGTAAACAAGCAAACGAATCTGTATTGAAGTTGAGTACTTTCGGGGACAGCACCCCGTCCTCAGAACTATACAGCAGATAAGACAGATAATGGAATAACACACTTACCCGCAATTTAAACCCCCTATCACCAATCACCTCCAATACAGTCTCCCGCGGTCAAAACGGCGTCCACAGCTGTGTACTGACGAGCGTGACGTACACCCGGCGGAAGTAGTCACATCGCCATGGTAACAACCTGCCTGCGTTCCAAATAGAACGGAAGCCTGCGCTCCAGGACGTGTAACACTACCAAGGGCTGTCACTGCATCGCCAGTCACGTGACTGTGAAACTGAGCCGATCGCGGGGGATCCAAACACTGGGCTGGGACCTGCACCCCAACCCATGTGTACAATGTAGTCCACAGTGCGAAATAATGGCCCTCATTCCGAGTTGTTCGCTCGGTATTTTTCATCGCATCGCAGTGAGAATTCTCTTAGTGCGCATGCGTAATGTTCGCACTGCGCATGCGTCAAGTAACTTTACTAAGAAGAAAGTAATTTTACTCACGGCTTTTTCGTCGCTCCGGAGAACGCATTGTGATTGACAGGAAATGGGTGTTACTGGGCGGATGTACGGCGTTTTAGGGGCGTGTGGCTGGAAACGCTACCGTTTCCGGAAAAAACGCAGGCGTGTCTGGAGAAACGGTGGGAGTGCTTGGGCGAACGCTGGGTGTGTTTATGACGTCAGCCGGGACCGAAAAGCACTGAATTGTTCGCACAGGCAGAGTAAGTCTGGAGTTACTCAGAAACTGCTAACTCGGTTTTGATCGCAATATTGCGAATACATCGGTCGCACATTTAAGATGTTTAGATTCACTCCCAGTAGGCGGCGGCTTAGCGTGTGTAACTCTGCTATAATCGCCTTGCGAGCGAACAACTCGGAATGAGGGCCAATATACATAAAAATGCCCATACAAAAACATACAAAAAAATGCAAAAAAAATACATTAAAAAACATATATACTAGCAACAATGTTATGGAAACCAACTCCAACCGTGCAGTATGCTCCCTCGGAATACAGAGAGAACAAGTGCACAAGAGGAGACAGAGTAAGGATAAAAAGTACATATCAACTATAGGACAAAAAAGAGGGTGATCTATACACCTATCTATACACCCACCATAGGATGACTCAAAGAACCAACAGTGAATGGTACCAATAATGCTCATAGACAGGAAATCTCCAATATATAAGGGGGCCAATCGTACACTAAGAGGCAGGAACCCAGACGGAACTAGTTTAAACTGTTCCAATTTATCTTGTCATTGAGACCGCCTGGTTTAATGGTACCAAGCCTCACTATCCATCGAGATTCTTTAAGTAAAAGAACCTTAGCTCTATCGCCCCCTCGAGGTGATTCTGGGACATGGTCGATCAAAAAATATCTGATGTCCTCTAATTTATGATTAAACAGCTTAAAATGACGGGGAACAGGTTGGTCAATATCTTTACCCGCTAGTGATAAACGTATCGCTGACCTATGTGCGTTCATACGTTCCTTGAATTTACGTGTGGTCTGCCCCACGTAGAATAACCCACACGGAATCCATTTTCTTTATCATCCACTAGGGGTCACTGGAGTACTCTTGGGATATGGACGGGCGTAGCCGAACAAGGGCACTGAATATTTAAATTTAGGACCCTCCCCCCCCTCCATATCCCCGAGTACCTCAGTGTACGACCTCAGTGTTTTTTCGGTGCTCACAGCACGAACAAGGCTTGTGGTATATCCACACTTGGATTTTTATTTTTAAATTTTTATTTTTACTTTTTATTTTTACACTTAGCACATCCCTTCCCAGTTTCTGGAAAAACATGGGTCCGGGATAGTGCCGCTGCACGGGCAGCGAATGGCGTGTCGGTCCTCACAAAGAGCACCCTCACAGCCACAGGCGCTACAAGGCAGCGCATGGCGTGTCGGTCCTCACAAAGAGCACCCTCACAGCCACAGGCAGACTGTCTCCTACTGCAACTGGACGGAGATTACAAGCCCCGTCACAGCCAGGAGGAGAGCTGAAAACTGGACGGTGCTTACAGTAAGAAGCCCCGTCACAGCCAGGATGGAAGCCCCGTCACAATCTGGACGGAGCTTACAGAAGTGCGACACTGCAAGGTATGGTGGGGGGGTCAGGGCGGTCAGCTCACGCTGCCGCCCTGCTGTGTGGGAAAAGCCTTTATTTTTACCGCCGCTTTGCCCGCCGCTTACAGAGGACCCCGCTGAACGAGAGAGCGGCCGCACGTCACTCACAGACGCCGGCCGCTCTCCCAGCCACTGTACCAGTACTCTGCCACTGTAACCGAGCGGCCGCACGTCACTCAGACGCCGGCCGCTCTCCCAGCACGGTAACCGAGCGGCCGCACGTCACTCAGACGCCGGCCGCTCTCCCAGCCACTGTACGCGAGCGCCGCCCAAGCAGCCACTCTGCGTACCCGGGTCTAAAGCTCCGAGCGGCCGTACGTCACTAAAGACGCCGGCCGCTCTTCCAGCGCTGCACCCGGCCACTGCTGTATGAGGCGCCGCCCGTTCCTAGGGCTCCCCGGCGCACTATACCAGCGCTCCCCGGGTTTCCCCAAGCTCCCTGCACTCGCTTCCGGCGCTGCACAGGGAGAAGCTACATCACAAGCAGCGCGGCTGCGGGGGGGTGACGGTGAGTAAAGCCCATAGCAGCAGCAAAGGCTGCATGGGTTAAGACACTGCTCAGTTCTAAATAAGAGACTGCTCAGTTTTTAAACAAGTTATTGACCCATAGCAGCAGCAAAGGCTGCTTGGGAATAAGATATGTTGGAAATAATACAATTCACTGCAGGCAGTGTTGAGTAAAGCCCATAGCAGCAGAAGGCTGCATGGGGTAAGAGACTGCTTAGTGTTTAAACAGTTAATGAAATAACTGGAAGGCTAACTAAAGCATAAGGCTGCATAATGTATTGTAAACTGCACGGATTTTACTGTATAATAGACCTGTAACTGTAGAATAGGCTATTAAGCCTATATTTAATGTATAATAGGCTATTAAGCCTATATATTAACGCTGCAGCAGGTAACCTGTCCTGTGATTTTCAGTGGAAGCATGGCATGACGGTCATTTTAATCATTGCTGTTCTTCCAGGTTATAATTCCAGAACATTCCGCCCATACACCTATACTCCACAAGGAGGCGCAGGGGTGTTAGTGGGAATTTTTTGGTTCAGTTTTCACATAAGTCAGCCATGTAATCTGTATTTCTAATTAATTCTAGAACATTCCTGCCCTACATCTCTCAGCCACCAGAGGCGCAGGGAAGTTAGTAGGAATTTGGTTGGGGTTTCATATGCCCATGTGAACTGCTTTTCACATAAAAGACAATATTTTGATTTCTCTTCATATCGAATAAATCTTTCGTTTTTTGCTAAAGATTTCCGTAGAGAGAAACAAGCTTGAGTTTCATATGAATATGCTGTTCAGCAATAACATATATATATATGACACATAATAACTTCATTAAGTCGTGCAAGTGTCTGTCTATTGCCTATTATTTTATGGTGTCTGTCTACATAGCGAGTAAGGCTATAGTGCAGACTAAAAATAATTTTAAAAATCCTATGTTAACATTGGCAATTCAAATTAAAAGAGCGGTAACATCGGAGTCTCGAAATGACTCCGCCAGCCCTAACAAAAGACAGTCTTCCAAAGGGCCAATTTCCCTTTGGGTACCAGAGTGTTTATTTCACTCGATTCTATGTCAAATTATAACTACGAGTGAGAAGGGTACATTAGACCAGCACTCAGATAGTGCGGGGGGGTTGTTAACAACCATACATAATCGTTTCCAAAAGGACGCGATCCGCCATTGCTAGATGATTTTCTTTCAAACATTATAAAAACCCAGGATACATTTGGGTCACTAGAATCTATGTATCAAACAATGACGATCACTGGTAAAAGAAGCTGCAGAGTATATCTGTAAAGCTTCTGCTAACGCCGGTTATTTTCATTGTCGCTAGTTAAGCGCGACAAGGCCAGAGCTTGTTTGCTCATAAATTTGATATACTTGTAACGGTATTTTATCCCTTTATGATATTCAGCCATTACCGCATACAGTATATTTGTAACGGCGTTTTATCCCTTTATAAGGAACAGTCACGCCTTGTAACGACAGGACGTTACAGTCAGCAAGCCAGTGGTTTGATGACTTCTTTTACAATTGTGGAAGCGCGTATTTACATGTTACATTTGCGAGGTTTCAGGACTTCAACTCATACAGGTCTCAGCTATTTACAGCTTAAAGGACAAAACTGCCTCTGTCGAACGGTTGGCAGGTTGTCATTTAGTCTTTGCAGGTTTATAAACCAGGCAGTAGTACGCCAACAGAGTCAGAGTTACTTATTCCCCTCTGTTTGAGCAAAACCAAACAGCTCCGTTGCAATATCAATCAGCAAGTCATTTACTACAGTTAGAAAATGGATTTTCTGCGGTTAGTATTTGCTTATTGGAGCCACACAATTGCATAATTGCATTTGAATGCGTATTTACCCAGTCCGGTTTGTTCTTCACAGGTTCTAGCGGTTGCAAATCGCCACAACCATTAACCATTTCATGTCTACCATTGCTTATCGCTTTGGGTATTTACCAAAGTGAGGTTGGGATGATAGCTCATCTCACATAAGAACTCTGTCTCAACAAAGTTCCTTTAACTTGCGCTACTAAGGTATACTGCGGTAGCAGATCAAGTTCGAAAACAATCACATCTAATTCCGTCTAAACGATGTCAATGCCTAGGTAAGATGATAAATACGGTAAATCAAAGACTTTTACCTACTACACCAGCAATAACAAATGTACGTCTAGTAATTAGTGCAAAACACGCACACTAGCGGTACATTGGTGTATTCACCTATTAAGAATAAAGTTGTGTTTTCAATTTAGTTCGCCACCCTTCACTCGCGTTTCCCACAGAGGGAAAAGGGTGCATATACTCTGGACGACAGTCGCAGAGGGTCAGGATTTGTAGTTAAAATCAGCAACAAAGATTGCTGTCGATAAAGGTCCTAGAACTCTGTGCATTTTACAATGCAATACATGATTCGCTTTCAGTCTGACCAGGTATATACTCTGGTTTCTCTTCAGAACGAATAAATCTTTCGCCTTTTACTAAAGATTTCTGTGGAGAGGAACAACCATGAGTTTCAGGTAAATGTTTGATGCCTGTCTCACGCTGGCCTTAAGCAGTCAAACAAGGCAACGGCAGTTGCATACACAACAACCAGTGAGAACCAAGAAGCCGCATGGTAATGCGGCATGTGACTCAAATCCTCAATGGCTTAGAACACCATTAGGTGAAAATGTCAAGAGATCATTACGTGAGTGGACATCTGTTAGACAGAGGATCTCACCCGTCAGGATTTGGATCCTGAAAACTGGACATTAAATCCACAGGTGTTTCATATGTGAGTCCACAGAAGGGGGTTACCCTCAAGTATACATGATGGCATCTCGCCACAATTACAAAAGCTCAGTATGTGTACAAAACAGATCACAAGGGCAGTGGCGGTGGAGTCTCTCACATTCATGTGGTCATTCAGCATCGTGTATCTGGCTCCACCAGTTTCCGCTGCTCTCTCCGTTGTCAAAACGGCTCATAAGACAGTTTGTCACAGTCATACTGGTGGTAGCTCATGGGTTTCGGAGAAGTTTGCTTCTCGAATTTTCAAGGAATACTTGCACACGATCTTGGCCCGCTCATAATACGTCCAACCTGTTACATCAGGGAACGTTAGTTTACCCATAGTTACCTATGTACCTATTATCTATGTACCGCAGCTGCGGTTGACGGGGTGAGGGTGCAGACCGCCCTCTTAAGAAATTGAGCATTACAGTATCGGTTATACTAACCATGTTACGAAATAGTAAGCCGTTTAAGGCAGCTCATTTTTACAAAATTTCGTGGGCTTACATAGGTTGTAAACCTCGGAAGTTTCCAACATCATCCTTCAAGTAACCCATATTCTGTTAAACGGGGTGGAATGGAAAACTGCGTTGATCTGCACGAAGAGTGCAGGTATCTGTGTGGTAAACTTATTTTCAAAGACGTTTGCCTCTATTGGCGTCTGTACACATCTTTCTACAAGGTGTCATCAAAGTTCACACTCTATTTATCCCACCTACAGCGCCAGGCGACTTGAAGTTGGGTTCAGATTTCTTACAGTTTTCATATTTTGAACCCTTTCAACAAATGGGAATTAAGTTTCTCACTTTGGAAAACAATTTTCTTATAGCCTTGGCTTCGGCAAGGGTTTTGTTTTCATATTTGGGTGCCTTGTATTCCAAGCCACCGTATTTGAGTTTTCTCATGACAAAGCAGATCTTCGGACGAATCACGCTTTCGTATTCTTCACATCAATATACCAATAGGGGTTCCTGTGTGGACAGCACATTCTAGAATTCTGAATGTGGTACACGCATTACGCGTTTATATATGTCCCGAACGTCAACAGTACGTGATATGAATACGTTGTTTGTTCTCTATGATACTGCCAACTGGGGTTAGCCAGTTTCTTAGCAGACATTATCCAGCTGGGTAATAATAATGACTACAAGTCAGGTTTACTTTAAGGCTAAGTTACAATCGCCTACGTCAGTAATAGCTCATCCCACAGGTTCTGTGGGAATGTCAGACCCAGTGGGTCGTGGAGTGTCTAAAACGCGGCTATATAGCCTTCATGTGCACCATGTTTGTGCACGTTTACACGTTATAAATGGTGGCGCCATCAGCATCTAGCTTTGGGCTGCCTACTGTTACAAGTATCAAATAGCTCTCCCGCCCACGAGGGAAGCTTTGGTACGTCCCAAGAGTACTCCAGTGACCCCTAGTGGATGATAAAGAAAATAGGATTTTGGTACTTACCAGGTAAATCCTTTTCTTTGAATCCATAGGGGGCACTGGACGCCCACCCAGAGCAGTTTTACCGGGGTTGTTTTAAGCTCAAGGGAGCTTAGGGTAACAAGTTTTACTTCATTGATATTAAGCTCAGAGGAGCTTCTGGTAACACATTTTCACCGATTGGTTCAAATTATAAAGTTCTATCGGTTATGGTGTCAACTGTTTAGTTGACAGTAAGGTTATGGGTCAACATTGTGTTGTCCGTTATGTTATAGGTATTCTCCATTGTCAACCTCTCTATATCGTTCCTGTTCGCTCAGTAAAAAACACTGAGGTCGTACACTGAGGTACTCGGGGATATGGAGGGGGGGGAGGGTCCTAAATTTAAATATTCAGTGCCCTTGTTCGGCTACGCCCGTCCATATCCCAAGAGTACTCCAGTGCCCCCTATGGATTCAAAGAAAAGGATTTACCTGGTAAGTACCAAAATCCTATTATCTGTCTTATCTGTTGTATAGTTCTGAGGACGGGGTGCTGTCCCCGAAAGTACTCAACTTCAATACAGATTCGTTTGCTTGTTTACTAATGCCGACTCTGAGTGCCATTTCTTACATGGAACTATGAATTGGATTATGCTGCACCAGGGCATGCTGATTTACAAGTGAGTGCCGGCAATATATGGATTTATGTATATATATATATATATATATATATATATATATATATATACCGTGTTTCCCCGATAATAAGACACTGTCTTATTTATTTTTTTTCAACAAAAAACACCATAGGGCTTATTTTCGGGGTAGGGCTTATTTTAATTAACATTGACAGCAAATTTCACAGCCCCCAGTCCTCCTTTTACAGCCACCATGCCCCCAGTCCTGCTTTTACAGCCCCCAGTCCTCCTTTTACAGCCACCATGCCCCCAGTCCTGCTCCTCACCTACAGCGCTTTCCAGTTCCAGTTTCCAGTTCTTCTTCATGCTTTCCGCCGGCGCCGCTGGTACTCCGCTCCCGCCGTGTACAGAAGCCGCGTGATGTGCGCGGTGACATCATGCGCAGGGCGCAATGCATCCCTGGGACTGGGAGCTGGAGTCTTCAACGGCTGATACAGTACTGTACAGCATCCCTCAAGCAGGGCGGCGGTGAAGGGGGTTAGCGGGGGTGGAGCTGGGGGCATTGAATTTAGTGCACGGACTCGGGTAATGGGAATTTTGATAGGGCTTATTTTCGGGGTAGGGCTTATTTTGGACCAATTTCCAAAAGCAAGGGTAGGGCTTATTTTCGGGGTAGGGCTTATTATCGGGGAAACACGGTATATATATATATTATAGATCCAACAGACGGTAGCACTCACATCTTCATAATAAGCAAATGCTGGGGTGTCCACTCAAATACCAAGGTATTCAAATTTGTAGATAAGAATTCAGAGGGGGCACTCTCCAGACTTTTTAATATACACAACTGTTCATTTATTTGTAGTATACTTTACATGATCAGCATAATGGCAAGATTGTCCTCAAGCGCTTTCGGCCCAGTATGGGCCTTCCTCAGGATGCACTGCACATCAATAACAACTTCCAACAAAGTAGAGCAGAAATCCAGACATCCAGCAGTAACGCTGGTCCTGCCTGACTGGCTCTAAATACCCTCACCACTTGAAAAAGGCGCCAATAGTACTATGATGTCATCACCAAGGGACAGACTGTTTTTCTTACTTAATTACCACATATTGAAAAAACATACAATATTCCAGTAGTCACCAACAGAAGGCACAAGTACCTAGAATCCTATTAGTCAAATGTGAAGCACTGGGGCCGTAGCAGCCCATCTCAAACATACGCCGCGTCCCGGCGCGGAGCACTTCCGGTCCGTGGAACGCAAACGTCACCCGGCCGGAAGTGCCCAGGCGCCACATGGAACGCAAACAGGAAGTCAGGCGCTAATCCTCCTCAACAGAGGATATATCTGAAAAAGACACTTTCAAGTCATCATAACTAGACGGAATGTTATTAAACACACTAGCCTTACACTTCTTACCCATACAGGGCAAGTGTGTAAATGTATCAATCTGCAGGTGGTATCGTGCATGTAAATTGCACAAACGAGGGTAATAGAGCCAGACAGTGCAATAAAAACATTCCCCAACAACCTCCCATCATCCTAATTTAACTAGATCCTCAGCGTGCAATGGCCGAAAGACGACGAACCGCTACATATGAATAGCTCAATTCTAAAACGATATACCACAATTTAATTAAGCTGGTTCAACGTCCCTCCACTGCACTCTAAGGGTCACCAATAAACCTCTAAAAAACACACCAAATATAAATCAAATTATATACAAATAACAACAGACAAACAGAAATATTATAAGGTGCATCGGGCAAGGACAGTATCCTATATATCAAGGGATAATCTATCAACGTAGGAAAACGTTTAACGGGTTTGACTCATTCAGACCATTCGGTGTCACAGAACCCAATCTGTGTATCCACCTTGCTTCTAATTTTCTTAAGAGGAGTGAACGATCACCACTGGGGACAGGGACCCAATCAATAATCCTACACTTCAAAGATGCCACTTGATGTCCTTCATTTAAAAAATGCTGAGCCACCGGTTTGTCAGTACGACCTGTTTGAAGTGATTGATACCATTAAATTCCAATTCGGTACCGTCCCACAGCATGAAATTGTACCGAATTGGAATTTAATGGTATGTTAGAGTACTTGAATAACTTGAATTCCACTGTACGATTTACGGGACATTCTGACATAAAGTCTATAAATTTCTTGGATTTGACCATTTTTCGTAATGGTACCAGTCTGGGTACAACCCTGTTTAGAAAAGAAACAGATCGAAATACGATTTTGCATGCCACAAGCAATCATCCGCCATCCCTGAGATCAAGTCTGCCGATCTCGCAATTCATGCGAGTCTTGAGGAATAATACAGATCCAACTACCGTTGAGAAGCAGATTGTGGAAATGAAGGCTCGTTTTATTCAGAGGGGGTACAGTATGTGCACTATCAATAAATGTCTGGATAAGGCACGGTCAAGAATGGTTGAGGTGAAACCGACCAAAGAGCCGCGGATGATATATGTCACACAGTTTGATGCAAAATCGCCTGCTGTTAGAGCGTCACTAAGGAGGCACTGGCCTATATTGAATTCAGACCCAAAATTCAAAAATACATTTGAACATCCACCTATGTTGGCCTACAGACGTGGGCATAACTTGAAACAATTGCTGATGCACCCAGCTAGACAAATGGCCGGTGTTGAAAATAACTGGCTAAGTAAGACAAGAAAAGGCTGCGTCAAATGTTTAGGTTGTGTGACATTTCGCTCGATGCTGGTCGGTGAGAAGTTTCCACATCCTCTTAGTGGATAACCAATTACTATTCGATGCCGATTGCATTGTCGGATGGACCCTGTTATTTATATGCTTCTATGCCCCTGTGGTCTTCCATACGTGGGGATGACCACCTGTTCATTCAGAGAGCGGATGGCCAACCACCGCAGTTCAATTCATCAAGCACTTCAAACAGGTCGTGCTGACAAACCGGTGGCTCAGCATTTTTTAAATGAAGGACATCAAGTGGCATCTTTGAAGTGTAGGATTATTGATTGGGTCCCTGTCCTCTGTAGAGGGGGTGATCGTTCACTCCTCTTAAGAAAATTAGAAGCAAGGTGGATACACAGATTGGGTTCTGTGACACCGAATGGTCTGTATGAGTCAAACCCGTTAAACGTTTTCCTACGTTGATAGATTATCCCTTGATATATAGGATACTGTCCTTGCCCGATGCACCTTATAATATTTCTGTTTGTCTGTTGTTATTTGTATATAATTTGATTTATATTTGGTGTGTTTTTTAGAGGTTTATTGGTGACCCTTAGAGTGCAGTGGAGGGACGTTGAACCAGCTTAATTAAATTGTGGTATATCGTTTTAGAATTGAGCTATTCATATGTAGCGGTTCGTCGTCTTTCGGCCATTGCACGCTGAGGATCTAGTTAAATTAGGATGATGGGAGGTTGTTGGGGAATGTTTTTATTGCACTGTCTGGCTCTATTACCCTCGTTTGTGCAATTTACATGCACAATACCACCTGCAGATTGATACATTTACACACTTGCCCTGTATGGGTAAGAAGTGTAAGGCTAGTGTGTTTAATGACATTCCGTCTAGTTATGATGACTTGAAAGTGTCTTTTTCAGATATATCCTCTGTTGAGGAGGATTAGCGCCTGACTTCCTGTTTGCGTTCCATGTGGCGCCTGGGCACTTCCGGCCGGGTGACGTTTGCGTTCCACGGACCGGAAGTGCTCCGCGGCGGGTGTTTGAGATGGGCTGCTACGGCCCCAGTGCTTCACATTTGACTAATAGGATTCTAGGTACTTGTGCCTTCTGTTGGTGACTACTGGAATATTGTATGTTTTTTCAATATGTGGTAATTAAGTAAGAAAAACAGTCTGTCCCTTGGTGATGACATCATAGTACTATTGGCGCCTTTTTCAAGTGGTGAGGGTATTTAGAGCCAGTCAGGCAGGACCAGCGTTACTGCTGGATGTCTGGATTTCTGCTCTACTTTGTTGGAAGTTGTTATTGATGTGCAGTGCCTCCTGAGGAAGGCCCATACTGGGCCGAAAGCGCTTGAGGACAATCTTGCCATTATGCTGATCATGTAAAGTATACTACAAATAAATGAACAGTTGTGTATATTAAAAAGTCTGGAGAGTGCCCCCTCTGAATTCTTATCTATATAATATATATATATATATATATATATACACACACACACACACGCTGCTGTCGGCGCCACCCGGAGCATCAAATGAAAACCACAAGAGGCAGGGGGTTAGTTCGACATTTCAAAGTCTTTACTTCGTCATCAGGATCAGATCCTGATGACGAAGTAAAGACTTCGAAACATCGATCTAACCTCCTGCCTCTTGTGATTTTCTTTTGATGCTCCGGGTGGCGCCGACAGCAGCGTGTGTGTGAGACTCCTGGATGGGGGAGCTAAGGCGGGCACCGAGCTTAAGTATATTGTGTGATATTTGGAGTGCTGCTTCACGGAATATATATATATGAGTGTATGTATGTGTATATATAACTTTTCCACGTCTGAGAGCTGAGGCTGCTATACTCTACGCCAAGAAATGACAATATCATATAGATTATGTACTAGAATTATGAATAGCATTTACCATGTCTTTCTTGTTAACCTTTAAAACCTGGGAGTTTTTTTGCCTCGCCCAGTATTATTAGTCTGGTACTGACTGTGTCTCTGTAACACAGACCCATTGCTCAGTACACTGTCAGTTATCTAAGAGCTGCAGATAAAACTATTCAGTTTCTTCATTTGTGCCTTAATGGTCTCCCCTGAGTGCAGCATATGGTGCTACTGTTGTCCTAAGAGGCACTTTATTATCTGCATGTAAACACAGAGAGGCGCAGCCAGCCCCTCTCACAGGCCAAAGCAAACACTCCTGTTATCATGATTCCCTAATGCTGCTGATGGTTTCACTCCACACAGCACCATGTAAAGGATGGACTAATAATAGCCGCACATGGGGGGTAATTCAGACCTGATCGCTCGCTGGCTGTTTTTTACAGTCCTGCGTTCGCCTAGCCTCCGCCCATAGGGGAGTGTATTTTTGCTTTGCAAGTGTGCGAACGCATGTGCAGCTGAGCGGTACAAAAAGATCTTGTGCAGTCTCTGAGTCGCCCAGGACTTATTCAGCCGCTGCAATCACTTCAGCCTGTCTGGGACCGGAATTGACGTCAGACACCCACCCTGCAAACGCTTGGGAACACCTGCGTTTTACCAAACACTCCCAGAAAACGTACAGTTGCCACCCACAAATGCCTTCTTCCTGTCAATCTCCTTGCGAACGCCAGTGCGAATGGATTCTTCGCACAAACCCATCTTTGAGCTGCAATCCGCTTTGTACCTGTGCGACGCGCCTGCGCTTTGCGGTGCATACGCATGGGCACCTCTGACCTGATCGCAGCGCTGCAAAAAACACTAGCGAGTGATCAGGTCTGAATTACCCCCATGGTCAGTAAGGTGGCCTCACTGATCCCAGCTCTGCCTCGTGTATGGGAGCAGTCTCTTTTAGTGAGGTATGTCCATCTCAGGAGCAGTCACATTATTTGGCCATTTGAAATATTGAAACATAGACATGGTGACCCCCAGAGGTCAAGTCTTGTAGAAAAATGCGACAGCGTCCCCTCTTTGTACCACCTCATCCCCTGTATAACTCCCCTTCGCTCATTACCAAGTATATCACTGCACATACAGTATGTGTGATTATTCCATTATAGGTAGGCTCGCCATTATTATACTCCTTTAATCTGGGACACCTATAATGTACACCATTTCTGTGGCTGATTAAAGCCTGGAGAAATGCAGACTTGAATTTAGCCAACCACAGAACCTGTATACATCATACTGTAGGTGTCTCAAATTAAAGGTATGTTTTGTGAAGCCTATCTACAGATGTGTCCCCTTACATTTTTGCTCCGTTCACGACAAATATCTCGTTACACATAACGCATGAGAGCCGTGTAGAGCGTCTTATTTTGCGTCTTAAGGTGGGCACACTAGTAGATATATCTGCAGATCAATTGATCTGCAGATATATCTATGGACGGATCGGGCAGTGTGTTCAGCATACACACTGCCCGATCCGTCGGGGACTGATGTCATGAACTGGGCGGGCGTGTGTACACGCCCGCCCAGTTCAGCTGTCAATCACCGCCGGCCGCCGCAGCATGTGTACGGGCGGTCGGCCGACCGCCCCGTACACACACAGCGACGCGCCAATATATCGGTAGATATATTGGCCGTCGGCTGTGCTGCGCGGCCGACGCGATACGTCTGTGAACGACGGAGTTCACAGACGTATCGGCCGTACACACTGGCCGACGGTCCCGCGATATATCGGCCGTTCAAGAGAACGGCCGATATATCGACCAGTGTGTACGGGCCTTTAGTCTTAAAGTAATGCAATAGGACGCACGACCAGACCCTGCTGATTAACAAAATATGCAGCATACCTATATTCTGTGTGTGAGTGCGACTGTATTTGCATACAAAAGTTCATGACCAAATGTCATTAGAATGAAATTGGTTGGGGGTTTTGTATGCGGGCATCTGAGTGACGTTTAAAGTAATATCACGAAGAACAATAACAATAGCAGCAGTGAAGCTCACCTTTTTACTGTGAAGATTTGAACAAAGCTACAAGAGCTATGCCTAAGCTGGCGTGTGATCAGGGCAGCCATCGGGGGGAGACTGTGGGGACTGGTGTCCTGGGCCCTTTCAGATAAGGGACCCACCCCTTGCTCCTACCCCAAGTACCTGTAGAGCTGCACCCAGTCTGTGACTCAACAGCAGGCTGATGCGCAGGGAGGACTTCCTAAAACAAGCCTAATCTGCGCATCAGCTGTGGCAGGGCATGCTGGAACGTGTAGATTCACAACAGCTGGAGAGCCGGTTGGCCAGGCCTGGCCTAGCAACTGTCCGCACTACAGATCTTCCTCAAAGTACCGGGACTGTCAACAGTTTTCTATAACAGATCCCAACATCTCCTCAGGATGTCCTTGTAATGTGGAGCCACTTAAACGTTATCTGCATTGTGAGCTCTGGCAGCTGTATTGAATAGCGGCTCGGACAGTATAAAATAGAACTCATTGGCCCCCACAGGAAAAAATAAAACATATAATTGCCCATAGAAGAGTGGCCTGTATTTGCCGACATGTTGCTCTGCCACCCGTTGTGTATTGTTCTATTGTAGCTTCCGGCGTAAGAGCTGTTCTGAGCTGTAGTTCATTGTGATCACTGCGGTGCCCGGGTTGGCAACAGTATCAACACAGGTGCAGCAGGATGAATCAGTTCGTACCCAATTGCCTTGAGGGCTGCATCCGACCTGTAGGACAAAGTCATATAGGAAATTGCAGTGCTCCCAGGTGATCTCCTGGCCAGAGGTGTAGCTTCTGGACGTGGCCACCGGTGTGAGCGGATGTGCATGTGTGGACACTGCAACTTACAGCGACACAGCCGTATCTGCTTAGCCACCCAAGAATGCCCGCTGACTTCCACAGACCGGGCATCCGATGCTGTGCTGCGTCTCCGAGCACTAGCGATCCTGATGTGACTCAGACACGTGCGGCCAACTGGGTGGTGCATCAACACTGTGTACGACTCAGAATCAGACCCAGAGTTTTAAAGGAGTCTGTCCATGGTTTGGGTTTAGTTCCATGTTCACTTTCTGTCCTTAGAAAGAGTTTAGAGTTTACATAGGGGTAATAAGATTCTGCTTAGCAATAACAGCAACTTCTAGGTCACAACTGGATGATGCGATTCAGTTTTCTGGCTGAGTTAATGCATATGTTGCGATGCCTTGCACAGGAGCCGGGACGTGTGACACCTATTAGTTAATACTTCTTTAGTATTGTGTATTTTTCTGGCCCATTACTCTGATCTGTCTGACTCAGCACATCTCCTGTTATTACAGTACATTCATCACATTGCTGCCTACACCTCTATAGAGCAATACCCAACCAACACATATACAGGACAGTCATCACATCGCTGCCTACACCTCTATAGAGCAATACCCAACCAACACATATACAGGACAGTCATCACAGCGCTGCTTACACCTCCATAGAGCAATACCCAACCAACACATATACAGGGCATTCATCACAGCGCTAGCCTACACCTCCATAGAGCAATACCCAACCAACACATATACAGGGCATTCATCACAGCGCTGCCTGCACCTCCATAGAGCAATACCCAACCAACACATATACAGGACAGTCATCACAGCGCTGCTTACGCCTCCATAGAGCAATACCCAACCAACACATATACAGGACAGTCATCACAGCGCTGCTTACGCCTCCATAGAGCAATATCCAACCAACACATATACAGGGCATTCATCACATCGCTGCCTACACCTCTATAGAGCAATACCCAACCAACACATATACAGGACATTCATCACAGCGCTGCCTACACCTCCATAGAGCAATACCCAACCAACACATATACAGGACAGTCATCACAGCGCTGCTTACGCCTCCATAGAGCAATACCCAACCAACACATATACAGGGCATTCATCACATCGCTGCCTACACCTCTATAGAGCAATACCCAACCAACACATATACAGGACAGTCATCACAGCGCTGCTTACGCCTCCATAGAGCAATACCCAACCAACACATATACAGGGCATTCATCACAGCACTGCTTACGCCTCCATAGAGCAATACCCAACCAACACATATACAGGACATTCATCACAGCGCTGCCTGCACCTCCATAGAGCAATACCCAACCAACACATATACAGGACAGTCATCACAGCGCTGCTTACACCTCCATAGAGCAATACCCAACCAACACATATACAGGACATTCATCACAGCGCTGCCTGCACCTCCATAGAGCAATACCCAACCAACACATATACAGGACATTCATCACAGCGCTGCCTGCACCTCCATAGAGCAATACCCAACCAACACATATACAGGACATTCATCACAGCGCTGCCTGCACCTCCATAGAGCAATACCCAACCAACACATATACAGGACATTCATCACAGCGCTGCCTGCACCTCCATAGAGCAATACCCAACCAACACATATACAGGACATTCATCACAGCGCTGCCTGCACCTCCATAGAGCAATACCCAACCAACACATATACAGGACAGTCATCACAGCGCTGCTTACACCTCCATAGACCAATACCCAACCAACACATATACAGGACATTCATCACAGCGCTGCTTACACCTCCATAGAGCAATACCCAACCAACACATATACCGGACATTCATCACAGCGCTGCTTACACCTCCATAGAGCAATACCCAACCAACACATATACAGGGCATTCATCACAGCGCTGCCTGCACCTCCATAGAGCAATACCCAACCAACACATATACAGGACATTCATCACAGCGCTGCCTGCACCTCCATAGAGCAATACCCAACCAACACATATACAGGACATTCATCACCACGCTGCCTGCACCTCCATAGAGCAATACCCAACCAACACATATACAGGGCATTCATCACAGCGCTGCCTGCACCTCCATAGAGCAATACCCAACCAACACATATACAGGACATTCATCACAGCGCTGCCTGCACCTCCATAGAGCAATACCCAACCAACACATATACAGGACATTCATCACAGCGCTGTCTGCACCTCCATAGAGCAATACCCAACCAACACATATACAGGACAGTCATCACAGCGCTGCCTGCACCTCCATAGAGCAATACCCAACCAACACATATACAGGACAGTCATCACAGCGCTGCCTGCACCTCCATAGAGCAATACCCAACCAACACATATACAGGACATTCATCACAGCGCTGCCTGCACCTCCATAGAGCAATACCCAACCAACACATATACAGGGCATTCATCACAGCGCTGCCTGCACTTCCATAGAGCAATACCCAACCAACACATATACAGGACAGTCATCACAGCGCTGCTTACACCTCCATAGAGCAATACCCAACCAACACATATACCGGACATTCATCACAGTGCTGCTTACACCTCCATAGAGCAATACCCAACCAACACATATACAGGGCATTCATCACAGCGCTGCTTACGCCTCCATAGAGCAATACCCAACCAACACATATACAGGACATTCATCACAGCGCTGCCTGCACCTCCATAGAGCAATACCCAATTAACACATATACAGGGCATTCATCACAGCGCTGCCTGCACCTTCATAGAGCAATACCCAACCAACACATATACAGGGCATTCATCACAGTGCTGCCTACACCTCCACAGAGCAAAACCCAACCAACACATATACAGGGCATTCATCACAGTGCTGCCTACACCTCCATAGAGCAATACCCAACCAACACATATACAGGGTATTCATCACAGTGCTGCCTGCACCTCCATAGAGCCATACCCAACCAACACATATACAGTGCATCCATGACAGTGCTGCTTACGCCTACATAGAGCAATACCCAATCAATACATATACAGGGCATTCATCACAGCGCTGCCTACACCTCCATAGAGCAATATCCAATCAATACATATACAGGGCATTTATCACAGCGTTGCCTGCACCTCCATAGAGCAATACCCAATCAATACATATACAGGGCATTCATACAGCGCTGCCTACACCTCCATAGAGCAATACCCAACCAACACATATACAGGGCATTCATACAGCGCTGCCTACACCTCCACATAGAGCAATACCCAACCAACACATATACAGGGCATTCATACAGCGCTGCCTACACCTCCACATAGAGCAATACCCAACCAACACATATACAGGGTATTCATCACAGCGCTGCCTACACCTCCATAGAGCAATATCCAATCAATACATATACAGGGCATTCATACAGCGCTGCCTACACCTCCATAGAGCAATACCCAACCAACACATATACAGGGCATTCATACAGCGCTGCCTACACCTCCACATAGAGCAATACCCAACCAACACATATACAGGGTATTCATCACAGCGCTGCCTGCACCTCCATAGAGCAATACCCAACCAACACATATACCGGACATTCATCACAGCGCTGCCTACACCTCCATAGAGCAATGCCCAACCAACACATATACAGGGTATTCATCACAGCGCTGCCTGCACCTCCATAGAGCAATACCCAACCAACACATATACCGGACATTCATCACAGCGCTGCTTACACCTCCATAGAGCAATGCCCAACCAACACATATACAGGGCAGTCATCACAGCGCTGCCTACACCTCGATAGAACAATACCCAACCAATAAATATACAGGGCATTCATCACAGCGCTGCCTACACCTCCATAGAGCAATATCCAATCAATACATATACAGGGCATTCATACAGCGCTGCCTACACCTCCATAGAGCAATACCCAACCAACACATATACAGGGCATTCATACAGCGCTGCCTACACCTCCACATAGAGCAATACCCAACCAACACATATACAGGGTATTCATCACAGCGCTGCCTGCACCTCCATAGAGCAATACCCAACCAACACATATACCGGACATTCATCACAGTGCTGCCTACACCTCCATAGAGCAATGCCCAACCAACACATATACAGGGTATTCATCACAGCGCTGCCTGCACCTCCATAGAGCAATACCCAACCAACACATATACCGGACATTCATCACAGCGCTGCTTACACCTCCATAGAGCAATGCCCAACCAACACATATACAGGGCAGTCATCACAGCGCTGCCTACACCTCGATAGAACAATACCCAACCAATACATATACAGGGCAGTCATCACAGCGCTACTTACACCTCCATAGAGCAATACCCAACCAACACATATACAGGGCAGTCATCACAGCGCTGCCTACACCTCGATAGAGCAATACCCAACCAACACATATACAGGGCAGTCATCACAGCGCTGCTTACACCTACATAGGGCAATACCCAACCAACACATATACAGGACATTCATCACAGTGCTGCCTGCACCTCCATAGAGCCATACCCAACCAACACATATACAGGGCATTTATCACAGCGTTGCCTGCACCTCCATAGAGCAATACCCAAACAACACATATACACGGCATTCATCGCTGCCTACACCTCCATAGAGCAATACCCAACCAACACATATACAGGGTATTCATCACAGCGCTGCCTGCACCTCCATAGAGCAATACCCAACCAACACATATACAGGACATTCATCACAGCGCTGCCTGCACCTCCATAGAGCAATACCCAACCAACACATATACAGGGTATTCATCACAGCGCTGCCTACACCTCCATAGAGCAATACCCAACCAACACATATACAGGGCATTCATCACAGCGCTGCTTACGCCTCCATAGAGCAATACCCAACCAACACATATACAGGACATTCATCACAGCGCTGCCTGCACCTCCATAGAGCAATACCCAACCAACACATATACAGGACATTCATCACAGCGCTGCCTGCACCTCCATAGAGCAATACCCAACCAACACATATACAGGGCATTCATCACAGCGCTGCCTGCACTTCCATAGAGCAATACCCAACCAACACATATACAGGACAGTCATCACAGCGCTGCTTACACCTCCATAGAGCAATACCCAACCAACACATATACAGGACATTCATCACAGCGCTGCCTGCACTTCCATAGAGCAATACCCAACCAACACATATACAGGACAGTCATCACAGCGCTGCTTACACCTCCATAGAGCAATACCCAACCAACACATATACCGGACATTCATCACAGCGCTGCTTACACCTCCATAGAGCAATACCCAACCAACACATATACCAGACATTCATCACAGTGCTGCTTACACCTCCATAGAGCAATACCCAACCAACACATATACAGGGCATTCATCACAGCGCTGCTTACGCCTCCATAGAGCAATACCCAACCAACACATATACAGGACATTCATCACAGCGCTGCCTGCACCTCCATAGAGCAATACCCAATTAACACATATACAGGGCATTCATCACAGCGCTGCCTGCACCTTCATAGAGCAATACCCAACCAACACATATACAGGGCATTCATCACAGTGCTGCCTACACCTCCACAGAGCAAAACCCAACCAACACATATACAGGGCATTCATCACAGTGCTGCCTACACCTCCATAGAGCAATACCCAACCAACACATATACAGGGTATTCATCACAGTGCTGCCTGCACCTCCATAGAGCCATACCCAACCAACACATATACAGTGCATCCATGACAGTGCTGCTTACGCCTACATAGAGCAATACCCAATCAATACATATACAGGGCATTCATCACAGCGCTGCCTACACCTCCATAGAGCAATATCCAATCAATACATATACAGGGCATTCATACAGCGCTGCCTACACCTCCATAGAGCAATACCCAACCAACACATATACAGGGCATTCATACAGCGCTGCCTACACCTCCACATAGAGCAATACCCAACCAACACATATACAGGGTATTCATCACAGCGCTGCCTGCACCTCCATAGAGCAATACCCAACCAACACATATACCGGACATTCATCACAGCGCTGCCTACACCTCCATAGAGCAATGCCCAACCAACACATATACAGGGTATTCATCACAGCGCTGCCTGCACCTCCATAGAGCAATACCCAACCAACACATATACCGGACATTCATCACAGCGCTGCTTACACCTCCATAGAGCAATGCCCAACCAACACATATACAGGGCAGTCATCACAGCGCTGCCTACACCTCGATAGAACAATACCCAACCAATACATATACAGGGCATTCATCACAGCGCTGCCTACACCTCCATAGAGCAATATCCAATCAATACATATACAGGGCATTCATACAGCGCTGCCTACACCTCCATAGAGCAATACCCAACCAACACATATACAGGGCATTCATACAGCGCTGCCTACACCTCCACATAGAGCAATACCCAACCAACACATATACAGGGTATTCATCACAGCGCTGCCTGCACCTCCATAGAGCAATACCCAACCAACACATATACCGGACATTCATCACAGTGCTGCCTACACCTCCATAGAGCAATGCCCAACCAACACATATACAGGGTATTCATCACAGCGCTGCCTGCACCTCCATAGAGCAATACCCAACCAACACATATACCGGACATTCATCACAGCGCTGCTTACACCTCCATAGAGCAATGCCCAACCAACACATATACAGGGCAGTCATCACAGCGCTGCCTACACCTCGATAGAACAATACCCAACCAATACATATACAGGGCAGTCATCACAGCGCTACTTACACCTCCATAGAGCAATACCCAACCAACACATATACAGGGCAGTAATCACAGCGCTGCCTACACCTCGATAGAGCAATACCCAACCAACACATATACAGGGCAGTCATCACAGCGCTGCTTACACCTACATAGGGCAATACCCAACCAACACATATACAGGACATTCATCACAGTGCTGCCTGCACCTCCATAGAGCCATACCCAACCAACACATATACAGGGCAGTCATCACAGCGCTGCTTACACCTACATAGGACAATACCCAACCAATACATATACAGGGCATTCATCACAGCGCTGCCTACACCTCCATAGAGCAATATCCAATCAATACATATACAGGGCATTCATACAGCGCTGCCTACACCTCCATAGAGCAATACCCAACCAACACATATACAGGGCATTCATACAGCGCTGCCTACACCTCCACATAGAGCAATACCCAACCAACACATATACAGGGTATTCATCACAGCGCTGCCTGCACCTCCATAGAGCAATACCCAACCAACACATATACCGGACATTCATCACAGTGCTGCCTACACCTCCATAGAGCAATGCCCAACCAACACATATACAGGGTATTCATCACAGCGCTGCCTGCACCTCCATAGAGCAATACCCAACCAACACATATACCGGACATTCATCACAGCGCTGCTTACACCTCCATAGAGCAATGCCCAACCAACACATATACAGGGCAGTCATCACAGCGCTGCCTACACCTCGATAGAACAATACCCAACCAATACATATACAGGGCAGTCATCACAGCGCTACTTACACCTCCATAGAGCAATACCCAACCAACACATATACAGGGCAGTCATCACAGCGCTGCCTACACCTCGATAGAGCAATACCCAACCAACACATATACAGGGCAGTCATCACAGCGCTGCTTACACCTACATAGGGCAATACCCAACCAACACATATACAGGACATTCATCACAGTGCTGCCTGCACCTCCATAGAGCCATACCCAACCAACACATATACAGGGCATTTATCACAGCGTTGCCTGCACCTCCATAGAGCAATACCCAAACAACACATATACACGGCATTCATCGCTGCCTACACCTCCATAGAGCAATACCCAACCAACACATATACAGGGTATTCATCACAGCGCTGCCTGCACCTCCATAGAGCAATACCCAACCAACACATATACAGGACATTCATCACAGCGCTGCCTGCACCTCCATAGAGCAATACCCAACCAACACATATACAGGGTATTCATCACAGCGCTGCCTACACCTCCATAGAGCAATACCCAACCAACACATATACAGGGCATTCATCACAGCGCTGCTTACGCCTCCATAGAGCAATACCCAACCAACACATATACAGGACATTCATCACAGCGCTGCCTGCACCTCCATAGAGCAATACCCAACCAACACATATACAGGACATTCATCACAGCGCTGCCTGCACCTCCATAGAGCAATACCCAACCAACACATATACAGGGCATTCATCACAGCGCTGCCTGCACTTCCATAGAGCAATACCCAACCAACACATATACAGGACAGTCATCACAGCGCTGCTTACACCTCCATAGAGCAATACCCAACCAACACATATACAGGACATTCATCACAGCGCTGCCTGCACTTCCATAGAGCAATACCCAACCAACACATATACAGGACAGTCATCACAGCGCTGCTTACACCTCCATAGAGCAATACCCAACCAACACATATACCGGACATTCATCACAGCGCTGCTTACACCTCCATAGAGCAATACCCAACCAACACATATACCAGACATTCATCACAGTGCTGCTTACACCTCCATAGAGCAATACCCAACCAACACATATACAGGGCATTCATCACAGCGCTGCTTACGCCTCCATAGAGCAATACCCAACCAACACATATACAGGACATTCATCACAGCGCTGCCTGCACCTCCATAGAGCAATACCCAATTAACACATATACAGGGCATTCATCACAGCGCTGCCTGCACCTTCATAGAGCAATACCCAACCAACACATATACAGGGCATTCATCACAGTGCTGCCTACACCTCCACAGAGCAAAACCCAACCAACACATATACAGGGCATTCATCACAGTGCTGCCTACACCTCCATAGAGCAATACCCAACCAACACATATACAGGGTATTCATCACAGTGCTGCCTGCACCTCCATAGAGCCATACCCAACCAACACATATACAGTGCATCCATGACAGTGCTGCTTACGCCTACATAGAGCAATACCCAATCAATACATATACAGGGCATTCATCACAGCGCTGCCTACACCTCCATAGAGCAATATCCAATCAATACATATACAGGGCATTCATACAGCGCTGCCTACACCTCCATAGAGCAATACCCAACCAACACATATACAGGGCATTCATACAGTGCTGCCTACACCTCCATAGAGCAATGCCCAACCAACACATATACAGGGTATTCATCACAGCGCTGCCTGCACCTCCATAGAGCAATACCCAACCAACACATATACCGGACATTCATCACAGCGCTGCTTACACCTCCATAGAGCAATGCCCAACCAACACATATACAGGGCAGTCATCACAGCGCTGCCTACACCTCGATAGAACAATACCCAACCAATACATATACAGGGCAGTCATCACAGCGCTACTTACACCTCCATAGAGCAATACCCAACCAACACATATACAGGGCAGTCATCACAGCGCTGCCTACACCTCGATAGAGCAATACCCAACCAACACATATACAGGGCAGTCATCACAGCGCTGCTTACACCTACATAGGGCAATACCCAACCAACACATATACAGGACATTCATCAAAGTGCTGCCTGCACCTCCATAGAGCCATACCCAACCAACACATATACAGGGCATTTATCACAGCGCTGCCTACACCTCCATAGAGCAATACCCAACCAACACATATACAGGGCATTTATCACAGCGTTGCCTGCACCTCCATAGAGCAATACCCAAACAACACATATACACGGCATTCATCGCTGCCTACACCTCCATAGAGCAATACCCAACCAACACATATACAGGGTATTCATCACAGCGCTGCCTGCACCTCCATAGAGCAATACCCAACCAACACATATACAGGACATTCATCACAGCGCTGCCTGCACCTCCATAGAGCAATACCCAACCAACACATATACAGGGTATTCATCACAGCGCTGCCTACACCTCCATAGAGCAATACCCAACCAACACATATACAGGGCATTCATCACAGCGCTGCTTACGCCTCCATAGAGCAATACCCAACCAACACATATACAGGACATTCATCACAGCGCTGCCTGCACCTCCATAGAGCAATACCCAACCAACACATATACAGGACATTCATCACAGCGCTGCCTGCACCTCCATAGAGCAATACCCAACCAACACATATACAGGGCATTCATCACAGCGCTGCCTGCACTTCCATAGAGCAATACCCAACCAACACATATACAGGACAGTCATCACAGCGCTGCTTACACCTCCATAGAGCAATACCCAACCAACACATATACAGGACATTCATCACAGCGCTGCCTGCACTTCCATAGAGCAATACCCAACCAACACATATACAGGACAGTCATCACAGCGCTGCTTACACCTCCATAGAGCAATACCCAACCAACACATATACCGGACATTCATCACAGCGCTGCTTACACCTCCATAGAGCAATACCCAACCAACACATATACCAGACATTCATCACAGTGCTGCTTACACCTCCATAGAGCAATACCCAACCAACACATATACAGGGCATTCATCACAGCGCTGCTTACGCCTCCATAGAGCAATACCCAACCAACACATATACAGGACATTCATCACAGCGCTGCCTGCACCTCCATAGAGCAATACCCAATTAACACATATACAGGGCATTCATCACAGCGCTGCCTGCACCTTCATAGAGCAATACCCAACCAACACATATACAGGGCATTCATCACAGTGCTGCCTACACCTCCACAGAGCAAAACCCAACCAACACATATACAGGGCATTCATCACAGTGCTGCCTACACCTCCATAGAGCAATACCCAACCAACACATATACAGGGTATTCATCACAGTGCTGCCTGCACCTCCATAGAGCCATACCCAACCAACACATATACAGTGCATCCATGACAGTGCTGCTTACGCCTACATAGAGCAATACCCAATCAATACATATACAGGGCATTCATCACAGCGCTGCCTACACCTCCATAGAGCAATATCCAATCAATACATATACAGGGCATTCATACAGCGCTGCCTACACCTCCATAGAGCAATACCCAACCAACACATATACAGGGCATTCATACAGCGCTGCCTACACCTCCACATAGAGCAATACCCAACCAACACATATACAGGGTATTCATCACAGCGCTGCCTGCACCTCCATAGAGCAATACCCAACCAACACATATACCGGACATTCATCACAGCGCTGCCTACACCTCCATAGAGCAATGCCCAACCAACACATATACAGGGTATTCATCACAGCGCTGCCTGCACCTCCATAGAGCAATACCCAACCAACACATATACCGGACTTTCATCACAGCGCTGCTTACACCTCCATAGAGCAATGCCCAACCAACACATATACATGGCAGTCATCACAGCGCTGCCTACACCTCGATAGAACAATACCCAACCAATACATATACAGGGCATTCATCACAGCGCTGCCTACACCTCCATAGAGCAATATCCAATCAATACATATACAGGGCATTCATACAGCGCTGCCTACACCTCCATAGAGCAATACCCAACCAACACATATACAGGGCATTCATACAGCGCTGCCTACACCTCCACATAGAGCAATACCCAACCAACACATATACAGGGTATTCATCACAGCGCTGCCTGCACCTCCATAGAGCAATACCCAACCAACACATATACCGGACATTCATCACAGTGCTGCCTACACCTCCATAGAGCAATGCCCAACCAACACATATACAGGGTATTCATCACAGCGCTGCCTGCACCTCCATAGAGCAATACCCAACCAACACATATACCGGACATTCATCACAGCGCTGCTTACACCTCCATAGAGCAATGCCCAACCAACACATATACAGGGCAGTCATCACAGCGCTGCCTACACCTCGATAGAACAATACCCAACCAATACATATACAGGGCAGTCATCACAGCGCTACTTACACCTCCATAGAGCAATACCCAACCAACACATATACAGGGCAGTCATCACAGCGCTGCCTACACCTCGATAGAGCAATACCCAACCAACACATATACAGGGCAGTCATCACAGCGCTGCTTACACCTACATAGGGCAATACCCAACCAACACATATACAGGACATTCATCACAGTGCTGCCTGCACCTCCATAGAGCCATACCCAACCAACACATATACAGGGCATTTATCACAGCGTTGCCTGCACCTCCATAGAGCAATACCCAAACAACACATATACACGGCATTCATCGCCGCCTACACCTCCATAGAGCAATACCCAACCAACACATATACAGGGTATTCATCACAGCGCTGCCTGCACCTCCATAGAGCAATACCCAACCAACACATATACAGGGTATTCATCACAGCGCTGCTTACGCCTCCATAGAGCAATACCCAACCAACACATATACAGGACATTCATCACAGCGCTGCCTGCACCTCCATAGAGCAATACCCAACCAACACATATACAGGGCATTCATCACAGCGCTGCCTGCACCTTCATAGAGCAATACCCAACCAACACATATACAGGGCATTCATCACAGTGCTGCCTACACCTCCACAGAGCAATACCCAACCAACACATATACAGGGCATTCATCACAGTGCTGCCTACACCTCCATAGAGCAATACCCAACCAACACATATACAGGGTATTCATCACAGCGCTGCATACACCTCCATAGAGCAATACCCAACCAACACATATACAGGGTATTCAGCACAGAGCTGCCTACACCTCCATAGAGCCATACCCAACCAACACATATACAGTGCATCCATGACAGTGCTGCTTACACCTACATAGAGCAATACCCAATCAATACATATACAGGGCATTCATCACAGCGCTGCCTACACCTCCATAGAGCAATATCCAATCAATACATATACAGGGCATTCATACAGCGCTGCCTACACCTCCATAGAGCAATACCCAACCAACACATATACAGGGCATTCATACAGCGCTGCCTACACCTCCACATAGAGCAATACCCAACCAACACATATACAGGGTATTCATCACAGCGCTGCCTGCACCTCCATAGAGCAATACCCAACCAACACATATACCGGACATTCATCACAGCGCTGCCTACACCTCCATAGAGCAATGCCCAACCAACACATATACAGGGTATTCATCACAGCGCTGCCTGCACCTCCATAGAGCAATACCCAACCAACACATATACCAGACATTCATCACAGCGCTGCTTACACCTCCGTAGAGCAATGCCCAACCAACACATATACAGGGCAGTCATCACAGCGCTGCCTACACCTCGATAGAACAATACCCAACCAATACATATACAGGGCAGTCATCACAGCGCTGCTTACACCTCCATAGAGCAATACCCAACCAACACATATACAGGGCAGTCATCACAGCGCTGCCTACACCTCGATAGAGCAATACCCAACCAACACATATACAGGGCAGTCATCACAGCGCTGCTTACACCTACATAGGGCAATACCCAACCAACACATATACAGGACATTCATCACAGTGCTGCCTGCACCTCCATAGAGCCATACCCAACCAACACATATACAGGGCATTTATCACAGCGTTGCCTGCACCTCCATAGAGCAATACCCAAACAACACATATACACGGCATTCATACAGCGCTGCCTACACCTCCATAGAGCAATACCCAACCAACACATATACAGGGTATTCATCACAGCGCTGCCTACACCTCCATAGAGCAATACCCAACCAACACATATACCGGACATTCATCACAGCGCTGCTTACACCTCCATAGAGCAATGCCCAACCAACACATATACAGGGCAGTCATCACAGCGCTGCCTACACCTCGATAAAGCAATGCCCAACCAACACATATACAGGGCAGTCATCACAGCGCTGCCTACACCTCGATAGAGCAATACCCAACCAACACATATACAGGGCAGTCATCACAGCGCTGCTTACACCTACATAGAGCAATACCCAACCAACACATATACAGGAAATTCATCACAGCGCTGCCTGCACCTCCATAGAGCCATACCCAACCTACACATATACAGGACATTCATCACAGTGCTGCCTGCACCTCCATACAGCAATACCCAACCAACACATATACAGGGCATTCATCACAGTGCTGCCTACACCTCCATAGAGCAATACCCAACCAACACATATACAGGGCATTTATCACAGCGCTGCCTACACCTCCATAGAGCAATACCCAACCAACACATATACAGGGCATTTATCACAGCGCTGCCTGCACCTCCATAGAGCAATACGCAACCAACACATATACAGGACATTCATCACAGCGCTGCCTACACCTCCATAGAGCAATACCCAACCAACACATATACAGGGCATTCATCACAGTAATGCCTACACCTCCATAGAGCAATACCCAACCAACACATATACAGGGCATTTATCACAGCGCTGCCTGCACCTCCATAGAGCAATACCCAACCAACACATTAAGATGTGTCCTCTTACATCTTTGCTTGGCGCACTACCAGTCACGTTACACATAATGCGTGAGTGCCATGTGACTCGGTAGTGCTGATCGTCTTTTTGCGTTTTTTCTGCAAAAATGCGTCTTAGACTCAAAGTGAAGTAGTTACATCTCACATCACACACTATACAACACATCACATACTACATGACACACTACACCACACATCTTACATGACACACTACACCACACATCTCACATCACCTATTACACCACACATCTCACATCACACAACTCATCTCACATCACATACTACACCACACATTTCACATTACACACTACACCACACATCACACACTACACTACACCTCTCACATAACATAACACACTACACCTCACACTGCACAACACATCACACACTACACGACACATCTTACATCACATGCCACACCACACATCTCACATCACACACTACACCACACATCTCACACTACACCACACATCTCACACTACACAACACATCACACACTACACAATACATCACACACTACACCAGACATCACACACTACACAACACACTACACATCACATACTACACCACACATCTCACATCACACACTGCAAAACACATCACACACTACACCACACATCTTACATCACATGCTACACCACACATCTCACATCACACACTACACCACACATCTCACACTACACAACACATCACACACTACACAACACATCACATCACATATTACACCACACATCTCACATCACACACTACACCACACACTACACATCACATACTACACCACACATCTTAGATCACACACTACACCACACATCTCACACCACACACTACACCACACATCACATACTACACCATACATCTCACATCACATACTACACCACACACCTCACATCACACACTACACCACACATCTCACATCACACACACCACACATCTCACATCACACTACACTACACATCTCACATCACATACTACACTACACTACACATCTCACATCACACACTACATCTCACATCACACACTACACCACACATCTCACATTACACACTACACACTACACCACACATCTCACACTACATCAAACATCTCACATCACACACTACACAACACATCACACCACACATCTCACGTCACACACTACACCACACATCTCACATCACATACCACACCACACATCTCACATCACACACTACACAACACATCACACACTAAACAACACATCACATACTACACCACACACTATACCACACATCTCACATCACATACTACACCACACATCACATACTTCACCACACATCTTAAATGACATACTACACCACACAACTCACATCACACACTACACCACAAATCACACATCACACACTACACCACACATCTCACATCACACACTACACCACACATCTCACATCACATAGTACACCGCAAATCACACACTACACTACACTACACCACACATCACACACTACACTATACATCTTACACCACATATCACACACTACACCACATATCACACACTACACCACACATCTCACATCATATACTACACCACACATCTCACATCACACACTATACCACACATCTCACATCACACACTACACAACACATCACATACTACACCACACACCATACCACACATCTCACATCACATACTACACCACACATCACATACTTCACCACACATCTTACAGGACACACTACACCACACAACTCACATCACACATCTCACATCACATACTACACCACACATCTCACATCACACACTACACCACACATCTCAGATCACACACTACACCACACATCACGTACTACACCACACATCTCACATCACACACTACACTACACCACACCACACACTACACTACACATCACACACTACACCACATATCAAACACTACACCGCACATCTCACATCACACACTACACCACATATCACACACTGCACCGCACATCACACACTACACTGCACCACACATCACACACTACACAACACATCTCACACTACACTACACATCTCACATCACACACTACACCACATATCACACACTACACCACACATCTCACATCACACACTACACCACATATCACACACTACACCACACATCTCACATCACACACTACACAACACATCACATACTACATCTCACATCACACACTACACCACGCATCACATACTACACCACACATTTTACATGACACACTACACCACACATCTCACATCACACACTACACCACACATCTCACATCACACACTACACAACACATCACACACTATACCACACATCTCACATCACACACTACACAACACATCTCACATCACACACTACACAACACATCACATACTATACCACACATCTCACACTACACCACACATCTCACATCACACACTACACCGCACTTCACACAGTATACTACACCACACATCACACACTACACAACACATCACACACTACACTACACATCTCACATCACACACTACACCACTCATCTCACACTACACAACACATCACACACTACACCACACATCTCACATCACACACTACACCACACATCTCACATCACACACTACACCACACATCACATACTACACCACACATCTCACATCACACACTACACCGCACACCTCACATCACACACTACACCACACATCACATACTACACCACACATCTCACATCACACACTACACCGCACATCACACACTACACCACACATCACATACTACACCACACATCTCACATCACACACTACACCGCACATCACACACTACACCACACATCACATACTACACCACACATCTCACATCACACACTACACCGCACATCACACACTACACAACACATCACACACTACACCGCACATCACACACTACACATCACATCACATACTACACCAAACATCTCACATCACACACTACACCACATATCACACACTACACCACACATCTCATATCACACACTACACCACGTTTCACACACTACACCGCACATCTCACATCACACACTACACCACACATCTCACATTACACACTACACCACACATCTCACATCACACACTACACCACACATCACACACTACACCACACATCTCACATCACACACTACACCACATATCTCACATCACACACTACACCGCACATCACACACTACACCACACATCTCACATCACACACTACACCACACATCTCACATCACACACTACACCGCACATCTCACATCACACACTACACCGCACACCACACACTACACCACACATCTCGCATCACACACTACACCACACATCTCACATCACACACTACACCGCACATCTCACATCACACACTACACCGCACATCACACACTACACCACACATCTCACATTACACACTACACCACACATCTCACATCACACACTACACCACACATCTCACATCACACACTACACCACATATCTCACATCACACACTACACATCACATCACATACTACACCAAACATCTCACATCACACACTACACCACATATCACACACTACACCACACATCTCATATCACACACTACACCACGTTTCACACACTACACCGCACATCTCACATCACACACTACACCACACATCTCACATTACACACTACACCACACATCTCACATCACACACTACACCACACATCACACACTACACCACACATCTCACATCACACACTACACCACATATCTCACATCACACACTACACCGCACATCACACACTACACCACACATCTCACATCACACACTACACCACACATCTCACATCACACACTACACCGCACATCTCACATCACACACTACACCGCACACCACACACTACACCACACATCTCGCATCACACACTACACCACACATCTCACATCACACACTACACCGCACATCTCACATCACACACTACACCGCACATCACACACTACACCACACATCTCACATTACACACTACACCACACATCTCACATCACACACTACACCACACATCTCACATCACACACTACACCACATATCTCACATCACACACTACACCGCACATGACACACTACACCACACATCTCACATCACACACTACACCACACATCTCACATCACACACTACACCGCACATCTCACATCACACACTACACCACACATCTCACATCACACACTACACCGCACATCACACACTACACCACACATCTCATCACACCACATATCTCACATCACACACTACACCACAAATCACACACATCTCACATCACACACTGCACCGCACATTACACTGTACACTGCACATCTGAAAGCCTGGGTGTGATATATTGCTGCTGACATTGCAGAATAATTCCTAGGGACACTTACACTTCATGCACAAGTGTTTGTGGACAGTGGATGATGGGGATGGGCCTGCATCAGAGGTGGATGCACAGTCGATATCGGTCCCGGAGCAGCTATCTCTATGTCCGCACTGCGCACACACATCGATTGTTTAGCAATGACGCTCGCAGTGAGGATTTATTTGCAGAGTGAGTGACACGTACAGTAGTGACCGTTTGGGGTTGTAAACCGGGGTGCTAGTAAAATGTAGGTGTGTCGCCACTGTTTTCTGGGCATGTGCTAGTCAGCCACTGTTCACAGTTGGACTGGCTTTGGTGTCTTGAGCTGGGTACACACTGACTGAACGATATATCGGCCGTTCTATTGAACGACCGATATATCACTGGCCCCTCGGCCAGTGTGTACCATCGCTATGTCTGTGAACACCGTTGCTGATTGTGTAGGCCGGCCAAGTCATTCCACATTAAACTCCACAAACCATTTATTGATGAACCCTGATGTGTGCAGGGGGCACTGTCATGCTGAACTAGAATGGGCCTTCCCCAAAGAGTCACCACAAAGTTGGATTCACACAGTTCTCTACAGTAGGGGTTCTCAAACCTGGTCCTCAAGGCACACTAACGGTCCAGGTTTTAAGGATAGCAATGCTTGAACGCAGGTGAATTAATTAATACCTCAGTCATTTTGACTTAACCATCTGTGCTCAGCCATGGATATCCTTAAAACCTGGTCTGTTAGGCTGCCTTGAAGACCGTGTTTGGGAACCACAGCTCTAGAATGTAACTTTATGCTGCAACATTGGATATGCCTTTCACTAAAAGGACTCTGGGCAAGACCATTATTTATCCTCCACCAAACTCTACAGTTGCACATCCAGTCAGAAAGTGTTCTCCTGGCATCCAGCAAACCCTGATACGCCCGTCTCACTGCCAGAAAACACATTGCCACCACTCCAGAGTCCAATGTCTTTGTGCTTTACACGACATCAACCAACATTTAGAATAGTGCATGGTAACCTAAATCTTGTGTGTGGCTGCTTGGCCACGGAACCCCAATCCATACAGCTACTGACAAACAGTTCTAATGCTGACGTTGCTTATAAAGGCAGCTGGGTAATTGGTAGTAACACTATTATAAGGAAACCAGGCACTGAGAATGAAACCCTACCTAATTACACTGTTAGCACAGCTGGGAGGGTTGCCAACCCGAGTATAAATGTTCCATGGTAGTCACAAATGTAAACATATAGGCGAGAGTGGGGTAAGATGAGTCAGTTTGTACTTATGTTGTCCCCTAGGCAAGGAAAAATTAGACAGAAGTAAAACGAAAACATCCATATTTATTTCCGGAGGTCTCCTGTCAGACGAAATGATCAGAATGCATCTATGACAAACGGCTGTGAAAATATAACGTCTCCAAAAAAAAGTGGTTTTGTGGCTCAACTTATTACCCACATTAGGGGTCATTTGTAATCTTACCCCACATCAGGGGTAAGTTGAAACAAGTCAATGTGTAAATTGAGTCTAGGGGTAAATTGACCAATTGAGTTTAATTATGAGCATAATTAAAGAAAATACCAACAACATAAATCAAACCAACCCAACATATGGTGCCACACACCAAAGCACCAACTCATATGCATAAAATAAATATACAAAGACTGGTCATACATGTGCTATATATTGTCCCAACAATGGGGCTAATCCAGACCTGATCGTGGCTACGATCAGTTACTCAGACATTCGGCGGGACGCCCAGCACAGGGCTAGTCCGCCCCGCATGTGTGGCCCTACGATGCTTCTGTACGTGACGAGTAGCTTCCTGCCAGTGCAGTTCCTGCGCGCTGGCAGGGAGCTACTCGTCACTGTTGGGGTTACAGCCAAACGCCGCTTGCCCACCTGTTCCCGACCAGCGAACGCCTCTGTCAATCAGGCGCAGAGGCGATCGCAGGGCTGAGATGGCCATCGGCTGTCTGGCATGCGCCGGCGCATGCGCAGTTCAGACCTGATCGGCTGCTGTGCGAAAACGCACAGCAGCGATCAGGTCTGAATTAGGCCCAGTGATGTTATGAAACGTCCTTGTCTCCAAAGCTACACCCCCATGATGTATTGTCCCCGAGTGTTCAGTATCAAAAGATAAACCAAAACTAAAAATGTATTTGTAGCGATATGACAACACAAAGCCCCCCCAATGGTGTATGAGGAAGTAGCTGTGGGTTCTTTACAAGGTTCCGGTATGAAAGATAGATAGTGTCTAGTTAGACAGTCAATAGATAGACACCATATGTTAGACAGACATTAGGTCGACAGGTCAAAAGGTCGACAAGGTCAAAATGTCGACATGAAAATGGTCGACATGAGAAAGGTAGACACCATGGGGTATATTCAATTAGCAGTGATAACGAACTTTTCACGTGAAAAGTCCGGTTTTCGGGTGAAAAACGGACTTTTCACATGAAACGCAATTACAGGCTATACAATTATCCTGGAAAATTTATCGGTGATCATTTTTTCACTAATTTCACTTCACCTTCTCTGAAGCAGGTGAAAAGTTGGGAAAAGTCACTATTTTAAGGTAAAAATGTTTGGATATGGTACAGAACTCCTGGGACACCCCCCTTAATGACTAATTAGGCACGTTGAAGTTTTTAATTATTTTTAATTGCCCAATAATGACATGTCATTTTTGGGGTGAAAAAGTAAAAAGTCATGGAAATTGGGGTTCAAGGTATGGGACAGGTATATTGGGGTGCTTTATGAGTGGGACAGGTGTTTTTTAGGCTTGCAGATGGGAGTAATCAGTCTGTTTCCACTTTTTTTTAAAGTACCCTAAAATTACCCAAATATATACTTATACCCATTTTCATGTACCCCAAATTTAATGAGAGCATTTATTTTGCTTAAAAAAAATAGCTTTCTATCATTTTTTTGCATTTTTAAAAAAATGCATATAACAGCCATTTCACACAATTTAAGTCCCCAAAAACGCTCTAATGTGATCTCTAACACACTTCTCTTCTGTTTTCCTATGTTAGTTTAGCATTTTTTGGGGTACAGGCTGATTTCCCCATTTTCACCTGCACTTTTCACTGCAAGAATTTTCACGTAAAACCCGGTCGGAATTGAATAGGTCGAAAAACGGAGCATTTTCACGGCAATTTTCGGCCGTTTGCCGCGAAAAATTTTCGGGCGCAAAATTGCCGCGAATTTGCGGATAATTGAATATCCCCCCATGTTTTTTGCATTTTTGTGGTTTGTGTGGATAGTTTTGTCATCTGGGACCCCTAATTGTAGAAAGGCATACCCTCGCGGGGCTCGCTTCGCTCGCTGCGCTCGCCACAAGGTTTATAACCAACTCTATGCCGACATGGATAGAGAAGGTATGAAATTGTCCAAAAACATGTTACATTAAAAAAACATTTGTCAATCTTTTTTATGTCGACCAGTTTCATGTCGACCTTTTGACCATGTCGACCTTTTGACCTGTCGACCTTTTGACCCTGTCGACCTAATGTCTGTCTAACATATGGGCCCTCATTCCGAGTTGTTCGCTCGGTATTTTTCATCGCATCGCAGTGAAAATCCGCTTAGTACGCATGCGCAATGTTCGCACTGCGACTGCGCCAAGTAACTTTACTATGATGAAAGTATTTTTACTCACGGCTTTTTCTTCGCTCCGGCGATCGTAATGTGATTGACAGGAAATGGGTGTTACTGGGCGGAAACACGGCGTTTCAGGGGCGTGTGGCTGAAAACGCTACCGTTTCCGGAAAAAACGCAGGAGTGGCCGGAGAAACGGTGGGAGTGCCTGGGCGAACGCTGGGTGTGTTTGTGACGTCAACCAGGAACGACAAGCACTGAAATGATCGCACAGGCAGAGTAAGTCTGGAGCTACTCTGAAACTGCTAACTCGTTTGTAATCGCAATATTGCGCGTACGTCGGTCGCAATTTTAAGAAGCTAAGATTCACTCCCAGTAGGCGGCGGCTTAGCGTGTGTAACTCTGCTACATTCGCCTTGCGAGCGAACAACTCGGAATGAGGGCCCTGGTGTCTATCTATTGACTGTCTAACTAGACACTGTCTATCAAACGGATAGGCTTTACAAAGTCACAGATTAATCCTCATAGCATGGAGCGCTGCCACAAAGACCATAGATCACCCGAATAGTGATAAAGCAGACATAAAGCACATGGGATGCTCATATAAATGCTTACATCGTTGAGGGTCCTCATATGAAGGTTTCTTGTATACACCCGACTCAGGTCATCAGTACAGTGCAGAGAGTCTGGCTTACAAAAGCGTTTCACACATGTATGTGTCTGTGCACTGTCTACCTTAGTAATTCAGGCTAATTTTTAGCTAAATGGTTTTTATACATTTCACCAACATATATATTTTTAGACCTGGATAAATTTGTTCTGACTTAACAGTCACTACGTATACCTGAAGTGTAGAAAATGTCGTTTCTTGTGAAAAATACACACTTACCCCTTTACCATGTGCTTCTCTCCATCACAGCCTCATAGGAATGACAGGCGCTTCCTGCATGTATGGTCACATGACAACAAAAGTGTACAGTTACCCAGATGCAGGGGGTGGGGTAATTTACCTTTTGGCTCATCTTACCCCACTCTCCCCTAACTGATAGCCTTTCGTGCTATAATGAGCGGAACCTTACATGATGCAATCTTATTGCTGCAGCATAATCCTACTTTTATTGTTAGGTGGGGTTGGGTATGAAATCCCAGCAGTCGGGATCCTGACAGTCAGTAGATTGACAGCGGGATTCTGACGGACAGAATCCTGACACATACCTGCCGCTCCCATAACGTATATCCCTAACCTCCCTCTCCCGTAGCCTAACCTTAACCGACCCCTCCTACAGCCTAACCCTAACCTCCCCTACGCCCGCATCCTAACCACACCCCCGCCCCACACCCACCCCACCTTAGTGCCTAACCACAACCCCGCTACTTACCTCTGGGATGTGTTGGGATTCTGACCATCGGGATCCCGTTGACAGTCTTCTGTCGCCATTTTTACTGCGTACCGTTAGGTGACCTGGTGTCATTTATCAATTATTTCTTCATAGTGTGGATATACAGTAGTTATTTTGTTATTGTGTATTCATTTGTTATTGTTTTTAATAAATTGTTTCTGTTTTTGACTACCACCTTTTTCTCAGCGCTGTGTATTTCGTTTGGTAATCACCAGCGAATGTTTCATCCGCGGAGACACGATTTCTATCTGCTCTGACACACAGCGGTCCAGTCCAGTGAGCTTGCACTGCCTACCGCTTCACGGCTGAGCCGTTGCTGCTCTTTGACCTTTTCACGTTACAATAACTATTTCAGATGTGATGAGCAGACTTCTTGGGAAGGTGGCACCCTGGCAGTACCACGTAAGAAGCCACTGAGCCCCTCAGTGTGACCCGTTCTACTGCTAACTATGGAGATTGCATGGCTGTACGCTAGACTGAGTGGCTGAAATGGGCAAACACCAGTTACAAGGGTTGGCCACGTAGTGTAAGTGCTGAGCCAGTCATCTCATCAGTTTGTTATGTGCAGCGCTGTCCGGAGAGGCCCCTGTGTGCTGTAGTCGTTATCATGTTGTGTTTACTGAACTTGCTAATAATCTCACTTTCTGCATTTTAACGACTCCACAAATATTTGCTTAGAAAGGCCATAGAATAAAAATAGATAGTGCAAATATCATCCAGTATACAGAATAAGGAGGATTGGATTGTGCAGTTGGACAAGGGTAACAATCAGGGACTAAGGGGATAATTCAGACCTGATCCCTAGGCTGCATTTTCGTATAGCGGGCGATCAGGTCTAAACTGCGCATGCACCACAATGCACAGGCGCATCGCACGGGTACAAAGCGCATTGCCGCTCATCGATGGGTTTGTGCGAGGATCCATTTGCACGGGTGTTCGCAAGGAGATTGACAGGAAGTGGGCGGTTGTGGGTGGTAACTGACCGTTTTCTGGGAGTGGTTGGAAAAACGCAGGCGCGTCCATGCGTTTGCATTGAGGGTTCCTGACGTCAATTCCGGTCCCGGACAGGCTGAAGTGATCGCAGCGGCTGAGTATTCCTGGGCTACTCAGAGACTGCACAAAAGCAGTTTGTACAGCTCTGCTACACATGCAATCACACACTTGCACAGCAACAATACACTCCCCCTGTAGGTGGCGACTATGTGATCGCAGCAGTGCAAAAATCGCTTGCTAGCGAACACATCTGAATTACCCCCTAAATGTCATATGAACAATCTGAAACTGACGCCAGAAATCAGGAGCATATAGTAGATAACATAGAATTTAACGGCAGATAAAAACCCCTTGGCCCATCTAGTCTGCCCTAACAGGTGGCAGCTACCTTATACAGCAAAGGGGAGTTGTTCTCTCTTTGTGGAATACCCCTCCTCTAATTCTACAACCCAGAGGGATGCTAGGTTGAGACGCTCCACCATCATGAACAGTTTCTTAAACGTCAGAAACTGAACAGAGCAGGGAGACCGCCACAGTAAGAATACAATTTGTTGTACTTAGTGCAATGTCTTCCACCCAGATTATCCTAATGCCCATGTACAGTAAGTCTTGTAAAGTTATTTCTCTGACGTCCTAGTGGATGCTGGGAACTCCGTAAGGACCATGGGGAATAGCGGGCTCCGCGGGAGACTGGGCACTCTAAAAGAAAGATTAGGTACTATCTGGTGTGCACTGGCTCCTCCCTCTATGCCCCTCCTCCAGACCTCAGTTAGAATCTGTGCCCGGCCCGAGCTGGTTGTACACTAGGGGCTCTCCTGAGCTCCTAGTAAAGAAAGTATTTTTTAGGTTTTTTATTTTCAGTGAGATCTGCTGGCAACAGACTCACTGCTACGAGGGACTAAGGGGTGAAGAAGCGAACCTACCTGCTTGCAGCTAGCTTGGGCTTCTTAGGCTACTGGACACCATTAGCTCCAGAGGGATCGAACACAGGCCCAGCCTCGGTCGTCTGGTCCCGGAGCCGCGCCGCCATCCCCCTTACAGAGCCAGAAGCAAGAAGAACGTCCTGGAAATCGGCGGCTGAAGACCTCGGTCTTCATTAAGGTAGCGCACAGCACTGCAGCTGTGCGCCATTGCTCCCTATGCACACCACGTACTCCGGTCACTGATGGGTGCAGGGCGCTGGGGGGGGCGCCCTGGGCTGCAATTAGAGTACCTTAACTTTGGCAAACAACACATAATATAGCCTAATAAGCTATATATGTGTAAAAATCCCCCGCCATAATGCAATTATAAGAGTGGGAGAAGTCTGCCGAAAAAGGGGCGGGGCTATCTCCCTCAGCACACTGGCGCCATTTTCTCTTCACAGTGCAGCTGGAAGACAGCTCCCCAGGCTCTCCCCTGCAGTTTCCAGGCTCAAAGGGTTAAAAAGAGAGGGGGGGCACTAAATTTAGGCGCAAACTGTATATAAAAAAGCAGCTATAGGGATAAATCACTTTCTGTTAGTGTAAATCCCTGATTAAATAGCGCTGTGGTGTGTGCTGGCATACTCTCTCTCTGTCTCCCCAAAGGACTTTGTGGGGTCCTGTCCTCAGTCAGAGCATTCCCTGTGTGTGTGCGGTGTGTCGGTACGGCTGTGTCTACTTGTTTGATGAGGAGGCTTATGTGGAGGCGGAGCAGGTGCCGATAAATGTGATGTCACCCCCTGCGGGGCCGACACCAGAGTGGGTTGATATGTGGAAGGTATTAACCGACAGTGTCAACTCCTTACATAAAAGGCTGGATGACGTAACAGCCATGGGACAGCCGGCTTCTCAGCCCGCGCCTGCCCAGGCATCTCAAAGGCCATCTGGGGCTCAAAAACGCCCGCTACCTCAGATGGCAGACACAGATGTCGACACGGAGTCTGACTCCAGTGTCGACGAGGTTGAGACATATACAAAATCCACTAGGGGCATCCGTTGCATGATTTCGGCAATAAAAAATGTGTTCCACATTTCTGACATTAACCCAAGTACCACTAAAAAGGGGTTTTATGTTTGGGGAGAAAAAGCAGCCAGTGTTTTGTTCCCCCATCAGATGGATTGAATGAAGTGTGTGTGTGTGAAGAAGCGTGGGTTTCCCCCGATAAGAAACTGGTAATTTCTAAAAAGTTACTGATGGCGTACCCTTTCCCGCCAGCGGATAGGTCACGTTGGGAGATATCCCCTAGGGTGGATAAGGCGCTCACACATTTGTCAAAAAAGGTGGCACTGCCGTCTCAGGATACGGCCACCTTGAAGGAGCCTGCTGATAGAAAGCAGGAGGAAATCCTGAAGTCTGTATATACACACTCAGGTACTATACTGTGGCCCGCATTTGCCTCAGCATGGAGGTGTAGTGCTGCTGCAGCGTGGTCTGATACCCTGTCAGATAACAGTGTTATCCTCGACAGGGATACTATTTTGCTAACCATAAAGCATATTAAAGACATCGTCTTATATATGAGGGATGCACAGAGGGATATTTGCCGGCTGGCATCCAAAATTAATGCAATGTCCGTTTCTGCCAGGAGGGTATTATGGACTCGGCAGTGGACAGGTGATGCTGATTCTAAAAGGCACATGGAAATTCTGCCTTATAAGGGTGAGGAATTGTTTGGGGATGGTCTCTCGGACCTCGTATCCACAGCAACAGCTGGGAAGTCAAAATTTTTACCTCAGGTTCCCTCACAGCCTAAGAAAGCACCGTATTATCAGGTACAGTCCTTTCGGCCTCAGAAAAGCAAGCGGGTCAAAGGCGCTTCTTTTCTGCCAGAGGCAAGGGAAGAAGGAAAAAGGCTGCACCAGACAGCCAGTTCCCAGGATCAAAAATCTTCCCCCGCTTCCTCTAAGTCCACCGCATGACGCTGGGGCTCCACAGGCTGAGCCAGGTGCGGTGGGGGCGCGTCTCCGGACCTTCAGCGACCAGTGGGCTCGCTCACAGATGGATCCCTGGGTTCTGCAAGTAGTATCACAGGGATACAAGCTGGAGTTCGAGGCGACTCCCCCTCGCCGTTACCTCAAATCAGCCTTGCCTGCTGACCTCAGAGAAAGGGAGGTAGTACTGGCGGCAATTCACAAGCTGTATCTTCAGCAGGTGATAATCAAGGTCCCCCTCCTTCAACAGGGACGGGGTTACTATTCCACAATGTTGTGGTACCGAAACCAGACGGTTCGGTGAGACCCATTCTAAATTTAGAATCCTTGAACATTTATATAAAAAAGTTCAAGTTCAAAGTACCTCAAGGTTGTGGTACAGGACTGTCATTACCAATTCCAGACGTTGCCGTCTGGTCTGTCCACGGCACCGTGGGTATTTACCAAGGTAATGGCCGAAATGATGATGCTCCTCCGAAAGAAGGGAGTTATGATTATTCCGTACTTGGACGATCTCCTTATAAAGGCAAAATCCAAGGAGCAGTTGCTAGTCGGCGTGGCACTATCTCAGGAAGTGCTGCAGCAGCACGGCTGGATTCTGAATATCCCAAAGTCGCAGCTGATTCCTGCGACGTGTCTGCTGTTCTTGGGCATAATTCTGGACACAGAACAGCAGAATTTCTCCCGGAGGAGAAGGCCCAGGAATTATCATCTCTGGTCAGGGACCTCCTGAAACCAAAGCAGGTGTTGGTGCATCACTGCACGCGAGTCCTGGGAGAGATGGTAGCTTCTTACGAAGCAAGTCCCTTCGGCAGATTCCATGCAGGAATCTTCCAGTGGGATCTGTTGGACAAGTGGTCCGGATCGCATCTCCAGATGCATCGTTTAATTACCCTGTCCCCGAGGGCCAGGGTGTCTCTGCTGTGGTGGCTGCAGAGTGCTCATCGGCTCGAAGGCAGCAGATTCGGCATACAGGACTGGGTCCTGGTGACCACGGATGCAAGCCTCCGAGGTTGGGGGGCAGTCACCCAGTGAAGAAACTTCCAAGGACAATGGTCAAGTCAGGAAACTTCCCTACACATAAGTATTCTGGAACTAAGGGACATTTACAACGCCCTGAGTCAAGCAGAACCCCTGCTTCAAAAACAACCGGTTCTGATTCAGTCAGACAACATCACAGCGGTCGCCCATGTAAACCGCCAGGGCGGCACAAGAAGCAGGGTAGCAATGGCAGAAGCCACAAGGATTCTTTGATGGCGGAGAATCACGTGATAGCACTGTCAGCAGTGTTCATTCCGGGAGTGGACAACGGGGAAGCAGACTTCCTCAGCAGGCACGACCTCCACCCGGGAGAGTGGGGACTTCATCCAGAAGTCTTCCAGCTGATTGTGAACCGTTGGGAACGGCCACAGGTGGACATGATGGCGTCGTCCCGCCTCACCAAAAAGCTAAAAAGATATTGCGCCAGGTCTAGGGACCCTCAGGCGATAGCTGTGGACGCTCTAGTGACACCGTGTGTGTACCAGTCGGTTTATATGTTTCCCTCCTCTTCCTCTCGTACCCAAGGTACTGAGAATAATAAGAAGGAGAGGAGTAAGAACTATACTCATTGTTCTGGATTGGCCAAGAAGAGCTTGGTACCCAGAACTTCAAGAAATGATCTCAGAGGACCCTTGGCCTCTGCCGCTTAGACAGGACCTGCTACTGCAGGGGCCCTGTCTGTTCCAAGACTTACCGCGGCTGCGTTTGACGGCATGGCGGTTAAACACCGGATCCTAAAGGAAAAGGGCATTCCGGAGGAAGTCATTCCTACGCTGATTAAAGCTAGGAAGGATGTGACCGCAAAACATTATCACCGCATATGGCGGAAATATGTTGCTTGGTGTGAGGCCTGGAAGGCCCCAACGGAGGAATTTCAGCTGGGTCGATTTCTGCACTTCCTACAGTCAGGGGTGACTATGGGCCTAAAATTGGGTTCCATTAAGGTCCAGATTTTGGCTCTGTCGATTTTCTTCCAAAATGAACTGGCTTCACTGCCTGAAGTTCGGACTTTCGTTAAAAGGAGTGCTGCATATTCAGCCCCCCTTTGTGCCTCCAGTGGCACCTTGGGATCTCAACGTGGTGTTGGATTTCCTAAAGTCGCATTGGTTGAGCCACTTAAAACCGTGGAGCAAAAATATCTCACGCGGAAAGTGGTCATGCTGTTGGCCTTGGCTTCGGCCAGGCGTGTATCAGAATTGGCGGCTTTCTCATGTAAAAGCCCTTATCTGATTTTTCATATGGATAGGGCGGAATTGAGGACTCGTTCCCAATTTCTTCCTAGGTGGTATCAGCGTTTCATTTGAACCACCCTATTGTGGTGCCTGCGGCTACTCGGGACTTGGAGGATTCCAAGTTGCTGGACGTAGTCAGGGCCCTGAAAATCTATGTTTCCAGGATGGCTAGAGTCAGGAAAACTGACTCGCTATTTATCCTGTATGCACCCAACAAGCTGGGTGCTCCTGCTTCATAGCAGACTATTGCTCGCTGGATCTATAGCACGATTCAACTTGCACATTCTGCGGCTGGACTGCCGCATCCTAAATCAGTAAAAGCCCATTCCACGAGGAAGGTGGGCTCTTCTTGGGCGGCTGCCCGAGGGGTCTCGGCTTTACAGCTTTGCCGAGCTGCTACTTGGTCGGGTTCAAACACATTTGCAAAATTCTACAAGTTTGATACCCTGGCTGAGGAGGACCTTGAGTTTGCTCATTCGGTGCTGCAGAGTCATCCGCACTCTCCCGCCCGTTTGGGAGCTTTGGTATAATCCCCATGGTCCTTACGGAGTTCCCAGCATCCACTAGGACGTCAGAGAAAATAAGAATTTACTCACCGGTAATTCTATTTCTCGTAGTCCGTAGTGGATGCTGGGCGCCCATCCCAAGTGCGGATTGTCTGCAATACTTGTATATAGTTATTGCCTAACTAAAGGGTTATTGTTATGAGCCATCTGTTCGTGAGGCTCAGTTGTTATTCATACTGTTAACTGGGTATAGTATCACGAGTTGTACGGTGTGATTGGTGTGGCTGGTATGAGTCTTACCCGGGATTCCAAATCCTTTCCTTATTGTGTCAGCTCTTCCGGGCACAGTTTCCCTAACTGAGGTCTGGAGGAGGGGCATAGAGGGAGGAGCCAGTGCACACCAGATAGTACCTAATCTTTCTTTTAGAGTGCCCAGTCTCCTGCGGAGCCCGCTATTTCCCATGGTCCTTACGGAGTTCCCAGCATCCACTACGGACTACGAGAAATAGAATTACCGGTGAGTAAATTCTTATTTTAACCTCTACAAGGCTAAGGTACCCAGACGTGCCATCATTTTGGCTGTCAAGAGCGTCATTAATGCTGGGAACACACTAAACCACCGGATCTGCCGATTTAGCAGCCCATTTGGTAAACATACACACTTACCAATCAGCCGGTCAATGGGCCTAATTCAGATCTGATTGCAGTAGCAAATTTGTTAGCAGTTGGGCAAAGCCATGTGCACTGAAGGTGGGGCAGATATAACATGTGCAGAGAGAGTTAGATTTGGGTGGGGTGTGTTCAAACTGAAATCTAAATTGCAGTGTAAAAATAAAGCAGCCAGTATTTACCCTGCACAGAAACAAAATAACCCACCCAAATCTAACTCTCTCTGCACATGTTACATCTGCCCCACCTGCAGTGCACATGGTTTTGCCCATTAGCTAACAAATTTGCTGCTGCGATCAGATCTGAATTACCCCCATGGTGTCTGTCTTTATCTCATAACTGGTCGGGCATTTGAGAACCCTGCCTACATCCTGATAAACCAGGCCACTAATGGGGGCTATTTTGTGGTACTCAGACATGTCTGAGAGTGTGTTAAATAGGCGAGTGGGCTGCCAACCGCAGCCTGTATAGGGATGGTTAGTCACTGAGGAAAGAAAGAACTAGGAGAAAGGTATACTGGCGCCGGCTGAATCTCAAATAATGAACGGATATAAGTTTTCAATAAAAAATTAATTCATACATTTATTATAAAATAAAAAATAATTAAACACATAAAAAGTCTAGGCTTCAGAAGGGTATGGATTAAAAGGATTGAGAGTCTCTCAAATAAATAAATTCGACCACTTCTATCCCCACAATAAGCGCTAATTGTCTCAGTGGGGATAGAAGTGGTCGAATTTATTTATTTGAGAGACTCTCAATCCTTTTAATCCATACCCTTCTGAAGCCTAGACTTTTTATGTGTTTAATTATTTTTTATTTTATAATAAATAAATGTATGAATTAATTTTTTATTGAAAACTTATATCCGTTCATTATTTGAGATTCAGCCGGCGCCAGTATACCTTTCTCCTATGTCTGAGAGTGTGATGGGGAGGATCTCAGTTGTAAACATTTATCCGGGTGGTCCCACAGATCCAGTCTTCCCATTAGCCCTGCCTATAGTATAGAGGAGTGTTCTGCATTCACTCTCATGTACAAACAATAGATAGGTACCTATACATGAGCCATTGTAATATGTAGTACCCCAAGTTCTAGAATAATCCTTGCTTGGTGTTGCTATAAAATTACTTTTCAATGTTGTGTTTTCGGTTAGGATAACAATCCCCATAATGTTTAACTACATACCATATGCCTTAAAGCAGATAGATGCATCATTCAGTTGTTGTGGAGCTACAGGTACCAGCATGCCCTGTCATTGTTGGAGAGCCACAGGTTCCCAATATGAATATGAAAATACATGTCTGTGAGACTTAGAAGGACACAGATGAAATGTAGATATCACTTTAATGCTGTTATATATCTCCTGGTGCACAGTGATACTTGGTACAACCTGCGTACGGGTTCCTCTGCGATAGTGTGCTGATTATATCTTCTCTCCTACAGGCTCTGGGCATCAGTGACTGACACATGCTGTACCCCTGTATTCCCCCTGACTGCCAGCAGCGAATCACCAGCGAGTCTTCCCCCGGGTCTCTAGGGGACTCAGTGACTACTGACTGATGGGAAAGTGATAAGGAACTCGCTGTAACTAGAGGTGTTCTGTGCTCTCCAGCCTAATGCTCAATGGAATAATCTGTATGTAACCCTGTATTGCACATGAAGCTGCATTCATGTCTTACAGATCACTGAAGCATTGTACATGTCCTGTCTGCACTGGTGCTAATTTACACCTAGGCATGCAGTGTACTATACAAAATAGGATATTAAGGACCGTTTACACATTTCATGGAGATCTGTGGGTTTGCCGGTTGGACCAGAAAAGTTGCATGATGGAAATGGTAATAGCACAATATTGCAGCAGTGCCACCTACTTACACCATGGGACATTCACTATTTACTGGATCCGACATGTAACTTGAGTGTGGGTGCATTTTTTTTTACAAATAGCTGCAAATATTGGCTCATTGACACACCTGATCCGCAGCTCCCCCCCCCCCCCCCCCCGACTTCGTTCCCTAATGACTGAACATCTCCCAATGGCCAGAGTACCATCTTTCCTGCAAAGCCATGTTCTTAGTGTGAACTAAACGGCCCTACTAAATCAGTAAGGCATTTGTACCAACCTTATATCACTTCCATAAAGTGTATTGTTTGCCCAAGCATACAGGATGCAGGTATTAAGTGATGATAGCTCCTTGTGGTAGGGTTGTCAATCAATGGTCCATGCAGGCCCACAAACTGAGACTGCGTCTATACATACACAATACAGAGAAACTATGGGCTTTTACCAGTGGACATCCCCCATCGAAGGTACAATCATCGACCATCAGGTGGAAACATCAGTGGACAACCTCACCGTGTGGCATCTCAGGCTGATAGTGGCTCAGCTCACAGAACAGCTGCCACTATTGTACTCTACGTACAGATTCCTAGCATCAATCCTTTCATTCACATGGTGCCTTTATGATGGCCGTTGTAAATAGTTACTTGTATCCTGTGGTTGTATATTATTTATATAATTAGTAACACCAAAAGCCTTGGAAGGGACCATGCTCTGCAGTTCCCCTGGGTGTTATAACTGTAGGATACATGCACACTACAGTGTCTATCTCTCTCTACTCTATGTGCCATAATACTGTCCTGTAACCCAGACATGTCTGTCTGGGGTGTGGTATGGAAAGTCGACAGTAACTAGGTTGACCACTATTGGTCGACAGGGTCTAGGTCAAAAGGTTGACATGAGTTTTTTAAGTGTTTTTGGTGTCGTTTTCTCTGTACAGTGACTGGGAACACCAATTAGTGCACCGTGTCTCCTCGCATGGCTCGCTTCGCTCGCCATGCTTCGGGCAAGGTGCCTCGCTGCGCTCAGCACTGGTTACTGTTCCCAATCATAGTTCGCGTGGATCGTTAAGTGTGAAAAAGTTCAAAAAAAGAAAAAAATTGTGAAAAATTCTTGTCGACCTTTTGACCTGTTGACCTAGAACATGTCGACCTAGAGACCCTGTTGACTTAGTTACTGTCGACCAATAGTGGTCGACCTGGTTACTGTCGACCTAGAGACTGGATCCTGTTTGTTTGTATCATCCATTTCACTGTATGTTGTCTATTTTGTGGTGTCAGTTATTTATTTTTAATAAAATATAATTGCTACAAAAATAAAAATGTGAGTAAAACCTGTGAAAAACATGTTATTCCTAGAATGTTGGGTGTAAAGTACGCCAAAGTGCACGCATAGAGCAGCGCGGGGGGAAATGGTTATATTTATATACTGTGACACCGTCCCGTCTTATCGCCCTCTGATTGATGAGTTGTAGCGGAAACTATTCTGGTGATTTAGTCGCCTCTATCTGGACAGTTCATTGATTTTTCTTTTTTTTTTCTTTTTTTAAAACAAAAAAAATCTTATTTGCTCTGTGACTGCGCCTTATCTCCAGCCACGGTAAATGCGAGCTTGTCTGCTATTAATTGATTCCAGATACAGGTCCTGTTGGTTGGCCACAGAGTACATCACTGACTATAACATCAGTGTATCTTCACTCCAGCTCTACACACTCGAAACCACTAGGTGGCGCTGGTGATAGGATTGAAAATGTAATGTCTTAAAAAGAGTTTGGTCACTGTATTTAAATATAAACAATATATTTGTTGGGGATTATATATTTATTATAAAAAAAAATATATATATATATTTATATACAGTATATATATTTTTTTTATATTTTATTATTTGTTATTACATATTGAAAAAATATATATTTAAAACAGACTTTGCTATAAACTGCATAAACCCACCAATCACACCATACCTTAATAACTGATACCTACCAGTTGTTGGGATCAGATTTTATTAAACCTGGTCAGAATTGTGGAGCCATGTGTGTACTGGGTTTACGGCTGAGCTCCAGGAGTGGATGAGTGACATTTGGCTGCGACTGAATCCTGATAAAACACAGGCCCTTATTCTGAGTTGTTCGCTCGCTAGCTGCTTTTAGCAGCCGTGCAAACGCTAAGCTGCCGCCCTCTGGGAGTGTATCTTAGCTTTTCTGAAGTGCGAACGAAAGGATCGTACAGCGGCTACAAAATCATTTTGTGCAGTTTCTGAGCAGCTGCAGACCTACTCCTAGCTTGCGATCACTGCAGACTGTTTAGTTCCTGTTTTGACGTCACGAACACGCCCTGCGTTCGGCCAGCCATGCCTACGTTTCCCCAGCCACGCCTGCGTTTGTATCTGACACGCCTGCGTTTTTATGTGACACGCCTGCGTTTTTACACTTACTCCCTGAAAACGGTCAGTTGACACCCAGAAACACCCACTTCCTCTCAATCACTCTGCGGTCAGCAGTGCGACTGAAAAGCGTTGCTAGACCTTGTGTGAAACTACATCGTTTGTTGTAATAGTACGATGCGCGTGCGCATTGCGCCGCATACGCATGCGCAGAACTGCCGGATTTTTGCCTACTCACTGCGCTGCGAACGAAAGCAGCTAGCGATCAACTCGGAATCAGGGCCAGAGTTCCTCATAATAGGACCTCAACATCAAAGGACAAGACTGCAGCATAGCCAACCAACTGGATTTACACATGGGGGTTCCGCATTACAAACCGCTGATCATATGCGGAATCTTGGCGTTGTACTGGATGGTGGCTTGACACTTAAATATCAGATATCAGCCACAATCAAGCCCCCATTCTTTCATCTGAAGATCAGACAGAATCAAGCAGTTAAATCACTCTGAAGATGATCCATGCATTTGCATCACCTTGATTAGATTACTGCAATGCCCTCTACCATGGTCTCCCAGCAAAAGAATTGCACCGCTTACAGCTGGTACAAAACGCACTAGCCAAGCTATTAATCAACCAGCCCCATTCTAGCCACATACCACCCATACTCTACTCCCTCCACTGGCTGCATGTAAGATGGCAAATCGTTTTTAAGATTGCGTACTGACTTTCAAAGCCCTACATGACCAGGGCCCAGGTACCTGAAGCAGCTTCTGACCCAATACTGCCCCACTCGATTACTGCGATCTGTAGATGAAGGACTTTAGCAGTACCTAGAATCTCCCGTAATTCATCTGGGGTCTTTTGGCCATGCGGCTCTGACTCTATGAAACTCGCTTCCCTACACAGATTCTACACTCTAGAATCCTTCAAAGACAGACACAAGACTTTCTTGTTTACCCAGCATGTCTTTATTGTCCCTTTAGTACCCCCATGCTCTCTGTATTTTATTAAAAGTTTCTTTACCTCATTGTTTCTGTACTGTATGATGATCATTTTGTCTGTTAAGAGCCTCGAGTCCAGTTGTAGAAAGAGTGCTATATAAATAAAAATATAATTTTTATCATTTATAGCAAAGTTTGATTGTTATCTTTTATTTTAAATTTAAGGCCCCTTGAGGTTATAAACTGTTCCACCAAAATCAGTATTATCTTTAAGTATATTAAATAGACCCTCAATATTTCTTTAAACGGGGGCAGTGTTTGGCCAGCCAGTGGGCATTTGGTCTGGGCCTCCAGCATCATTTTGGGTTTTACTGTTTCTCTAATATAATTTCCTTGGTTTTAGTTAAAGTGCTTTATTTTGTTTGAGTTGCTAATGTTAGCCTTATAATAAAATGAAAGGGTTTAGCTTTATTGAAGCTAAATGTTAGGATCCAAACTTTATTTTTCCTTTGGTCCCCTTGTATTCCGCATCCTGCCTTTAGCTTGTGTTCATGGACAAATCTGGTATTTCAGTGCAGATTTCCAACCACTCTCAGCAATAACACACTGACTAACAGCATTCTTGATCATTGAATGTGTATCATTAATGTGTAGACTACTCGGCGGCTGTTCTACCTATGCTGATGTCTATATCACGACTTTTAGTAGCTAAAAATTAACCAGCTTCCTTCCTCATGATCAGCTAGATGATGTAGCAGGCCTGTTATCTTATTGGGCATATGATTCTCCCCGTTATCTCGTAAAGTCAGAAACTTTCCATCTGTGAAACCAGACAAGCAGAAGAGGACGCCGAGGGAAGACAGACCTGTCCATGGTTGGGCTCCTTGAATAGATGCAAGTGGTCATGGTCCCAATGCTTCATAAACAGACCCCTTTGAAAGTTTTGGGAAAGCATCACAGGTGGCATGACATCTCCTAAATATGAAAGTGATGTCCTCTATTCTGCCACACCGTGAAGATGAGGCTCCAGTCCTGAGAAGGATGAGGAGGTAACAGAAAGTAAACGGGAACACCTTATCTTCATGTCTGGTGGACTTTTACGTGGAGCAGACATATAACAGAGAATGGATTTGTAGGTGAAATAGACGGGAAAGGTGGTCCATAAACTGCAGACATGTCCCAGCTGTTCCTCTGCAGCCGGCAGACCATGCTGGCTGTGGCTCTGTCCTTAGGATATTTCATTTACCTCTTCATGGGGGCCATGATGTTCCAGCTTCTCGAGAAACAAGCCGAAGCCAACTCCAGAGACAAGTTCCAGCTTGCCAAGCTCGGCTTCCTCCAGAACTACACCTGCTTAGACGCCGCAGCCATTGAACAATTTGTACAGGTACAGTAGGATGTGCACCTAAAGGCTGATTGTGTTACTTGTGGGATTTTGACCATGGCCCTGAATGTATGGAGTTTGTATATTTATAGGGGTTCCTTCTGTGTGCCCCAGGTTCTTCCCACACTCCAAAGGCATATTAGTATTAGTAGCTTAGCCTTAGTGAGCCAGAGCAGAGAATTCAGAGCTGCAACCATACGGAAATGCAAAATAGGTCCACCGTAGCTGCAGCTCACTCGTTAACGTGCGCCCAGGTGAGATGCCACTGAAGTACAGCTGGAGGAGAGTTTCCAGGGGGAGTTCCCAAAATGCTAAAAATCACAGTACACAATGCAGAATCAGTACAGCTAATGGGCGGATAGTGCAAACTACAAGAACCCAAGTAGTTTCCAAACATAATTCTTTTTTCTTTTTTAATGACAACACTTAAAAATAAATGAGTGCGAGTTCCTTCTTCCCCAAAGTTGCCAACTCTCCCTGAATGTCAGGAAGACTCCCTGAAATAGTAGCAATCTCCCTGGTCCCACCTTACCCCTGTTATGTAACTACTACATACTTGGAAAAAAAAGATAACTCGGAGCTATATATAGTCAGATCGGATGATTTCCCTGAATTGGTTATAAGGCACAAGGGGGGTCATTCCAAGTTGATCGTAGCTGTGCTAAATTTAGCACAGCTACGATCGTTAACTCAGACATGCGGGGGGACGCCCAGCACAGGGCTAGTCCGCCCCGCATGTCAGTGCCGGCCGCCCCCGCACAAATACAAAAGCATCGCACAGAGGCGATGCCTTTGTATTTGAGGAGTAACTCCCGGCCAGCGCAGCTCTTGCGGCTGGCCGGGAGTTGCTCGGCGCTGACGGCAGCGGCTTCGTGAGACGTCACTCAGCTGCCGCGGCCCGCCCCTCCAACGGTCCGGCCACGCCTGCGTTGGCCGGACCGCTCCCCCTAAACGGCGGCTTAACGCCGCCGTTCAGCCCCCTCCCGCCTAGCGACCGCCTCTGTCTCAGAGGCGATCGCTAGGTAATGAAAGCTGCCATGCGCTGCCGCATGCGCAGTTCAGACCCGATCGCTGCGCTGCGACAAACTGCAGCGAACGATCGGGTCGGAATGACCCCCAATGATCCCTATATATATATAAGTGCTCTTCCCCAGCTGGGTGTGCAGCATGCACGGGTGCTCACTGCAGTGTAAAATGTCTGTTATAGCACACTTGATGCAGTCTCAGTGTGTTTACATAAATGGGAGTGTTTTTAACATTTGCAACCAAACATCATCATCAGTGTACCAGTATTATTGCATCTGCAGTCCTGGCGCCTCCAGGGGGGGCCATTTTAAACGCACTTCACATCTGGTCAGCCATATCACACCCTTAATGTGCTATAGCCGTCTGTGTGCCCACTGTCTGCGTCTGCGCCTATTCCAGCTCCGATCCCTGCTCCCTAGTCATGCAGTCACAGGTCAGGCATACGAATGACATAACATTGCATACTGTACATTTGCTCATGCACATTTCAAAAAAAGTAACATGCATCCAGAAAAATAAGCAAATACTGTAGCTGTGCAAAAGTTTTAGGCAGGTGTGGAAAAAAATGCTATACTTTCAAAAGTAGATATCAATTAACAAAATGCAGAGTGAATGAACAGAAGGGACATCTAAATCAATATTCGGTGTGACCACCCTTTGCCTTCAAAACAGCATCAATTCTTCTAGGTACACTTGCACACAGTTTTTGAAGGAACTCGACAGGGAGGTTGTTCCAGACATTTTGGAGAACTAACCACAGATCTTCTGTGGACATAGGCTTGCTCAAATTCATTGAGGACACCGCTGATCCGGACCAAATCCCCAACTCCATTTGCTGAAATACAGCCCCAAACTTGCAAGGAACCTCCACCATGCTTCATATTTCAAATGTTGATTCATCAGTCCAGAGCACCTGCTGCCTTTTTTCTGAAAACCAGTTTCTAAGTTTTCGTGCATAGTTGAGTCGCTTGGTGTTGTTTCTACATCAAAAGTTATGGATTTCTGGCTACAATTCTTCTATGAAGACTACTTCTTGCCAGACTTGTCCAAGCAGTAGATGGGTGTACCTGGGTCCCACTGGTTTCTGCCAGTTCCGAGCTGATGACACTGCTGGACATTTTCCGATTTCAATAAGAAGTAAGCATGATGTCTCTTTCATCTGTTTCCTTGGCCAACCGCTGCGTCTCCGGTCCTCAATGTTGCCCGTTTCGTTGTGCTTCAGTGCTGAGAAGTACAGGCAGGTACTTATCCATCATGCAATGCCATAAGAGAGATTGGCTCCAAATTTATTCTGCAGCAAGACAACTACCCAAAACATACAGCCAATGTCATTAGGAACTATCTTCAGCGTAAAGAAGAACAAGGAGAGTACTGGAAGTGATATGTCCCCCACAGAGCCCTGATCTCAACATCATCGAGTCTATCTGGGATTATATGAACAGACAGAAGGATTTGAGCAAGCCTACATCCACAGAAGGTCTGTGGTTAGTTCAACTTTCTGTGGTTAGTTCTTCAAGATATTTGGAACAACCTCCCTGCTGAGTTGCTTCAACAATTGTGTGCAAGTGTATCTAGAAGAATTGATGCTGTTTTGAAGGCAAAGGATGGTCACACCAAATATTGCTTTGATTTAGATTTCTCTTCTGTTCATTCACTTTGCATTTTGTTAATTGATAAAAATAAACTATAAACACTTCTGTTTTTGAAAGTATTCTTACTTTGCATCATTTTTTCCACACCTGCCTAAAACTTTTGCACAGTACTGTACATACCAGGTGGCACATACTTAGGGTTTCAAACACACTGTACACTACATATAACTGTAACAGAAGATGACCATTTATATACTCTACATCATGGGTCTTCAACCTGTGGCCCTCCAGCTGCTGTGAAACTACACATCCCAGCATGCCCTGCCACAGATTTGCTATTAAGGTATGCTAAAACTGAGGCAGGCATGCTGGGATGTGAAGTTCCACAGCAGCTGGAGGGCCGCATGTTGAAGTCCCATGCTCTACATCCTATAAGAGCCCTATGTGGAAAACATACAGTACATGACAACTGCCCAATTACTGCACCTTCCCATGATGCACTGGTTCCCAACTTGTATTCAATTTATACAGGAATTTTATGTTTTGTTGCTATATATTGTTCTACAGGTGTAGGTTTCAATACATTTCTTATTTGTACCATTAAGTTTCAGTATACAGTATTTATGTTGTATTCAGTTGTTTATTACATTCATATTATAACTTGTACAGTATGTTCCCTTTCCCACTAATAACATACTTGCAGCATAATTTCCTGTATGTGTCTGTAGCACATGGAATAATTAGCACTCTTTTACATATTGAGAGGGATATCCAATTAGCCACAGTAATTTACCGGGGCTATCCTTTTACCCCCGATAAGCCAGGCCGAGCGGTGGCTTATCGGGGGTAATCTGATGCTGCACCGTGTGCCGACTGCTGGCAGCTCCCGATGCATCGCTGCGCCTCCGGCTCTGCTCGATCATATGCAAAGAAAACTGTCCCAGGTATGTATATCTGCACTTTTAACGTGATCATCCCACGTAAATAAAATATACATAGCCATTATCCCACTGGAAACGCATAGAAAACAGTCCCAGGTTTGTATATCTGCGCTAAAAACGTGATCATCCCACATAAATAAAAAAGATATAGCCATCTTCCCACTGGAAACGCATAGAAAGCAGTCCCAGGTAAGTATATCTGCGCTAAAAACGTGATCATCCCACGTAAATAAAAAAGATATAGCCATCTTCCCACTGGAAACGCATAGAAAGCAGTCCCAGGTATGTATATCTGCGCTAAAAACGTGATCGTCCCACATAAATAAAAAAGATATAGCCATTATCCCACTGGAAACGCATAGAAAACAGTCCCAGGTAAATATATCTGCGCTAAAAACGTGATCATCCCACGTAAATAAAAAAGATATAGCCATTATCCCACTGGAAACGCATAGAAAACAGTCCCAGGTAAGTATATCTGCGCTAAAAACATGATCATCCCACGTAAATCAAAAAGATATAGCCATTATCCCACTGGAAACGCATAGAAAACAGTCCCAGGTATGTATATCTGCACTTATAACGTGATCATCCCACGTAAATAAAAAAGATATAGCCATTATCCTTCTGGAAACGCATAGAAAGCAGTCCCAGGTATGTATATCTGCGCTAAAAACATGATCATCCCACGTAAATCAAAAAGATATAGCCATCTTCCCACTGGAAACGCATAGAAAGCAGTCCCAGGTATGTATATCTGCGCTAAAAACGTGATCATCCCACATAAATCAAAAAGATATAGCCATTATCCCACTGGAAACGCATAGAAAACAGTCCCAGGTAAGTATATCTGCGCTAAAAACATGATCATCCCACGTAAATAAAAAAAGATATAGCCATCTTCCCACCGGAAACGCATAGAAAACAGTGACAGGTATGTATATCTGCGCTAAAAACATGATCATCCCACGTAAATCAAAAAGATATAGCCATTATCCCACTGGAAACGCATAGAAAACAGTCCCAGGTATGTATTTCTGCACTTATAACGTGATCATCCCACGTAAATCAAAAAGATATAGCCATCTTCCCACTGGAAACGCATAGAAAGCAGTCCCAGGTATGTATATCTGCGCTAAAAACGTGATCATCCCACGTAAATCAAAAAGATATAGCCATTATCCCACTGGAAACGCATAGAAAACAGTCCCAGGTAAGTATATCTGCGCTTAAAAGTAAACTTGATCATCCCACGTAAATAAAAAAGATATAGCCATTATCCCACTGGAAACGCATAGAAAACAGTCCCAGGTAAGTATATCTGCGCTTAAAACGTGATCATCCCACGTAAATCAAAAAGATATAGCCATAATCCCACTGGAAACGCATAGAAAACAGTCCCAGGTAAGTATATCTGCGCTTAAAACGTGATCATCCCACGTAAATAAAAAAGATATAGCCATAATTTCACTGGAAACGCATAGAAAACAGTCCCAGGTAAGTATATCTGCGCTAAAAACGTGATCATCCCACGTAAATAAAAAAGATATAGCCATTATCCCACTGGAAACGCATAGAAAACAGTCCCAGGTATGTATATCTGCACTTATAACGTGATCATCCCACGTAAATAAAATATATATAGCAATTATCCCACTGGAAACGCATAGATAATAGTCCCAGGTAAGTATATCTGCGCTAAAAACATGATCATCCCACGTAAATAAAAAAGATATAGCCATCTTCCCACCGGAAACGCATAGAAAACAGTGACAGGTATGTATATCTGCGCTAAAAACGTGATCATCCCACATAAATCAAAAAGATATAGCCATCTTCCCACTGGAAATGCATAGAAAACAGTCCCAGGTATGTATATTTGCGCTAAAAACGTGATCATCCCACGTAAATCAAAAAGATATAGCCATCATCCCACTGGAAACGCATAGAAAACAGTCCCAGGTATGTATATTTGCGCTAAAAACGTGATCATCCCACATAAATCAAAAAGATATAGCCATTATCCTACTGGAAACGCATAGAAAACAGTCTCAGGTATGTATATTTGCGCTAAAAACGTGATCCCACATAAATCAAAAAGATATAGCCATCTTCCCACTTGAAACGCATAGAGAACAGTCCCAGGTATGTATATTTGCGCTAAAAACGTGATCATCCCACGTAAATCAAAAAGATATAGCCATCATCCCACTGGAAACGCATAGAAAACAGTCCCAGGTATGTATATTTGCGCTAAAAACGTGATCATCCCACATAAATCAAAAAGATATAGCCATTATCCTACTGGAAACGCATAGAAAACAGTCTCAGGTATGTATATTTGCGCTAAAAACGTGATCCCACATAAATCAAAAAGATATAGCCATCTTCCCACCGGAAACGCATAGAAAACAGTGACAGGTATGTATATCTGCGCTAAAAACATGATCATCCCACGTAAATCAAAAAGATATAGCCATTATCCCACTGGAAACGCATAGAAAACAGTCCCAGGTATGTATATCTGCACTTATAACGTGATCATCCCACGTAAATAAAATATATATAGCAATTATCCCACTGGAAACGCATAGATAATAGTCCCAGGTAAGTATATCTGCGCTAAAAACATGATCATCCCACGTAAATAAAAAAGATATAGCCATCTTCCCACCGGAAACGCATAGAAAACAGTGACAGGTATGTATATCTGCGCTAAAAACGTGATCATCCCACATAAATCAAAAAGATATAGCCATCTTCCCACTGGAAATGCATAGAAAACAGTCCCAGGTATGTATATTTGCGCTAAAAACGTGATCATCCCACGTAAATCAAAAAGATATAGCCATCATCCCACTGGAAACGCATAGAAAACAGTCCCAGGTATGTATATTTGCGCTAAAAACGTGATCATCCCACATAAATCAAAAAGATATAGCCATTATCCTACTGGAAACGCATAGAAAACAGTCTCAGGTATGTATATTTGCGCTAAAAACGTGATCCCACATAAATCAAAAAGATATAGCCATCTTCCCACTTGAAACGCATAGAGAACAGTCCCAGGTATGTATATATGCGCTAAAAACGTGATCATCCCACATAAATCAAAAAGATATAGCCATCATCCCACTGGAAACGCATAGAAAACAGTCCCAGGTATGTATATTTGCGCTAAAAACGTGATCATCCCACATAAATCAAAAAGATATAGCCATTATCCTACTGGAAACGCATAGAAAGCAGTCCCAGGTATGTGTATCTGCGCTTACAACGTGATCATCCCACATAAATCAAAAAGATATAGCCGTCATCCCACTGGAAACGCATAGAAAACTGTCCCAGGTAAATAAAATATATATAGCCTTTATCCCACTGGAAACGCATAGAAAACTGTCCCAGGTATGTATATCTGCTCTAAAAACGTGATCATCCCATGAAAATCAAAGCGATATAGCCATTATCCTACTGGAAACGCATAGAAAACAGTCCCAGGTATGTATATTTGCGCTAAAAACGTGATCATCCCACGTAAATCAAAAAGATATAGCCATCATCCCACTGGAAACGCATAGAAAACAGTCCCAGGTATGTATATTTGCGCTAAAAACGTGATCATCCCACATAAATCAAAAAGATATAGCCATCTTCCCACTTGAAACGCATAGAGAACAGTCCCAGGTATGTATATATGCGCTAAAAACGTGATCATCCCACATAAATCAAAAAGATATAGCCATTATCCTACTGGAAACGCATAGAAAACTGTCCCAGGTATGTATATTTGCGCTAAAAACGTGATCATCCCATGAAAATCAAAGCGATATAGCCATTATCCTACTGGAAACGCATAGAAAACTGTCCCAGGTATGTATATTTGCGCTAAAAACGTGATCATCCCATGAAAATCAAAGCGATATAGCCATTATCCTACTGGAAACGCATAGAAAGCAGTCCCAGGTATGTATATCTGCGCTTACAACGTGATCATCCCACATAAATCAAAAAGATATAGCCATCATCCCACTGGAAACGCATAGAAAACTGTCCCAGGTATGCATATCTGCACTTATAACGTGATCATCCCACGTAAATAAAATATATATAGCCATTATCCCACTGGAAACGCATAGAAAACAGTCCCAGGTATGTATATCTGCGCTAAAAACGTGATCATCCCACGTAAATAAAAAAGATATAGCCATCATCCCACTGGAAACGCATAGAAAACTGTCCCAGGTATGTATATTTGCGCTAAAAACGTGATCATCCCATGAAAATCAAAGCGATATAGCCATTATCCTACTGGAAACGCATAGAAAACAGTCCCAGGTATACGGAAATGTGATTATAACGCGGTCATCCAATGTAAATTTTAATCGATTTTTATACAGTTTATAAAACAGAAATTAGGTGTACTTTAACACCTTATGCAATGGTATGTGTATGTGTACATATATTATACTATATAATAAATGTGGGATAATGTAGTTTTTACTGCAAATTATAAATATATTATAAGTCACTTTTTGGGCCTGACTTACATAAAATTTGATGTTATATGATGTTTTTTTTGTTTGTTAATCTTTAAATTAAGTAAAAAATTCTGACATCTAGTGTCTTGGAGGTGAACTGCATGTAATCATCCCGATCATCCCTTTCTGTGATCATCCTTTTAGTACATCCCCGTTTTTGTTTGTTAGGAGGTCTGCTGTATGTACTTACGTGCCTGTTCCTAGAGCCCAAGCCTTGAGCGCAGCTGTTTTTCCCAGGGCCCCTCCTCTTACTGCCTGGCTGATAGCCTGGGTGCTGGTGGTGGGTGCAAAGTCAAACCACAACAAGAGACTACAGCTTGTGATTGGTTCTCCCGCTCACCAACACCCTCTTCCCCTGCTGCAATAAATAGGTGGCATATGCGGCTATGCCATATATTTGCTGGTTCTGTATTACAGGACACATGGCGCTCAGATAACCACATATAATGTCCATAAGATAATAGTGTCCGTTTCTTAATGTATACGAAGTCTATACATATTGGCTTTGCCACCATCTCCGAATCGGGTCCTGTGTCCGTTTCTTTGTGAAGTACTTATTTAATATTTATACTTTGAAATGTGATATCCATCAGATGAATATTCTTGAAGTAGATGTTCAATGAGAATCCAAAATTAAATGGCCCATGAACAGTATATAATAGTGGCTTAGAATATGGGCAAACACAATATACAATCAACGTGTAGCATTTCTAATCATTGTGCAATCGCAAGAACACCTATATATTTCTCTGACGTTCTAAGTGGATGCTGGGACTCCGTAAGGACCATGGGGAATAGCGGCTCCGCAGGAGACTGGGCACAACTAAAGAAAGCTTTAGGACTACCTGGTGTGCACTGGCTCCTCCCACTATGACCCTCCTCCAGACCTCTGTTAGAATCTTGTGCCCGGCTGAGCTGGATGCACACTAGGGGCTCTCCTGAGCTCCTAGAAAGAAAGTATATTTAGGTTTTTTATTTTACAGTGAGATCTGCTGGCAACAGGCTCACTGCAGCGAGGGACTAAGGGGAGAAGAAGCGAACCTACCTAACAGGTGGTAGTTTGGGCTTCTTAGGCTACTGGACACCATTAGCTCCAGAGGGATCGACCGCAGGACCCGACCTTGGTGTTCGTTCCCGGAGCCGCGCCGCCGGCCCCCTTACAGAGCCAGAAGCAAGAAGTGTTCTGGAAAATCGGCGGCAGAAGACTTCTGTCTTCAACAAGGTAGCGCACAGCACTGCAGCTGTGCGCCATTGCTCCTCATGCACACCTCACACTCCGGTCACTGATGGGTGCAGTGCGCTGGGGGGGAGGGGGGGCGCCCTGAGGGCAATATAAGACACCTTGGCTGGCAAATCATCACAATATATAGTCCCAGGGCTATATATGTGATAAATTACCCCTGCCAGAATCCATAAAAAAGCGGGAGAAAAGTCAGCCGAAAAAGGGGCGGGGCTATCTCCCTCAGCACACTGGCGCCATTTTTTCTTCACAGTGCAGCTGGAAGACAGCTCCCCAGGCTCTCCCCTGTAGTTTTCAGGCTCAAAGGGTTAAAAAGAGAGGGGGGGCACTAAATTTAGGCGCAACATATGTATACAAGCAGCTATTGGGGGGAAAAATCACTCAGTTATAGTGTTAATCCCTGCATTATATAGCGCTCTGGTGTGTGCTGGTATACTCTCTCTCTGTCTCCCCAAAGGACTTTGTTGGGTCCTGTCCTCAGTCAGAGCATTCCCTGTGTGTGTGCGGTGTGTCGGTACGGCTGTGTCGACATGTTGGATGAGGAAGGTTACGTGGAGGCGGAGCAGAGGCCGATAAATGGGATGTCGCCCCCTGTGGGGCCGACACCAGAGTGGATGGATAGGTGGAAAGTATTAACCGACAATGTCAACTCCTTACATAAAAGGCTGGATGACGTAACAGCTGTGGGACAGCCGGCTTCTCAGCCCGCGCCTGCCCAGGCGTCTCAAAGGCCATCAGGGGCTCAAAAAAAAACGCCCGTTACCTCAGATGGCAGACACAGATGTCGACACGGAGTCTGACTCCAGTGTCGACGAGGTTGAGATATATACACAATCCACTAGGAACATCCCTTACATGATCTCGGCAATGAAAAATGTGTTACACATTTCTGACATGAACCCAAGTACCACATAAAAGGGGTTTTATTTTTGGGGAGAAAAAGCAGCCAGTGTTTTGTTCCCCCATCAGATGAGTGAATGCAGTGTGTAAAGAAGCATGGGTTCCCCCGATAAGAAACTGGTAATTTCTAAAAAGTTACTGATGGCGTACCCTTTCCCGCCAGAGGATAGGTCACGTTGGGAGATATCCCCTAGGGTGGATAAGGCGCTCACACGTTTGTCAAAAAAGGTGGCACTGCCGTCTTAGGATACGGCCACCTTGAAGGAGCCTGCTGATAAAAAGCAGGAGGCTATCCTGAAGTCTGTATATACACACTCAGGTTCTATACTGAGACCTGCAATTGCCTCAGCATAAATAGTGCTGCTGCAGCGTGGTCTGATACCCTGTCAGATAATATTAATACCCTAGTCAGGGATAATATTTTGCTAACATAGAGCATATCAAAGACGCGTCTTATATATGAAGGATGCACAGAGGGATATTGCCGGCTGGCATCCAGAATTAATGCAATGTCCATACTGCCAGGAGGGTATTAGAAACCCGGCAGTGGACAGGTGATGCTGCCTTTAAAAGGCACATGGAGATTCTGCCTTATAAGGGTGAGGAATTGTTTGGGGATGGTCTCTGGGACCTCGTATCCACAGCAACAGCTGGGAAGAAAATTTTTTACCTCAGGTTTCCTCACAGCCTAAGAAAGCACCGTATTTTCAGGTACAGTCCTTTCGGCTTCAGAAAAGCAAGCGGGTCAAAGGCGCTTCCTTTCTGCACAGAGACAAGGGAAGAAGGAAAAAGCTGCACCAGACAGCCAGTTCCCAGGTTCAAAAATCTTCCCCCGCTTCCTCTGAGTCCACCGCATGACGCTGGGGCTCCACAGGTGGAGACAGGTGCGGTGGGGGCGCGTCTCGGGAACTTCAGGGACCAGTGGGCTTGCCCACAGGTGGATCCCTAGGTTCTGCAAGTAGTATCACAGGGATACAGGCTGGAGTTCGAGGCGACTCCCCCTCGCCGTTACCTCGGAGAAAGGTAGTACTGGCGGCAATTCACAAGCTGTACTTCCAGCAGGTGAAATCAAGGTACCCCTCCTTCAACAGGGCCGGGGTTACTATTCCAAAATGTTGTGGTACCGAAACCAGACGGTTCGGTGAGACCCATTCTAAAATTGAAATCCTTGAACACTTATATACGAAGGTTCAAGTTCCAAATTGAATCGCTCAGGGCGATTATTGCAAGCCTGGAGAATTTCAGGGTATTACTGGACATCAAGGATGCTTACCTGCATGTCCCTATTTACCCTCTTCACCAGGAGTACCTCAAAATTGTGGTACAGGATTGTCATTACCAATTCCAGACGTTGCCGTTGGTCTGTCCCCGGCACCGAGGTATTTACCAAGGTAATGGCCGAAATAATTATCCCGTACTTGGACGATCTCCTTATAAAGGCGAGGTCCAGGGAGCAGTTGTTCGTCGGAGTAGCACTATCTCGGGAAGTGCTACAACAGCACGGCTGGATTCTGAATATTCCAAAGTCGCAGCTGGTTCCTACGACGCGTCTACTGTTCCTGGGTATGGTTCTGGACACAGAACAGGATAAAAAGGGTTTCTCCCGGAGGAGAAGTCCAAGGAGTTGTCGTCTCTAGACAGAGACCTCCTAATACAAATACAGGTGTCGGTGCATCAATGCACGCGAGCCCTGGGAAAGATGGTAGCTTCTTACGAAGAAATTCCATTCGCCAGGTCCCATGCAAGGATCTTCCAGTGGGATCTGTTGGGCAAGTGGTCCGGGTCGCATCTTCAGATGCATCGGCGGATAACCCTGTCTCCAAGGGCCAGGGTGTCGCTGTTGTGGTGGCTGCAGAGTGCTCATCTTCTAGGGCAGTGATTTTCAACCTTTTTAAAGTCGCGGCACACTAAACAAGATTTCAAAATGCTGAGGCACACCATCAAAAATATATAATAACAAATATCAAGATATATTACATGCACTGGCCCACTTGCAGTAATAAAACACATTTTCCCCCACAGCATTTAAACACTCTGTCCCCACAGTAATTACACATTATGCCCCCACATTAATAAAACAAATGCACTGGCCCTCACAGTAATGGCACACATTGGCCCCCACAGTAATGGCACACATTGGCCCCCACAGTAATGATACTTATTGACCCCCACAGCAATTACACATTATGCCCCCACATTAATAAAACAAATGCACTGGCCCTCACAGTAATGGCACAGTAATCACACATTGGCCCCCACACTAATGATACTTATTGACCCCCACAGCAATTACAAATATTGGCCCCTAATGTAATAAAATAAATAAAAATACTGACCCCCTACAGCAGCTATTCCAACGCCAGCAGCGCGAGTGTCTGCCAGGGAGCAGGGAGCAGCAGCGATGAGCAGGAAGTAACTCGGCAGAGGCAGACGGAGGGGAAGGAGACGTGCGTGACCTATGAAGTCACGCTGCATCTCTACAGGTCACGAACCGGGCTGTGTCGGGGCAACTCAGGAGATCCCAGCGCTGCCCGAGTGAGGTGACAATGGGCATCTCTGGCGGCACATTTGAGAACCGCCCGCGGCACACTAGTGTGCCGCGGCACAGCGGTTGAAAAACGCTGTTCTAGGGGGCCGCAGATTCGGCATACAGGACTGGGTCCTGGTGACCACGGATGCCAGCCTTCGAGGCTGGGGGGCAGTCACACAGGGAAGAAACTTCCAAGGCTATGGAAAAGTCAGGAGACTTCCCTACACATAAATATTCTGGAACTAAGGGCCATTTACAATGCCCTAAGTCAGGCTAGACCCTGCTTCAACACCGGCCGGTGCTGATCCAGTCAGACAACATCACGGCGGTCGCTCATGTAAACCGACAGGGCGGCACAAGAAGCAGGATGGCGATGGCAGAAGCCACAAGTATTCTCCGATGGGCGGAAAATCAGGTGTTAGCACTGTCAGCAGTGTTCATTCCCGGAGTGGACAACTGAGAAGCAGACTTTCTCAGACGACACGACCTCCACCCGGGAGAGTGGGGACTTCATCCAGAAGTCTTCCAAATGATTGTACACCGTTGGGAAAGGCCACAGGTGGACATGATGGCGTCCCGCCTCAACAAAAAGCTACAAAGATATTGCGCCAGGTCAAGGGACCCTCAGGCGATAGCTGTGGACGCTCTGGTAACACCGTGGGTGTACCAGTCGGTGTATGTGTTCCCTTCTCTGCCTCTCTTACCCAGGGTAATGAGAATAATAAGAAGGAGAGGATTAAGAACTATACTCATTGTTCCGGATTGGCCAAGAAGAGCTTGGTACCCAGAACTCCAAGAAATGATCTCAGAGGACCCATGGCCTCTGCCGCTCAGACAGGACCTGCTGCAGCAGGGGGCCTGTCTGTTCCAAGACGTACCGCGGCTGCGTTTGACGGCATGGCGGTTGAACGCTGGATCCTGAAGGAAAAGGGCATTCCGGAGGAAGTTATCCCTACGCTAATTAAAGCTAGGAAAGAAGTGAACGCAAACCATTATCACCGCATATGGTGGAAATATGTTGCGTGCTGTGAGGCCAGGAAGGCCCCAAAGGAGGAATTTCAGCTAGGTCGATTTCTGCACTTCCTACAGTCAGGGGTGACTATGGGCCTAAAATTGGGTTCCATTAAGGTCCAGATTTCGGCTCTATCGATTTTCTTCCAAAATAGAACTGGCTTCACTGCCTGAAGTTCAGACTTTTGTTAAGGGAGTGCTGCATAGTCAGCCCCCGTTTGTGCCTCCAGTGGCACCGTGGGATCTCAACGTGGTGTTGGATTTCCTGAAGTCGCATTGGGTTGAGCCACTTAAATCCGTGGAGCTACAGTACCTCACGTGGAAAGTGGTCATGCTGTGGGCCTTGGCGTCGGCCAGGCGTGTATCAGAATTTGTCATACAAAAGCCCTTATCTGTATTTTATATGGATAAGGCGGAATTGAGGACTCGTTCCCAATTCTTTCCTAAGGTGGTATCAGTTTTTCATGTGAACCAACCTATTGTGGTGCCTGCGGCTACTTGGGACTTGGAGGATTCCAAGTTACTGGACGTAGTCGGGCCCTGAAAAGTATATGTTTCCAGGACGGCTGGAGTCAGGAAAACTGACTCGCTATTTATCCTGTATGCACCCAACAAGCTGGGTGCTCCTGCTTCTAAGCAGACTATTGCTCGCTGGATCTGTAGCACGATTCAACTTGCACATTCTGCGGCTGGACTGCCGCACCCTAAATCTGTAAAAGCCCATTCCACGAGAAAAGTGGGCTCTTCTTGGGCGGCTGCCCGAGGGGTCTCGGCTTTACAACTTTGCCGAGCTGTTACTTGGTCGGGTTCAAACATTTTTGCAAGAGTCTACAAGTTTGATACCCTGGCTGAGGAGGACCTAGAGTTTGCTCATTCGGTGCTGCAGAGTAATCCGCACTCTCCCGCCCGTTTGGGAGCTTTGGTATAATCCCCATGGTCCTTACGGAGTCCCAGCATCCACTTAGGACGTCAGAGAAAATAAGATTTTACTCACCGGTAAATCTATTTCTCGTAGTCCGTAGTGGATGCTGGGCGCCCATCCCAAGTGCGGATTGTCTGCAATACTTGTTTATAGTTATTGCCTAACTAAAGGGTTATTGTTGAGCCATCTGTTGAGAGGCTCAGTTATATTTCATACTGTTAACTGGGTATAGTATCACGAGTTATACGGTGTGATTGGTGTGGCTGGTATGAGTCTTACCCGGGATTCAAAATCCTTCCTTATTGTGTCAGCTCTTCCGGGCACAGTATCCTAACTGAGGTCTGGAGGAGGGTCATAGTGGGAGGAGCCAGTGCACACCAGGTAGTCCTAAAGCTTTCTTTAGTTGTGCCCAGTCTCCTGCGGAGCCGCTATTCCCCATGGTCCTTACGGAGTCCCAGCATCCACTACGGACTACGAGAAATAGATTTACCGGTGAGTAAAATCTTATTTTTGCATCCTTGGTAGAGCAACTTTAATATCACACATGGAATAAATAGAAACTGCATTTACTAGAAAAAAGTCCAATATTCAGTATTACAATTCCGATTTTCTATGGCAAATGCCACCATCTGCATAGCAAAAATGCTAAAAATGTTTTTTGTTTTTCTCGTATTTTTTTTATAGTGGTGATACATAAAGAGTAGCTTGAATGACTGTATGTTAAACATAGTTTACAGGTGTATAATAGTGGGGACATGGTTATTTCTGAAAACAAAATATTTATATTCGTATTTCTGAGTTTAATATTTTGATTTACTTAAATCAATTGAAATCTGTGAACTGTGCACTAGGGGGCGACATTACAATAAGAATATAGACTGAGTTGTCTCAGATAAAGACAATGGCCCTCATTCCGAGTTGTTTGCTCGCAAGCTGCTTTTAGCAGCTTTGCACACGCTAAGCCGCCGCCTACTGGGAGTGAATCTTAGCATAGTAGATTTGCGAACGAAAGATTTGCAGATTTGCGAATAGACAGTTCTTAGCAGTTTCTGAGTAGCTTGAGACTTACTCTGCCACTGCGATCAGTTCAGTCAGTTTCGTTCCTGGTTTGACGTCACAAACACACCCAGCGTTCACCCAGACACTCCCCCGTTTCTTCAGACACTCCCGCGTTTTTCCCAGAAACGGCAGCGTTTTTTCGCACACACCCATAAAACGGCCAGTTTCCGCCCAGAAACACCCACTTCCTGTCAATCACACTACGGTCACCAGAACGAAGAAAAAACCTCGTAATGCCGTGAGTAAAAAACCTAACTTAATAGCAAATTTACTTGGCGCAGTCGCACTGCGGACATTGCGCATGCGCATTAGCGACTAATCGCTCCGTTGCGTAAAAAAATAACGAGCGATCAACTCGGAATGACCACCAATACCAGAGAAAGTGTATAACATTGGGTACACGCAAAATGCACATTCTACATGGCTGTACAGAACTGTAGGGAACTGGTGATAAGCCCTTTCTGACAGGTCCAGGCTGTATTTTGTTGATGTTCACTCCTGCCTTCATCTTGCGTGTTATTTGTCAGTTTCTCTTTTACTATTTCTCTGTCTCACTCCATGCTGTCTTGCGTGATATCACCCAAAATCATTTTCCAGGGGATACCTGCAAAAGAGAAGCATTAAGTGGGGTGTGTACAAACTGAAATCTAAATTGCAGTGTAAAAATAAAGCAGCCAGTATTTACCCTGCATAGAAACAATATAACCCACCCAAATCTACCTCTGTCTGCACATGTTACATCTGCCTCCCCTGCACTGCACATGGTTTTGCCCATTAGCTAACAAATTTGCTGCTGCGATCAGATCTGAATTAGGCCCAGTGATAGTAACTAGCGCTATAGGGACAATGACAGGGGCTAAAGATAATGGTATGTGGCTTTCTTACATTTCTAAATTCGTCTGCTCTTAGAGGTGCAGAGAGGTTATACTGTGCCTGGGGCAATGCTGCAACTTAATTGCACCCCATTACAATGTTCGGCAGTGTCACACTCGCACATGGCAGGGACTTCCATGAGGCGGAGCCTAAAAAGGCGCACGGAGATGTTGCATCTTATGGGTGTGTCGCTGATGGTAGTTGTGTACAAAGACGCACACAGGAGGCCACACTCAGACGGATACACTGTACCTGCCTTTGGGTTTCCATGATGCGGCCAATGGTGCATCTAAAATATTAACATTAAACTGATTAATACCACACAATTTTAATAAATACTATTGGCCTATTTTCCGTAGCCAGTCGTAATTTAATAGCCACTGAGTCTGACATTAAATTATAAGCCGCTGCATTTAATGACCCCCCCCCCCATGCATTAATAGCCTCTGCCATATATGATTAGCTACCACCAACTCCACATTACATTAATATCCCCCTGCCTCACACAACGTAACTATCCCCCAGCCACCAATGGGAGGGGAGGAATGGTTCATCAATCCACAGGACAATCAGTAACATAGGGGCAGATTTATGAAGCCTGGAGAAGTTATAAAGTGGATGGTGATAAAGTACCAGCCAATCAGCTCATAACTGTCATTTTTCAAACCCAGCCTGTAACATGACAGTTAGGAGCTGATTGGCTGGTGCGTTATCACCTTCTACTTTATCACTTCACCAGGCTTAATAAATCTGCCCCATAGTTCTGACCCCTCCTTCCGAGGATAAAATGGGCCCCTTGCAGTATACCTTCCCCTGGGGTCACGTGTCCCCATAAACCCCATCACTTCCTCTTTGCCTGTTGCAACGGGTATGGGATTCAGGGTCGACAGTGTCTAGGTCGACACTCATCAGGTCGACACCTATTGGTCGATAGTGGCTAGGTCAACACCAGAAATATGTCAACACGGCCATTAGGTTGACATGAATAAGGTTGCCATAAAAAAAGGTCGACATGAGTTTTTCATGTTTTTTTGGTGTAGTTTTCTTCGTAAAGTGACCGGTAACCCCAATTAGTGCACCATGTCCCCTCGCATGGCTCATTTTGCAGGTTACCATTTCCAATCGTAGTCCACCTGGATCATAAAGTATGAAAAAGTTTTTTAAAAAGAGAATTTAAAAAAAAAAAAACTCATGTCGACATTTTTGTATGTCGACCTTGTTCATGTCGACCTAATGGCTGTGTTGACCTATTTCTAGTGTTGACCTATTCACTGTCAACCAAAGGGTGTCGACCTAATGGGTGTTGACTTAAGTGGTGTCGACCCAGAGTTCGGATACTGTTGCAACATCATATAGGAGACTGAGCACTTAGTGGGAACCCGTTTCATCCAGCCCCACAAAATGTTTATATTACTCATGAGCGCTGGTGTCTCACTGGGTGTCGCCCATTACTTCCATCCAGGAACGTAGGTGCAGGTTATAGCATTGGCCGTGGAAGTGCTGGTACAATGCAACCAAGCCGCAAACAGTTCACATTTCTAGACGAGGATATTTACAGTGATTATAATAGGATTTTGATAACCTACCGGTAAATCCTTTTCTCCTTGTCCGTAGAGGATGCTGGAGACGACATCAAGACCATGGGGGTATAGACGGGATCCGCAGGAGACATGGGCACTCTAAAGACTTTTCATTGGGTGTGAACTGGCTCCTCCCTCTATGCCCCTCCTCCAGACCTCAGTTGTAGGAACTGTGCCCAGGGAGACTGACATTTTGAGGAAAGGAATTACTTAACTAGTGGTGAGATATCTACCAACTCACACCCTCAACCATGCCGCACACATGGCATTCAACATAACACACGCCAACAGGCATGAACTAATTGCAGCAACATGCTGAAACCAAGATAACACAACTTGTGTAACTGTAATAACTAAACTGCAGGTAAAGTACGCACTGGGACGGGCGCCCAGCATCCTCTACGGACTAGGAGAAAAGGATTTACCGGTAGGTTATCAAAATCCTATTTTCTCATACGTCCCAGAGGATGCTGGGGACGACATCAAGACCATGGGGTCTATACCAAAGCTCCAGTACGGGTGGGAGAGTGCGGATGACCCTGCAGCACCGATTGACCAAACTTTAGGTCCTCTTCGGCCAAGGTGTCTAACTTGTAGAACTTAGCAAATGTGTTTGACCCTGACCAAATAGCTGCTTGGCAAAGTTGTAATGCTGAGACCCCCCAGGCAGCCGCCCAGGATGAGCCAACCTTCCTAGTGGAGTGGGCCTTTACCGACATCGGTAACGGCACACCAGCCGTAGTATGAGCTTGCTGAATCGTATTTCTAATCCAACGTGCAATAGTCTGCTTGGAAGCAGGACAGCCAATCTTGTGATCATACAGGACAAGCAGAGCCTCTGTTTTCCGTATACGAGCTGTTCTAGCAACATAGATTTTTCAAAGCTCTAACCACATCTAGAGACTTTGAATCAGTGAATGTGTCAGTAACTACTGGCACCACAATAGGTTGGTTTATGTGAAAAGCAGAAACCACCTTAGGAAGAAAATGTTGTCCAGTTCGCAACTCTGCCCTATCTTCATGGAAAATCAGGTAAAGGCTCTTGTGACACAAGGCCCACAATTCAGACACCCGCCTTGAGGATGCCAATGCCAAAAGCATCACCACTTTCCAAGTGAGAAACTTCAACTCTATCTTTTGTAGAGGCTCAAACCAATCCAATTGAAGGAACTGCAATACCACGTTAAGGTCCCATGGTGCCACTGGAGGCACGAATGGAGGCTGGATGTGCATAACCCCTTTCACGAAGGTCTGAACCTCTGGAAGAGAGGCCAATTGTTTTTGGAAGAACACTGACAAGGCCGAAATCTGGACCTTGATTGATCCCAATCATATGCCCGCCTTCACACCATCCTGCAAAAAAAATGGAGAAAACGTCCTAAGTGAAACTCTTCCGAAGGAGCCTTCTTGGATTCACACCAAGACACATATTTTCTCCAAATACGGTGGTAATGTTTTGACGTTACTCCCTTTCTGGCCTGAATAAAGGTGGGGATGACCTCCTTAGGAATACCCTTCCTGGCTAGGATACGGCGCTCAACAGCCATGCCGTCACACGTAGCCACGGTAAGTCTTGGTACACTCACGGCCCCTGCTGCAGCAGGTCCTCCCGAGGAGGAAGAGGCCGAGGATCTCCTATTAGTGACTGCTGAAGATCTGGGTACCAAGCCCTTCTTGGCCAGACTGGGGCAATGAAGATTACTCGAACCCTTGTCTTTCTTATGATCCTGAGTATCTTTTGGGATCAGCGGAAGTGGAGGGAAAACATACACTGACGGAAACACCCACGGGGTCACCAGTGTATCCACTGCTACTGCTTGAGGGTCTCTCGACCTGGAACAGTATCTCTGAAGCTTCTTGTTGAGACGAGACGCCATCATGTCTATTTCAGGAAATCCCCAAAGACTTGTCACCTCTTCGAAGACTTCTTGGTGGAGGCCCCACTCTCCTGGATGGAGATCGTGTCTGCTGAGGAAGTCTGCTTCCAAGTTGTCTACTCCCGGAATGAATATTGCCGACAGAGCTTGCAGATGTTTTTCTGCCCAGCTGAGGATTTTTGTCGCCTCTGCCATTGCCGCTCTGCTTTTCGTTCCGCCCTGCCTGTTTATGTATACGACTGCTGTTACATTGTCCGCCTGGATCTGCACGGGACGGTCTTGAAGAAGATGTACCGCTTGTTGAAGGCCGTTGTAAATGGCTCTTAGCTCTAGAACGTTTATGTGAAGGCAGGCTTCCTGTTGTGACCAACGTCCCTGGAAGTTTTCTCCCTGAGAGACTGCTTCCCAGCCTCGGAGACTTGCATCCGTGGTTACTAAGATCCAGTCCTGAATCCCGTACTTGCGTCCCTCTAGCAGGTGAGAGCTGTGCAACCACCACAGGAGCGAAATCCTGGTTTTTGACGACAGGATTATCTTTCTGTGCATGTGTAGGTGTGACCCCGACCATTTGTCCAACAGGTCCCACTGGAATACTCTGGCATGGAACCTGCCAAACTGTATGGCCTCGTAGGCCGCCACCATCTTCCCCAACAACCGAATGCACTGATGGATCGACACACTTGATGGTTTCAATATCTGTTTTACCATTTTCTGGATTTCCAGAGCCTTTCCCAGCGGAAGAAATACTCTCTGAACTTCTGTGTCCAGAATCATCCCGAGGAAAGACAACCTTGTCGTCGGTTCCAACTGTGACTTTGGGTAATTTATGATCCACCGTGTTGTTGGAGTATTGACAGGGAGAGTGATATGTTTTGTAATAACTGCTCCCTGGATCTCGCCTTTATCAGGAGGTCGTCCAGATAAGCGATTATATTGACTCCTTTCTGACGAAGGAGGACCATCATCTCCGCCATCACCTTGGTGAATACCCTCGGCGCCATGGAGAGACCGAAAGGTAACGTCTGGAATTGGTAATGGCAATCCTGAATCGCGAATCTCAGATAAGCCTGGTGAGGAAGATAAATGGGAACATGCAGGTAAGCATCCTTTATGTCCACCTACACCAAGTAGTCCTCCTCCTCCAGACTGGCAATCACCGCCCGAAGTGATTCCATCTTGAACTTGAACCTTTTCAGGAAGAAATTCAGATCTTTTAGATTTAAGATCGGTCTGACCGAGCCGTCCGGCTTCGGAACAACAAAGAGGCTTGATTAAAAACCCCGCCCTTGTTGTGACAACGGTACCAGGACTATGACCTGGTCTTGACAATTTTTGGATTGCCACTGTTACTGCTTTTCTCTCTGGCGGAGAAGCTGGCAAGGTCGATTTGAAAAATCGGCATGGGGGAACGTCTTGAAACTCTAGTTTGTATCCCTGGGATACTATTTGCAACACCCAGGGGCCAGGCCAGATAGAATCCAATCCTGGCTGAAGAGTTTGAGACGTGCCCCCACCCGAGCGGCCTCACGCAAGGGAGTTCCAGCATCATGCTGGGGATTTGGCAGAATTAGGGGTAGACTTTTGCTCATGGTAACCTGGAGCCGGTGTGGGCTTCTTTGCCCTTCCCCTACCTGCAAAGAAGGGGGAACCGCTCGTCTTTTTGTATTTATTGGGCCGAAAGGACTGCATTTGCGGGTGATAGGTCTTTTTTGCCGGTGCAGGCGCAGAGGGCAAAAATGTTGACTTACCTGCGGTAGCCGCCGAGACTAACGCATCCAGGCCATCGCCAAATAAGGCCTCATCTTTACATGGGAGAGCCTCCATGTTTCTTTTGGAATCTGCATCCGCGTTCCACTGGCGAATCCATAAGGCCCGCCTAGCCGATACTGCCATGGTAGCGGCTTGTGAACTCAAGAGTTCAATATCCTTCATTGCTTCCAGCATGTAGGCGCCAGCGTCCTTGATATTCCCTAACTTAAGGAGTATCTCATCTTTATCAATCGTGTCAATTTCTGATGACATGCTTTCTGACCATTTTTCAATAGCGTGACTCACCCATGCGCAGGCAATAGTGGGCCTGAGCAGCGTACCATTGGTAACATAAATGGATTTCAATGTTGTTTCCATTTTGCGGTCTGCCGGCTCTTTAAGAGAAGCCATGCCAGGTGCAGGGAGAATTACCTTCTTTGTCAACCTGGAAAGTGCACTGTCTAACACAGGGGGTGACTCCCATTTTTTCCTGTCCTCAGCCGGGAAAAGGTAAGCTATGTGAATCCTTTTGGGAATACGACATTTTTTATCAGGATTCACCCAAATCCCTTCAAACAGAGCATTTAGTTTGTGTGAAGGAGGGAACGTGACTTTGGATTTCTTTTCCTTACATAAATAAGCTTTCTCCTGAGGTACAGGAGTGCTTTCTGTAACCTCCAACACGTCCCTTATAGCCACAATCATATATTGTATACTTTTTGCCAATTTATGATCTATCTCTCTGGATTCACTATCGTCGACACAAGAATCAGAATCCGTGTCGGTATCAGTGTTTACAACATTTGCAAATGGCCTCTTATGTGACCCAGAGGGGCCGCCCGCATAAGGAATAACAGCATCCTGAAAAATCACATCTTCCACAGATTTTCTCCAGCATGCAGCCTTAGATTCAGACATATCCAATCTACGGTTAGTCATACTGTCACGTAGCTCTTTCACCCATGCAGGCTCTTGGTGTGCCGGTAGCGCCACCACATTACAACTCTATGTCCCTAAAATGGCTTCCTCCGGAGAGGAACTCCCTGCCTCAGACTTGTACAGCACTCACAGACACACTGGGACTTATTTGGGAACAGACCCACAGTAAAATCTGTCAGAGGGACACAGTATAGGAGCAGCCAGCTCACAACCCCAGAGCCTGTATTTAATGTCTGTGAACACAGAATGCCCACTGACATGCAGCGCTCTTTACACAGTAAAACACATTTGTAAAGCACCCAAATCACTTTGTGCCCCCTTTATTTACACCCTGAATACTTGTAGTCAGAAGTGGAGGAGGACCAGCTATATCTCTGCAGCCTGAGGAGAGAGAGAGAGAAAATAGTGCTGAGCACTCAGAGACTGTTTGTAATATTTATACTGGCAGGGGTAGGGCTGTGCCTGGGCATCTTATGCCCCCTATTAGGCAGTTTATAGAGGTATTTTGCTGCCCAGGGCACCCCCCCCCCCCCGCGCCCTGCAGTACCTGTGTGTGTGGGCAGCAATGGCGCGCTGTGCTCCCGCCAGCCGCATCGTACCTCAGCCGTCACTTACTTGATTGAAGTTCAATCTTCTCATACTCACCTGTCTTCTGACTTCTGGCTGTGAGGGGGGTGACGGTGTGCTGTGGGAGTGAGCATCTAGACACGGCTAGCATTCAGTTCCCTTCAGGAGCTAATGGTGTCCTGTCAGCCAGAAGCAGAGCCATGAAACTCTGAGGAAGTTGGTTCTGCTTCTTCCCCCTCAGTCTCACGAAGCAGGGAGTCTGATGCCAGCAGATCTCCCTGAAAATAAAAAACCTAACATAAGTCTTTTCAGAGAAACTCAGTAGAGCTCCTCAGTGTGCATCCAGTCGACCTGGGCACATTTCTAAAACTGAGGTCTGGAGGAGGGGCATAGAGGGAGGAGCCAGTTCACACCCAATGAAAAGTCTTTAGAGTGCCCATGTCTCCTGCGGATCCCGTCTAACTCTACACCCCCATGGTCTTGATGTCGTCCCCAGCATCCTCTAGGATGTATGAGAAATATTTTTTATTTTGTGTCATTGCTTTTACTTTTGTCATTGCTGTATTTTATTAACTTAATCTGTAGACAACAGTAACTTAATTACAATACAATACAGTACATGAATTCCGGCCGAGGATGTCACCCCCGCTACGGCTGCAATATTTGGGGGTTGTGCCGTGATTATACCATGACACTTTGCCCCCTTTTCCATCTTGATATTTTTAATTTTTTAAATGGATGACCAAATCCCCCCCCCCAGTGAAATATTAATTTACAATGAAATGGATATAAATGACGGCGGGTGAGGGCCAGACACTGCTTGGCCAATGACCTGTTCCCGAGCAATTTGCTTTATGTGACATTTTCCTGCCAGAGACTCCCAAAGGTCACTCAGATAAACACTAATAATGCTCCTGAGGCCGCCAGCAGCCCGGGCCAGACGCCAGCAGGTGATACCGGGCCCTGTTTACCCGGGACCTCAAGGAATCATTTGGCAGTTTGTTCAAACAACACTGCAAACATCAAAGACACTAATAATATGAATAATCTGACATCGCTACTACACAAATAAACACACGTAACTCAGCTGTCCATCCTGTGTACTGTATGTATCTGGCGTGTATTATATCCCACTGATAGATACATTACAAGGTGGAGGAGATTGCAACTTTCTATTGGAATAATGCAATGTGGGACTTCCTGCTGATGGAAGAAAATGCGGTTACTCCCTTAGATGGGTGATGCCTCATTCAGTGCAAAACTGTGATTTTGATGGTGGGCAGGTTATCAGGGTGTAGGGTGTACGCTGTGAGGGTGTCACGTGATGGAATAGTGACATTTTTTGGAGCAAGTCTTACATTAATAAACACCATAGTCTCATGGTGATCAGACTTTGGTAATGTTTTTGCTTTTCCCACCATACGTATTTTCAATCGTGGTTGCAACCACAGAATGATTTGCAGCAAGCAGCTCTCAAGTATGTAACTTATGGGTGCACAAGGCAAATATGTAGAACACATCTGCACATATTGAAGGTAACCATTATATTTGCTCTTTAGTAAATGACCATTATATAATGGTGGTGTGACACCGCACTTTATACACCACCTTTTAAGCAAAGCATCTAATGGTTCCACCACCTCTCCAGGACAACCTTAAGCCCTGAGGCCTGGTGACAGTAAAGGAGGTGGGGTTGGAATGTTACTGTCCCAACTTTTCACATACACAGTTCTACCACTCATACAGGTTCCATCACTCACATTCACATCATTTAAAGTACATTCCATCAGGATTTATACTCCTTTCTCTCTTCGTGTTGCTGCTATCGCCCACCTGGGCAACCCAAAGAATTTCTGCCTGGCTCTCTCACTTCAGATCCTCTGACATCCCCAGTATCATTATGGGTGATTTCAATATCACTATTGACAGGTACACAATCTCCTCGTGCCTCCAAACTTCTGTCTCTAACCTCTCTGAGCCTCTCCCAATGGACTGACTCCTCCACTCATCAGGAGGGCCACTGCCTTGATCTTGTATTCACCAGATGCATTGGGTATCCTTTGCCGGCAGTCAGCATACCAACACTGGGTACCCGGCCACCAGAATGCCAGCAGGGGGGCGAATGCAATGAAGCCTCTTGCGGGCTCGGTGGCTCGCCAAGAGTGGGAATAGCCCCTGTTATCTGGGATTCTGGCTGGCGGCATTTCAAGTGTTCGGGATCCCGGCATCAGTATGCCGACCGCTGGGATTACAGGTGCCGGTAAAGTAACCGCATCCCCACCAGAATATGAGCCTGATTCAGAGTTGTACGAAAATGCATTTACAATTGCCGTTGTTTTAGGCTACAGAATTGCTAAATGAAGCTGCCGCCCAGACAGACACCCACCGGAGTCATTGCAAACTCATTCGCAACTGTGAACACATACACAGCCTATATGTGATACAGAGGAACATCAACTGTTAGTGCAGACCTATGGCTGCGTAGACTGGACACAGCAGTACACGCAGGAGCCATGTTTCTCTATATATATGATCACAGCTGACAACATACATGCCCCAAAATCGGCAGAGACACGTCTGGGTTTTTGCCGCCAATCCCCGTTATCACCCCCAAACAGTCACTTTCTGTCACTCACTGCAAGCAGCTTCACAAAGGTACCTTTACACATGTGCCGTGCGATCGCAGCACATGCGCAGTCTGCAGATAATTGCTCAGTTGCAAAAACTTTGACAGAGTGTACAACACTAAACCAGACCCAATACTCATCACTCCTTTCCCTCTCTCAGAAAACAGCCTTATCACTTGCATACTCTCCTCCATTACTTCAGTCTCAATGTCACTGAAGTCCTCCAATCCTTCTCAAAACCGCAGAAATATTAGAAACTATTAGTTTTTAGCAACTATCCACCTCTGTGCAACAACGGCTCTCACTGAAACTCTGCAGAAATCTCTCCTATGATCGCTGTATCACACTTGAACCAAACTCTAGAAATAGCCCTCTATGAAGTAGTTCTAGCTACCCATCACACTCCACATAGACTTAGGTTTCACCCGTGGCACTCTAAATTAACAAGAAACTTACAAAAACTCCCACATAAGGTAGAACGACAAATGCGTAAATCTCATACTCCAAGTGACTTCTCCAAATATAAGACTACCACTCCTTTTCGAAATGCCCTGGACACTGCCAAACAAGCATATTTCCAAAGTCTCTAACCCCAAGGGCCTTTTTAATACATTTAAATCACTTCTTAAACCTCCCTCACCCAACCCACCAGCCACTATCAATGCGCAAGATCTTGCTTCCTACTTCAAGGACAAGATTGATAAGGTCCAAGATGAGATGAAATGGTATGCTTTTCCTCAGTCAGTGACCTGCTCAATTCCCTACCTGAATACTCTGGCATGTTGTATTCATTTGATCCCACAAATGAAGATAAAGTATCAACACTCTTCTCATTCTGCTACTCTTCTACTTCTCCTCTTGATCCTGTGCCTTCACAACTATGGGCCTAGTTCAGATCTGATCGCTGGGCTGCGTTTTTTTGCTGCCCTGCGATCAGATAGTCGCCGCCTACAGGGGGAGGGGAAAACGCTGTGCAAGTGTGTGATCGCTTTGTTAGCAGAGCTGCACAAAAATCAGTTTGTGCTGTCTCTGCGCAGCCCAGGACTTACTCAGCTGCTGCAATTGTATCCTGCTGATCGGGGCTGGAGCTGACATCAGACACCCTCCCTGAAAATGCCTGTTCCCATCTGCGTTTTTCCGGACACTCCTGTAAAACAACCCACAAACGGCCTCCTCCTTTCAATCTTCTTGCGAACGCCCGCGCGTTCTGATTTTTTCGCACCATCCCGTCGCAAGGCACCAATGCCCGGTGCTGTTGTGCGATGCGCCGGCACATTGCGGCTCACACGCATGCGCAGTTCAGATCTGATTGCACGCTGTGCGAAAACGCACAACAGCGATCAGATCTGAATTACCCCCTAAGTAAAGCTCTGGGGTATCTTTCCTTCACCGTTCAAGCATGCAGTGATTACGCCCATTCTGAGAAAAAAAAATTCTGACCCAAACTCTCTCTCAAACTACCGTACCATCTCTCAGCTCTCATGCCCTCCAAGCTTCTTGAGCGACTTGCCTACACTCGCCTCACACACTTTCTTAACTTGCACAATTTATTGGCCCCACTTCAGTCAGGCTTTCGTTCCCAACATTCCACAGAGACAACATTCCACAGAGACAACATTCCACAGAGACAACATTCCACAGAGACAGCATTAACTAAAGTTGTGAATGATCTGGTCACTGCTAAGTCCAAAGGCCCGCTTTTTATTCTTCTAGATCTCTCTGCTGCTTTTGATACTGTTGAACACTCTCTTCTCATACAAACACCATGATCCCTAGGTCTGCAGGTTCCTCTCTTGGTTCCTATCCTACCTATCTAATCGCACTTTCAGTGTCCACTTTTCTGATTCCACCTCCTCTTCCCTACCTCTATCAGTTGAAGTACCGCAAGGCTCAGTCTAAGGTCCTTTGCATTTCTCAATCTAAACCTCATCTCTTGTTAAACTAATCAGCTTCTTTGTATTTCAGTATCATCTGTACGCAGATGATACTCAAATCTACCTAACCTCCCCAAATTTGTGACCATCTGAATTGGTCCGTGTCACTGAATGCATTTTCTCTAACGTCCTAGTGGATGCTGGGACTCCGTCAGGACCATGGGGGGATAGCGGGCTCCGCAGGAGACAGGGCACATCTAAATAAAGCTTTTAGGATCACATGGTGCGTACTGGCTCCTCCCCCTATGACCCTCCTCCAAGCCTCAGTTAGGTTTTTGTGCCCGTCCGAGCAGGGTGCAATCTAGGTGGCTCTCCTAAAGAGCTGCTTAGACAAAGTTTTTTTAGGTTTAAATCTCAGTGAGTCCTGCTGGCAACAGGCTCACTGCATCGAGGGACTTAGGGGAGAGATTTCCAACTCACCTGCGTGCAGGATGGATTGGAGTCTTAGGCTACTGGACACTTAGCTCCAGAGGGAGTCGGAACACAGGTCATCCTGGGGTTCGTCCCGGAGCCGCGCCGCCGACCCCCCTTACAGATGCTGAAGATCGGAGGTCCGGAAGCAGGCGGCAGAAGACTCCTCAGTCTTCATGAAGGTAGCGCACAGCACTGCAGCTGTGCGCCATTGTTGCTACACTTCTCACTGTTCAGTCACGGAGGGTGCAGGGCGCTGCTGGGGGCGCCCTGGGCAGCAATATTAAATACCTTTAGTGGCGAAAAATACATCACATATAGCCATTAAGGCTATATGTATGTATTTAACCCAGGCCAGTTTTCTTAAAACCCGGGAGAAAAGCCCGCCGAAAAGGGGGCGGAGCTTATTCTCCTCAGCACTCAGCGCCATTTTCCTGCTCAGCTCCGCTGGTGAGGAAGGCTCCCAGGACTCTCCCCTGCACTGCACTACAGAAACAGGGTAACAAAGAGAAGGGGGGCATAAATTGGCGATATTTATATATATTAAAAGCGCTTATAACAAAAACAACACCTTTTAGGGTTGTTTATATACATTTATAGCGCTTTTGGTGTGTGCTGGCAAACTCTCCCTCTGTCTCCCCAAAGGGCTAAGAGGGTCCTGTCTTCGATTAGAGCATTCCCTGTGTGGCTGCTGTGTGTCGGTACGTGTGTGTCGACATGTATGAGGACGATGTTGGTGTGGAGGCAGAGCAATTGCCGGTAATGGTGATGTCACCCCCTAGGGAGTCGACACCGGAATGGATGGCTTTAGTTATGGAATTACGTGATAATGTTAGCACATTACAAAAGTCAGTTGACGAAATGAGACGGCCGGAAAACCAGTTAGTACCGGCTCAGGCGTCTCAGACACCGTCAGGGGTTGTAAAACGTCCCTTACCTCAGTCAGTCGACACGGGTACCGACACAGATGAATCTAGTGTCGACGGTGAAGAAACAAACTTATTTTCCAATAGGGCCACACGTTATATGATCACGGCAATGAAGGAGGCTTTGCAGATCTCTGATACTGCTGGTACCTCAAAAAGGGGTATTATGTGGGGGGTGAAAAAACTACCTGTAGCTTTTCCAGAATCAGAGGAATTGAATGACGTGTGTGATGAAGCGTGGGTTAACCCAGATTGAAAACTGCTAATTTCCAAGAAGTTATTGGCATTATACCCTTTCCCACCAGAGGTAAGGGCGCGCTGGGAAACACCCCCTAGGGTGGATAAGGCGCTCACACGTTTATCAAAGCAAGTGGCGTTGCCGTCTCCTGATACGGCCGCCCTCAAGGATCCAGCGGATAGGAGGCTGGAAACTACCCTAAAAAGTATATACACTCATACTGGTGTTATACTGCGACCGGCAATAGCCTCAGCCTGGATGTGCAGTGCTGGGGTAGTGTGGTTGGATTCCCTGACTGAAAATATTGATACCCTGGATAGGGACAGTATTTTATTGACTCTAGAGCAATTAAAGGATGCGTTTCTTTATATGCGAGATGCTCAAAGGGATATTTGTACTCTAGCATCAAGAGTAAGTGCGATGTCCATATCTGCCAGAAGAAGTTTATGGACGCGACAGTGGTCAGGTGATGCGGATTCCAAAAGGCATATGGAAGTATTGCCATATAAAGGAGAGGAATTATTTGGGGTCGGTCTTTCGGACCTGGTGGCCACGGCAACTGCCGGCAAATCCACTTTTTTACCTCAGACCCCCTCCCAACAGAAAAAGACACCGTCTTTTCAGCCGCAGTCCTTTCGCTCCTATAAAAACAAGCGAGCAAAAGGACAGTCTTATCTGCCGCGAGGCAGAGGAAAGGGTAAGAGAGGGCAGCAAGCAGCCCCTGCCCAGGACCAGAAGCCCGCCCCGGGTTCTACAAAGCCATCAGCATGACGCTGGGGCTTTACAAGCGGACTCAGGAGCGGTGGCGGGTCGACTCAAGATTTTCAGCAATCAGTGGGCTCGCTCACAGGTGGACCCGTGGATCCTGCAGATAGTATCTCAGGGTTACATGTTGGAGTTCGAAAGGTCTCCCCCTCGCCGGTTCCTAAAGTCTGCTTTACCAACGTCTCCCTCAGAAAGGACGACGGTATTGGAAGCCATTCACAAGCTGTATTCTCAGCAGGTGATAGTCAAGGTACCCCTCCTACAACAGGGAAAGGGGTATTATTCCACACTATTTGTGGTACCGAAGCCGGACGGTTCGGTAAGACCTATTCTAAACCTGAAATCCTTGAACCTGTACATACAGAAATTCAAGTTCAAGATGGAGTCACTCAGAGCAGTGATAGCGAATCTGGAAGAAGGGGACTTCATGGTGTCCCTGGACATAAAAGATGCTTATCTGCATGTCCCAATTTACCCCTCACACCAAGGGTATCTCAGGTTCGTGATACAAGACTGTCATTATCAGTTTCAAACGCTGCCGTTTGGTTTGTCCACGGCCCCTCGGGTCTTTACCAAGGTAATGACCGAAATGATGGTTCTTCTACGAAGAAAAGGCGTATTAATTATCCCTTACTTGGACGATCTCCTGATAAGGGCAAAGTCCAGAGAACAGCTGGAAGTCGGTGTAGCACTAACCCAGGTAGTGCTTCAGCAACACGGGTGGATTCTGAATCTTCCAAAATCTCAATTGACCCCGACAACACGTCTGCTGTTCCTGGGAATGATTCTGGACACGGTTCAGAAAAAGGTGTTTCTCCCGGAGGAGAAAGCAAGGGAGTTATCCGAACTTGTCAGGAACCTCCTAAAACCAGGAACTGTGTCAGTACATCAATGCACAAGAGTCCTGGGAAAGATGGTGGCTTCTTACGAAGCAATTCCATTCGGCAGATTCCATGCACGAACATTTCAGTGGGATCTGCTGAACAAATGGTCCGGATCGCATCTGCACATGCATCAGCGGATAACACTGTCACCAAGAACAAGGTTGTCTCTCCTGTGGTGGTTGCAGAGTGCCCATCTGTTAGAGGGCCGCAGATTCGGCATACAGGACTGGGTCCTGGTGACTACGGATGCCAGCCTACGTGGCTGGGGAGCAGTCACACAGGGAAGAAACTTCCAGGGCGTGTGGTCAAACCTGGAGACGTCCCTTCACATAAATATACTGGAGCTAAGAGCGATCTACAATGCTCTAAGCCTGGCAAAACCGCTGCTTCAGGGTCAGCCGGTGTTGATCCAGTCGGACAACATCACGGCAGTCGCCCACGTAAACCGACAAGGCGGCACGAGAAGCAGAAGAGCAATGACAGAAGCTGCAAGGATTCTGCGCTGGGCGGAAAATCATGTCATAGCACTGTCAGCAGTGTTCATCCCGGGAGTGGACAACTGGGAAGCAGACTTCCTCAGCAGACACGACCTTCACCCGGGAGAGTGGGGACTTCATCCAGAAGTCTTCCACATGATTGTGAACCGTTGGGAAAAACCAAAGGTGGACATGATGGCGTCTCGCCTCAACAAAAAATTGGACAGATATTGCGCCAGGTCAAGAGACCCTCAGGCAATAGCTGTGGACGCTCTGGTAACACCGTGGGTGTACCAGTCAGTGTATGTGTTCCCTCCTCTGCCTCTCATACCAAAGGTACTGAGAATTATACGGAAAAGGGGAGTAAGAACAATACTAGTGGCTCCGGACTGGCCAAGAAGAACTTGGTATCCGGAACTTCAAGAGATGCTCACGGAGGATCCGTGGCCTCTACCTCTAAGAAGGGATCTGCTTCAGCAGGGACCTTGTATGTTCCAAGACTTACCGCGTCTGCGTTTGACGGCATGGCGGTTGAACGCCGGATTCTAAAAGAAAAGGGCATTCCAGAGGAAGTTATTCCTACCTTGATTAAGGCTAGAAAGGAAGTGACTGTACAACATTATCAACGCATTTGGCGAAAATATGTTGCGTGGTGTGAGGCCAAGAAGGCCCCAACGGAAGAATTTCAATTGGGTCGATTCTTACATTTCCTGCAAGCAGGATTGTCTATGGGCCTAAAATTGGGGTCCATTAAAGTTCAAATTTCGGCCTTATCAATCTTCTTCCAGAAGGAATTGGCGTCAGTGCCTGAAGTACAAACTTTTGTCAAAGGTGTACTACATATACAACCCCCAATTGTGCCTCCAGTGGCACCGTGGGATTTGAACGTAGTTTTGAATTTTCTCAAATCTCATTGGTTTGAGCCTCTAAAATCGGTAGATTTAAAATACCTTACATGGAAGGTAACCATGCTATTGGCCCTGGCTTCAGCCAGGAGAGTTTCAGAGTTGGCGGCTTTATCGTACAAAAGCCCATATCTGATTTTCCATACGGACAGGGCAGAACTGCGGACACGTCCTCATTTTCTCCCTAAGGTGGTTTCGGCTTTTCACTTGAACCAGCCTATTGTGGTGCCTGCGGCTACTAGCGACTTGGAGGACTCCAAGTTACTGGACGTTGTCAGAGCATTAAAAATATATATTTCAAGGACAGCTGAAGTCAGAAAATCTGACTCATTGTTTATATTGTATGCACCCAACAAGATGGGTGCTCCTGCGTCTAAACAGACGATTGCACGTTGGATCTGTAGCACAATCCAACTTGCACATTCTGTGGCAGGCCTGCCACAGCCTAAATCTGTAAAGGCCCACTCCACAAGGAAAGTGGGCTCATCTTGGGCGGCTGCCCGAGGGGTCTCGGCATTACAACTCTGCCGAGCAGCTACGTGGTCAGGGGAGAACACGTTTGTAAAATTTTACAAATTTGATACTCTGGCTAAGGAGGACCTGGAGTTCTCTCATTCGGTGCTGCAGAGTCATCCGCACTCTCCCGCCCGTTTGGGAGCTTTGGTATAATCCCCATGGTCCTGACGGAGTCCCAGCATCCACTAGGACGTTAGAGAAAATAAGAATTTACTTACCGATAATTCTATTTCTCATAGTCCGTAGTGGATGCTGGGCGCCCATCCCAAGTGCGGATTGTCTGCAATGTTTGTACATAGTTATGGTTACAAAAATCGGGTTATTACTATTGTTGTGAGCCATCTTTTCAGAGGCTACTTCGTGTTTGTTATCATACTGTTAACTGGGTTCAGATCACAAGTTGTACGGTGTGATTGGTGTGGCTGGTATGAGTCTTACCCGGGATTCAAGATCCTTCCTTATTGTGTACGCTCGTCCGGGCACAGTACCTAACTGAGGCTTGGAGGAGGGTCATAGGGGGAGGAGCCAGTACGCACCATGTGATCCTAAAAGCTTTATTTAGATGTGCCCTGTCTCCTGCGGAGCCCGCTATCCCCCCATGGTCCTGACGGAGTCCCAGCATCCACTACGGACTATGAGAAATAGAATTATCGGTAAGTAAATTCTTATTTTCTGCTGTTTCATCTTGGATGTCATCTCGCCACCTCAAATTTAATATTTCCAAAACAGAATTAATTACATTTCCACCGGTCAATAGTCGTTACCAACCTGATATCTCTATCACTGTTGATAACTCAACAATCATCCCTACCCCACAAGCTCTCTGCCTAGGTGTCATCCTTGACTCTGATCTGTCCTTAGTTCCACACATTCAATCTGTCTCAAAAACATGTTACAAACATCTAGAAAACATATCTAAAATACTACGATACCTTTAAGAAGACACTGCAAAAACTCTAATCCATGCTCTCATCATCTCCCGCATTGATTATTGCAATAGTTTTCTTACTGGTGTTCCCAAAAATAAACTCTCACCACTACAATCCATTTTGAGTGCAGCTGTGAGGCTAATCTTCCTCGCTAGACATTCATCATCTGCTGATCCGCTCTGTCAGTCCCTCCATTGGTTACCGGTATTCTACTGTATTAAATATAAAATACTTTTACTTACACATGAGGCTATTAACCATACTGCACCAACATAAATCTCTTTGCTTATCTCCCTACCCGACCTCTCCACTCTGCACAAGATCTGCGTCTCTCATCCACACTCATTATTCGCTCCCACTCTGTGGAACGTCCTCCCACGCACAATAAGACTCTCCTCTAGTCTCCAAACCTTCACGCTTTCCCTGAAAACTCACCTCTTCAGGCAAGTTTATTAGATTACAGAACCACTCACATAACCTTCCCTACCCAATTACATCTATACAGTTTTCACATAACCTCACATATTTTGTTGTTACTCACTTCACATTCTCCAGGCCCTAGGCAAACATTGCTGTGTGACTATATCATACAGCCCACCAAGGACCAAAGACCATATCTCCAGAAGGATATAAATACATTAGAGAGTGTACAAAGAAGGGCAACTAAAATGGTGGATGGCCTACATCACAAAACTTACCCGGAAAGGCTAAAAGATCTTAACATGTATAGTTTGGAGCAGAGGAGGGAAAGGGGAGACATGATAGAAACTTTCAAATATACCAAGGGTTTTAACAAAGTTCAGGAGGGAAACATTCTTCAAAGGAAGAGAAGTATTAGAACTCGAGGACATACAGTGAAACTGGAGGGAGGCAGGTTCAGGGGAAATTTAAGGAAAAATTACTTCACAGAAAGGGTAGTGGATAAGTGGAATAGCCTCCCATCAGAGGTGGTAGGGGCTAAGACTGTAGAGCAATTTAAACATGCTTGGGATAGGCATATGAATTTCCTTACAAAGAATTAACAAAGAATTAAGGTTCAAAAAGGGTCGAGATTACCTAATGGATAAAAACAGGGGCAGACTAGATGGGCCAAGTGGTTCTTATCTGCCGTCAAATTCTGTTTCTATGACCTCTGCAATCTAGCTGGACCATTATGCAACAGGTAGCACCTGTCCACGTGTATCAATGCCTACTCCCATAAGCTTCTGAGCAGGGCCCTCCTACCTCTATGTCTGTCTGTTATTACCCAGTTTTGTTCTATTATTGTTGTTCCAATTGTAAAGTGCAGTGGAATATGCTGCTCTATGTAAGAAACTGTTAATAAATAAATAATCCCTCTGGGTTTTTTTTAAGCAAACTTCAGAGAGGACATGCAAATGCTTTTTTGGACCTATGTGATGCAGGATCCCATACTCGATGATGATGATGATGATAGTCTGGATAGATGACTGAACTACTGTAATCTCCTCCTGACTGGCATTCCTGACAAATACCTCTCTCCACTCCAATCTATCCTCAATGCTGCTGCCCGGCTCATTTTCCTCACCAAACGCACTACGTCCACCTCTCCTCTCTTACTAGACCTTCACTGGCTCCCCTTCCCTTTCAGAATCCATTTCAAGCTTCTCACACTTGCTTACAAAGCCCTCACCCACTCCTCTCCCATCTACATCTCTGATCTTATCTCGCTTTACACTCCCACCCGTCCTCTTCGCTCTGCTAATGCTCGCCGACTCTCCGGCCTACGGATTACTTCCTCCCACTCCTACCTCCAAGATTTTTCACGTGCTGCACCACTTCTCTGGAATTCCCTACCTCTCCCCCTCAGACTCTCCACCTCTCTACAAAACTTCAAACGGGCTCTCAAGACCCACTTCTTCACCAAACCCAGCCAAATCTCATCCTAAACCTCTGTTCCACGCTCTCTATGTACCCCATCTGTCTCACCCGTCTGTCTACCCCTCCCCTTTAGAATGTAAGCTCTCACGAGCAGGGCCCTCTTCCCTCATGTGCTTACCCTTTTCTTACTTTAATAATCTTCAGCTGCATCAAATCCAGCAGTCTTCTGCCACCTGATACTTATTCCAGTGTCATCTGCTGATGTAGCTATGTTTATTTACCCTGTACTTGTCCTATATTGTCGTCAACTGTAAGTTGCTGTTTTCCTGTTTGATTATTTGTTTATGTACTCTGTAATTGGGCGCTGCGGAACCCTTGTGGCGCCATATAAATAAAGGATAATAATAAATAATAATAATAGTCAGTGCTGGGGCAGGTTGATTTTGCAACATACTTGCCGACTTCTTTAATCTGCCCGGAGAGGAGAAGCAGGTGGGCGGTGCTGGGAAAAGTCCGGGATTGGGTGATATTTGCATAGGAAGCGGAGCTGAAATTACGCAATTAGCATATAAAAGCGTCATTAGGCTCCACCCCTTTTGCCAGGTCTGTAACTTTGCCGTATTATTATCCCCATTGTGCCCACTCTTCCGGGGCTGCCGGGGACTACCCGATAAACCGGGTGTCTTCCGCAGAATCTGGGGGAGTAGGTAAGTATGTTTTGCACCCTGTGCCAGCCCCACCCCCAGAGCATGTGATATAATTATGTCATGCTAAGGGGGTGGAGCCGCTGGCACCAGGAAGCGCAGCACTGTACAGCGGCAGTACAGGTACGGTTGTGTCTATGTTCCCTTCGTGATCAGGACCAGGAAGTGATAGCACGAGAGGGCAGAAGCGAACTTCCGCCCTTACAGCACCTTAATGTTTTATCCATTCTCCGTTTGTTTGAGGTTATTTTGTTTTATCTATGCACCACTGTACTCTCGCTGACTCGCTTCGCTTGCCACGCTTCAGGCACGGTGTCTCGCTCCACTTGCCACAGGTTACTATTCCAAATAGTTGGAGACATGGACCCAGAGGCTTATGGGAAAGGTTCCTCTCTATGAAGGTTAACTAGACGGCACGGGTACGGTTGGGTAACTAGATGGCACCTGATGAATATAAAGCACAGCAAGGGTATATAAATGTGGCTGACAATTAGATATCGCTCTTATCATCATCTCCCTGTTCCACGCAAAAGTTGCACCTATCGCCAGGCTGGGCACATCATTACAGGGAAACCAGCAGTGTCAGAATGGGGCAGTTATTTAGTATTATTGCAAACCCAGTTGTCAGATGAGCATTTTCAGCCTGCGTGGGGGTAATCTGCCGTGTGCTGGCACCTCCTGTAGTCCCCCTAGTATTGCCTATGGGTCACGCAGACAAGTGCTGCAATAGTGTTACTCTGTGGAGTAATGGCGCTGGTTTCCCCCTGAGCCTGGTGTCTGTTGGAATGATGTGACTTGTCTTCTGTCTATAGATCATCATGGAAGCCTGGGAGAACGGCCTGAACCCTAAGGGGAACTCTACGAACCACAGCAACTGGGACTTCAGCAACTCCTTCTTCTTTGCCGGCACTGTCATCACCACAATAGGTAATTACACAGCCTGCAAATACTGCGTCCAATGCCGGAACACCATGTCTCATCCACTGCAGAGTCTACAGAAGTACAATGAAGTCAGCGTGTGAGAGAGTACAGTACTTATTACAGGGCACATGCTTTGTGATGTAGTTGAGGTCAATGCTGCATGATGCAGTGTAACTATAAATATATAATTTCCCCCGGCGCCCAGCATATCGGCGCTGGGATCCCGACCGCTGGAATGCCGGCAGCGGGGCAAACGCAAAAGAGCCCCTTGCGGGAACGGTGGCGCGCATTATTCTTCCTCCAGGGGTGTCATGGATACCCCAAGAGAGAGAATACTTGTCTGTATACCGGCGGTCGGTATTCTGCCGTCGGTAGGGATCCCGATAGCCGATATATCAAGTGCCACCCAAAAATTGTCACTAGGGTTATGAAGATGTTGCTGTTGATGGATTATTTTGGCTATAGAAGCTGTCTCATGCTAATAGATTAAAAAGACAGTACAGATGGCGTAATGGTTAGCATTGCTGCCTCACAGCACTGAGGTCAGGGGTTTGATTCCCACCAAGGACCTAAGTGTGTGGAGAACCCCGGTTTCCTGCCACAACCCAAAAAATATACCGGTAGGTTAAATGGCTCCCAACAACAACAAAAATAACCCTACTCTGGGGTACATTTACTAACATTCGTAATTCCCGAAAATAGGTCAAAGTTCAATCACGAATGACATCGACAGTGTAAAACTGCAACTTTTTGAATTTATTACGATGGATTTACTAAGCTGTCGTATTCGTGTTTTTCTTTTCTTCCGATGTCGATGTCATTCGTTTTTTTTTTTACCTAATTTTACGGCAGTGATTAGCAAAACACTGCCTTTTTTTTTTTACAATCAATCTCGGCCGGATCTGTGTGATCCGTGCTGGGGTTCTTTTTTTTTTTTTTTTTTAATTAAACAATGTAAAATCCCCAAAAAAATTGCGTGGGGTCCCCCCTCCTAAGCATAACCAGCCTCGGGCTCTTTGAGCCGATCCTGGTTGCAGAAATATGGGGAAAAAAATGACAGGGGTTCCCCCATATTTAAGCAACCAGCATCGGGCTCTGCGCCTGGTCCTGGTCCCAAAAATACGGGGGACAAAAAGAGTAGGGGTCCCCCGTATTTTTAAAACCAGCACCGGGCTCCACTAGCTGGACAGATAATGCCACAGCCGGGGGTCACTTTTATATAGTGCCCTGCGGCCGTGGCATCAAAAATCCAACTAGTCACCCCTGGCCGGGGTACCCTGGGGGAGTGGGGACCCCTTCAATCAAGGGGTCCCCCCCCCCCAGCCACCCAAGGGCCAGGGGTGAAGCCCGAGGCTGTCCCCCCCCATCCAATGGGCTGCGGATGGGAGGGCTGATAGCCTTTGTTGTAAAATAAAAGATATTGTTTTTAGTAGCAGTACTACAAGTCCCAGCAAGCCTCCCCCGCATGCTGGTACTTGGAGAACCACAAGTACCAGCATGCGGCGGAAAAACGGGCCCGCTGGTACCTGTAGTACTACCACTAAAAAAATACCCAAAAAAACACAAGACACACACACCGTGAAAGTATAATTTTATTACATACATACACACATACATACATACTTACCTTATGTTCCCACGCAGGTCGGTCCTCTTGTCCAGTAGAATCCAAGGGGTACCTGTTGAAAAAATTATACTCACGAGATCCAGGGGTCCAGGCTCCTCGGGAAATCCAGGGATAATCCACGTACTTGAATAAAACAAAAAAACGGTTGCCCGACCACGAACTGAAAGGTGACCCATGTTTGCACATGGGTCACCTTCCCACGAATGCCAGAAACCCACTTTGCCTTCTGGCTAAGTGGGTTTCTTCAGCCAATCAGGGAGTGCCACGTTGTAGCACTCTCCTGATCAGCTGTGTGCTCCTGTCTTCACTGACAGGCGGCACACGGCAGTGTTACAATGTAGCGCCTATGCGCTACATTGTAACCAATGATGGGAACTTTCTGCCCTGCGGTTGACCTAAAGTGACGTCACCGCTGAGCAGAAAGTTCCCATCATTGGTTACAATGTAGCGCATAGGCGCTACATTGTAACACTGCCGCGTGCTGCCTGTCAGTGAGGACAGGACCACACAGCTGATCAGGAGGGTGCCACAACGTGGCACTCCCTGATTGGCTGAAGAAACCCACTTAGCCAGAAGGCAAAGTGGGTTTCTGGCATTCGTGGGAAGGTGACCCATGTGCAAACATGGGTCACCTTTCAGTTCGTGGTCGGGCAACCGTTTTTTTGTTTTATTCAAGTACGTGGATTATCCCTGGATTTGCCGAGGAGCCTGGACCACTGGATCTGGTGAGTAGAATTTATTCAACAGGTACCCCTTGGATTCTACTGGAGAAGAGGACCGACCTGCGTGGGAACTTAAGGTAAGTATGTATGTATGTGTGTATGTATGTAATAAAATTATACTTTCACGGTGTGTGTGTCTTGTGTTTTTTTGGGTATTTTTTTAGTGGTAGTACTACAGGTACCAGCGGGCCCGTTTTTCCGCCGCATGCTGGTACTTGTGGTTCTCCAAGTACCAGCATGCGGGGGAGGCTTGCTGGGACTTGTAGTACTGCTACTAAAAACAATATCTTTTATTTTACAACAAAGGCTATCAGCCCTCCCATCCGCAGCCCATTGGATGGGGGGGGACAGCCTCGGGCTTCACCCCTGGCCCTTGGGTGGCTGGGGGGGGGGGACCCCTTGATTGAAGGGGTTCCCACTCCCCCAGGGTACCCCGGCCAGGGGTGACTAGTTGGATTTTTGATGCCACGGCCGCAGGGCACTATATAAAAGTGACCCCCGGCTGTGGCATTATCTGTCCAGCTAGTGGAGCCCGGTGCTGGTTTTAAAAATACGGGGGACCCCTACTCTTTTTGTCCCCCGTATTTTTGGGACCAGGACCAGGCGCAGAGCCCGATGCTGGTTGCTTAAATATGGGGGAACCCCTGTCATTTTTTTCACCATATTTCTGCAACCAGGATCGGCTCAAAGAGCCCGAGGCTGGTTATGCTTAGGAGGGGGGACCCTACGCAATTTTTTTTGTAAAAATAAGCACTTTCCCACCCCTTCCCACTGATATACATGCACGGATCTCATGGATCCGTGCATGCCTATCCAAACACGAATAAAAAAAAAAGTTCTGTTTTTTTTTAGCACTTTTTTACGAGTTGTAATTTTTCACGGCAGTGTTTGTTCTTTTTTTGCTTTGCACTTCTTAGTAAATGACCGAGATTCATACTTAAACAGCCGCGTTTTGACCGATGGTGTATTCATTCGTAATTTTTTACCTGAACTAGCAAAAAATTACGAATGCCCTCATCACTGCCGTGATTAGTGTTTAGTAAATGACCGAGATTAACCGAGATGACACTTTGAAGAAAAAACGGCATCTCGGTCAAAATCGGGAGCTTAGTAAATATACCCCCCTGTGTGTGTGTGTGTGTGTGTGTGTGTGTGTGTGTGTGTGTGTGTGTGTGTGTGTGTGTGTGTATACATGCATTTAGGGCAGACTAGATGGGCCTAGTGGTTCTTATCTGCCATCAAATTTGTTAAATACAGTATGTATTCTACGCGTAATGCAACAGGAATATAGAGTTTAGACATATAATACCATGGTAGAAATGTACTGGGCCGGGGCAAGGGCCAGGCAGAAGAGGATGCTGTGCTGTGACAAGCACATAACACCAGTGATGCAAGTAGAAACAAAGTCTTGGTGGTACTGTGTGTGGAAAAAATGGGTGTGGCCACATGCCATAAGGGGCATGATCACGGAAAATGGGGGCATGTCAACATGGGAGAGGGAGGCCACAGGGAGCAGAGTGGGGCCACAGGGGGGAGAGTAGGGGACACAGGGGGGAGAGTGAAGTCACAGGGGGGGGGAAGTGGTGACGCAGAGGGGAGAGTGGGACCAAGCGCAGGCACTCACCAGCAATACTGGCCGTGTGCACTGGGGGGAGCAGCAGCAGCACCATCCCGGCAGACAAATCCCCTGTGGCAGCTCCGGAGCTGGAAGGATCACACAGGGGCCCAGTAGCCCGAGCAGCGCCATCACCATGGAGAGCCGGGAATCAGCACAAGCAGCGGGGGAAGGAGAGAGTATGAAGGGCGGACGGTACAGCGTACCGGCTGCTAATCTCTTAACCAGGGCCGTCTTTTCGTATGGGCTCAATGGGCTCTTGCCCAAGGGCCCCAGGAGTATATAGGCTGATAGCTGAGGATCCCCTCTTTTCAGAGGTACCAGATTTTTGAAAATCGACCCTGGGGAACTGGAGATATCTGACTTGAAAGCAGTGGTCCCCAACCAAGCCTGTTAATTGCTCTTCCCAGCCAGATATCTCTGTTTTTTTCTGACTTAGAGTATTTCTGAGGGAATAAGACAAAAGCTGGGACTCTCCACTTTTGGTGGACACTGGCAGCTTGTCTCTACTATGCCCAGAACCAGAGATATCAGCCTTCCAGCAGCTGGTCCCTGCTCCAGCTCCACAGGCCTAATATGCAGTTTTAGATTTTCGTTGGTGAATTGCTCTGGCTCCTGAACTCTGATCCCCAAGTCCCCAGCAGCTTCTGAAAGGTGGGACTCTCTAGTTTTTTTATCCCATTCAAAGCTAAGAAATATATTTTCAGGAACTTGAGATATCTGCAGTCAAGCAAGCTGCCCTCCCGCCGGAAAATGATGAATATTAAGCCCACTCCACTATCCACCCCTGCTCTGTGTATTAAACACCCCCTACCACCCTGGAAGACATGTAGCGGGCCCCTTCATTCAGCCCAATACCCCCTTCTACAGTTTAGCCCGATCTGTACTGTAAAGTAGTAATTAGCAGAAATTACTGTTCCAGGTCCTACATGCTGAGCGGAAGATAGAACACCCCCACCGCCCGCGGGACATCAAAGCTGCCGCTGATAGCACCCCCCACCCCTACCGGATGGGTAGGGGGCCCAGTGCATTGTTGCGCCCAGGGGCCTACACTGCTGTAAAGATGGCCCTGCTCTTAACGGTACGCTATAATCCCCCGTAACACCACACTTTAACCTCTCTGCAGAACACACACTCAGAGGCTGGGGGAGAAAATCTGGGTCCTCATTTTTATAATGCAAGAGAGGAAGGAAAGCGAGAACCACAAGTAAAACTTATCTACTTACAGTTATTTCTATATCAGTGTGTGCATAATGGGTGCAGGGAGCGCTCTGCACACAGGGGAACCCCACACCACACACCCCGTGCCCATATAATTATACTCACTTCCCTGGAGTCCCACACCAGCTCTGCAGTAACAGCAGAAATCACCGGGAAGATTGAGTGGCTGCCATTTTCCTGGAGATTTCAGCATGCTCACTCTCAGTATAGTGCTCGAGTCCACTGCACCACTGAGAGGAGGGGGCCTGTGCAAAGCCCGACACGGGCCACCAATCCTCTTAAACTGCCCCTGTCCTAAACGTTCTGATTTCAGCAGGAGAGTCCCTATTTAAAGCTCTGTCCCGCTGTCACGATTGGGACTGAATTGTGAGATATCTCTGTTCATTGTTGTTCAGCCGCACACCTCTGCCTCTGGTGTGTGCGGCAGTCAAAGGGTGGCAGGATGGGAATGGGACTTGGTCGTGCACCCTGCCCCAATAAGCTCACCTCCAATGTTGGAAGGTATTACTGTTACGCAGAGGATAGAAAGAAAAAGTCAGGATGAACCTTGCTAATAAAGTTTTTTCTGTTTGTTTTTTCCCCATCGTACTAATTTTTATCAAAATACATTTGCAGGATATTTGTATTTTCGCAGGGGACCTGCAAATATTACACATCCCCGGAATGTGTCTAGGGAGGACCACAGGATGTATCTAGGCCAGATGATCCCAAACGTGGTCCTCAAGGCCCCCCAACAGTCCAAGTTTTACGTACTGTATATTCATGGCTCAGCACAGATGGTTAAATCAAATTGACTAAGGTGCTAATTAAGTCACCTGTGGCTAAGCATGGATACATTTAAAACCAGGACCGTTGGGGTGCCTTGAGGACCGCGTTTGGGAACCTCTGATCTAGGCAGATATCGGAGATTTCTGTAGTCGTCCTTCCTTTTCGACCGCAAAAGCAGCCCTCATAGGGGCTGCTAAAACATGGAACCAAGCTCCACTATTAGCCAGCTAGCTAACGCCATCCTTAGATGTCATTGTAACCTATAGGATACTTTCCGAACAATTTACCCAAAGATTTGCATGGTCTGACGACTGCTCATAGTATTAGTACGGCTGGCCAGGAATAAGGTGATGACATTAGCAATCACATTATATGTAACACATCCCGGGATCAGGCTCTTACCACAGCCCTGCATGTGTTTATAAGAAATGCAAACGATCCTTCTTTCTTACTGACGATTACAGATGTCTCCACATACTCCTGTCCTCAAATAGCCCCATTTGCCGGTGCCGCAATCTTCATGAATTAGACGTGCCAAGTGTTCCACCAAAGAGTTTTTCATGAAATATGCATGTTATTCGCATCACTAATGTGACAAAAGTACAATGCACAGGTACCATGAATATTGGTACTGTGAAGTCGCCCCAGTCGCAGGTGTATGAAGATATTAATAAATATGTCCCCGAACCTTTAAAAGTGAGAAAAAAGAAAACGATAGACAAGACTGGTGACCATAGATGGATGCTGTGTTGTTTTAGTGTGAAAGGCGGACATTGCCATCCACTTGTTATTCCGGAAGTGCCTCCGCAGCCACTGTTCAGCATGACTGCAGCTAGTAAAGACGCACTTATGCAGCTCTCCAGAGTCCTGTGGTGATCTGCACACAGACCACCTTACAGTTACCTGTGGGAGCTGCTCTAGACTATTGCGCCCAGTAACAGCTGATGTCATCTAAGACAGGGCCGTAGAGCGCTTTGTACTAATTCAGTGGGCAGCTATGTACCATCCTGACACGTTTTTACTCAGTATATATTTTTTTATGCCGGGCAACTAATATACGTGTCTTTCTCCTCTGCAGGATACGGACACTTGTACCCCAGCACAATGGCCGGACAAGTCTTCTGTGCTTTTTACGCTTTGTTTGGGATTCCGCTTAACCTGGCGTTTTTAAACCAGATTGGAAATGGATTAAACACCCATCTGCTCACTCTGAGCAGGTGCACGCAGGACCCTGGAGGATCTGGGGTATATCATCTAAAACTAAATTTTACATTGTCATACATTATACCTTGTTCCATCACATTCACTATGCATTTCATTGCTGGATGCAACATTTTCCTGCCATACTCACATCTGGTATCCGGACTATAGATCTACACTAGAAAGGTCTACAGTCAATAGGTCTACCACTAATGGTAGACAGGCATGAGGTCGACAGGGTCAAAAGGTCAACATGTAAAAAGTAGACAGTTCAAAAGGTCGACGGGGACAAAAGATCGCCATGACAATGGTCGTCACACATATGGTCGATAAGTTTTTTATTTTATTTTTAACTTTTTCATACTTGACCATCCACGTGGATTACGATTGGGAATAGTAACCTGTGCCGTCACTCGCCATGCGAGGGGACGCGGTACAGTAATGGGGTTTATTTGTGGCAGAAAAGTGACAAAACACCCCCAAAAAACGTATAATTGTGTCTACCTCTTTTGTGTCAACCATTTCAATTTCAACCTTTGACCATGTCAACCTTTTGACCCGTTGACTTCATGTATGTATACCATTAGTGGTAGACCTATTTAGTGTAGATCTAATAATCCACCCCCCTTACATCTGTTATGTACATACATCTGTTATGTACCCCCCTTACATCTGTTATGTACATACATCTGTTATGTACCCCCCTTACATCTGTTATGTACATACATCTGTTATGTACCCCCCTTACATCTGTTATGTACATATTAAAAGTACACATTGAGCCAGTGTATCCTTGATACATGTAGTGCAATTAATGTGATTAACAAAATAATTAAACAATCCAGAGCAGCTGCCCTCCCTCCAATGACTGATTGTTGCTGAATGGCTGGATTGGCCCACTGCACTGTCACACTCCTACATGATACAATGCTCCCAAAGGGACATTCTTGGGGGGCAGGATGTAGTGTGGCATACGCTTTCACAATGACTCTACTCCGCTCAGGTTTTGGCATCAGCAACCAGAGGGCCTAGCACATAGGACTTAGTAGAGTGGACACGTAAGCAACAAAGATACATAGCAAAGACAAACAATGGGGTATATTTACAAAGATTCGTGTTTTTGCCGTTTTGAAGGGTGTTTGAACTCGAATGGTATCGGGTGCATTTTACTGCAACTTTTTGAATCCTGATACGATCATTCACTAAGCTGCCGACTTTTCCCAATTCGTATTTTCCGATGTCGATGTGATTCGTAATGTTAGGCAGTGTTTTACGGGAGTGATGAGTAAAACACTGCCTGACAAAACACAAGTAATCCCGGCCGGATCTGTGAGATCCGTGCAGGGCTTCATTGTGTACATTAAAAAGGTGTTTAAAGTCGTTAAAAATCAGACAAAAATTGCGTGGGGTCCCCCCTCCTAAGCACAACCAGCCTCGGGCTCTTTGAGCCGGTCCTGGTTGACAAAATATGGGGGGGGAAATGACAGGGGTTCCCCCATATTTCATCAACCAGCACCGGGCTCTGCGCCTGGTCCTGGTTCCAAAAATATGGGGGACAAAAAGCGTAGGGGTCCCCCGTATTTTTGAAACCAGCACCGGGCTCCACTAGCCAGGTACATAATGCCACAGCCGGGGGACACTTTTATACTGGTCCCTGCGGCCCTGGCATTACATACCCAACTAGTCACCCTTGGCCGAGGTACCCTGGAGGAGTGGGAACCCCTTAAATCAAGGGGTCCCCCCCCTCCAGCCACCCAAGGGCCAGGGGTGAAGCCCGAGGCTGTCCCCCCCATCCAAGGGTGGCGGATGGGGGGCTGATAGCCATGTGTAAAAAATGTGAATATTGTTTTTAGTAGCAGTACTACAAGTCCCAGCAAGCCTCCCCCGCAAGCTTGTACTTGGAGAACCACAAGTACCAGCATGCGGTGGAAAACCTGGCCCGCTGGTACCTGTAGTACTACTACTAAAAAAATACCCCCAAAAAAACAGGACACACACACCGTGAAAGTATAAGTTTATTACATACATGCACACCTCCATACATACATACTTACCTATGTTCCCACGAGGCTCTGTCCTCTTCTCCATGTAGAATCCTTGGGGGACCTGTGAAAAAAAATACTCACATAATCCAGTGTAGATTGTGTCCAAAGTATAATCCACGTACTTGGCAAAACAAAAAAACGGAAACCCGACCACGCACTGAAAGGGGTCCCATGTTTACACATGGGACCCCTTTCCCCGACTGCCAGGACCCCCTCTGACTCCTGTCAAAGAGGGTCCCTTCAGCCAATCAGGGAGCGCCACGTCGTGGCACTCTCCTGATTGGCTGTGTGCTCCTGTAGTGTCTGTGAGGCAGCACACGGCAGAGATACAATGTTGCGCCTATGCGCTCCATTGTAGCCAATGGTGGGAACTTTGCGGTCAGCGGTGAGGTTACTTTCGGTCAACCGCTGACCGCAAAGTTCCCACCATTGGCTACAATGGAGTAAACATGGGACCCCTTTCAGTGCGTGGTCGGGTTTCCGTTTTTTTGTTTTGCCAAGTACGTGGATTATACTTTGGACACAATCTACACTGGATTATGTGAGTATAATTTTTTTCACAGGTCCCCCAAGGATTCTACATGGAGAAGAGGACCGAGCCTCGTGGGAACATAGGTAAGTATGTATGTATGGAGGTGTGCATGTATGTAATAAACTTATACTTTCACGGTGTGTGTGTCCTGTTTTTTTGGGGGTATTTTTTTAGTAGTAGTACTACAGGTACCAGCGGGCCAGGTTTTCCACCGCATGCTGGTACTTGTGGTTCTCCAAGTACCAGCTTGCGGGGGAGGCTTGCTGGGACTTGTAGTACTGCTACAAAAAACAATATTCACATTTTTTACACATGGCTATCAGCCCCCCATCCGCCGCCCTTGGATGGGGGGGACAGCCTCGGGCTTCACCCCTGGCCCTTGGGTAGCTGGACGGGGGGGACCCCCTTGATTTATGGGGTTCCCACTCCTCCAGGGTACCCCGCCCAGGGGTGACTAGTTAGGTATGTAATGCCAGGGACCAGTATAAAAGTGTCCCCCGGCTGTGGCATTATGTACCTGGCTAGTGGAGCCCGGTGCTGGTTTTAAAAATACGGGGGACCCCTACGCTTTTTGTCCCCCGTATTTTTGGAACCAGGACCAGGCGCAGAGCCCGGTGCTGGTTGATGAAATATGGGGGAACCCCTGTCATTTTTTTCCCTATATTTTGTCAACCAGGACCGGCTCAAAGAGCCCGAGGCTGGTTATGCTTAGGAGGGGGGACCCCACTCAATTTTTTTTCTGTTTTTACACTAAACAGACCCTTTCCCATAGATAACCATGCACAGATCTCACTGATCCGTGCATGGTTATCCAAACTCGACTGGAAAAAGCAGGTCTATTTTTTTGCTGCTTTTTTTAACGAATCGAAAAAAAACAGACCCGCACTTGAGCACTCAGAAACTAACACCCAAATACGAATGAATAGTGAATGCCCGTATTGTATGAAATAACAGCCGCGTTTGACCGATGGTCTATTCATTCGTATTTCTGAACTTTGACAATCAAACCATTACAAATAGACCAGACACTGCCGAGTTTTCTGCTTAGTGAATTCCCGGATTGGGACTTAGAAAAAAAAACACAAATCGGCAAAACTCGGATTTTTAGTAAATACTGGCCAATGTTGGGTGCTAGAACATCTTGTGGTGAAACAATGAACAAACTTTAGTTACACTTCTCTCTTCGGCACAATATTTGTAATGTTTATAAGCACAGCATTGGCAACTTCTTCCTGCACATTCCACCAATAGATCATAAATATGGGAATCTCCTTACTCCACCAGCATGGTACTCTTAGCAGTTGCACATAATACTGTTCTTATTCGGTGTTGCTAGGTGGATGGTTCCGCATCATTACAGGTCACTCTTCATGCATACATTGGGCTCCGGTTTGTAGGTTCTCACACCTCGTCTCAACGCACATCAGTTTCCTGACATGATCACCATCCATAACTCAGGGACGCTCTTCTCCAAACATCACAATGCATAGACTCCTTCAAGCTGCTTTATACCATTGTCCCAAGTCTCAGAGACCTTTCCTTCTGACGCCATATATTGTTGCTCACATTAATGCTTATATTGCTTCTATCTTACATACAGGCGCACTCACCCTCATATCATGGGTGTTTTCCCACAGGACAGCCTCTCAGTGATTTCCAATGGTCCACTTCTTGTTCTCTGTGGGGAACTCTATTTATTGCAAAGTCTCTTCTGCAGGGAGGAAGCCACTCCCTCTCGGCTTCCGCTTCAGCTCTATGTCACTGCATTGGACAGCTCTTCCTCACCCCTCTTTTGAGACTCCTCACAGAGGGCCCTTACTCATAGGATCTTCCCCCTCCTCACCAAGCCAATTGCAGCTCATGGCAGCTGCTACCCATCCCCCTCTGCACCAAGACTCAAGACCTCCTCACCCCCTCTGTACAGGTCCAGCTAAGATGGGAGTTCTCTAAATTATGGGATACCAGTTCATATAGATGTGGGACACCTATTCCTTCTCCTTGCGCATTTCGAATTGTCACAGGGCCAAGACCCCACATGATGCAGTGGCCTGTGTCATGAAGTGAGGCATGTTCTTATGGTGGCATGGTCGTTCTTGCCACCAGCCCTTCCTCTTCCTTACTCTAGCCCTCCTAGCTCTGTGAGGTTGCCATCAAGGCCTATCACTATAATCATCTTACCACTATATATACGCCACCTACTTTGATTTGTAGACTGGGTGCGGTAGGGCAGGACATGCAGGTTTGGGGAACTTGGGCTTGGCAGCATAGTCTTGTCTGACTACTATATGCAAACAGTGCTTAGGTGCAGGGAAAGCCTTGTACTCGCTGTCAAGGTGTCATCATTGGTGGGGCACATGCTTCAGACTCTCTGTTACTTATGCACTAAGCACCAGGTCGCTGTATTATTGTCATTGTTGCCAAGCGTTACTACTTGCTCTTAATGCTGTTCTGTGTATCAGACCCTCAGGTTGCTACAAGCCACGAGATCTGAAGCCCAATGCCCCCTGCAGATATATCATTAACCCTGTGTGTGCTTCCAGTGTCTTCCTTAGCTGCACCACATTTCTCCAGGATTTACTTGTTCATTGTGCACTTTTCTGTTATTGGAACTGACCAATCAAAGCTTTATTGTGGCTTTCCTGAAAGCACCACTGTCTCTGGTGGATGATGGTTTATCAACAGTATTTCGCCCAGAACATATAACTAAAACAGAAAACCAAACCCCTCCATGACAATAAAAAGTGCACCAACATGAGCAGACTCTTTATTCATGTTGGCATTAATACTCAATACTCGTGCAAATTAATATTAAGGAATATTAAATAGATAATCACCTTTATTACAGCACAGGATAACAGAGATAGATTTGGGGAAGGGGCGATCTTACTGAATATTCATCACAATGGTCAAACTCTTCTTTCCCCAGGTGATGAAGATGATGATGATGGGCCTGTTTCTCACCACTGGTTCCATGCTCTTCCTCGTCTTCCCCCCGATGATCTTCAGCTACGTAGAAGGCTGGAGCTATGGAGAGGGCTTTTACTTTGCATTTGTCACGCTCAGCACCATTGGATTTGGAGATTATGTGCTAGGTAATAACATATAATACTCAGAACTCTCAGTTACAGTTAAAGCTTTTTTGTATTAATCAAGAATTGCCCAGATCCTATCATGTTCCACCTGTATGGTCATCGCTAATGTGAGAGGTTGGAGAAAACAAGCATAGGTGCATGATGTCTCTTTTCATTTCTAGGCGGAAGCTTCACTTGCTAACAGCAGTTCCGTAGCCTAGAAATTCACAATTGCAACTGCATTTTCGTACAAACATGAATTAGGTCCACTGTCTGCTACAGGGATATACCCCCCGCAACCTCAAAGTATGCCTCTCTGTCCAGCGAGTGGAGATAACTGTGCAAAAGTGTAATAGTCCAAAGTCCAACCTCTTTAGTACCACCCAGTGGTGGAACTAGTAATTTCTGGGTCCCACGACAAAATTATGGAGGATCCCTCTGCACCTTACTAACGTCATACTTGCTACAATGTCTGATCCCTACCTAGCCAGTATCCAGCAGGGCACTTCCAAATCATATAACTACTATGATGCATTTGTTATAAATCCGCAGTCCTTTTATACACTTCAAGACATTCTTACCTCTGGGAGAGAGGCCAGGCCCTGTGTTATGTTGTATTAAATGTATAGTTATACCCTTGGTACATACCACCCTTTCGTTCTATAAAACGTTTCACTTTGTCTACTAAAATACTGCTCATCTTAATCTTATTTATGGTTTCAATCGTGAGTGTGAGAGAATACTGTCTACATTCATTTTGTCATGTTTGTGTATATAAAGATTTTAATCACATTGCTTGGAGTGTGTCTGAGCATCCATAGTGCAACATGGGGGCAAAAACAATACAAAAGTACTGGGAGATACCTGTTCTCTGCCGGCTCAAAGCTGGTGCAAAGGTCAACCCATTTTGCTCAGTAGAAAAGGCAGTGCGCCCTCCCCATACCCACACCAGCTCATTATTTTAATACTCTTACTTCTCAAATGAAATCTAGTTTCTGCACTGCTCCAAAAATGAGGTTCCCGGTTGTGCAACTATTCCGTCCTTTGTTAGGAATCTTTCCACGCTCCCCCAGCCCCGAACCCAACTACTTGTGCAATCTTCAGTTCTCCTGCTATCTGGGTCAGGCTCTACACTTTGCTCTGCACTGCTGCGGAGAAACGCGTTTCCAGGCACTCTGCCAACAGCGTCATAATATTTTTTTTAAATACACAAATGTGACACGTGTTAAAAATAAACAAAGTATTGATGCCCCATCATTCTCATGATTAAATTAACCCACACGCGAGGCTAAAGTGAGCAGTATATTATGAGAAAATCTGCAAAGATTTACTTAATGAAATGCGTTGCAGAAGGTCGGATTCGCTTTATGCAGAAGGTTCCTCAAAAGATTCTTCCACCTCTGAGGCATGATTCTAGGCTGCAGAACTGTGTCCTGGGAGGAGAGGGCTCGTATGCACCTAAAAGAGAGTTAGGATGACCATACCTGGGGGCACCGTATCCAACCAAAGCCATACATTGATGCAAATGTAGGAGGTGCGGCTGCGTGTGGTGGTGCTTGCTGCCGTGCAGGTGTAGAGTCGGTACTCACCAGGCGCCGCTCTCTCTCACCTTCAGGTACCGGAACCTTCAACGGACCTGGCAAATCTTCCGTCGGACCCGGACACGGCGATTCCCTCTCGGAGCTGACCGACGACCGAGCTGAGGAGAGAATAGGTTACCTCAAGGGGGGTATCAACCCTTCTTCCACCGGAAAAGGGGATACCCCAGGGGTGACGGCGACCTTCACCGGTTGGGTGAAAGGTCATCACAGGCACAAAGCCTCAGCCACCCAGAATTCACACACTCGCGCGTAGTGTGATGAAGGGAATTCTGACGTCTGTGAGCAATCCCTATTCCGGCGCTCGGGGACAGACAAAGGGACAAACGTACACGGATGCTACTCACCGTCACAAGTCTTGCACTCCGATCTTCTCCACTTACAGGTCCCTGTAAGGAGGCAAACAAACAAACAGCCGTGCAGGGCCTAGAACTACCCTAGTGTGCGTCCGCTACACTAGCTACATAGACAGAGCCCTCAAACTAGCTCGTGTGAGTGGTGCAACACAACTATGCACAAACTTAAAACAAACAGACACTTTGCCCTGCACGGTAACAACATACATCACAATATTGGAATACAAGATTTCGCCGCGCCCCTCTCCGATTGGCTGCCGCTCCGGGAGCCGCGATTGGCTCCCGGAGGGCGCCAACATTCAAATGCCCCCGCAGCCTCTGGTCCGGTGCAGGGAAAAGGGTAATCCCTGCACCGGACACCCGCCGCCACACACTGACAGGCGCTGGGGACAGACAAGCTGTCCCAGTGCTGTCAGCGACGTTGTCCCGCAGGGGACACAGGCGCCCTGGCTGCTGCAGCTGGAATGTGTCCTGTAAAACAGGACACATTCCCACATTTCCCCCCCCTTTTTCCTTTGTAGTCCCTACAAAGGTCTCCACGACGTCCCTTGTCCGCGGGTCAGGGAATTCCGAGGTCCCGCCGGCGAGGTTGTGTTCGAGGGCCCAGCCCGGACGGGCTGTGACCCCATATCCTTCCACCTCCAGCTCCGGGTTCCTCTTCTTACCTCCTGACCTCCATCGGCGGATCCTCTGGGGGAGTGGCATCTCCTCACGGTCGCTCGACGTTGGCCACCAAGGGGACTCTTCTTCCACGGGGACAATAGTCACCCACTCCTGGCCTTTCAGATCGTCTGTGGCTTCGTCCCTGTCTTCAGGGTGTGGTACCGACCACCACCCAACAGTGGATCCTCCGGGGCATCCGTTTCCTCCCGGGCAACAACCACCATCTGTCGCATCTCCTCGTGGGGCATCTCCAAAGGTCTCATGTCTTCCTCTGGAACGGGTCCTCCCACGGCATCTTGATCCTCTCCCCGTACGTCCGTCCATTTCAGCACTCCCGGCAGGTATTCTTGCTCCAGGACTATCTCCTCCTCTTCACGGAGGGCATTCAACTGGGAGCACGACTCCACCCGATCCTGCCAGTCACTCTCGTCGGCGCTTCCGATGCCAGAGTCGTCCTCCATCTGTTCTGGAGGGATTCGTCGGCGGACAGCTCACCGTAGTCCGAGTCCTCCTCCGATATCTGGACTGGGGTATTATTTTCCTCCTCAGCGTACTTCTTCGCTTCCGCTGGCACCTCTGCTTCCTCAGCGTACTCCTTCGCTTCCGCTGGCATCGTTACTTCCTCAGCGTACTCCTTCGCTTCCGCTGGCATCTCTAGGTACCCAGGACATCTGTTCCGCACGTCCAGGTCATGGACGGTTCCATCGCGGGGAGATTCCGGACGTCTCCGTCACTGGGTCTTCACGCTTTTCTTCGCAGCGTGGTCTCTTCACCTCCCAGTCGTCCACCTCCGCCTTATGCGGGAAAGGATTCTTCCTTACTGGGGTCACTTTCTTGGGACAGAGTAGGTCCGCGGCATCTTCCCAGGGGCACTCACTGGCCGCATGTCCTGGTCGCCGACACTTCCAACAAGGGAGGGCCACTGCCACCTTCTCCAAGACGGGTTCCTTGTCCACCTCCTTCGCTGAGGAATCTCCACCCGTTAGTTCCGGCTCAGAGGAAATGGGCACCTGCGAACTAACTTCAAGCAGGGTCATCCGCTCCATTTCCCTGGTTTCCTCCTCCCATCTCTGGGCACGACCATCCGCAATCATCCGGTCTTCATTCCACGGACAATCGGGAAGCGCATGTCCTCTCGCCTCGCAGAGCGCACACACGGGCTCTGCAGCCACCCAGTTCCAAAGTTGCTGACGAGACTCCGTCATCTGCTTCACCGTGGCCTCGTAGTCCGTCCTGTCTTCAGTCCATGGACATTCCAGGAGCCGATGTCGGGGATCTCCACAGCTTTCACACCAGGAATCAACCTCGTCTTGGCTCAACTCTTCGTCCCAGGGACAACTGTTATGCTCATGCCCGTAGTTTCCGCAGAGCAAACACCAGGACTCCTCCTTCGCTTGGCCCTTCCGACGTCTTCGGTCCGCTTCCTGGACCACCTTCTTTGGGGACGTCTCGCGCCAAGTACACTTGTCGGCAAAGTGCCCTGTTTGCCGACATTTCTTGCAGGGCGTCACAGCGGCCTTCTTGCGCCCCTTCTCCCGGCGCCCTTCCTTTTCACGCTGGACCGACCGCTGCACCATCTTCAGGAGGTCTGCCCCAGACACCGTCACCCAGTCGCTCTGGTCCACACGCGTCCGTGGGTGAGTCTGTTCCGGAGCCGTCCGCAGGGAGGTCTTCTTGGTGGCGTTCCACATCGTGTCCGTGATCCGGTATCCTTGATCCTGCCGACTACGCCAAAATGTAGGAGGTGCGGCTGCGTGTGGTGGTGCCTGCTGCCGTGCAGGTGTAGAGTCGGTACTCACCAGGCGCCACTCTCTCTCACCTTCAGGTACCGGAACCTTCAACGGACCTGGCAAATCTTCCGTCGGACCCGGACACGGCGATTCCCTCTCGGAGCTGACCGACGACCGAGCTGAGGAGAGAATAGGTTACCTCAAGGGGGGTATCAACCCTTCTTCCACTGGAAAAGGGGATACCCCAGGGGTGACGGCGACCTTCACCGGTTGGGTGAAAGGTCATCACAGGCACAAAGCCTCAGCCACCCAGAATTCACACACTCGCACTCTCGCGCGTAGTGTGATGAAGGGGATTCTCACGTCCGTGAGCAATCCCTATTCCGGCGCTCGGGGACAGACAAAGGGACAAACGTACACGGATGCTACTCACCGTCACAAGTCTTGCACTCCGATCTTCTCCACTTACAGGTCCCTGTAAGGAGGCAAACAAACAAACAGCCGTGCAGGGCCTAGAACTACCCTAGTGTGCGTCCGCTACACTAGCTACATAGACAGAGCCCTCAAACTAGCTCGTGTGAGTGGTGCAACACAACTATGCACAAACTTAAAACAAACAGACACTTTGCCCTGCACGGTAACAACATACATCACAATATCGGAATACAAGATCACACGGTGCTGTCCCTTTAATTCCAACCTGCCGCTGGAAGGGGGTGGACGCAGCACAGCCTACCCACCTCCTGTACCCTCCGGGGGCTCAGGTCAAGCAGACCTGCCTACCTGATCACCTCAGGGTGGCCTGGACCTAGTGCCCAGTGCCACCTTTATTCACCTCGGGGGAACACTTCTTCACTGGGCCTAGTGCCCCCTGACTGCGCACAGGCCGGTGGCCTGACTTCACCCACGGGCCTAGCGCCCGCCTAAACTTGTCACCCGTTGGGTGACCTGGGCCTTGTGCCCAGGGTCACCTTATATGTACCTACTGCCCAAAATACACTAGGGCCTAATGCCCTCTAATGTTCCCCAGGCCTATTGCCTGTGTTTGTCCCTCGGGCCTAATGCCCGCCTATCTTGCGCCACGGGCGACTTGCGCCACGGCCTAGTGCCCGGCTAACAGGGCCACGAGCCCGACAATGTGCCCACGGGCCGGGAGGGCCCGACTACGTGCCCACAGGCCGGGAGGGCCCGACTACGTGCCCACGGGCCTAATGCCCGAACACCCGGTGGTCTAGGGAGGGGCGGGTGCAGGGGCACCTGAGAAGGGCCTACCTGACCCGCTGGGAGAGGCACCAGGGGGGAGCTTCGTCAGCTCTCTTACTTTCCACCCCTGGTGACTTCTCCGGCACTATCTTCACTCTTCGGCCGCTGGCCCGTCCTGGCCAGCGGCGCCGCCGTCGCTTCGCCGCGTCCAGCCGCCGCTGGACATCTTCCTCCCGCAGCCGGTCATCTCCTAGCCTCTTCCACGGCCTCCGGACCTTCCACCGCGACGTCTTCTTCCTCGCGCCGCCAGGATCTTCGCCGCTCTTCGGCGCGGCCTCCTCTCTCTGCTGTTCCCGCCCGGCATCTCTCCTCTTCGCGCTCCTGCGCGCGGACCTATCTTCAGGCTCCCGCCCGGCGTCTGACGTCAGACGCCGGGGGCGGGGCCTATGACGCGGCGAGCGTTGATTGGCTCGCCGCGCCCCTCTTCGATTGGCTGCCGCTCCGGGAGCCGCGATTGGCTCCCGGAGGGCGCCAACATTCAAATGCCCCCGCAGCCTCTGGTCCGGTGCAGGGAAAAGGGTAATCCCTGCACCGGACACCCGCCGCCACACACTGACAGGCGCTGGGGACAGACAAGCTGTCCCAGCGCTGTCAGCGACGTTGTCCCGCAGGGGACACAGGCGCCCTGGCTGCTACAGCTGGAATGTGTCCTGTAAAACAGGACACATTCCCACACAAATCACATGCTTTATGTGAGGTTGGGAGTGTGTTGCATCATTTTCAAGTTGCATTTGCTTTTTGCATTTCCATTGGCATTAATATGATAGATTGCAAACGCCATGCAGCACAATAACTGTACAGGTATCTCCCATCATTTATAGAGGTAAAAACTGGACCCACCACTTTCGTGAAGTTTTCACCCCTGTGGAGGTCAGAGATTTGGAACAACTGGAAGGAAAGCAAAAACAACAATGAAGAAAGTTTTAAAAAAATCAGTCAAACTGAATTTGTGTGCTCGGCCGTGTTCTTCAGTCACTCATTTTATTCTAAAGAAATGTCCCCATTCCGGTCTCCATCTCATACTGAAGATCTCCTTTATAACTATCTTCTGTGTTCTCATTTTCCAGGGACGGATCCGAACAGACATTACATCTCCATCTACAGGGGCTTGGCGGCGCTGTGGATCATTTTCGGCCTGGCCTGGCTCGCTCTAGTTTTTAACCTGGTTGCGGAGTTGGTGGAAAAATTAGTGCAACTGCGGATGTACAGAACGCGCAACGTTAAGGAGGAGACATCTGTGCAGAAGACTGAAGATCAACCCATCCAGAGGAGAGTCCAGATCTAGGTTGCAGCGTTGAGTTCTTCTTAATCCAGGAATCATTGCCCGTGTAGATTCACCATACACAGACACAAGACAATGCTGGGAATATAGTCTTCACGTCTGGATAGTACTTTGATTTACGGATTTATAACAGACGGAAAGATTTGCTATTTTTATGACTTACATTTACATTATAGATTCATTCATACTGTGGATTAAAATATCAGGTTGGATTTTGCACTAGGCTTAGTGCGGTTTGGGGCCCAGTTGGTCACGTCCGTATGATAAAGTTTCTGCATTCAAAATATTAACATCTGCTCATCATATAATGGCCTCTACTACCAAAACATATTACTTCCGGGACTGTTATACAGGTTATACAGCATTTACAGAGACATGAGCCTGACATATTACTTATCTCAAAAATAATATGTTTTGTAGCTAACATTTACCTAATAAAAAAAGAATACTCCCTTGTCTGTGGGGTAAAGGAGTGGACAACAATGTTTCTTCATACTTTGGCCCTCAAGAGGGTCCTGTTTCATTTGAACCTATTGATATCATCTCATTGTACCTAAGCCATGCTCGCAGTATGAATATGAAACAATTAGAGGTCAACTACTGTTATGGGGTGGAAAACAAAACATACGACCTCTCATTGTTTAAAACATTTTTTACAATTACAGTAGAATTGATGAAGAATTGTGTTTAAAAAAAAAATATATGATTGTTTTTACATTGTAGCTCCCTCCCCCTCCTACTCCTCACCTCTGCTGTCCAGCTACCAGCATCTGCCTGGCACACCCCATTTCCTGCATGGTCACTTACTTTGTAAAAGTGGCCTAAATATTTTTCTACAGGTGGTTCTTAAATTATTTCACTGTCAAATTATTATTATTTATTTCATGCTGGGACCCTGCTGTCAGGTACCCTGAGGCAATGAAGGCAACAGGTAGATCAGATGTGGCAGCTGTTACCATTCCCTTATTCAACATGGGTTTTGGCTAGGCATGAGGTGGGCAGACATGATAAGGTGGGACAAGCATGGGGAGGGGGAGACAGAGGCCAGATGAAGGGAGGTAATATACTGTACAGTATGTGGTGCTTATGTGTTTGTGGTGTTTTCCCACTGCCTCATATTTTGCTCAGGGACCAAGGGCTGTTAAGCTTTTGCGCTGGTATACAGGGAATTTCACAGGGCCCTTACACAAGTGCATAATACATAGAGAAGGACTTTAATAATCACAAAAAGTTTGGTACAAAAGAGTCACCCTCTCTAGGAAACTTGCGTTTGTCCCTGGGCGGCAGTGGAGCCTGGACAGTGTTCTGAATGAGACATCAGTGCAACTGGACTGTAATCTCGCTAGCCCAAAGCAGGTGAGATTTATTATTTGTATATTACAAAAGTGGAGTGTTTTAGGGTCTGAGAAGGAGTATTGTGGGTAGGAAAGTCAGTATGTCTTTTTTATGAGTGTACTTCACATCAAGTAACGTGTGTGACCAACACTTGCATCTCACTGACAAAAAAACATCAAAAAAGAAAAAAATACTCTGCATGTTGCTCTATTATCTAGCGGACATAGTACAAACTCTGCGGCTGCATGAGGGAAAAGGTTAACAGAAGAAACCGCTCAGCGCTTGGAAGCAAATGGAAGGAAAGCAATCTCTTCTGGCTCTCACGAGATAAGAGCAGGATAAACATGACTGGACATCTGCTAATACCCTGATAGTTTCCACTCTGATTGCAGCGCGTTCATTACAATTATTCCCCCTGGAAACTTTCTACTGTGTGCTCTGTAGCCTAATGAATCAGCAGCAACATGTATCTGATGAGACAGCGCAGCCAGAGAGAGGCCCCAGGCCAGGAAACTCTGCAGAGGGTATCCGGACTCTGGGTCGACACCCATTAGGTCGACAGTGAATAGGTTGACACTAGAAATAGGTCGACCTGAACAAGGTCGACATTCAAAAAGGTCGACGAATTGTTCACATTTTTTTTTAACTTTTTCGTACTTTACGATCCACATGGACTACGATTGGGAACGATAACCTGTACTGAGCGCAGCGTTATTTCTAGTGTCGACCTAGCCACTGTCCACCAAATGGGTGTCGACTTAGGCACTGTCGACCCTGAGTCCCATACCCCTCCAGAGACCTTTCACCAGGCGGGCTGGAATCATTGTTCCAGAGAGCAATCACAAACAAGAGATATTGCTCATCATCTTCCAACACTGGTGGTTATGCAGAATACACAGAGACGCTGTTGAACGGCGCAAATATGGCCGCATGGCGTTTATTGGAAACAATGGAGTGGTATTATCTACTGCCCACAAAGCATTCTGGAGACTTATAAGGGGGGATTCAATTCATGGCAAAGAGCCGTCGCAATGTTCGGCTGTGCACATAACTTTATATTACCGTACCGATACTATTTGTACTCTATATAATGAATACGATGACAATTCAGATGTGCCCGGTAGTCCTGGTTTGTGCAGGGCCGGCACTTTTCCTGTGTGAGAAAGTCACATGACTTTAGGCTTTTATGTTGGGAGTATTTGGGCGGATCTTGCCTTCTAGAACTGTTTCCATGGTAACAGAAGTCACTTACAGAGCGGCGTCCTCTTGTTGTTCCTTTGTATGGTCAAGCTATGGAGCTTTATGAAAGTTCTCAGAGTTTGACTGTAGGAACCTACGCCATCTTACGTTCCCGGGTCCCTGCAACGGAGCAATATTGAATTGCTCCGATAATATCCACCTGCTGCTGCAACTTGCAGGGAGCCAGATACTTCATTTTCATGGGGTAATTAGAAATAAAAATTAATGTGCCCCAATATGAGGAAAAAATCTCAGTAAAAGGGCCACTGTAGATATATAGGGGGGAATGTATCAAAGATTGGAGAGAGATAAAATTGTGATAGATAAAGTACCAACCATTCAGCTTCTGTCACTTTTCAAACACAGCCTGTAAAATGTAAGGTAGAAGCTGATTGGCTATAACTTTATCTCTCACAATTTTGTCTCTCTCCAAGCGGTATATTTACTAAGATGGGAGGTCTATTTAAGATGGGATGTTGCCCATAGCAACCAATAGGATTCTACTTCTCATTTATCTACCACCTTCAAGAAGATAATACCTGGAATCTGATTGGTTCCTATGGGCAACATCCCATCTTAAATAGAACTCCCATCTTAGTAAATTTACCCCCAAGCTTTGATAAATACTCCCCAAATAATTAATTTGAGAAAGTGAAACGGGTGTGATACAGGATCCCGGCGGTCACATGACAGACACTGGCATGCCGACAATTAGAATGCCAACAGGGGACGGGGTAATTATTTTACCCCTCCCATGTCCCCTAGCCTAACCTACCTGGGGTAGTGGCTAGGGCTAAGATAGTAGGGGTGGCGGCTAGAGCTAAGACACCGGGGTTGGCGGCTAGGGCTACGACTCGGGGGGATGGAGGGGTGGTGGCTACGACTTACCCCCGCTCTAGTGCTTAAATCTTCCCAGGGTCTTATCCCTAACAGTGGCCCCGATACTTACCTTTGGGATGTCGGCGTTCCGGCGGCGGGATTCCGAGTGGTGTTGGGATTTTTGCATCGTCACATGATCGCCGTCATCCTGACTGCTGGGATGCTCGTTGCATCCCGGTGAAACTTCCCAGTTATATCTGCCGGCTGTATTTTTGCTACTGATCTGTCTTTTATATTTTGATTTTCCCTATCATGAAGAGTTCTCCATCTAAATGGGCCAAAACTGTTAGACATATTACAGACACCACGCGTTTCTCCGTCTGTTTCTCTGGTTTCTCGGAACCAACCTGGTATTCCTGTGTAAATTATTGCCCCTTTAAAAATCCAGGTAGACTCGCACAAAGTCCCGCACAGCTTGCTTCTCGCAGGCTATTACACTTTACCCCGCAACTGTATTTAGTAAATATGGCCCCGAGTGTGGATGATGACACTATAGCTTGTCCCTCGCGGCAGGATTGCACTGACACAAGCATCACAGTAACCGATGGCCAGACAATGGCAGGAAATAGGGGCAGATTACATAATCAGCATTGACTGCAAAGATCATGGGCAGTGACTTTGATATCACCATGTTCATTAATATGATATGTTCCTTTTATAGCATGCCTGCTTTAATATTGATTCCTAATGTTCTATTACTATAGTACAATAATTACATTTGCGCTGTATTTATTCTTTCAATCAATACTTATTGTACCAAGATCATAAAAGTGCTGACTGCGTTAGGACAAAATGTCAAAGAACATGTGAGGATAATTCAGCTGGTATTCAGGAAGAGAGTGACAGCGACAAAGTGATGTCCCTCCAATATGAGTGATGCGGGTAGGGAAGAGATCAATGCAATGATAGGAGTCTGGGAATCTGCTGTTCAGGGAAACCCAGCACTGGAACCAGCTTCTGCTCAGCACACAATATATAGGGAACATAACATTTTATCAATCTCTACCACTCCCTTCTCAGATTTGGACTGCAGCGTTCTCTTCCCCAGATCTCACAGACGTTTTCTAATAGTCTCTCATGGTGGAGACTGGAGGAAACCTAAAGTGAACTGGGCTGGCTGTGTGATCTCACAGACCCCTGACATGACTGCATGCACCAATTATCATGCTCTGAGGCTGAACTCAGGGCTAGTTCACCCTTTAGGTAACAACCAGTTCCTTCACCAGGACTTCCAGCCCTCTGGTGAAACGCGTTACATAAGGCATGTCATACTTTAAGCTATGTAGAGTGAAGAGCTCTGTGTTATCATACCCCTTATTCTGCTTTTATTTTAACAAAAAAATTGTCTTAGGTGCAAGTTTATTAACATTTTAGTTTTACTAAAATAATGTGAAAAAGTGTGTTTTCAGACTCGTTTCACAGTATTTTAGTATCACCTGAATGTATTAAAGGACTTTTGGAGCAGTTTTCGTGAAAAACTGCTCCAACCCCTTCAATTAATGTTTTTATTTTAGCATTTAGATCACATTTCCCATACACACAAGCTGATCACTGTGTAAACAACAAAATATACTAACACCCCCCCTGTTGATCAGCGCTTTCCTTCGGCTCTGGTCATGTGATCTCAGGCTCCAGTGTCCATCCAGCATCAGCTGACCGGGTCACATTGTAGGAAGCCGGCGATCACATGACCGGTGTCACAACTGAGGGCTGATGACCGTGACTGGGAGCCTCAGTTGTAGGGACTGACGGGTACTTGAATTTAGGAGGAGCTATGGGACTCCTGGACATGCGTAATGACAGTAGCAATGAATGACCGAGGGCGTGACCACGACAACTGGAAATGCCTTAAGTGCTTTTATTAAATAAAAAATCGAATAACGTGCAAAAGAATAATAGAAAGTCACAAGTGATAATTAGGTGCACATCTGGTCAAGACCAGAAACCTGGAATATGGAGGAAAGTTTTGTAAACAATAAATGAAGCTAGGGTTCGCTGGAAGATGAGAAACGAAGCTGGGGCTCGTAGGTAAATGTGGAAAGAAGCTGGAGTGCGCTGGTAATTGAGGAATGAAGGATGGTTACTGAAAAGCCAGAGTTCAAACACAGGAATCAGAGTAGACTTGTAGAGGGTTAATCACTGGAGAGTCGGGTTACACTGCAGAGTGTAATCACCAGGGAGTCAGGCTGAACTGCAGAATGGAATTGCAGGAGAGATGCTGTAGTGAAGCTTGCAGGCTGGAATCACTGCAGACAATGGAAGCACTGACAACCTTCTGGGTGTGGATGCAGCATATTTATACAGGATGACCAGCAGGGATTGGCTGACCATAGCACCTGGGCTTCAGCAGCACTGAGGATTGGTGGAATACGACACGTGATTAGAATCCATCAGACAGGAACAGAAGGGGAATTAACTACTATAGGAAAGGTGTAACAATGGCGACGAAGGCCGCAGTAGCAGAATCACATGCGCCCAGCGGCGTGCGGCGGCCAAAGAGACAGGAGCGGCAGCAGAGGCACATGGAGGACGTGCATCCAGAAGGGAAAATGGAGTCTCAGTACCCGGATCGTGACAACCGGAGCCGGAGGAGCACACCGGAGCACCGATCACGGGGTAAGTATGCGGGGATGATGGGGTAGCGGCGTGGGTGTGTAGTAGCGATGGGGAGGGGATGCCGGTGGTAATGTTGGGCTGCGGAGAGGTATCGCGCAAGCTCTGTCCTTGCATGCGATTATTGATACATCCATGTGATGTAATGAATAATCACATTGCGGATTGGGTTGATATTATCACCTAACATCCTCAGATGCAGATGGTGATAAATTGGCCCCTAGTGTGATAGAGCCTGTATAAAAAAAGAAGGAGATTTATGGTAGACTTAACATGGTTAAATCTCTTTCTGCGAGACACACTGGATTCCACAGGGAATAACATCGGGGTGTAGAGTTGGATCTTGATCCGAGGCACCAACAGGCTAAAGCTTTGACTGTTCAAAGGATGCATTGCACCGCCTCCTCTATAACCCCACCTCCAGGCACTGGAGCTCAGTTTCGTTAACCAGTTCAATGCAGGAGCAGGCAAAAGAGATGGTAGATGTTAGTCACATAGAACCACATTCTCACGACAGGAGAAGGGACTAGCGGCTAATGCCATACAAACCCAAAGAAGCTAAATGCGTCAGGGTGGGCGTCCTGTGGAATCCAGTGTACCTCGCAGAAAGAGATTTAACCATGGTAAGTCTACCATAAATCTCCTTTTCTGCTGCGGGGTACACTGGGCTCCACAAGGATAGACATTGGGGTGTAGAGTAGGATCTTGATCCGAGGCACCAACAGGCTCAAAGCTTTGACTGTTCCCAGAATGCACAGCGCCGCCTCCTCTATAACCCCTCCTCCCTGCACAGGAGCTCAGTTTTGTAGTTGGTGCTGCAGTAAGCAGGCACATAACAGAGGGGCTGCTCCAGGCAGCCCTAAGAAGAGCTTTTTTTGAAGAAAAAAGTGAAGACTACAAGGGCAGCAGCGGTGGTAAATGTCAGAAGACATTCACTGCTGCAGCTCCAGCTCTCCCCAGCGGCGCTGTACACTCCCGAGCCCTGGTTGCCGGGTAACTACAGCAGGAGACTCCGGTTTTCTACACGTCAGGCACACACGACGGGGGCTCTCCGGGATCGCGTGGCCGCGCTTCGGGAGGTGGTGAGTGGGTCCCGCTTGCGCGGTCAGTAGGAGGCGGGCCGCGCGCGCTGGCGGTGGACACTGTGGCAGTACAGGCGATCCCACTAGATCACCAGGGCATGGGTGCAGGGGTTCCGGTATGAATGGTCGACCATGTTATGGTCGACAGTCATTAGGTCGACCACTATTGGTCGACATTGACATGGTCGACACATGAAAATGGTCGACACATGAAAAGGTCGACATGAGTTTTTTTACTTTTTTTGGTGTCGTTTTTTGCGTAAAGTGACTGGGAACCCCAATTAGTGCACCGCGTCCCTTCGCTCGCCATGCTTCGGGCATGGTGCCTTCGCTCCGCTACCGCTTCGCTCGGCACAGATTACCGTTCCAATCGTAGTCCATGTGGATCGTAAAGTATGGAAAAGTTCCCCAAAAGAAAAAAAAGTAAAAAAACTCATGTCGACCTTTTCACGTGTCGACCATTTTCACGTGTCGACCATGTGTCCATGTCGACCATGTCAATGTCGACCAATAGTGGTCGACCTAATGACTGTCGACCATATCATGGTCGACCATGTGAACGGATACCGGGTGCAGGTCAGGTTTTCTCTCTAAACCATTTTCAGTAGCCCACAGTACCCGGTGGTTTTGCCAGCAGGGGGATAAGGCTTAGACCTGAAGCCCCTCCCCTAGCCCCAGGGCGCCATTTCCCGCAAATGTCCCCGCCCTGGAGCTGCATATCTGTCTCTCCCTCACTCCCTGTCAGTGTCTGGGCGCCATTATCTCTCAGCTTCACTGTTCCTGGGACTGCTTGGGCAAATCCTCCTGTGTAAAGCCACCTGGTTGTCAGTGCTGTGACTTTACATGACACTTAAGTATTCTACCTGCCTTTTTGTGATATACATCCAGTTCTTACTGTGCAGTGTTATATCTATTGACTATATAGCTATATATAAGCTAGTCCAGTGCAGTATTATTGTTAGTAATATAACCTCTGCATTGTACAAACTGTGACTATCTGTGTGTGCATTAGATAGCTGAGTGGTGTCCATTTCGTGTCTTTCACTCAACTTGCTATCCCTATATTCTATAACCTGAGGGGGCTTGATGTGTCAGGTTTTATACTGATATAGGATTTTCACAAAGATATACTTTAATACGTATTTTTCTCTGTGATTTAGTCACCATATCTCTCCTTTATCTCTGCTAGTGCTGACTACACTGCGCAGGGGTTTGGGTAAGAGGTATTGTGCTGCTGCCAATTGTACTGTGTTACCTGATATTGCAAGTTATATCATGTCTGCTTCTGAGGGTAACTGTTCTGAGGCTGAACACACTGCCGGTGTTGCTGAAGCCTCAGATCCCTATGAGGAAAATATAGCAGCTGTGGGATCTGGTTCTGGGGGCTCCTTGCCCCCCAGTGGGACTGTGGCAACGGAGGTACATAATGACCCACCGTGGGCCGCTTTTTCCACGCTTCTACATACGCTAGTTAATAAACTAACACCCCCTATGGGACCCCCAATGCCGGTACAACCGTATGTGGTGCCTGCAGCTAACCCGTCGTGGGCGGATGATTTATCTGCTCAATTGAAGAAGTTGAACCAGTCCCTGACTACTAAAAAGTCTGACCATCGCTCGCCTAAGCCCAAGGGGTCCTCTAAGCGAGCGCTTGTCTCCTCACAATCCACTGCTGTCACTGACCTCGTCTGATGAAGACGGCACTTACACTGACCCCACAGGTTCTAACTCCGATACTGCTGATGGGGAGGGTAGTTCACATGTGGATGTTCCTGATCTTTTGGAAGCTATTAAGTTAATTCTACAGATTACGGATGATCCCGAGCCATCCGTCCCTCCTAAGAAACCAGATAGGTTCAAGCGTCAGAAGGTGGTTAAACAAGTATTACCTCACTCTGATCACCTAGTGGATATACGTCAGGAACCCTGGGAAAACCCGGGTACGAAGTTTGTGCCTCAAAAGAAGATGCTGGCTCGCTATCTCCTCGCACCAGAGCTGTCTAAGAATTGGGAAACGCCTCCAGTAGACTCACATGTGGCTAGGATGGTGGTTTTCTCAGCTCTACCTGTCACTACCGTCACGTCTCTAAAAGAGCTTATGGATAAACGTGTGGAGGGTTGTCTTAAAGCGATTTACACCCTCACGGGTGCTGCACAAAGGCCCACTATTGCAGCAACATGGGCTGCAGAGGTTATTGAAGCATGGGCCTTGGAGTTAGAAGCTGAAATCTCTTCTGACCATGCTAGACAATGCTTATCATATATTGTCACAGCTTCTCACTATATTAAAGAGGCGGCTACTGATGCCGGTATACTAGCAGCCAAGGCCTCTACTACGTCAGTCCTTGCTCGCCGGATATTGTGTCTGAGATCCTGGTCTGTGGATCTGGACTCTAGAAAAACCCTGGAGGTACTCCCTTTCAAGGGAGATATTCTGTTTGGGGAGGACTTAAATAAGATAGTGGCTGACTTGGCTACTGCCAAAACTGCCTGTCTGCCAAGTACCGCTCCTTCTGTGTCGAAGGCTAAAGGTACGTCCTTTCGTCCTTCAGGTAAAGCAAAAGGTCAGGCGTACAAGAAGCAGGCCCGCACTTCCAAACCTGGTAAGGCTAAGCCAAAAAGAGCCTGGGCGGCCCGTCAGCCAGCTTCCAAGGCAGATAAGCCTGCCACATGATGGGGTGGGCCTCCCCTTGGGGTATCCCAGGGTGGGGGGCCGGCTTCTAGGGTATACCCAGGAATGGTTGAAGACCACTTCAGATGCCTGGGTACGGGAAGTCGTCACTCGAGGTTACGCTATAGCCTTCAAAAACCGACCCCCTCATCGATTTTGCCAGACAGACGTCCCGTTGGACCAGACAAAGGCAAACACTCTGCATTTGGTGGTACAGACCCTCCTGGATACAGGAGTCGTAGTACAGGTGCCTCTTGCGCAGAGGGGCTGGGGGTACTATTCTCCGCTGTTTCTAGACCTGAAACCGAATGGGTCCTCCCGGCCCATTCTCAACCTCAAGGCATTGAACAGGTTTGTGAAGGTTTCCAAGTTCTGTATGGAAACCCTTCGCTCTATAGTTCTGGCCTTGGAACCTGGGGACTACATGGTCTCCCTGGACATACAGGATGCTTACCTGCATATTCCTATAGCAGCATCACATCAGCAATACCCGAGGTTTGCTATTGGCAGTTTTGGGCGTTACATTTTGGTTTAACAACGGCTCCGCGAGTCTTCACAAAAGTTATGGCGGTGATGACGGTGGTACTCCGCCGTCAAGGGGTCAGGATACTGCTGTATCTGGACGATTTGTTAATCCTGGCATATTCCCCAGAACTTCTCCTACGTCATCTAGATATGACCGTCCGGTTTCTACAAGCCCACGGGTGGCTCATCAACTGGAAGAAATCCTCCCTGATCCCTGCTCAGAGCATGGTGCATCTGGGAGCGCTATTGGACACTCACAACCAGAGGTTGTTCTTGTGTCAGGAGAAAGTCCTGAAGCTTCAGGAGAGGATTCGTTGCTTCCTTTCTCGTCAGCAAGTGTCGATACATTCGGCGATGCAGGTGCTGGGCCTCATGGTATCAGCATTCGACATGGTGGAGTATGCTCAATTCCATTCTCGCCCCCTCCAGAGGCTGATTCTAGCCAAGTGGGACGGCCTGCCTCACCGGATCAGGTCTCAAATGATCTCATTGACTCCGGAGGTCCGTCTGTCGCTGCTCTGGTGGCTCCGGGACCAACAATTGTGCAGGGGACGTCCCTTCTGGATATCCAACTGGGTCCTGTTGACGACAGATGCCAGTCTAAGAGGTTGGGGCACGGTGCTGGAGCAACACTCCCTTCAGGGTCAGTGGACCAAGGAGGAGTCCCTCCTCTCAATCAACATTCTGCAATTGTGGGCGGTCTTCAATGCATTGAACCTAGCCCAGCATTTAATTCAGAACCGTCCTGTTCAAGTGCAGTCGGACAACGCCACCACAGTGGCTTACATAAATCATCAAGGCGGCACTCGAAGCCGTCTGGCAATGAAGGAAGTCTCACAGATTCTATATTGGGCGGAACGCCATCTACCGGCCATATCGGCAATATTCATTCAGGGAGTCCTGAATTGGGAAGCAGACTTTCTCAGTCGTCAGGACATACATGCCGGCGAGTGGGGCCTCCATCCAGAAGTGTTTCCACTCCTAGTGGAAAAGTGGGGTCTTCCAGACGTAGATCTGATGGCGTCTCGACACAATCACAAGGTTCCGGTCTTCGGAGCAAGGACAAGGGATCCTCAAGCAGCATTCGTGGATGCGCTGGCGGTGCCGTGGAGGTTTCTGCTGCCGTACGTGTTCCCTCCGGTGTCACTCCTGCCCAGGGTAATTCGGAAGTTCAAGCAAGAAGAAGGAATTCTGCTTCTCATAGCTCCAGCGTGTCCCAGACGGCACTGGTTCTCAGACCTGCAAGGCCTATCTCAGAGCGTCCAATTCTACCACAACGCCCAGACCTCCTCGTTCAGGGCCCCTGTGTCTACCAGGACCTAGCCCGGCTGTCTTTGACGGCGTGGCTCTTGAAGCTTCCGTCTTAAGGGCTAAAGGGTTTTCTGAGGCGGTCATTCAAACTATGGGGGTCATTCCGAGTTGTTCGCTCGTTAGTTTTTTCGCAATGGAGCGATTAGTTGCAAACTGCGCATGCGCAATGTTCGCAGTGCGCCTGCGCCAAGTAAATTAGCACAAAAGTTTGGTATTTTACTCACGGCCTAACAAAGATTTTTCATCGTTCTGGTGATCGGAGTGTGATTGACAGGAAGTGGGTGTTTCTGGGCGGAAACTGGCCGTTTTATGGGAGTGTGCGGCAAAACGCAGGCGTTTCAAGGAAAAACGCGGGAGTGGCTGGAGAAACGGGGGAGTGTCTGGGCGAACGCTGGGTGTGTTTGTGACGTCAAACCAGGAACGAAACTGACTGAACTGATCGCAGTGTAGGAGTAAGTCTGGAGCTACTCAGAAATTGCTAAGAAATTTCTATTCGCAATTCTGCTATGCTAAGATACACTCCCAGAGGGCGGCGGCTTAGCGTGTGCAATGCTGCTAAAAGCAGCTAGCTAGCGAACAACTCGGAATGAGGGCCTATGTCGCGGGCCCGGAAACCGGCTTCGGATCGGATTTACTATAGGGTTGTTATGATTCCAGCACTCTGGTCAGAGGAGATCTTATGGCAAGGACCGGAGCACTGGAACGGAATGCTGGGGAAGGGAGCAGGACAGGAAAATAGCCCCTGGCGCCCTAACTCTGTTGTCTCACCCGTGTTGTCAGAAATCCCCTGCGAGACTATGGTTTCTTGAGCCCTTGGCAGCCGCGTTTGAAGGGCGGATTATGTCTGCCCAACTTCGATGCCCCCCGGTCTTAATGAGAGACAAAGGGAAACCCGAGACAGGGTGATAACAAGAGGCCCTCTAACTAAACAACCAGGCCAGGGGCTAAGCAAACTCAAAACTATAATATGTGCGGAGAAACCGCCAAGGAAAAGGACAACCAAAATATCCACTTGTCCAATTCTCCTACCCGGCACCGCCGAGTACCAGAGAGGACTTGTGGAAGCGGAACCCTCCGCAAATGCTCCAAACACAAAATATAAAAGGTAAAGCGGCTGAGCCGCAACACACGGCAGAGCCGCAACTCACGAACACCACTGGATATAAAACGGTGATCAGTCAGGACTCCAGGGACGAGATGGTAACTCCCGAGTACAGGACTTCTGAGGACTGGAATGACCGGATACAGCAGGACTGGAAACAGACTCTCAGCAAACAAAGGCAGCATGCAGGAAGCTATTACCGGCGTCTGTGAGAAGCCCTGGGAGTGTACTTAACAGGGAGTCCTCCAATCAGCTGTTTAGAGGCTGATTGGACTAAATGCCGTGCAGCTGCCTTGCTGCACGGCCAGAGAACAGGTGAACGCATTAAATCCTAAAACCCAGCAACGGAGAACGCGGTCCGCCAGTGGCGTCCCCGTTGCTAGGGTCCGTGCGGCTTCAGCGCGCCCGGCGTCTAGCGTTGCTAGGGAGCCGGCAGCTGTACGTGCACGGCGTCCCTATTTGCTAGGCGCCCGGGTCGCGCGGACAAGCGGACCCCGGCGCCTAACAGTACCCCCCCCTTGAGGAGGGGTCAAGGAACCCCTAAAGCCAGGTTTCCGAGGAAATTCCCGAAAAAATGCCCTCTTGAGCCTCGGGGCATGAAGATCCTTATCCAGGACCCAAGACCTTTCCTCCGGACCATAGCCTCTCCAGTGAACAAGAAAATAAAGCCGGCCCCGGGACAATTTGGAATCGAGAACCTTCTCCACCAAGAACTCCTGTTGTCCCTGTACATCCACCGGAGATCTACCCTGAGAGATCCTCCAAGGAAATCTACTGGAAGAAACGTATTGTTTCAACAGGGAACAATGAAACGTATTTCCAATCCTGAGAGATCTTGGTAAACGTAACCGAAAGGCAACTGGGTTGACTCTTTTAATAATAAGAAATGGCCCAATAAATTTGGGTCCCAATCTAGCCGAGGATTGTCGAAGCCTGATGTTACGAGTCGACAACCATACCCTATCTCCCACCTTAAAAGTGCAAGGACGTCGGAGCCTGTCAGAAAATTTCTTCTCTCGAAAGGCCGCTTTTCTGAGAGCAAGGTGCACTTTTTTCCAAATGGCTCTGAGATGGGAGGTTAAGGTTAGCGAGGAGACTGAGGAATGATGAAAAAAAGAATTAGCTCTGGGGTGAAAACCAAAAACTGAGAAGAATGGAGACTCTTTAGTGGAGGAATGACAAGAATTATTGTAAGCAAACTCCGCCAACGGAAGAAACTCGGACCAATCATTCTGGAGTTTGGCAGAATACAAGCGCAAATACTGTTTCAATGATTGGTTAACTCGCTCGGTTTGCCCGTTGGATTGTGGGTGGTAACCGGATGTTAACGACAATTTCATCTTTAATGAGGCACAAAAACATTTCCAGAATTGTGCGATGAATTGTGGACCCCGATCAGAAACAATATCAGTAGGCAACCCATGAAGTCTGAAAACATGGCGGAGAAACAAAACTACCAACCCTTGGGCAGAAGGCAATCGGGGAAGAGCAATAAAATTAGCCATCTTGCTAAAACGGTCCACTACCACCCATATGACTCGGAATCCGGCTGAAAGGGGAAGGTCAACCACAAAATCCATGGAAATATGGGACCATGGCCTGAGAGGAACATTTAAGGGCATAAGTTGCCCGATAGGCAAGGAACGGGGAACCTTATGCTGTGCACAAACCTGACATGAATAAACAAACTCCCTAACGTCTTTAGAAAGACCAGGCCACCATACTGAGCGAGAGACTAACTCCAAAGTCTTAGAGATTCCCGGATGCCCGGAAACTTTGTTATCATGGAATTCCGTTAAAACAGTAGCTCTCAAAAACTCAGGGACGTAAAGACGACCAGCAGGAGTATTTCCAGGAGCTTGGTGTTGAAGCTGTTTTAACTTGGTAAATAAATCTTGTGTGAGGCCTGCCCAGATGACCGAAGATGGAAGTATGGGAGTAACAGGACTGTTATTGTGAACCGGAAGAAAGCTGCGTGACAGGGCATCAGCCTTAGTATTCTTGGAACCAGGCCTGAAAGTGATTATAAATTTGAAACGAGTAAAAAATAAAGCCCAACGTGCCTGCCGGGCATTAAGCCGTTTAGCCGATTCGATGTATTGCAGGTTTTTATGGTCAGTCAATACTGAAATAGTATGTTTTGCTCCCTCCAGCCAATGCCTCCACTCCTCGAAAGCCCACTTTACCGCCAGTAACTCCCGATTACCAACGTCATAGTTGGATTCAGCGGAGGAGAATTTCCTGGACATAAAGGCACAAGGATGTAACTCCAGAGACTCCGGATCCTTTTGAGAAAGGATAGCCCCCACTCCAACCTCCGAGGCATCAACCTCCACAACAAAGGGCAATTCCGGATTGGGATGTCTGAGGACTGGAGCCGAGACAAAGGCTTGTTTCAAGGCCCGGAAGGACAACTCAGCTTCACGCGACCAGTTGGTAGGATCCGCTCCTTTCTTTGTCAGAGCTACAATGGGATCAACCAGGTCAGAAAAAGAATGAATGAACCTCCTATAATAATTTGCAAACCCTAAAAAGCGCTGAATTGCTTTTAAATTGGTGGGTTGCGCCCAACTAAGGATGGCCTGGAGCTTCTTTGGTTCCATGGAAAATCCCCGAGGGGAAATAATGTACCCTAAAAAAGATACTTCCGTGACATGAAACTCACACTTCTCCAGCTTGGCATATAAATGATTCTCACGTAATTTTTGAAGAACCAGACGCACCTGGGTAACATGTTGTTCCATTGATTCAGAATAAATCAGGATGTCGTCTAAGTAAACGACCACGAATTTCCCTAGGAAGTCACGGAGCACATCGTTAATGAGGTCTTGAAAAACTGCTGGAGCATTAGACAAGCCGAACGGCATCACCAGGTACTCGTAGTGACCTGACTGAGTACTGAAGGCCGTTTTCCACTCATCTCCAGATTTAATTCGGATGAGGTTGTACGCTCCTCTAAGGTCAATTTTAGAAAAAAATCACAGCAGAACGTAACTGATCAAAGAGTACAGAAATCAACGGCAAAGGATAGGTGTTTTTAACTGAGATCTTATTCAGGGCTCTAAAATCAATGCAAGGTCTAAGCGAGCCATCCTTTTTCTCCACAAAGAAGAAGCCTGCACTTAAAGGAGATTTTGATGGTCTAACAAATCCTTTCACAAGGCTCTCATTTACATAATCATTCATAGCCGCAGTTTCTGGCCCGGATAATGCATATAATCTTCCCTTTGGCAATGCGGCACCAGGAATTAACTCAATAGCACAATCATAAGGCCGATGGGGAGGCAGAATGTCCGCATTGCCTTTGGAGAAAACATCAGCAAACTCCTGGTATTCCACCGGAATGGGTTCTGGAATGATAGCTGCTACTCTGACTGGAAACGTGATACATTCCTTATCACAAAAAGTACCCCACTGTGAAATCTCCCCCGACCGCCAATCAATGGTGGGATTATGAAAGGCCAGCCAAGGGTGACCCAGAACAACTGGAACTGCTGGGCAATGTGTAAGAAAGAACTCGATTTTCTCGGAATGTAGAGCTCCTACTGTAAGTAGTACAGGAGGTGTACGGAGAGAAATAATCCCATTAGACAGCGGACTCCCATCTAAGCCATGCATGGTGACACACCTACCCAAAGGTAACTGAGGAATGCCTAAGGCCTTAGCCCAAGTTAAATCCATAAAGTTTCCTGCAGCTCCACTGTCAACAAAAGCCGACACCGAAGAACTGAGGCTGCCAAAGGAAACTTTAACTGGGACTAAAAGGGAGTTATTCGAGGAGATAAGCTGCAGACCTAGGTGAACCCCCTCACAATTCACCTGGTCAAAGCGTTTCCCGACTTGTTCGGACAATTACGAGCAAAATGTCCCTTACCCCCACAGTACAGACAAAGACCAGAATTTTGCCTTCTGGCTCTTTCTTCAGGAGACAGCCGGGAGAGACCCATCTGCATGGGCTCCTCTACGTCTTCAGGAATGGAATATACACACGGAGTTGACCTTACAGGTGCTCCTTTTTCAGCCCTCCGCTCTCTGAGACGACGATCAATCTTAATAGAAAGCTCCATGAGTTTATCGAGAGTCTCAGGAGCGGGGTACTGAAGGAGACTGTCTTTTAGAGACTTTGATAAGCCGAGGCGAAACTGACTGCGCAGGGCTGGGTCATTCCAGCCACAGTCGTTCGACCAACGGCGAAACTCCGTACAATAAACCTCCGCAGGATTTCTACCCTGTCTGAGAGCGCGCAACTGACTTTCAGCGGACGCCTCTCTATCAGGGTCATCATACAAGAGCCCTAAAGACTCAAAAAAAGCGTCAACTGACAACAATGCCGGATCCTGTGCTCTTAAACCAAATGCCCAGGTCTGAGGACCCCCCTGGAGTAAAGAAATAATAATCCCGACCCGCTGAGATTCAGTACCCGAGGAAGTCGGTCTTAAACGAAAATAAAGTTTACAGGATTCTTTAAAATTAAAAAACTCTTTTCTATCACCAGAAAAACGGTCAGGCAAATGCATCTTTGGTTCAGGGACTACCCTTGGGGAAGCTCGCAAAAGATCTTCCTGCGACTTCACCCGAAGAGAAAGATCCTGAACCATCTGAGTAAGTTCTTGAATCTGGCTGACTAAGAGCTGACCAGGATTTGGCCCTAAACCTGTTGGATTCATGAGGCCGATAAACTCTCACAAAACTGAATGAGAAAAAATTAAACCCCGTTTAATTTTAAGTTTTGGTAGGGCTGGTAATAATGTTATGATTCCAGCACTCTGGTCAGAGGAGATCTTATGGCAAGGACCGGAGCACTGGAACGGAATGCTGGGGAAGGGAGCAGGGCAGGAAAATAGCCCCTGGCGCCCTAACTCTGTTGTCTCACCCGTGTTGTCAGAAATCCCCTGCGAGACTATGGTTTCTTGAGCCCTTGGCAGCCGCGTTTGAAGGGCGGATTATGTCTGCCCAACTTCGATGCCCCCCGGTCTTAATGAGAGACAAAGGGAAACCCGAGACAGGGTGATAACAAGAGGCTCTCTAACTAAACAACCAGGCCAGGGGCTAAGCAAACTCAAAACTATAATATGTGCGGAGAAAACGCCAAGGAAAAGGACAACCAAAATATCCACTTGTTCAATTCTCCTACCCGGCACCGCCGAGTACCAGAGAGGACTTGTGGAAGCGGAACCCTCCGCAAATGCTCCAAACACAAAATATAAAAGGTAAAGCGGCTGAGCCGCAACACACGGCAGAGCCGCAACTCACGAACACCACTGGATATAAAACGGTGATCAGTCAGGACTCCAGGGACGAGATGGTAACTCCCGAGTACAGGACTTCTGAGGACTGGAATGACCGGATACAGCAGGACTGGAAACAGACTCTCAGCAAACAAAGGCAGCATGCAGGAAGCTATTACCGGCGTCTGTGAGAAGCCCTGGGAGTGTACTTAACAGGGAGTCCTCCAATCAGCTGTTTAGAGGCTGATTGGACTAAATGCCGTGCAGCTGCCTTGCTGCACAGCCAGAGAACAGGTGAACGCATTAAATCCTAAAACCCAGCAACGGAGAACGCGGTCCGCCAGTGGCGTCCCCGTTGCTAGGGTCCGTGCGGCTTCAGCGCGCCCGGCGTCTAGCGTTGCTAGGGAGCCGGCAGCTGTACGTGCACGGCGTCCCTAGTTGCTAGGCGCCGGTTCGCGCGGACAAGCGGACCCCGGCGCCTAACAAGGGTCTGGCATTCTTACTTTGTTTGGTGCGCATCTAACGATTATGACGCTTCCAAGTTTAGTATAGCCAAGTTGTTGGCTTTTCTTCAGCAGGGCCTGGACTTAGGCCTACATCTGGCCTCCCTCAAGGTTCATATTTCTGCCTTGTCGGTGTGGTTTCAGAGAAAAATTGCGACCTTACCTGATGTGCATACCTTTACTCAGGGTGTGTTGCGTATCCAACCTCCTTATGTCCCGCCTGTGGCTCCTTGGGACTTGACGGTGGTTTTGGAGGCATTACAAGAGTCTCCGTCTGAACCTCTTGGTTCAGCTGATCTTAAGTGGCTTTCCCTTAAGGTGGTGTTTCTGCTGGCTATTGCTTCAGCTAGAAGAGTGTCGGATTTGGGTGCCTTGTCCTTTAGTTCCCCATATCTGATATTTCACCGTGACCGGGCGGTTCTTAGGACTCGTCCCGGATATTTACCTAAGGTGGTTTCCTCGTTCCACCTTAACCAGGAGATTGTGGCTCCGGCATTTGCTTCTCCTGATCTGTCTCCCAAAGAGAAGTCTTTGGATGTGGTACGGGCTCTCCGAACCTATGTGAAGAGAACTGCTTCCATTAGGAAATATGATTCTCTCTTTGTACTGTCAGAGTCGAAAAATATCACGATTCATATGCCTTGAATTAACCCCAATGCACGTGCCCGCTGCTCGTGCACGGACTCCCCCGTGCATACGCATCCCCCCAGGTTGCGTAAGGGACGCTCTGACGTCGCCTGCGCATGGAGATGGGTATTTACGGCGGTGTTTGTGTGCGACTAGCGAGCGACTCAATCGCTACATATTTAACCAATATAATGCGTTTTATAGTTAATATTCCCTTTAACAATGTCAGCAAGTATGGTAAGTTTAAAACTTCTTGGACAGAGAGATTCCTCTTTGCATGCTGGGAGGGCTCAGACAAAGGTTGGAGGGTAGTTTTTGGTGTCCAGCTGTGGGGTATTAAAAGGGTATTATTCCTATGATAGTTGGGAGAGATTCGCATATTCCTACGCATAGTTATGCACAGAAGTAGAAAATAAGATTAATTGTATTCCGAATAAATTACACATAAGTGCAGAGTAGGTGAATGGAATTCAGTCATTTCTTTCCCACAGACTGAATACAATAGCCTTATTTACACTAAGCTTTGAGATTCTATGAAGAGGGCTTACACCTTTGTTTATGAATAGAACCAGGTTTACTCCAGAATAATGAGGGCTGAGTTGTCAATTGTCTCAACTGAAGGAGGGGACAGTGGGGTGAACAAAGCCCAGAGACAGAGTTTGTTTGGAAGATCCAAAACAATAGCTTTCCTCAATATAACTAGACAAAGAGGACATTTAGAATACTAACAAGTCCTAGCCATCGCCCACTTCTTGAACTAACCAATGATCCCCGGTGCAGTACATGTCCCACCCCCTAACCAATGGAAAGAGAGCACACAGTATCTATTGTAGTATGTCTTGAGTTAGTAAATAAATATAGCTTGCAATAGGCTTGGTCACACAAGACTCTGCAAGGTTTTCACACTGAAGGCTGGGTCCCTGGTCCAGGTTGCGCCGGCGAAGTCATTCCCACGTGTGTAAGTTCTCTGTGGCCATTTCGTTACTCTGTATGTATGCAATTGTGACCATCTTGTTCTCCTTCTGTGTTAGCCATTTACTCTTTCTCTCTGTTATTGTTTGCGATTGTGCCGCTATTTTATATTCATGTCTAGTTATTCTGTTTAGATATTAATGTTAGTTTTGTAGTGTATAAGCTGTTAACTGTACTTTTTCCCTTTTTACTTACTAATATCATCTAGTAAAGGTGTTGGAACCTTAGCAAGGAGTGTGTGTTTTACTAGTTATTATATAGGGTTTCTGAGCGTCTTAATCGCTCCAACAGCTTTCATATGATAAGGGTTAATCAGCGTTGCATTGTGGTAATATTACAGTAATAAGGTTTACAGCATAAGCATATCCTTTCAGTGTGTTGCTAGTAAGGTTCACTGAGTGTCATTCTGTGAGCGTCTGCGCCGCTCGTGTTCTCGTGGGCACAGCGTCTGCTACGCTATAAGCGTACCATTACGGTACTTCATACGCCAATTGCGTACTGAGTCTGGTACAAATATATAGTGAATGTTATAAGGTAAAGAATAGGCTTTATCAGTACTGTTTGGATTTCACAAACGGGGCTGGCCTGCTCACAAGCAGACTTTGGCCAGATGGATTAGAATGGTGATTGCACATGCTTATGTGAGGGCTGGTCTGTCGGCTCCTGCTCACATTACGGCCCATTCTACTCGGTCTGTTGGACCTTCTTGGGCGGCCCGCCATGGTGCGACCCTTGAACAATTGTGCAAGACGGCTACGTGGTCCTCAGTGAACACGTTCATTAGGTTCTATGCCTTCGATACTACCGCTTCCCAGGATGCTTCCTTTGGACGCCGGGTTCTTGTGCCCGCTACAGTGCGTCCCCTCCCATAAGGAACTGCTTTTGGACATCCCCAATGTCTATCCTTGTGGAGCCCAGTGTACCCCGCAGCAGAAAACGAGATTTATGGTAAGAACTTACCTTTGTTAAATATCTTTCTGCGAGGTACACTGGGCTCCACAAGGCGCCCACCCTGACGCACTTAGCTTCTTTGGGTTGGTATGGCATTAGCCGCTGACACTTCTCCTGTTGTGAGAGTGTGGTGTATGTGGCTACTAACTGTTGTCGTCTCTTTTCCTGCTACTGCATTGGGCTGGTTAACTAAAAACTGAGCTCCTGTGCAGGGATAGATAGAAAATACACCAGAAAAAAGATTGCGCACATACAATTACAATGCAGCCTGAGTGACTCAAATGGCTCACCAAAAACCATGAAACATAGACAGGAAACAAAGAAGAGAAACCCAGTGGCGCAAATGTAAATAAACAAAATAAATCTTTCCTGTATGAAGTCCTTATTGGAATTCTTCAGAAAACTGTGGTGTTCTCAAAAAGATTCACTCCGATGGATTTGTACCTCAGACAAAAAAATATAATGTCCTTAGTACAACAACGTTTTTACACCCAAAAACGGCACACCTTAGTGTATATGATAATGCACTCACATGTAATCATTAGAATGGAGAAATCCAAACACGGAACTATAGAAAACCAACAGACTGTAATAGTTATATTTATAGAGACAGTCTACATCATGTCAACTGGCTAAGTGGGATTCCTTTTTGTCAATATAGATAAAGAGTATAAAGAGAAATTGTTCAGAACCTGAGGTATGTAAAGAACTCATCAGCGAAACTAAATTAAGTTTTCTGGAAAAAGGTTATACAATAGAGGAATTATCAAAAGCAGAAGATGAAATTGAGAAAATTGATAGAATAAACCAGAGGCGGAACTACCGCCAGTGCAACCAGTGCGTTGCACTGGGGCCCGCCTCTGTCCAGGGGCCCAAAGCATGTAATGAGTCAAACTGACTCATTACATGCCGCTGTGCGCTGCGGGCAACCGCTGCCCGCAGCGCACAGCCGCCCGGAGAGAGGAGAGGAGCAGCGGTACGGGGGAGAAGGAGGAGGAGGGAGCCGAAGGAGGGAGCCGCAGCAGCGCTTTACTACTGGTGGAGGCGCTGCTGCTGCTGCCCCTCTGCTTCACTATAGGCTGTCTTCCGAGAACAGCCTATAGTGAAGCAGAGGGGCAGCAGCAGCAGCGCCTCCACCAATGACACAGCGCTGCTGCAGCTCCCTCCTCCACCTCCCTCCTCCTCCTTCTCTCCAGCCCGGGAATCGTCTGACGCTGCACCGAGGAGCCTGAGCCAGCGGAGACGCCGGAGAGGGTAAGTATAATTCTTTCTTTCTGTCTCTTTCTTTCTTTCTTTCTTTCTTTCTTTCTCTTTCTTTCTTTCTTTCTTTCTTTCTTTCTTTCTTGGGACTGCCTGCCGCTATGTGTAAAAATGGGGGACTGCCTGCCGCAATGTGTAGAAAGGGGAAATCTGCCTGCCGCAATGTGTAAAAACGGGGGACTGCCTGCCGCAATGTGTAAAAAGGGGGAATCTGCCTGCCGCAATGTGTAAAAAGGGGGGACTGCCTGCCGCTATGTGTAAAAATGGGGAATCTGCCTGCCGCTATGTGTAAAAAGGGGGAATCTGCCTGCCGTAATGTGTAAAAAGGGGGACTGCCTGCCGCAATGTGCAAAAATGGGGAATCTGCTTGCCGCAATGTGTAAAAATGGGGAATCTGCCTGCCACAATGTGTAAAAACGGGGGACTGCCTGCCGCAATGTGTAAAAAGGGGGAATCTGCCTGCCGCAATGTGTAAAAAGGGGGGACTGCCTGCCGCTATGTGTAAAAATGGGGAATCTGCCTGCCGCTATGTGTAAAAAGGGGGAATCTGCCTGCCGTAATGTGTAAAAAGGGGGACGCTGTCTGCCGTAATGTGTAACAAGGGCACGCTGTCTGCCGTTATGTGTAAAAAGGGGACGCTGTCTGCCGTTATGTGTAAAAAGTGCACGCTGTCTGCCGTAATGTGTAAAAAGGGGGACGCTGTCTGCCGTAATGTGTAAAAAGGGAGACGCTGTCTGCCGTAATGTGTAAAAAGGGGACGCTGTCTGCCGTAATGTGTAAAAAGAGGAATCTGTCCGCTGTAAGGTGTAAAAGGGTCTCTACCTGGTGTAGTGGTGCTACTGTGCGGCGTAATTTGAAGAATGGAGACTACTATGCACCGTTTTATGAATTGGTATTATTTTGTGGCCACACCCCTTCCCCACGAAGCCACGCCACTATGTATTTTTGCGCGCGCCTACGGCGCGCACTGCCCCTGTTTTGCATGCAGGGGTGGGGCTCCGATGCCGTTTCTTGCACACAGTGCTAAAATGTCTAGTTACGGCACTGTTGCTAGGTATCCATTTCTCTGGCCCTGAGCAGGTCCCCCTCACCAGATCCTCTCCACGGGTGAGGGGGTGGACTTGGATGGGATGTGGGGGTGGGGGCAAAGCATTTTGTCACACCTGGGCCCACCGCTCGCTAGTTCCGCCACTGGAATAAACCTTTTAGAGTGCAAACAAAAGTCTCCTAATGACAATAGGTATATGTGGGCATTCACGAGTAGGTATAGTTCCAATTCTAAAGATATAGAGAAATGTATCAGGAAGAATTGGTCCATACTCCAAAAAGATCCTATTATTGGGAAATAATTGCCTAATAGACCCTCTTTTATTTATAGAAGAGCTCCAAATCTTAAAAACAAATAAGTACGTAGTAGTATTGAGGAAGAAAAGCGTAGCAGTCTCAGAATACAAGGTTTTCACCGATGCGGCTTATTAGCGGGTTCGGTTCCTCGGAATCCGAACCCGCCCGAACTTCAGCTTTTTTTACACGGATCCGAGCGACTTGGATCTTCCCGCCTTGCTCGGTTAACCCGAGCGCGCCCGAACGTCATCATGACGCTGTCGGATTCTCGCGAGGCTCGGATTCTATCGCGAGACTCGGATTCTATATAAGGAGCCGCGCGTCGCCGCCATTTTCACACGTGCATTGAGATTGATAGGGAGAGGACGTGGCTGGCGTCCTCTCCATTTAGATTATAAGAGAGAGAGATTTACTGGAGCTTAGGACTAGGAGGAGTACTGTAGAAGTGTAGAGAGTGCAGAGAGTTTACTAGTGAGTGACCACCAGACAGTGCAGTTTATTTAATATATCCGTTCTCTGCCTGAAAAAAGCGATACACACAGTGACTCAGTCACATACCATATCTGTGTGCACTGCTCAGGCTCAGCCCAGTGTGCTGCATCATCTATATATATTATATATCTGTCTGACTGCTCAGCTCACACAGCTTATAATTGTGGGGGAGACTGGGGAGCACTGCAGTGCCAGTTATAGGTTATAGCAGGAGCCAGGAGTACATAATATTATATAGTGAGTGACCACCAGACAGTGCAGTTTATTTAATATATCCGTTCTCTGCCTGAAAAAAGCGATACACACAGTGACTCAGTCACATACCATATCTGTGTGCACTGCTCAGGCTCAGCCCAGTGTGCTGCATCATCTATATATATTATATATCTGTCTGACTGCTCAGCTCACACAGCTTATAATTGTGGGGGAGACTGGGGAGCACTGCAGTGCCAGTTATAGGTTATAGCAGGAGCCAGGAGTACATAATATTATATTAAAATTAAACAGTGCACACTTTTGCTGCAGGAGTGCCACTGCCAGTGTGACTGACCAGTGACCTGACCACACTGACCACCAGTATAGTTAGTAGTATACTTATATTGTGATTGCCTGAAAAAGTTAAACACTCGTCGTGTGACTTCACTTGTGTGTTGTTGTTTTTTTTATTCTATAAAAATAAAACTCATTCTGCTGACAGACAGTGTCCAGCAGGTCCGTCATTATATAATATATAATATATACCTGTCCGGCTGCAGTAGTGATATATATATATTTTTTATATCATTTATCATCCAGTCGCAGCAGACACAGTACGGTAGTTCACGGCTGTGGCTACCTCTGTGTCTGCACTCGGCAGGCAGTCCGTCCATAATTGTATACCACCTAACCGTGGTTTTTTTTTCTTCTTTATACATACATACTACTACGACATCTCTTTATCAACCAGTCTATATTAGCAGCAGACACAGTACAGTACGGTAGTTCACGGCTGTGGCTACCTCTGTGTCTGCACTCGGCAGGCAGTCCGTCCATAATTGTATACCACCTAACCGTGGTTTTTTTTTCTTTCTTCTTTATACATACATAGTTACATAGACATCTCTTTATCAACCAGTCTATATTAGCAGCAGACACAGTACAGTACGGTAGTTCACGGCTGTGGCTACCTCTGTGTCTGCACTCGGCAGGCAGTCCGTCCATAATTGTATACCACCTAACCGTGGTTTTTTTTTCTTTCTTCTTTATACATACATAGTTACATAGACATCTCTTTATCAACCAGTCTATATTAGCAGCAGACACAGTACAGTACGGTAGTTCACGGCTGTGGCTACCTCTGTGTCTGCACTCGGCAGGCAGTCCGTCCATAATTGTATACCACCTAACCGTGGTTTTTTTTTCTTTCTTCTTTATACATACATAGTTACATAGACATCTCTTTATCAACCAGTCTATATTAGCAGCAGACACAGTACAGTACGGTAGTTCACGGCTGTGGCTACCTCTGTGTCTGCACTCGGCAGGCAGTCCGTCCATAATTGTATACCACCTAACCGTGGTTTTTTTTTCTTTCTTCTTTATACATACATAGTTACATAGACATCTCTTTATCAACCAGTCTATATTAGCAGCAGACACAGTACAGTACGGTAGTTCACGGCTGTGGCTACCTCTGTGTCTGCACTCGGCAGGCAGTCCGTCCATAATTGTATACCACCTAACCGTGGTTTTTTTTTCTTTCTTCTTTATACATACATAGTTACATAGACATCTCTTTATCAACCAGTCTATATTAGCAGCAGACACAGTACAGTACGGTAGTTCACGGCTGTGGCTACCTCTGTGTCTGCACTCGGCAGGCAGTCCGTCCATAATTGTATACCACCTAACCGTGGTTTTTTTTTCTTTCTTCTTTATACATACATAGTTACATAGACATCTCTTTATCAACCAGTCTATATTAGCAGCAGACACAGTACAGTACGGTAGTTCACGGCTGTGGCTACCTCTGTGTCTGCACTCGGCAGGCAGTCCGTCCATAATTGTATACCACCTAACCGTGGTTTTTTTTCTTTCTTCTTTATACATACATACTACTACGACATCTCTTTATCAACCAGTCTATATTATTAGCAGCAGACACAGTACAGTACGGTAGTTCACGGCTGTGGCTACCTCTGTGTCTGCACTCGGCAGGCAGTCCGTCCATAATTGTATACCACCTAACCGTGGTTTTTTTTTCTTTCTTCTTTATACATACATAGTTACATAGACATCTCTTTATCAACCAGTCTATATTAGCAGCAGACACAGTACAGTACGGTAGTTCACGGCTGTGGCTACCTCTGTGTCTGCACTCGGCAGGCAGTCCATAATTGTATACTAGTATCCATCTCCATTGTTTACCTGAGGTGCCTTTTAGTTGTGCCTATTAAAATATGGAGAACAAAAATGTTGAGGTTCCAAAATTAGGGAAAGATCAAGATCCACTTCCACCTCGTGCTGAAGCTGCTGCCACTAGTCATGGCCGAGACGATGAAATGCCAGCAACGTCGTCTGCCAAGGCCGATGCCCAATGTCATAGTACAGAGCATGTCAAATCCAAAACACCAAATATCAGAAAAAAAAGGACTCCAAAACCTAAAATAAAATTGTCGGAGGAGAAGCGTAAACTTGCCAATATGCCATTTACGACACGGAGTGGCAAGGAACGGCTGAGGCCCTGGCCTATGTTCATGGCTAGTGGTTCAGCTTCACATGAGGATGGAAGCACTCAGCCTCTCGCTAGAAAAATGAAAAGACTCAAGCTGGCAAAAGCAGCACAGCAAAGAACTGTGCATTCTTCGAAATCCCAAATCCACAAGGAGAGTCCAATTGTGTCGGTTGCGATGCCTGACCTTCCCAACACTGGACGTGAAGAGCATGCGCCTTCCACCATTTGCACGCCCCCTGCAAGTGCTGGAAGGAGCACCCGCAGTCCAGTTCCTGATAGTCAGATTGAAGATGTCAGTGTTGAAGTACACCAGGATGAGGAGGATATGGGTGTTGCTGGCGCTGGGGAGGAAATTGACCAGGAGGATTCTGATGGTGAGGTGGTTTGTTTAAGTCAGGCACCCGGGGAGACACCTGTTGTCCGTGGGAGGAATATGGCCGTTGACATGCCAGGTGAAAATACCAAAAAAATCAGCTCTTCGGTGTGGAGGTATTTCACCAGAAATGCGGACAACAGGTGTCAAGCCGTGTGTTCCCTTTGTCAAGCTGTAATAAGTAGGGGTAAGGACGTTAACCACCTCGGAACATCCTCCCTTATACGTCACCTGCAGCGCATTCATAATAAGTCAGTGACAAGTTCAAAAACTTTGGGTGACAGCGGAAGCAGTCCACTGACCAGTAAATCCCTTCCTCTTGTAACCAAGCTCACGCAAACCACCCCACCAACTCCCTCAGTGTCAATTTCCTCCTTCCCCAGGAATGCCAATAGTCCTGCAGGCCATGTCACTGGCAATTCTGACGAGTCCTCTCCTGCCTGGGATTCCTCCGATGCATCCTTGCGTGTAACGCCTACTGCTGCTGGCGCTGCTGTTGTTGTCACTGGGAGTCGATGGTCATCCCAGAGGGGAAGTCGTAAGCCCACTTGTACTACTTCCAGTAAGCAATTGACTGTTCAACAGTCCTTTGCGAGGAAGATGAAATATCACAGCAGTCATCCTACTGCAAAGCGGATAACTGAGGCCTTGGCATCCTGGGTGGTGAGAAACGTGGTTCCGGTATCCATCATTACTGCAGAGCCAACTAGAGACTTGTTGGAGGTACTGTGTCCCCGGTACCAAATACCATCTAGGTTCCATTTCTCTAGGCAGGCGATACCGAAAATGTACACAGACCTCAGAAAAAGAGTCACCAGTGTCCTAAAAAATGCAGCTGTACCCAATGTCCACTTAACCACGGACATGTGGACAAGTGGAGCAGGGCAGGGTCAGGACTATATGACTGTGACAGCCCACTGGGTAGATGTATGGACTCCCGCCGCAAGAACAGCAGCGGCGGCACCAGTAGCAGCATCTCGCAAACGCCAACTCTTTCCTAGGCAGGCTACGCTTTGTATCACCGGTTTCCAGAATACGCACACAGCTGAAAACCTCTTACGGCAACTGAGGAAGATCATCGCGGAATGGCTTACCCCAATTGGACTCTCCTGTGGATTTGTGGCATCGGACAACGCCAGCAATATTGTGTGTGCATTAAATATGGGCAAATTCCAGCACGTCCCATGTTTTGCACATACCTTGAATTTGGTGGTGCAGAATTTTTTAAAAAACGACAGGGGCGTGCAAGAGATGCTGTCGGTGGCCAGAAGAATTGCGGGACACTTTCGGCGTACAGGCACCACGTACAGAAGACTGGAGCACCACCAAAAACTACTGAACCTGCCCTGCCATCATCTGAAGCAAGAAGTGGTAACGAGGTGGAATTCAACCCTCTATATGCTTCAGAGGTTGGAGGAGCAGCAAAAGGCCATTCAAGCCTATACAATTGAGCACGATATAGTAGGTGGAATGCACCTGTCTCAAGCGCAGTGGAGAATGATTTCAACGTTGTGCAAGGTTCTGATGCCCTTTGAACTTGCCACACGTGAAGTCAGTTCAGACACTGCCAGCCTGAGTCAGGTCATTCCCCTCATCAGGCTTTTGCAGAAGAAGCTGGAGACATTGAAGGAGGAGCTAACACGGAGCGATTCCGCTAGGCATGTGGGACTTGTGGATGGAGCCCTTAATTCGCTTAACAAGGATTCACGGGTGGTCAATCTGTTGAAATCAGAGCACTACATTTTGGCCACCGTGCTCGATCCTAGATTTAAAGCCTACCTTGGATCTCTCTTTCCGGCAGACACAAGTCTGCTGGGGTTGAAAGACCTGCTGGTGACAAAATTGTCAAGTCAAGCGGAACGCGACCTGTCAACATCTCCTCCTTCACATTCTCCCGCAACTGGGGGTGCGAGGAAAAGGCTCAGAATTCCGAGCCCACCCGCTGGCGGTGATGCAGGGCAGTCTGGAGCGACTGCTGATGCTGACATCTGGTCCGGACAGAAGGACCTGACAACGATTACGGACATGTCGTCTACTGTCACTGCATATGATTCTCTCAACATTGATAGAATGGTGGAGGATTATATGAGTGACCGCATCCAAGTAGGCACGTCACACAGTCCGTACTTATACTGGCAGGAAAAAGAGGCAATTTGGAGGCCCTTGCACAAACTGGCTTTATTCTACCTAAGTTGCCCTCCCACAAGTGTGTACTCCGAAAGAGTGTTTAGTGCCGCCGCTCACCTTGTCAGCAATCGGCGTACGAGGTTACATCCAGAAAATGTGGAGAAGATGATGTTCATTAAAATGAATTATAATCAATTCCTCCGCGGAGACATTGACCAGCAGCAATTGCCTCCACAAAGTACACAGGGAGCTGAGATGGTGGATTCCAGTGGGGACGAATTGATAATCTGTGAGGAGGGGGATGTACACGGTGATATATCGGAGGGTGATGATGAGGTGGACATCTTGCCTCTGTAGAGCCAGTTTGTGCAAGGAGAGATTAATTGCTTCTTTTTTGGGGGGGGTCCAAACCAACCTGTCATATCAGTCACAGTCGTGTGGCAGACCCTGTCACTGAAATGATGGGTTGGTTAAAGTGTGCATGTCCTGTTTTGTTTATACAACATAAGGGTGGGTGGGAGGGCCCAAGGACAATTCCATCTTGCACCTCTTTTTTCTTTTCTTTTTCTTTGCATCATGTGCTGATTGGGGAGGGTTTTTTGGAAGGGACATCCTGCGTGACACTGCAGTGCCACTCCTAAATGGGTCCGGTGTTTGTGTCGGCCACTAGGGTCGCTAATCTTACTCACACAGTCAGCTACCTCATTGCGCCTCTTTTTTTCTTTGCGTCATGTGCTGTTTGGGGAGGGTTTTTTGGAAGGGACATCCTGCGTGACACTGCAGTGCCACTCCTAGATGGGCCCGGTGTTTGTGTCGGCCACTAGGGTCGCTAATCTTACTCACACAGCTACCTCATTGCGCCTCTTTTTTTCTTTGCGTCATGTGCTGTTTGGGGAGGGTTTTTTGGAAGGGACATCCTGCGTGACACTGCAGTGCCACTCCTAGATGGGCCCGGTGTTTGTGTCGGCCACTAGGGTCGCTAATCTTACTCACACAGCTACCTCATTGCGCCTCTTTTTTTCTTTGCGTCATGTGCTGTTTGGGGAGGGTTTTTTGGAAGGGCCATCCTGCGTGACACTGCAGTGCCACTCCTAGATGGGCCCGGTGTTTGTGTCGGCCACTAGGGTCGCTAATCTTACTCACACAGCTACCTCATTGCGCCTCTTTTTTTCTTTGCGTCATGTGCTGTTTGGGGAGGGTTTTTTGGAAGGGACATCCTGCGTGACACTGCAGTGCCACTCCTAGATGGGCCCGGTGTTTGTGTCGGCCACTAGGGTCGCTTATCTTACTCACACAGCGACCTCGGTGCAAATTTTAGGACTAAAAATAATATTGTGAGGTGTGAGGTATTCAGAATAGACTGAAAATGAGTGTAAATTATGGTTTTTGAGGTTAATAATACTTTGGGATCAAAATGACCCCCAAATTCTATGATTTAAGCTGTTTTTTAGTGTTTTTTGAAAAAAACACCCGAATCCAAAACACACCCGAATCCGACAAAAAAAATTCGGTGAGGTTTTGCCAAAACGCGTTCGAACCCAAAACACGGCCGCGGAACCGAACCCAAAACCAAAACACAAAACCCGAAAAATTTCAGGCGCTCATCTCTAATGTTTAATGTGTAAAACTACCACCAAAAATAATCCCTCTAAAATCAAAGAATTTGTTATTAATGGGAGAAGTTATCCCATAAGGGATTTTATAACATGCTGCTCAAAAAATATAATCTATGCCATACAGTGTACGTGCAACCTTGTATACGTGGGAAAAACCACAAGAAATGTAAAAACCAGACTGGCGGAACACGTATAGAACATAAAAAAGGGATTAGAATCACAGACCCTGTCAGCTCATTTCAAAGATAAACACCATTCAAAGGAATGTTTTATAAAATCCTTTTGGGGTATACAAGTCATCTCACCCCATTGGAAAACAAGAGATTTAGACCTGAGGCTCTCTAGGGCAGAGATGAAATGGATATACCAGTTAAAAACTCTTGTACCCCGAGGGCTTAATGGGGATTTTGAATTAAAACATTTCCTTTAAGTTTTTTTCTGTTTTTATCAGTTGTGTATATTTACTTTTGTTTGTTTTATAACCCTAAGGTCACCCTCTCCCGAAGAAAATGGGTCCCGTTTTCGTTTTTACTATCAGAACGAAGAGTTACTATGGAAACGTGTATAAACAGGTCGACTTCCGGGATCAGCAAAAGCATGTGCTGTTCCTGACATTCTATTTTACATCCACGGCATATAGAACTATCAGGACCGCGAGTGGAACGCAAGTTCGTCACTTCCGGTTATACCGGAAGTGACGCGTCATTATGATCAGGACCGCGAGTGGAACGCGGTGAAGCGCAAGCTCGTCATTTCCGGTTATACGGGAAGTGATGCGTTGTTTATGTTCTAGCTGGGATTTTCTTTGTTAATCCACTAGGATTCGTTAATTTTAATTTTGGCGCCCATTTGTCATCCGGGAGGGGGAGGATCTAGAGGTGTGTCCCACTGATAGTGGGGTATAAATATCCGGACTATGTTATTTACCACCATGCTTCTGATGAAGGACTCTCATAGTCCGATACGCGTTAAGCAGATGGACCTTTTGCTGTTTGGACATCTATGCTCTGTGTGAAGGTGAAAGAACTGGTTTCTCGTTGGCTTTGTGGACCGGCTGGCTCCGACTTCATGATACCGTGAGAACTACCCTTCTCCTGGGAAATTGCTATATGCTCTTGTGATTTTTAAATTTTGTAAGTGTAACCTGTAAATAAATCTTTTTGGTTTTAAAAAAAACGGTGTTGCACTAAACCTTTTTCCTTCCCTGTCTTTTGAATTATATCTTGGATGGAGGAAGTTTAAAAGGATTACTATCTATCTGTGGAGGAGGATGAGCCTTTATATCATTTAATAAATGTGAGTTCATTATCATATGTTGAAAGATGTGCCACATTCTCTAAAATAAACAGTGTTGCACTAAGAACATCACTACTTCTTTATTTGAGGTACAATTTCATCAAAGTGGATCCTTATAATAGAAAACTACAGAAGGATGATGAGCTAATATACTAATGATTACATGTGAGTGCATTATCATATACACTAAGGTGTGCCGTTTTTTGGGTGTAAAAACGTTGCACTAAGGACATTATATTTTTTTGTCTGAGGTACAAACTCAACGGAGTGAATCTTTTTGAGAACACCACAGTTTTCTGAAGAATTCCAATAAGGACTTTATACAGGAAAGATTTATTTTGTTTATTTACATTTGCGCCACTGGGTTTCTCATCTTTGTTTCCTCTCCTGTGCAGGGAGGCGGGGTTATAGAGGAGGCGGCGCTGTGCATTCTGGGAACAGTCAAAGCTTTGAGCCTGTTGGTGCCTCGGATCAAGATCCTACTCTACACCCCAATATCTATCCTTGTGGAGCCCAGTGTACCTCGCAGAAAGAGATTTAACAAAGGTAAGTTCTTACCATAAATCTCGTTTTCTGCAGCGGGGTACACTGGTATTCCACAGGGAATAACATCAGGAATGTCCTAAAGCAGTTCCTCATGGGAGGGGACGCATTGTAGCGGGTACAAGAACCCGGCGTTCAAAGGAAGCATCCTGGGAGGCGGAAATATCAAAGGCATAGAACCTGATGAACCTCTTCACTGAGGACCACATAGCCGCCTTGCACAATTGTTCAGCGGACGCGCCTTGGCGGGCCGCCCAAGAAGGTCCAACAGACCGAGTAGAATGGGCAGCAGGAGCTGGGAGACCAGCCTGTGCATAAGATTGTGCAATCACCATTCTAATCTATCTGGCCAAGGTTTGCTTATTCGCACACCAGCCACGTTTGTGAAAACCAAAAAGTACAAAAAGTGTATCTGACCTCCTGAGGGAGGCAGTCCTCTCTACGTAAATACGGAGAGCCCGTACCACATTCAAAGACCGCTCTTTGGAGGACAAACCAGAAGAGATAAAGGTCGGAGCCACAATCTCTTGGTTAAGATGAAAAGATGATACTACCTTAGGGAGATAACCAGGGCGAGTACGAAGAACTGCCCAATCACGGTGGAAATTCAGAAAGGGTGGACGACAGGACAAGGCGCCTAAGTCCAACACCGTCCTAGCATAGGCAATAGCCAGTAAAAACACGACCTTAAGTGTAAGACATTTAAGATCCACAGACTCGAGGTTCAAATGGAGAATCTTGTAGGGCATTTAAGACAACAGACATATCCCATGGAGCAACAAGAGGGACATAGGGAGGCTGAATTCGTAAAACGCCCTGGGTGAAAGTATGAACGTCAGGAATAGACGTAATTTTCCTCTGAAACCACACCGACAAAGCAGATATATGAACCTTGAGGGAGGCCAGACGAAGGCCTAAATCCAGACCTTGTTGCAGAAAAGCCAAAAGCCTAGAAGTACTGAACGAATAGGCATCATAATTCTTAGCAGCACACGATGTGAAGAGTTCCGGACCCTGTAATAAATCTGTGCAGAAGCCGGCTTGCGGGCCTTCAACATAGTTTGAATAACCGCCTCTGAGAATCCCTTGGCCCTCAGGAGTGAAGCTTCAAGAGACACACCGTCAAAACCAGTCTGGCCAGGCCTGGATAGACACAAAGGCCCTGAATGAGGAGGTCTGGGCATTGAGGAAGTAGAAGAGGACGCTCTATCGAGAGACCCTGCAGGTCTGAGAACCAATGCCGTCTGGGCCATGCTGGAGCGACTAGAAGTAGTATGCCTCTTTCTTGCTTGCACTTCCTTAGAACCCTGGGCAGGAGTGACACTGGAGGGAAAACGTATGGCAGCCGAAAGTTCCATGGAATTGCCAGTGCATCCATGAACGCTGCTTGAGGATCCCTTGTCCTTGGTCCGAAGACCGGAACCTTGCGATTTTGTGTCGAGACGAAATCAGGTCTACATCTGGTTGGCCCCACTTGTCCAATAGGAGTTGAAAGACTTCCGGATGAAGACTCCACTCTCCGGCGTGTACGTCATGACGACTGAGGAAATCCGCTTCCCAGTTGAGGACTCCAAGGATGAACACTGCCGATATTGCTGGCAGATGGCGTTCTGCCGAACAGAGGATTTCTCATACTTCCAGCATTGCCATGCGGCTTCGAGTGCCGCATTGATGATTTATGTACGCCACTGTGATGGCGTTGTCTGATTGTACTTGAACAGGCCTGTTCTGTACTAGAGGCAGGGCCAGTGTCAATGCATTGAACACTGCCCTCAATTCCAGAATGTTTATCGGGAGGAGAGATTCCTCCCTGGTCCACCGACCCTGGAAAGAGTGTTGCTCCAACACCACGCCCCAACCTCGCAGACTGGCGTCCATTATCAAGAGGACCCAGTTGGTGATCCAGAAGGGATGGCCCCTGCTCAACTGGTCCTGTAGCCACCAGCTCAGTGACAGATGAACCTTCGGAGTCAAGGAGATCATTTGAGACCTGATCCGATGAGGCAGACCGTCCCACTTGGAAAGGATTCTGCAGAGGGCGGGAATGAAATTGAGCATACTCTACCATGTCGAAAGCCGACACCATGAGGCCTAGTACTTGCATCGCAGAGTGTATCAACACTCTAGGGTGAGAGAGGAAGTATCTGATCATGTCCTGAAGTTTCAGGACTTTCTCTGGAGACAGAAACAATCTCTGGCTGTGTGTGTCCAGCAGCGCCCACAGGTGCACTACGCTCCGAGCAGGGACCAGCGAGGACTTTTTCCAGTTGATGAGCCACCCGTGGGCTTGTAGGAATTGGACGATCAGTTCCAGATGACTGAGGAGAACTTCTTAGGAGTTCGCCAGGATCAGCAAGTCGTCCAGATACGGCAGGATCCTGATTCCCTGACGACGGAGATGAACCGTCATCACGGCCATTACCTTGGTGAATATCCGAGGGGCCGTAGTCAATCCAAAAGGCAGGGCCTGGAATTGATAATGTAGGTTGCCAATAGCAGGGATAACCGTTGTGCAAAACTGGCGAGCGGGACATCTCTTGAAAGAGATTGCATACCCAGGCGTCTGAAGTGGTCTGTAACCAGGTCTGGGCGAACTGCAGAAGTCAGCCTCCCACCCTGGGGTCCCCCAGGGGGAGGCCTGCCCCGTCATGCAGCAGGCTTGTCTTGTTTGGAAGCAGGCTGACGGGAGGCCCAGGATTGTTTAGATTTAGGCTTAGTGGTTTTGGAAGCACGGGCCTGTTGCTGATACGCTTGACCCTTTGCCTTCCCTGGAGGTCGAAAGGAATGAAAGGTGGTACTCTTAGCCTTCAGAGCAGAAGGATTAGTATTTGGGAGACACGCAGACATGTCAGTAGCCAAGTCAGTTACAATCTTGTTCAGATCCTCCCCAAATAGGATGTCTCCTTTAAAAGGGAGCACCTCCAAGGTCTTTTTGGAGTCCAGGTCCACCTTCCAGGACCTCAACCACGTAATTCGACGAGCCAGGATAGACGTAGTAGATGCCTTGGCCGCCATTACCCCTGCATCAGAGGCCGCCTCCTGAATATAGTGGGAGGCTGTGGTAGTATAAGACAAATATTGTCTGGCAGTGTCAGAAAGATCCTGAGGTAGCTCATTCTCAATTGCCTGAACCCATGCTTCAATTCCTTTCGCAGCCCAGGAGACTGCCATAGTGGGTCTATGTACAGCACCTGTAAGTGAGTAAATAGACTTCAGGCATCCCTCCACACGCTTATCCGTCGGTTCCTTCAGGGAGGTGACGGTGGTGACAGGCAGAGTAGATGACACTACAAGATGGGCAACGTGAGAGTCCACCGGCGGTGGAGTTTCCCACTTGTTACTCAACTCCATAGGGATAGGATAACGAGCTAGCATCTTTTTAAACAGGGAAAATTTCTTTCCTGGAGACGACCAGGATTCCTGACGTATGTGAATTAAATGGTCAGTATGTGGTAAGACTACTTTAGCAACCTTCTGACGTTTGAACTTATCAGGTTTCTTAGACACAGTAATAGGCTCAATGTCATCATCTATTTGAAGAATTAGCTTAATGGCCTCCACTAGGTCAGGAACATCAACCTGGGTTGTAGATTCCTCATCAGAAGCAACTGTATCAGTGTCTGACGGATCAGTATATTCCCCATCCCCAACGGAAGAATCATCCGACATATCAGTGGATTGTGAGAAAGAAATAGCCCGTTTAGATGACCCCTTTGCCCTAGAGGGGTGTGGGGTAGACTTTTGTCTAACCAAAGATTGATTTAATTGTTGTAATTGGGTAGACAGAGTATCTGCCAAGGGCGGATTAACTACAGGGACAGTATGTGGCTGCAATGGCACAGGAGGTCCTACAGGGGGCGCCAGACGTGTCACAAGTGTACTCAGCATACTTGAGAACGCTGCCCAAGGTGGGTCCTCATTGGTCACAGGTGCTGCAGGTTGACTGGGTGTATGGCACTCAGGACCTGAAACAGCAGCTAAAACTTCCCCCTCAGGTAAATCCGTGGCACCAGTACTACAGGATGCAGAAGCGTCTGCGGATTTCCCGCCCTGTGTGGCAGACATTATAAGGAATGTAGCCCTAGGTCGTAACAGTACAATATAGCCAAACACAATACCTGCAAATAACCCCTATGTAATGTGACAGTAAATACAGGACACAGAACAGAGGATTTAAGTATGAGGTGACTGAAAAACACAGGAAAAATACCAAATCTCATATTCTGTGCGACACTATATATATATATATATATATATATATATATATATATATATATATATATGTGTGTGTGTGTGTATGAGACCCTGACGCACCTAGCTCCTCAGGGTACAGAATATAGTGATAGCAATATGTGATATAGGAGAATGGAATCCCACACAACAGCTACAGGCACACTCAGTTACATGCACGATGCAGAAGTTATTACATATAAACAATAAATCTGCACTGGACTAGTAAATTTAAATATTACTATGTATGAGTATAGATATAACAATGCACAGTAGATACTGGACAAGGGCGTAGCTACCATAGGTGCAGGTAGTGCAGCTGTTATGGGGCCCAGACCTGAGAGGGGCCCACCTTCCCTGTCAAAATTACATATGTTGTACTGTATACATTTTTCACTATTGGTAGATACATAGGGGCACTTACAAACTTTTACCTTGGGGGCTACAATATATCTAGTTATGCCCCTAGATCTGCTCATTGTAATGTGGTATAAAATGAACTGGAGGGCATTATACTGTTACATCATATAAACTAAAGCACTGTAATGTGGCACAATATAAAGTGGAGGCACTATAGTGTGGCATAATATGAACTGTATCATAATGTGATTTGGGGGCACTGTGTTGCATAATGTGTACAGGCAGCCGGGTGGTATTCAGTATGCCGGCAGTTGGGATCCCGGCGCCGGAATCCCGACACCCGGCATACCGACAACTATTCTCCCACTTGGGGGCCCACGACACCCCTGGAGGTAGAATAAATAGCGTGGCTTGTGCAGCGCGCCACCGTGCCCACTGCGTGGCGAGCGCAGCGAGCCCACAAGGGGCTCATTTGCGCTCACCCAGCCGCCGGCATACCACACTACACCCTTGGCAGCCCTACAATGTGATATAATGTGAATTAGAGCACTACAGTGGTTCATAAAATATACTAGCACACTACTAAGGGGCATAACATTAAGTCACTACTATGGTTCAGAAAGTGAATTAGGGCACTATTATAGGGCACACAATTAACAACTGCTGTGGAGAGGTGTCTCTCTTGAAGTATTGGGACAGGGGCCCTTCAAAATGTTGCTATGGGGCCCATTAAGTTCTGGCTACACCCCTGATACTGGATGTATATCACAGAATACTTGTACTAAACATTCAGGTAGCAGTACACTTGTTCTTAACTAACACTGTCTAAAATGACAGGTAGAATACTTAAGTGTCTGTAAAAGCACAGCGCTGATGAGGCAGGCGGCTTTACAGAGGAGACAGAGCCCTGCTGTCCCGGAGATCAGCCCAGCTAGCAGTGAAGATGGCGCCAAAATCTCAGGGAATGAGGGAGAGTGAAATGCAGCTCCAGGGCGGGAACACCAGCAGTAGATGGCGCCCAGAGCTGGGGGAGGGGCTACAGGTCAGCGCCTAATCCCCATGCTGGTGCTCACCACCGGGTATTATGGAGCCTATAACAAACTGATTTTAGTAAATCCGACCTGTGCTCCCTTGCCTTGGTGGATATAGTGGGGTACCTGTGCAGTACAGTGTCCATGCCAGCGGCGCGGCCCGTCTCCTGGGACGGCGATTTACCGGCAGGTCCCACCTTGGGGACCCTCTTACCTCCTCCCTGATGTGCAGCCACGTGATCCAGGAGTGCCTCAGTGGTGTGTGCCTGAAGTCCGGTGCACCTCCGCCGCAAGTACCAGGGAACCAGGCCGCGGGACTATGCAGCGCTGCTGGGGGAGGTGATGGGGCAGCAGCACAGAATGTCAGACTGACATAAATAATCTTCTTAAAAAGCTCTTTTCAGGGCTGCCTAGCGCAGCCCTCCCTGTTAGCTGTCTGCACTGCAGGCACCAACTTACAAACTGAGCTCCAGTGCCTGGAGGCGGGGATATAGAGGAGGCAGTGCAATGCATCCTGGGAACAGTCAAAGCTTTAGCCTGTTGGTGCCTCGGATCAAGATCCAACTCTACACCCCGATGTTATTCCCTGTGGAATACCAGTGTACCCCGCTGCAGAAACCTAATTTTTGTCACAGTTGAGTGATTATCAGGCGACTGTATGTGCGTCTAAGTCACGTTCCGCGATGGTCTTGCACTGACGTTCACAGAGAGGATTTATTTGCAAAGTGATTGACAATCTGGGAGAGTTTGGGGAAGGTAACAGGAAGCGGCAGCAAAAACGTGTGTTCAGACAGTTTTTGGGGCGTGTCTCAGCCTGCGACTGCAGTCCCGAATGCAGTAACAGTGGCTCTGGTGTCTCTCACTTCCTGCGGCCATGCTGTCCAACCATAGGGCAAGCGACTCTGCTTCCTTGCATCTTCGCAAAGCCGTTGGTGGGCGTCTCAATACAAATACAGGTGGCTGCGTCGTCTGCATATTCTCGCACAGTGGCTGCACACACATTCACAGCTGTACAACTCTGAATTAGGCCCATAGTACAGCTTTTATCCGGAGTGCAGCTTGTAGTAGCTTTTTCCGCAATGTCAGAGTATGTGCAGATTGCTGGGACCCCCGTCTGCTGTTTATACAAAGAGGACGTGAGGTTTACAGAAGCATAAGAGGGGGATGTACTGTGACGCTTGTCTTACGGGAAGTGCAGAGAAGAGGATGTACGTACAGTAGTGTCTGCATTGCACCAAGCCCATAACGCCAAGTGGTGAGCGCCGTACAGTAAACACTGAATTCATTCCTCTCCGCTCTGCAATCATTTCATGGGTCTGTTATTCTGCAGCGTGTCCTGTAACATGTGATGTACTAACCCTGTCTCCAGCCGCCCAGGGTCACAACAGAGCACACTGTAAGACGGCCACACAGGGACCTCAGGAGGGCCGTACTAGGGACAATCAGATTGGGGGTTTTGGAGATTTCCCCACCAGGGCTCGGAAATATAAGAATTTCAGCACATGAAACCAGACGGGAGGTAATTTCTGCATTACACAGAATTACACTGTAGAGGAAACATCACAGACCTGGTCGCAGTAAAATGTTACAAATTAGTATTCTGATGAAAGATTCCAGCATACTGTATGTACCTGCAATAACAGAATAAGAGGGAGTAAAACATACCACCTCATTGTGAGCCGCACGCAGCGTCTATTGGCGGACGCCCATCTGCGACTGTATGCAAATGCTGATACAGACTCCTCCCCTTGTGTATATCTGTGTGGCTGAATATGCAACAACTGTGACACCCACACTTAGCGTCCATGTGCGTCTAAACTTGTACCAGCCTTATGGGAGGTGCAGCCCCCCCATCTGACCATGGCCTCTTATGTCTGCGGTTGCGCGTCTGGGAACAGTCGCCGTTTCCCAAAATGTAAGCATGTCACCTCCAATTTGCGGGAGTGACGTGGCCAGGATCTCTGTCGGAGGACCGAGATTTTCTGGACACTTTGTAGGAACTGCGTCGGCCGGCTTGTGTGACTCCACGGATCACTCAGCCGGCCGATGATGTCGCAGGTGATCTGCTGCTGCACCTACTTATATCAGACGCCTCCGGCTGCATTACCATACTAGTGCGTCACTGCTGCTTCCAAGTACTGTAACAAGAAGTGACGCAATCTCCAACCGCAACTGAATCATTAATAATAACCAGGCCCGTTATAACAATAAAATACTCATGAGATCTGTTACTGTAGTATAAACCATACACACAAATAAAATAATGATTTTCTTTACATTCTCCCCACCCCCACTTCTCCTGCCCACACATATACTGTAGTGTCTCCACATCAGGGGCTGTATCTCTATAGCGTGACACTGGAACACGGATATGATGTGTCTCTGTGTTTCACTTCATTGTGGTTTTACTTCTGGTTCCTATAACCTGTTTTTTTTTTTAACATCTGATAATAACTGACACACAGACAGCGCTCACACAGTGACTTACCCTGGGGTATTTGTGGGGATGCTGAGGGGTATGCTGAGGGGTTACTCAGGGGTATGCATTGGGGTTACTCAAGGGTACCAGCACTATTATTTTGGGTCTCGTTTTTAACTAGCTGAATACCCGTGCTTCACTACGGAATTTCAAGTATTTCCTTGCGTATAACTGTAATTTTGAAGCACTTCCTGGTAAACTAATTAGACTTACAACAGGACATGCTCCGTCCACCACTGCCAATCTCTGTCAGGCCGCACCTCTGGACGGGCCTTCCCCGGATTGATGCTTTCAAAAGGCTAGCGCTGAGGAGAATAATCCGCCTCCTTCTCTGCCCTGTCCCGCCTCTGATGCTGCCCTGCTCAGTGCGGTAAATGCTGGGACGACAGGCCAAGCTCCGCCCACTGTATGTCGCCGAACAGTGTTTTACTGTGTAAAATGGGGCTCTGCCTGCCGTACTGAGTAAAATGGGGCTCTTCCTGCCGTACTGTGTTAAAGGGGGCTCTGCCTGCCGTACTGTGTAAAATGGGGGCTCTGCCTGCCGTACTGTGTAAAATGGGGACTCTGCCTGCCGTACTGTGTAAAATGGGGACTCTGCCTGCCGTACTGTGTAAAATGGGGACTCTGCCTGCCGTACTGTGTAAAATGGGGACTCTGCCTGCCGTACTGTGTAAAATGGGGACTCTGCCTGCCGTACTGTGTAAAATGGGGGCTCTGCCTGCCGTACTGTGTAAAATGGGGCTCTGCCTGCCGTACTGTGTAAAATGGGGCTCTTCCTGCCGTACTGTGTAAAAGGGGGCTCTGCCTGCCGTACTGTGTAAAATGGGGGCTCTGCCTGCCGTACTGTGTAAAATGGGGACTCTGCCTGCCGTACTGTGTAAAATGGGGACTCTGCCTGCCGTACTGTGTAAAATGGTGACTCTGCCTGCCGTACTGTGTAAAATGGGGGCTCTGCCTGCCGTACTGTGTAAAATGGGGGCTCTGCCTGCCGTACTGTGTAAAATGGGGCTCTGCCTGCCGTACTGTGTAAAATGGGGACTCTGCCTGCCGTACTGTGTAAAATGGGGGCTCTGCCTGCCGTACTGTGCAAAAGGGGGCTCTGCCTGCCGTACTGTGTAAAAGGGGGCTCTACCTGGCATAATGCCTGATAGGGGCTCTACCTGGTGTACTGGAGGTCATTCCGAGTTGTTCGCTCGCAAGGCGATTTTAGCAGAGTTGCTCACGCTAAGCCGCCGCCTACTGGGAGTGAATCTTAGCATCTTAAAATTGCGAACGACGTATTCGCAATATTGCGATTACACACCTCGTAGCAGTTTCTGAGTAGCTCCAGACTTACTCGGCATCTGCGATCAGTTCAGTGCTTGTCGCTCCTGGTTTGACGTCACAAACACACCCAGCGTTCGCCCAGACACTCCTCCGTTCCTCCGGCCACTCCTGCGTTTTTTCCGGAAACGGTAGCGTTTTTTCCCACACGCCCATAAAACGGCCCGCTTCCGCCCAGTAACACCCATTTCCTGTCAATCACATTACGATCGCCTGAACGATGAAAAAGCCGTGAGTAAAATTACTAAGTGCATAGCAAATTTACTTGGCGCAGTCGCAGTGCGGACATTGCGCATGCGCATTAAGCGAAAAATCGCTGCGATGCGATGAAATTTACCGAGCGAACAACTCGGAATGAGGGCCCCTGTGTGTAAGTGGTGCTACTTTGCGGCATCATTAGAATAATGGAGATTAGTGTGCAGCGTAATATGAATTGGTATTATTTTGTGACCACGCCCCTTCCCCCCTAAATTTTTGTCACTGGTCCTATTTTAAATATGGGGGGGACGCCGATGCTGTTTCTTACACACAGCGCTAAAATGTATGGACACATGAGGAGAGTGACAGACAAAGGAAAGCAGAAGGGACACATAGAAGACCTAAGAGAGGTTAGCAAAGGTTGTTCAACATATACATTGTGAACCAAATTCAAAATTAGGAGGGGGAGGACACTGCTGTGGGCATTGTGTGTGTAAGTGGCTCTGCTATTGTGGACATTGTGTGTGTAAAGGGCATAGTGGGGCGGGCAATGTGAATAAGATTGTGCTACTGTGAAGCATTATTTTGAATTGGTGGTACTTTTGTGTGGCCACGCCCCTTCCTTGTGAGGCCACACCCCTTTATGCGGCGCGCGCGCCTTCGACGCGCACTAAGCAGATGCGATTGCGGGCGAGGTGAGTCCCCCCCCCTCTCCAGGACCACTTTAAGCCCTGGCTTTAGGGCTCCTCCTTTGAGGTAAAAAAGTAAAGATTTTCGCACAGCACTTAATGTCACTGGGAGAGCTGTCGGTGCCCTTTACACAGCAGATAAGCAGTTGCTGACTATCAAGCTTTTCTTTAATGCATTTAGGAGTCAAAATATCTATGTCTCTGTTCCTCCTATTGCTCTCTGGGAGGTTCGGCAATGTTTAGTTAAAGTGACAGGTTACCCTCTGATAACTGAGACACCTTTGTTTAGGGGTGCCAGTTGATGCGGCTCCCCTATTTGAATAATGGAGTGTTCTGTAAATGCCACTGTAAGGAAGTCCAGGAACAGAGCATTGTGTCCTCCCACCTCCGCGACTTGGTATCGCGGTCGCCATGCATTCTTTGTAGCCCCGGCTGTCTTAACTGTCCTCTGTGAAGGGGGAATTATCTCACCCCTTTTAACCCTTTTGTGGGTGGAATTTAGAAAAATCCCTTCTTAGTGGATGCCTACGTCACAAAAGCAAGCTACTGTCCACATTTCAAGTTCTTAGTCCTTAAGGTTCAGGACATTTGTGAAGAGTCAGTGGTATTTGCCTTTTATATATACTGTATATAGATTCCAGAAACAGGAAAAAAAATCTGTGAAATAATTTCAGAAATCAGTATAAGAGAACCTGCACCCATCACTGTGTATTAGAGGCTGCAACAGCACTGTGTGTTAGAGGCTGCACCCATCACTGTGTATTAGAGGCTGCACCCATCACTGTGTATTAGAGGCTGCAACAGCACTGTGTGTTAGAGGCTGCACCCATCACTGTGTATTAGAGGCTGCAACAGCACTGTGTGTTAGAGGCTGCACCCATCACTGTGTATTACAGACCCTGCACCCATCACTGTGTATTAGCGGCGCTGCACCCATCACTGTGTATTAGAGGCTGCACCAGCACTGTGTATTAGAGGCTACACCCATCACTGTGTATTAGAGGCTACCCCATCACTGTGTATTACAGACCCTGCACCCATCACTGTGTATTAGAGGCTGCACCCATCACTGTGTATTACAGACCCTGCACCCATCACTGTGTATTGGCGGCGCTGCACCCATCACTGTATACTAGAGGCTGAACCCATCACTGTGTATTACAGACCCTGCACCCATCACTGTGTATTAGCGGCTCTGCACCCATCACACTGTATTAGAGGCTGCACCCATCACTGTGTATTACAGACCTGCACCCATCACTGTGTATTAGAGGCTGCACCCATCACTGTGTATTACAGACCCTGCACCCATCACTGTGTATTAGCGACGCTGCACCCATCACAGTTTATTAGAGGCTACACCCATCACTGTGTATTAGAGGCTGCACCCATCACTGTGTATTACAGACCGTGCACCCATCACTGTGTATTAGCGGCGCTGCACCCATCACTGTGTATTAGAGGCTGCACCCATCACTGTGTATTAGCGGCGCTGCACCCATCACTGTGTATTAGAGGCTGCACCCATCACTGTGTATTAGAGGCTGCACCCAGCACTGTGTATTAGAGACCCTGCACCCATCACTGTGTATTAGCGGCGCTGCACCCATCACTGTATATTAGAGGCTGCACCAGCACTGTGTATTACAGACCCTGCACCCATCACTGTGTATTAGAGGCTGCACCCAGCACTGTGTATTAGAGACCCTGCACCCATCACTGTGTATTAGAGGCTGCACCAGCACTGTGTATTACAGACCCTGCACCCATCACTGTGTATTAGCGGCGCTGCACCCATCACTGTGTATTAGAGGCTGCACCCATCACTGTGTATTACAGACCCTGCACCCATCACTGTGTATTAGCAGAGCTGCACCCATCACTGTGTATTAGTGGCGCTGCACCCATCACTGTGTATTAGAGACCCTACACCCATCACTGTGTATTAGCGGCGCTGCACCCTGTAATTAGGGGATCCGGATTGAAAGTCGACAGTAACTAGGTCGACCACTATTGGTCGACAGTAACTAGGTCGACAGGGTGTCTAGGTCGACAGGGTATTTAAGTCGACATGTTCTAGGTCGACAGGTCAAAAGGTCGACATGAGTTTTTCACAATTTTTTTTCTTTTTTTGAACCTTTTCATACTTAACGATCCACGTGGACTACGATTGGAACGGTAATCTGTGCCGAGCGAAGCTGTAGCGGAGCGAAGGCACCATGCCCGAAGCATGGCGAGTGAACGCGGTGCACTAATTGGAGTTCCCGGTCACTCTACGAAGGAAACGACACCAAAATAACATTAAAAACTCATGTCGACCTTTTGACCTGTCGACATAGAACATGTCGACCTAAAGACCCTGTCGACCTAGACACCCTGTCGACCTAGTTACTGTCGACCAATAGTGGTCGACCTAGACATTGTCGACTTTCAATACAACACCCGTGTATTAGAGGCTGCACCAGCACTGTGTATTAGAGGCTACACCCATCACTGTGTATTACAGACCCTGCACCCATCACTGTATTAGCGGAGCTGCACCCATCACTGTGTATTGGAGACCCTGCACACATCACTGTGTAATAGAGGCGCAGCACCCATAACTGTGTATTACACTCACTGCACCCATCACTGGGGGTCATTCTGACCCGTTCGCATGCAGCAGTTCTTCACTGCGGTGCGAACGGGTTGGAACTACGCATGCGTGGCGTACGCCCTGCACACGTGCGTCGTTGCCCGGCAAGGCAACGACCCGCACAACGAATAAAGAAGACGCGGCGCCGATCGCATGAAGATTGACAGCGAAGAGGCGTTCCGGGGCGGATACTCACCGTTGGATGACGTTTTCGGGGAGTGGTCATCCGAACGCAGGCGTGTCCAGGTAAATGGAGGGCGGATGTCTGACTTCAAAGCCGGGAGGAACGTCGCTGGATCCGACGCACAGGGTAAGTAGCTCCAGCCTTACTCCTACTGTAGGTTGCTGAAAACTATTTTTTGCTTAGCAGGGCTGCACAAGCGATCGCATCCCTGCTAAGCTAAAATACACTCCCCCATGGGTGGGGACTAGTTGATCACACCAGCAGCAAAAAGTTGCTGGCTGCGATCAACTCGGAATGAACCCCATTGTGTATTAGCTGCGCTGCACCCATCACTGTGTATTAGAGACCCTGCACCCATCACTGTGTATTACAGACCATGCACCCATCACTGTGTATTAGAGGCACTGCACCTAGCACAGTGTATTAGAGGTTGCACCCATCACTGTGTATTACAGACCATGCACCCATCACTGTGTATTAAAGACCCTGCACCTATCACTGTGTATTAGAGACTCTGCACCCATCACTGTGTATTAAAGACCCTGCACCTATCACTGTGTATTAGTGGCGCTGCACCCATCACTGTGTATTAGAGACCCTGCACCCATCACTGTGTATTAGAGACCCTGCACCCATCACTGTGTATTAGAGACCCTGTACCCATCACTGTGTATTAGAGGCGCTGCACCCATCACTGTGTATTAGAGACCCTGCACCCATCACTGTGTATTACAGACCATGCACCCATCACTGTGTATTAGAGGCACTGCACCTAGCACAGTGTATTAGAGGTTGCACCCATCACTGTGTATTACAGACCATGCACCCATCACTGTGTATTAAAGACCCTGCATCTAGCACTGTGTATTAAAGACCCTGCACCTATCACTGTGTATTAGAGACCCTGCACCCATCACTGTGTATTAGAGGCGCTGCACCCATCACTGTGTATTAGAGGCACTGCACTTATCACTGTGTATTAGAGGCACTGCACTTATCACTGTGTATTACACACACTGCACCCATAACTGTGTATTAGAGGCACTGCACTTATCACTGTGTATTACACACACTGCACCCATCACTGTGTATTAGAGGCTGCACTCATCACTGTGTATTAGAGACCCTGCACCCATCACTGTGTATTGGAGACCCTGCACTCATCACTGTGTATTAGAGGCGCTGCACCCATCATTGTGTATTACACACACTGCACCCATCACTGTGTATTACACACACTGCACCCATCACTGTGTATTAGAGGCTGCACTCATCACTGTGTATTACAGACCCTGCACCCATCACTGTGTATTAAAGACCCTGCACCTATCACTGTGTATTAGTGGCGCTGCACCCATCACTGTGTATTACAGACCCTGCACCCATCACTGTATATTAGCGGCGCTGCAACCATCACTGTGTATTACAGACACTGCACCCATCACTGTGTATTACAGACACTGCACCCATCACTGTGTATTACAGACACTGCACCCATCACTGTGTATTAGCAGCGCTGCAACCATCACTGTGTATTAGCGGCGCTGCACCCATCACAGTGTATTATAGACACTGCACCCATCACTGTGTATTACAGACACTGCACCCATCACTGTTTATTAGCGGCGCTGCAACCATCACTGTGTATTAGCGGCGCTGCAACCATCACTGTGTATTAGCGGCGCTGCACCCATCACTGTGTATTAGAGGTGCTGCACCTGTCGAAGTCAAAAATATTACATACACAGCAAATACAAATTCCAAACAGATGGGTCTCTGTGCGTGCGCATACACGCAGCGTACACAGCTATATATGGTAGCATACGCATTCACACAGACAAGCCACAAAGATATATTCAACACATATTTAATACAACACATAAATTAAATATGTCAAGCACCAGACATTATAATGTATTTATATAAGAGAGTTATAACATCAGATATATATGTATTATTGGAACGGAACAAGATAAACATGTCATGCTTGGTGTCAAAATGATCAGGGGAATGAGTGTGTTAATTTGATAGCAATGCGTAGATTTTAGCACATTGCAACAATTAGTTATGGTTAAATGTATGAATATGAAGCCACAATTCTAAAGTGAACAAAGAACTTTCTGGAAGACAGCATGGCTAACCCCTCTTCAAGGCTGGACGTTGCTTGCATATGTACTGAACAATAACACATCATGAATGAGAGATTTCCCTCCCCTGGACCAATAACAGAAGACTCAGTCCCATACATGTACTTTCCCCAATACACAGTATATAGGTATTTCCCCTGACCCAAGAAGTTCTGTTTTCTGTTTGTTTTTGTTGCTGTTGGGGCAGATTCAAAGATGGAGCGGACTGTGCATTGAGGGACACGGTGAAGTATGCTGGCTGTAATTGATCCTTATGTAACTACAACTGCTTCTTGTGTAATTGTAACACTGTAACCATATATATACTGTACATGTGTTATATTGTATGCATACCCTTTTAATATCAAATATATACACCTCTGAGCGTTGGACCTCAGCTGACAATGTGTGCGAGTACTTGTTTTCTCTCAAGGGATGTAGTGTTTGCGACGTACAGCGCACTTTTATTGTATATGGTAATAAGATGCGCCATGCGTCCGCAGCATATATTAACGCTGGCATTTAAAAAATTTATTAGAAGTAATCTGTATTACACACACTGCACCCATCACTGTGTATTAGTGGCGCTGCAACCATCACTGTGTATTACAGACACTGCACCCATCACTGTGTATTACAGACACTGCACCCATCACTGTTTATTAGCGGCGCTGCACCCATGGCTGTGTATTAGATACCCTGCAGTCATCACTGTGTATTAGAGACGCTACACCCATCACTGTGTATTAGAGGCGCTGCACCCATCACTGTGTATTACACACTGTGGCCGGAGAGACCAACCAGCCACACGTGTAATGGCGGCTGCGGCACTGAAGGGGTTAACCCCTAGTGCCCTGCGCCCTTAACAGGACAATGGGCGCTTGGCGCCACTTTAAAACTGTGCACTGGTGCTAAGCGCCATCTTTAAATGTAGTGTGGGTGCTAGGCACCGGGTATTTAAAAATATATTTAATACTGTGTTTTCACCAATGTTATATTTAAGGCAATAGGCACAGTTGTAAGATTGCACATTTACATTGCATGCAAATGCCAGCACTTAGAAGGAATGTGTAAGCTGTGTTGGTTTTAAAATGCATTTACGTTTGTGGACAAATGGCTTGGAAGCTTCTCACCTAGGAATTGAGATGCTGATGACCCTGGCACCTGGAAAGGGGTGTATGGACAAGCCATTTCTTTGAGATTGAGATGTGTCTCTGTGTAACTTTATAGACACATGCAAGTGAGAGGATTTGTTGCTGTCTTCTCTGAATATTGTGTGAACTGGGTTTGCATGGAGATGTTAGAGGAGACAGGAACATGTTAATCAGATTGTGTTTCACAAATGCAAACTAGTGGGTTTCATTCAACAACAGTTTGATGTAAGATTTCTTAGGCTGCATTATGTGTGATGCAGATTATGTTTAATTTACAGTATAAGAACGTTGTCTATGGGTGAGAGGGTGAATGCAATTGAAATGCAAGTTACATTTACATTTGTGAAAGAGACAGGAAGATGATAATCAGATTGTGTTTGGGATAGCACACTGGTTTGGTTATATATGAAGAGGAGCAGGAATGTACGTTATCTAATTCTTAACTTTTGAAATGTAAACTTGTATTTCTTTATATTTTCTGCGATAACCTGATTGGTTGGAGAAGACAGGGAGGGCTAACCCCCCTGTGATACTGTGTGGAAAATTGACATAAAAAGGAGACCTGCGTGCCTCCAGAGTTGTAGTAGTACCATCTTATTCTGCTGGAACATCTTGCTGTATGCTGTTGCCCCTAGCAATAGGGAAGAGTTCTCTTTAGAACTATTGAGCCAATAAAACATCATTGCCTCAAGAAGATTGCTTCATCTTGTGACCTACAGGGTTAGGCCAAACCTAGCCCCGTCCTCCGGCTGTCCAGGGAAGCACCTAACGTCTCCAAGTTCCGCCTTCCGCCAGCTACCGGTAGAGGCCTAGCAAGTGGCTAGTGGGGATTCGTCAGCACCACACAGGTGTGATAAGGCAGTGCGTCGGCACATACAGAGCAGAACCGTGGTTCCAAACGCCACGGCAGGTTAGGAGTTTGGTGGTGGCAGCGAGAACCCGCCCACAGCGTAGTGGGTGGAGTCAGTAACAGGCGGTTACTGACGGTAAGCGGGAATCCCCTATGTGGTCAGGCCTCGTGCGGCTTGACCTTCCATTTTGTGCGCAGTCAACGGGACGCGAAAGCGGCGAGTGCTTTCGTACGGTACCGTCCTGTCACACACACACTGCACCCATCACTGTGTATTAGCGGCGCTGAACCCATCACTGTGTACTAAAGACCCTGCACTCATCACTGTGTATTAGAGACGCTGCACCCATCACTGTGTATTAGAGGCTCTGCACCCATCACTGTGTATTACACACACTGCACCCATCACTGTGTATTACAGACACTGCACCAATCACTGTGTATTAGCGGTGTTGCACCCATCACTGTATATTAGAGACCCTGCACCCATCACTGTGTATTACAGATCCTGCACCCATCACTGTATATTAGCGGCGCTGCAACCATCACTGTGTATTACAGACACTGCCCCCATCACTGTGTATTAGAGACCCTGCACCCATCACTGTGTATTACAGACACTGCACCCATCCCTGTGTATTACACACACTGCACCCATCACTGTGTATTAGAGGCTGCACCTATCACTGTGTATTAGAGACCCTGCACCCATCACTGTGTATTAGAGACCCTGCACCCATCACTGTGTATTACAGACACTGCACCCTTCACTGTGTATTAGAGGCACTGCACCCATCCCTGTGTATTACACACACTGCACCCATCACTGTGTATTAGAGACCCTGCACCCATCCCTATGTATTACACACACTGCACCCATCACTGTGTATTAGAGACACTGCACCCATCACTGTGTATTAGAGGCTGCAATCATCACTGTGTATTAGAGACCCTGCAACCATCACTGTGTATTAGAGGCTGCACCCATCACTGTGTATTACACACGCTGCACCCATCACTGTGTATTAGCTGCGCTGCATCCATCACTGTGTATTAGAGGCTGCACCCATCACTGTGTATTACAGACCCTGCACCCATCCCTGTGTATTAGAGGCGCTGCACCCATCACTGTGTATTAGAGGCTGCACCCAGCACTGTGTATTAGAGACTGCACCATCACTGTGTATTAGAGGCTGCACCCAGCACTGTGTATTACAGGCTGCACCCATCGCTGTGTATTACACACGCTGCACCCATCACTGTGTATTAGAGGCTGCACCCATCACTGTTTATTACAGATCCTGCACCCATCGCTGTGTATTAGAGACGCTGCACCCAGAACTGTGTATTAGAGGCTGCACCCATCACTGTGTATTACAGGCCCTGCACCCATCACTGTGTATTAGAGTCGCTGCACCCATCACTATGCACTATCACTGTGTATTAGAGGCTGCACCCATCCCTTTGTATTAGAATTAGAAGCTGCACCCAGCACTGTGTATTAGAGGCTGCACCCAGCACAGTGTATTACAGACACTGCACCCATCACTGTGTATTAGAGGCGCTGCACCCAGCACAGTGTATTAGAGGCTGCACCATCACTGTGTATTAGAGGCTGCACCAAAACTGTGTATTACAGGCTTCACTCGTCACTGTGTATTAGAGGCACTGCACCCAGCACTGTGTATTAGAGGCTGCACCCAGCACTGTGTATTAGAGGCTGCACCCAACACTGTGTATTAGAGGCACTGACTGCACCCAGCACTGTGTATTAGAGACACTGCACCCAGCACTGTGTATTAGAGGCACTGACTGCACCCAGCACTGTGTATTAGAGGCTGCACTCAGCACTGTGTATTAGAGGCACTGCACCCATCACTGTGTATTAGAGGCACTGACTGCACCCAGCACTGTGTATTAGAGGCACTTCACCCAGCACTGTGTATTAGAGGCACTGCACCCAGCACTGTGTATTAGAGGCACTGACTGCACCCAGCACTGTGTATTAGAGGCACTGCACCCAGCACTGTGTATTAGAGGCACTGACTGCACCCAGCACTGTGTATTAGAGGCTGCACCCAGCACTGTGTATTAGAAGAATTAGATACAATAATCCGGTCCCGGCTGTCCGATCCCCCGCCTCCTCCGCCCGCCTCTACCCAACCCCCTGAGCTCAGCTCCGGAACATCGCACCTTGCCGTCCCCTGGAGTCTGGACCATGTGCTGCTGCTGCTCCCCATCCAGGCGCTGCCGGGTGCCGGTCACCCTGTTCCTGCTCATAACCTACTTCTGTTACCTGCTGCTGGGGGCCACCGTCTTCTGGGCCCTGGAGAGCGGGGCTGAGCACGACCTGACCCTCAGCTTCCAGCATGAGAAGTGGGAGCTGCTGAGGAACCACACCTGCATGGACAACCGGAGCCTGGAGCAGCTCATCACGGTGAGAGCCCGGGAGTCCATGATATACACATACTTACTAACAGTATACAGGACAAGAGGTGCATTATATACACACACTGACTGTACACTACAGGGGTCCATTATATACACCACACTGACAGTACACTACTACAGGGGGTCCATTATACACACACACTGACTGTACACTACAGGGGGTCCATTATATACACACACTGACTGTACACTACAGGGGTCCATTATATACACACACACTGACAGTACACTACAGGGGGTACATTATACACACACACTGACTGTACACTACAGGGGGTCCATTATATACACACACTGACTATACACTACATGGGGTCCATTATATACACACACTGACAGTACACTACAGGGGGTCCATTATATACACACACTGACAGTACACTACAGGGGGTCCATTATATACACACACTGACGGTACACTACAGGGGGTCCATTATATACACACACTGACGGTACACTACAGGGGGTCCATTATATACACACACTGACGGTACACTACAGGGGGTCCATTATATACACACACTGACGGTACACTACAGGGGGTCCATTATATACACACACTGACTACACTACAGGGGGTCCATTATATACACACACTGACTGTACACTACAGGGGGTCCATTATATACACACACTGACAGTACACTACAGGGGGTCCATTATATACACACACTGACTACACTACAAGGGGTCCATTATATACACACACTGACTGTACACTACAGGGGGTCCATTCTATACACACACACTGACTGTACACTACAGGGAGTCCATTATATACATACACTGACTGTACACTACAGGGGGGCCATTATATACACACACTGACTGTACACTACATGGGGTCCATTATATACACACACTGACTGTACACTACAGAGGGTCCATTATATACACACACACACACACACACACACACACACACACACACACACACACACACACACACTGACTGTACACTACAGGGAGTCCATTATATACATACACTGACTGTACACTACAGGGGGGCCATTATATACACACACTGACTGTACACTACATGGGGTCCATTATATACACACACTGACTGTACACTACAGGCGGTTTATTATATACACACACTGACTGTACACTACAGAGGGTCCATTATATACACATACTGACCAGTATACAGGAGGTACATTTTATATACACATTACACTACAGGGGGTCCATTATATACACACACTGACAGTACACTACAGGGGGTACATTATATACACACACTGACTACACTACAGGGGGGTCCATTATATACACACACTGACTGTACACTACAGAGGGTACATTATATACACACACTGACTACACTACAGGGGGGTCAATTATATACACACACTGACTGTACACTACAGGGTCCATTATATACACACACTGACTGTACACTACAGAGGGTACATTATATACACACACTGACTGTACACTACAGGGGGTCCATTATATACTCACACTGACACTGTACAGGAGCCCATTATATACTCACACTGACACTGTACAGGGGCCCATTATATACTCACACTGACACTGTACGGGGGCCCATTATATACTCACACTGACACTGTACAGGGGCCCATTATATACTCACACTGTACAGGGGCCCATTATATACTCACACTGTACAGGGGCCCATTATATACTCACACTGACACCGTACAGGGGCCCATTATATACTCACACTGACACTGTACAGGGGCCCATTATATACTCACACTGACACTGTACAGGGGCCCATTATATACTCACACTGACACCGTACAGGGGCCCATTATATACTCACACTGACACTGTACAGGGGCCCATTATATACTCACACTGACACCGTACGGGGGCCCATTATATACTCACACTGTACAGGGGCCCATTATATACTCACACTGACACTGTACAGGAGCCCATTATATACTCACACTAACACTGTACAGGGGCCCATTATATACTCACACTGACATTGTACAGGGAGCCCATTATATACTCACACTAACACTGTACAGGGGCCCATTATATACTCACACTGTACAGGGAACCATTATATACTCACACTGACACTGTGCAGGGGCCCATTATATACTCACTCTGACACCGTACGGGGGCCCATTATATAATCACACTATACAGGGGCCCATTATATACTCACACTGACACTGTACAGGGGCCATTATATACTGACACTGTACAGGGGCCCATTATATACTCACACTGACACTGTACAGGGGCCCATTATATACTCACACTCTCACCGTACAGGGGCCCATTATATACTCACACTGTACAGGGGCCCATTATATACTCACACTGACACTGTACAGGAGCCCATTATATACTCCCACTAACACTGTACAGGGGCCCATTATATACTCACACTGACACTGTACAGGGGCCCATTATATACTCACACTGACACCGTACAGGGACCCATAATATACTCACACTGACACCGTACGGGGGCCCATTATATACTCACACTGTACAGGGGCCCATTATATACTCACACTGACACTGTACAGGGGCCATTATATACTGACACTGTACAGGGGCCCATTATATACTCACACTGACACTGTACAGGGGCCCATTATATACTCACACTGACACTGTACAGGGGCCCATTATATACTCACACTGACACTGTACAGGGGCCCATTATATACTCACACTGATACTGTACAGGGGCCCATTATATACTCACACTGACACTGTACAGGGGCCCCTTATATACGCACACTGACACTGTACAGGGGCCCATTATATACTCACACTGACACTGTACAGGAGCCCATTATATACTCACACTAACACTGTACAGGGGCCCATTATATACTCACACTGACACTGTACATGGAACCATTATATACTCACACTGTACATGGAACCATTATATACTCACACTGTACAGGGGCCCATTATATACTCACACTGTACAGGGGCCCATTATATACTCACACTGTACAGGGGCCCATTATATACTCACACTGTACAGGGGCCCATTATATACTCACACTGTACAGGGGCCCATTATATACACACACTGTACAGGGGCCCATTATATACTCACACTGTACAGGGACCCATTATATACTCAAACTGACACTGTACAGGGGCCCATTATATACTCACACTGTCACCGTACAGGGGCCCATTATATACTCACACTGACACTGTACAGGGGCCCATTATATACTCACACTGACACTGTACAGGGGCCCATTATATACTCACACTGACACCGTACAGGGGCCCATTATATACTCACACTGACACTGTACAGGTGCCCATTATATACTCACACTGACACTGTACAGGGGCCCATTATATACTCACACTGTACAGGGGCCCATTATATACTCACACTGACACTGTACAGGGGCCCATTATATACTCACACTGACACTGTACAGGAGCCCATTATATACTCGCACTAACACTGTACAGGGGCCCATTATATACTCACACTGACACTGTACAGGGGCCCATTATATACTCACACTGTACAGGGGCCCATTATATACTCACACTGACACTGTACAGGAGCCCATTATATACTCCCATTAACACTGTACAGGGGCCCATTATATACTCACACTAACACTGTACAGGAGCCCATTATATACTCACACTGACACTGTACAGGGGCCCATTATATACTCACACTGACACTGTACAGGGGCCCATTATATACTCACACTGACACCGTACAGGGGCCCATTATATACTCACACTGACACCGTACAGGGGCCCATTATATACTCACACTGACACTGTACAGGGGCCATTATATACTGACACTGTACAGGGGCCCATTATATACTCACACTGACACTGTACAGGGGCCCATTATATACTCACACTGACACTGTACAGGGGCCCATCATATACTCACACTCTCACCGTACAGGGGCCCATTATATACTCACACTGTACAGGGGCCCATTATATACTCACACTGACACTGTACAGGAGCCCATTATATACTCCCATTAACACTGTACAGGGGCCCATTATATACTCACACTGACACTGTACAGGGGCCCATTATATACTCACACTGACACCGTACAGGGGCCCATTATATACTCACACTGACACTGTACAGGAGCCCATTATATACTCACACTAACACTGTACAGGGGCCCATTATATACTCACACTGACACTGTACAGGGAACCATTATATACTCACACTGACACTGTGCAGGGGCCCATTATATACTCACTCTGACACCGTACGGGTCCCATTATATAATCACACTATACAGGGGCCCATTATATACTCACACTGACACTGTACAGGGGCCATTATATACTGACACTGTACAGGGGCCCATTATATACTCACACTGACACTGTACAGGGGCCCATTATATACTCACACTCTCACCGTACAGGGGCCCATTATATACTCACACTGTACAGGGGCCCATTATATACTCACACTGACACTGTACAGGAGCCCATTATATACTCCCACTAACACTGTACAGGGGCCCATTATATACTCACACTGACACTGTACAGGGAACCATTATATACTCACACTGACACTGTACAGGGGCCCATTATATACTCACACTGACACCGTACAGGGGCCCATAATATACTCACACTGACACCGTACGGGGGCCCATTATATACTCACACTGTACAGGGGCCCATTATATACTCACACTGACACTGTACAGGGGCCATTATATACTGACACTGTACAGGGGCCCATTATATACTCACACTGACACTGTACAGGGGCCCATTATATACTCACACTGACACTGTACAGGGGCCCATTATATACTCACACTGACACTGTACAGGGGCCCATTATATACTCACACTGATACTGTACAGGGGCCCATTATATACTCACACTGACACTGTACAGGGGCCCCTTATATACGCACACTGACACTGTACAGGGGCCCATTATATACTCACACTGACACTGTACAGGAGCCCATTATATACTCACACTAACACTGTACAGGGGCCCATTATATGCTCACACTGACACTGTACATGGAACCATTATATACTCACACTGTACATGGAACCATTATATACTCACACTGTACAGGGGCCCATTATATACTCACACTGTACAGGGGCCCATTATATACTCACACTGTACAGGGGCCCATTATATACTCACACTGTACAGGGGCCCATTATATACTCACACTGTACAGGGGCCCATTATATACACACACTGTACAGGGGCCCATTATATACTCACACTGTACAGGGACCCATTATATACTCAAACTGACACTGTACAGGGGCCCATTATATACTCACACTGTCACCGTACAGGGGCCCATTATATACTCACACTGACACTGTACAGGGGCCCATTATATACTCACACTGACACTGTACAGGGGCCCATTATATACTCACACTGACACCGTACAGGGGCCCATTATATACTCACACTGACACTGTACAGGTGCCCATTATATACTCACACTGACACTGTACAGGGGCCCATTATATACTCACACTGTACAGGGGCCCATTATATACTCACACTGTACAGGGGCCCATTATATACTCACACTGACACTGTACAGGGGCCCATTATATACTCACACTGACACTGTACAGGAGCCCATTATATACTCGCACTAACACTGTACAGGGGCCCATTATATACTCACACTGACACTGTACAGGGGCCCATTATATACTCACACTGTACAGGGGCCCATTATATACTCACACTGACACTGTACAGGAGCCCATTATATACTCCCATTAACACTGTACAGGGGCCCATTATATACTCACACTAACACTGTACAGGAGCCCATTATATACTCACACTGACACTGTACAGGGGCCCATTATATACTCACACTGACACTGTACAGGGGCCCATTATATACTCACACTGACACCGTACAGGGGCCCATTATATACTCACACTGACACCGTACGGGGCCCATTATATACTCACACTGACACTGTACAGGGGCCATTATATACTGACACTGTACAGGGGCCCATTATATACTCACACTGACACTGTACAGGGGCCCATTATATACTCACACTGACACTGTACAGGGGCCCATCATATACTCACACTCTCACCGTACAGGGGCCCATTATATACTCACACTGTACAGGGGCCCATTATATACTCACACTGACACTGTACAGGAGCCCATTATATACTCCCATTAACACTGTACAGGGGCCCATTATATACTCACACTGACACTGTACAGGGGCCCATTATATACTCACAATAACACTGTACAGGGGCCCATTATATACTCACACTGACATTGTACAGGGGCCCATTATATACTCACACTGACACTGTACAGGGGCCCATTATATACTCACACTGACACTGTACAGGGGCCCATTATATACTCACACTGACACTGTACAGGGGCCCATTATATACTCACACTGATACTGTACAGGGGCCCATTATATACTCACACTGACACTGTACAGGGGCCCCTTATATACGCACACTGACACTGTACAGGGGCCCATTATATACTCACACTGACACTGTACAGGAGCCCATTATATACTCACACTAACACTGTACAGGGGCCCATTATATACTCACACTGACACTGTACATGGAACCATTATATACTCACACTGTACATGGAACCATTATATACTCACACTGTACAGGGGCCCATTATATACTCACACTGTACAGGGGCCCATTATATACTCACACTGTACAGGGGCCCATTATATACTCACACTGTACAGGGGCCCATTATATACTCACACTGTACAGGGGCCCATTATATACACACACTGTACAGGGGCCCATTATATACTCACACTGTACAGGGACCCATTATATACTCAAACTGACACTGTACAGGGGCCCATTATATACTCACACTGTCACCGTACAGGGGCCCATTATATACTCACACTGACACTGTACAGGGGCCCATTATATACTCACACTGACACTGTACAGGGGCCCATTATATACTCACACTGACACCGTACAGGGGCCCATTATATACTCACACTGACACTGTACAGGTGCCCATTATATACTCACACTGACACTGTACAGGGGCCCATTATATACTCACACTGTACAGGGGCCCATTATATACTCACACTGTACAGGGGCCCATTATATACTCACACTGACACTGTACAGGGGCCCATTATATACTCACACTGACACTGTACAGGAGCCCATTATATACTCGCACTAACACTGTACAGGGGCCCATTATATACTCACACTGACACTGTACAGGGGCCCATTATATACTCACACTGTACAGGGGCCCATTATATACTCACACTGACACTGTACAGGAGCCCATTATATACTCCCATTAACACTGTACAGGGGCCCATTATATACTCACACTAACACTGTACAGGAGCCCATTATATACTCACACTGACACTGTACAGGGGCCCATTATATACTCACACTGACACTGTACAGGGGCCCATTATATACTCACACTGACACCGTACAGGGGCCCATTATATACTCACACTGACACCGTACGGGGCCCATTATATACTCACACTGACACTGTACAGGGGCCATTATATACTGACACTGTACAGGGGCCCATTATATACTCACACTGACACTGTACAGGGGCCCATTATATACTCACACTGACACTGTACAGGGGCCCATCATATACTCACACTCTCACCGTACAGGGGCCCATTATATACTCACACTGTACAGGGGCCCATTATATACTCACACTGACACTGTACAGGAGCCCATTATATACTCCCATTAACACTGTACAGGGGCCCATTATATACTCACACTGACACTGTACAGGGGCCCATTATATACTCACAATAACACTGTACAGGGGCCCATTATATACTCACACTGACATTGTACAGGGGCCCATTATATACTCACACTGACACTGTACAGGGGCCCATTATATACTCACACTGACACTGTACAGGGGCCCATTATATACTCACACTGACACTGTACAGGGGCCCATTATATACTCACACTGATACTGTACAGGGGCCCATTATATACTCACACTGACACTGTACAGGGGCCCCTTATATACGCACACTGACACTGTACAGGGGCCCATTATATACTCACACTGACACTGTACAGGAGCCCATTATATACTCACACTAACACTGTACAGGGGCCCATTATATACTCACACTGACACTGTACATGGAACCATTATATACTCACACTGTACATGGAACCATTATATACTCACACTGTACAGGGGCCCATTATATACTCACACTGTACAGGGGCCCATTATATACTCACACTGTACAGGGGCCCATTATATACTCACACTGTACAGGGGCCCATTATATACTCACACTGTACAGGGGCCCATTATATACACACACTGTACAGGGGCCCATTATATACTCACACTGTACAGGGACCCATTATATACTCAAACTGACACTGTACAGGGGCCCATTATATACTCACACTGTCACCGTACAGGGGCCCATTATATACTCACACTGACACTGTACAGGGGCCCATTATATACTCACACTGACACTGTACAGGGGCCCATTATATACTCACACTGACACCGTACAGGGGCCCATTATATACTCACACTGACACTGTACAGGTGCCCATTATATACTCACACTGACACTGTACAGGGGCCCATTATATACTCACACTGTACAGGGGCCCATTATATACTCACACTGTACAGGGGCCCATTATATACTCACACTGACACTGTACAGGGGCCCATTATATACTCACACTGACACTGTACAGGAGCCCATTATATACTCGCACTAACACTGTACAGGGGCCCATTATATACTCACACTGACACTGTACAGGGGCCCATTATATACTCACACTGTACAGGGGCCCATTATATACTCACACTGACACTGTACAGGAGCCCATTATATACTCCCATTAACACTGTACAGGGGCCCATTATATACTCACACTAACACTGTACAGGAGCCCATTATATACTCACACTGACACTGTACAGGGGCCCATTATATACTCACACTGACACTGTACAGGGGCCCATTATATACTCACACTGACACCGTACAGGGGCCCATTATATACTCACACTGACACCGTACGGGGCCCATTATATACTCACACTGACACTGTACAGGGGCCATTATATACTGACACTGTACAGGGGCCCATTATATACTCACACTGACACTGTACAGGGGCCCATTATATACTCACACTGACACTGTACAGGGGCCCATCATATACTCACACTCTCACCGTACAGGGGCCCATTATATACTCACACTGTACAGGGGCCCATTATATACTCACACTGACACTGTACAGGAGCCCATTATATACTCCCATTAACACTGTACAGGGGCCCATTATATACTCACACTGACACTGTACAGGGGCCCATTATATACTCACACTGACACCGTACAGGGGCCCATTATATACTCACACTGACACTGTACAGGGGCCCATTATATACTCACACTGACACCGTACAGGGGCCCATTATATACTCACACTGTACAGGGGCCCATTATATACTCACACTGACACTGTACAGGAGCCCATTATATACTCACAATAACACTGTACAGGGGCCCATTATATACTCACACTGACATTGTACAGGGAGCCCATTATATACTCACACTGACACTGTACGGGGGCCCATTATATACTCACACTGACACTGTACAGAGACCCATTATATACTCACACTGACACTGTACAGGGGCCCATTATATACTCACACTGACACTGTAAAGGGGCCCATTATATACTCACACTGACACTGTACAGGAGCCCATTATATACTCACACTGACACTGTACAGGGGCCCATAATATACTCACACTGACACTGTACGGGGGCCCATTATATACTCACACTGACACTGTACGGGGGCCCATTATATACTCACACTGACACCGTACGGGGGCCCATTATATAATCACACTATACAGGGGCCCATTATATACTCACACTGACACTGTACAGGGGCCATTATATACTGACACTGTACAGGGGCCCATTATATACTCACACTGACACTGTACAGGGGCCCATTATATACTCACACTGACACTGTACAGGGGCCCATTATATACTCACACTCTCACCGTACAGGGGCCCATTATATACTCACACTGTACAGGGGCCCATTATATACTCACACTGACACTGTACAGGAGCCCATTATATACTCCCACTAACACTGTACAGGGGCCCATTATATACTCACACTGACACTGTACAGGAGCCCATTATATACTCCCACTAACACTGTACAGGGGCCCATTATATACTCACACTGACACTGTACAGGGAACCATTATATACTCACACTGACACTGTACAGGGGCCCATTATATACTCACACTGACACCGTACAGGGGCCCATAATATACTCACACTGACACCGTACGGGGGCCCATTATATACTCACACTGTACAGGGGCCCATTATATACTGACACTGTACAGGGGCCATTATATACTGACACTGTACAGGGGCCCATTATATACTCACACTGACACTGTACAGGGGCCCATTATATACTCACACTGACACTGTACAGGGGCCCATTATATACTCACACTGACACTGTACAGGAGCCCATTATATACTCACACTGATACTGTACAGGGGCCCATTATATACTCACACTGACACTGTACAGGGGCCCATTATATATGCACACTGACACTGTACAGGGGCCCATTATATACTCACACTGACACTGTACAGGGGCCCATTATATACTCACACTAACACTGTAAAGGGGCCCATTATATACTCACACTGACACTGTACATGGAACCATTATATACTCACACTGTACAGGGGCCCATTATATACTCACACTGTACAGGGGCCCATTATATACTCACACTGTACAGGGGCCCATTATATACTCACACTGTACAGGGGCCCATTATATACTCACACTGTACAGGGGCCCATTATATACTCACACTGACACTGTACAGGGGCCCATTATATACTCACACTGTCACCGTACAGGGGCCCATTATATACTCACACTGACACTGTACAGGGGCCCATTATATACTCACACTGACACTGTACAGGGGCCCATTATATACTCACACTGACACCGTACAGGGGCCCATTATATACTCACACTGACACTGTACAGGGGCCCATTATATACTCACACTGTACAGGGGCCCATTATATACTCACACTGACACTGTAAAGGGGCCTATTATATACTCACACTGACACTGTACAGGAGCCCATTATATACTCACACTGACACTGTACAGGGGCCCATAATATACTCACACTGACACTGTACGGGGGCCCATTATATACTCACACTGACACTGTACGGGGGCCCATTATATACTCACACTGACACTGTACGGGGGCCCATTATATACTCACACTGACACTGTACAGAGACCCATTATATACTCACACTGACACTGTACAGGGGCCCATTATATACTCACACTGACACTGTAAAGGGGCCCATTATATACTCACACTGACACTGTAAAGGGGCCCATTATATACTCACACTGACACTGTACAGGAGCCCATTATATACTCACACTGACACTGTACAGGGGCCCATAATATACTCACACTGACACTGTACGGGGGCCCATTATATACTCACACTGACACTGTACGGGGGCCCATTATATACTCACACTGACACTGTACAGGAGCCCATTATATACTCACACTGACACTGTACAGGAGCCCATTATATACTCACACTGACACTGTACAGGGGCCCATTATATACTCACACTGACACTGTACAGGGGCCCATTATATACTCACACTGACACTGTACAGGAGCCCATTATATACTCACACTGACACTGTACAGAGGCCCATTATATACTCACACTGACACTGTACAGGGGCCCATTATATACTCACACTGACACTGTACAGGGGCCCATTATATACTCACACTGACACTGTACAGGGGCCCATTATATACTCACACTGACACTGTACGGGGCCCATTATATACTCACACTGACACTGTACGGGGGCCCATTATATACTCACACTGACACTGTACGGGGGCCCATTATATACTCACACTGACACTGTACGGGGGCCCATTATATACTCACACTGACACTGTACGGGGGCCCATTATATACTCACACTGACACTGTACGGGGGCCCATTATATACTCACACTGACACTGTACGGGGGCCCATTATATACTCACACTGTACAGGGGCCCATTATATACTCACACTGGCACTGTACAGGGGCCCATTATATACTCACACTGACACTGTACAGGAGCCCATTATATACTCACACTGACACTGTACAGGAGCCCATTATATACTCACACTGACACTGTACAGGTGCCCATTATATACTCACACTGTACAGGGGCCCATTATATACTCACACTGACATTGTACAGAGATAGAATGATAATATAATAATATAAGATAATATAAAACTATAATAATAAACGTTTCCAGGCCATACTGTACCTTGTGCCCGGACAGTGGTTCCAGGACTTCTTCTCACTCCGTGGTCTTTAATATTAAGATCAGATAATCTTTAATGCCCCGGAGTTTTTGTCTTTTATTGTTATATGATATCTACACATTACTGAATGTATCTGATGCTGCAGGATATGTACCAGTTATATTGGGGTAATTATCACCTCCTGCCTCTAATCTCTGACTGAACATATATACATTAGATATAACGTACAGTATTACTCCTATTGTTTGTACTACAGGATGAATGTCTTGTGTATTGGTGAGTATGGCGGGTGTGTGACAGCGGGGACTGTGCGCTGTGACTGTGGGGGTGATTCAGAACTGATCGCTGGGCTGCTAATTTTGCTGTCCTGCGTTCAGATAGTCGCCGCCTCCGGGGGGAGTGTAAATTCGCCGTGCAAGTGTGTGATCCTATGTGTACGCCAGGCTGTGTGTGCAGTCTGTGCCCAGGACTTACTCCTCCAGTGCCATCACATCAGGCTGATCAGGGCCGGAGCTGACGTCAGACACCCTCCCTGAAAATGCTTGGGAACGCTTGCGTTTTACTGGACAATCCGAATAAACGGTCAGTTACCACCCACAAATGGCTTCCTCCTGTCAATCACCTTGAGAACGTCCGTGCGATCGGATTTTTCGCACCATCCTGACGCTGACCAGCGATGCGCTTTGTTGCTGTCCCCCGCACGTGCGCATTGCGGTGCATACGCATGCACAGTTAGGACCTGATCATCTGCTGTGCGAAAACGCACAGCTTCGTTCAGATCTGAGTCACCCCCTATGTTATGTAATCACCTGACATTTCTTTGTACATATGTCTTATCAAGAAAAAAAGAGAGACATTATTTCCCCCTGCACCCTGAATGATAACAGTAACCAGATATAAATCCCACACAATATTAGAATTCAGAGATCTTGGTTACACATATTTGCACAAATGTGTGAATAAGCCTCAAAGCCACATCAATGCGTCTCTGTATATTTGGGGTCCCTAGCGCTATATCTAGGTGCAGGGTGTGGCACCCCAAAACACCAGCATAAGCCAGAAAGCCCAGCGTAGCATACCAGTGAAAAAACTAATAAATTAGTATTTAGGAAGCTGAAGCTATAAAGAAGGTGATGTTATCCCTGTGGAACCCAGTGTACCTCGCAGAAAGAGATTTAACAAAGGTAAGTTCTTACCATAATTCTCCTTTTCTTTTACGTCCTAGAGGATCCTGGGGTCCATATTAGTACCATGGGGTGTAGACGTGTCCACCAGGAGCCATTGGCACTTTAAGAGTTTAATGGTGTGGGCTGGCTCCTCCCTCTATGCCCCTCCTTCCAGACTCAGTTTAAAAAATGTGCCCGGAGGAGCCGGTCACAGCTAGGGGAGCTTTCTTAGAAAAAGTTTATTTTAGAGTTTATTTTTTTACAGGAGGCTGTTGGCAACAGCCTGCCTGCAACGAGGGACTGAGGGGGGAGCAGTGTCCGCCCTGCGGGGTCTGAGCTGCTGACTGGACATTGAGCTCCAGAAGGGACAGATCGCGCCCCGCCACAGGGGAACGCTCACCCCAGCAGCCAGCCGCCTTCCCCTTGCAGAGCTGAAGTGTGGCGAGTGAGTCACTGTCCCCCCTCAGAAGCGGGGGGTCAGTGTGAAGATGGCGGCTTAAGGGTAGGAGCGCAGTATTAACTGCGCTCCCGGACGGCTCAGCGGTACTTCGGTGCGGCGCTGTGAGGGGCGCCCTGAGCCAGCACCTGACCCTACACTGATCAAATCAAGCCTGTCGGGGTCTGTGGATCTCAGCCAGCAAAAAATCCTCAGGCCAGTATAATCTCAGACGAGCGGTAAGACAGCGTCATTAAGGGGGCGGATCTTCTCTTCAGAGCGGACACAGCAGCGTTCAGCTCCATTTTCCTACCTGCAGCACACTGCCAGTGGAAGAACAGGTCCCTCCAGAGCACCTCCAGCTATCTGTACGGTACCAGGGGGTTGTAGAAGGGAGGGGCGCTGTATAAAGACTGTGTCACCTATTAAGGGACACAGTAGCGCTAGTTTGGGGTCTCCCTATACCTATAATAGCGCTGTGTGTGGGTTGGCTCCAATCTCTGTGTCTCTCTGCCATTCTTGGGGGGGAAACTCTGTCTGCCCAGTACCCTGTGTGTATGTGGGGTGATTGGTGTGTATTTGCAAACATGTCTAGAGAGACTGTTTCATATGCTGCAGAGGATTTATCTTCCCAGGAAGATCCCATCCCATGTAATCAGGATTGCACTGTTGTAGCGCAGATCCCAGATAGAGAGCCGGAATGGTTAGCCTCTCTTAGGGGGACTATTTCTCAGATTTCAGATAGGGTTGCTAGAACTGAGCAGGCAACTCAGGTACTGCAATCCTCTATGGTTGTATGGTCTGATACGGATTCCTCGGGGTCCCCTGCGGTACATTCTCACAAACGTACACTTGCCAAGATTATGCAGGATGACACGGACACCAATTCTGACACTGCAGACGGTGATGGAGATGTGTCGAGGGGGACGGCATCACTTGCTAAGGGGGTCCAGTTGATGATTGAAGCCGTGAGGGATGTGTTACACATTACTGACACAACTCCTGAGCAGGATGAGGAGGCCTTTTTCACGGACAGTAAAAAGCCCCCCCTCACCTTCCCAGCATCTAAGGAATTAAACGCTATCTTTGAAAAAGCCTGGGAAAATCAGTACTACACCCGTGTAAACTACCAGGGTTTACCAGATGGGACTGGTCCAACGAATGAGCTGTGTTAGTAGTGCTGGAGTGCACTAATGTAGCTAGGGAGCGAAGGTATATACAGGTTATGCTTGAGAGCATATACAGGTGATGCTTGAGAGCATATACAGGTGATGCTTGGGAGCATATACAGGTGATGCTTGGGAGCATATACAGGTGATGCTTGGGAGCATATACAGGTGATGCTTGGGAGCATATACAGGTGATGCTTGGGAGCATATACTGGTGATGCTTGAGAGCGCAGATTACCAGAGAACAGAGACAGGGCACTGCTGGAAGTTGGAATGCTGGAAGCCGGTGTTGAGTAATCTGCCAGGTATAGGGTGCAATGATGAGACACTGCGGAGTCAGGCTGCACCAGGAGGAATAGAACTGGTGCGAGTCTCTAGTGGAGTTTGCAGACAGGAACAGCCACAATGAGGAGAGACTGGTATCACTGGGATGACAACTGAAGCACTGACCATCCTCCAGTACAGAAACAGGATATTTATACCTGCTGGGATGCAGGCATTGGCTAAGCAATTAAGCAGAGTTCTGCAGCGCAGTGGATTGGAGGAAACAATAGCATGTGACCAAAAGCAACATGGCTGCGCCCATGTTGCAATTTGGAGGGAAAGTCAGCTTGGGGAAAACACATGGAGAACAACAGTAATGGCGGCGGAGGCCGCGGCAGGCAGGAGACGCCACACTGATCCATTTGCACAGCCAGACCTCAGGGACAGTGGCAGAGACCGCAGTGGGCAGAAGACATCATACCCAGCTCTCTGCACACTGAGAACACAGGACCGGCGGCAACGGAGATCGCGGCGAGCAGTAGACGCCACAGCTGTTCACCCGCGCAGCAAGGCCACAGGGACAGTGATAGAGACCGCAGTGAGCATGAGACGTCACACCCAGCTCTCTGCACACTGAAGGCACAGGCACGGCTGCAGCGGTCGCGGCAGGATGAGAACGCCATTCTGGGGCCTGGCAAGTATACTGGGAAGGACACTGTACCAGTGCTACGGGCCAACAGTGAAGCGATGCAGAATACATACATCAGCAACACAGCTGGGACCCGACCCTGGAACGCAGAGCCAATCTGAGAAGACACTTGACTGGTAAGAAATGACGACCAGTTACCCGAACCGTGACAAAAGGTTACTATTCTAACCTTTTCGTGGTACCGAAGCCGGATGGTTCGGTACGGCCAATTCTGAACTTAAAATCTTTGAACCCCTACCTCAGGGAGTTTAAATTCAAGATGGAGTCTCTGAGAGCTGTCATCTCAGGTCTGACGGAGGGGGAGATCCTGGTGTCCCTGGACATCAAGGATGCGTACCTCCACATTCCCATCTGGTCTCCGCATCAGGCATATCTCAGGTTTGCACTGTTGGACGATCACTATCAGTTTCAGGTGCTGCCGTTTGGCCTCTCCACAGCACCGAGGGTCTTCACCAGGGTGATGGCGGAGATGATGGTTCTCCTGCGCAAGCAAGGGGTGAACATAATTCCGTATCTGGACGATCTCCTGATCAAGGCGTCGTCCAGGGAGAAGTTGTTGCGATCCATTGCTCTCACGACACATCTGCTCAAGGAGCATGGATGGATCTTGAACCTTCAAAAGTCTCATCTGGAGCCGACAAGGAGGCTGTCTTTCCTGGGGATGATCCTAGACACGGAAGTGCAGAGGATGTTTCTGCCGGTGGAGAAAGCATTGGTGATTCAATCAATGGTCCGGGATGTCTTAAAGCCTACCCGGGTCTTGGTTCATCAGTGCATCAGCCTTCTGAGGAAGATGGTTGCCTCCTACGAGGCTCTACAATACGGAAAGGTTTCATGCTGGATCTCTTGGACCAGTGGTCGGGATCTCACCTACACATGCACCAGAGGATACATCTGTCACCGAAAGCCAGGATTTCGCTCCTCTGGTGGCTACAACTACCACACCTTCTGGAAGGCCAAAGGTTCGGAGTTCAGGACTGGATCCTTCTAACAACAGATGCAAGTCTCAGAGGTTGGGGAGCAGTCGCTCAGGGGGAAACCTTCCAAGGAAGGTGGTCGGATCAAGAATCCCTTCTCCCGATAAACATTCTGGAGCTAAGAGCCGTGTACAACGGCCTTCTGCAAGCATCACACCTTCTACAGGATCGGGCTGTTCAGGTGCAGTCTGACAACGTGACCACAGTGGCCTACATAAACAGACAAGGCGGAACGAAGAGCAGGGCTGCCATGTCGGAGATGTCAAGAATCCTCCTTTGGGCAGAAAGGGACGCGGTCGCGATGTTAGCAATCTTCATTCCGGGAGTAGACAACTGGGAAGCAGACTTCCTCAGAAGACACGATCTCCATCCAGGAGAGTGGGGCCTCCATGCGGAGGTGTTCGAGGAGGTAACCTGTTGGTGGGGGGTTCCTCACATAGACATGATGGCCTCCTGCCTCAACAAGAAGCTGGGGAGGTACTGTTCCAGGTCGAGAGACCCACAGGCAGTGGTGGTGGACGCATTGGTAACACCGTGGGTGTTCACGTCAGTGTATGTGTTCCCTCCACTTCCTCTGATACCAAAGGTTCTTCAACTGGTAAGAAGAACAAAGGTTTTTGCAATCCTCATTGCTCCGGACTGGCCAAGGAGGGCTTGGTACGCAGATCTACTGGATCTTCTGCTGGAAGATCCAAGGCCGTTACCTCTTCGGGAGGATCTGCTACTGCAGGGGCCATTCGCTTATCAAGACTTCCCACAGCTACGTTTGATGGCATGGCGGTTGAACGCCAGATCTTAGCTCGGAAAGGTATCCCGAGTGCAGTCATTCCTACCCTGATTCAGGCTAGGAAGGGGGTAACGTCTGAACATTACCATCGTATTTGGAAAAAATATGTTTCTTGGTGTGAGTCCAAGAAGTTTCCTGCGGTGGAGTTTCAACTTGGACGTTTTCTCCTTTTCCTGCAAGCAGGGGTGGATATGGGACCGAGATTGGGCTCCATCAAGGTCCAGATCTCTACTTTGTCCATCTTCTTCCAAAAACAATTGGCTGTCCTCCCTGAGGTTCAGACCTTTTTGAAAGGGGTTCTGCACATCCAGCCTCCCTTTGTGGCGCCAATGGCACCCTGGGATCTTGATGTGGTGTTCAGTTCCTGCAGTCGGATTGGTTTGAGCCTCTACAGGAGGCTGAAATCAAATTTCTCACGTGGAAGGCGGTCACTTTGTTGGCCTTGGCTTCTGCACGACGCGTGTCGGAATTGGGGGCTTTATCTTGTAAAAGTCCCTATTTGATCTTCCATGAAGACAGGGCGGAACTCGTCCACAGTTCCTGCCTAAGGTTGTATCGGCTTTCCATATCAACCAACCTATTGTGGTGCCAGTGGCTACTGACTCCTCAATTGCTTCAAAGGCCTTGGATGTTGTGAGCAGGGCCGGCTCCAGGCCTACTAGCACCCTGAGCGAGAAAATGTAAAAGCGCCCCCCCCCCCCCCCCATGCGCGCGCCGAAGGCGCGCGCGCTCCCGGAAAAGTGGGTGTGGCCTCTGGAAAAGTGGGCGTGGACTCGTAACTTCATATCATCAAACTGTAAAAATATTTTCACACAATTAGCAGCCTTACACATAGCCACAGTAGTGTTCCTTACACACAATGTCTCCAGTATAGTGCCAGATACACATAATGTGCAGTGCCAGATAGACATGACATGCCTCCCAGCAGTGCCAGATAGACATGACATGCCTCCCAGCAGTGCCAGCTACACATGACATGCCCCGCAGCAGTGCCAGCTACACATGACATGCCCCGCAGCAGTGCCAGCTACACATGACATGCCCCCCAGCAGTGCCAGCTACACAGGATAGTGTTCACTCTTTAGGGCATGGTGCTGATCACAGGGAGGGCACATTTTTAAGTTAGGAGGGCAAAATGATGTACATACTGCTTGTTGTTCCCACACCTATATGTCAAAGCATGGACAGTGCGCGCCGAAGGCGCGCAGCAAAAATTAATGGGAGTTACTTCGTGGGGAAGGTACGTGGCCACATAATAGTGGCAATTTGCATTACACCACACAGTAGTGTAGCTAATACACACTGCACCAGGTAGAACCTCCTATACACTTTGCGCCAGGCACAGCACTGAGACACATTGCCTAGCCACAGACGCCTAGCGGGAACACTACATGACATGCCCCCCAGCAGTGCCAGCTACACGTGACATGCCCCCCAGCAGTGCCAGCTACATAAATGGCCACACAGTGCCAGATATGCACCCACAGTTCAGATACATAAATGCCCCCAAAGTGCCAGATACATAAGTGCCTCCACAGTGCAGATATGCCCCCCACAGTGCCAGATACATGATGCCCCCGCAGTGCCAGATACATAAGTGCCCACACAGTGCCAGATATAAAAATGCCCACACAGTGCCAGATATGTCCCCACTGTGCCATATATAAAAATGCCCGCACAGTGCCAGATATGCCACCACAGGGCCAGATACATAAATCCCCCCAGTGCCAGATACATAAATGCCCACACAGTGCCAGATGCATTATTGCCCCCCACAGTGTCAGATACATTAATGCCCCCAGTGCCAGATATGCCCCCACAGTGCCATATACATAATGCCCCCACAGTGCAGATATGCCCCCACAGTGCCAGAAACATAATGCCCCCACAGTGCAGCTATGCCCCCACAGTGCCAGATATATAATGCCCCCACAGTGCAGATATGCCCCCACAGTGCCAGATATATAATGCCCCCACAGTGCAGATATGCCCCCACAGTGCCAGATACATAATGCCCCCACAGTGCAGATATGCCCCCACAGTGCCAGAAACATAATGCCCCCACAGTGCAGCTATGCCCCCACAGTGCCAGATATATAATGCCCCCACAGTGCAGATATGCCCCCACAGTGCCAGATACATAATGCCCCCACAGTGCAGATATGCCCCCACAGTGCAAGAAACATAATGCCCCCACAGTGCCAGATATATAATGCCCCCACAGTGCAGATATGCCCCCACAGTGCCAGATATATAATGCCCCCACAGTGCAGATATGCCCCCACAGTGCAAGAAACAATGCCCCCACAGTGCAGCTATGCCCCCACAGTGCCAGATATATAATGCCCCCACAGTGCAGATATGCCCCCACAGTGCCAGATATATAATGCCCCCACAGTGCAGATATGCCCCCACAGTGCAAGAATCAATGCCCCCACAGTGCAGCTATGCCCCCACAGTGCCAGATATATAATGCCCCCACAGTGCAGATATGCCCCCACAGTGCCAGATATATAATGCCCCCACAGTGCAGATATGCCCCCACAGTGCCAGATATATAATGCCCCCACAGTGCGGATATGCCCCCACAGTGCCAGATATATAATGCCCCCACAGTGCAGATATGCCCCCACAGTGCCAGATACATAATGCCCCCACAGTGCAGATATGCCCCCACAGTGCCAGAAACATAATGCCCCCACAGTGCAGCTATGCCCCCACAGTGCCAGATATATAATGCCCCCACAGTGCAGATATGCCCCCACAGTGCAAGAAACATAATGCCCCCACAGTGCCAGATATATAATGCCCCCACAGTGCAGATATGCCCCCACAGTGCCAGATATATAATGCCCCCACAGTGCAGATATGCCCCCACATGAATAAACATAATGCCCCCACAGTGCCAGATATATAATGCCCCCACAGTGCAGATTTTAACTTACATCATGTAACATGATCATGCCATGTAACTTACATGGCATTGTCACTGCGGACTGCGGTGCTGGGAGCCGGGAGGGGGAGTACTGCTGTGGGCCCAGGCAGGCAGGCAGGCGGGCGGGCGGCTGGACGGATGAACGATTCCGTCTGCGCTGCGCGGCGCCGGCGTCTAACGTCAGACGCCGGCGCCGCACAGCGCGCTGCGCGCACACACACACAGTTTGAAGGCTGGCTCCAGGCAGGAATATGGCGGCCGCAGCGTGCGGCGCCCTAAAAGAGTGGCGCCCCGCGCGGCCGCTCCAGTCGAACATGCCTGGAGCCGGCCCTGGTTGTGAGGGCTCTGAAGATTTATGTGAAGAGGACGGCTCATCATAGAAAAAGTGACTCTCTGTTTGTCCTCTATGATCCCAAGAAAATTGGGTGTCCTGCTTCTAAGCAGTCAATTTCACGCTGGATCAGGTTCACTATCCAGCATGCTTATTCCATGGCAGGTTTGCCAAGATCTGTAAAGGCCCACTCTACTCGTAAAGTGGACTCTTCCTGCGCGGCTGCCCGGGGTGTCTCGGCTGTACAACTCTGCCGAGCAGCTACTTGGTCTGGGTCGAAAACGTTTGCCAAGTTTTACAAGTTCGATACTTTGGCCTCTGATGACCTCAAGTTTGGTCAAGCAGTATTTCGGGAGCCTCCGCGCTCTCCCTCCCGTACTGGGAGCGTTGGTACATCCCCATGGTACTAATATGGACTCCAGCATCCTCTAGGACGTAAGAGAAAATAGGATTTTGGTTACCTATCGGTAAATCCTTTTCTCGTAGTCCGTAGAGGATGCTGGGCGCCTGCCCAGCGCTGCGTTTTCCTGCATTTTCCTGCATTGGTTTTATAGTTCAGTACTGCCTGGTTCCTAGGTAAGTTCTGCGTTATTTACTGTTTCAGCTGTTGCTGAGTTGTTCCGGCATGTTTGCCGGATTTGCCTGTTGTGTGTGTAATTCCTTCTCTCGTCTCCTCGGGCACAGTTTCTAGACTGAGTCTGGTAGGAGGGGCATAGAGGGAGGAGCCAGCACACACTATTAAACTCTTAAAGTGCCAATGGCTCCTGGTGGGCCCGTCTATACCCCATGGTACTAATATGGACCCCAGCATCCTCTACGGACTATGAGAAAAGGATTTACCGGTAGGTAACCAAAATCCTATTATTATCAATATTCTGATTGATCTACAATCTAAAATCCACCTTCACAATTGCAGCTGATATTATAGGCAGCAGACACAGGAGGTGTCACTATTGCCTGTATTTCATTATTGTAACCTATTAGCTGCTCTGGGAGGACCCTGCAGACCGCACGAGTAGCTCCCCTTGCAGTGTTTGTCTTCTGTATTTTCCCTTTATCTTAAATTATCTCATCACAGATAAAGCACAGAGAGATACTCTTGTATTTACATTACATACATTTCTGTTTAAACAGGATGCTGGGAGATGTGCAGCCTTCTAATTCCCAGCTTTCACTTCTCCCCGCACGTCACTCCTTTACATTCATTGGGGGTGATTCAGATCTGTTCGTAGATGTGCTAAATTTAGCACATCTACGATCAGTTTCTCCGACATGCGGGGGGACGCCCAGCACAGGGCTAGTCCTCCCCGCATGTCTGGCTCTGTCCCCCTCCCCCGCACGGGTGCAAAAGCATTGCACGGCGGCAATGCTTTTGCACCCGTTGAGAAGCTCCCTGCCTGCGCAGCCTTGCTGCGTTGGCAGGCAGTTACCCACCGGGTCGCAGTGGCTGCGTGTGACGCCACGCAGCCGCCGCTGCCCGCCCACGCAATGGTCCAGACACCCCTGCGTTGTCTGGACCGCGTCGCTGCCAACGGCGTTCCAACGGCGGATGGGGGTCCAAGGGAGATGCGGGTGGAGTAGGGGCGGTATGCGGGGGTGGCACGGGTGGGGGAGGGGTGGTGCTGCGGGTGGGGGTCCGAATCCACTGTAGGTGGGGGAGGTGCGGTTGCGGGTGGGGGAGGGGCAGGTGCAGTGGTGCCGCAGGTGGGGGCGGGTGCGGGGGTGCTGCGGGGGGGGGGGGGTTTGGAGCCACTGCGGGTGGTGGAGGGGGGTGGGTGTGCCATGGATGGGGCCCGGAGGTACTGCAAGTGGGAGAGAGGAGGGTAATGCTTCTCCTCCTGGAAGCAGCTAAGCTGCTGTCCTCCCTTTGGCAGTGGCTCTTCCGGAGACTTGCACAGCAGCCAGTCACTATTGTTAGCGCTGGTGTCCCAACACACCGCATTACAGGGAAGAAGATGCACTCAATAAACTACAGCTCTCAGCAACCCTTAGCACCGGAATGCTTTGGCGCTAAGGGCTGCTGGGAGCTGTAGTTTATTTAGTGCGTCTACTTCCCTGTAATGCGGCGCGTTGGGACACCAGCGCTAACAATGGTGACTGGCTGGCAGAACTGTCTGACTCGCTGAATCAATATAAAAGGTGAGAGTGCTGTGCTGTGTCAGTGACACTGCACACCCACTGCACTGCACAGCACTGTCACATTTTACATTGATTCAGCATCCAGACATTACCCTCCGCGATATCACCCACTCTATCCATTACATTAGCCATCTCGGGGCTTCCAGGCGCGGCTGTGGCGGGAAGGCACTTCTGTGACATCACGCGCAGAGAAGGCTGCGGGGCTCAGAGAACATACGATGCATGGGGTGCTATGAAAGCCTTCCGCTGCACCGCTATCATACACATCTATGCCAGTGGCCGCAGCAGGTTTTGTTCCACCTGCGCCACGGCTAGGGAGTGGGGATTGTTGATGCCAGAGGGGGCAGGCGGACCGGCAGCAGGATATAGGACGCTGCAGTAAAAGGATTTTTTTCCTCTATCTACAGCGCAGAGACTTGCTGCAGATGCAGTGGCATACCCTCCAGCTGTACCTTTTTGGCAGGTACAGTACCTTTTTTTTATGGTCTGTACCGATTTTTGGCTCTCCAACTTCCACTGAAAGTATAGGAAAAGGGTCGTGGCCACACCACTGTACCTGTGGCCACGCCCCTTTTTTTGCATTTGTACTGTTTTTTTAGTGTACATTGTTGGAGGGTATGTTGCTGCAGATGCAGTGGGCCTATTTTGGGGTGTGGACCTTGAGCTGCATCTTTCTCCCTCACTCCCTGTCAGCGTTTGGGCGCCATTACACACATGCTGAGCTAATTCTGGGACTGGTGGGCAATGTCTCCTCTGTAAAGCCGCCTGCATCATCAGCGCTGTTCATTTACAGGACACTTAAGTATTCTACATGTCATTTAGACAGTGTTAGTTAAGAACATTTGCATTGCTACAGGGATATTTAGTACAAGTACCCTGTAATATACATCCAGTCTTTACTGTGCATTGTTATATCTGTATATGTGTATGTATATATATACAGATGTAGCCACCTTTATCTTGACTGTTTCTCCGCCTAGACGGGCGTTTAGTCACGCTAAGGCGATAGCTGAGTTTAATCACAGGTAGGCGCGTTGAGGCGATCTAGATACTCATCATGCATTACACATCTCCACCACTGTGTGGCTAATGCTCCACTAATCCAGTACTTTCGATCGTACAGTATAGCGGCGGATTGATCTACAGCTCTGGCAATACTGTAGGCGTAACGGGAGGCGGTGGAAAAAGTATGGAGTACTGTATGTGTATGGAGACGCAACTACAGTAATTGTGTAAAAGGAAGAATGTACAGGACAATGTATAAACACCGTGCTTTTAAAATACATGAGCGTCTGGGAATGGAGGGCTACAGTAGCTAGCAGGAGGCGGTGGAAAATACCGTGCTTTACAAATGCGAGCGTCCGAGTCCTCTAAGGCATAAACCAACACCAATGGGGTGGGGGCCGGGCGCTGTTTGCAGTACTTTCACACATGAAATTGGGAGTCTCTCATGAGGCGTCGTGGGCTAGGGGTGAAGGCTCCCACCTCCCACGCTGGGGTTCCAGGGTTCGAGACGTGATGTGCCTTCTTTTTTTTTTTTTTTTATTGTAATAATACACTGTATTATTTTATCTACATTGTAAGACAGTCAATGGAAAGGTGCACACAAGTTACATATAAATCAGAGTACATCTGCAGGAGCGATTCTTTACGCTAAATGCAACTAAACAGCGGGAATGAAATGAGGGTATTCTGACGCTACTAACTGAGCAAAACAGTACTGTAGATCTTCAGCGTTTGTGTATTGCACATGACCTGAATTCCCTCCCTGTGCAGGCTCCCAGGGGGGAAGGGCGATGGGGGTAGGGGGAGACGATGGGAAATACTGTACTGTGCCTTTGAAATGCAATTACATGAGCGTCCGAGTCCACTACGGCATACTGTAAACCAACACCAATGGGAAGGAAATGCCAACCATTTTTTTTATGTGTTGCCGTGACATTCATTTAAAAAAAAATTTTTTTTTCTCTCTAATACATCTAATGGAAGGATGCACACAGGTTTCACATAAATCAAAGTACATCTGCAGGAGCGATTCTTTACGCTAAATGCAACTGCACAACGGCAATGAGTAGAAATTAGTGTATTCTGACGCTACTAAGTGAGCAAAACAGTACTATACAGTAGATATTCGGCGTTTGTGTATTGCACATGACCTGAATTCCCTCCCTGTCTACTGAATGATCTGTGCAGGCTCCCAGGGGGGAAGGGCAATAGGCTAGCAGGAGGCGGTGGAAAATACCGTGCTTTACAAATGCGAGCGTCCGAGTCCTCTAAGGCATAAACCAACACCAATGGGGTGGGGGCCGGGCGCTGTTTGCAGTACTTTCACACATGAAATTGGGAGTCTCTCATGAGGCGTCGTGGGCTAGGGGTGAAGGCTCCCACCTCCCACGCTGGGGGTCCAGGGTTCGAGACGTGATGTGCCTTCTTTTTTTTTTTTTATTGTAATAATACACTGCCGTGGAATTAAATACCCAACTAGTCACACCTGGCCGGGGTACCCTGGAGGAGTGTGGACCCCTTAAATCAAGGGGACACCCCCTCCAGCCACTCGATTATCCTTATCGCCCCTGTGTATTGTAGCTAGGGGATTGTGACACTCCTTCAGCAATTGCCCCATAGCCTGCAAAATCTGTGCTGTTACTTGCTCCATAGCTGAGTGCCTCCTAGGAGCTACTGTAGGAGTCACAGGCGGTAGCCATTTCAATTGAGTCTGCCCTGCTATAGAATTGTATGTGTACCGTACGGTGCATAGAACCTTTACAGTAGAAACTCTCCTGCAGCTTTGGCCTGCTTTATGTAAAACTTGTGTTTTGTCAGTTTGCTATGCGATCGAGTCCGGTGTAACGTACTGTAATGTGCATAGACCTCGCTTATCTCTGTGTATTTTGGCTAGGGGATTGTGACGCTCCTTCAGCATCGCCCCGTAGCCTGCACAACTTATGCCATTTCTCACTCCATACCCGACTGCTGCCTGCCACGAGGTGGGGGTTCAGGGGTAGTGGTCATTTTGCCAGTGTGCTATGCGATTGAGTCCGGTGTACCGTAATACTGTATGCAAACCTACAGTAGCTTATCCCCATCGCCCCTGTGTATTTTGGCTAGGGGATTGTGACGCTCCTTCAGCATTGCCCCATAGCCTGCAAAAGGGTTCAGGGGCGGCGGCCATTTTGCCAGTGTGCTATGCGATCGAGTCCGGTGTACCATAATGTGCATACTGTACTGTAAATCTCGCTTATTCCTGTTGCCCCTGTGTATTTTAGCTAGGGGATTGTGATGCTCCTTCAGCATTGCCCCATAGCCTGTACAATCTGGACTATTACTTGCTCCGTAGCCTAGGGCCTCTGTGGGGCAAGGAGTCATACAGTAGGTGGTAGCCATTTCTATGGAGTCTGCCCAGCTACATAATTGTATGTGTACTGTACGGAGCATAGAACCTTAACAGTACAACCGCTCATGCAGCTTTGCCCTGGTTTATGTGAATAAAAATAATAATAAAGTGTCTGAAAAAAACTAACATGCATTCGTACTTTAGGAATCGAACCCGGGACTCTGAGTATAGGAAGCGAAACACTTCACCACTTCGCTGCAGACAAATGAATAAATCCATTGGTTTTGATTATGCTGTAATGGCTACGGGATTAGGACGATAACATACTGTACAAAATTCCTAATCTTGAGAGGCAATAGTGAACTTCTAACACACATCCATTTGCGACAGTGTACACTACTGGTTTTATGTTGTTTTGTCTGCGGGACTTGGACGCTCACATACAGTATTCATAAAGTACTGTAGATGGATCATATACTGTATGCTGTACTATTTGCGTCTGTGTCGTATATACAGTACTGTATTAAATAATGCAGCGTAATGAGTATTTACTGTATGCAGCGTAATGAGACGCCTTAGTAAAGTAGTCCTTATTATATATTTCAGTATTGTATTTTACGGGAGACCACACGCATGCTCAGTGGTGATTGTAAAAAGCGACATCTGGTGGCTGATCGCAGGTATTACACGTAAAGGTAACGCCAAACGCTCTGTCTGCCTCCGTGCGATTAGGTACGCCTCTCTGTGACTACGCGCGCCTCCCTACGCTGCATATGCTCGATCGGGACTAACGCCTCAGCCACTCAAGATAAAGGTGGCTACATCTGTGTGTATATATATATATATATATATATAGCTTTACTTAGTAGTCCAATTACTTAGTATTGCTAGTATATATATATATATATATATATATATATATATATATATATAGTGTGTATGTGTGTGTATATATATATATATATATATATATATACATACATAGTGTGTGTGTGTGTGTGTGTGTATATATATATATATATATATATATATATATATATATATATATATAGCATTAATTAGTAGTCCAATTACTTAGTATTGCTAGTCCAGTGTAGTTTTATTGTTTGTAATAATTTCTGCATTGCACATGTGACTGTGTGTGCCAATAGCTGCTGTGTGGTCTATATTCCGTGTATCTCACACATATTGCTATCCCTGAAGGGGGCTAAGTGCATCAGGGTTCTCATTTGATATAGTGTCTCACAGGATATACTACTTTGGTATTTTTCTCTGTGTGTTTCAGTCACCATATACCTCTTAAATTCTCTGTTTGTGCTCTGCTTCGCAGTCACTCTATACAGGGGATTTTTGTCCGGTATTTTGTCTGCTTATATTGTACTGTTACACCCTACGGTTATGCTTACAAATAATGTCTGCTAAACACGGTGGTAGATCCATGGCTGATCCTGCACCATGCAGTGCTGACGCCAGATTGCTCAGAGGAAAACATTGCAGCTGAGGGTTCAGGTACCGGGGGTTCTATACTCCATGTCAGTCTGCAGCACCGGGGGCACACCAAGGCCCACCTTGGGCTGCCTTTTCTAATTTACTGACTACGCTGGTAACTAGACTTGCGCTCCCTGTGGGGCCTCCTGTGCCATTACAGCCACATATTGTCGCTGCGGTTAATCCGCCATGGGCAGATAATCTGTCCACTCAGTTACAGCAATTAAATCAGTCTTTGGCAAAACAAAAACCTAATCCTCGCCCGCCTAAGACAAAGGGGTTCTCTAAGCGGGCCATTAGTTCCTCACAATCCACACATGTTTCGGATACTTCATCCGATGAAGATGGCGCATATACTGACCCCTCAGACACTGATGCAGATGCTTCTGATGGGGAATCTATTACACAGGTGGATGTTCCTGACCTCTTGGAGGCTATCAGACTCATTCTCCAGTTCGATGATGAAGCAGAACCTCCAGGTACCTCTAAGAAACCTGATAAGTTCAAGCGTCAGAAGGTTACTAAATTAGTTTTGCCCCATTCTGACCATTTGGTTGACATACGTCAGGAATCCTGGGAGTATCCAGGAAAGAAATTTTCCCTGTCTAAGAAGATGCTAGCTTGTTATCCCCTCGCTGCAGCGTTAAGTAAAAATTGTGAAACACCGCCGGCGGTGGACTCGCAGGTCGCGCGTCTGGTGATGTCATCTGCTCTGCCTGTCACTACCATCACCTCTCTGAAGGAACCGGCGGATAAGCGTGTGGACGGTTGCTTGAAGTCTATTTACACTCTTGCAGGTGCTGTGCATAGACCCACTATTGTGGCTTCTTGGGCTGCAAAAGCTATTGAGGCCTGGGTTCAGGAAGTTGAAGCGGAACTACCGTCTGATTTTCCTGATAATGCTAGACAGTTTTTTTCATATATTATTACAGCCTCTCATTATATTCAGGAGGCGGCATTTGATGCTGGTGTCCTGGCGGCCAAAGCATCTAATACGTCCATTCTGGCTCACCGGATTCTCTGGTTGCGGTCCTGGTCTGTAGATCTGGACTCTAAAAAGACATTGGAGGTGATCCCCTTTAAGAGGAACATCCTTTTTGGGGAGGATCTCAACAAGATTGTTGCTGACTTTGCATCTGCTAAGACTGCCTGTCTGCCTAGTACTAATCCTTCGGCTCTGAAGGCTAAAAGCACTTCTTTTCACTCCTTTCGACCTCCAGGTAAAGCAAAGGGTTAGGCGTACCTGAAACAGACTCGCACTTCCAAATCCACTAAGCCCAAACCTAAACGTTCCTGAGCTGCCCCTCAGCCTGCTTCCAAAACAGACAAGCCTGCGGCATGACGGGGCGGGCCTCCTCCTGGGGGACCCCAGGGTGGAAGGCCAACTTCTGCGGTTTGCTCAGGTATGGTTACAGACCACTTCAGACGCCTGGGTACAGGATGTTGTCACTCACGGATACACCATCTCTTTCAAGAAACGTCCCCCTCGCCAGTTTTGCTCAACAAACATCCCTTCGGATCCAGTCAAAGCAGAAACTTTCCATTTGGTGGTACAATCCCTCCTGGACACAGGGCTGATAGTGCCGGTGCCTCTGTTTTAGATAGACAGGGGGTACTATTCAACCGTTGTTCCTAGTTCCGAAACCGAATGGGTCGTCCTGGCCCATTCTCAACCTCAAGTCTTTGAACAAATTTGTGAAAGTTTCCAAATTCCGTATGGAAACTCTTCGCTCTATTGTTCTGGCTTTGGAGCCCATGAACTATATGGTATCCCTGGACATACAGGATCTGGAACTGACGGTCCAGTTCCTGCAAGCCCACGGGTGGCTCATCAACTGGAAAAAATCCTCACTGGTCCCTGCTCAGAGCATGGTGCACCTGGGGGCATTATTGGACACACACAACCAACGGTTGTTCTTGTCTACAGCGAAAGTCCTGAAACGTCAGGATAAAATAAGATGCTTCCTATCTCGCCCAAGTTTGTCGATACACTTGGCGATGCAAGTACTAGGCCTCATGGTGTTGGCTTTCGACTTTGGAGTATGCTCAATTTCATTCCCGCCCTCTGCAGAGGTTAATCCTTTCCAAATGAGACGGCATGCCACACCGAATCAGGACTCACATGATCTCCTTGACTCCGGAGGTCCGCCTGTCACTAACTTGGTGGCTACAGGACCATTAATTGAGCAGGGGGTCATCCCTTCTGGATCTCCAACTGGGTCCTTCTAACGACAGATGCCAGTCTGCGGTGTTGGGGCGCGGTGTTCGAGCAACACTCTCTTCAGGGTCGGTGGACCAGGGAGGAATCTCTCCTCCCGATAAACATTCTGGAGTTGCGGGCAGTGTTCAATGCTTTGAAACTGGCCCTGCCTCTGGTACAGAACAGGCCTGTTCAATTACAGTCGGACAATGCCACCATGGTGGCGTACGTAAATCAGCAAGGCGGCACTCGAACCAGCATGGCAATGATCGAAGTGTCAAAGATTCTTCTATGGGCGGAACGCCATCTGCCAGCCATATTGGCAGTGTTCATTCCGGGCGTCCTCAACTGGGAAGCGGACTTCCTCAGTCATCAGGATGTACATGCCGGAGAGTGGACAAGTGGGGCCTACCAGATGTAGACCTGATGGCGTCTCGACACAATCACAAGGTTCCGGTCTTCGGAGCAAGGACAAGGGATCCTCAAGCAGCGTTCGTGGATGCACTGGCAATTCCATGGAACTTTTGGCTGCCGTACGTGTTCTCTCCGGTGTCACTCCTGCCCAAGGTAATAAGGAAGTTCAGGCAAGAAGGAGGAATACTACTTCTAATCGCTCCAGCATGGCCCAGACGGCATTGGTTCTCAGACCTACAGGGTCTCTCGATAGAATGTCCTCTTCTACTTGCACAACGCCCGGACCTCCTCGTTCAAGGCCCTTGTGTATATCAGGATCTGGCCCGACTGGTTTTGACGGCGTGGCTCTTGAAGCTTCAGTTCTGAGGGCCAAGGGATTTTCTGAGGCGGTCATTCAAACTATGTTGAAAGCCCGTAAACCGGCTTCGGCTCGGATTTATTATAGGGTTTGGAATTCTTACTTCACTTAGTGTGAGGCTAAGAATTATGATGCTTACAAGTTCAGTACTGCAAAACTTTTGGCTTTTCTGCAACAGGGCCTGGACTTAGGCCTTCGTCTGGCCTCCCTCAAAGTTCATTTTTCGGCCTTGTCGATGTGGTTTCAAAGAAAAATTGCAACTCTTCCTGACGTTCATACTTTCACTCAGGGTGTTTTACGGATTCAACCTCCCTATGTTCCTCATGTGGCTCCTTGGGATTTATCGGTTGTCCTGGATGCCGTACAAAAGTCTCCGTTCGAACCTCTTGAGTCTTTGGACCTTAAATGGTTTACTCTTAAGGTCTTGTTTTTGCTGGCTATTGCCTCTGCTGGACGAGTTTCAGACTTGGGTGCCTTGTCCTGTTGGTCACCTTTTCTGATTTTTCACCTTAACCGGGCTGTTCTTAGAACTCGCCCTGGTTATCTGCCTAAGGTGGTGTCATCTTTCCACCTTAACCAGGAGATTGTGGTTCCGGCTTTTACCTCTACTGGTTTATCCCCCAAAGAGTGGTCTTTGGATGTGGTACGGGCTCTCCGTATTTAAGTGAAGAGAACAGCCTCGCTTAGGAGATCTGATTCTCTCTTTGTTCTTTGTTCTTTTTGGCTTTCACAAATGTGGCTGGCCTGCTAATAAGCAGATCTTGGCCAGATGGATTAGAATGGTGATTACACATGCTTATGTACAGGCTGGACTTCCAGCTCCTGCTACCATCATAGCCCTTTCAACTTGGTCTGTTGGACCTTCTTGGGCGGTCCGCCGTGGTGCAACCCTTGAACAATTGTGCAGGGCGGCTACGTGGTCCTCAGTGAACACGTTCATAAGGTTCTATGCCTTCGATACTTCCGCCTCCCATGGGGAGCTGCTTTAGGACATCCCCAATGTAATTCCCTGTGGAATCACAGTGTACCCCGCTGCAGAAAAGGAGATTTATGGTACACTGGATTCCACAGGGCGTCCACCCTGATGCACTTAGCTTCTTTGTGTTTATATGGCATTAGCTGTTGGTACCTTCTCCTGTCATGAGAATGTAAGTGTATGTGGCTACTAACTGTTGTCTCTCTTACCTGCTACTGCATTGGACTGGTTAACAAAACTGAGCTCCAGTGCCTGGAAGCGGGGGTATAGAGGAGGGGGCGTTATGCATCCTGGGAACAGTCAAAGCTTTTAGCCTGTTGGTGCCTCAGATTAAGATCCAACTCTACATCCCGATGTAATTCAATGTGGAATCCAGTGTACCTCGCAGAAAGAGATTTAACAACTGTAAGTTCTTACCATAAATCTCCTTATTTCTGCTGACATAGTATTGGAGCAACAAACATCTGATCTCTGTCTGCATCAGTCCCTATACCTCACATGCCTCACCCTGGCAGTGGTGATCGGGATGAGGACCCACCCCCCTTCTTCCCTCCCCACTCCCAACAGACCATAATGTAAAAACTAATAAAAAAGCACAAGATAAATAATAGGTAAGATTTGAGGAACAACTTGGTCTAATTAAAGAAGCCAGGTTCCCCCTTGACAGAATGTTTGGATAGAACTGTCCAGATTTGCCACAGAGCCTCAGATAAAGCGTGTACATGCCATTTCCTCCTTTGTAGTCTTCCCTCCTCACCAATCTTCACTTATGCCATTCTTCACTCTCTCTAGTATTTGCAGCACACTCCTTTACTATCTTTTTCTCCATAGTTTTCACTTTTCCTCTGTCTGCATACCTTCTCATCCCAATCTCTTTACTTATTCCCAGTCTTCAGTTCTTTATAGGCCACTTTCTCCAGTCTTCACTCTCCTTTTCTCCATGGTTTTCACTTCACCCACTATGAACTCTTTCACAGTCCACTCTCCCAAGTCTACACATCTTTCCTGTCTTCACTCCTTCACAATACATTCCTTCACAGTCTTTGCATTCCCAACCATTGCAGTCATTTTCATTCCCTACCATTCTTTTCTCTCAACTCACCACTAATCAGTCCTTCACAGGCCACTCCTCCACCGTCTTCACATAACGGGGGTCATTCCGAGTTGTTCGCTCGCAAGCTGCTTTTAGCAGCTTTGCACACGCTAAGCCGCCGCCTACTGGGAGTGAATCTTAGCATATCAAAATTGCGAACGAAAGATTAGCAGAATTGCGAATAGACACTTCTTAGCAGTTTCTGAGTAGCTCCAGACTTACTCGGCATCTGCGATCAGTTCAGTGCTTGTCGTTCCTGGTTTGACGTCACAAACACACCCAGCGTTCGCCCAGACACTCCTCCGTTTCTCCAGCCAGTCCCGCGTTTTTCCCAGAAACGGTAGCGTTTTTTCACACACTCCCATAAAACGTCCTGTTTCCACCCAGAAACACCCACTTCCTGTCAATCACACTCCGATCACCAGAACGAAGAAAAAACCTCGTAATGCCGTGAGTAAAATTCCTAACTGCATAGCAAATTTACTTGGCGCAGTCGCACTGCGGACATTGCGCATGCGCATTAGCGACTAATCGCTCCGTTGCGAGAAAAAAATACAGAGCGAACAACTCGGAATGACCCCCAGTGTTCCACATTTGACTTCTTCACAGTATCCACTCCTCACAGTCCTCTGCACATTTTCTCGCTCATTCTCAGTCCACTCCTACAGTCTTCAATCATTTGCTGTCCTTTTGTCCAAGGTTTTCACTTCTGCAGCCTTTCACATTCCATTTTCTCCAGTCTTCACTCCTTCCCCATCTTTACACTGTTCAATCTTTGCAATCTAATCTTTTGCATTCTTTACTACTCCATATGTTACGTATTCCCATTCTTCACTTTTTCACAATCAACTCCTCCCAGGTTGTCAAGCCTTCAAAGTTCTTTGCGGTCCAGTCAAGTCTTTGCTCTTCCCAGTCTTCACTCCAGTGGAGACCATTTTTACACAGTCTTTCCTGTCCTCTCCACTGTGGTACTTCCAGTGTGCACTTTTTTTTCAAATTCCTCTTTCCCCAGTCTTCATTCCTCCCTAGTTTTCATTCACTCATTATTTAGTCCTCTCCAGTCTTCATACTTCTCTGTCTTCATCTATTCTCAGTATTCAGTCCTTCACATCCACTGTTCCTCCACCCTTTACTCTTAAAGATTCACTCCTCACAAATCTTCTCTGCCCCCAACTACTTTCCTTTACAATCAACTCTTTTGAAATCCTCTTCTCCCAGTCTGTACCTCTTCACACTCATCTCTGGCCAGTCTTCACCACTCCCCAGTCTTCATGCCTCTCCAGCCTTCACCCCAAAGTCTTCACTCCTTCCCATTCTTTACTTTTTCAGTATCTACCTCTTTGTATCATTATTTCTTCTTACTTTTCTCCTTTTCAGTCCATTCACCTCAGTATACACTTAGGGGCCCTACTCACTGGCCGACCCGCCGCCGAGCTGCCCGACGGCGGATACGGCCGACGAGCGACCCGGCAGCGGGGGGGCAGTGACGGGGGGAGTGAAGTTTCTTCACTCCCCCCGTCACGCGGCTGCATTGAAGTGCAGGCAAATATGGACGAGATCGTCCATATTGGCCTGCATGCACAGCCGAAGGGAGACCAGCGATGAACGAGCGCGGGGACGCGCATCGTTCATTGCTGGAGTCTCCACACTGAAAGATATGAACGAGTTCTCGTTCATTTATGAACGAGATCGTTCATATCTTTCAGAAAATCGGCCAGTGTGTAGGGCCTATTAGTTGCGGTCATCTCATCCCCAGTCTTTCACACATTCCACTTCTTCCCATTCTTCACTGCTTCAAGGTCCACTCCTCCCATTTCACACCTTTCCGGTGTAGATACCTGGGCCGCAGTGTAGATATGAGATGGATATAGTGGGGTGGCCTGATATGTGGAACAACTGTAATGACTGTGTTACTAAAGCAACCAGGTAGTACAAGGTGGCACTCATGTGATTGCACTTGCCCAGCAGTCTTTTAGCCTCTTGCAATGCTTGGCTTTACCTTTAGCAACCGCCTTTCCAGGGTGAATTAGGTCCACCCTGTACTCAGATGCTCCCAGGACTTATGGATGGACAAGGCGACTATAGGAGGCTGGGGAAGAGTAAAACACAAGTGCAGAGAGACGCTCACTGATTACTACCTTGATTAAGCTGACCAATTAACAAGTGGGGATAAGTAACATAATGTATGTGAGTGCAACAATGCACAGGGTGGTATTAGTAACTGAGTATAAACTGTATGTAAATGCAACAATGCACAAGATGGTATTAGCAACTAAACACAAACTGTATGTGAATGCAGCAATGCACAAGATGCTATTTAGCAACTAAACACAAACTGTATGTGACTGCAACAATGCATAGGGTGGTATAAGCAACTAAGTACAGTGCAAAAAAATTATAATTTAGCAGTGCGTTCCTTCAGGAACCTGGCAGAGCAAGGCAAGGTACAATTAACAAGATAACTTAGCTGCAGGAGTCCCCTGGAATCAATGCAAGGCAAAACAATGCACATGTTATGATCCACAAGCAGTGGTTCATTCCTGTTTGCTTTCTGTTCATGAATTTTGTGTTATATTTATGTTTGTATGCCAGGATTTTTCTTGTACTTGTTTAGAAGACTCTTGTTGGCTGCCTGTGGTGAGTCTGTGTAACTGCAGCCTGTTTTCTATGTGTTAAGCCTCACCTGTCAGATAATTTGGTCATTATGTGGTGAGTCTGTGTACTGCAGTCTGGCTCTTGTCTGTGTAGCCTCACCTGCCAGTATTTTGGCCATTACCTTGTGCCTGGCTTCCAGCTATCCTGATTGGGGCGTGCTTCTTTTATTACTCAGCTGGCTTTGCATCCAGAGCCGGTGATAGAAGATTGTTGTTGAACCTGTATGTTCCAGTTCTTGGTTAGCTTCCTGCAAGCTTGTTCCTGGTCCCTGTCAGCAGCTTCCTGTGGAGCATGTACCTGCCTGTGGAGTATTCCTGCGTCCAGCTTGTGTACTCCAGTGTCCTGTGTCCAGTTTTTCCTGGGTCCTATCTGGGGGATCATTTCCTGGTGTCCTCCGAGTTGCCTTCCAGTAAAGTAGTCTGGTATCCGAAGCTTCTGGGTTCCGGTCGTTTCCTGCGCACACCTGTCGTGGTGTCGTGAGTAGCGGCTCTGCCGCCCTTTATGGCTGAAGCCGTATTGTCTTTATCTATTTTGGTTGTGTCATTTTTGCGGAGTTTTTCCGCATTGCGGTGCTTGCCTTATTACGATGGGTTCGTATTTTGGCAGTTAGGTTGCATTACTTGATTTGCTGTTGTTCCAGGCGGCCGCACCGCACATAAACTACTTTGTTATTTTTTTGCATCCTTCTCTGTTTTAGTCATGGCAGTCTTAGTTTTACCCTTGTTCTCCTTGGTCTCGGTTAACGCCTTGTCTCCTATTAAGACCGGGGGGCATCGGAGTCTGGGTGGGCCTAATTCGCCCATTCAAATGCGGCTGCCGTGGGCACAAGAATCCATAGTCTTACAGGCGTTAATTGACCATTGGGAAGGACAACGGAGTCAGGGATTTTTGTTAGCTTCACGTATCTGTACTCGGAACCCTTCTATTGCCACCCAATCTCTCTCTAACAGCAAGGTAAGGCTGGATCTGTCTGAATGTACTCCCAGGCTAGGCCTCACATACACAATCAGGAATTCAGGTGACACTGGTAATGAAATCAGGATTCTGGTAGGACAGGGTACCCAGGATTCAAACTGGACTGGGTATCACAAGTAATGAAATAGCACCCAGTTCACAGGGTCAAGATACCACCATAGGACAGGGACCGGATACAGGAACAAGAAGCTATAACCGGCCTCAGGTGAAGGGCAAGCTGGGTAATAAAGGGAACAAGCCCCAGTCAGGGTGGCTGGAAAAGAACAAGCCTCCTGAACACTGATTAACTGCAGCTGGAACATCAGACACAAGGCAATGGCCTAATTATCTGACAGGTGAAACTGCACGGACCACACATACAGGAGACAGGCTGCAGTTACACAGAACACAGACAGGAATTAGCCACAGCGGTGACTCATGACACCCGGTAACCTACTTTCCATTGTTCACTTGTTGCAGCTTTCACACATCTTTGTGGATTCACAGTATACTCTACCTATTCTTCTTCCTTTCCCAGTCATCATTTATTTACTTTTCAGCCCTTTTTTTTGTCTTTTATTGTCCACCCCTCCAGAGTTGTTGCTACTCCACTTTCCTCTTCTTTCCATTCTTTCAAAGTCTACTCCCAAGTCAACAAACTTCAGTCCTCCATTGCCTACCCCACCCCAATATTTACTCCTCCACAGACTAGTTCTGCCCAATCTTCAATCATCACTCACTCAACTACAATCTTCATGTTTGCGAACACATAAGTATTTTGGTTAATACATTGCACAAGTTGTGTTCTCAGACATGAATAGCAGTGTGTGTGTGTTATTCTGTGATCTCTGTGATCTTATTCTCTCGTCCAAGTCAGCAAAGTGCTGAGATGGTAAAACCAAGGTAAGAATGAATAACCAGAGATGTCTGGAATGGACTATTTATAACATGAGTATTTTTACCAGAATATCTCCCTGTAATGAGTCCAAGGTGCAATTTCTATCTGTATCAATAACTATAAACTGTAATTGAGACCCCCCCAATTACTCCAGTATAAAACAATAAAACCCCAGCACAACTTGATAAACAGATAGAAGGAAATTCCAGAGACATTTGATAGCTGCTAAATTGTCCCTACCAGTTTCCTGCATATCCTTTTGTATATGATAGTACTATAATAAGAATGTAATCCCAGGAGGGCAGAATCGGGCAACACTGGCAACAGAAATGGAAAACTCTTGGGTCTCGCTTTATTGAAATTGGCACTAGTCCCTAGATACATATTTGGACTTGCAGCAGATGAGTGTTGTAGTTTGTCCCTTTCCTCTTTACTGTGAGAACAGTTCTGGTGCCATAACATTCCCTTTGTGCTAGAGTCTTTTCTGTCTTCAACACAGGGAGTGACTCAATACGGTGCAGGTAGGTTGGCACAGGTACATTTTGACAGTGAGCTGCTCCACCGTAGCTCGTCGGTCGGCCCTCACGCACCTTCGTAGTAGACGTTCACCTCTCGCGTCAATGGCACGTGATGCTCCACATTTTCCAAGTCGGTTATTCGCAATGGTGCCATTTGTCCAGTCACGATATACCTTTACCACATCAGCATGCAAACAGGTCACAAACTGCGCTGTATCAGACATACTGCCAGCCTTGGCCGGAAAGCAGATAATCAGCCCTTTTTGCAACTCTGATAAATCGCTCTTTTTACCAATGATGGTAATGAGGGATATGTGCGCAGACGGCCTGTTGCACACTCCCGGCGTGCGCCGGGAGTGTGCGACAGGCCATCTGCCCACATATCACGGCTGCTGTGGTGAAGGCGTATTGTGACTGGACAAATGGAACCATTGTGAACAACCGACGTGGAAACTGAGGAGCGCCACGTGCCATTAATCTGAGAGGTGAACGTCAGCTACAAAGGTGCGTGAGGGCCGACCGACACGTGCAGTGGAGCAGCTCACTGTCAGAGAGGTGTGTCTAAAATGACAGCTCAGCCGTCTAACTGCTGTCTGTGCTGCACGCAGTGGTTAGTCAGGCTATTAGCTGGTGGTCCTAATACTGTGACTCCAATGTGTAGTTTTTAAAGGAAGTAAATCTGACGTTGAGTAACCTAATAAATACTATTTATACCCCCTGAAAAGAGTTTGAGATTTTTTGATTATTGGTTGCATAAGGTGAACGCTGGGATTCCACAGTATATACCTTTATTTGGTAGGGAGTGGCGTGCAGCTACCAATTGTCATTACAAACTGGGCGAGCGCAGACTATCATTGAATTTTTTAATACTTACTGAACTTATGACAGACTGACACCATAGGAGATTAGATAATAGGTTTTCTCTTACATCCTAGAGGATGCTGGGGTCCACATTAGTACCATGGAGTATAAACGGGTCCACCAGGAGCCATTGGCACTTTGAGAGTTTGAGAGTGTGGGCTGGCTCCTCCCTCTATGCCCCTCCTACCAGACTCAGTTTAGAAAATGCCGGTCACAGCTAGGGGAGCTCTACAGAGCTTCTTTAGAAAAAGTTTTTTTTTAGAGTTTATTATTTTATAGGGAAGCTGCTGGCAACAGCCTCCTTGCTTCGTGGGACTAAGGGGGGGAGTAGTGTCCGCCCTGCGGGTTCTGAGCCACTATCTCCGCTGACAGGACACTGAGCTCCTGAGTGGATCGATCGTTCCCCGCCACAGGGGATCGCTCACCCCAGCAGCATGCCGCCACCCCCTTACTGAGCCAGAAGATTGGTGGTGAGTGAGTCACTGACCCCCCTAGCAAGCGGGGGGCCGGTGTGAAGTTGGCGGCAACAGGGTATGGAGCGCAGTACTAACTGCACTCCGGGGCTCAGCGGTACATTGTGAGGGGCGCCCTGAGCCAGCGCCTACACTGGCCACACAGCCTGTCGGGGTCCCCGGATCTCTGCCAGCATAATTCCTCAGGCCAATATAATCCTATGAAGAGCGGGAAGACAGCGTCATTTTGGGGGCGGAGCTTCTCCTCAGAGCGGACCTGGCAGCGTTCAGCGCCATTTTCGTGCCTGTACAACGTCAGTGAAGAGCAAGTCCCTCCAGAACAACTCCAGCTATCTCTCACGGTACCAGGGGGTTGTAGAAGGGGGGGTAGAGGCTGTATACAGGCTGTGTTCCCTATTAAGGTGCACAGTCAGCGCTGATAGGGGGTCTCCCTTTGCCTAAAAAGCACTGTGTGTGGGTTGGCTCCAATCTCTGTGTCTCTCTTGTCATTATTGAGGGTGAAACTCTGTGTGCCCTCCCCTGTGTGTGTGTGGAGTGTCTGTGGTCTCCATTAAGCTATGTCCAGGGACTCTGTGTCAAATGCTGCAGAGGATATGTCCTCTCAGGATGATCCCATTCCATGTAATCAGGATTGCACTGTTTTAGCACAGATACCAGCAAGGGAGCCTGAGTGGTTATCCTTTATCAAATCTATGATTTCTCGGATTTCTACTAGGGTTGCACAGAATGAGTCTGCAACTCAGGCTTTACAGAACTCTATGTTAGTATGGCCCAGTTCTGTTACCTCAGGAACCCCCCCCCCCCCCCTGCTGTATGTTACCAAAAACGTGCTCTTGCACAGATTGTGCAAGAGGACACGGATACCGATTCTGACACTGAGGACGTTGATTGGGATTAGTTGAGGGGGGCAGCATTTCTTGCAAAAAGGGGTGCAGTTGATGATAGAGGCCATTAAGGATGTGTTGAATATTACTGATACCTGTGCAGGTTGAGGAGGCTTACTTCACTGAAAATAAGAAAGCCTCGCTAACCTTCCCTGCGTCAAAAGAATTAAATGCTATTTTTGAAAAAGCTTGGGAAAACCCTGAGAAAAAATTCCAGATCCCTAAAAGGGTCCTGGTGGCGTTTCCTTTCCCTGTGGAGGATAGAAGAAAATGGGAAAACCCGCCCATTGTTGACGCGTCTGCATCCAGACTCTCAAAAAAGGTGGTTTTACCTGTTCCAGGATCCACCGCCTTGAAAGAGCCGGCTGATCGTAAAATTGATAATACGCTCAATCCATGTACACGGCTTCAGGGGCTATACAGCGTGCCAGTGCTTGGATTGCCAAAGCTATAGTAGAGTGGTCAGGCACGTTACTTGAAGATTTGGATACTATGGATAAATCTGATTTTGAATTGTGTTTGCGTAACATTCAGGATTACGCAGGATTTCAGGTAGAATCCATGAAAGACCTGGGTTCCATGGCTGCAGGAATTTCTTCCATGTCTGTCTCAGCTCGTCGAGGACTGTGGCTGTGACAGTGGTCTGCCGACGCAGAATCCAGGAGAAGTGTGGAGACCCTACCCAGGTCAGGCTCTCTTTGGGGAAGCATTGGATGCGTGCATCTCCACGGCTACAGCGGGTAAGTCACCTTTTCTTCCCTCAGCTGCACCTGCTACGAAGAAACCCTTTTTGTCAGCTGCATCACAGCCCTTTCGTGCTGCCAAGCCACGAAAGGCCAGACCGTCCAACACCTTCTTTAGGGGAGGTCGGCCCAAATCCAAGAATCCTGCTGCGGCGGGTTCCCAGGAACAGAAACCTGCTTCAGGTACACCAAAGTCCTCCGCATGGCGGTGGACTGCACGCCCCGGAGGTGGGATCGGTGGGAGCGAGACTCTGGCATTTCAGTCATGTCTGGGTGTCTTCTGGCCTGGATCCCTGGGTGCAAAATATCGTGTCCCAGGGGTACAGGCTGGAATTTCAAGATCTCCCTCCTCACCGATTCTTCAAATCAGGCTTGCCAGCTTTGCTGGCAGACAGGGCTGTCCGGCAGGCAGCCGTCCAGAAGTTAGTGGAGGCACAGGTTATTGTACCGGTCCCTCCTCATCTGCAAAACAAAGGTTACTATTCGAACCTTTTCGTGGTACCGAAACCGGATGGTTCAGTCAGGCCCATTCTGAACCTAAAATCGCTAAATCCCTTTCTGAAGGAGTTCAAGTTCAAAATGGAGTCTCTAAGGGCGGTGATATCAAGTCTGGAAGAGGGGGAATTCCTGGTATTCCTGGATATCAAGGATGCGTACCTCCACATTCCGATTTGGCCGCCGCATCAGGCTTATCTCCGATTCGCACTGTTGGACTGTCACTATCAGTTCCAGGCTCTGCCATTTGGCCTCTCCACAGCATCGAGGGTATTCACCAAGGTGATGGCAGAAATGATGGTTCTCCTCCGCAGACAGGGGGTGAACATAATTCCATATCTGGACGATCTGCGGATAAAGGCACCATCCAAGGAGAAGCTGTTACAGTCCATCCTTCTCACAACCCACCTGCTCAGAGAACATGGTTGGATCCTGAATCTTCCAAAATCAAATTTGGAACCAACCAGGAGGTTGTCCTTTCTGGGAATGATCCTCGACATGGAACTGCAGAGGGTGTTTCTTCCAGAGGAAAAAGCGTTGGTGATTCAAACAATGGTCCGGGATGTCCTGAAGCCAGCCCGGGTGTCGGTTCATCAGTGCATTTGCCTTCTGGAAAAGATGGTGGCCTCTTACGAGGCTCTACAGTACGGGAGGTTTCATGCTCGGTCCTTCCAACTAGATCTCCTGGTCAAGTGGTCGGGATCCCATCTACATATGCACCAGAGGATACGTCTCACCAAAGGCCAGGATTTCACTCCTCTGGTGGTTGCAACTACCTCACCTTCTGGAGGGCCTCAGGTTCGGGATTCGGGACTGGATCCTTCTAACCACGGATGCAAGTCTCCGGGGCTGGGGTGCAGTCACTCAAGGGGAGACCTTCCAAGGCCCTTCTACTGCTAGAAGAGCCGAGGCCTCTTCCTCTTCGGGAGGACCTGCTGCAGCAGGGAACGTTCGCCTATCAAGACTTACCGCGGCTGCGTTTGACGGCATGGAGGTTGAACGCCAGGTACTAGCTCAGAAGGGCATTCCAAACAAGGTTATTCCTACCCTGATACAGGCTAGGAAAGGAGTAACGTCTAAACATTACCATGGTATTTGGAAAAAATATGTATCTTTGTGTGAATCCAAGAAGTTTCTTACGGTGGAGTTTCAACTGGGACGTTTTCTCCTCTTCCTGCAAGCAGGTGTGGATATGGGCATGAGGTTGGGATCCATGAAGGTCCAAATTTCGGCCCTATCCATTTTCTTCCAGAAACAATTGGCTGCCCTCCCTGAGGTTCAGACTTTTTTGAAGGGAGTTCTGCACATCCAACCTCCCTTTGTGCCGCCTACGGCGCCCTGGGATCTTAACGTGGTGTTGCAGTTCCTCCAGTCGGACTGGTTTGAGCCTCTACAGGAGGTTGAGATCAAGTTCCTCATGTGGAAGGTTGTCACTTTGTTTCCCTTAGCTTCTGCTAGACGTGTGTTGGAGTTGGGGGCTTTATCCTGTAAAAACCCATACTTGATCTTCCATGAAGATAGGGCTGAGCTTCGGACACGTTAGCAGTTTCTTCCGAAGGTTGTGTCGGCATTTCAGATCAACCAACCTATTGTGGTGCCAGTTGCTACTGACTCCTCAATTTCATCAAAGTCCTTTGATGTTGTAAGGGCTTTGAAAATCTATGTGAAGGGGACTGCTCGTCACAGAAAATCGGACTCTCTGTTTGTCCTGTATGATCCCAAGAAAATTGGGTGTCCTGCTTCTAAGCAGACTATCTCTCACTGGATCAGGTTCACTATCCAGCATGCGTATTCTACAGCAGGATTGCCGTGTCCTACATCTGTTAAGGCCCACTCTACTCGTAAGGTGGGTTCTTCCTGGGCGGCTGCCCGGGGTGTCTCGGCGTTACAACTTTGTCAAGCAGCAACTTGGTCTGGGTCGAACACGTTTGCTAAGTTCTACATGTTCGATACGTTTGGCCTCTGATGATCTGAAGTTCAATCAATGAGTTCTGCAGGAGCCTCGGCGCTCTCCCTCCCGTTCTGGGAGCTTTGGTACATCCCCATGGTACTAATGTGGACCCCAGCATCCTCTAGGACATAAGAGAAAATAGGATATTGGTTACCTACCAGTAAATCCTTTTCTCGTAGTCCGTAGAGGATGCTGGGCGCCCGCCCAGCGCTTCATTTTCCTGCACCCGTTATCTGGTTCAGTACCACTTTGTTTAGTTGAGTACTGCATTGTTACTTGGTAAGTAATGTTTCAGCAGTTGCTGAGTAGTTCAAGCTGGTTATCTTGACGTGCCTTGTATATGTGAGCTGGTATGAATCTCACCACTATCTGTGTAAAATCCTTCTCTCGAAGATGTCCGTCTCCTCGGGCACAGTTTCTAGACTGAGACTGGTAGGAGGAGCATAGAGGGAGGAGCAAGCCCACACTCTCAAACTCTTAAAGTGCCAATGGCTCCTGGTGAACCCATCTATACCCCATGGTACTATTGTGGACTCCAGCATCCTTTACGGAGTACGAGGATTTACCGGTAGGTAACCAAAATCCTATTATTACAGGGCTGCTACTTGCACGTCAATCAGTCTGACTTAACAACACAATACATTTTACCCACAACACAATCTTCTGCTTTAGAATTTGATGTTTATATTCCTAATGAGGAAACTTTAGTAGAATAAAATTAGTGATATTTTTTTTTTTTGTAGTCAGTTTGAAGCCAGGTCACTGCAACTGGAAAATCAGTGACATAGCTGAAGTAGCTGTTGCCTCAGGCGTTCCTCAGGGGTGAGTGGATAATATCATTCAAGGTCCAGCCAGCAGTAATTGAGGACAAATGCCAGTCCTTATACTGTCCAGCAGTGCGCACTGCCCTGGTCTGAGTGGCTTGTAGGTGATCGCTATTGTGTAGGAACACCGCACTGGGGACTTTACTAAACGCTGGCAGGATTGCCACCGCATTCACACCCCAAAAAATTACCCGTCTCTCACAGGCGGGTTGTTTGACAGCGCTGCACAGCAACCAATCAAAGTGCCCCTATGTATTCTTATAAGAATGTCCACAAGTATACGCTCAGTGGTTTTTATTTTGCCAAGATGCCATGGATGCCAACCTGGACTGAAGAGGACCTTTCCCATATGATTGTAGTAAGCAACAAATGGTCGAATGAGGGGTCTCAGTGGGCCCTGTCTGTCAGGGCACAATGGCACTTGTGGTTCTCCAAGTACCAGGAGGCCCTGACAGCCCTTACAATACTACATGACAGAGCTAGCTGTGACCTGTAGTGCACCAGTAATGAAGAATAAAAAAATCGATTTTTACCATAAATTAACCACACACCTACCTCTGATAGCGGCTGGTTTTCCCTAGTGGGTGCCCGCATTTTAATTGGCCTTGGGCTGTCTGGCATTATTTTAAGGGGACTCAACACAGAGTCTACTGCCTGCTATAATGCCGGTGCGGGGTGCCTGGTGCAAGCGAGCCGCGCCAAACAGTGCTGTGCCTTTTTTGTGTATTTTTCGCTCAAATGTGCATCTTAATCGCAATGCGATGTGTCAAAATCGCTTCACGAGACCAATTAATGTCATTTGCAACGCTTGTATATATGTGTGCGACTGAGTCTGTATATGAAGCACAACAGAACCTGGCATGACAAAAAGCTGCAGCCCCTTGCATCGTAGCACTGCGTATACTGGGGGGCTCATTTCGAGTTGATCGCTCGCTAGCTAGTTTTAGCAGCCGTGCAAACGCTATGCCGCCGCCCACTGGGAGTGTATTTTAGATTAGCAGAAGTACGGACGCATGTGCAGCCGAGCTCTACAAAAACAGTTTGTGCAGTTTCAGACTAGCTCTGAACCTACTCAGCGCTTGCGATCACTTCAGCCTATTCGTGTCCGGATTTGACGTCATACACCCGCCCAGCGAATGCCCAGCCTCTCCTGCGTTTTTTCAGACATGCCTGTGTTTTTGCAAACACTCCCTGAAAAACGGTCAGTTGACACCCAGAAACGCCCCCTTCCTATCAATCTTCTTGCGGCCATCAGTGCGAAGAAAAATTTCGCTAGAATCTGAGCACAACCACAAAGGGCTTTGTACCCGTACGTCGTGCGTGCGCATTGCGGGGCATACGCATGCGCATAAATGCAGTTTTTTCACCTGATCGCTGCGCAGTGAAAATCGTCAGCGAGCGATCAACTCGGAATGACCCCCACTGTGTACAGGTTGAGACTCAGTTGCACACAGATATACAAGTGTTGCAAATGACAATCCGTACATTCCATTGCGATAAGATAAACATATGAGTGAAAAAGACTCTGAGAGCAAACCTATTCACCCGGGACCTGGTGCGCCAAGAAGGGTTGTGTGGTGCTACCGCAGCACTAGTGTGTGAGGACACATCTGCTGACTGAGACGCAGTGGTGGCACAGGGGTCGCTGACACCTGGTGCAATAAATTGGTCCCGCTGCGTGCCGGAGGCCGAAAAGAGGTATGGCCCACCGGGACTGTGGTGTCACTTCCAGGGGGTGACACCACAATGCCAGCTCCTCTTCCGTGATGGGAGCTGCACGGTAATGTCACAAGGCGAATCGACCAGGCAAAGGGTGTGAGATGGGGTGCAGTCGCTGGCATTTAAATGCCACAGTAATGACAGTTTGCCCCCTTTGCTAGTAAATGAATTCTACTGAGTGTCAGAGAGATCAGCGTCCGGACAGCGCTAATCAATGTGAAAGTCACATCTTCCACATAAAATATAATGAAATACAAACACATCTGCAAAATACAAATTAAATTCAATTAAATTCAAACATCTGTTGTTTCCCTTATAAAAATGAAACCGGAATCTTCTCTCCTGCAGATGCCTAATGCAAATACTGCATCAGTTACGTCATTCAAATAGACGGCCTTGCCAGTATAGGCCCAGAACCCGCATGGGATACAGCTGGCAGGTTTATGTGTCTGCACCCAGGTTTACATCAGATGCGATTGCATGCACTCCCTGTGCTTCCCTTATGTACGGCTGCCCCCTCCCTCCCGCGTTCCGTCTCTCCAGCTGTAGCGAGTCACAAGTATAAGATGAGACAATATACATCTACTTGGTGTCCCGGTACAGTGCACAAATTCATATTTTATGCAGATAGAGGAGACATGCGCCAAATAATGAGGCTGTCATTCTGATTCTGAGTTGCACGGATCTATTGGATTTTTTTTTTAAATTTTATAGGGCACAGGTTCTCAAACTCGATCCTCAGGACCCCACAAAGTGCATGTTTTGTAGTTAACCCAGCAGGTGCACAGGTGTATTAATTACTCACAGACGCATTGTAAAAGGTCCACAGGTGGAGCTAATAATGGCCCTCATTCCGAGTTGATCGTTCGCTGCAGTTTTTCGCAGCGTAGCGATCATGCTAAAAATCGTCTGTTCTGCGCATGCATATGGTACGCAGCGCGCACGCGCAAAGTACTTTCACACAAAACTATGCAGTTTTACACAAGCTCGAGCGACGCTTTTCAGTCGCTCGAGTGTTCATAGTGTGATTGACAGGAAGTGGGCGTTTCTGGGCGGCAACTCAGCGTTTACAGGGAGTGTGCTGAAAAACGCAGGCGTGCCTGATAAAAACGCAGGAGTGGATGGGGAAACGGGGGAGTGGCTGGCCGAACGCAGGGCGTGTTTGTGACGTCAAACCAGGAACTAAACATTCTGCAGTCATCGCAAGGTAGGAGTAAGTATCGAGCCACTCTGAAACTGCATGAAATTTTTTTAGTAGCAGAACTGCTAACCTTTCGTTCGCACTTCTGCTAAGCTAAGATATACTCCCAGAGGGCGGCGGCTTAGCATTTGCACTGCTGCTAAAAGCAGCTAGCGAGCGATCAACTCGGAATGAGGGCCAATATCACTTGAGATTCTGTGAGGAGACCTACAAAACATGCACTGTGTGGGGTAATGAGGACATTGGGGCAGATGTATTAACCTGGAGAAGGCATAAGGAAGTGATAAACCAGTGATAAGTGTAAGGTGATAAAGGAACCAGCCAATCAGATCCTAACTGTTAATTTACATATTGGAGCTGATTGGCTTTTGTCTTTCACCTTGCACTTATCACTGGTTCCTTATGCCTTCTCCAGGTTAATACATCTGCCGCAGAGTTTGAGAACCTATGATATAGGGAATTACATTGCTGAGACAAGACCAGAAGGCTGCCCACATATAGCTGGTGCAAATTAAGTCCATTTGCTGACTAAAAATGGACAGGCGCACTCCACTCAGCAAGTGGCATCCCTAAAAACCACCCTTACTGATTTCTCATTTCATCGATTCTCAGTTTTTATCCTGCAACACTGCTCAGTTCAGCCTTATTGGATGGCTGCTCCTTGCTGGGTGGACAACATTAAATGTAGTTATTGCAAAAGTGGGTGCAGTGGTTCCCCTATCCCATACCTAGCAAGGAAGTCCCTTTCTCCGCCCTATTACACCCGTCAGTCATTGCAGAAGATTTTTCCTCTGCAAGATCCTCATCTGTGCAAACCCAGGTGTAGATGAATTTGGCCTTTGGGCATTTTGCGCTTCTTAAATGAGCCCCTCTATTTGCCATGCAAGTGTAAACCAGAGGCTTCTGTATAAAGCATTGAAAATCCAAATAAGTGACAATGTAGTGACCACAATCGGTAACGTGATGAGGGTTGTAGTCCTGAAATATTCATGCCGCGCTGGTACTCACCTGTTCGGCGCCCAGGTGTCTGTGATAATTATATGGAAATGTTGGCAGCTTTGCTCTTTAATTCCTAAAGTAAATATTTTCTTTAACCTTTTCCAATCTCATAAAGCCTGCGACCAGCGGGGATCAGCCGTATCCCTGCAATGACACGTACATATAATAAAAGCCACCGTCCTTCTGTTACTCAGTATAATGAGGGGAGACATTGCTGGATGCTTATGAAATAGGTTACAAAGGTGGAGTCAGGGCACCTGCAAGCAATACTGAGATTCTGAAAGCGCCCTTGTGCACGTCTGTGTGCTGATAAAGCTCTGATGTGTTTTCTGCATGACCACTGACTGCCCTATAACAGCCCTTGGGGGTGATTCAGACCTGATTGCTGGGCTGCTAACTTTGCTGTTCTGCGTTCAGATAGTCCCCGCCTCCAGGGGGAGTGTAAATTTGCGTGCAAGTGTGCGATCCCATGTGTACTCCGAGCTACAAAAATCCAGTGTGCGCAGTTTCTGCGCAGCCCAGGACTTACTCCTACAGTGCGATGAGAACAGGCTGATCGGGGCGGGAGCCAACGTCACACACCCTCCCTGAAAACGTTTGGGAACGCCTGTGTTTTTCTGGACACTCCCAGTAAACGGTCAGTTACCACCCACAAACACCTCTTCCTGTCAATCACCTTGCGAACGCCCATGCAAATGAAATTTTCCACCATCCTGTCGCTGGTCGGCGATGCCCGTTGTTGGCCGATGCGCGTTTACATTGCGGTGCATTCGCACGCACAGTCTCTTGCTGATCGCCCGCTGTGCAAAAACGCTCAGCAGTGATCAGATCTGAATCCTCCCCCCTTTTACATACAGCCGTCCAGTCATTAGTGCAGCGTTATTGTTCTATTTTGTAGGATAACCTCTATACAAGGATATTGTGCTTTGTAAACTAATCACGGTCAGTTTTCTGAAGCCTTTATGTTAAAATAAAACATGGAGTTTTTAATTTATCATTAATCATATGGCCAAGTTTAGATGGTTTTCATGGGACCCCTTTCCAAAAATACATACGCAGTACATTATACAATAATAATACTATTCCTGTAAAATACGAGACAGCTGTACAATGGCCCTCATTCCGAGTTCATTCCACGCTGCCGTTTTTCGCAGCACAGCGATCAGGTTACTACTGCACATGCACCGCAGTGCGCACGTGCGTCGTACGGGTACAAACAGCATAGTTGCTGTGCAATGCTTCTAGCGACGAATCCATTCGCACAACCGATCGCAAGGCGATTGACAGAAAGAGGGCGTTTATTGGTGTCAACTGACCATTTCTGGGAGTGGTAGGGAAAACGCAGGCGTTTGCAGGGCGGGTGTCTGACGTCAGTTCCGGGACCGGACAGGCTGAAGTGATTGCAGCGGCTGAGTAAGTTCAGACCTACTCAGAAACTGCAAAAATCATTTTCGTCCCGCTCTGCTGCACATGCGATCGCACACTTGCAAAGCGAAAATACACTCCCCCGTGGGCGGCGACTATCTGATCGCTGCTCTGCAAAAAATAGCTAGCGAGCGATTGATTAACTCGGAATGAGGGCCCATGTGTCTGAATGGAGTCTGTAACATCACTGTTTTCTGCCTCAGGGAATCATTAACGCCTACAAGAAGGGGGTCAGCCTGATGGGGAACGATAGCAGCCCGGAGACCTGGAACTTTGCCGGATCTTTCTTCTTCTCTGTAACCGCTATAACTACAATCGGTAAGTCCCAGAGATCTGCACCACAGACAGACGATGACTTTACCAGTAACTGGCGCTGCTTCATTTTGTAGGATAGTTCCAGTTTTTGCCTCTGATGACCTGTAGCATCCAATACACCTTCATTTGCACCTAAACCTCTCTCTAAGCATCTTGGTACCCTCAAGAAACTTGTATGTCATAGGGGTAAGCTGCTGGCAGGGCCTGGCTGGCAAAGTTTAGCCTGGTGGGCTTGCCTAATGCACTGGCCCATGAGTGGCAGTTGAGCTTAGTGCAGTGATAGCTGCAGAGATGGGCCACAGTGGGGTCGGACTAGCAGACGAGAGGAGTTGTTTTGGGCGGGACAGGGAGGCAGCCATCTTGAGCTCTCGGTACTAGAGAGCCAAGTCTCTGATCATCACTGCAGGGACCGCTGTTCCACAGAGTACATGGGCCCAATTCCGCTCTCTACGGCCCTGGTTCTGGTAACACTATCATCAGATATGTCGCCAGAACAGAATTTAAAAATAATAATAAAAAAAGCTTAATTCTTGGAATAAAGCATTTGTTTAATGCAGCACCATTCCTCCAAGTACTTCTGATATGCTTGACCACCACCCGTCCAAACAGAGCCGGCCCTAGCCAATTTGATGCCCTAAGCAGAATTTTGGCTGGTGCCCCCTAGCACCGCCGCTAGTTCTAATCTGACCCAGCAACACTCAGGTAGTGGGGCCCACCAGGGGGGGTACCCTGTGCCCCTTTTCCCCGTGCCCCTGTGGGCCAGTTCAACCCTGCATAATTCCTCACAGTAATGCCTATAATACACATATTTCCACACAGTAATGCACCTTACACATATGCCCCACATTAGTAATGCCCATAATACACAATGCCACACAGTAATGCACCTTACACATCATATGCCCCACATTAGTAATGCCCATAATACACAATGCCACACAGTAATGCACCTTACACATATGCCCCACATTAGTAATGCCCATAATACACAATGCCACACAGTAATGCACCTTACACATATGCCCCACATTAGTAATGCCCATAATACACATAATGCCACACAGTAATGCACTTTACACATTTGCCCCACATTAGTAATGCCCATAATACACATAATTCCACACAGTAATGCACCGTACACATATGCCCCACATTAGTAATGCCCATAATACACATAATTCCACACAGTAATGCACCTGACACATACAGTATGCCCCACACTAGTAATGCCCATAATACACAATGCCACACAGTAATGCACCTTACACATATGCCCCACATTAGTAATGCCCATAATACACAATGCCACACAGTAATGCACCTTACACATATGCCCCACATTAGTAATGCCTATAATACACATAATGCCACACAGTAATGCACTTTACACATTTGCCCCACATTAGTAATGCCCATAATACACATAATTCCACACAGTAATGCACCGTACACATATGCCCCACATTAGTAATGTCCATAATACACATAATTCCACACAGTAATGCACCTGACACATACAGTATGCCCCACATTAGTAATGCCCATAATACACAATGCCACACAGTAATGCACCTTACACATATGCCCCACATTAGTAATGCCCATAATACACAATGCCACACAGTAATGCACCTTACACATCATATGCCCCACATTAGTAATGCCCATAATACACAATGCCACACAGTAATGCACCTTACACATATGCCCCACATTAGTAATGCCCATAATACACAATGCCACACAGTAATGCACCTTACACATATGCCCCACATTAGTAATGCCCATAATACACATAATGCCACACAGTAATGCACTTTACACATTTGCCCCACATTAGTAATGCCCATAATACACATAATTCCACACAGTAATGAACCGTACACATATGCCCCACATTAGTAATGCCCATAATACACATAATTCCACACAGTAATGCACCTGACACATACAGTATGCCCCACACTAGTAATGCCCATAATACACAATGCCACACAGTAATGCACCTTACACATATGCCCCACATTAGTAATGCCCATAATACACAATGCCACACAGTAATGCACCTTACACATATGCCCCACATTAGTAATGCCTATAATGCACATAATGCCACACAGTAATGCACTTTACACATTTGCCCCACATTAGTAATGCCCATAATACACATAATTCCACACAGTAATGCACCGTACACATATGCCCCACATTAGTAATGTCCATAATACACATAATTCCACACAGTAATGCACCTGACACATACAGTATGCCCCACATTAGTAATGCCCATAATACACAATGCCACACAGTAATGCACCTTACACATATGCCCCACATTAGTAATGTCACTGTTGAATATTCAGTCAAACACAATTGCTAAATGTAGAATTAAATATGAATATGGAATACAATCATAGGCTCTATATTCAAGAGCTGTATTCTGAAACGTCTCAAAGTTCCAGGAGCCGATAACAGGTGATAATGAATGGTTAGATTACCTCTCCGATGAGGCTGAGTGGTCCCGAGCGTCCTCGGGTGAGCCCAGAAAGCCCAGATTGAATGGCAGAGTTGAAAGTATTAGCCGTGCTGGCCGGGGTCCCGCTGTTAAGCCTGTTATCCCTGGGCGTGCATCGCCCGTTGCAGTCTATAGGGAAAGACAGGTGTGAGGCTGCTGTAATGGAAAGCCCGCTGCAGGAATCAAATACTTGGTGGAACGCCTCAATCTCCCTGGACTAGCACCGTCCGTTGAAGATGTAGGGGAGAGAGGCTGCTGGTTATCCACTGGCGCTGTACGGAGCTGGGAGTTCGGCTGTGTCCTGTCCTGGCACCCGCACTGTTTGCTCCCGTAGAAGGTATACCGGAGCCGTGCGGAGAGTATCAGAGATTACAAACAGTCAGTGAGGAATAAGGGGGAGGAGTCCTGACGCGTTTCGTCACGTGACCCGTGACTTTTTCAAATACACATAATGCCACACAGTAATGCACTTTACACATTTGCCCCACATTAGTAATGCCCATAATACACATAATTCCACACAGTAATGCACCGTACACATATGCCCCACATTAGTAATGCCAATAATACACATAAGTCCACACAGTAATGCACCTGACACATACAGTATGCCCCACATTAGTAATGCCCATAATACACATAATGCCACACAGTAATGCAGCTGACACATTTGCCCCGCATTAGTAATGCCCATTTCTCTGACGTCCTAGTGGATACTGGGGACTCCGTAAGGACCATGGGGAATAGCGGCTCCGCAGGAGACTGGGCACAAATAGAAAGCTTTAGGACTACCTGGTGTGCACTGGCTCCTCCCCCTATGACCCTCCTCCAAGCCTCAGTTAGATTTTTGTGCCCGACCGAGCTGGGTGTAAACTAGGGGGCTCTCCTGAGCTTCTTAGAAAGAAAGTTAGTTTAGGTTTTTTTATTTTCAGTGAGACCTGCTGGCAACAGGCTCACTGCTACGAGGGACTAAGGGGAGAAGAAGCGAACCTGCCTGCTTGCAGCCAGCTTGGGCTTCTTAGGCTACTGGACACCATTAGCTCCAGAGGGATCGAACACAGGCCCAGCCTCGGAGTCCGGTCCCAGAGCCGCGCCGCCGCCCCCCTTACAGAGCCAGAAGCAAGAAGTGGTCCAGAAAATCGGCGGCAGAAGACATCAGTCTTCATCAAGGTAGCACACAGCACCGCAGCTGTGCGCCGTTGCTCCTCATGCACACCTCACACTGCGGTCACTGACGGGTGCAGGGCGCTGGGGGGGGGCGTCCTGAGCAGCAATATTAACACCTTGGCTGGCAAAAATACATCACATATAGTCCCCAGGGTTATATGGGTGTACATTAACCCCTGCCAGATTTTCCATAAAAGCGGGAGAAAAGTCAGCCGAGAAGGGGGCGGAGCTATCTCCCTCAGCACACTGGCGCCATTTTCCCTCACAGCTCCGCTGGAAGGACGTCTCCCTGACTCTCCCCTGCAGTCCTGCACTACAGAAAAGGGTAAAAAAGAGAGGGGGGGGCACTATTTAGGCGCAGTATTAATTATAACAGCAGCTATAGGGGAAAACGCTCTATATAGTGATATCCCTGTATATATATATATATATATAGCGCCCTGGGGTGTGCTGGCATACTCTCCCTCTGTCTCTCCAAAGGGCTAGGTGGGGTCCTGTCCTCTATCAGAGCATTCCCGGTGTGTGTGCTGTGTGTCGGTACGGCTGTGTCGACATGTATGAAGAGGAAAATGATGTGGAGGCGGAGCAATTGCCTGTAGATGTATTGTCACCCCCTGCGGGGTCGACACCTGAGTGGATGGGCTTATGGAAGGAATTACGTGAAAGTGTCAACTCTTTACATAAGAAGTTTGACGACATTGGACAGCCGGCTTCTCAGCTTGTGCCTGTCCCGGGGTCTCAGAGGCCATCAGGGGCTCTAAAACGCCCGCTACCTCAGATGGCAGATACAGACGTTGACACGGATACCGACTCCAGTGTCGACGACGAGGAGACAAATGTAACTTCCAGTAGGGCCACACGTTACATGATTGAGGCAATGAAAAATGTTTTACACATTTCTGATAATACCACAGGTACCACAAAAAAGGGTATTATGTTTGGTGAGAAAAAACTACCTGTAGTTTTTCCTGCATCTGAGGAGTTAAATGAATTGTGTGATGAAGCGTGGATTTCTCCCGATAAACTGATAATTCCTAAGAGGTTATTGGCAGCATACCCATTCCCGCCAGAGGATAGGGCACGTTGGGAAAAACCCCCTAGGGTGGATAAGGCGCTCACACGCTTGTCCAAACAGGTGGCACTACCGTCTCCGGATACGGCCGCCCTTAAGGAACCTGCTGACAGAAAGCAGGAGACTATCCTAAAGTGTATATACACACACACTGGTGTTATACTGCGACCAGCGATCGCCTCAGCCTGGATGTCCAGTGCTGGGGTGGCATGGTCAGATTCCCTGACAGAAAATATTGATAGCCTGGATAGGGACAGTATATTACTGACTTTAGAGCATTTAAAGGATGCTTTTTTATACATGCGTGATGCACAGAGGGATATTTGCCGGCTGGCATCAAGAGTAAGTGCTATGTCCATTTCCGCCAGGAGAGGGTTATGGACTCGGCAGTGGTCAGGTGATGCCGATTCAAAAAGGCATATGGAAGTATTGCCTTATAAAGGAGAGGAGTTATTTGGGGTAGGTCTGTCGGACCTGGTTTCCACGGCAACTGCTGGGAAATCCACGTTTTTACCCCAGGTTACCTCACAGCACAAGAAGACACCGTATTATCATACACAGTCCTTTCGGCCCCATAAGGGCAAGCGGGCGAAAGGCTCCTCTTTTCTGCCACGTGGCAAAGGTAGAGGAAAAAAGCTGCAGCAAACAGCCAGTTCTCAGGAACAGAAGTCCTCCCCCGCTTCCGCTAAGTCCTCAGCATGACGCTGGGGCTCTACAGGCGGACTCAGGTACGGTGGGGGCCCGTCTCAAGAATTTCAGCACACAGTGGGCTCGCTCACAGGTAGATCCCTGGATCCTTCAGGTAGTATCTCAGGGGTACAAGTTGGAATTCGAGACGTCTCCCCCCCCGCCGTTTCCTAAAATCTGCCTTACCGACAACTCCCTCCGACAGGGAGGCGGTGTTAGAGGCTATTCACAAGCTGTATTCCCAGCAGGTGATAACCAAGGTACCCCTCCTGCAACAAGGAAAGGGGTATTATTCCACGATGTTTGTGGTACCGAAACCGGACGGTTCGGTGAGACCCATTTTAAATCTGAAGTCATTGAACACTTACATAAAGAAGTTCAAATTCAAGATGGAATCACTGAGAGCGGTTATCTCGAGCCTGGAGGAAGGGGATTATATGGTGTCGCTGGACATCAAGGATGCTTACCTACATGTCCCCATTTTCCCTTCTCACCAAGGGTACCTCAGGTTTGTGGTACAGGACTGCCACTATTAGTTCCAGACGCTGCCGTTTGGGTTATCCACGGCACCGCGGGTCTATACCAAGGTAATGGCCGAAATGATGATACTCCTTCGAAGAAAGGGAGTTTTAATTATCCCGTACTTGGACGATCTCCTGATAAGGGCGAGATCCAAGGAACAGTTGGTAGTCGGGGTAGCACTATCTCAAGAAGTGTTACGACAGCACGGTTGGATTCTCAATATTCCAAAATCACAGCTGATTCCGACGACACGTCTTCTGTTCCTAGGGATGATTCTGGACACAGACCAGAAAATGGTATTTCTTCCAGAGGAGAAAGCCAGGGAGTTATCCGATCTAGTCAGAAACCTCCTAAAACCAGGTCAAGTATCGGTGCTTCAATGCACAAGGGTCCTGGGGAAAATGGTGGCTTCTTACGAAGCAATTCCATTCAGCAGATTCCACGCAAGAACTTTCCAGTGGGACCTGCTGGACAAATGGTCCGGATCGCATCTTCAGATGCATCAGCGGATAACCCTGTCGCCACGGACTCCTGTGGTGGCTGCAGAGTGCTCATCTCTTAGAGGGCCGCAGATTCGGCATTCAGGACTGGGTCCTGGTGACCACGGATGCCAGCCTTCGAGGCTGGGGAGCAGTCACACAGGGAAGAAATTTCCAGGGACTGTGGTCAAACCTGGAGACTTCACTTCACATAAATATCCTCGAGCTAAGGGCCATTTACAATGCCCTAAGCAAAGCGAGACCTCTGCTTCAGGACCAGCCGGTGCTGATCCAGTCGGACAACATCACGGCGGTCGCCCACGTAAACAGACAGGGCGGCACAAGAAGCAGGAGGGCGATGGCAGAAGCTGCAAGGATTCTCCGATGGGCGGAAAATCATGTGATAGCACTGTCGGCAGTGTTTATTCCGGGAGTGGACAACTGGGAAGCAGACTACCTCAGCAGACACGACCTCCACCCGGGAGAGTGGGGACTTCACCCAGAAGTCTTCCACATGATTGTAAACCATTGGGAACAACCAAAGGTGGACATGATGGCGTCCCGCCTCAACAAAAAACTAAAAAGATATTGCGCCAGGTCAAGGGACCCTCAGGCGATAGCTGTGGACGCTCTGGTGACGCCGTGGGTGTACCAGTCGGTTTATGTGTTCCCTCTTCTGCCTCTCATACCCAAGGTACTGAGAATTATAAGACGGAGAGGAGTAAGAACTATACTCGTGGCTCCGGATTGGCCAAGAAGAACTTGGTACCCGGAACTTCAAGAGATGCTCACAGAGGACCCGTGGCCTCTACCTCTAAGACGGGACCTGCTCCAGCAGGGACCCTGTTTGTTTCAAGACTTACCGCGGCTGCGTTTGACGGCATGGCGGTTGAACGCCGGATCCTGAAGGAAAAAGGCATTCCGGAGGAAGTCATCCCTACCTTGATAAAAGCCAGGAAGGATGTAACCGCAAAGCATTATCACCGCATTTGGCGAAAATATGTTGCTTGGTGCGAGGCCAGGAAGGCCCCGACGGAAGAATTTCAACTGGGTCGATTCTTGCATTTCCTGCAAACAGGAGTGTCTATGGGCCTCAAATTGGGATCCATTAAGGTTCAGATTTCGGCCCTGTCGATTTTCTTCCAGAAAGAACTGGCTTCAGTTCCTGAAGTTCAGACGTTTGTCAAGGGAGTGCTGCATATACAGCCTCCTTTTGTGCCTCCAGTGGCACCTTGGGATCTCAATGTAGTTTTGGGGTTCCTCAAATCACATTGGTTTGAACCACTTAATTCTGTGGATTTAAAATATCTCACGTGGAAAGTGGTCATGCTGTTGGCCCTGGCTTCGGTCAGGCACGTGTCAGAATTGGCGGCTTTATCCTGTAAAAGCCCTTATCTGATTTTTTCATGCGGACTGGGCAGAATTGAGGACTCGTCCTCAGTTTCTCCCTAAGGTGGTTTCAGCGTTTCACCTGAACCAACCTATTGTGGTGCCTGCAGCTACGAAAGACTTGGAGGACTCCAAGTTGCAGGACGTTGTCAGGGCCCTGAAAATATATGTTTCCAGGACGGCTGGAGTCAGAAAATCTGACTCGCTATTTATCCTCTACGCACCCAACAAGCTGGGTGCTCCTGCTGCTAAGCAGACTATTGCTCACTGGATTTGTAGTACAATTCAGCTTGCGCATTCTGTGGCAGGACTGCCACATCCAAAATCTGTAAAAGCCCACTCCACAAGGAAGGTGGGCTCATCTTGGGCGGCTGCCCGAGGGGTCTCTGCTTTACAACTTTGCCGAGCTGCAACTTGGTCAGGGTCAAATACCTTTGTAAAATTTTACAAATTTGACACCCTGGCTGAGGAGGACCTTGAGTTTTCTCATTCGGTGCTGCAGAGTCATCCGCACTTTCCCGCCCGTTTGGGAGCTTTGGTATAATCCCCATGGTCCTTACGGAGTCCCCAGCATCCACTAGGACGTCAGAGTAAATAAGAATTTACTCCCCGGTAATTCTATTTCTCGTAGTCCGTAGTGGATGCTGGGCGCCCATCCCAAGTGCGGATTGTCTGCAATACTTGTACATAGTTATTGTTAACTAATCGGGTTATTGTTGTGAGCCATCTATTCAGAGGCTCCTCTGTTATCATGCTGTTAACTGGGTTTCATATCACAAGTTGTACGGTGTGATTGGTGTGGCTGGTATGAGTCTTACCCGGGATTCAAAATCCTTCCTTATTGTGTCAGCTCTTCCGGGCACAGTATCCTAACTGAGGCTTGGAGGAGGGTCATAGGGGGAGGAGCCAGTGCACACCAGGTAGTCCTAAAGCTTTCTATTTGTGCCCAGTCTCCTGCGGAGCCGCTATTCCCCATGGTCCTTATGGAGTCCCCAGCATCCACTACGGACTACGAGAAATAGAATTACCGGTGAGTAAATTCTTATTAATACACATAATGCCACAAGGTAATGCACCTGACACATTTGCCCCGCATTAGTAATGCTAGTAGCTTTTTTTAATAAAACTTACTTTTGCTTGCTGGCAGTCAGTATGTGCGCCCATGCAGCTCCCTGGATCCGTAACTGCGTTTTGTAAGATGGGAGTGGCAGGATGGGTGGGTACATGCTTGCGCTCGCACCCGTTAAAGGGGCATCCATACAAGGAATGTGACCTCACAGGGTATGCCGTCCTTTGCAAGCCTCACCCTTTATTTTCGCTTGCTGGTTGGACACAAAAATGCAGCAATATCCAGATACTGCCATACTTGCTGGTTATACAAAAAGTATCAAACTTCTAGCAACTGTCCATTCTCTTCACTGTTCAGTGTGTTTTCTGGTGTCTATCACTCCCAACAACTGCATACCCTTTATTTTATACTGTGGGAGCGATATGCTCTGCTGTCCTATCTGATTCGTCCAAAAGTCACGCTGCACTGATGTTTCATACAGAAATAGTGCAACGCAACTTACTGACCATGTTACAATGCAGGGGAATTTTACGGTATGGACTGACTGAGAAATAAAGTGTTGGGAGAACACTGCCAATGTTATGTCCCTGCAGACACCTGGGGCTTGCACAGGGATAAGGGACTCACACAGGATAGCAGGGTCCCCCTCCCCCATGTGCACAAGCAGTATAGGTGATATCAGATTTATATGGAGCAGTCTTCCAAAATACACATGTGGTATCATAAGGAGCCATCCAGTAATAACCTTATATAGTCATTGAAAATGTCACAGGTCCAAGAATTTCAGTTACCGAGCTTCTGCTGTCTGAGGTCTCATAAGTCATGGGTATTCAAGCATGTCGGAGGGAGTTTAAGGGACAGTCTACATTCTATTTGACAACGTTTAAGGGACAGTCTACATTCTATTTGACAAATGTAAACAGCAGTGTATACAAGTACTGATTGAATACATATGGAAAGTAACAGATAGTTTGCAGACTGTCCATCCCAGCATGAGATACTGCAGGTACATGCTTGGATGCCCCTAGACATGCTTGAGTGCCCTAGGCAAATGCTTAGCCTGCCTATAGCTAAGGCCAGCTCTGCGTCCACTATTTCAATAACACATACCTATTCAGTCTGTAAAATACTTTCATTGTTTGCATGATGTAACTCGCAGGGACAGTGGTAGCGATAACTGCTGTCACTGCGATTTACATTCCCAGCATATCGGAAGAGTCTTCCACATTCCAGAGAATCTGATGCAGTGTCACTTTCCGGAGGTGGGCAGAGGCAGCGAAAGAGGGATTGTAAGATCCCTCTTTTTTGAGAATGCTTCCATAGGCATAAAGAGGTTTACGGTGTAAATCAAAGGGACCAAACTTTGCTTTTCGGGGTTTGGTACATAGGGGTCAGACTGCAGGGCCCAGTAACAATAAATCAGGACTGCGGACTGCAGCAGTAATTAGCTTTTTGCGGTGCCATTAGGCTGTTCTTACATAGTGGTAAAGTTACGCTGAAGTTGTAGTTTCTGCATAATTTTATGACATTTTCTCTTACGTCCTAGAGGATGCTGGGGTCCACATTAGTACCATGGGGTATAGACGGGTCCACCAGGAGCCATTGGCACGTTAAGAGTTTGAGAGAGACTCAGTTTAGAAAATGTGCCCGGAAGAGCCGGTCACAGCTATTGGAGCTCCATAGGAGTTTCTCTGGTTTTATTAGAGTATAGGCACAGGGAGGCTGCTGGCAACAGCCTCCCTGCTACATGGGACTAAGGGGGGGAGTAGTGTCATCCCTGAGGGGTCTGAGCCACTATCTCCGCTGACAAGACACTGAGCTCCTGAGGGGAATGATCGTTCGCCACCACAGGTGATCGCTCACCCCCGCAGCATGCCGCCACCCCCTTACAGAACCAGAAGATTCAAGTGGCGAGTGAGTCACCGGCCCCCCTAGCAAGTGGGGAGCCAGTGTGAAGATAGCAGCAACAGGGTGAAAGCGCAGTACTAACGGAGGCTTAGCGGTACTTAGTGCGGCGCTGTGAGAGGTGCCCTGAGCCAGCGTCGTACCCTACACTGGTATTGAAGTCTGTCAGGGGCCCCAGTTCCTACGCCAGTAAAATCCTCAGGCCAGTATAAATGAACAGTGGAGCAGGAAGCAGTGCCATTTTTCCTGCCTGCAGATCACTGTGGAGATGCTGACAGGGAGAGCTGTCCCTCCAAATCAACTCCAGCTATCCTTTACGGTACCAGGGGGTTGCAGAGGGGGGGGGGCTGTGTAAATGCTGTGTAACCCATTAAGGTGCACAGTAAGCACTGGGTAGTGGCTTCCCTCTATCTAAAAAGCACTGTGTGTGGGTTGGCTCCAATCACTGTGGCTCTCTTGGCATTCTTAGGGGGAAACTGTATCTGTCCTTTCCCTGTGTGTGTGGAATGTTTGCTGTATCCAAAAGCCATGTCTAGGGACTCTGTGTCATATGCTGCAGAGGATAATTCCTCTCAGGATGATCCCATTCCATGTAATCAGGATTGTACTGTTTTATCACAGATCCCTGCAAGGGATCCTGAGTGGTTAGCCTCTCTTAAGGGTATGATTTCTCAGATTCTACTAGGGTAGCACAGGCTGAGATTGCAACTCAGGTTTTACAGAATTCTATGGCGGTTTGGTCAGGTTCTGTTCCTTCTGGGGCCCCTAGCGTACACCCTCACCCTTGCCTAGATGATACAAGATGACACGGATACCGATTCTGACACGACAGACGATGATGGGGATGTGCTGCGGGGGGCAACATCTCTTGCAAAAGGGGTGCAGTTGATGATTGAGGCTATTAGAGATGTGTTGAATATTGCTGACACGACACCTGAGCAAGTTGAGGAGGCTTACTTCACGGATAATAAAAAAGCCTCCCTAACCTTCCCAGCATCTAAAGAATGAAACGCTTTATTTGAAAAATCCTGGGAAAACCCGGAGAAAAAATTCCAGATCCCAAGAAAGGTTCTAATTGCTTTTCCCTTCCCTGAGGAGGATAGAAAGAAATGGGAAAACCCACCCATAGTTGACGCATCTTCCAGACTGTGTCAAGGAAGGGGGTTTTACCTGTCCCGGGATCTACCACGTTAAAAGAAGCAGCAGATCGCAAAATTGACACAGCTCAAATCCATATACATGGCTTCAAGGGTGATACTGCGCACTACTATTGGTTCAAGCTTCTACAGGTGGTTGAGGTCAAGTTTCTCACATGGAAGGCTGTCACTTTGTTGGCCTTAGCTTCTGCTAGACGTGTGTCAGAGTTGGGGGGCTTTGTCATGTAAAAGCCCATACTTGATCATCCATGAAGATAGAGCTGAGCTCCGAACAGGTCAGCAGTTTCTCCCGAAGGTTGTGTCGGCATTTCATATCAACCAACCTATTGTGGTGCCAGTTGCTACTGATGCCTCAATTTAATCAAAGTACTTGGATGTTGTAAGGGCTTTGAAAATCTATGTGAAGAAGACTGCTCGTCACAGGAAATCGGACTCTTTGTATGTCCTGTATGATCCCAAGAAAATTGTGTGTCCTGCTTCTAAGCAGTTGATCTCACTATCCAGCATGCGCATTCTTCGGCAGGTTTGCCGTGTCCTACGTCTGTTAAGGTCCACTCTACTCGTAAGGTGGGGTCTTCCTGGTCGGCGGCGTTACAACTTTGCAGAGCAGCAACTTGGTCTGGGTCGAACACGTTTGTAAAGTTCTACAAGTTCGATACTTTGGCCTCTGAGGACCTGAAGTTTGGTCTATCGGTTCTGCAGGAGCCTCCGCGCTCTCCCTCCTGTTCTGGGAGCTTTGGTACATCCCCATGGTACTAATGTGGACCCCAGCATCCTCTAGGACGCAAGAGAAAATAGGATTTTATATACCTACCGGTAAATCCTTTTCTCGTAGTCCGTAGAGGATGCTAGGCGCCCGCCCAGTGCTTCGTTTTCCTGCTATTGTTATTTGGTTCAGTACAACTTAGTTTTAGTTGAGTACTGCATTGTTACTTGGTAAGTAATGTTTCAGCGGTTGCTGAGTTTCAAGCTAGTTGGCTTGATGTTCCTTGTATGTGTGAGCTGGTGTGAATCTCACCACTATCTGTGTAAAATCCTTCTCTCGAAGATGTCTGTCTCCTCGCGTACAGTTTCTATACTGAGACTGGTAGGAGGGGCATAAAGGGAGGAGCCAGCCCACACTCTCAAACTCTTATAGTGCCAATTGCTTCTGGTGGACCCATCTATACCCCATGGTACTAATGTGGACCCCAGCATCCTCTACGGACTACGAGAAAAGGATTTACCGGTAGGTAATTAAAATCCTTATTTCTTTGACGTCCTAGTGGATGCTGGGGACTCCGTAAGGACCATGGGGAATAGCGGCTCCGCAGGAGACTGGGCACATCTAAAGAAAGATTTAGGACTATCTGGTGTGCACTGGCTCCTCCCCCTATGACCCTCCTCCAGACCTCAGTTAGATTTCTGTGCCCGGCGAAGCTGGATGCACACTAGGGGCTCTCCTGAGCTCCTAGAAAGAAAGTATAGTTTAGGTTTTTTATTTTACAGTGAGACCTGCTGGCAACAGGCTCACTGCAACGAGGGACTAAGGGGAGAAGAAGCGAACCTACCTAACTGGTGGTAGCTTGGGCTTCTTAGGCTACTGGACACCATTAGCTTCAGAGGGATCGACCGCAGGAACCGGCCTTGGTGTTCGTTCTCGGAGCCGCGCCGCCGTCCCCCTTACAGAGCCAGAAGCAAGAAGTGTCCGGAAAATCGGCGGCTGAAGACTTCTGTCTTCTCCAAGGTAGCGCACAGCACTGCAGCTGTGCGCCATTGCTCCTCATGCACACCACACACTTCGGTCACTGATGGGTGCAGGGCGCTGGGGGGGGGGGTGCCCTGAGCAGCAATATTAACACCTTGGCTGGCAAAACTGACACCATATATAGCCCTAGAGGTTATATAGGTGTAAATTACCCCTGCCAGAATTACACAAACAGCGGGAGAAAGCCCGCCGAAAAAGGGGCGGAGCCATCTCCCTCAGCACACTATCGCCATTTTCCCTCACAGCTCCGCTAGAAGGATCGCTCCCTGGCTCTCCCCTGCAGTCCTGCACTACAGAAAGGGTAAAAAAGAGAGGGGGGCAATAAATTTAGGCGCAGTATATATAATACAAGCAGCTATAGGGGAAAACACTCTGTATAGTGATATCCCTCTGTTATATAGCGCTCTGGTGTGTGCTGGCATACTCTCCCTCTGTCTCCCCAAAGGGCTTTGTGGGGTCCTGTCCTCTGTCAGAGCATTCCCTGTGTGTGTGCTGTGTGTCGGTACTGCTGTGTCGACATGTATGATGAGGAAAATGATGTGGAGGCAGAGCAAATGCCTGTAAATGTGATGTCACCCCCTGCGGGGTCGACACCTGTGTGGATGGACTTATGGAAGGAATTACGTGACAGTGTCAGCTCCTTACATAAAAGGTTTGACGACATAGGACAGCCGGCTACTCAGCTTGTGCCTGTCCAAGCGTCTCAAATGTCATCAGGGGCTTTAAAACGCCCGCTATCTCAGATGGCAGACACAGATGTTGACACGGATACCGACTCCAGTGTCGACGACGATGAGACTAGTGTACCTTCCAATAGGGCCACCCGTTACATGATTGAGGCAATGAAAAATGTATTACACATTTCTGATAGTACCCCAGGTACCACAAAAAAGGGTATTATGTTTGGTGAGAAAAAACTACCAGTAGTTTTTCCTGCATCTGAGGAATTAAATGAGGTGTGTGAGGAAGCGTGGACTTCCCCCGATAAGAAATTGATAATTTCTAAACGGATATTGGCAGCGTACCCTTTCCCGCCAGAGGATAGGTCACGTTGGGAAACACCCCCTAGGGTAGATAAAGCGCTTACACGTTTATCAAAAAAGGTGGCACTACCGTCTCCGGATACGGCCACCCTAAAGGATCCTGCTGATAGAAAGCAGGAGGCTACCCTAAAAGCTATATATACACACACGGGCATTTTATTGCGACCAGCGATTGCATCGGCATGGATGTGCAGTGCTGCTGCTGCGTGGTCAGATTCCCTGTCGGATAATATTGATACTCTGGATAGGGACAATATTTTGCTGACAATAGAGCATATAAAAGACGCTGTCTTATACATGCGTGATGCACAGAGGGATATTTGCCGGCTGGCATCAAAAATAAGCGCAATGTCCATTGCCGCCAGAAGGGGGTTATGGACTCGGCAGTGGTCAGGTGATGCCGATTCAAAAAGGCACATGGAAGTTTTGCCTTATAGGGGGGTGGAACTGTTTGGGGATGGTCTTTCAGACCTCGTTTCCACAGCTATGGCTGGGAAATCGACATTTTTGCCACAGGCTACCCCACAGCAAAAGAAAGCACCGTATTATCAAGTACAGTCCTTTCGGCCCCATAAACACAAGAGGGCTCGAGGCGCATCCTTTCTGCCGAGAGGCAAAGGTAGAGGGAAAAAGCTGCAGCATACAGCCAGTTCCCAAGAGCAGAAGTCCTCCCCCGCGTCCGGTAAGTCCACAGCATGACGCTGGGGCTTCACAGGCGGACCCGGGGACGGTGGGGGCCCGTCTCAGAAATTTCAGCACACAGTGGGCTCTCTCACAGGTGGATCCCTGGATCCTTCAAGTAGTATCTCAGGGGTACAGGCTGGAATTCGAGACGTCTCCCCCCCGCCGTTTTCTAAAATCTGCCTTACCAGCAACTCCCTCTGCCAGGGAGGCAGTGTTGGTGGCTATCCAAAAACTGTATTCACAGCAAGTGATTGTCAAGGTACCCCTACTTCAACAAGGAAAGGGTTACTATTCCACAATGTTTGTGGTACCGAAACCAGACGGTTCGGTGAGACCCATCTTAAATTTAAAATCCTTGAACACGTATATTAGAAAGTTCAAGTTCAAGATGGAATCGCTCAGGGCGGTTATTGCGAGCCTGGACGAGGGGGATTACATGGTCTCTCTGGACATCAAGGATGCCTACCTGCATGTCCCCATTTACCCTCCTCACCAGGAGTACCTTAGGTTTGTGGTACAGGACTGTCACTATCAGTTCCAGACGCTGCCGTTTGGGTTATCCACGGCACCGAGGGTCTTTACCAAGGTAATGGCCGAAATTATGATACTCCTTCGGAAGAAGGGGGTTTTAATTATCCCGTACTTGGACGATCTCCTGATAAAGGCGAGGTCCAAAGAACAGTTGATAGTGGGGGTGGCACTTTCTCAGGAAGTGCTACAACAGCACGGTTGGATTCTCAATATCCCAAAGTCACAGCTGGTCCCGACGACACGTCTTCTGTTCCTGGGAATGATTCTGGACACAGACCAGAAAAAAAGTGTTTCTTCCAGTGGAAAAAGCCGAGGAGTTGTCATCTCTAGTCAGAAACCTCCTAAAACCAGGACAGGTGTCGGTACATCAATGCACACGAGTCCTGGGAAAAATGGTAGCTTCATACGAAGCAATTCCATTCGGAAGGTTCCACGCAAGGATTTTCCAGTGGGACCTGTTGGACCAGTGGTCCGGGTCGCATCTCCAGATGCAGCAGCGGATAACCCTGTCAGCAAGGACCAGGGTGTCACTACTGTGGTGGCTGCAGAGGACTCATCTCCTAGAGGGCTGCAGATTCGGAATACAGGACTGGGTCCTGGTGACCACGGATGCCAGCCTTCGGGGCTGAGGAGCGGTCACACGAGGAAGAAATTTCCAGGGACTGTGGTCAAATCAGGAGATTTCACTTCACATAAATATTCTGGAGCTAAGAGCCATTTACAATGCCCTAAGCCAAGCAAGACCCCTGCTTCAAAACCAGCCGGTACTGATCCAATCAGACAACATCACGGCGGTCGCCCATGTAAACAGGCAGTGCGGCACAAGAAGCAGGAGGGCAATGGCAGAAGCCACAAGGATTCTCCGATGGGCGGAAAATCACGTGTTAGCACTGGCAGCAGTGTTCATTCCGGGAGTGGACAACTGGGAAGCAGACTTCCTCAGCAGGCACGACCTCCACCCGGGAGAGTGGGGACTTCATCCAGAAGTCTTCCAAATGCTGGTAAACCGTTGGGAAAGGCCACAGGTGGACATGATGGCGTCCCGCCTCAACAAAAAGCTAAAAAGATATTGCGCCAGGTCAAGGGACCCTCAGGCGATCGCTATGGACGCTCTAGTAACACCGTGGGTGTACCAGTCGGTTTATGTGTTTCCTCCTCTGCCTCTCATTCCCAAGGTACTGAGAATAATACGAAGGGGAGGAGTGAGAACTATACTCGTGGTTCCGGATTGGCCAAGAAGGGCTTGGTACCCGGAACTTTAAGAGATGCTTTCAGAGGACCCATGGCCTCTACCGCTAAGGCGGGACCTGCTGCAGCAGGGGCCCTGCCTGTTCCAAGACTTACCGCGGCTGCGTTTGACGGCATGGCGGTTGAACACCGGATCCTGAAGGAAAAAGGCATTCCGGAAGAAGTCATCCCTACCCTGATCAAAGCCAGGAAGGATGTCACTGCAAAACATTATCACCGCATTTGGCGGAAATATGTTGCTTGGTGTGAGGCCAGAAAGGCCCCAATGGAGGAATTTCAACTGGGTCGATTCCTGCATTTCCTGCAAGCAGGGGTGACGTTGGGCCTCAAATTGGAGTCCATTAAGGTCCAGATTTCGGCTCTGTCGATTTTCTTCCAGAAAGAACTGGCTTCACTGCCTGAAGTTCAGACATTTGTCAAAGGAGTTCTGCATATTCAGCCTCCTTTTGTGCCCCCAGTGGCACCTTGGGATCTCAATGTGGTTTTGGAGTTCCTGAAATCACATTGGTTTGAGCCACTTAAAACCGTGGATTTGAAATATCTCACGTGGAAAGTGGTCATGCTGTTGGCCCTGGCTTCGGCCAGGCGTGTATCAGAATTGGCGGCTTTGTCTTGTAAAAGCCCTTATTTGATTTTCCATATGGATAGGGCAGAATTGAGGACTCGTCCTCAGTTTCTCCCGAAGGTGGTATCAGATTTTCACTTGAACCAACCTATTGTGGTGCCTGCGGCTACTAGGGACTTGGAGGATTCCAAGTTACTGGACGTAGTCAGGGCCCTGAAAATTTATGTTTCCAGGACGGCTGGTGTCAGGAAAACTGACTCGCTGTTTATCCTGTATGCACCCAACAAGCTGGGTGCTCCTGCTTCTAAGCAGACTATTGCGCGCTGGATTTGTAGCACTATTCAGCTTGCACATTCTGTGGTAGGACTACCGCAGCCTAAATCTGTAAAAGCCCATTCCACAAGGAAGGTGGGCTCATCTTGGGCGGCTGCCCGAGGGGTCTCGGCACTGCAACTTTGCCGAGCGGCTACTTGGTCAGGGTCTAACACTTTTGCTAAGTTTTACAAATTTGATACCCTGGCTGAGGAGGACCTTGAGTTTGCTCATTCGGTGCTGCAGAGTCATCCGCACTCTCCCGCCCGTTTGGGAGCTTTGGTATAATCCCCATGGTCCTTACGGAGTCCCCAGCATCCACTAGGACGTCAGAGAAAATAAGAATTTACTCACCGGTAATTCTATTTCTCGTAGTCCGTAGTGGATGCTGGGCGCCCATCCCAAGTGTGGATTGTCTGCAATACTTGTAAATAGTTATTGTTAACTAATCGGGTTATTGTTGGGAGCCATCTGTTCAGAGGCTCCATTGTTATCATACTGTTAACTGGGTTATTATCACAAGTTGTACGGTGTGATTGGTGTGACTGGTATGAGTCTTACCCGGGATTCAAAATCCTTCCTTATTGTGTCAGCTCTTCCGGGCACAGTATCTTAACTGAGGTCTGGAGGAGGGTCATAGGGGGAGGAGCCAGTGCACACCAGATAGTCCTAAATCTTTCTTTAGATGTGCCCAGTCTCCTGCGGAGCCGCTATTCCCCATGGTCCTTACGGAGTCCCCAGCATCCACTACGGACTACGAGAAATAGAATTACCGGTGAGTAAATTCTTATTTTTTTTATATATTACTAGGCCCCCAAATACATTTTAAAAAGTTACCAAAAATAATTTTTCACTTACTGTACCTTTGTAAAAAATGCTGAATGAATTCTCCTCTTCTATCTGTGCACAGTTCAGACCCCGTCGCTGACGTGCAAAAATTGCTAATTTTGATTTGAATTCATAAAAAAGACCACCGTTGTGTGTACTGTATATAAATCTGCAGCTACAGTATCACAAGTGGATGCAGTTCAGCGCCATGATTACACCGAGCATCTGTCACATAAACTTACACACCATTGTTTGCAAAATACAGATTTGCTTTGAGACATCAATAAATGTTCAAAAAGTTTCTGATACATTAGAAACCGGATGCAGTTACGATACCGGCTGTCAGGATCCCAGAAGTCGGGATACCGACGCCCATCAGAATGCCGATGCCAGAATCCCGACAGTGTCAGGAGACCGACGCCTGATTCCTGATAACCACCATTCTGACCGCAAGTATAGTGGGCGGGTTAGGGCCGGAGGGGTTGGGTTTAGACGCACAGAGAGGAGGGTTAGGGTTAGGCTGCAGGGAGGAGGGTTAGGGGGTAGCATACTTAACTCGCCCCTGTCGGGATTGGGACGCCGGTGTCAGTATTGTGATTGCCGACATCCTGTCCACTGGCCTCACATACCGAACCCTTAGAAACTTCTCCCAGTTTTGTGTAGAATAAAGAAAATCATAAATACAACATTTGCGAAATGACTATACAGGATCTATACAATATTGCAGCAGGTCCGTCCTGTCTACTCAATGCGTGAGCAATGAAAGTCCCAATGGCGTGTGAGATAGTACAGACCCTTCCTGGCTGCTGGAGAGGAGGTGGAGCCACCACCTGAACGGAGTAAGTATGGGAGTGTGAGTGTGGCCTTGCCTTGTGTCAGGACAGAGTGCGTGGGGCAGACAGGTTGTAGGGCAGATGGGGAGACTGTGACTACCCTTCATATGCCGTCTTATAACGATCGTTTTGCCTACAGGCGAGAGGAACCGAGAACCATATTGGGTCCGCTTCAGTTTTTCTCAATAATTTCTTAAATAAAACTGAAAATATAATACCATAACTTTAAAACACAATAAGCAAATAGCAGCTCCTAATAGATTGAGGTGATGAGGACATTATACAGCAGAGTGTGTATGAATGCCAGTAGGTGGCAGTATTTAGTCACATCTACAAGTGTAGTTTCTCCAAACTTAGGATCACTGAATAAAGATCTGCACTGCGGAGTGAAGAGGCAAAGGGGGTAGATTTACTAACCCACAGTCTGTCAAAGCTGCCGTCATCGGTGGCTTTGACCAATAGTATTGAAACAGCTACATAAATCAGTGCTAAACATAATTCAGGCCAAGCTTGGTCTGATAGGGGTGCGCGGAGCTTATCCTCATACCAATACCTGGAAGCTGACACTTCTTCTTAGATATTTGAATCCTCTTCAAACTCCTCGCCCTCACATACAGGGCCATCTCTAATTCCACTGCTCCCTACATCTCCAGTCTCCTCTCCCTTCATACTCCCTCCCGCCCACTACGTTCAGCCAATGACCGTCGCCTCTCCTCTGCCCTGGTCACTGCTTCCCATGCTCGAGTTCAAGATTTTGCACGTGCTGCACCTCTTCAGTGGAACGCGCTCCCCCGCTCCATTATACTCTCCCCGACCTTGCAAAGCTTCAAACGGGAACTGAAAACCCACCCATTTATCAAAGCATACCCTTCCAATGCATAACCTAGTCCTGAGGCTGCTCCTCCATCCCCCTGCCTCATGCCTTGACCATCTCTGCTTTGCTTACATCCTGCCATCAGCCTACCTCCCGCCTGCTTGCACCTCATGTCATCTGTCTTTCGTCCCTTCCCACTAGATTGTTAGCTCTTCAGAGCAGGGCCCTCTTTCCTCTCGTTGTCCAAGCTCTCTTCTTGACACATTTCACTCACAGCTCTCTCCTACTCAGCGACCATCTTTACCGCTTTTTCTCCTACTGGTAAAGGCTCCTCTCTATCTATGGCCGCCAGCTCCTAGTAGTACGATGATCACTCCCTCACTACTTACATCTAAGCTGTATTATGTTGTGAGAATTGTGGTGCTCTTTGTTACCTGTACTCTATATTTGTTATTTATTTACTGTAGTGCTAAGTTTTGTCTCCCTGTACTGTCCTTTGTACGGCGCTGCAAAACACTTGTGGCTCCCTATAAATAAAATGTAATAATAATAATAATAATAATAATAACATATAGTGGAGGACAGCGAACCGAGGATAAAACAATAAGTAAGCTAACTACTAGTGTAGAACCCATTACTCAAGAGCCTTTCCCTAAAATCCACACACCCAAAATATCAGTCTGGCATATTTTTTTATTTTTTATTAACAGTTATTTCTATAGCGCAGCACTCTACAGAGACAACTGTATTGGGTCATTCACATCAGTCCTTGGCTAACTGCAGCTTACAATCTATATTCTGTATCACATGGATACGCTAGGAATATTATCAACCTAATAGTATATTTTTAAACCAATGCAAACAGAGAGAACATACAAACCCCACACGGGAACTGAACTCATGACCTTAGGGCTGTGAGGCAGTAATGCTAACCACTACACCAACTGTGCTGAACACACCAATGCTGTTTGCACTGTACAATTCAAACCCAGTGGTGTCAGCCCAATGAATAAATCCCTAGTAACTCAACAGCCTTATGGAGACAAGTCCGTGAATAGCTTTTGTTAGTATAATCTGTCACATGAGGCCTAATTCAGACCTGATCGTAGCAGCAAATTTGTTAGCAGATGGACAAAACCATGTGCACTGCAAGGGGGGGGGGGGGGGGGCGGGTAAATATAGCATGTGCAGAGAGAGTTAGATTTGGGTGGGGTGTGTTCAAACTGAAATCGAAATTGCAGTGTAAAAATAAAGCAGCAGTATTTACCCTGGACAGAAACAAAATAACCTACCCAAATCTAACTCTCCCTGCACATGTTATATCTGCCCCCCTGCAGAGCACATGGTTTTGCCCAACTGCTAACAAATTTGCTGCTGCGATCAGTTCTGAATTAGGCCCATGATTTCAGAACATCTAAAGCAGGCTTTTTCAACCAGTGTGCCGCAGCACACTAGCGTGTCGCGACCAGTTGCAAGGTGTGCCGCGGAGCCAGAGGAGCTTCCTGTACAGTAAACTTTTGGCTCGGGCTCTTCTTAGAGGATCAGTCATGCTCCGGCCGTGACCTATGCCTTGATGACGAGGCAGTGTGATATCATAGGTCACGGCCGCCGCGTCTCACCACCCAGCCAGCCCACCTGCCTGCATACACATCTTCCAGTTCCCGTCCGCATCCACAGCTTTCCTTGCCGACCCACACCTGCCCGCCCGCCCGCTGCTCAGTATTCGCAGCACTCCACTATGAACAACCCCCGCCACTGAGGGACAGGGAGGAGGACAGCTGACTGATAAGGGCTAATATTTGTTGTGTTTTCTCTGACGTCCTAAGTGGATGCTGGGCTCCGTAAGGACCATGGGGAATAGCTGCTCCGCAGGAGACTGGGCACAACTAAAGAAAGCTTTAGGACTACATGGTGTGCACTGGCTCCTCCCCCTATGACCCTCCTCCAGACCTCAGTTAGAATTTTGTGCCCGGCTGAGCTGGATGCACACTAGGGGCTCTCCTGAGCTCTTAGAAAGAAAGTATATTTTAGTTTTTTTTATTTTCAGTGAGATCTGCTGGCAACAGACTCACTGCTACGAGGGACTAAGGGGAGAAGAAGCGAACCTACCTGCTTGCAGCTAGCTTGGGCTTCTTAGGCTACTGGACACCATTAGCTCCAGAGGGATCGAACACAGGCCCAGCCTCGGTCGTCCGGTCCCGGAGCCGCGCCGCCGTCCCCCTTACAGAGCCAGAAGCAAGAAGATGGTCCTGGAAATCGGCGGCAGAAGACTTCGGTCTTCAACAAGGTAGCGCACAGCACTGCAGCTGTGCGCCATTGCTCCTCATGCACACCACACACTCCGGTCACTGATGGGTGCAGGGCGCTGGGGGGGGCGCCCTGGGCAGCAATATTAAACACCTTGCTGGCAAAAAGATCACATAATATAGTCCTAGAGGCTATATATGTGAAAAATACCCCTGCCAGATATCCACAAAAAAGCGGGAGAAGTCAGCCGAAAAAGGGGCGGAGCTATCTCCCTCAGCACACTGGCGCCATTTTCCCTCACAGCTCCGCTGGAAGGATCGCTCCCAGGCTCTCCCCTGCAGTTTCTACACTACAAAGGGTAAAAAAGAGAGGGGGGGCACTAAATTTAGGCGCAGTTGTATACATATAAGCAGCTATAGGGGAAAATCACTCAATATAGTGTTAATCCCTGTGTTATATAGCGCTCTGGTGTGTGCTGGCATACTCTCAGAGCATTCCCTGTGTGTGTGCGGTATGTCGGTACGGCTGTGTCGACATGTTTGATGAGGAGGCTTATGTGGAGGCGGAGCAAATGCCGATAAATATGATGTCACCCCCTGCGGGGCCGACACCTGAATGGATGGTAATGTGGAAGGAATTACGTGATAGTGTCGACTCTCTACATAAAAGGTTTGACGACATAACAGATGTGGGACAGCCGGCTTCTCAGCTCGTGCCTGCCCAGGTGTCTCAAAAGCCATCAGGGGCCCTAAAACGGCCGCTACCTCAGATGGCAGACACAGACGTCGACACGGATACCGATTCCAGTGTCGACGACGAGGAGACTACTGTACATTCCAATAGAGCCACCCGTTATATGATTGCGGCAATGAAAAATGTCTTGCACATTTCTGATGTTACCCCAGGTACCACAAAAAAGGGTATAATGTTTGGGGAGAAAAAACTTCCAGTAGTGTTTCCCCCATCTGATGAATTAAATGAAGTGTGTGAAGAAGCGTGGGCTTCCCCTGATAAGAAACTGGTAATTTCTAAAAAGTTACTGATGGCGTACCCTTTCCCGCCAGAGGACAGGTTACGCTGGGAGACGCCCCCTAAGGTAGATAAAGCGCTCACACGTCTATCAAAGAAGGTGGCACTGCCGTCTCCGGACACAGCCGCCCTCAAGGAACCTGCAGATAGAAAGCAGGAGACTATCCTGAAGTCTGTTTATATACACTCAGGCATTATACTGCGACCAGCTATTGCTTCAGCATGGATGTGCAGTGCTGCAGCTGCGTGGTCAGATTCCCTATCGGAAAATATTGATACCTTAGACAGGGACACTATATTGCTAACCATAGAGCATATAAAAGACGCTGTCTTATACATGAGAGATGCACAGAGGGATATTTGCCGGCTGGCATCTAGAATAAATGCACTGTCCATTTCTGCCAGGAGGAGTTTATGGACTCGGCAGTGGACAGGGGATGCAGATTCTAAAAGGCACATGGAAGTTCTGCCTTACAAGGGTGAGGAGTTGTTCGGGGATGGTCTATCTGACCTAGTTTCCACAGCGACAGCTGGGAAATCAGCATTTTTACCCCATGTTCCCTCACAGCCAAAGAAAGCACCGTATTATCAGGTACAGTCCTTTCGGCCCCAGAAGGGCAAGCGGGTTAAAGGCGCGTCCTTTCTGCCCAGAGGCAGAGGTAGAGGAAAAAATCTGCAAAATACAGCCAGTTCCCAGGAACAAAAGTCCTCCCCCCGCTTCCTCAAAGTCCACAGCATGACGCTGGGGCTCCACTGGCGGAGCCAGGTGCGGTGGGGGCCCGTCTCAAGTACTTCAGCAATCAGTGGGCTTGCTCACAGGTGGATCCCTGGATTCTACAAGTGGTGTCTCAGGGTTACAAGCTGGAATTCGAGACGTCTCCCCCTCGCAGTTTCCTAAAATCTGCCTTGCCAACGACTCCCTTGGACAGGGAGGCAGTACTAGAGGCAATTCACAAGCTGTATTCGCAGCAGGTGATAGTCAAGGTGCCCCTCCTTCAACAAGGAAAGGGTTACTATTCCACAATGTTTGTGGTACCGAAACCGGACGGTTCGGTGAGACCCATTTGAAATTTGAAATCCTTGAACACATATATAAAAAAATTCAAGTTCAAGATGGAATCGCTCAGGGCGGTTATTTCAAGCCTGGACGAGGGGGATTACATGGCATTTACCATCCTCACCAGGAGTACCTCAGATTTGTGGTACAGGATTGTCATTACCAATTCCAGACGTTGCCGTTTGGTCTGTCCACGGCACCGAGGGTATTTACCAAGGTAATGGCCGAAATGAAGATACTCCTTCGAAAAAAGGGAGTTTTAATTATCCCGTGCTTGGACGATCTCCTGATAAAGGCGAGGTCCAGGGAGCAGTTGGTCGGGGTAGCACTATCTCGGGAGGTGCTACAACAGCACGGTTGGATTCTAAATATTCCAAAGTCACAGCTGGTCCCTACGACACGTCTACTGTTCCTGGGGATGGTTCTGGACACAGAACAGAAAAAAGTGTTTCTCCCGGAGGAGAAAGTCAAGGAGCTGTCATCTCTAGTCAGAGGCCTCCTGAAACCAAAACAGGTGTCTGTGCATCACTGCATGCGAGTCCTGGGTAAAATGGTAGCTTCCTACGAAGCAATTCCATTCGGCAGGTTCCATGCAAGGACCTTTCAGTGGGACCTGTTGGACAAGTGGTCCGGATCGCATCTTCAGATGCATCGGCTGATCAGGGTGTCTCTGCTGTGGTGGCTGCAGAGTGCTCATCTTCAAGAGGGCCGCAGATTTGGCATACAGGACTGGGTCCTGGTGACCACGGATGCCAGCCTTCGAGGCTGGGGGGCAGTCACACAGGGAAGAAACTTCCAAGGGCTATGGTCAAGTCAGGAGACTTCCCTACACATAAATATTCTGGAACTGAGGGCCATTTACAATGCCCTTATTCAGGCAAGACCTCTGCTTCAAAACCAGCCAGTACTGATCCAGTCAGACAACATCACGGCAGTCGCCCATGTAAACCGACAGGGCGGCACAAGAAGCAGGATGGCGATGGCAGAAGCCACAAGGATTCTCCGATGGGCGGAGAATCATGTGTTAGCACTGTCAGCAGTGTTCATTCCGGGAGTCGACAACTGGGAAGCAGACTTCCTCAGCAGGCACGACCTCCACCCGGGAGAGTGGGGACTTCATCCAGAAGTCTTCCAGCTGATTGTAAACCGTTGGGAACGGCCACAGGTGGACATGATGGCGTCCCGCCTAAACAAAAAGCTAGAAAGATATTTTGCCAGGTCGAGAGACCCTCAGGCAATAGCTGTGGACGCTCTAGTGACACCGTGGGTGTACCAGTCGGTTTATGTGTTCCCTCCTCTTCCTCTCATACCCAAGGTACTGAGGATAATAAGAAAAAGAGGAGTAAGAACTATACTCATTGTTCCGGATTGGCCAAGAAGAGCTTGGTACCCGGAACTTCAAGAGATGATCTCAGAGGACCCATGGCCTCTGCCGCTCAGACGGGACCTGCTGCAGCAGGGGCCCTGTCTGTTCCAAGACTTACCGCGGCTGCGTTTGACAGCATGGCGGTTGAACGCCGGATCCTGAAGGAAAAGGGAATTCCGGAGGAAGTCATTCCTACGCTGATTAAAGCTAGGAAAGAAGTGACCGCAAACCATTATCACCGCATATGGCGAAAATATGTTGCGTGGTGTGAGGCCAGGAAGGCCCCAACGGAGGAATTTCAGCTGGGCCGTTTTCTGCACTTCCTACAGTCAGGGGTGACCATGGGCCTAAAATTGGGTTCCATTAAGGTCCAGATTTCGGCTCTATCGATTTTCTTCCAGAAAGAACTCGCTTCACTACCTGAAGTTCAGACATTTGTTAAGGGAGTGCTGCATATTCAGCCCCCTTTTGTGCCTCCAGTGGCACCTTGGGATCTCAACGTGGTGTTGGATTTCCTAAAGTCACATTGGTTTGAGCCACTTAAAACCGTGGATTTAAAATATCTCACGTGGAAAGTGGTCATGCTGTTGGCCTTGGCTTCGGCCAGGCGTGTGTCAGAATTGGCGGCTTTGTCATGTAAAAGCCCTTATCTGATTTTCCATATGGATAGGGCAGAATTGAGGACTCGTCCCCAGTTTCTCTCCAAGGTGGTATCAGCTTTTCATTTGAACCAACCTATTGTGGTGCCTGCGGCTACTAAAGACTTGGAGGATTCCAAGTTGTTGGACGTAGTCAGGGCCCTGAAAATTTATGTTTCCAGGACAGCTAGTGTCAGGAAAACTGACTCGTTATTTATCCTGTATGCACCCAACAAGCTGGGTGCTCCTGCTTCAAAGCAGACTATTGCTCGCTGGATCTGTAGTACGATTCAGCCTGCACATTCTGCGGCTGGACTGCCGCATCCTAAATCAGTGAAAGCCCATTCCACGAGGAAGGTGGGCTCTTCTTGGGCGGCTGCCCGAGGGGTCTCGGCTTTACAACTTTGCCGAGCAGCTACTTGGTCGGGGTCAAACACATTTGCCAAATTTTACAAGTTTGATACCCTGGCTGAGGAGGACCTAGAGTTTGCTCATTCGGTGCTGCAGAGTCATCCGCACTCTCCCGCCCGTTTGGGAGCTTTGGTATAATCCCCATGGTCCTTACGGAGTCCCAGCATCCACTTAGGACGTCAGAGAAAATAAGATTTTACTCACCGGTAAATCTATTTCTCGTAGTCCGTAGTGGATGCTGGGCGCCCATCCCAAGTGCGGATTGTCTGCAATACTTGTATATAGTTATTGTTTAACTAAAGGGTTATTGTTGAGCCATCTGTTGAGAGGCTCAGTTATTATTCATACTGTTAACTGGGTATAGTATCACGAGTTATACGGTGTGATTGGTGTGGCTGGTATGAGTCTTACCCGGGATTCAAAATCCTTCCTTATTGTGTCAGCTCTTCCGGGCACAGTATCCTAACTGAGGTCTGGAGGAGGGTCATAGGGGGAGGAGCCAGTGCACACCAGGTAGTCCTAAAGCTTTCTTTAGTTGTGCCCAGTCTCCTGCGGAGCCGCTATTCCCCATGGTCCTTACGGAGCCCAGCATCCACTACGGACTACGAGAAATAGATTTACCGGTGAGTAAAATCGTATTATTTCTCCTGTGGGGAGCAATAGGATTTATGGGGTAAACAATGTGAATAATTCATGTGCGGAGCAATAGGATTTATGTGGGGAGAAATGTGATTGTTTTTTCTGTGTAGGCCAATGTATGTGTGGATTTTTTTTTTACTGTGAGGGCCAATGTGTGGTTTTTTTGGTTTTTTTTTCTGTGGGGAACTGATGGTGTGCCTTGGCAATCACAAAATATTGGCCCTCATTCCGAGTTGTTCGCTCGCTAGCTGCTTTTAGCAGCATTGCAAACGCTAGGCCGCCGCCCTCTGGGAGTGTATCTTAGCTTAGCAGAATAGCGAACGAAAGAGTAGCAGAACTGCTACTAAATATTTTCTTGCAGTTTCTGAGTAGCTCCAGACTTACTCCTAGATTGCGATCAGCTCGGTCTGTTTAGTTCCTGGTTTGACATCACAAACACGCCCTGCGTTCGGCCAGCCACTCCCGTTTCTCCAGACACTGGCGCGTTTTTCCTTGACACGCCTGTGTTTTTTTAGCACACTCCCGGAAAACGCTCAGTTACCACCCAGTCAATCACGCACCGATCAGCAGTGCGACTGAAAAGCGCCGCACGAACACCAGCAAATCTACTAAGTTTTGTGTAAAATAACTTAGCGCATGCGCTCTGCGTACCATGCGCATTTAGCAACAAATCGCAGCATAGCGAAAATTGGCAACGAGCGAACAACTCTGAATGACCACCATTGTTCGGTGTTCCGTGAGCAAAAAAAGGTTGAAAATCACTGATCTAAAGTATATACGACATTATATACAAATAAGTGTTCATGTGCTGCCATCTAGTGGTTCAGTTTAAGAATATACATTGCAGTGTTTTGTAGCTACAATATAAAACACTAAATATTGTAGGTTATTTACTTATTGTCTGGATTTTTACTGCTTCGAACTTTTGAAAAAAGGGGTTTTGTCCAGAATTTAGAGCACTATGCCTTAAATATACTTGTACTTTACCATCGCCCTGTCTTTCCTCCCACCACCATTCTCCTTGTGATTAAAGTGTTTACAAGTGCTCCTCACCGTTAGTGTAGTGAGAAATGGATGATATAATAATCACTTTACCGCATTATAAAGTTACCGGTTTTCCTTTTATTTGCTCAGTCATCTGTGAATATGTAAAACGAGACCAAGACTTCTGTCATCAAAAGGCCGGGATGTAATGACTTCCAAGTTCAGTGGACTTGCGGAATGCCAACCGAACTCAGGCTTTTTTTTTATAAAGGGGCAATCATTTATAAGGCATGGTTTAGCCTTGTAAACAATTTCCGTTTAAAAAAAACAAACAAGCAAACATCCAAGTTCAGCCGGTTTTTTTTTTTTAAACCCCCCCCCGCCCCCCAAAAAAAAAAAATAAAAATAAAATAATTTATTGACCAATATAACTTTAAGCAGTCGACATATTGTCCCCTCCTACGTATAAATGTAACTAACTGGTAAATAGGAGCTGGTAAATAGTCACTTTTTTATTTCTTATTTTTTTATTGGATTTACTAAAGGACAATTTGTAAAAATAGTGCTAAATATTGTTACATCCTAGTAAAGGTGCATACACACGGTGCGATTCTGCCTAAGTGCCGCTTTTGACTTTGCGATTTCCCTTGAGCTTCCCGGAGCCCAGAACCACCGATATTGACTATACGCAAGGTGCAATTTTGGCTCTGTACAATTTTGATTATACTAGAAACTAGACTGTACACAATGGGGGTAATTCCAAGTTGATCGCAGCAGGAATTTACTTAGCAATTGGGCAAAACCATGTGCACTGCAGGGGAGGCAGATTTAACATGTGCAGAGAGATTTGGGTGGGGTGTGTTCAATCTGCAATCTAATTTGCAGTGTAAAAATAAAGCAGCCAGTATTTACCCTGCACAGAAATAAAATAACCCACTCAAATCTCACATGGTTTTGCCCAATTGCTAACTAAATTCCTGCTGCGATCAACTTGGAATTACCCCCAATATAGGGCTGTATTCAATTGTAGTCGGAGCTGCCATGTTTTTGGAAAGAAGGCAGTTTACGACTTTTTTAGGTTGGATAGTGTTCTGACCTGTTCAATTTGACTGCCATTTTTCCGACAGGCCAACAATTCCGACTTGTTGGAAAACATGTGGATCGACGGCTTAGCCGCGGATCCACGTGTTTTGTCGGATTTGCGGCCAAATCCGACAGGTTTTAGCCCCGTTTCCGATAATGTCAATCCGGATTGGCATTGTCGGGAACGGCCAAATCCGATACTCAAATGTCGGATCCTTTCTGTCGGAAAGGATCCGACATCAATTGAATACACCCCACAGTCAAAATTGCCATGCCTGCACAGTCTATTTTTTCTTGCGATACCGACCCCGTGGGAGCGTGCATCGGTATCGCAAGCTGTGTACTCATGGTGCGATATGTGCTAACTTTTGTTGCGATTTTGACAATACAGTCAAAATTGTAAGCACACATTGCAACGTGTGTATACCTTAAGTTACAGATTGATTTCTTAATCACAGAATCTCTTAAAGTCAGATGTATGCTGCATGAGGTTTATTGCGATCCACTTGTTATACAGGATACTTTTACATAGGAAGTGTTAGCTATATTGGAAGTGCTGCTGCAGCAATTTCTCAGCATGACTGCTGTTAGTAAAGTCACACTTCTGCAGCTCTCCAGAGGCCTATGGTAATTTGCACACAGACCACTTACCAAAATCTGCCTATTATTCACCAGTATTAAAATATCCTGAAAAGATTGCCATACATTGCAAGATTTCTGTAATCTTTAAACTCTCAGCAATAAGTGTGGCACAGGTGAATCAATGAAAGATTGGGTGCGGTAAATCAATCTTGAAAATTACCAAAATGGTTTCTGCTGGTTTCAGATACTTGAGCCCCAAACAAAACATTGACTTTTACCCACTGAACTAAGGGCCTAATTCACACCTTATTGTAGCAGAAAATTTGTTAGCAGATGGGCAAAACTATGGGGGTCATTCCGAGTTGATCGCTCGCAAGCTACTTTTTGCAGTGCTGAGATCAGATAGACGCCGCCTATGGGGGAGTGTATTTTAGCTTTGCAAGTGTGCGACCGCTTGCGCAGCCGAGCTGTACAAAAAAGTTTTGTGCCGTTTCTGAGTAGGTCTGAACTTACTCATTCCTTGAGATCACTTCAGCCTGTTCGTGTCCGGATTTGACGTCAGACACCGACCCTGCAAACGCTTGGACACGCCTGCGTTTTTCGAAACACTCTCAGAAAACGGTCAGTTGACACCCACAAACACTTTCTTCCTGTCAATCTCCTTGCGATCGACTGTGCAAATGGATTCTTCGTTAAATTCATCGCTCAGCAACGATCCGCTTTGTACCCGTACGACGCGCCTGCGCATTGCGGTGCATATGCATGCGCAGTTTTGACCTGATCGCACCGCAGCGAAAAAACCTAGCGTGCGATCAGGTCGGAATGACCCCCCCAAGTCTGAATTAGGCCCTTTATTGGAAAAATGTAGACGGTTTTACATGATTCATTTATTGCTTTACATTTTAATTTTGCTTAATATTGAAAGTTCTTATTGCTATTACATTAATGTACAGAAATTGTGGCGGAAGCTCCCAATATTCTATATAATCACAGTCTTGACCGATGTATTTACTAAACTGAAATTGTGGAGCTGCGCATATAGGAGAGAGCCCCACTGAAACAAATGGAGGCATTGAAGGGATTGTGAAAGCTAAGAGCATCTTAGACCATTCTCTAATTAATGGAAATCACAAAAATAATGAATTAGATATTTTTTTCCCATTTTGAGTCATTTAAACAGTCTGTAATATTGACTTTTAGTAGACTTAATATTGTGAATTCTATAGTTATTTAATGTATGTGGGGAAGTATAATAGTTTTTTTTTGTTTGTTTTTTCCTTGGCTTGAAGGCTACGGGAACCTGAGCCCCACCACAATGGGTGGCCGCATCTTCTGTGTCTTCTTTGCACTCTTTGGTATCCCACTGAATTTGATCCTGTTGAACCGTATTGGCCGGAAAATGCTTTATGTGGTCCATCGTTATAGTGATTTCATGGGGAGGAAGGTTCGTCAGCAGGTAGGAGACCACTAGTCTAAATATCTTTTTCCATTTTGCAAATGTTTAATATACAGATGTGTCCTCTTACAGCCTTGCTGCAGTCACACTAAACAGTCATTGAAGTTGCGCCATGCCGTGGCAGGGCTCGGTAGCGATGAGTGTTTTGGTTTTTTTTTAGTTTATTTCCGCGAAAATGCATCTTAGATGTTTAATAGGACTCATAAGCAGCTTCTGCTGAATAAAATGATATGTGGCATGCTTGTATTCTGTGTGTAATCGCAGCTGTATCTGCATCTGAATTGCCACGTTGCATTGTATTCCATGAAAACACTGTAGCAGAGCATTTTGTATGCAAATACAGCCGCAGTCACACACAGAATGCGGCATATGATTTTATTGAGCAGAAGCCACTTGTGCGTCCTATTACATTACTTTGCGTCTAAGACGCATTTTTGCGGAAAAAAGAACAAAACAAAAAGATACTTAGCGCTACCGAGTCACATGGCATGCACACGTTATGTGTAATGCGACTTGTAGCGCACGGAACAAAGATGTAAGAGGACACATCTGTAGGATTTCAAACCCATTATTTGTGGGTGACTAGTCATTGTGCCCGGTGCTGTAGGGTGTATTCTCTCTCTTCACCACCTTCCCATCTCTATCCTCTGTTTTCCCCGTCCTTCTCCTATCTCTCTCTATGGGGGTCATTCAGGGTGTGTTCGGAAAAACGCAGGCATGCCAGGAAAAACTGGGCGAACGCAGGGCGTGTTCGTGATGTCAAAACAGGAACTGAACAGTCTGCAGTGGTCGCAAGCGCTGAGTAGGTCTGAAGCTACTGTGAAACTACACAAATACACTCCCAGTGGGAGGCGGCATAGCGTTTGCACGGCTGCTAAAAACTGCTAGCGAGCGAACAACTCAGAATGACCACCTATATCTCCCCCTTTTACTCTATACTTTCTAACTCGCCAATTTCTGCCTTTTTCTTCCACCTTCCTGTCTCCCCCTTTGCCTCCAATATCTCTCTTTTTCTTCAGAGCTTACATTGTCCTGTAGCCAGTGAGTGTGTTCTGGAACGCCTTGGGATTTTTCTTTTAATGGCAGCTCTGGAGTGTTGTGGGAGTGGGGTGGGGGGTTGTTCACCTTCCTTTAAACATGCATGAAGGCGCACTGCTCCTCTGAAATAGGTGGGAGAGCAATATTCTGCTGCAGGGGTGGGTAGGAGCAGACGCCTCCCTTTAATCACCTTTAAGTTGATAACTATCACCAGCAGGGAGGGGGCATGTGTGCGATCCCCAACGTGCATGCTCTAGAGACACACCATACCACATTATATACAGAATGACATATTGTTTCCTAATTTCAGCTACAATAAGCATCCCTTACTCTGTTGGAGTCAGTTTGTGTTTGACAACTTCTCCTCCTCCTCTGTAGTAGATGTATCAAACCTTGGAGAGCGATAAAGTGAAAAGAGATAATGTAGCAGCCAATCAGTTCCTGTCATTTTTCAAACACAGCCCAGTGATCGCGCTGTGTCCCAGGGACCCCTCACTTTTGAAAATTGGGGTCCTATTTGTCCTTCTCTGGGTCCCATGGGAATGAAGGTTCTTATTAATCTTATCAACAATAAAAATATAAAAACACAGACTTGATTTGGACACTACAAAGTGTTGAAAGGATGGGGGGGGGGGGGTGACAGTGCTGCTGGGCTGTGTAGCATGCAGGACACTTCACCAGAGATGTAACTAGACATTTTAGCGCCCTACGGTGGAAAGCGAATTGGTGCTTCCCTTCCAACATGCGAAAGCATGGACAGAGCACAGCGAAGGCGCGCAGCAAAAATTTAGGGGCGTTGCTTCGTGGGGAAGGGGCGTGGCCACATAATAGTGGCAATTCACATTACACCACACTGTAGTGCAGATTGTACACATTGCACCAGGTAGAACCTCCTATACACCCTGCGCCAGGCAGAGCACGTTATACATATTGCGCCAGGTAGAGCACTTATACATATTGCGTTAGGCAGAGCACCTTATACACTTTGCGCCAGGCAGAGCACGTTATACACTTTGCGCCAGGCAGAGCACGTTATACACTTTGCGCCAGGCAGAGCACGTTATACACTTTGCGCCAGGCAGAGCACGTTATACACTTTGTGCCAGGCAGAGCACGTTATACACTTTGCGCCAGGCAGAGCACGTTATACACTTTGCTCCAGGCAGATCACCTTACACACTTTGCTCCAGGCAGATCACCTTACACACTTTGCTCCAGGCAGATCACCATACACACTTTGCGCCAGGCAGATCACCTTACACACTTAGCGCCAGGCAGAGCACTGAGACACATTGCGCCAGGTAGAGCACTAAGACACATTGCGCCAGGTAGAGCACTGAGATACATTGCGCCAGGTAGAGCACTGAGACACATTGCGCCAGGTAGAGCACTGAGACACATTGCGCCAGGTAGAGCACTGAGACACATTGCGCCAGGTAGAGCACTGAGACACATTGCGCCAGGTATTGCACTGAGACACATTGCGCCAGGTATTGCACTGAGACACATTGCATCAGGTAGAGCACTGAGACACATTGCGCCAGGTAGAGCACTGAGACGCATTGCGCCAGGTAGAGCACTGAGACGCATTGCGCCAGGTAGAGCACTGAGACGCATTGCACCAGGTATTGCACTGAGACACATTGCGCCAGGTAGAGCACTGAGACACATTGCACCAGGTAGAGCACTGAGACACATTGCGCCAGGTATTGCACTGAGACACATTGCGCCAGGTATTGCACTGAGACACATTGCGCCAGGTAGAGCACTGAGCCACATTGCGCCAGGTAGAGCACTGAGCCACATTGCGCCAGGTAGAGCACTGAGACGCATTGCGCCAGGTAGAGCACTGAGACGCATTGCGCCTGGTAGAGCACTGAGACGCATTGCGCCAGGTAGAGCACTGAGGGGCATTGCGCCAGGTAGAGCACTGAGACACATTGCATCAGGTAGAGCACTGAGACACATTGCGCCAGGTAGAGCACTGAGACGCATTGCGCCAGGTAGAGCACTGAGACACATTGCGCCAGGTAGAGCACTGAGACGCATTGCACCAGGTATTGCACTGAGACACATTGCACCAGGTAGAGCACTGAGACACATTGCACCAGGTATTGCACTGAGACACATTGCAGTAACCCCCCGCCCCCTCCCCCCCTTCCCAGACAGCATCGCGGGAACCCCCTACAGCAAGCCCATCCACCACCCCACATGCAGCCTGCTGCAGCCCGGGCACACATGCCGGGGAGGGGGGGAAGGGAATGGACACCGGACTGGGGGCACAGAGCAGATGCGTAGCGGCACTCACCGTTGCGGAGGAGGTGGAGCTGTGCCGGGTGAGTGGGGACAGTCTGCTAGCGCTGCATCACAGATTCATGGTGCTGGTTGCGGAGCCCAGCCCAGTGCCATGGTGAGGAGGATTCAAACCGTGCCGGACTGGCTGGAGACACCGCAGGCTGTGATTGGCTGGAGACAACAGGAGGTGATTGGCTGAGAAAACAGCCAGTCACCTCCTGTGTCCTCTGACTGGCTAGTGCACGATGCCACACAGATCCAGATGAGTGCGTCCTGTGGGACCCGCTCATCTTCTAAACGTGGGTCCCAGGTGGCTGTTTCTGGGTAAAATATGCGCCATAGCGCGTTTTTGCGATCACTGCAGCCTGTCACATGGCAGTTAGGAGCTGATTGGCTGGTGCTTTATCACTCTCCGGTGCTTTATCACTCTCCAGTGCTTAGTAAATAGACCCATGTGTTTGAAAAATGACAGGAGCAGCTAGTGCAGGGGACCGCCATCATTATCATCATCAGTCTCTATGAGCCCCCAGTGACAGGTGCATCTGCGTCTCCATACGGATCTTCCTCAGTTCGCCACTACTTGAACGCTTGCTGCGCTCGGCCTACATTAAACCACCCTTTGTTACGCCACAATTATTGTTACTGTTTATCTATATAGCACCACAGAGTCTACAGCATCAGACAGCCAAAAGTACAGACGTGCAATCAATAAATAGGCGTTAGCTGTAGAGAATGAAACATGGGCACAAGATAATGTACAAATGAGCGCCAAAACATGGCTGACTAGACAGAATAACAGTGAGCAGCGGAGGTGGGAGGCACAACACTACTGTGCAGGGTAATCACATAACAGTCATGAGCAAAGTAAGCCAACAGACATAGGGGGAAATGTATCAAACATTCTATAGAGTGCAGATGTTGCCCATAGCAACAAAATTGGCTTATGCCTATCATTTTATAGAATGTACTTGATAAATGCTACCCAGGAGCTGATTGGTCGCTACGGTCAACTTCACCACTTCTCCACTCCTTAGAAGGTTTAATACATTCCTCCATAAGGTATAGAGCCCCCTGCTCACGAGAGTTTCTGATGTAGCGGTAGGTTGGGGGAAAGCTGAGACAGGAGTATAATGGGCAGACGCGACTACGGAGGGAGAGGGAAGAGGAGTGAGAGAATGGTAAGGGGTGTGTGAGGCAGACCAGTAGGGTTATGAGAGAGAATCTGAAGGTGTTAAGATTGGGGGACAGCTTGGTAGGGGAGAAAGGATGTTCTAGTGAATGTGGGAATGTCGACATGTTCTTAACGTCGACATTGTTGAAATATTCTGTCAGTAACGCTAACCCTAATGGAAATGTCAGCATTCTGTCAATCAGCCACAGTGACCTGGTTGTCCCGGAGTGATATAACGATGTACAGTGCAGTGTGTAAATGTGAGCGCCATACACAGTGTCTTCATACTGGTGACGCGGGCTGTTTGTGGCTTGTAGAGACCGGTGAAGTATTTCTCCAGCTTCTGCGCCGTGGTGGCCGGCCTGCTGCTGTTCTTCTTGCTGCCGCCCATACTCTTCCGCGGCATGGAGGGCTGGACATACGAAGAAGGGTTCTACTATGCCTTCATCACCCTCAGCACCATCGGCTTTGGGGACTACGTCATTGGTGAGTGTAGAGGACAGAGTATTGTGAAATGTCGCAGTTTGAGGAGACTTATTGCAAATTCATTAAAATCAACAAAAATGACACTTAGGAGGGATGTCTGGGAGATGACAGACAGGTGAGGGGAAATATTCAGTTCCCGCTCTGTGACCCAGCTCTAGAGTAAACAGATTTCTGGCGCTTTTACTATCAACAGCGGATAACATAACATAGTAACATAGTAACTGTTGAAAGAAGACAACTATCCATTGAGTTCAACCTATTTGTGGTCTCCTATGCAGTCTTATTATAGGACTAGTTATTTTTATGTTAGGACTAGTTATATTAACTATAATGCGTGCCTACGCACCATAACCCTGAATATCTTTATCCAATAGGAATTTATCTAACCCATTCTTAAAGGTGTTGACTGAGTCCGCCGTTACTACTCCCTCAGGCAGGGAATTCCAAACACGTATTGTCCTTACTGTGAAAAAACCTTTAACATACATTATAATGTGTGGCATCAGATTCACAATAAGGGAATCCCTACTGATAACCAAGTTGGCGGAAGGAGAGGATGAGCAACAAGAATATATGGGGCCAAAAATAATTAGGTCCTGATACTGATGGTGGCGTATAAGGATCCATGGCGGACCACCTATAGATGCTACTGTGTTTGCTTTTGCGTGAAACTCAGAATCAGGCCCTTAGAGTGTAAACAGTATTTGCTGGTAGGGCAGTGGTTCCCAAACTGTGCCTAGGCACCCTGGGATGCCTCGGGACACTTGCAGGGGTGCCTTGAATTGGTGGTCCAGGACCAATTCAAATTATTTATGATTAATGTAATAGGCAAAACCTATAGCTGGTGGCTGTCAATCATAGAATATGTGGACAAACACAAGCATATCCTGTCCCTCACCACATAACTGACCCTAAGGATGACATATAAACACAATATACTTCATTTAATATTTATTTCTCTGACGTCCTAGTGGATGCTGGGAACTCCGAAAGGACCATGGGGAATAGCGGCTCCGCAGGAGACTGGGCACAAAAGTAAAAGCTTTAGGACTACCTGGTGTGCACTGGCTCCTCCCCCCATGACCCTCCTCCAAGCCTCAGTTAGATTTTTGTGCCCGAACGAGAAGGGTGCACACTAGGTGGCTCTCCTGAGCTGCTTAGTGAAAAAATTTAAGTATAGGTTTTTTATTTTCAGTGAATCCTGCTGGCAACAGGTTCACTGCACCGAGGGACTAAGGGAAGAAGAAGCGAACTCACCTGCGTGCAGAGTGGATTGGGCTTCTTAGGCTACTGGACAATAGCTCCAGAGGGACGATCACAGGCCCAGCCATGGATGGGTCCCGGAGCCGCGCCGCCGGCCCCCTTACAGAGCCAGAAGACTGAAGAGGTACGGAAAATCGGCGGCAGAAGACGTCCTGTCTTCAATAAGGTAGCGCACAGCACCGCAGCTGTGCGCCATTGCTCTCAGCACACTTCACACTCCGGTCACTGAGGGTGCAGGGCGCTGGGGGGGGCGCCCTGAGACGCAATAAAAACACCTTAGATGGCAAAAAATACATCACATATAGCTCCTGGGCTATATGGATGCATTTAACCCCTGCCAATTTTTCCTTAAAAAAGCGGGAGAAAGGCCGCCGAGAAGGGGGCGGAGCCTATCTCCTCAGCACACTGGCGCCATTTTCCCTCACAGCTCCGTTGGAGGGAAGCTCCCTGACTCTCCCCTGCAGTCCTGCACTACAGAAACAGGGTAAAACAAGAGAGGGGGGGGGCACTAATTTGGCAGATAAATCTATACAGCAGCTATATAAGGGAAAAACACTTATATAAGGTTATCCCTGTATATATATATAGCGCTCTGGTGTGTGCTGGCAAACTCTCCCTCTGTCTCCCCAAAGGGCTAGTGGGGTCCTGTCCTCTATCAGAGCATTCCCTGTGTGTGTGCTGTGTGTCGGTACGTTGTGTCGACATGTATGAGGAAGAAAATGGTATGGAGGCGGAGCAATTGCCTGTAATAGTGATGTCACCCCCTAGGGAGTCGACACCTGACTGGATGGTCTTATGGAAGGAATTACGTGATAGTGTCAGCACTTTACAAAAGACTGTTGACGACATGAGACAGCCGGCAAATCAGTTATTACCTGTACAGGCGTCTCAAACACCGTCAGGGGCTCTAAAGCGCCCGTTACCTCAGATGGTCGACACAGACCCAGACACGGACACTGACTCCAGTGTCGACGGTGAGGAAACAAACGTATTTTCCAGTAGGGCCACACGTTACATGATCACGGCAATGAAGGAGGTTTTGAACATTTCTGATACTACAAGTACCACAAAAAAGGGTATTATGTGGGGTGTGAAAAAACTACCCGTAGTTTTTCCTGAATCAGATGAATTAAATGAGGTGTGTGATGAAGCGTGGGTTTCCCCCGATAAAAAACTGTTAATTTCTAAAAAATTATTGGCATTATACCCTTTCCCGCCAGAGGAAACACCCCTTAGGGTAGATAAGGCGCTCACACGCTTATCAAAACAAGTGGCGTTACCGTCTCCTGATACGGCCGCCCTCAAGGAACCAGCTGATAGGAAGCTGGAAAATATCCTAAAAAGTATATACACACATACTGGTATTATACTGCGACCAGCAATCGCCTCAGCCTGGATGTGCAGTGCTGGGGTGGCTTGGTCGGATTCCCTGACTGAAAATATTGATACCCTGGACAGGGACAGTATATTATTGACTATAGAGCATTTAAAGGATGCATTTCTATATATGCGAGATGCACAGAGGGATATTTGCACTCTGGCATCAAGAGTAAGTGCGCTGTCCATTTCTGCCAGAAGAGGGTTATGGACGTGACAGTGGTCAGGTGATGCGGATTCCAAACGGCATATGGAAGTATTGCCGTATAAAGGGGAGGAGTTATTTGGGGTCGGTCTATCGGACCTGGTGGCCACGGCAACGGCTGGGAAATCCACCTTTTTACCTCAGGTCACCTCTCAGCAGAAAAAGACACCGTCTTTTCAGGCTCAGTCCTTTCGTCCCCATAAGGGCAAGCGGGCAAAAGGCCACTCATATCTGCCCCGGGGCAGAGGAAGGGGAAAAAGACTGCAGCAGGCAGCCTCTTCCCAGGAACAGAAGCCCTCCCCCGCTTCTGCCAAGTCCTCAGCATGACGCTGGGGCCTTACAAGCGGACTCAGGCACGGTGGGGGCCCGTCTCAAGAATTTCAGTGCGCAGTGGGCTCACTCGCAAGTGGACCCCTGGATCCTGCAGGTAGTATCTCAGGGGTACAAATTGGAATTCGAGACGTCTCCCCCTCGCCGGTTCCTGAAGTCTGCTTTACCAACGTCTCCCTCCGACAGGGAGGCGGTATTGGAAGCCATTCACAAGCTGTATTCCCAGCAGGTGATAATCAAGGTACCCCTCCTACAACAGGGAAAGGGGTATTATTCCACGCTGTTTGTGGTACCGAAGCCGGACGGCTCGGTGAGACCTATTTTAAATCTGAAATCCTTGAACACTTACATACAAAGGTTCAAATTCAAGATGGAGTCACTCAGAGCAGTGATAGCGAACCTGGAAGAAGGGGACTATATGGTGTCTCTGGACATCAAGGATGCTTACCTCCATGTCCCAATTTGCCCTTCTCACCAAGGGTACCTCAGGTTTGTGGTACAGAACTGTCACTATCAGTTTCAGACGCTGCCGTTTGGATTGTCCACGGCACCCCGGGTCTTTACCAAGGTAATAGCCGAAATGATGATTCTTCTTCGAAGAAAAGGCGTCTTAATTATCCCTTACTTGGACGATCTCTTGATAAGGGCAAGGTCCAGAGAACAGTTAGAGGTCGGAGTAGCACTATCTCAAGTAGTACTACGACAGCACGGGTGGATTCTAAATATTCCAAAATCGCAGCTGATTCCGACGACACGTCTGCTGTTCCTAGGGATGATTCTGGACACAGTCCAGAAAAAGGTGTTTCTCCCGGAGGAGAAAGCCAGGGAGTTATCCGACCTAGTCAGGAACCTCCTAAAACCAGGCCAAGTGTCAGTGCATCAATGCACAAGGGTCCTGGGAAAAATGGTGGCTTCTTACGAAGCGATTCCATTCGGCAGATTCCACGCAAGAACTTTTCAGTGGGATCTGCTGGACAAATGGTCCGGATCGCATCTTCAAATGCATCAGCGGATAACCCTGTCTCCAAGGACAAGGGTGTCTCTCCTGTGGTGGTTGCAGAGTGCTCATCTTCTAGAGGGCCGCAGATTCGGCATTCAGGACTGGGTCCTGGTGACCACGGATGCCAGCCTGAGAGGCTGGGGAGCAGTCACACAGGGAAGAAATTTCCAGGGCTTGTGGTCAAGCATGGAAACGTCACTTCACATAAATATCCTGGAACTAAGGGCCATTTATAATGCCCTAAGTCAGGCAAGGCCTCTGCTTCAGGGTCAGCCGGTGTTGATCCAGTCGGACAACATCACGGCAGTCGCCCACGTAAACAGACAGGGCGGCACAAGAAGCAGGAGGGCAATGACGGAAGTTGCAAGGATTCTTCGCTGGGCGGAAAATCATGTGATAGCACTGTCAGCAGTGTTCATTCCGGGAGTGGACAACTGGGAAGCAGACTTCCTCAGCAGACACGACCTCCACCCGGGGGAGTGGGGACTTCACCCAGAAGTCTTCCACATGATTGTGAACCGTTGGGAAAAACCAAAGGTGGACATGATGGCGTCCCGCCTCAACAAAAAACTGGACAGATATTGCGCCAGGTCAAGGGACCCTCAGGCAGTAGCTGTGGACGCTCTGGTAACACCGTGGGTGTACCAGTCAGTGTATGTGTTCCCTCCTCTGCCTCTCATACCCAAGGTACTGAGAATCATAAGAAGGAGAGGAGTAAGGACTATACTCGTGGCTCCGGATTGGCCAAGAAGGACTTGGTACCCGGAACTTCAAGAGATGCTCACGGAGGACCCGTGGCCTCTACCTCTAAGAAAGGACCTGCTCCAGCAGGGACCCTGTCTGTTCCAAGACTTACCGCGGCTGCGTTTGACGGCATGGCGGTTGAACGCCGGATCCTGAAGGAAAAAGGCATTCCGGATGAAGTCATCCCTACCCTGATCAAAGCCAGGAAGGATGTAACTGTGCAACATTATCACCGTATTTGGCGTAAATATGTTGCGTGGTGTAAGGCCAGGAAGGCCCCTACAGAGGAATTTCAACTGGGTCGTTTCCTGCATTTCCTGCAAACAGGACTGTCTATGGGCCTAAAATTAGGGTCCATTAAGGTTCAAATTTCGGCCCTGTCGATATTCTTCCAGAAAGAACTAGCTTCAGTTCCTGAAGTTCAGACGTTTGTCAAGGGGGTACTGCATATACAGCCTCCTTTTGTGCCTCCAGTGGCACCTTGGGATCTCAATGTAGTTTTGGGGTTCCTAAAATCACATTGGTTTGAACCACTCACCACTGTGGACTTAAAATATCTCACATGGAAAGTGGTAATGCTGTTAGCCCTGGCTTCAGCCAGGCGTGTCTCAGAATTGGCGGCTTTATCCTATAAAAGCCCTTACCTAATTTTTCATACGGACAGGGCAGAATTGAGGACTCGTCCTCAATTTCTCCCTAAGGTGGTTTCAGCGTTTCACTTAAACCAGCCTATTGTGGTACCTGCGGCTACTAGGGACTTGGAGGATTCCAAGTTGCTGGACGTAGTCAGGGCCCTGAAAATATATGTTTCCAGGACGGCTGGAGTCAGAAAATCTGACTCGCTGTTTATCCTGTATGCACCCAACAAGCTGGGTGCTCCTGCTTCTAAGCAGACTATTGCTCGTTGGATTTGTAGTACAATTCAGCTTGCACATTCTGTGGCAGGCCTGCCACAGCCAAAATCTGTAAAAGCCCATTCCACACGGAAAGTGGGCTCATCTTGGGCGGCTGCCCGAGGGGTCTCGGCTTTACAACTTTGCCGAGCAGCTACTTGGTCAGGGGCAAACACGTTTGCTAAATTCTACAAATTTGATACCCTGGCTGAGGAGGACCTGGAGTTCTCTCATTCGGTGCTGCAGAGTCATCCGCACTCTCCCGCCCGTTTTGGAGCTTTGGTATAATCCCCATGGTCCTTTCGGAGTTCCCAGCATCCACTAGGACGTCAGAGAAAATAAGAATTTACTTACCGGTAATTCTATTTCTCATAGTCCGTAGTGGATGCTTGGCGCCCATCCCAAGTGCGGATTGTCTGCAATACTTGTACATAGTTATTGTTACAAAAATCGGGTTATTATTGTTGTGAGCCATCTTTTCAGAGGCTCCTCTGTTATCATGCTGTTAACTGGGTTCAGATCACAAGTTGTACGGTGTGATTGGTGTGGCTGGTATGAGTCTTACCCGGGATTCAAAATCCTTCCTTATTGTGTACGCTCGTCCGGGCACAGTATCCTAACTGAGGCTTGGAGGAGGGTCATGGGGGGAGGAGCCAGTGCACACCAGGTAGTCCTAAAGCTTTTACTTTTGTGCACAGTCTCCTGCGGAGCCGCTATTCCCCATGGTCCTTTCGGAGTTCTTAGCATCCACTACGGACTATGAGAAATAGAATTATCGGTAAGTAAATTCTTATTTTCTAAATTTCTCAATCAGAAAATTTGGCCTAGGGGTGTCGTGAAAAAAATCCTGATACTCTAGGGCGCCGTTATTCAAAAATGTTTGAGAACCACTGTGGTAGGGGCATGTTCACTTTAAATCATGAAACTGGGAGAGAGTGCCAGCTTCCACTGGATTGGCTGTTAATGATCACATGATATTAGTAATTGATTTGATTAGTGTCTGTGGAGTACAAGACAGAGGGAGGAGCACAGTTTTGTAGCTGGTCTTCTCTAGGATGGTATGTGTTATAAAGTGGATTAGATCGCTTTTCTAATGCATTTTTAGTATCGCACATAAGGGTTGATGTAACAAGCAGTGAAAAACTTCTAATTCTCATTTTATAGAATGTACTTGATAAGTGCTACTTGGAAATTGATTGGTTGCAGTAGCGGATCTTGCCACGGGCAAGCAGGACTTTTGCCCGGGGCGCCGCCTTCCGGAGGGCGCTGGCGCCATCCGGAGGGCGCCGCTCCATGGCAAGATTCGCCACTACTGTGCCCTCCGCTGCCCGTTGTGTCCCCCGTCTGTGCCTCCTGTGAAGGGAACTAGACGCGTAGCGTCTAGTTTCCCTTCGTGGAGAGTACCTTTGCTGAGCTGTGCGCGATGATGTCATCGCGCACCGCACAGCAAGGGTCCTCTCCACGAAGGGAACTAGACGCTACGCGTCTAGTTTCCCTTCGTGGAGAGGACCTTTTGCTGTGCGGTGCACGATGACGTCATCGCGCACCGCTCAGCATTCAAGCGGCGCTACTAATGTACAGGGGGCGTAACTGACCACGCCCCCTGTATTAAGCCACACCCATTTCCTGCCCGGGGCGCAGAGTGGGCTTGAACCGGCCCTGATTGGTTGCTATGGGCAACTTCTGCACTGGTCCACCTCTCCACTCTTTTCAAGATTTGATACATCAATCCCATGGTATGATCCATCTAATGGTCAGACCGAGCCTGTTATGAGGCAGTATAGGAGCCACAGTCTGACTGATAGGCTTACAGTCTTCCTGTTCAGTGATATTACAAGTTTAAAAGGAAATAATTGATCTTTTCCATCTCTGTTCCCCAGGAAGGGTTCCCGAAAACCGGTACCCGAGCTGGTACAGGAACATGGTTTCTCTGTGGATCCTTTTTGGCATGGCGTGGCTAGCACTCATTATAAACTTGTGTATAAACCTCCTGGAAAACTCCAAAAAAAGTTGCCTTTGTTGCACGAAAACGGAGAGGAAGATGAAGGAAGAGCTCATAGACATAACCCACAACGGGCACGTTCCGTCAGAACTGCAAGATGCAGAGGACTCCTCCACCACAAGTGACACTAAACCCAAGTCACCTGATTGACAACATCATTGGTGGTTCTATGTTACATGTATGCAAGATGGTGATAGTGTAGAGAACGCTTTATATGGCCAGTTTGGGTCCAGAGCACTGATTGGGACTTTATACAGTTCTGGGACTTGCTGACATGTAATATTTCCTGGACTTGATTTTAAAGAACACAACATGTTAGATGATTGAACTTTGTTTCATGCAGATATGTGTTTGCTACCCCAGTTATCCTGCATCAGGAGCTTACTATTGCTACTTGGTGGTTCTGATGAACCCTGGCCCCACTATATATACCCCTGTGGCTTCCCGTTTACCTCTATTTCCATCCTCACATCATGACACTGCCAAAGTCACATGCAGCCTTGTCTTCAGTTTTGCATCACTCATCTACTAATACACTCTGGGCTGCTGGGGAATCCTGCTCCTTCCACTTTATAACCCTCTGTGGATTCCTGCTGCCTCCATTCCCCTTCTCACATAATGTCACTTCCCCTGTCACATGTAGCCCTGTACTCATTCACACATCACCTACTGATATACTCTGTGCTGCTGGGGGACCCTGCTCCTCCCACTATATACCTCTCTGTGGCTCCCTGCTTCCTCCATTCCACTCATGACATCATGTCACTGCCCCTGTCACATGCAGCCTGTCTTCACTTGCATAGCACTCATCTCCTGATACTCTGTGCTGCTGGTGAACCCTGTTTCTTTCACTGAAATGAACAAGATATCGTTCATATATTTCAGCGTGTATGCACCAACGATGAACGATGCGCGGCCACGCGCTCGTTCATCGTTGGTGCCGGCTCGTTTCTGCCTGCAAGCCAATATGGACAATATCGTCCATATTAGCAAGCAGGGCTATGAGGCCGGGTGTCAGGAGGAGTGAAGAAACTTCACCGTCACCCCTCCTCCGCTGCCGGGTTGTCCGTCGGCCGATTGCCCGCCGAGGTGTCAATCGCGCAGTTTGTCTGTGGCTTCCTGCTTCCTCCATTCCCCTTTTCACATTGGGCGAGATGTACTATAGGGAAAATGTGATAAAACCGTTTTATCGCATTTTCATATGTACTAACCCCTGTCCGCCGCGTTTTTACCCCTGAGGGTATCGCCATTTTTGGATGGTGATACCCTATAGAAGCCTATGGGCTTCTTATCGCCGGCCGCAGACGCCGACCCCTCTCCCCCCGGCATACCTTCTTCCGGGCAGGCCAGGTCCCGGAAGGTAAACTCCTCCTCCCCCTACCAACCCAGCCGGAGGTCCTTCCAGCTGCAGGGAGGAGACAGCCTGCTGCCTGATTCCCGGCCAGGGAGGAGAGGGGAGAGCCCAGGGAGGTGACAGAGACCCCCCGCACACCACCTCACAGGGGCCTCCGTCACCGCATTGTGATGTTAATCGCACATGTTAGTACATATGCGATCAACATCGCTGCGATGGGCGGCGATGTATTTTAATACATCTCGCCCATTATCACTCCCCCTTTCGCTTGCAGACCTCACTAACACATCACTCATCTCCTGATATACTCTGTGCTACTGGAGGACCCTGCATCTTCCACTATATAATTCTTCCTGCTTCCTACAGATTCAATTCAGAGTGATGTGTTGCCTAACATCACTGCAATGTTTGGTCTCATACATATTTGACCATTATGGCGGCCTAAACATCACTAGTATTCTAGTCGACTTCTCTGGGGCGCAAGAAAAAACTACCGATGTTGCTGGCTGCAATGTTCTGCAACGGCACATTGAAGATATCAAATGTAATTGAAATGCACCCTCTGATTGCCTACAGGCTGCTCTGTCCCCATCCACTTGAAATCTAAGGACATCTTTGGTGACCAGGAGATACTGTAAGTACAGTATTGAATACAGGAAGGTGTTCAGGCCTTAGTCAAACATGCCTAAACAACACAATGCCACAATAGCTAATCATTTTTCTTTTTGTTGTTTTTTTTTTTTTTTTCAAGTAGCAACTTTCATAGTTTTGAAGCTCTTATTATTTTCGGGGTGTATTCTTATTACTCAGTGTTTCCTTTCATAAATCACTCTTTGGTGGCCTATAGTATGGCTGCCACTGCAAAATATCTCTCAGCTGGAAGCATTTGGGTTCAGAGCTCAGGATAGTGTAAACAGATTTTTAAATCAGAGCCAGTCAGTCAGAAAGCTCCTCAGTGGTCATGTGACGGCAGAGTAAGGCGAGTGGGCTAGAGGATTGTGCTATGAAGGTGCATGCTGAGACACTTTCTGAATAAAGGCACATTTTGTTAGGCTTGAACCAATAGTAAATGCGAAATGTGGCCCTACCATCAAGACAACAGGAGTAAAGCTGTCTTGTTTATGGGATGTGGTATCACAGCAATAGTAAGTATAATTAATACCATGTACGTTTTTCCTAAAGTACGCAGTATTAAGCTTGCCAGCTGCATTGTCCTTTGCAAGCTGACTAGTAAACATGTTTTATTACTGCAAACCAATTTCACTGTAATCATGTGAACAATTCGCAGCAGCAATATTACTAACATATTAGCATAAATAGGGTGGGGGGGGGGGGCTTAGACGCCATCAGCCAATCAGATTCAGCTGCCGGTCCTCATTGTTAACAGTAAGCATCTATTTAGTGGCCATGGGTCACATTCTGACCACACCCTTACTGTACTTTGGCTATGTCTACACAACCCATCCCACCCTTCTCACAAAGAGTAGATAGGGCGAAATGCGTCTCGGTCATCTTCAATCAAGAACCAATGTACAGTATATTGTATAGTTCTAAGAAACTTATTTTTTTAATAAAATTTATTTCCAGATGTAATTTAAAGAAACATCCAGATTCTATATAAAGTAACAATGTAACAGTCAATAAATAATACATTTTAAACCACAATTGTAAATATGGACTTTTTATGTTTAGTTAATATTTTCATTGTTTACGAGATAGAAAACTACAGGAAGTTAAAGGGGAGCAATGGTAGGAGAAGAAGTAAATTGGAGAATGTGGAAAGAGGGTACATCCCAATTAGCAATGGTAGGAGAAGAAGTAAGTTGGCAATTTTTCCTATTTAAAGTCTAGTATAAGGCTGGTAGCCGTCGGCTGGTAGTGCTTCCATATAAGTGCTGACATAAAAGTGTTATTATAAAATTAGCGTTATACCTGCATTAAACCGAAGGAAAACAGAAGGAAAACATCAACACACCAACACTACCACAAATGGACTGCCTTAATGCCTCAAAAGTATGTAATTCACCTTATGCATATTATCTGTCTTTTTAGCCTATGAAAAGGCATCCCCAATCTGCTCACTACAGTTCTCTCTTATACAAACTCATGCATGTTTTTGATGTAATGATTTGCTTTTAATTGTCATTGCATGTGTGGGGAAGTTGCTCAGTGAAACAGTTTATTATTGCATGCTGACTGGTGCTTACCTCCTTTGATCATTTGGCCATTTTTGGTCAGGTGTACTATATCTTTATATTTAGTGAGGTGTAGTCGTGGTGTAAAGGACAGAGTGTGATTACTGATTAGTAAAAGAAAAAACAAACAAACAGAGCAATATCACCAGTCAGGTAATTTCAATTTTAAACTTGTCATTTATTTTGTACTTTCTCGACATGGCTTCTAGTAACAGATGCACAGACAAAATTCTTAAATAATTGTGCAAATTCTAGGAGCTTAGGAGACAAAATTCTAGAGCTAACTGCAATAATGACAAGGGATAACCTGGATATTGTGGCAATTACAGAGTCATGGTGCAATGAGAATCATGACTGGGACATAGCTATACCAGGATACAATTTAGGAAGGATAGAATGGGAAGAATAAGAGGAGGGGTAGCAATGTATGTGAAAAAAAAGCATAAATGCTACTTTAATATAAAATATTGAAGACAAAACTGAGGCCCTTTGGGTCACCACAGAAACTGGGAAGAAGGACATTATTCGCATTGGGGTGATCTATAGACCACCAGGCCAGGGGCAGGATTTGGACAGGAACCTATTGTTGGACATCACTAAAATGGCTTTAAAGGGAGAAGCCATAATCATGGGAGACTTTAATTTACCTGATGTAAATTGGGAGGGGTCTTTTGCAAGTTCAGCGACAAGTGCAAATTTCTAAATTCCTTACAGGGAGCATCTCTCAAGCAATTGGTGATGAAGCCCACTCGCAAAGACTCAATATTAGATTTAATTCTTACAAATGGTGACAGAATATCAGACATATATGTGGGTGAGCACCTGGGATCCAGTGATCATCAAGCAGTATGGTTTAGTATAAAGACAGGATCCAACTCCTGTCACACAAAAACAAAAGGTGTTGGTTTTTAGAAATGCTGACTTTGCAAAAATGGGGAGATGTTTAAGTGATTCATTAGCGGACTGGAGGGACTTGGAAGGAGTGCAGGAGAGTTAGGAAAAACTGAAAAGTGCAATACTAAGGGCAACAGACCTTTGTATCAAAAAGGTTAGGAAAAGCACCAGGAAAAGGAAGCCAGTGTGGTTCACAAAAGAAGTATCAACTAGTGTGAAAGCAAAAAAGATGGCTTTTAGGAAATAAAAACAGACTCAAAATAATAACGACAAAGAGGTGTATCTTGACAGACGGAAGAATGCTAAGAAAGTGATCAGACGTGCAAAGGCAGAAGCTGAGGAGAAAATGGCCCAGTCAGTAGATAAAGGGGGCAAAACTTTCAAGTATATAAATAAAAGGAGAAAATCAAATGGAGGAATAATAAGACTTAAGACAGAGGGGTAAATTTACTAAGATTCGTATTCTTCCCGATTTTGAGTGAGAATCAACACGAATGACATCGAAAGTGTAATTTTGCAACTTTTTGAATTGATTACGACTAATTTACTAAGCTGTCGTATTTGTATTTTTTTGGTTTTCCGATGTCGATGTCATTCGTGTTTTTGTAAGGTATAATGCGGCCGATTTTGAGGTTTTACGGCCGTGTTCTGTGGTTTTTTTACGAATGCGTCACATTTCTGTTACGGCAGTGTTTGTCCGTTCAATGGCGCGTTTTTTTCCTAAGTTTCGTTTTTGTCACTCGGCCGTGATTGGTTGTATTCGTGGTGGAGGAGTGTCTGTGCACATTAGTATAAAAACGCCCCAAACCGGCCGCACCCCGTGGGTTTAGCTAGTGGTGAGGAGAGAGGAAGGTGTTGTTGGAGTTGGAGAGTTTTGTGGAGTTTGTGTAGGTTTTGAGGCGGAGTTTTGTGATTGGTGAGTGCTGTACTGTGTGTGTAAGTAGTCTTGTCATACTTGTTGTGGAGTTATTTAAAAGTCTGTCTATTTTTTTGTATTTTGTATTTTAGTTACGTCTATAGTCATTGTTTGTGAGTGAGTGTGTGTGTGTGTGTGTGTGTGTGTGTGTGTGTGTGGTGTGTAGTGGTAGTGGAGGAGTGTGTTATTTGTTTTTTTTTCTCTGTGTTTTTTGTGGTTTCTTCTGATTATGTCAGAGGTGAGTGTGGTGGAGGAGGTGAGTGTGGTGGAGGAGGTGAGTGTGGTGGAGGAGGTGAGTGTGGTGGAGGAGGTGAGTGTGGTGGAGGAGGTGAGTGTGGTGGAGGAGGTGAGTGTGGTGGAGGAGGTGAGTGTGGTGGAGGAGGTGAGTGAGAGGGAGGAGGTGAGTGAGAGGGAGGAGGTGAGTGAGGTGGAGGAGGTGAGTGAGGTGGAGGAGGTGAGTGAGGTGGAGGAGGTGAGTGAGAGGGAGGAGGTGAGTGAGAGGGAGGAGGTTAGTGAGGAGGAGGGTGAGGTTGCGGCTGCGCTTTCAAGTGATACTGATAGTGATGGTGTTGTGGCTCCGCAGCCATGTACCACTACAAGGACGGGCCGCAATGTGAACTTTAGCTACTCAGAAAACATGGCTCTGGTGCGGGAGCTGATGAGGCATCATCGCCAGTTGTTTGGGTCTGATGCAGCTAAGGTGTCGACCCGCAGGAAGACTGTCCTATGGGGGAAGGTTGTTGCTGCTGTGAACAGTGAGGGTGTGGTGAGGCGGACCGAGGACACCTGTAGGAAACGCTTTTATGACATCAAGCGCCGTGTGAAGGCCAAGATGGCTAAGGAGGCAAAATCGGCCTGGCAAACCGGGGGGGGGGGACACCCCTTCCGAGCGTCTTATAAAGATTGGGAGGAGCCAATTTGTTCGCTGATTCCGCCCGAGGTGGTTTCTGCACTTCATGTCCGTGATTCGGACCGCCCAAGGGCGGATGGTGAGTTTATCATATTTCAGTCTTTATTTTTATCATCTGTGCTTTGTCCTTATTTTTTTTTTAATTTTTGCTGTGTGGTGACCCCCAAATGGGTTGGTGATGTAGTGCAGGCCAGGCCACCCTGTGTTTCTCCAGCTGTTGTCAAACTACAAGTCCTATCATGCCTTACAAAATTTTTGTACTTAGTGAATGTCAAATGTGTTGGTGGACATGCTGGGATGTGTAGTTGCACTACATCTGGAGAGACACAGGTTGTGGCGGCTTGGTGTATTGTGTGTATTAATTATGTTTATTTAGGCATTATGTACTCAGGTTTTTTTTTTTGTGTTGGTCATTTTCAGCTGTCTGCTTTACAAAGTTAATGTTATTGTGAGTTTATTAATGAAGTGTGATGTTGTTTTTTTTTTTTTTTTAATGTAATTTTCTTTTGGCCTGGTTTTTTTTTTTTGGTGTTGTTTTTTTTGTTGTTGTTTTGTTGTTGTGTTTTTGCATGCATTAGTATGTTTTAAGTTAATTTTTTTAAACCAGCTATTTGTGTTTGTATACATTTTTTTGGTAAATTTTTAAATTTAAAATAGCATGCAATATTGTGTCATGGTAAAGCTACGACGTATGTGTTTTAAGTAGTATAATATTGTTCAATTATTAACTTTTTTTTGCTTGATTTTAATGTTAAGAAATTTATACAATTAAAGTATACACAGCCAATGTAGTCATGCATGCAAGGCTACTTTTCGCATACTTTAAGTCACAGCAGCTAACACATATTTTTATGCCTAACCAAAAAAATATAAAAAAAAATAAGAATTTACTTACCGATAATTCTATTTCTCGTAGTCCGTAGTGGATGCTGGGGACTCCGTCAGGACCATGGGGAATAGCGGCTCCGCAGGAGACGGGGCACAAAAGTAAAAGCTTTAGGATCAGGTGGTGTGCACTGGCTCCTCCCCCTATGACCCTCCTCCAAGCCTCAGTTAGGATACTGTGCCCGGACGAGCGTACACAATAAGGAAGGATTTTGAATCCCGGGTAAGACTCATACCAGCCACACCAATCACACTGTACAACCTGTGATCTGAACCCAGTTAACAGCATGATAACAGCGGAGCCTCTGAAAAGATGGCTCACAACAATAATAACCCGATTTTTGTAACAATAACTATGTACAAGTATTGCAGACAATCCGCACTTGGGATGGGCGCCCAGCATCCACTACGGACTACGAGAAATAGAATTATCGGTAAGTAAATTCTTATTTTCTCTGACGTCCTAAGTGGATGCTGGGGACTCCGTCAGGACCATGGGGATTATACCAAAGCTCCCAAACGGGCGGGAGAGTGCGGATGACTCTGCAGCACCGAGTGAGAGAACTCCAGGTCCTCCTCAGCCAGGGTGTGCCCCTGACCAAGTAGCAGCTCGGCAAAGTTGTAAAGCCGAGACCCCTCGGGCAGCCGCCCAAGATGAGCCCACCTTCCTTGTGGAATGGGCATTTACATATTTTGGCTGTGGCAGGCCTGCCACAGAATGTGCAAGCTGAATTGTACTACACATTCAACTAGCAATCGTCTGCTTAGAAGCAAGAGCACCCAGTTTGTTGGGTGCATACAGGATAACAGCAAGTCAGTTTTCCTGACTCCAGCCGTCCTGGAACCTATATTTTCAGGGCCCTGACAACATCTAGCAACTTGGAGTCCTCCAAGTCCCTAGTAGCCGCAGGTACCACAATAAGCTGGTTCAGGTGAAACGCTGACACCACCTTAGGGAGAAACTGGGGACGAGTCCGCAGCTCTGCCCTGTCCGAATGGACAATCAGATATGGGCTTTTGTGAGACAAAGCCGCCAATCCTGACACTCGCCTGGCCGAGGCCAGGGCCAACATCATGGTCACTTTCCATGTGAGATATTTCAAATCCACAGATTTGAGCGGTTTAAACCAATGTGATTTGAGGAATCCCAGAACTACGTTGAGATCCCACAGTGCCACTGGAGGCACAAAAGGGGGTTGTATATGCAGTACTCCCTTGACAAACTTCTGGACTTCAGGAACTGAAGCCAATTCTTTCTGGAAGAAAATCGACAGGGCCAAAATTTGAACCTTAATGGACCCCAATTTGAGGCCCATAGACACTCCTGTTTGCAGGAAATGCAGGAATCGACCGAGTTGAAATTTCTTCGTAGGGCCTTCCTGGCCTCACACCACGCAACATATTTTCGCCACATGTGGTGATAATGTTGTGCGGTCACCTCCTTCCTGGCTTTGACCAGGGTAGGAATGACCTCTTCCGGAATGCCTTTTTCCCTTAGGATCCGGCGTTCAACCGCCATGCCGTCAAACGCAGCCGCGGTAAGTCTTGGAACAGACATGGTACTTGCTGAAGCAAGTCCCTTCTTAGCGGCAGAGGCCATGAGTCCTCTGTGAGCATCTCTTGAAGTTCCGGGTACCAAGTCCTTCTTGGCCAATCCGGAGCCACGAGTATAGTCCTTACTCCTCTCCTTCTTATAATTCTCAGTACCTTAGGTATGAGAAGCAGAGGAGGGAACACATACACCGACTGGTACACCCACGGTGTTACCAGAACGTCCACAGCTATTGCCTGAGGGTCTCTTGACCTGGCGCAATACCTGTCCAGTTTTTTGATTAGGCGGGACGCCATCATGTCCACCTTTGGTCTTTCCCAACGGTTCACAATCATGTGGAAGACTTCCCGATGAAGTCCCCACTCTCCCGGGTGGAGGTCGTGCTGAGGAAGTCTGCTTCCCAGTTGTCCACTCCCGGAATGAACACTGCTGACAGTGCTATCACATGATTTTCCGCCCAGCGAAGAATCCTTGCAGTTTCTGCCATTGTCCTCCTGCTTTTTGTGCCGCCCTGTCTGTTTACGTGGGCGACTGCCGTGATGTTGTCCCACTGGATCAATACCGGCTGACCTTGAAGCAGAGGTCTTGCTAAGCTTAGAGCATTGTAAATTGCTCTTAGCTCCAGTATATTTATGTGGAGAGAAGTCTCCAGACTTGATCACACTCCCTGGAAATTTTTTCCTTGTGTGACTGCTCCCCAGCCTTTCAGGCTGGCATCCGTGGTCACCAGGACCCAGTCCTGAATGCCGAATCTGTGGCCCTTTAGTAGATGAGCACTCTGCAGCCACCACAGAAGAGACACCCTTGTCCTTGGAGACAGGGTTATCCGCTGATGCATCTGAAGATGCGATCCGGACCATTTTTCCAGCAGATCCCACTGAAAAGTTCTTGCGTGAAATCTGCCGAATGGAATCGCTTCGTAAGAAGCCACCATTTTTCCCAGGACCCTTGTGCAATGATGCACTGACACTTTTCCTGGTTTTAGGAGGTTCCTGACTAGCTCGGATAACTCCCTGGCTTTCTCCTCCGGGAGAAACACCTTTTTCTGGACTGTGTCCAGAATCATCCCTAGGAACAGCAGACGTGTCGTCGGAGACAGCTGCGATTTTGGAATATTTAGAATCCACCCGTGCTGTCGTAGAACTACTTGAGATAGTGCTACTCCGACCTCCAACTGTTCTCTGGACCTTGCCCTTATCAGGAGATCGTCCAAGTAAGGGATAATTAAGACGCCTTTTCTTTGAAGAAGAATCATCATTTCGGCCATTACCTTGGTAAAGACCCGGGGTGCCGTGGACAATCCAAACGGCAGCTTCTGAAACTGATAGTGACAGTTTTGTACCACGAACCTGAGGTACCCTTGGTGAGAAGGGCAAATTGGGACATGGAGGTAAGCATCCTTGATGTCCAGGGACACCATATAGTCCCCTTCTTCCTGGTTCGCTATCACTGCTCTGAGTGACTCCATCTTGATTTGAACCTTTGTATGTAAGTGTTCAAATATTTCAGATTTAGAATAGGTCTCACCGAGCCGTCTGGCTTCAGTACCACAATATAGTGTGGAATAATACCCCTTTCCTTGTTGTAGGAGGGGTACTTTGATTATCACCTGCTGGGAATACAGCTTGTGAATTGTTTCCAATACTGCCTCCCTGTCGGAGGGAGACGTTGGTAAAGCAAACTTCAGGAACCTGCGAGGGGGAGACGTCTCGAATTTCCAATCTGTACCCCTGGGATACTACTTGTAGGATCCAGGGGTCCACTTGCGAGTGAGCCCACTGCGTGCTGAAACTCTTGAGACGACCCCCCACCGCACCTGTTTGTACGGCCCCAGCGTCATGCTGAGGACTTGGCAGAAGCGGTGGAAGGCTTCTGTTCCTGGGAATGGGCTGCCTGCTGCAGTCTTCTTCCCTTACCTCTATCCCTGGGCAGATATGACTGGCCTTTTGCCCGCTTGCCCTTATGGGGACGAAAGGACTGAGGCTGAAAGGACGATGTCTTTTTCTGCTGAGATGTGACTTGGGGTAAAAAAGGTGGATTTTCCAGCTGTTGCCGTGGCCACCAGGTCCGATGGACCGACCCCAAATAACTCCTCCCCTTTATACGGCAATACTTCCATGTGCCGTTTGGAATCTGCATCACCTGACCACTGTCGTGTCCATAAACATCTTCTGGCAGATATGGACATCGCACTTACTCTTGATGCCAGAGTGCAAATATCCCTCTGTGCATCTCGCATATATAGAAATGCATCCTTTAAATGCTCTATAGTCAATAAAATACTGTCCCTGTCAAGGGTATCAATATTTCCAGTCAGGGAATCCGACCAAGCCACCCCAGCGCTGCCCATCCAGGCTGAGGCGATCGCTGGTCGCAGTATAACACCAGTATGTGTGTATATACTTTTTAGGATATTTTCCAGCCTCCTATCAGTTGGCTCCTTGAGGGCGGCCGTATCTGGAGACGGTAACGCCACTTGTTTTGATAAGCGTGTGAGCGCCTTATCCACCCTAAGGGGTGTTTCCCAACGCGCCATAACTTCTGGCGGGAAAGGGTATACCGCCAATAATTTTCTATCGGGGGAAACCCACGCATCATCACACACTTCATTTAATTTATCTGATTCAGGAAAAACTACAGGTAGTTTTTTCACACTCCACATAATACCCTTTTTTGTGGTACTTGTAGTATCAGAAATATGTAACATCTCCTTCATTGCCCTTAACAAGTAACGTGTGGCCCTAAAGGAAAATACGTTTGTTTCTTCACCGTCGACACTGGAGTCAGTGTCCGTGTCTGTGTCGACCGACTGAGGTAAAAGGACGTTTTAACGCCCCTGACGGTGTTTGAGATGCCTGGACAGGTACTAATTGGTTTGCCGGCCGTCTCATGTCGTCAACCGACCTTGCAGCGTGTTGACATTATCACGTAATTCCTTAAATAAGCCATCCATTCCGGTGTCGACTCCCTAGAGAGTGACATCACCATTACAGGCAATTGCTCCGCCTCCTCACCAACATCGTCCTCATACATGTCGACACACACGTACCGACACACAGCACACACACAGGGAATGCTCTGATAGAGGACAGGACCCCACTAGCCCTTTGGGGAGACAGAGGGAGAGTTTGCCAGCACACACCAAAAACGCTATAATTATACAGGGACAACCTTTATATAAGTGTTTTTCCCTTATAGCATTTTAATATATATAGTCATATCGCCAAATAAGTGCCCCCCCCTCTCTGTTTTAACCCTGTTTCTGTAGTGCAGTGCAGGGGAGAGCCTGGGAGCCTTCCCACCAGCATTTCTGTGAGGGAAAATGGCGCTGTGTGCTGAGGAGAATAGGCCCCGCCCCCTTTTCGGCGGGCTTCTTCTCCCGTTTTACTGAGACCTGGCAGGGGTTAAATACATCCATATAGCCCCCAGGGGCTATATGTGATGTATTTTTAGCCAGAATAAGGTACTATCATTGCTGCCCAGGGCGCCCCCCCCAGCGCCCTGCACCCTCAGTGACCGCTGCTATGAAGTGTGCTGACAACAATGGCGCACAGCTGCAGTGCTGTGCGCTACCTTATGAAGACTGAAAAGTCTTCTGCCGCCGGTTTCTGGACCTCTTCACTTTTCGGCATCTGCAAGGGGGTCGGCGGCGCGGCTCCGGGACGAACCCCAGGGTGAGACCTGTGTTCCGACTCCCTCTGGAGCTAATGGTGTCCAGTAGCCTAAGAAGCCAATCCATCCTGCACGCAGGTGAGTTCACTTCTCTCCCCTAAGTCCCTCGATGCAGTGAGCCTGTTGCCAGCAGGACTCACTGAAAATAAAAAACCTAACAAAACTTTTACTCTAAGCAGCTCTTTAGGAGAGCCACCTAGATTGCACCCTTCTCGGCCGGGCACAAAAATCTAACTGAGGCTTGGAGGAGGGTCATAGGGGGAGGAGCCAGTGCACACCACCTGATCCTAAAGCTTTTACTTTTGTGCCCTGTCTCCTGCGGAGCCGCTATTCCCCATGGTCCTGACGGAGTCCCCAGCATCCACTTAGGACGTCAGAGAAAAAAAAAGAGTATGTTCATATCGACATTCTTCTTCTTTCTACAGTACGCCAGAGAAGCAGCACATCCAGGCCACAGCCAACCCTGCCTAGAGCTGATGATGGTGGGAATGCTGGTAAGTTTTTTTTCTGCAACCACATCTTATCCAAACACATTTTACATATGAAATCTAATGAGGATACTATCACACAGGTTCTTCGTCTGTTCCGCGACCACTAAGGCGCCAATCACAGGCCAGCGTTACTCTGGCTACAAGGCCACCCAAGAGGCCCCGTGTACAGGCTCCTGCTCCTGCACCAGCATCACCCCCCCAAAGGCGCATCTCTGCAGTGGCTTCCGTGCCACCACTGGCACTTTTGGCAAGCCCCCAAAGTGTAGATCCGCAATCCCCACAGGTGTCTGGTGAGTAATGTTTTAATTCATTTAATTTCTTTGTTAAAAAACAGTGTAGTTTATTAAATAACCAGGTGAAGGCATAAGGAAGTGACAAAACGCTGTTATGTGGAAGATGATAAAGGCAGCAGTACAAAAATTACATAAATTGTGAAGCCACATTTTGGAGATGCTTGCCTTGTGCCATTATCACCTTGCACATAGCACTGGTTTCTCACTGACTTATGCCTTCTCCAGGTTTAAACATCTGCACCACTGTTAGTCTTGTAAAAACAAAAATAAAAAGGACCACTCAAACTTGATTTAATAATCTACTGCAAGCAGATGCTGTTAGTGTAATGTTATGATGTAATTTGCAAAATTATAGGATGTCCATATACACACATTTAGACAAAAAATTCTGCAAAACAACACTAAAATCATCCCAAAAAATTAAACACTATAACAAATAACAAACTTGGCCCTAAAATCCACTTCTATACATAGGGCACATTACAACATTAAATAACCTTGTTAAGTTGTACATTTTAGACCACGATATTAGTAAACTTCTTTAATAAATCCACTGACTGACATGACCAATGTCTGATTGTATTGTTGAAAAGATTGATAGAATTTTGTGTGTTGGCCCAAAGGAACCTTCAGAATGCCAAAAAAAACTTAGTTTATAAATTTGTAAGAGTACATGGAATGTATACAGTAATTATGACTCTGAATCCTACAATTGGCACAAGAAAAACACAAATGAGTATTATACGTTTTTAGCCACATCAATTAACTAAAAGGTAACCAACATAGTTACGTTTAAGAAAGAATAATAAACATTAATATTATGAAGTAATGCATGTTGCTGAAAAAGTATTGTAAGACCAATGCTACATATGTACTAAATATTGCCTGTGTTCCACCCCATACAGATCCAGCCATCATGAGCGACGATGGCCAGCAGGCCCGTGCCCAGGAGACTTATACACTACACCTGCAGCCCATCGACCCAACACAGGCAAACATGGCTCAGGACATTCAACAACAACCGCAAGCTTCTCAAAGTCAACAAATGAGCTCAACACCAGGGACAATGCAAACGGATCCAGAGTTTTGGTCAGGTTGGGCATCACACCAGGCATACCACTCCGCGTGTCTCATCACCCAAACACAACACCTGTCTAGTCTGCCCCATCATTTGCCAAAAGTTAGTCGCAACTCTGCCAGACTCATCGTGCAGGTGGGGCGGATAGCAAACACAATGGAGCAGATGAGGGCAGACAACTCACAAATGCATCATGGATGAGCAACAGCGGCAACACCAAACACTGATCCAGATTATACAGCACAATCAAGTTATAAATGACAATCTGTCTAGAACCATTGCCACCAATACTGCCGCTTATACACAGCTTACGGCCAGTTTAAATATTTTGAGCCAAAATTTAAGTGCAATGGGCCAACAACATGTGACCTCAAGCTCAGGCACAACAACCCCTAGCCAAACACCAGTACAATCACCAGTTCGACGATCAAGTCGAAGCCGCACCCACGAGCACCCACAAGCCTCTGCACCCAGCACCCAAAAAAAAAGAAAATAATATGTAGTGGCCATAATATGGTGGGCAGTTCAAATTTTCACATATGTGTTATGACTACATTGGTCTGTTGTTTACAATAAATTGTGATTCCAAAATATGTGTATTGCTTAATTAGCAACAACCAAACAAAACAAACATTAGTGTATAGGGCCAGATGAGTATTGAGACAGGGCGAGAGCGTGCTGTGTCAGGATCTAGGGTCAGTTTGACCAAATCATACCGAGTAAAATCAGTTATAACATTTATTGTGACCTTCTGTATAACATGGTCATCATCAAGTTTTTTTAAGTTTAAACGGACAATATAAAAAACAAAACATGGCCAGCCTACTCGGAACATATACAACCTGCAGACCCTGTTGTTTTTCCTGGCTTGGTTTTATTGTAGCATCATGGAGCAGTGTCAGGTATCCCACAGAAAACAATACAGCAGTACGACACACAGTAGCAGCCATTTCAGATTGAGAGTGTGGAGAAATGTGTTGTAGCCCGTTTTAAAGGTCCCAAACGTCAGGTGTGAGTAATGAATAATTGACAACACATGTAAACACGCTTCTCAAAAGCAGGTCTATTTTTTTATAGGAATTTTGTACGATTAGTAAAAGTTTACGAACGCAAAACCATTTTCACGGTCTAAAATACAAATACGAATGCTTAGTAAATGACCGTGTTCTATATTTAATCAGCCGCGTTTGACCGATGGTGTATTCATTCGTATTTTTTTTCATTGAGTTACAAAAAAATACGAATGCCCTCATCACTGCCGTGATTTTTGCTTAGTAAATTACCGAGATGACACTTTAAAGAAAAAACGGCATCTCGGTCAAAATCGGGAAGAATACGAATCTTAGTAAATTTACCCCAGAGAGTGAGAATTTGGTGGAGGGAGACAAGGCAATAGCAGATCACCTGAATCATTATTTTTGCTCAGTATTTACACAGAAGGAGAAGGGAAGGGGCCACAGTTAAACTGCAAGGACATTCTTATAAATAAGGTAGATGAAACTACATTTCTCATATGTCCTAGAGGATGCTGGGGACACTTCAAGAACCATGGGGTATAGACGGGATCCACAGGAGACATGGGCACTTAAAGACTTTGAAGGGGTGTGAACTGGCTCCTCCCTCTATGCCCCTCCTCCAGACTCCAGTTTTAAAATTGTGCCCAGGCAGACTGGATGCACTTGGAGTAGCTCTACTGAGTTTCTCTGAAAAGACTTTGTTAGGTTTTTTATTTTCAGGAGGACTGCTGGCAACAGTCTCCCTGCATCATGGGACTTAGGGGAGAGAAGTCACACCTACTTCTAGTGAGTTTAAAGGCTCTGCTTCTTGGCTACAGGACACCATTAGCTCCTGAGGGTTTGGAACACTAGGTACGCCTAGGGGTTCACTCCCAGAGCCCGCCGTCAACCCCCTTGCAGAGCCAGAAGTCAGATGGCAGGTGAGTAGAAGAAGAAAATAAGACTTCAGTGACGGCTTCTGAGGTACCGCACAGCGATCGCGCTGCGCGCCATGCTCCCACACACAGCGGCACTGGGCAGCATAAAACTCCTCATTAAGGCTGGCAAAGGGGAAATTAAGTGCTTAGACACAAAATTCTAACCCCCGCCAGTGTGATTATATTAAAAAATTAGCGGGGCTGAAGCGCGCCATTAAGGGGGCGGGGCTTAGCCCTCACAGATCTCCTCAGCGCCATTTTCCCTTCACTGAGCTGCAGAGACGCTGGTCCTTCCTCAACACTGCTGTACAAGTAACGGTGCAAAACGGGGGGGGGGGGGGGGGGGGACACAGTTGATTTGGTGCAAATATAAGTATTATAAAAGCGCTACAGGTCTGAAGCTTTATATTAACGTTTCAGAACTGGGATTGAGCGCTGGGTTGTGAGCTGGCAAACTCCCTCTGTGTTTCTCTGACGGGCTTTACTGTGGGTCTGTCCCCTTTTTTGCCCAATGTGTCTGTGGGTGTCGGTATGCGTGTGTCGGCATGTCTGAGGCGGAGTGCTCTTCCCAGGAGGAGACTGGGTTAGGGACAGAAACGGCTGTGGGAGTGACCCTGTCGGCACCGCCGACTCCTGATTGGGTAAATGTGTTGAATGCTAATGTGGCTCTTATTAATAAGAGATTAGATAGATCTGATTCTCAGAACCAGGCATGGAAGAAATCTGTGGAGGATGTGTTATCACAGGTTCAGACCCCCTCGGGGTCACATAAACGTTCGTTTGCTCAGTTGGCAGACACAGATACCGACACGGACACTGACTACAGTGTCGACTATAGTGATGCCAGATTAGACCCAAAATTGGCAAAGAACATTCAGTACATGATTGTGGCAATAAAAGACGTGTTACATATCACTGAAGACCCTGCGGTTCCTGATACTAGGGTCTGTATGTTTAAGGGAAAGAAACCTGAGGTAACGTTTACTCCCTCTCATGAACTGAATACTCTGTTTGAAAAAATGTGGGAAAATCCGGACAAAAAGTTTCTGATTCCCAAAAGGATTCAGGTGGCGTATCCGTTCCCCTATGGGGATAGAGAAAAGTGGGAGTCATCCCCCATTGTGGACAAGGCTCTATCACGGTTGTCTAAAAAGGTGGCTTTACCGTCTCCTGACACGGCAGCCCTTAAGGATCCTGCGGATCGTAGACAGGAAAAAACGTTAAAATCCATTTACGTCACCACAGGTACACTGCTCAGACCAACCATCGCATCTGCGTGGGTGAGTAGTGCTATCGAAAAGTGGGTAGAGAACTTGTCATCTGATATAGATACCCTAGATAGGGATAGCATCCTGTTAACTCTGAGTTATATCAGGAACGCTGCGGCCTACCTAAAGGAGGCGGCGAGAGATATTGGCATTTTGGGATCAAAAGCCAATGCCATGGCGATTTCAGCTAGGAGGGCATTGTGGATTCATCAATGGAATGCTGATGCTAACTCTAAGAAAGCTTTGGAGTCTCTCCCATATAAAGGTAGTGTCTTGTTTGGTGAGAGTCTCACTGATCTGGTATCTACGGCTACCGCGGGTAAGTCGTCATTTTTGCCTTATGTTCCTCCACAACAAAAGAAAGCTCACCACTTTCAGATGCAGTCCTTTCGCCAAATAAATACAAAAAAGGCTGAGGTTATTCCTTCCTTACTAATAGGGGAAGGGGAAAAGGTAAAAGATCTCTGGCCGTGGCAGGTCCCCAGGAGAAGTCCTCCCCGGCTTCTGCCAAATCCACTGCATGATGCTGGGGCTCCTCTGCGGGTGTCCGCACCGGTGGGGGCACGTCTCAAGCTCTTCAGTCAATTCTGGGCTCGTTCGGCCCTGGACCCATGGGTTTTAGAGATTGTGTCCCAGGGGTACAAACTGGAGTTTCAAGACGTTCCCCCTCACCGATTTTTCAAATCGGCCTTACCAGCTTCTCTTCTGGACAGGAAGGTTGTATGCGATGCAATACAAAGGTTGTGTCTAAATCAAGTCGTTATCAGGGTTCCCCCGTCACAACAGGGAGAAGGCTTTTATTCAAGCCTGTTTGTGGTCCCGGTACCGGACGGCTCGGTCAGACCAATTCTGAACCTAAAGTCACTCAATCTTTACCTAAGAAAATTCAAATTCAAGATGGAATCTCTCCGAGCAGTGATCTCCAGTCTGGAGGAAGGGGATTTCATGGTGTCGGTCGACATAAAGGATGCCTACTTACACGGCCCCATATATCTTCCGCATCAGGCTTACCTGAGGTTTGCTATTCAGGATTGTCATTACCAATTTCAGACGTTGCCGTTTGTTCTGTCCACGGCTCCGAGGATTTTCACCAAGGTAATGGCGGAAATGATGGTTCTCCTTCGCAAACAAGGAGTCACAATTATCCCTTACTTGGACGATTTCCTGATAAAGGCGAGATCCAAAGACAAGCTGGAGCAGGACATTGCGCTCTCCCTGACAGTTCTGCAGCAACATGGTTGGCTCCTGAACTTGCCAAAGTCGCAGCTAAATCCGACGAAACGGCTGTCGTTTTTGAGAATGATTCTGGACATGGAATTAAAGAGAGTTTTTCTTCCAGAAGAGAAGGCTCTAAAAATTCAAAGTTTAGTAAAACAAATTTTGAAACCAGCGGGAGTGTCAATCCATCAATGCACTCGATTGCTGGGGAAGATGGTGGCGGCCTATGAGGCCATTCAATTTGACAGATTCCATGCCAGAGTGTTTCAGTGGGACCTATTGGACAAGTGGTCCAGATCCCATCTGCACATGCACCGGAAAATAATCTTGTCCTCCAAGACCAGAATCTCACTCCTGTGGTGGCTGCACAGCTCTCACCTCCTAGAGGGACGCAGGTTCGGGATCCAGGACTGGATCCTAGTAACCACAGATGCGAGTCTCCGAGGCTGGGGAGCAGTCACACAGGGGGAAACCTTCCAGGGAAAATGGTCAAGCCAGGAGGTTTGTTTACACATAAACGTTCTAGAGTTAAGGGCCATTTATAATGGCCTTCTTCTAGCGGAACGTCTTCTTCGCAATCGGCCCGTCCTAATACAGTCGGACAACATAACAGCAGTAGCGCACATAAACCGCCAGGGCGGAACAAAGAGCAGGGCGGCAATGGCAGAGGCCACAAAAGTTCTCCGCTGGGCGGAAAGACATACAAGCGCTCTGTCAGCAATCTTCATTCCAGGAGTGGACAACTGGGAAGCAGACTTCCTCAGCAGACACGATCTCCATCCAGGAGAGTGGGGTCTTCATCAAGAGGTATTCACAGAAGAGACAAGTCTTTGGTGAATTCCTCAAATAGACATGATGGCATCTCGCCTCAACAAGAAACTTCAGAGATATTGTTCCAGGTCGAGGGACCCTCAAGCAATAGCAGTGGATGCACTGGTGACACCATGGGTGTTTCAGTCGGTGTACATGTTCCCTCCGCTTCCACTCATTCCAAAAGTGCTAAAGATCATAAGAAGAACAAAGGTTCAGGCGATCCTCATTGTTCCGGACTGGCCAAGGAGGGCTTGGTATCCAGATCTTCAGGAATTACTCATAAGAGATCCCTGGCCTCTTCCTCTATGAGAGGATCTGTTACAGCAGGGGCCGTGCATATATCACGACTTACCGCGGCTACGTTTGACGGCTTGGCGGTTGAACGCCGGATCCTAGCCCGAAAGGGTATTCCCAGTGAAGTCATTTCCACACTTCTTCAGGCTAGAAAAGGAGTAACGTCTAAACATTATCACCGTATTTGGAGAAAATATGTGTCTTTGTGTGAATCCAAGAAGGCTCCTACGGAAGAATTTCGGCTAGGGCGTTTTCTCCATTTCCTGCAAGCAGGTGTGGATGCGGGCCTAAAGTTAGGCTCGATTAAAGTACAAATTTCGTCCTTTTCCGTTTTCTTTCAAAAACAATTGGCCTCCCTTCCAGAAGTTCAGACTTTCGTGAAAGGAGTTTTGCACATCCAACCTCCATTTGTGCCCCCAGTGGCACCATGGGATCTTAACGTGGTGTTGCATTTCCTTCAGTCACATTGGTTTGAACCTTTACAGAAGGTAGAGTTGAAATTTCTCACTTGGAATGTGGTCATGCTATTGGCCTTAGCATCCGCAAGGCAGGTGTCTGAGTTAGCGGCTTTGTCTCACAAGAGTCCTTATTTAATCTTCCATGAAGATAGAGCGGAGTTGAGGACTCGTCCACAATTTCTGCCGAGGGTGGTTTCATCGTTCCACATGAACCAGCCTATTGTGGTACCGGTGGTTACTGACGACTTCACGGAGTCAAAATCTCTTGATGTTGTCAGGGCCTTAAAGATTTATGTCACCAGAACGGCTCAACTTAGGAAAACGGAAACTCTGTTTGTCGTGTACGCTGCCAACAAGATTAGGACGCCTGCTTCCAAGCAGACTATTGCGCGCTGTATCTGTCATACGATTCAGCATGCTCATTCTACGTCTGGATTGCCGCTACCGAAATCAGTGAAGGCCCACTCTACCAGGAAGGTGGGCTCATCTTGAGCGGCTGCCCGGGGTGTCTCGGCATTACAGCTCTGCCGAGCAGCTACTTGGTCGGGTTCAAACACTTTTGCAAAGTTTTACAAGTTTGATACCCTGGCTGATGAGGTTTGGTCAATCGGTGCTGCAGAGTCATCCGCACTCTCCCGTCTGTTCTAGAGCTTTGGTATAAAACCCCATGGTTCTTGAAGTGTCCCCAGCATCCTCTAGGACGTATGAGAAAATAGGATTTTAATACCTACTGGTAAATCCTTTTCTCTAAGTCTGTAGAGGATGCTGGGCGCCCGCCCCAGTGCGGACTCTATCTGCAGTTATTAGTTATGTTTACACACAGGTTGTGTTTCTGTTATAGTCAGCCTGTTGCTGACATGGTTCATGCCGTTAACTGGAGTTCTGCTAAATGCCATGTTGTACGGCGTGTTTGTGGTGTGAGCTGGTAGGTATCTCACCTTAGTTTAACAATAAATCCTTTTCCTCGAAATGTCCGTCTCCCTGGGCACAATTCCTATAACTGGAGTCTGGAGGAGGGGCATAGAGGGAGGAGCCAGTTCACCCCCCTTCAATGTCTTAAAGTGCCCATGTCTGCTGCGGATCCCGTCTATACTCCATGGTTCTTGAAGTGTCCCCATCATCCTCTACGGACTAAGAGAAAAGGATTTACCGGTAGGTATTAAAATCCTATTTTACAGAGGAGAAAGTCCTAACAGAACTTTCAAAACTAAAAGTGGATAAATTAATGGGGCAAGATGGGATATACCGAAAGGATACTAAAAGATGTGATGGTGACACCATTTACAGAATTATTTAACCAGTCACTAAATATAGGTGCCATTCCAGAGGACTGAAAAAGAGCGAATGTAGTTCCACTGTACAAAAGTAGAAGCAGGGAAGAAGCAAGTAACTACTGTCAAAGTCGGAAAATATCATGATGCATATGCCTTGTACTAACCCGTCATGCACATGCCCGCTGCGCGTTCGCACACTCTGCCGTGCGTGCACATATCCGCAATTTGCGTAAAGATCGCACCGGCGATCACGCGCGTGGTATGCGCATTTACGGTAGAGTTTGTGAGCGTCTAGCGTGCGACTCGATCATAGCATATTTAACCCATATAGTGTGTTTTGTATTTAATATTCCTCTAGACAATGTCAGCGAGTATGTTTAGTTTAAACTGTTCCTGGACAGAGAGATTCCTCTTTACATGATAGGAAGGGTCAGACAAAGGTTGAAAGGTGGTGTCTAGTATCCAGCTGTAGGGTATTTTAAGGGTAACATTCCGATGCTAGTTAGGAAAGGATCGCTCGCTCCTGCGTATAGTTATGTACAAATGTAGTTTATGAACATTAACTGTATTTGCTGTAAATTACACATGCGGCGGGAATCCTGAGGATACCTCCCACCAGAGCAGTTGGAGAAAGACACAGCCCACCTGTTCAAATCCACCTATGACCTTTGCTATAATGTAGAGACACATTCCTGTGTCCAATGAACAATGAGATACAAGGTACCATTGTATTGTGAATGTATGTTGTGCTATATAAAGACCACCATTGCCTGGCCAGCCTCACTCTCTCTGAAAGCTTTCTCCCTGAATGCTGAGGACTGGATCCAGGTCGCGCATGCGAATCATCCCCACGTATGTATTATTCTCTGTAGCCATTTTGTTCGCCATTTATGTTCTCATTTTGTTCGCTCTTGTTTGCAATTGTTCGCCATTGTTCACATTATTTTCTGTTATTCTGTTTAGATTTCTATGTTAGTTTGTAGTGTATAACTTGTATTGTGTTTCCCTTTTTCTCTAAACCATCCACGGCGGTGTTAGAGCTGCTGTGGTTTTTAAATCCAAACCAGGTCTTGTGTTTTCACTGTTTACTGCAAAGGGCTTTTCTTAGCGTCTCAATCGCTCAAACACATTGTTAAGGTTTTTAAACGTTACATCATTACAGTACTTGGTTATTAAGGTTTAGAGTATAAGTATATTCTTACTGTGTTTTATTAGCAAGGTTTAAAGGTTATCAACTGTGTGTGCGCCCGCTGTGTGTAATCCGTACACTCAGCGCAGCGTGGGTACGCCAAGTGCGTACCACGTGCAGGACTCTGTACGCAAATAGCGTACAAAGTGCGTAGCACGTGGTCTAGCGGCCATAGCGGCTCCACGGTAATAGTGTATAGCTTTATGTTTAAAGATAATAATTGACATTATCAATTGGGGGCTCGTCCGGTCCTCCTCATATCCGCAGCCTAGCAGGACAAGGCAGACTTCTATCTATCAGCAAAGGGCGGGAAGGTAGTATCCCCTGTTAGCCCTTTGGTGGTCGGGGATACAGTAGTGCTGATTAGATAAGCGTCTGCTCCGCTTGGTTTGTAGGGATGCTGGTGGGATCCGGATCCGAAAGGTAAGAACGTTAAGCTATTGTCTTTTAAATCTGTTAAATTTCTGTTTGGTGCAAACTGCACACGTAACACACGCACATACCTGTATTCTCATTTGTGTATTTTCGCATATCTACCCTCTTGTTTGCCATTAGCATTGATCACGTGCTGAGAAATGTGTTGCTATTTAGTTAAAAGTAAAGGGTAATACTTAAGGGAGTAATTGTAAAGCACACACACAGCCTGACCCAGTTCTAAAGGTTTATACAGGAGATACTGTGCGGTGCTTGGTAAGTGATTATAGTTAAATATCGTTTACATTTTATAGAAGCGTGTTATTTGTGTTACTGCGGGCGTATCCGGCCTGTGTACACGTGTCTCTGACCGCGTGCGAGACTGCATACGCAACGCAAAGGCCTACACACGTGGCGTATATTACGCAACGTGCGTACGGATACGCCCACTAAATACAAATCACACGATAGCATTGTTTTAGTCTAGTAGATACGGAAGCCACGCGATAATAGCACAAATTTGTTCAGTTTCCAAAAATTTTAGTTTAAAAGATCCTTCTCTTATTGCATCACCTCTGGGATTAGCCTGTTTCACCTGAATGAAAGTAATTTTCTGTACAGAAAAATCAAAGTGTATATAAGTGAGCAGGAGTGAGTGTGCAAACAATAAAGGTTTTGTGAACCCATAATTCGGGATCCCGTCGGAGACCACATCCGGTGAGTGGACACTTGGTGGCGTGGGAGTGGCTTTCTCACGTTAACATTGTATAAGGTATAAAGGAGCAATTAGTATTACAGCAGACCAAAAGGTCGGCGAAGTCAGAAATCCGTTTAAGGTAACTAGCGAAGTTCTGAAAACCCTGACTTGAGAGAGGTCAGAGGTAGTGAGCGCAGCCCCGGGGGTTTGCGTAGTACCCATATAGGCCCGTTTTGAGAACACGCTCCGGCTGAGGTTTCGCAGCCTAAACAATCAATTCCGCTGGTCGTTCGGCGGATAAGTAATAGTTACTTATACGCAGTGCGACTGTACCGCACGTTACTGTGTGCATTAGTTAGTTCACCTTGATACCCACTAAATTTGCTGCGGGATCATAGACGCTAATTGTACAGGTAAACGTGATTTGTGTAACAGGTTTTTTTTATTTTAAGGGAGTTCCGCTGTTCACTCAGGAAATCTCCAACAACTGATATTTACTGGGAGGGGTAGCATACTCCCACACGCTCTCAGTAAATAGAGGTTACAAAAGATCCCGAGGTTGGGTACTACCGGCACTGGACACAGGGCATGGTGTATAGGCCAATAGGGGCGTGAGTGGGTGAAAGCGCTCGGAGAACTTTCACCGTCGCCTTACCACTGAGTAAGTTGGTTTTTGTAAGGGTTCGCTGAGAAGGCAATACCTGCAAAGAATGGGGGCCAGTTGCTCAAGTAGGGGACGATCAACAAGGGTTCACGTTGATATTTCTCGGCCCAAAGGGTCGACGAGGTACATAATGTGTGAGAAATATGGATCACACGCAGAGGTCTTGTGCAATGAGTGGGAACGTATGACTGTGAACGATGGGGAACAGTTCCCTAGGGTAGGCAGTTTTAATCCTGAGGTTTTGCAAAATTTAAGGAGAAGGATATGTCTGATAAAATCCAGAAAGCAACGGATTAGACACTATGATTATTTACAGTTATGGCAACAGGAAGGTGAGATACAACGGGGATTAGCTCAAGCAGCTGGTTCCAACCCTAGCAGGAAACTGATAGCAACAGCACCACCACCACCATACATGACAGGAGGGAAAATGGCTACAGAGAATGGCATACTGGTATATGATAAAAGTGCACTTAATAAATGTATTAATGATAAGAGTAAAGTAGATAAGTGTATTGATGCTAATGCTAACCCGTGCAAGTTGTATCCCATCTTAAACTTCCCTCAGGACTGCGACTAGGAAGATGAGCCCACAACGATATCGGCACTCTCTTTAGCAGCCACCATACAAGAGACTACAGTGGGCACGGCCCAACCAGTAAGAGGAGTAGGGAAGGCCCCTAGTGGAGGGATAGGTGAGGTCATGTCCACGGGTAAGTACGGAACTGTACATTATGCGGAAACAATTACACCTCACATTGTAGAAGAAACACAGAGTGACGTAATTGAACTTAATCCTGTCAGGGTGATCGCAGTCCCAAATGGAAAGACTGACGCTCAGGGAGTCACTCCCGTCAGGAACATTGCGATGCATTGCCCCTGGTCCCGGACAGAATTAAGGACAATTATGTCTGAATTTCCTGATCCCAGGAAAGATCTAGCCGCATGCCAAAGGTTCGTTAAAGAACTAGGTAACGTCGCTGAACCCACTAACAAAGATTGGCGGACAGTACTGCGGGCATGTTTGCCCTCTACTATTGACCCTTTGAAATTCATTTCTGATTGTAAGTTAGATGAAGAGAAACCTCTCACTGATGCATACAATCAGGAAAATGTTAAACAGATCAATTTGCAGTTAGGAGTATATTTCCCAACTGTTGTCAAGTGGAACAAAATTTTCTCCATTAGACAAAAAGAAGGTGAAACTGCTTCTGACTATTTCCATAGGGCATTAGAGGAAATGGCTAGATACACTGGAGTTGTAGACATTGAGGAAAATGTGCACCATAGAGAGGTAGCGGTGTCCATATTAATGGATGGGTTAAAGGAAGTGTTGAGAACTAGGGTACAAACCACTCAACCTAACTGGAGAGGTATGTCGGTGGCTGCTTTGAGAAAGACCGCTGTCGGGCATGATCGGAACATCGTTAGACACAGGGAGTCACAGGGCGATAAGCTGATGGCAGTAAGTATACAGGCCCTTACAACAAGGCCACCTCAGCCTAAACCCCAGACCCCTGACTGTAAATCGTATGTGGTAAAATGTTATAACTGTCAGAAGGAAGGACATTTTGCACGAAACTGCACCTATAGAAACCCACATAAGGTATATCGACCCCCCTAGACCGGAACATGACACACAGTATGACGCACGCAAATGGGATCAGGGACCGCAGAGGAGGAGTTATGAGCCACATGCAGGGGAAACAAAGAGGTACCCACCAAGGAGAGACTGGCAGGTCTCTGAAAATTCTCTGTTACCCCCCTCACATATTGTAGCTGCCAACGCGCTGCGGGAGGGCCACAACTTACAATAGGGGCCAGGCCACACCTGTAGTCTGCAGCCAGTGAAATTATTTGCGAGCCTTGGAAGTGAACCCGAGGTCACAATTTATGTAGCTGGTAGATCACTACCTTTCCTTGTAGATACGGGGGTGGCCAAGTCAGTGTTAAATTCAACAGTGGGTATGAAAACCACTGGTAAAACAATTCCAGCCAATATTTACACGGATTTTAGGTATGCCTTTGGAGTAGTGCATGATTTCGGGGCCCTATGGCGCCTCAGAAATTTCATGACGGCAGCTGGCACACCCACATGCGACCCACATCAAAAGACTTCTAGCAGCGATACAGGAACCTGACAGAGTGGCTGTTATCAAGTGTAAAGCCCACACATACAGCCAAGACCCAGTGTCACTTGGTAACAGCCGGGCAGACGAAGCTGCTAAATCAGCAGCCAGCACCCCCATACAGACAGACATCACACAACTGATGGTATTCAATACCGTCAACACACAGAAATTGAGTGAAATGCAAAATTTGTGTTCCCCACAGGAAAAGGCAGTCTGGAGGTCAAAAGGATATGGCCAGGAGTCCTCAGGACTCTGGATAGATGGACAGGGTAAGTCAGTGGCACCCAGAGCATACCTTCTAAGTTTAGCTGAGGTGGCACATGGTCTGACTCATCTAGGCAAAGAAGGTATGTGCAAGTTGGTAAGAGCCTACTGGTGCGCACCAGGATTTTCTTCCCATGCAGGTAAGAGAGCAATGACATGCCTCACCTGCTTGAGGAAGAATATTGGAAAGGCAATACCAACTGAACCATCCCATATCCCGCCAACGGACGGCCCTTTTCAGGTAATACAAATTGATTTCATACAATTGCCACCTTGTAGAAATTTAAAGTATGTATTGGTTTGTATTGATGTGTTTTCAAATTGGGTTGAAGCGTTCCCCGCTGCCACAAATACTGCTACGTTTACTGCAAAGAAAATTGTGCAGGAATTTGTGTGTAGGTACGGTATCCCAAAGATAATTGAAAGTGATAGGGGTACCCATTTTACAGGTGAAGTCTTTCAGGTAATGTGCAAATTAATGGGAATTAATAGTAAGCTGCATACTCCGTACCGCCCACAGGCGAGTGCGAAAGTGGAAAGAGTAAACAGCACTATTAAGAACAAGTTGAGCAAAGTAATGGCTGAAAATGGATTGTTGTGGCCAGAAGCTTTGCCACTTGTACTGTACAGCATCAGAACCACTCCCAGGTCCCCTCTTAACCTATCACCCTTTGAGATTCTTTTTGGTCGACAACCCCATGTAATGATTAACCCCCAGGATGATTTGAAATGTAACAATGAAGTAACTGTAAAGTATTTGGTTAAGATGAGCAAGCAGTTGAGGAATCAAAACAGCAATCTAAAGCTAGTGATTCCTGATCTGCCAGACAGTAATTGTCATGACATTGAACCTGGGGATTATGTGATGATTCGAAATTTTCTACGCTCAGGTTGCCTGATTGACCGGTCGGAAGGACCGTACCAAGTCTTACTGACCAGCACGACAGCATTGAAGGTTGCCGAGAGAGAGACTTGGGTCCACTCGTCCCACTGTAAGAAGGTCGCTGACCCAGAGAAAGCCCGTGACAAAGAGCAGAGTGTGGAGGAAACCATATCACTGGAGTGTCTGTTCCGGGAAGGTTGAGAGGCAGGACTGTTGTCACGGCACCTGAGCACAGAGAACTATAGGATCAGAGGCGGTTGTCGCACCAGTTTTCTTTCCCTCCTAATTATTTTCTTTTCCCCCATTACAACTCTTTCTTTCTCCTCCTGCAAGATGGACTTGCCCCAAGAGACTGCATTCCGTGTTTTCCTGTTGACCCTGTTGTTGACCAGAGCAGTCTGTTTCGGTAAGAGTACCAGAGAGGTCGAGAAGGGATCTGGAATGGGTTCTGATGACAAGGATGGATTCGTAGAATTCCAAGAGCAACACAATCACCGAGCAAAGGCGACTATCAGAAAACGATCTGGTAGTCATGACACTAAGAGACATTGCGAAGGATTGTTAGCTGAAGAGAATTGTATCTGTAGGAATTGTGAAAACATAGTTGAGGACGGGTGCATCCAGAGATGTCAGTCCAGCCTTAATATTAACATGGACCGTCATCCATTGAGTGACTATCACTCATTAGTGGGTAAGGTTTTAAACCAAACAGAATGCTGGGTGTGCTCACAAGTACCTCAAGGTCATAGAAAGTCAGGACTAGTGCCATACGCTTTAACGATAGATGAGGTACTTGAATTAAGGGGTGGGAGACCGGTGGACAAGAAATTTAATATTTCTAAGCCTCCTAGTTTGAAGCTCCACCAATATCATGTGGATAGGTCCTTAATATGTTTTAACATTTCCAATCCCCGAAAGCCGGGAAATTGGGAAGTGACATGGAACAACCAAACCATGGCATTCTCACACAGAGCCGATAGAATGCCCATAGACTCAGAGCTTATACGCCAAATAGCCAACGGTGGGAGATATTTTCAGTATAGGTACACTCTAGGAAGTAGGACCATGCGAGTTGGAGAAGTATCACCAGGATACTGTGCGCATATCATACAGCCTGATACGTGTACTAGACAAATGAGAGAGTTAGGGATAGGATTTTTCACCTGGAAGGTTTGTAATATGGTGATGTCATATTCTGTCCCATATGTCCTCCCCGATGATGCATATTTCATATGTGGGAGGAAGGCGTATAAGTGGCTTGCCCCAAACTCAGAGGGATTGTGTTACATTGGAAGAGTGTTGCCAGAAGTAATGACCATTACCCATGATAAAATGAAAGACGTTCACCGCAATGCTCAAGCTCCTTACACTCACACTCACTACGAACACATTGTTAAGAGACACCTTATAGATAGGACAGAGCATGCAGCCTCTGATTTGATCCACAAATCCACCGGGATTCAATTCCTACTCGCGCTAGATATCACCCGTACCGCCAGAGGAGTTATAAATTTTAGGTATATAACTGCGCTAGCGAACCTGATAGACAATATCACCGAGATGTATGATGACACCTTCAGGTATACTGGGAGAGAATTGCAAGCTTACAAAACAGAACTGATCCAGCACAGAATGGTTCTCAATTACATCACAGCGGTGACAGGCGGGTATTGTGTCACCCTAGCAACTCAGTATGGTGTGAAGTGCTGTACATATATCACAAACAGCACTGATGACCCAACCGAGGTCATAGATCAAAAGATGGACGATATCTTGCAATTGAAGTGGGAGTTCCGAAGGAGGCACAACCTTACCCTTCTGTGAGTAATGAACTGACCGGCTGGGTATCATGGTTGAACCCACGCAATTGGTTCTCAGGTTTAGGAGAATGGGCTCAAAATGTTATCGTGAATGTAGGGAAATTTCTCTTATGTATCCTAGGAGTTGTCATAATGATTGGTTTGATATTTAGATGTGTTCGGATTTTAATGGATTGCAAGCGCAGTACCAAATTGATGAGTTTAAGGAGCGAGGGCATTGTTACAACAACTGGTTTAATTTATGACCCATCAATCGAGACAATGCTGTGATAAAATATGATTCCACGGTCCGTTTCTTTCACCCGTTTCTCCTTTGTTTTTCTCCAAGAAAAAAAAGACATCCACTCAGAAGAAGATTTTGATGACCCTTTATACAGACCATTGATGAACTTTTTCACAGACATTTGATGAACTTTTAGAGACTTTAACTTTCTATGGACACTTGAAAAACTTTGCTTGCCACTTACAGCAAAGATACAGCAACCCGGAAAAGACATCAACAAGACATCCATGGACAATTACACACATTACCATATGAATGTATTTATAACGCATGTTTATTATCTTCGTCTCTACGATCTTCAGGTAGTGACACACATAGTCGACAGGTAATATAGGTACATATATTAGCACTCACATATTTTCCCCCTTCATGTATCATCAACTAATGTGCACCCCATTTGTTGGAACTAAAAGCCGAAAAGAGCTCGGTAGAGTTTGTTAGCCCACTTACAGACCCTTAATACGGGATAAGAAGGATTCAATGTATACTTCGCAATACCTCGAAGCTTGTACGGCACGATGATACATGAACCCTCAGACATGAATTTCATACATACATGCTTTTACTATTCCACTAGGTCATACATTTCCCACCTTCTCCTCTCCTCCCCATACCCTATCATATATAGGTATTTCACGGCATTATGTATTTTTCTGCTTAAATTGTTTAGATAGTGGCAGTTATTGTTGACTGCCAAAGGGTGGACTGTCAAAGTCGAAAAATATCATGATGCATATGCCTTGTACTAACCCCTCATGCACATGCCCGCTGCGCGTTCGCACACTCTGCCGTGCGTGCACATATCCACAATTTGCGTAAAGATCGCTCCGTCGATCACGCGCGTGGTATGCGCATTTACGGAAGAGTTTGTGAGCGTCTAGCGTGCGACTCGATCATAGCATATTTAACCCATATAGTGTGTTTTGTATTTAATATTCCCCTAGACAATGTCAGCGAGTATGTTTAGTTTAAACTGTTCCTGGACAGAGAGATTCCTCTTTACATGATAGGAAGGGTCAGACAAAGGTTGAAAGGTGGTGTCTAGTATCCAGCTGTAGGGTATTTTAAGGGTAACATTCCGATGCTAGTTAGGAAAGGATCGCTCGCTCCTGCGTATAGTTATGTACAAATGTAGTTTATGAACATTAACTGTATTTGCTGTAAATTACACATGCGGCGGGAATCCTGAGGATACCTCCCATCAGAGCAGTTGGGGAAAGACACAGCCCACCTGTTCAAATCCACCTATGACCTTTGCTATAATGTATATTCCTGTGTCCAATGAACAATGAGATACAAGGTACCATTGTATTGTGAATGTATGTTGTGCTATATAAAGACCACCATTGCCTGGCCAGCCTCACTCTCTCTGAAAGCTTTCTCCCTGAATGCTGAGGACTGGATCCAGGTCGCGCATGCGAATCATCCCCACGTATGTATTATTCTCTGTAGCCATTTTGTTCGCCATTTATGTTCTCATTTTGTTCGCTCTTGTTTGCAATTGTTTGCCATTGTTCACATTATTTTCTGTTATTCTGTTTAGATTTCTATGTTAGTTTGTAGTGTATAACTTGTATTGTGTTTCCCTTTTTCTCTAAACCATCCACGGCAGTGTTAGAGCTGCTGTAGTTTTTAAATCCAAACCAGGTCTTGTGTTTTCACTGTTTACTGCAAAGGGCTTTTCTTAGCGTCTCAATCGCTCAAACAGCATACACATTGTTAAGGTTTTTAAACGTTACATCATTACAGTACTTGGTTATTAAGGTTTAGAGTATAAGTATATTCTTACTGTGTTTTATTAGCAAGGTTTAAAGGTTATCAACTGTGTGTGCGCCCGCTGTGTGTAATCCGTACACTCAGCGCAGCGTGGGTACGCCAAGTGCGTACCACGTGCGGGACTCTGTACGCAAATAGCGTACAAAGTGTGTAGCACGTGCACGTGGTCTAGCGGCCATAGCGGCTCCACGGTAATAGTGTATAGCTTTATGTTTAAAGATAATAATTGACATTATCACTACAGACCAGTAAGCCTTACATCAGTAGTAGGGAAAGTAATGGAAAAACTATTAAAAGAAAGAGTTGTGGAATATCTTAAATCAAACAACTTACAGGATCCAAAACAGCATGGATTTACTGGTGGGAGATTATGCCAAACAAATCTTACTGACTTTTTTGACTCTGTGATGAAAATTGTAGATCAAGGGGGAGCTGTAGATGTAGCATATCTAGACTTTAGTAAGGCATTTTGCACTGTCCCACATCGAAGACTGCTAAATAAACTTGAAAGCGTGGGGGTGGATTATAAAACAGTTAAATGGATAAGAACCTGGTTGCAGGATAGGAAACAGACAGTTGTAGTAAATGGAGTGCAATCTTTGGAAGGAAATGTTACTAGTGGAGTACCCCAGGGATCTGTACTTGGACCAGTTCTCTTTAATATCATTGTTGGTGACATTGCAAATGGTATTGAAGGGAAAGTATGCCTTTTTGCAGACGATACAAAGATTTGCAACAGGGTAGACACACCGGGAGGGGTAAAACAAATGATTGATGACCTAGCTAGGCTTGAGAAATGGTCAAGAATGTGGCAACTAAAGTTTAATGCTAAATAATGCAAAATCATGCACTTGGGTCTCAAAAACCCAAAGGTTAAATATACACTGCTCAAAAAAATAAAGGGAACACTAAAATAACACATCCTAGATCTGAATGAATGAAATATTCTTATTAAATACTTTGTTCTTTACATAGTTGAATGTGCTGACAACAAAATCACACAAAAATTATCAGTGGAAATCAAATTTATTAACCCATGGAGGTCTGGATTTGGAGTCACACTCAAAATTAAAGTGGAAAAACACACTACAGGTTGATCCAACTTTGATGTAATGTCCTTAAAACAAGTCAAAATGAGGCTCAGTAGTGTGTGTGGCCTCCACGTGCCTGTATGACCTCCCTACAATGCCTGGGCATGTTCCTGATGAGGTGGCAGATGGGCTCCTGAGGGATCTCCTCCCAGACCAGGACTAAAGTATCCGCCAGCTCCTGGACAGTCTGTGGTGCAACGTGGCGTTGGTGGATGGAGCGAGACATGATGTCCCAGATGTGCTCAATTGGATTCAGGTCTGGGGAACGGGCGGGCCAGTCTATAGCATCAATGCCTTCGTCTTGCAGGAACTGCTGACACACTCCAGCCACATGAGGTCTAGCATTGTCTTACATTAGGAGGAACCCAGGGCCAACTGCACCAGCATATGGTCTCACAAGGGGTCTGAGGATCTCATCTCAGTACCTAATGGCAGTCAGGCTACATCAGGACTGTGCGGCCCCCCAAAGAAATGCCACCCCACACCATTACTGACCCACTTCCAAACCAGTCATGCTGGAGGATGTTGCAGGCAGCAGAATGTTCTCCTTGGCGTCTCCAGACTCTGTCACGTCTGTCACGCGCTCAGTGAGAACCTGCTTTCATCTGTGAAGAGCACAGGGTGCCAGTGGCAAATTTGCCAATCTTGGTGTTCTCTGGCAAATGCCAAACGTTCTGCACGGTGTTGGGCTGTTAGCACAACCCCCACCTGTGGAAGTCGGGCCCTCATACCACCCTCATGGAGTCTGTTTCTGATCGTTTGATTAGACACATGCACATTTGTGGCTTGCTGGAGGTCATTTTGCAGGGCTCTGGCAGTGCTCCTCTTGTTCCTCCTTGCACAAAGGCGGAGGTAGCGGTCCTGCTGCTGGGTTGTTGCCCTCCTACAGCCTCCTCCACGTCTTCTGATGTACTAGCCTGTCTCCTGGTAGCGCCTCCATGCTCTGGACACCCCGCTGACAGACACAGCAAACCTTCTTGCCACAGCTCGCATTGATGTGCCATCCTGGATGAGCTGCACTACCTGAGCCACTTGTGTGGGTTGTAGACTCCATCTCATGCTACCACTAGAGTGAAAGCACTGCCAGCTTTCAAAAGTGACCAAAACATCAGCCAGAAAGCATAGGAGCTGAGAAGTGGTCTGTGGTCACCACCTGCAGAACAACTCCTTTATTGGGGGTGTCTTGCTAATTACCTATAATTTCCACCTGTTGTCTATTCCATTTGCACAACAGCATGTGAAATTGTCAATCAGTGTTGCTTCCTAAGTGGACAGTTTGATTTCACAGAAGTGTGATTGACTTGGAGTTACAATGTGTTGTTTAAGTGTTCCCTTTATTTTTTTGAGCAGTGTAGTATCAAGGGTACTATAATGGAAACTACTGAGGAGGACAGGGATGTAGGAGTCACTATTTCAAGTGACTTAAAGGCAGGAAAGCAATGCAACAAAGCAATGAGAAAGGCAAGTCAGATGCTTGGTTGCATAGCGAGAGGAATCAGCAATAAAAAAAGAAGTAATATTGCCATTGTATAGGTCATTGGTATGGCCTCATCTTGAATACTGTGTCCAGTTCTGGAGACCATGGGGGTAATTCTGAGTTGATAGCAGCAGCAAGTTTGTTAGCAATCGGGCAAAACCATGTGCACTGCAGGGGGGGGGGGGCAGATATAACGTGCAGAGAGAGAGAGAGAGTTAGATTTGGGTGGGTTATTTTGTTTCTGTGCAGGGTAAATACTGGCTGCTTTATTTTTACACTGCAATTTAGAATTCAGTTTGAATACACCCCACCCAAATCTAACTCTCTCTGCACATGTTACATCTGCCCCCCTGCAGTGCACATGGTTTTGCCCAACTGCTAACAAAGTTATTGCTGCGATCAACTCAGAATTAAGCCCCATATCTCCAGAAGGACATAAATACATTAGAGAGTGTACAAAGAAGGGCAACTAAAATGGTGCATGGCCTACATCACAAAACTTACCCGGAAAGGCTAAAAGATCTTAACATGTATAGTTTGGAGGAGAGAAGGTAAAGTGGGGACATTCTTCAAAGGAAGAGGAGTATTAGAACTCAAGGACATACACTGAAACTGGAGGGAGGCAGGTTCACAGGCAATTTATGGAAAACTTACTTCACAGAAAGAGTAGTGGACAAGTGGAATAGCCTCCCATCAGAAGTGGTAGAGGCTAAGACTGTAGAGCAATTTAAACATGCTTGGGATAGGCATATGAAAAGGTTCAAAAAGGGTTGAGATTACCTAAAGGATAAAAAAATGGGCAGACTAGATGGGCCAAGTGGTTCTTATCTGCCGTCAAATTCTATGTTTCTATGAGAATGTAGGAAAGGGGTATAATACATCTCAATTAGCAATGGTAGGAGGAGAAGTAAGTTGAAGAATGTGGAAGGAAGGGGGGGGTATAGCCCTATAAACCAGTGATCGTCTGATGCTCCTGATACTTCACCAAAACCTTCATCTCTCCCACTGCCTCCCTCCCCCAACCCCCCCCCCCCCCTTCCCCATTCCCTTGTACCTGAAATAAGCAGAGATTTGTGTACGTTGCGAATTAAAAGGTCACAGTTTATTACATTTTACTATAAATTTATTGATTCATTTTCCTGGTGGCTTAAATAGCACTGCGGGTCCCCAGCCCTCAACTGACTGGTAAACCGACCCAGGGGCAGGGGGTCCGTTCCTCGCAACTGTAACCAGTAACCGCCCGGGGACCCTCTCCTGCCCCCGACGCATAGCCCCGGCAGAACCCACCTCCACCGACTTCTCAAGGCTTTGGCCCAGCCCCACACCTGGATGGTACCGAGTGTATCGGCCACTCTGTCGCCAGGGCGGGGTGTCTCCTCAGGTTTTGCTAGCGCCACAATTAGCTGGCCCACAGCGCTTCCGCCAATGCTAGGTTCCTTCTGAACCATAGCCCGCCACCCCACTGTCACCCTAACTAGCTTCCCGCCCTTAGTCGTTGTGGCACAAGCAGCACTAGGCCGGCTTCTGGCAGTGAACTCCATCTGCTTATCTATCTGCAACCTATGAAACTCTGAAACTGAATTTGCTCTTGAATGGTTACGCTGCCCACTTCTCTGAGACAATGAACTTGTCGGCTGTTGCATGAATTGTACTATTGGCTTCGTCTAGCACTGACCATACCAAAGAGGTGGCTATGCCATTGCCATCCTGGGCATTGCCTCAGACTTCAAAACAGTAACAGGCCCCCGTCTGTATAGGAACAACCTGGTAGAAGCTCAAGTCTTGGGATACGAACTAGTAACTCCATAACCATAGAGCACTGACGTACTAACAGCCATCCAAGGCTACGTCTAACTTTGACCCCCTGGAACCTGCCCTTATGCACCTTATACAAGGTTTGGTTTCATACCACTAAGAGGTATAGGGTTTTCCTTTTCCCAGTGCCATTGGCTGAGCCATCAACCGTTCATTGTTTCAGAGTTGTTACTGTCCTCTCCCACTGTTGGTAAGCCAACTCAGGTGTGTGACGCGACCTACCGGGGCCCTAGAAGTTCTCTTCTCTCCTTGTAAGGTCATGGGAAGATTAGGCCCCCTACAGAGTTACCTGTATACCCATAACAAGACTTTAATGACCTATCGAGAATGGATGCCTGGGAAAAGTGGGTAGGTGGGTGGGGTTAAGGTAGGTAAGAGTGGAGGGTAAGATGTATGCACAGGGGGTGCCCCAGTGGAAGGTGAAACCCAAAACCTCCCCAGGTCCGTGGCTAGCCCTGGCCCTTTTTTTAAGGAGGGAAAAAGGCAAATCCCTTCCAACTCCCAAAATCAATGTTGGCGAGAAGCTACCCCCAAGTGACCCTCTGCGCAGGATAAGGTGTTATGTCTGCACTATCCCCTTTGTTAGAACAAATGTGTTACCTGTAGCTCGTGGACTGCCATTCGCCAATGCCCTTAAGCATTTTTCCTGTGCCCCGGCTTCCGTAGCCTTGCAGGCGTGCGTGCCATAGTCTTTCTCCTGCAAGCCAGTCGTGGCGGTGCAGTGTTTAAACAAGGTTTCAAACTGGCATTCGTTTAATGGGTATGCGCCAGTGCAGTATAATAAAGCCTCCCGCACTTCGCTTGTGCGCCCCGTGTATTCCTTTATCAGTTACGCTGGGCATACAGCTGCGTTTCCCTTCCTGTGCCTCGACCTTTCTGAATAATAACCATGGACCTGGCAAGACTTTGACCTGTATGCATGCGTATATCAGGTCCTGACCCTCGCCATTGGCTACCAGATTCAGACTAGTGCGGAATGGAATTTCATTAGTACCGCTCTAGGGCAATACGCGATACGTAATATTGTTATGCTGAACAGAAAGTAGTGACATCACTACTCGCAGTAACGTGACATCTACAGTAGCTATGGATAATGTCTTTACCAAACCCTCATATTTTTATTTTTTGTTTACTTGCTGTCTGGAGTGGAGTTAAAAGCGAAATAAGCAAGTAACTGTGCGCCCTGGCTAACCCATGCGTACCTGTGCGTGTCTGCAATTTAAAAATGCACAGAGATATTTAGAACTGAGAGGTGAACGCCAAGCTAATTCCTAGGCTTTATAAATTCTGATATTCTGCCCTACGCCCGGGTTGTCATGCCAGGAGGACTTTGAGCATGCGTTTGTGTACGTATTTGCGTAGCAGATCGTCAGCTTGCAGGCAGGGCCTCCCTAGCTCTATAAATATTAAACCAATGCATGTGCACTCATAAACGCGCATATGCGTACGCATAAACGTATCCATATACTTATCCTGGTAGCCAATAGCAATACCTTGGCTATCTTTGCCAGGCAACACTCCATACTGACTTGAACCAAGCATTGCAGCCAGTGTCTGGGGATTGCAATGATGTATAGGTGTTCTTGGCTTGCTAACTTAATAACTACTATAATCCACCTGATGATTCTCCTAATGCCCCCCATAGGGTGCTATCCCTACTTAGACAAGTAGGCGCGATGTATGCTCATTTCCTCATGACATAATGACTCGGTGCATGCGCCTGTGCTGCATATGAGGGTGATATGGACTGCCTGCTTATGTGTTGGAGCTCCTGTGAATGCTGTTTACTGTTCCGTGTGTTGCAGCACCCCATGGGGTGAAACCTAATGATCAGACCAGTAGGTATGTTGAAGGCTCCCTTCATCTGCAAAAGATGCACTGTTATGATGGCCTGCTCCGGGCTCTTGACACCCTATGGGCTGTGACCTGGTGCTGTGCCGTCTGCGCTGTGTATAAAGATGCTCTGGACCAGCCCTTCCGAGTTGATGTGCATTCAGTGCTGGGTGCTGCTTTATATGCCACCGCCACTCCCTCAGCAGGTCCGTTTTGGGTGCTGGGTGACTGGGGTGATACAGAGAGACCAAATCAATAGAGATTGTAAGATAACAAATGTATAACGGTGATTTAATTCCCCGATTTACAATGCGCCTGCTTTGATGGCCACACATGTTTCTTGTAGCCAAACCTTCATGCAATATTGCATAGTGATCCTTTAGAATGTAAGTTATCACGAGCAGGGTCCGCTTCCCTCATGTGCTCCTACGTCTCTTACTTCACCTCTCCCCTTTTCAATACTTCCTTTGATGGCACCAACTTCCTCAGTTTTCTGCCACCCTGATACTTATTTCAGTGCTGTTTACTGACGCAGCTATGTGTATATACCCTGTACTTGTCCTATATGGCAATGAACTGTAAGTCACAGTCTTCGTGTTTTGCTTATTTGTTTACTCTGTAACATGTGGCGCCATATAAATAAAGGATAATGATAATAATAATTGTTATGGATGGCCTCTCCCTAGCTATTTGCAGCCTGCTTACCATTTCTTACCTAATGCATCATTATCTGTCTATACTGCCTTTGAATATGACCGTTACCTCATCTTGCTGCTACCTCACTGTACAGCAGCACCAATGCTTATTTCAGTGACGTGCGGTGAGGTTAATGGCTGGAGAGGCGTTGGCTAGAATCAAAGCCAGATTCCCACACGTGTTATGACTAGGTGGCAAATTTAAACTTATAAAACTGACCAGAACCACAAAAGGATGATATGTCAGTTATAAATCTATTTTCCGTATAGCACACTTAAAGGGGAGGGAAGTTCTGCCCACACTGACAATTTTCTATACCTTGTGGCATCCTGTTTATACTGCTGCCAGGGATCCAGAAGTCCCTGAATTTTACAGCTGACCTAAGCATTCTCCACCTATTTACATGGAGACAATATAACTTATGAGTGCTTAACATCCTGAAATACCTGCATATGTTGTTTCTTATTGATAGTTCCTTACAAAGCACATAATCTCATTGTGATTCTGTTACTGCCTCTAAAATCTACGTTGCTGGATACTGTCCGTTTACACAGACAATTACCGAACAAAACATACAAAATATAAAGGATAGCTTTCTGCGGCGGTCTGCTGCCATCTGCTGCTTGTGGCACAATATTGCTAGCTTCTGATTGTCGGTTTTGTTTTGTGGCGGATTGTGACACGGGATTCATTTAAAAAAAAAATTATTTTATCTATTGAACGTTTCCCATACCTTTTTATAATTATGGATAGGTTTGTTGCCAAATCTCAGAGAGGCGGCAGAGGTGGTACAAATGCCAAAGCTCTGGAAACGAGCTGCAGCCACGTCGGCATCAAGCCCACCATCTTCTCCTGCTGGAGAAGACATACTACAAGGAGTGTCGGACGCTACTGCTTACAGTACTGCATCCATAGCAAAGCCTCAGGAAATATCTGATTTATTGTCCCCTCTGCTTGACAAAAAGCAAGCTGGCCTGAAGGAGGCCATCGAATCTGCTGTCACTCAGCTTAACGAACATAGGGGGTAATTCAGACCTGATCGTAGCAGCAAATTTGTTAGCAGTTGGGCAAAACCATGTGCACTGGAGGGGGGGGGCAGATATAACATGTGCAGAGAGAGTTAGGTTTGGGTGGGGTGTGTTCAAACTGAAATCTAAATTGCAGTGTAAAAATAAAGCAGCCAGTATTTACCCTGCACAGAAACAATATAACCCACCCAAATCTAACTCTCTCTGCACATGTTATACCTGCCCCACCTGCAGTGTACATGGTTTTGCCCAACTGCTAACAAATTTGTTGCTACGATCAGGTCTGAATTACCCCCATAGTGCTCGCTTTGACGAGGCTGAACAATGGATATCCAATGCGGAAGATGACTTGATTGGAGCTAAAGCCACCATCGCCTCCCAAGAAGCCTCTCTCGTAGCGATACACAATAAATTGGAGGATCTTGAAAATCAGAAACCGGCGTAATAACCTTCGCCTGATAGGTCTACCCGAGTCGATCAAGCAAAGAGACCTGATGGATTTGGTTTCTGTGCGGCCTCCTAAAGAATTGAATTGCTTGCCCACATCTGGCGTTATGCTCATCTAGAGGGTTCACCGCATCGGCCCCGACCACCAAAATGATCGTCGTAGACCCAGACCGGTTATCTTCAAATTCTTGAACTACGTGGATAAAGTCTTTTCAGCGATGAAAAGGAAGGAATTCGCAAAGTCTGTAAATCGCCTTTTGATGCTGGTATTCGTTTCCAACTTCTCTCTCCGGCTAAACTGAGGGTGCAACTGGATGGCAAATATCACTTCTTTGAATTTGTACAACCTGTAAAGTCATTTCTTGCTTCATTCTCAGGACGGCCGAATACCCCGTTAGATGATGCAGACTGATTCCGTGACTAGTTTGCAAGTATAATGTCCATTTTGTGAACTGTGATGTCACTACTGTTAGGAATGTTGTTCATTCTTCATTTACAAATTGTGACAATGATGTTGCCATTATTTTGCCATACCCCTGGATTGATATAGTTTCATTGGTTACCTTTGACCCCCATTTTTGTCCTTTTGCTAACGGTTCTAATGTGTCTTGCCCCCCTTTTCCCCTTTTATCTTCCGATTCATTAGTTACCAGTGTTCATGGTAGGCCCTTCTGGCCTATTGTTTGGGTTCAAAAAATTACGAAATTAGTTAGAACTGCAGACTGTATTAATTGGTTTAGCATTGCTCTTGTTATTTATAGAACACACATTGCTTTTGTTGGTGGAACCCCTGCTAGCTGGGACGAGGGGGACCACCTCCTTTGTGTTTACATCATTTTCTCTCTTCCCAACGTTGGGTATTGGTTAATATGACACACACACAAACACCAATGATCCCAAAACGAGAGCCTATAAAATTTTTAACCTGGAATGTAGAAGGCCTTATCACCCCGCTTCAGCGGAGAAAGGTGCTGCAACATTTAAAACGGTTCAAGCCAAATGTCGCTGTGTTGCAGGAGACGCACTGGAGGGATGGGGATCTTAATACCCTTAGAGATACTTGGTTTTCAGACTATATGTTGGCATCTTATACTGCCAAACGCCGCAGGGTGGTTCTTGTTATCAAGAGGTCATTACAATACACAGGAGGGGGGGGGTGTAATTCCAAGTTGATCGCAGCAGGAATTTTGTTAGCAGTTGGGCAAAACCATGTGCATTGCAGGGGTGTTAGGGTCTCCTACCCTGTGCTGCCACGTCGTCATGGCAACCGGGAGACAAGTGCTAGCGGAGTAACCTGAGCGCAGCTGATACTCCGGTTCGGGTCTTTTGCTGTGCAGTGGTTACAGGCTCTGTGCACGGCAGGGGATCCGGTGCTGGTTTTTGTGCTCACAGTCTGTGAGGTCTGAGTGGGGCGTGGACAGCACCTGCTTTATAAGGCCTCTTCTCAGGTTAAGCAGATGCTGCTGAATCTTTGTTGGTTAGTCAGTTCCTGAAAGTTAGCCAGTACTGTGTAGCTTTGTATTTGTTGTTGCTTACTGCAAATAGGCCTAGGGATTTGGTACTACACTCTGCCAATCCAGACCTAGCAGTAAGACTGGAGTCAGTCGTTTAACCTGCTGGGGTTCTTTTGCTACTCTGTGAATTTAGCAGGTTTGCGGCTGTATTCTCAGACTGCCTGCCTAAATCCTGTCTCACTGTGCAAGGTGTTCAGGTATTCAGTTTAGTGGCAGTAAGCTGAACCTGTGCACTGCAAGTGAGGATTAGGATTGTGGAGACTCTCCTTGTGTCTATCATTCCATCTCTGACCAAGGAGTTTACTGCCACACCCGTTGGTAACCCTTTAGGGTTTTGCTGTTGCCCTTAGCAACAGCATTTCGGGTTCTCTACGTATTAAAACACAACATCTTGCTTTTTTCATCTGAGCATATTCCCCAGTCTGTCTGTGAGTTCATTTGTTTTGCATCCCTATCCGTTCAGACACCAGTACATTCCTGCAGGCACTGGTGTGCATAACAGTTCAGACACCAGTACATTCCTGCAGGCACTGGTGTGCATAACAGTTCAGACACCAGTACATTCCTGCAGGCACTGGTGTGCATAACATATTCAGCAGCCTAATACTCCTGTTGAAATTTTGTGGGAATATGGAGCATACCCCTCAAAATACGTTGCAACAGGTCAGGTGCAGGTCCTGACTCAACAATTTAATGATTTGTCCATTAAAATGCACACCTCCCAGGCCGCTGGCGGAACTCCCGCAGCAGCAGCATCTTCAGGGGTTAAGGAGCCGAAAGTAAATCTCCCGGATCGTTTTTCTGGAGATCGCTCGCAGTTCTTTTGTTTCAAGGAGAGCTGCAAGCTGTACTTCCGGCTTAGGCCTCAGTCTTCAGGGTCGGAGATTCAGCGGGTGGGCATAGTGATTTCCTTGCTACAAGGAGACCCACAGGTCTGGGCATATGGGTTGCAGCCTGACTGTCCGTCGCTTAAAAGTGTTGATGCTTTTTTTACGGCACTGGGCATGTTGTATGATGACCCTGACAAGACGGCCTCAGCCGAGGCTCAGATTTCGATCCTTAAGCAAGGGCGAAGGCCAGTTGAGGTTTACTGTACGGAGTTTCGGAGGTTGGCCCATGATACCCAGTGGAATGATCCAGCCCTGAGACACCAGTACCGAAGAGGTCTTTCTAACCAGATAAAAGACCAACTGGTACAATATCCCTTGCCTGATAGCTTGGATCAGCTCATGCAGTTATCCATCCGGGTGGATAGACGGCTGAGAGAGCGTAGGCTTGAAAGGGAGACCGAGGTTTCCTTCTTTCCCAAGGGAACCTCAGACTCTGAGGAATTTTCCGAGGAGCCTATGCAGATTGGGGCTACCCGCCTCTCCTCGCGTGAGAAGACGCGGAGGAGACAGCAGGGGTTGTGTTTGTACTGTGGGAATAAAGGTCATGTGGTAGTATCATGCCCAGAAAAGCCGGAAAACTTCAGGGCCTGAGGGTGATGGGAAATATCCTGTCAGGCCAGAAGTCAGAATTTCCCAAGAAGACTTTTATCATTCCGGTGACCTAGAAGATCCTCGGTCAAACTGTCAAGACTGAGGCCTTTGTGGACAGTGGGGCCGACGGGGTTTTTATGGACCGCCAATTCGCCCTGAAACACTCTGTTCCCTTAGTACCCTTGGCATCGGAAATTGAGATTTGTGGGTTAAACAGGGAACCATTATCCCAAGGTAAAATTACCTCTTGCACTAGCCAGATTTCTTTGTTTATTGGAGCCACACACTCTGAAAAATTGTCCTTTTATGTGACTGTCTGTACTTTTGCCCCATTGGTGTTGGGGTTACCCTGGTTAAGGGCCCACAATCCTCAGTTTGACTGGGTCTCTGGGGAGATTCTTAGTTGGGGTACTGATTGTTTCAGGAGTTGCTTGAGCCTTCCAGTCAGGCTCTCGCAGCTACGTTTGCCAGGATTGCCAGGGTGTTATGCAGATTTTGCGGACGTGTTCTCCAAAAAAGTTGCAGAGGTACTACCTCCCCATCGCCCCTATGACTGTGCCATTGATTTGTTGCCAAATGCTACGCTTCCCAAGAGCAGGTTGTACTCCCTGTCACGTCCTGAGACTCAGGCTATGGCAGAGTACATTCAGGAGAACTTAGCTAAGGGATTTATCAGACCTTCACAGTCTCCAGTTGGGTCGGGGTTCTTCTTCGTGGGTAAAAAGGATGGTTCGTTGCGACCCTGCATCGACTTCAGGGAATTGAACCGTATCACGATTAAAAACTCATACCCACTGCCTCTCATTTCGGTCTTGTTTGACCAGCTTCGTACTGCCACCATTTTTTCTAAGATTGACCTACGCGGGGCGTACAATCTAATCCGAATAAGAGAGGGGGATGAATGGAAGACTGCCTTTAATACCCACTCAGGGCATTATGAATATTTGGTGATGCCTTTTGGGCTCTGTAATGCCCCGGCAGTCTTCCAGGATTTCATGAACGATGTACTCAGGGAATATTTGGATAGATTCTTAGTTGTATACTTAGATGACATCCTAATCTTCTCCCATTCCCTGGAGGAACATCGGAAGCATGTACGCTTAGTCCTCCAGAAACTCAGAGACCACCGGCTTGGGGCGAAGCTGGAGAAGTGCGAATTTGAAGTTCAGCAAATCGCATTTCTAGGATATATTATCTCCCCAGAAGGTTTCCAAATGGAGGGTTCCAAGGTACAGGCAGTCCTGGATTGGGTGCAGCCCACTAGTTTGAAGGCGCTTCAGCGTTTCCTGGGCTTTGCGAATTTTTATTGACGATTTATCGCTGGATTTTCGTCTATAGTGGCGCCCTTGGTGGCACTCACTAAGAAAGGGGCGGATGTTGCTCACTGGTCTTGTGAGGCTAAAGCGGCTTTTGCCCGTCTCAAAAGGGCATTTGTCTCGGCCAAGGTGCTGCGACACCCAGATCCAGAGCGTCCTTTTGTGGTGGAGGTGGATGCCTCTGAGATGGGTATTGGGGCAGTGCTCTCTCAGATGGGAGTGTCTGATAATCGCCTTCATCCCTGTGCTTACTTTTCCCGTAAATTTTCGCCTGCCGAGATGAATTATGACGTGGGTAACCGGGAATTGTTGGCTATTAAGGATGCACTCGAGGAGTGGAGACACTGGCTTGAGGGGGCTAAGTTTGTGGTCTCAATTCTCACCGACCATAAGAATCTGGCATATTTAGAGTCAGCGAAGCGTCTCAATGCCAGGCAGGCACGATGGGCTCTGTTTTTTGCTCGCTTTAATTTTTTGATAACATATCGCCCTGGGTCAAAAAACATCAAGGCTGATGCGCTCTCGCTGAGTTTTGCTCCAATCCAGGAGACCACCGAGGAGCCGTTGCCCATTGTGTCCCCATCATGTATTAAAGTGGGCATTACCCAGGACCTCTTGTCATTAGTCCTTAGAGCACAGGAGCAGGCTCCTCCAGACCTTCCGGTAGGTCTTTTGTTTGTGCCTCCTAGGTTAAGACAGCGAGTGTTCCTGGAATTCCATGCCAAGAAGTCGGCAGGTCACCCGGGTATTGCCAGAACTCGGGAGTTGCTATCTAGGGCGGTGTGGTGGCCCTCGGTGGCTAAGGATGTGGATCAGTGGGTTCGGGCATGTGACATCTGTGCCCGAAATAAGACTCCTAGAGGGGTTCCTGTTGGCCCATTACATCCACTCTCTATCCCATCTAAGCCATGGACCCACATTTCAATGGATTTTATGGTGGACTTGCCCAAATCCTCGGGGATGACAGCCATCTGGGTTGTCGTTGACAGGTTTTCGAAGATGGCGCACTTCGTTCCACTGGTTGGGCTGACATCGGCCAGACGCCTGTCTGAATTATTTATGCTTCATGTTGTGCGTCTCCACGGGTTGCCACTTGATGTGGTCTCTGACCGCGGATCCCAGTTTGTGGCCAAATTCTGGAGGGCATTTTGTTCCGATCTCCAGATTTCTGTCAGCTTGTCGTCAGGCTACCATCCGCAGTCTAATGGGCAGACTGAAAGGGTGAACCAGTCCTTGGAGCAGTTCCTCAGGTGTTATGTCTCCAAGTGTCAGACTGACTGGGTTGCTCATCTGTCCATGGCGGAGTTTGCCTATAACAACGCGGCTCACTCTGCTACAGGGATCTCTCCCTTCCTTTGTGTGTATGGGCATCATCCTAAGGCCAATTCTTTTGACCCCCTGGATTCCATGCCTGGTGGTTCCTCTGTGGTTTCTGTCCTTAGAGGTATTTGGAGGAAAGTGAAGAAAGCCCTTGTGTCTGTGTCATTAGTGACCAAAAGGGTTTTTGATAAGCGGAAAAGACCCTGCAGCTTCAAATTAGGAGACTTCGTCTGGTTGTCTACCAAGAATTTGAAGTTGAGACAGCCATCTCATAAGTTAGGCCCCCGGTTCATCGGCCCTTATAAGATCACCAGGGTAATCAATCCGGTGGCATTTCAGTTAGACCTGCCCCGTTCTTTGGGTATCAATAAAACATTTCATTGTTCCCTTTTAAAACGGGCAATTAGTAATCCTTCTTCCAGTGGAAGACCTTCTCCTCTTCTGATACGTGGCCAGAGGGAGTTTGTTGTTGAAAGGATTCTTGACTCCAAGATGGTTCGGGGTCGGCTGTCATTTTTGGTGCACTGGAAGGGGTATGGCCCGGAGGAGCGGTCGTGGGTGCGCAGTTGTGATCTTCATGCCCCCAGACTGATACGCTCTTTCTTCTCGCAGTTCCCCGATAAACCCGGTGGTAGGGGTTCTTTGACCCCTCGTCAGAGGGGGGGTACTGTTAGGGTCTCCTGCCCTGTGCTGCCACGTCGTCATGGCAACTGGGAGACAAGTGCTAGCGGAGTAACCTGAGCGCAGCTGATACTCCGGTTCGGGTCTTTTGCTGTGCAGTGGTTACAGGCTCTGTGCACGGCAGGGGATCCGGTGCTGGTTTTTGTGCTCACAGTCTGTGAGGTCTGAGTGGGGCGTGGACAGCACCTGCTTTATAAGGCCTCTTCTCAGGTTAAGCAGATGCTGCTGAATCTTTGTTGGTTAGTCAGTTCCTGAAAGTTAGCCAGTACTGTGTAGCTTTGTATTTGTTGTTGCTTACTGCAAATAGGCCTGGGGATTTGGTACTACACTCTGCCAATCCAGACCTAGCAGTAAGACTGGAGTCAGTCGTTTAACCTGCTGGGGTTCTTTTGCTACTCTGTGAATTTAGCAGGTTTGCGGCTGTATTCTCAGACTGCCTGCCTAAATCCTGTCTCACTGTGCAAGGTGTTCAGGTATTCAGTTTAGTGGCAGTAAGCTGAACCTGTGCACTGCAAGTGAGGATTAGGATTGTGGAGACTCTCCTTGTGTCTATCATTCCATCTCTGACCAAGGAGTTTACTGCCACACCCGTTGGTAACCCTTTAGGGTTTTGCTGTTGCCCTTAGCAACAGCATTTCGGGTTCTCTACGTATTAAAACACAACATCTTGCTTTTTTCATCTGAGCATTCCTAATAATAGGGAGACACCCAGTTTCTTAGCCTCTGGGCTTCTCTGTTCACTTTGTGTTTATTTTGTTACCCTATCACCTTCTGTGTACGTAATGTCATATTCCCCAGTCTGTCTGTGAGTTCATTTGTTTTGCATCCCTATCCGTTCAGACATCAGTACATTCCTGCAGGCACTGGTGTGCATAACAGTTCAGACACCAGTACATTCCTGCAGGCACTGGTGTGCATAACAGTTCAGACACCAGTACATTCCTGCAGGCACTGGTGTGCATAACAAGGGGAGGCAGATATAACATGTGCAGAAAGAGTTAGATTTGGATGTGGTGAGTTCAATCTGCAATCTAATTTGCAGTGTAAAAATAAAGCAGCCAGTATTTACCCTGCACAGAAACAAAATAACCCACCCAAATCTAACTGTCTCTGCACATGTTATATCTGCCTCCCCTGCAGTGCACATGGTTTTGCCCAACTGCTAACAAAATTCCTGCTGCGATCAACTCAGAATTACCCCCAGTGTCGGATAAGTTATGTGACCCGGGGGGGCGATATATTTTTGTGAAACTACGACTGGTGGGTGAAATATATTCATTAGTGACGTTATATGCTCCGAATGGCCCCAATAATGGCTTCTTTACCGATGTGTATGTTAAATTGCAAGACTGGGCCGCAGGTCACATAGTTCTAGGTGGGAATTTTAATACCACCCTTAATCAATCATTAGATAAGTCCAATAATGCCACCCGTAGTAACAGGTGACTGTCAATTGTCTGAACACTCCGGGCTTTACTTTGTCTCGTGGTACTCGGCAGGGCTGTCCACTGTCCCCTCTATTATTTAATATAGCGTTAGATCCCCTGATTAGATTGTTTCATTTACATGCTCCATGGCATGGGATAGAGGTAGGCCAACATGTATTGAGTCCTAGTTTATGCAGATGACCTTTTCTTATATTTCACAAACCCTCAGGAGGCATTCCTGGGCTTCTTACATTTATTGAGCGATTTTGAAAAGATTTCCGGATTTTTGCTAAATAAGACAAAAACCAAAGCATTAGCTTTACATGCTGGACAGAGGGCTTTTCATTTTTATAGGCAGACTCCTCCCTTGTGTACCTAGGTTTAAACATAACGGTGAATCCTGGGTGTGGTATAGCTCATAGACAGTTAAAAGATAGACAGTCATTAGTTAGACACTATATGGTCGACAGTCAAAAGTCAGACAGGGTCAAAAGTCAGACAGTCAAAAGTCAGACAGTCAAAAGTCAGACAGGGTCATAAGTCAGACACACAAAAAAAATTTTTTTTTTTGTGTTTTTAAACATTTTTAACCCAAAATTGGTGAAATTTGTCCGCTCGCCACGCTTCGGGCTCGGTATCTCATTCCGCTCCGCTTCGCTCACCACAACTTTACTAAAAGGTAATAGTTTGTGTGACATGGATAGTAAATGAGGCAAAAGTTGTAAAAAACAGAAAAGAAAAAAAAAATTTGTGTCTGACTTTTGACTGTCTGACTTTTGACTGTCTGACTTTTGACCCTCTCTGACTTTTGACTGTCTGACTTTTGACCCTGTCTGACTTTTGACCCTGACTGAGTTTTGACTGTCTGACTTTTGACCTAGTCTGACTTTTGACCCTGTCTCTGTCGACCATATAGTGTCTAACTAATGACTGTCTATCTTTTAACTATCTGTCTATAGACAGGAACCCGTGAATCCTGCTGATCTATACATGGCTAATTTCCCTGGGTTGATTGCCCATACTTTATCAGATTTTAAATCCTGGCGTCATTTAACTTTATCATATATAGGCAGATGTCATTTGATTAAGATGATATCATTCCCTAGGCTGTTGTACGCCATACAAATGCTTCCTACAGTATCTTGTTGAAAGACTCAGATTTAAAAGTGATAAGCAAGGCTTTTAGAACATTTATTTGGTCAGGGAAAACCCCCAGAATATCACTGTTTAAATTATGTCAATCCACCTCTCTAGGTGGTATAAATCTCCATTGCATACGAAGTTACACACTAGCAGCAAATTGCCGCTACGCGGTGTACTGGATAAATGCCACCAGTAATTATACATATACCGTCCTGGAACAAGCCTTCTGTCCAGATATTGGACCTCATTCCGAGTTGATCGCTCGCTAGCTACTTTTAGCAGCCGTGCAAACGCATAGTCGCCACCCACGGGGGAGTGTATTTTCACTTTGCAAGTGTGTGAACGCCTGTGCAGCCGAGCGATACAAAAACATTTTGTGCAAAACAAGACCAGCCCTGTAGTTACTTATTCTCAGAGGCGTATCTACCCATTGGCTAGGATGGCACTCGCCAGGGTTGCCAGCCAAGCAGGGGGCGCCGTCCAACAGTGCCACCATCGGCCAATGGGTGGAATCCCTTAACCTATAGTGTCTGGCATTACCTGCTGTGCCGAGATGCCTGGGATGGAGGGCGGAGGATTGCTTAGCAGGCAGGAGTTGGCGCCGGAGTCCGGCATCGCAGTGCACTACAGGGATGAAACTGAAAATAAACTACAACTCCCAGCAACCCTTGCTGTCGGGAGCTCCTGACGGCAAGGGCTGCTGGGAGCTGTAGTTAAATTTCAGTTTCTTCATGTAGTTTGGTGCGGTGCCGGTCACTGATATCGGTCACTGTGGGGGCATATGTGTATCTGGCACTGTGAGGGCATATCTAGCAACATGGGGCATATCTTGCACTGTGGGGGCATATGTGTATCTGGCACTGCGGGGGCATATGTATATCTGCCACTATTGGGGGCATATGTGTATCTGGCACTGCATTAAGAGGTGCATATGTGTATCACGCCCCCATTTTCATTAGCCACGCCCCATGTGGCATGTGGCCACACCCATTCTTTGGCATGCGTGCGCTGAAGGCACGTGCACACAGTACCACTAATAGTTTTTTCTACTTGCACCTCTGAGTAGTGCGTTGTACTGCACTTCTTTGCACTACTATCTGATTATACTACCTGGCCTTGGGTGGCATTGCCTTCTCAGCCAGGCCAGGCACTGCTGATGTCTCCTCAGTGTTATAAGAATTACTGTGTGGGCATAATGTATAAAGGGAACTGCTAATGTGTGGGCATGATGTGTATAAGGGTTACTACTGTGTAGTGCAGTGGTTTCCAAACTTTTTTGAATCACGGCGCCCTAGAATATCAGAATTTTTTTAACGGCACCCCTAGGCCAAAAATTTCTTATGGAGAAATTTAGAAAGAAATATTACATTAAGTAGAAGTGTTTATATGTCATCCTTAGGGTCAGTTATATGGTGAGGGACAGTATTTGCTTCTGTTTGGCCACATATTTTATGACTGGCAGCCACCAGCACTGGTTTTGTCTATTATATTGACCATGAATAATTTGAATTGGTCCTGGACCACCAACCCAGGGCACCCCTGCAAGTGTCCCGAGGCACCCCAGGGAGCCACGGCACACAGTTTGGGAACCTCTGGTGTAGTGTCATTTGAATTGGGGGAACTATTGTATGGTCATGCCCCTTTTTCACAAGATCATGTCCCTTTCTTTTATGTCCTAGAGGATGCTGGGGACTCCGTAAGGACCATGGGGTATAGACGGGCTCCGCAGGAGACATGGGCACTCTAAGACTTTAGATGGGTGTGAGCTGGCTCCTCCCTCTATGCCCCTCCTCCAGACCTCAGTTAGATCCTGTGCCCAGAGGAGACTGGATGCCCTACAGGGGAGCTCTACTGAGTTTCTCTGAAAATACTTTTGTTAGGCTTTTTATTTTCAGGGAGCACTGTTGGTAACAGGCTCCCTGCTTCGTGGGACTGAGGGGAGAGAAGCAAACCCACTTTCCTGGACTGATGGGCTCTGCTTCTTAGGCTACTGGACACCATTAGCTCCAGAGGGTCGGAACACAGGTGTCGTCCTCGCTGTTCGTCCCGGAGCCGCGCCGCCGTCCTCCTCACAGAGCCGGAAGATTGAAGCCGGGTAAGTATAGGAAGCAAGAAGACTTCAAAGGCGGCAGAAGACTTCAGATCTTTATGAGGTACCACGCAGCGGTCGCGCTGCGCGCCATTGCTCCCACAACACACACAGTCACAGCAAGGGTGCAGGGCACAGGGGGGGCGCCCTGGGCAGCAATTTTTACCTCACATAAGACTGGCACACGTATATAGATACTGCGGAGGCAGTATATTATAAATCCCCTGCCAGTATAATAAAAATAGCGGGACCGAAGCCCGCCGTTGAGGGGGCGGAGCTTGATATTCCAGCACTAAGCAGCACCATTTTCTCCACAGCATGCTGCAGAGAAGCTGCTCCCGGACTCTCACCTGCTGAACAAGTAACAGGGGGCAAAAACGAGGGGGGGCACATTTATTTTGGTGCTAATTCTATATATAAAGCGCTGTACAGGCTGGGACTTTGTTTCAATATCTAGTGGCGCTGGGTGTGTGCTGGCATACTCTCTCTCTGTCTCTCCAAAGGGCCTTATTGTGGGTCTGTCCCCATATTCATATATCCCAGTGTGTGTGGGGGTGTCAGTACGTGTGTGTCGACATGTCTGAAGCGGAAGGCTCGTCTAGGGAGGAAGCAGAGCAGATGGTGGTGGTGTCTCCGTTCGCACAGCCGACACCTGATTGGTTGGACATGTGGAATGTTTTAAATGCTAATGTGGCTTTATTGCATAAGAGATTGGACAAAGCAGAGTCCAAGGACAAAGCAGGGAGTCAATCCATGGCTGTTACTGTGTCACAAGACCCTTCAGGGTGCCATAAACGTCCCTTTTCCCAGATAGTAGACACTGATACCGACACGGATTCCGACTCCAGTGTCGACTATGATGATGCAAGGTTGCACCCAAGAGTGGCCAACAGTATTCAATATATGATATTGCAATAAATGATGTTTTGCATATCACAGTCCCTGACACGGGGGTCTGCATGTTTAAGGAAAAGAAACCTGAGGTAACGTTTCCCCCATCTCATGAGCTGAACGCTTTATTTGAAAAGGCTTGGGAAACTCCCGACAAGAGACTGCAGGTTCCCAAGAGAATTATTATGGCGTATCCTTTTCCCTCAAAGGACAGGGTACGGTGGGAATCCTCGCCCACGGTGGACAAGGCCATGACGCGCTTGTCCAAAAAGGTGGCACTACCGTCCCCGAACACGGCTGCCCTAAAGGATCCTGCGGATCGCAGGCAGGAAACTACCTTAAAATCAATTTATGCGACTACGGGAGCCCTGCTCAGACCTGCAGTAGCGTTGGTATAGGTGGGTAGCGCAATTGCAGCTTGGGTAGATAACTTGTCATCTGACATTGACACCCTAGATAAAGATAGTATTTTGTTGACCTTAGGTCACATCAAGGACGCAGCGTTATATATGAGAGAGGCTGCGAGAGATATTGGGCTTTTGGGTTCAAGAGCCAATGCCATGGCAGTTTCTGCTAGAAGGTCCCTGTGGACCCGTCAATGGACAGGTGATGCTGACTCAAAGAGACATATGGAGGCTTTGCCTTACAAAGGTGAAGTTTTATTTGGGGATGCCTCGCGGACCTGATTTCCACAGCTACCGCGGGTAAGTCTTCTTTTTTGCCTTACGTTCCCCCACAGCAGAAGAAAACACCTCAATACCAGATGCAGTCCTTTCGGTCTCATAAGTTCAGAAAGGGGCGTGGCTCTTCCTTCCTCGCCAGAGGTAGAGGGAAAAGAACACCAGCTACAGCTAGTTCCCAGGAACAAAAATCCTCCCCGGCCTCTAAAAAATCCACCGCATGACGCTGGGGCTCCGCTGCGGGGGCACGTCTTCGACTCTTCAGCCAAGTCTGGGTTCAGTCGGATTTGGATCCTTGGGTGGTCGAAATTGTATCCCAAAGCTACAAGCTGGAGTTCGAAGATGTGCCTCCACACACCGATTTTTCAAATCGGCCTTGCCAGCTTCTCCCCCAGAGAGGGAAATAGTTTCAGCTGCCATACAAAAGCTGTGTCAACAGCAAGTGATTATCAGGGTTCCCCTAGTGCAACAGGGGAAAGGGTTTTATTCGGGTTCACTACGATATGCCGGCGGTCGGGCTCCCGGCTACCAGCATACCGGCGTCGGGAGCGCGACCGCCGGCTTACCGACAGTGTGGCGAGCGCAAATGAGCCCCTTGCATGCTCGCTGCGCTCGCCACGCTACGGGCACGGTGGCTATTTTATTCTCCCTCCAGGGGGGTCGTGGACCCCCACGAGGGAGAATAAGTGTCGGTATGCCGGCTGTCGGGATCCCGGCGCCGGTATACTGTGCGCCGGGATCCCGTCAGTCGGCATACTGAAGACCACCCGTTTTATTCAACCCTATTTGTGGTCCCGAAGCCGGATGGCTCGGTCAGACCAATTCTAAATCTAAAATCCCTAAACCTATATTTGAAGAGGTTCAAATTCAAGATGGAATCTCTCCGGGCAGTGATCTCCAGCCTGGAAGGGGGGGATTTTATGGTGTCACTAGACATAAAGGATGCATACCTTCATGTCCCCATATATCCTACTCATCCGGCGTACCTGAGATTCGCTGTACAGGATTGTCATTACCAGTTTCAGACGTTGCCGTTTGGGCTTTCCACGGCCCCGAGAATTTTCACCAAGTTAATGGCGGAAATGATGGTGCTCCTGCACAAGCAGGGGGTCACAATTATCCCATACTTGGACAATCTCCTGATAAAGGCAAGATCAAGAGATCAGTTACTAAAAAGCGTGTCTCTCTCCCTGAGAGTACTACAACACGGCTGGATTCTAAATATACCAAGGTCGCAGTTGGTCCCTACAACTCGGCTGTCATTTTTGGGCATGATTCTGGACACGGAAAAAAAGAGGGTTTTTCTCCCAATGGAAAAAGCCCAGGAACTCCAGAACATGGTCAAGGACCTGCTGAAACCAAAAAGAGTGTCAGTTCATCAATACACTCGAGTATTGGGAAAAATGGTGGTGGCCTACGAGGCCATTCCGTTCGGCAGGTTCCATGCGAGAACTTTTCAGTGGGACCTTCTGGACAAGTGGTCAGGGTCCCATCTACAGATGCATCGGAGGATAGGCCTGTCCCCCAGGGCCAGGGTCTCTTTCCTGTGGTGGCTCCAGAGTGCTCACCTTCTAGAGCAGTGATTTTCAACCTTTTTCAACTCGCGGCACACCTACAAGACTTTAAAATTGCCAAGGCACACCATCAGTGCCCCACGGGATAAAAACCCCATACACACACATTGGCCCCCACGGCAATTAAACAAAAACACAGGCCCCCACAGAAGTGCAAACACATTGGCCCCCACAGTACTAAAACTAATTTATAATAATGCCACACACTGTCCCCCAGAGTAATTCAACCACACACTGCCTCCCCAACTAATTTCACCTGCAACTTAACCTGGTCACTATTGGGTGGTCTGCAGTATGCCGGCTGTCGGGATCCCGGCGCACAGTATACCGGCGCCGGAATCCCGACAGCCGGTATACCTACACTTATTCTCCCTCGTGGGGGTCCACGACCCCCCTGGAGGGAGAATAAAATAGCGTGAGCCCGCAAGGGGCTCATTTGCACTCGCCGGTATGCCAGCGGTCGGGCTCCCGGCGCTGGTATGCTGGTCGCTGGGAGCCCGACCGCCGGCATACTACACCCTCACTATTTATTTTTTTGAATTCAACAATTTTTATTAGATTTTTATATAGAAATACAAAAAACAGGGAAGACCTTCATGGTACAGACAAACCAAAGACCGGAGAGAAACCGGTATAGTTAAAGTGTTCCAACGTAAAGTGCTTTTAAATCACATCAGTGAAATCAACAAATACATATATGGTCGGTAGCTGTGGGCTTGGGTAAAAGGCAAAGGATGGACAATCTTAATCTACATGAGGTCTAAGAAATGATGAAAACAGTAACCGTTTGCGTCTCAGCATACGAAATCATCATATACCCAAGGTCAAGCACCTAGTTTTACCTGAGAGTTCACAGAACATCAATATACCGGAGAGGTCAATGGAGAAGACAGACAGGAGGAGGGGGGAGGGGGGAACAAATGGGGAAGACAATACAAGTATGATCAGTTCCTGAATGAGTAACGGCCAAAGACATCTTAATTAAGAATAATAAAAAGGCATTTCCGGCATGGTTAGCCATTCTAACCAAAGAGAAGGTTCAGTATCTAATTGGCCTCGGACTAAACATACAGCGTGGGGTATTAAGATTAGTATGATTACATTTCCTAGGCAAAGAACAGGAGGTCTCAAAGGAACAGTACATAGGCCTAAGTTATCAATAGGCCCTATCGATTTGTCTATATAGGTACCACTTTGTGGTCTCAAATAATTTATAGATGAAAGATTGTATGTCCGGATCTAAAGTATCAATGTACCTCTCCCACTTCTTGGCAAACCGCCTGACCCCCATTTCTATGTCAGGAAGAGTAGCACGCCTCTCAAAATAAATAATTCGGAGGGTCATGTGTTTTACAGCCATCAAAGAAGGGGTAGACGGTTTGATCCAATTATTAAGAATTTGTTTCTTGGCAGTTGTCAAAATGACAGAGATTACCAGAGCAATATATCTATCTTCAGGCCCAAGAGACCATTCCCTAAAATCAAGTAACAAGCAAGCCTTAGGACGTTTTATTAACTATAAGTTAAATACTGTGTTGAGATAAGCGACCACCTTATACCAAAACTTAGATATTTTCCGGCAAGACCACATATTGTGGTACAAGGTGGCATTCTGCGCAGTACATTTGATGCAACAGCCAGTGTCGTCTGGGACCATGTGTGCCCTCTGATTAGGTGCTATATATGCCCTTTGGAGCGTTTTCAAGTGTACCTCTTGCAAAGAGGCAGAATATAAGGACCTAAAAATGGGTAAAATGTTATCTAATAATTCAGCGCTCGATCCCATATTGGGGATATCTCTGGACCATGAGGACAGCGCGGGTTCCCAGAGCCGGTCTCTATATGAGACCCTAAAGGTGTTTCTGAAATAATTGAGATGGTAAGGACAATCTTTAGTGAGCACCATTAGGGTGCGCAGCGGGTCTGTGGTAGCCTCAGAAATCATAGGATGAGACTGGGATTGAGCAAAATGCCTAGCCTGTAGGTACATAAAAAATTCCCGGTGGGATATACCAAACTTTATCTGGATGTCAGAGAAAGAAAGCACTGCGTTGCCTCCTGGGTCATATATGTCTCTAATAGCTGTGATCCCCTTTTCTCTCCAGCTCAAAAAATGTGTGTTATCAAGGCCAGGAAGGAAACATGGGTTACCCCAGAACGTAGTGTGAAGAAAGGTGTCAGGTTTTCTCTGTGCTTTAGTGTGTGTGACCTGCCATGCTCGATATGTATGCCAAAACAAAATATTCTGTTTTATCCCAGATGGGAGGCGGGAGTTTGGGGTGTGTAAGAGTGCAGCAGGGGAGAAAGGGTGAAATACAGCCAGTTCAAGTGTCAGGTTCGTAAATACTGATCTGCCCCAAAGCCAGTCTGTGATATACCTGTACATTGCTGCTCTACTAAATAGGACTGGATCCGGGATTCCCATACCTCCCTCTTCACGTATTAGCTGCAATCTAGCGTAGGGGACTCTTGGTCGTTTTCCGGCCCATAGAAATCTAGTGAAACATTGCTTAAGGAAAAGGACATCTTTCTCAACGAGGGCAATAGGGAGCATAAGCAGGAAATAAGCAATCTTGGGAAATATCACAGATTTAATAACCTCTGCACGACCCATAAGAGATAAGGGCAGGGACGCCCAGTCAGTAAGTATTTTAGACACCTTGGACAAAATAGGACCAAAATTAATCGCATATAGATCCGGGAGAGAAGTAGGAATCTGAACTCCTAAATATTTAAGACTATCTCGGGTAACTGGGAATCGGGACAGGACCGGGTGTAATGGAAAGAGGGAGGAGTCCCCTGAAAGGAGGAGGAGCTCGGATTTGGATATATTAATCTTGTATCCCGCAAAAGAACCAAATTGTTCAATCAGGAAGACAATCGCAGGGATGGACGTATCAGGATGGGAAATAAATAGCAGCATGTCGTCGGCATACAGTGATAATTTTACCGTGGTGTCCATGATTTTTATGCCTGCAAATTCGGGAGAGTTTCTCAGGGAAACAGCTAAGGGTTCTAAAGCTAAGGCAAATAATAAAGGTGACAAGGGGCAGCTCTGTCGTGTGCCACTCTGGATAAGGAAAGGGGAAGAGAGAATACTATTCCCCAAAACTTGAGTGGAGGGAGATTCATATAGACGGGAAATAAGAGAGACAAAGTCCTCAGGTGCACCAAAGCGATGGAGCGTTTCATACAGATGGTCCCAGGTGACCAGGTCGAACGCCTTTTCGGCATCAATGAATAATAATACATTAGTATCCGTGGGTTTGGAAAGCTGAAAGGCCTGCATAACAGTCAAGACCTTTCGGATATTGCTCACTGATTGCCGACCCCAGACAAATCCAGTCTGGTCCGTATGCACTATGTCAGGGACTATGAATTTGAGTCTATTTGAGAGGATTTTAGTGAATAATTTATAATCCGTGTTTAAAAGGGAGATCGGACGATAAGAGCTGGGAGACTCAGGATCCCGGCCAGGCTTCGGGATAACCTTTATGACGGCTGAATTAAAATATTGGGGCAAGGAAGCACCCTGCATAAAAGAATTAAATAAGACAGAAAGAGGTTCGCTCAGTCTAGTAGATAGAATTTTATAGTAGTCATTGGCGAAACCGTCAGGACCCAGAGTCTTCCCAGTCCTCAGTCCACCTATTGCTAGAGAAACTTCCTCAGTGGTGATAGGTGCAAGAAGAGAGGTACAGTGCGACTCTGACATTTGAGGCAGATCAGTAGAAGACCAAAAGCTAGACTTGTGTGTCTGGTTGATAATAGGACGTGCATACAGAGTGGAATAAAAAGACTGTAGCACCTCAGCAATCTCGGCCGAGGTCCGTACTCTGTCTCCACCTTGGGTGAGCAGAGAGTGAATGACCACTTTAGGGTGTCTGCCCTTTAATAAACGTGATAACAGTTTGCCAGACTTGTTGCCATATCTGTAAATGCTACAGTCTATTGAAAATGAATATTTCGCTTCCAATTGAGAAAGGAGGGTATCGAACAGTGTTTTTTGTGTAAGGTACCGTTCCCTAGTAGAAGGGGAGGGGGAGGATTTAAATTCCTGAAAAGAGTGAGTAAGAGCCGCCTGGGCTTCCAAATATTGTGAATTTAAATCTAAATCCCTTTTTTTACTATAGGAAATAATGTGTCCCCGGATAACTGATTTTGACGCCTGCCAGAAAAGAGCAGGATCATCGCTCAGAGTTTCTCCATTGTGCATATGATAATCCAGCCACGCTGCATCTAATGAGGAGCGGAATTTTAGAGAGCCACTTAAATGAGAGGGGAAGTGCCAGGAGCGGAATGGGGATTTTTCTGAAAGGAGCATCAATTTCATCCAGCATAAAGCATGATCTGAAATACAGATATTCTCAATTTTTGAGTCAGCCACTTTTGAGAAAAGGGATTCAGATAACAGCAGATAATCAATCCTCGAGAACGTGTGGTGCGCAGCTGAGAGACATGTAAACTTCCTTTCTAATGGATAGCATGCGCGCCACACATCCACTAAGGACAGCTGCGAGCAAATATAGGGGATACCAATACGCGGTAACGAGTGGGGAGTGCGGGGGGGAGGGGATTTATCCATGGTTGAAGAAGAATATATATTAAATTCTCCACCCAGTATTATGGGAATTTCAGAGTAAATTAGTAGCTTAGTGACCATGTTCGTATAGAATTGCCTAGAGTACTGATTAGGGGCATAAATATTACAAAGTAGGAACCTGGATGCATACAATGTGACATCTGCCAATACATACCTACCCTGAGTGTCATCTATAATAGCTTGGACAGAGATAGGGACCGTGTGTCGTGCTAATATAATCACTCCTCTAGCCTTAGAAGAGGAGGAAGAGGCTACCACAGACCAACCCATAGTGTTCAGTTTTACCACCTCATTTGGCATAAGGTGAGATTCCTGAATGAAAACAACATCCATGCCCACCTTCCGAAGATAGAGCAAAATCTTTCTGCGTTTAGCTGGGGAGTTGTTCCCTCCCACATTCCACGTGCCTACACCCAGACTAGCCATGCATCAAATGACCTGGGAGAACCTGAAAACATGCACAGTAACCATAATATCTACAGCCGTCGAGAAACAAATACCAAACATACCGGGGTGGACACATAAGGAAAAGAAGGGGAGGGGGAGAAGAAAAGAAGAACAAACACATAGAAAACACACAGAATATAACATTAAAATTATGAAAGAAAGTCCTGCTAAGGACGATCATAACTTCAGAAAACAAGAACAACCGGTTCGAGCAAGCACAGAGGCCGTCATAGACCACCACTGAGCCAGCCAGAATTTGATAACCTGAGAAAAAAAAGTGAGGGAGGGGGCGCCCTTACCCACCCTCGGCAACATATTATATGAAAATATATCTAAGAAAATTAACCAGAAAATATCAGAGCACACAGAGCATGTTACAGAAATAGAAAAATGCAGCCTGTCACATAAATAAAAGGATGGAAATATCTCCTCTAAACATATGTAAACATTCTAGAAAGATTGCATTTCCAGGAGAAAACAGCAGATGTATAAGAAAAATCTAAAACATAAAACAAAGTAAAATGGTTCGGCCCGTTGTATAAGACCAAATGCTCTTTTGTGGGGGAAAACACCTGCGGCAGCTTCTACCGCAATAATTAAATTATATTAGATTGGCGGGCATCGCCAGAAACAGAGAAGTCCAGGAGCAATACTCAGCCATCCCTCTCCAGGGTGTCGTCCACCTGAGAGGAGTCGTCATCTGCCTGGGAGGCCTCGGAAACATAAGCCTCTGCATCTGCAAGATTTGTAAAGTCTCGAAAAGAATTTCCATCAAACAGGCGTAGTCTTGCAGGGAAGAGCAGAGCAAATTTTTTATTCGCCTTTACCAAACGAGAGCAAAGGGGGGTAAATTCTCGACGGGCCCGGGAAACCTCCACGGAGTAGTCCTGGAAAATGGCCAAACGAGCTCCCTCCCATTGTAAATTTCTATGCTTCCTGGATGCCGACCATATTGCCTCCTTATGGAGAAAGTTCAGACGTTTAAATATGACCACACGTGGTCTGCTATTAGGTGCAGAACGTGGGGGACCCAGTCTGTGGGCTCTCTCAATAACTAAGCCGGTGCATTCATCTTGGATATGCAGTAAATCAAGGAGGGACGTTTGCAAAATCAGAGTCAAATCAGGACCTTTCAGTGACTCAGGGAGCCCCAGTACCCGAAGATTCGATCTCCTCGATCTATTTTCAAGATCATCAACCTTGTTCAGCAGTTGAAAGTTTGATTTCTGGAGCTCATCATATCTGTGCTTAAGATCCCCAACATCCTGAAAAGTCTCCCCCAGCCTTTGTTCATTTGTAAGAACAGTCTTGGTGAGCTGCTTGATTTGGGATTTTAGATCTTTTACTGCCTGCTGCATTTTAACAGCATGTGCATCCATGATAGGCTCCATGGCATCCCTAACAGCTCTTACTACATCAGCATAAGTCACTGGAGAGACAGGGGTACAGTCAGGCTCACCTGAGGGAGAAGTGTGTTTTGCAGAAGCCTGTTTGGTGCTGCCAGCAGCCTGCAGACTCGTTTGTGAGTTAGATGTGGCGGCCATCTTGGATTCTCCCGGCCGTTTTTCAGACCTCGATCTTTGGACTTTAGGGGGCATAGGGGAGGACAGAAATCTCTCCATCCAGTTCTCTACACCTTCCCACTGGTATTGTGCGACCGGCACGGAGAAAAGCCGCGAATTGGAGGCGCTGTGTGCTCCGGTTGCCGAGGGTGCAGGAGAGCTGCAGCAATCAGCTTCTCCTCACATGGGCGCCGGAACCGGAAGACACCCTCACTATTTACTCCTTATTTACAACTGTATAATGCAGAAGGAGTCATCAGGACCACGTCTAAAATTCCCCACCAGCAGTACAAAATTGCCACTTCATATATGCAAAACTCCATATTGCATAAACATTGTCTCCCACAGTAATTTCACACTGCCCCCCCAATAGAAATTCCACTCACTGCACCCCCCAGTAATTCCACACACTGACCCCCCACCCCCCCAAAGTAATTCCATGCAATGTCTGCCCCCACCCCACAGTAATTCCACACATACATAATGGAAAAAATATATATAATATTATAAATAACCTATACCTGATAAATCTGGGAGAAGTGAGGAGCATTGAGTGGATGGACCAGGCAGCGGCAGCAACAGCAGCAGCACGGAGCAGCAGTGGGTGGGCCGTGCGTGACCTATGACTCGCCATAGGTCATGGGTGGGTAGCGGAAGTGCACAGCACTGCCGAACCGGCTACTGACTGCAGTGGCAGCTGTGCTGGCATATCTGGCGGGCAGCGCAGGTCTCTCTGGCGGGCGGCGCAGGTCTCTCTCTGGCGGGGGGCGCAGGTCTCTCTCTGGCGGGCGGCGCAGGTCTCTCTCTCTGGCGGGCGGCAGCGGCATCTCTGGCAGACGGCGGCACACCTGGCAACCGCTCGCGGCACACTAGTGTGCCGCGGCACAGCGGTTAAAAAACACTGTTCTAGAGGGTCGCAGGTTCGGCTTTCAAGATTGGTTTCTTGTGACCACGGACGCGAGCCTCCGAGGATGGGGAGCAGTCACACAAGGAAAATTTTTTCAGGGAATATGGTGACAATTCTAAATTCCTTTGTCGTATAAACAACCCTTTATGAAGTCTAAGAACACTGTACGCTGTTTGCTTAAGAAGTACCGTAATGGTACGCTAGTTGCGTAACGATCGCTCAGCCGTAGGCGAGACGCTCAAGCGTCACGTTCGCTCACGGCCCAGTGATCACAGGACACGTTATTGGCTATGACTAGAGTAATGATTCGCTATGGCGTAGCATACGCTCGAGACCACGAGGAGGTCACCAGCGGCGCAGACGCTCACAACGCTATACCTTAATGTTTAAACCTTATACCAATGAAATACACGGAATACCTTAATGTGAGTACAGGGTGTAAGTGCAACCTTGTGTAACCTGACTAACTACAAAGCTGCTTGAGCGTCACCGACGCTCAAGTGAACACTTAACACTATAGAAAATACACAGATACTGGTTTAGGTTCCAAAGCCTATTAACTGTATTATATCTAATATATTTGTAAAAGGGGATAACAGTACAAATGATACACTACAATATAACAGAGACTTCCTAACCACAGAACTAAACAATAAATACAAAAGGACAATACTACACTGACCTAAATGTAATACAATACAATACTATCTAATACAATACAATACTAGCCTAGTCTAGGGGAGATATGAGAGAACAGAACAGGGAGAGAGAGAGAGAGAGAGAGATATGAGAGAAATTGGCTCACAGAAAGACAATGATTACGGAGAGAAACTTACGCACAAGGGGAAACGATCGCATGCGCCTGGACATCCAGCACCCGATTTTCAGCAATGAGAACCGTTGAAGAGTGAGAGCTGGATGTGGTCGGCCTGCCTATTTATGCCCCACACACAATGCAATCTCATGGTCCTACAATCCCATTGTCCATTGGCCGAAGGAATTCGGCCCTGCATCATAACAAAAGGTCATAGGGTGATTCATACAGGTGGGCTGTGACGATTTCCAACAGCTCAGGTGGGTGGGAAACTGGGTTTCCCGCCGCATACCTGAGTATGTGTAAATAATAGAAATGGACATAAACTTCTTATGTCCATAACTATTCGCACGAGCGATTAATACGCTCCAAACCAACACCGGAATATTGCTAATTAAATACTCTTCCGATGGGTACCAAACACTGCTGTATGATTCCTGTTAGACCCTTCGTACGATGCAAAGAGGGATTCCTCAGCTCAGGGACATTCTATATTAACCAAACTTTCAGAATCTATCAAAGGGATCATGATCTACAAACTACATTAATTGTGAAAATATGTAACGAATGAGTCGCACGCTACGACTACATAAACTCTACCGTAAATACGCATACCGCGCCTGCGAGTGCACGCTATTGCGGGTATGCGCCTTCACGGGAGAGCGTACGCATGCGCAGCGCGGACCAGTGTGCGGTGCAAATATGGCAACGTGCATAGAGACATTTTTCTGACTTTGACAGTCCACCCTTTGGCAGTCAATAATAACTGCCACCTTCTAAAACATTTCAAAAAGGAGAAAAATGTAAGTCAGGGGTTAATTGATTTCCATGGTGGGGTAAGGAAGAAGAGTGGAGTAGGTGTGAAGAGGGTATGACCTAGTGAGAAAGCAGAAGCATGTGTGTATGAGTCCATGTTTGGAGGGTCATGTATCATCGTGCCGTACGTGTGGTAAATCAAGCTTCGAGGTATTGCGAAGTATACATTTGAATTCCTTCTTATCCTGTGGTACAGGTCTGTGGATGGGCTGTCAAACTCTACCGAGCTCATTTCGGCTTTCAGTTGTAACAAAATGGGGATGCACATTTTAGTTGATGATACATGAATGGGGGAGGTATGTGGTTGCTGATATCTGTGCCTGTATTCCCTATCGTCTATGTGTGTCGTTACCTGAGGGTTGTAGAGATGAAGATAAAGAACACTTACGAAAAATGCAATGATATTCTATGTCAGGGAAATGTACATCTGTTGTTGAAGTTGTGTTCGGTATCTGTTGAGAGTCGTCTTCTTTGCGCTGTTTTGCTCCTTAGGCATGAGCAACAAGCTTTGTCAGTGCCATCAGATTTACAAAAATGTTGGGCTAGCGTGAGTTTAAAAATACTAGGGAAACTGGGGATCCATGGCAAAGTTCATCAAGTGTCCATATTTAAAGTTGTCAAATCTTCTTCTTTGGTGCTTGTCTGTTGTCTGTATAGCGTCTCGTCAACTTCCTCGTCCAAGGGGGTCTTTGTATCTTGGAGAAAAGCAGAAAAACAGGTGAAAGAAACGGACCGTATAATCGCATTTTCATCACATTCTGGTTTCTATCATTGGGTCATAAATCAAATCCAGGTTAATTACGGTTTCCTCACTCCTCAAGCTCATCACTCTTGTACTTTGTTTGCACCTCATTAAAGCCTGCCCGCATCTAAATATCAATCCAATCGATATAACAACACCCAAGATACATAGGAGAAACTTTCCAACATCCATTATGACTCCTTGAGCCCAGTCTCCTAAACCGGAGAACCAATTTCGCGGGTTCAACCATGACACCCAACCAGTCAGCTCATTACCTACAGCAGCAAGGGTGAGATTGTGTTTTCGACGAAATTCCCACTTCAATTGGAGAATATCGTCCATCTTTTGGTCTATGACCTCTACCGGATCCTCGGTGCTATTTGTGATATACGTGCAACACTTTATGCCGTACTGTGTTGCCAATGTAACACAATATCCGCCTGTTACTGCTGTAAGATAATTAAGAACCATCCTATGCTGAACTAGTTCTGTTTTGTAAGCTTGAAGTTCTCTTCCAGTGTATCTAAACGTGTCATCATACATTTCAGTGATATTATCTAACAAATTGGCGAGTGCGGAAATGTATCTATAATTCATCACACCTCGAGCGGTACGAGTGAAATCTAACGCTACCAGAACCTGAATCCCGGTGGATTCATGGATAAGATCAGAGGCCGGATGCTCTAACCTTTCTGACAGTTGTCTTTTAACTCGGTGCTCGTAATGAGTGTGAGTATAAGGAGCTTGGGCACCACGGTGTATGTCCTTCATTTTGTCATGTGTAACAGTCATCACTTCAGGCAATACTTTTCCAATATAACACAATCCTTCAGAGTTTGGGGCAAGCCACTTGTACGCCTTTCTCCCGCATATGAAATATGCATCATCGGGGAGAACATAAGGGACGGAGAAGGACATGACCATGTTACAAACCTTCCAGGTGAAATCTCCTGACCCTAATTCTTCCATCTGCTTAAGGCACGTATCAGTTTGTACGATATGTGCACAGTATCCTGGTGATACCTCTCCAACTCTAGTAATCCTATTTCCTAAGGTATATCGATACCGAAAAGATTTTCCTCTACTGGCTATATGGCGTACGAGCTCTGTATCTGTAGGCATTCTATCTGCTCTGTGTGAAAAGGTCATGGTAAGGTTGCTCCATGACACTTCCCAATTTCCCGGTTTTCTGGGATTGGAGATGTTAAAACATAATAGGGACCTATCCACATGGTATTGGTGGAGCTTCAAACTAGGAGGGCTGGAGATGTTAAACCTCCGGTCCACCGGTCTCCCACCCTTTAGCTCAAGTACCTCCCCTACCGTTAAAGGAAATGGTCCTAGCCCTGATTTACTATGACCCTGAGGTACTTGAGAGCATACCCAACAATCTGTTTGGTTTAACACGTTACCCACTAAAGAGTGATAGTCACTCAATGGATGCTGGTCCATATTAAGACTGGATTGGCATTTCTTTATGCATCCAGCTTCAACCATTGTCACAGAGCCTACAGATACAGTTTTTCTTTTTGAACTAACAATCCTTCAAAGAAAACGTTTACAGATAACATGGTTGTTAGATCGTGCCCGGTACTCGCCTTTGCTTGGTGATTGGGTTGCTATTGGAAATTTACACCTCCGTCTCAGTCATCAGGACCTTTCTGGATCCTTTCTCGACCTCACTGGTACTCTCACCGAAACAGACTGCTCTGGTCAACATCATGGTTAACGGGAAAATCCATATCACAGTCTCTTGGGGCAAGTCCATCTTACAGGAGGAGAAAAGAAGAAATTTGTAATGGGGGTATAAGAAAACAGTTTGAGGGGGAGAGAACTTGTTACGATAATAAGTTCTCTCGTCTTGTTGTTCTTCTTGTTCTGCTGTTCTCTCAAAGGTGCTGTCTCTGAACATTCTGGTGATGCAATGTTCCTTCCCAACCGACGATCTTTCTGACCCTCCGTTAGGGGGTTCGATTATTGCCTTTACCAATTTGGTCGCGTCCACCTGGATGGCTTTTGTGATGGTTGCTGGAAGAGGTGCTGACATCGTTCTGGGTTCACTTTCTTGTTTGTATTCCTTAGGGAAGTTTGACATGGGGTGCAACTTGCACAGGTTAATAGTTGTACATTCAACAGTATTACAATAATCATTGTTACAGTTATTACACTTATTCTTATAATCTATACTACAGTTGCTGAGAGCGTTTTTATTGTTCAACCTTGTGCTTTTCTCTCCGCAATCAACTCCTCCCCCGATGCCATTATCTCTCCTCTCAGAAAAGTCAATTGAATCTCTTTGTAATTCACCTTCCTGTTGCCCTAACTGCAAATAATCATAATGTTTACTTCGTCCCTTTGTTGGTTCAATGGGACATATCCTCCTCCTTAAATTTTGTAACACTTCTGGACTGGAGCTACCTATTCTTGGGAATTTGTCCCTGTCTTGTACAGTCATTCTCTCCCATTCATCACATAAAATTTCAGCGTGATTTCCATATTTCTCACACATCACATATCGTGCCGACCCGACTGGCCGGTTCCCTGAATCAACCCGAACCGAGGTTGATCGCCCCCTACCTGAACAAATGGCCCCCATAATCTGCAGGTGTTGCTTATTCCTCCTTGGATCTTTATCTCAAGGTTTTCAGCGAACCCTTACAAACAAACCAAGATGTCCTGGGCAGGCCGGCGGTGGTGGTTTATCAAGTACCCCACTTACTTCTCGCCCACGTTGGCCAGTACTGCAATCACTGTAACCAGAGCTGCGGTACCCAACCCAGGGCCCCTGTGAACCTTTTGTTTACTGGAACATATGAGGGTTACCCGAAGGACACTTACTCTTTCCAGTAAAGTTGGGGTTGTTAGATAGTTCCTGAGTGACCAGCGAACTTCCCTTCCAAAAATAAAAAATTACACAAATCACGTCAGAATGTACAAATAGCGTTTGTGACCACTTTACTCTAATGGTATTAGGTCAGATTACTAACTACTGCACACAATTACGTGCGGTCCAATCGTTCAGTACATAAGCACTACTTGTCATGTACTGAAAGATCAATGGAATCGATGTTTCCGGCCGCGATTCCTTCAGCAAGAGCTTATGGCCTATATGGGTTCTGCACCAACACCCCAGGCGTTGTGCCACTGGACTTTTATAGCGGACCTTTTACCTTACGACCTCCTGGTCTTGTTACCTTATGACCTCCTGCCTCCTGGTCTTGTTACCTTATGACCTCCTGGTCTTGTTACCTTATGGTCCGCTATACTCTAATGCTCAAATATTATTTAACCAGGGATGCCTCCCTAGCCACCGTATATGTCACTTACACGTATGTCCCTTGACGAGTACCCGGCTTTCCTTTTGGTTCCACCTTAAAGTTGTATAAACTTATGTATACAAAACCACACTCACTCAACACATGTACACTTTGTTTCTATATCTATTTCTGCGCAGAAATTGTCTTCAGTCCAACAGTGTTACCAATTAGGAGCAGGATCTGTTAAACTAAATTTCAGATTTTTTTCCAAAAATAGATTTGCGTTATTTACCGCGTCGCGTTATCTACCGCTGTGCGTTACTTATCGCCTTTGCGCTAATTATCGCTTTGCGCTAATTCAACTTTTCGTGACTTGAGCTACGTGAGCGTAACCGGACGCTACGTTGCGTAATGTACGCTGCGTGCGTCTGCCTTTTGGATTGCGTACGCTAGTCTTTGTTAGCGACACGTGTACGCAATGCAAAGATCCACCGTAACACAATATATACTTTTATCAATGTAAATGATCCCTGATCATCTACCGCAATCCACACTGACTGCCTTGTCTCCTAGACAAATCGTGTGTTGTTCTATACTTTAACTATTACCTTTACTATGAAATAACAGCAAATCTCTTTTTAGCACTTTCTATCAACTATAAAAATTGGCAAACAGGAATAGTGATATACGAAATTGAAAAAGAAATGCAGATATATATGTATGCGTGCGTGTATACGCAAGACAGAAGAGAAATAAAACAGTTTTAAAAGACACAAGCGTTTTGTTCTTACTTCCGGTTCCCGGATTCCTTCAGCACTCTTTATCTAAGCGAAGCAGACGCTTATCCCGTCAGCACTGGGAGACAACCTCCCACCCTTTGCTGGGGGATAATGTCTGCTGATCTACCTAGTGCAGATATGAGAAGGATAGGACGAGCCCCCAATTGACAATTCTAAATTCCTTTGTCGTATAAACAACCCTTTATGAAGTCTAAGAACACTGTACGCTGTTTGCTTAAGAAGTACCGTAATGGTACGCTAGTTGCGTAACGATCGCTCAGCCGTAGGCGAGACGCTCAAGCGTCACGTTCGCTCACGGCCCAGTGATCACAGGACACGTTATTGGCTATGACTAGAGTAATGATTCGCTATGGCGTAGCATACGCTCGAGACCACGAGGAGGTCACCAGCGGCGCAGACGCTCACAACGCTATACCTTAATGTTTAAACCTTATACCAATGAAATACACGGAATACCTTAATGTGAGTACAGGGTGTAAGTGCAACCTTGTGTAACCTGACTAACTACAAAGCTGCTTGAGCGTCACCGACGCTCAAGTGAACACTTAACACTATAGAAAATACACAGATACTGGTTTAGGTTCCAAAGCCTATTAACTGTATTATATCTAATATATTTGTAAAAGGGGATAACAGTACAAATGATACACTACAATATAACAGAGACTTCCTAACCACAGAACTAAACAATAAATACAAAAGGACAATACTACACTGACCTAAATGTAATACAATACAATACTATCTAATACAATACAATACTAGCCTAGTCTAGGGGAGATATGAGAGAACAGAACAGGGAGAGAGAGAGAGAGAGAGAGAGAGAGATATGAGAGAAATTGGCTCACAGAAAGACAATGATTACGGAGAGAAACTTACGCACAAGGGGAAACGATCGCATGCGCCTGGACATCCAGCACCCGATTTTCAGCAATGAGAACCGTTGAAGAGTGAGAGCTGGATGTGGTCGGCCTGCCTATTTATGCCCCACACACAATGCAATCTCATGGTCCTACAATCCCATTGTCCATTGGCCGAAGGAATTCGGCCCTGCATCATAACAAAAGGTCATAGGGTGATTCATACAGGTGGGCTGTGACGATTTCCAACAGCTCAGGTGGGTGGGAAACTGGGTTTCCCGCCGCATACCTGAGTATGTGTAAATAATAGAAATGGACATAAACTTCTTATGTCCATAACTATTCGCACGAGCGATTAATACGCTCCAAACCAACACCGGAATATTGCTAATTAAATACTCTTCCGATGGGTACCAAACACTGCTGTATGATTCCTGTTAGACCCTTCGTACGATGCAAAGAGGGATTCCTCAGCTCAGGGACATTCTATATTAACCAAACTTTCAGAATCTATCAAAGGGATCATGATCTACAAACTACATTAATTGTGAAAATATGTAACGAATGAGTCGCACGCTACGACTACATAAACTCTACCGTAAATACGCATACCGCGCCTGCGAGTGCACGCTATTGCGGGTATGCGCCTTCACGGGAGAGCGTACGCATGCGCAGCGCGGACCAGTGTGCGGTGCAAATATGGCAACGTGCATAGAGACATTTTTCTGACTTTGACAGTGGTCAAGCCAGGAGGCTTGTCTACACATCAATGTGCTGGAATTAAGGGCCATATTCAACGGCCTGCAACAGTCGGAGAATCTTCTTCGCAACCTACCCGTTCTGATCCAGTCAGACAACGTCACAGCCGTGGCGCATGTAACCCGCCAGGGTGGGACAAGGAGCAGAGCAGCAATGACAGAAGCCACCAGGATTCTTCGCTGGGCGGAAAAGCGGTCTTCATTCCGGGAGTAGACAACTGGGAGGCAGACTTCCTCAGCAGGCACGATCTCCATCCAGGAGAGTGGGGACTTCATCAAGAGGTCTTTGCAGAGGTAACAAGTCGTTGGGAACTTCCTCAAGTAGACATGATGGCATCACGCTTCAACAGAAAGCTTCGGACGTATTGTTCCAGGTCGAGGGACCCTCAGGCAGTGGCGGTGGTCTATGTGTTCCCTCCGCTTCCACTTATCTCAAAAATATTGAGAATCATAAGACGAACAAGAGTGCAGACAATACTCATTGTTCCAGATTGGCCTCGAAGGGCCTGGTACTCAGATCTTCAGGAAATGATCACAGAAGATCCGTGTCCTCTTCCTCCCAGGGAGGACCTGTTGCACCAGGGGCCCTGTGTGTTTCAAGACTTACCGCGGTTACGTTTGACGGCATGGCGGTTGAACACCAAATCCTAGCTAGGAAAGGTATTCCGGGGGAAGTCATCCCTACTCTAATCAAAGCTAGGAAGGAGGTAACGGCGAAGCACTATCACCGTATCTGGAGGAAATATGTATCTTGGCGGGAAGCCAAGAATGCTCCTACGGAAGATTTTCAGCTGGGTCGTTTTCTCCATTTTCTACAGTCAGGAGTGGATATGGGCCTAAAGTTAGGCTCCATTAAGGTGCAGATTTCGGCCTTATCTATATTCTTTCGGAAGGAATTGGCTTCTCTCCCAGAAGTCCAGACTTTTGTAAAGGGAGTGCTGCACATACAACCTCCTTTTGTGCCCCCAGTGGCACCGTGGGACCTTAACGTGGTGTTACAGTTCCTTAAATCTCACTGGTTTGAACCTCTTCAAACAGTTGAATTAAAATTTCTCACTTGGAAAGTGGTCATGTTGTTGGCCTTGGCATCTGCGAGGCGGGTGTCCGAATTGGCGGCTTTGTCTCACAAGAGCCCCTATCTGATTTTCCATGTGGATTGAGCAGAGTTGAGGACTCGTCCTCAATTTCTGCCTAAAGTGGTTTCGTCGTTTCATATGAACCAACCTATTGTGGTGCCTGTGGCTACGGGTGACGTGGAGGATTCCAAGTCCCTTGATGTAGTCAGGGCCTTAAAAATTTATGTAGCCAGGACAGCTCGGGTTAGGAAAACAGAAGCACTGTTTGTCCTGTATACAGCCAACAATGTTGGCGCTCCGGCTTCTAAGCAGACTATTGCTCGCTGGATCTGTAACACGATTCAGCAGGCTCATTCTACGGCTGGATTGCCGTTACCAAATTCGGTAAAGGCCCATTCCACTAGGAAGGTGGGCTCTTCTTGGGTGGCTGCCCGAGGCGTCTCGGCATTACAGCTTTGCAGAGCAGCTACTTGGTCGGGTTCAAACACTTTTGCAAAATTCTACAAGTTTGATACCCTGGCTGATGAGGACCTCATGTTTGCTCAATCGGTGCTGCAGAGTCATCCACACTCTCCCGCCCGGTCTGGAGCTTTGGTATAAACCCCATGGTCCTTACGGAGTCCCCAGCATCCTCTAGGACGTAACAGAAAATAAGATTTTAAACCTACCGGTAAATCTTTTTCTCCTAGTCCGTAGGATGCTGGGCGCCCGTCCCAGTGCGGACAAAATCTGCAAGGCTTGTATATAGTTATTGCTTACATAAGGGTTATGTTACAGTTGAGATCAGTCTCTGGCTGATGCTGTTTTGTTCATACTGTTAACTGGCTTAGTATATACCATGTTGTACGGTGTGTATGGTGTGGGCTGGTATGTATCTCGCCCTTAGGTTAACAAAAATCCTTTCCTCGTACTGTCCGTCTCCTCTGGGCACAGTTCTATAACTGAGGTCTGGAGGAGGGGCATAGAGGGAGGAGCCAGTTCACACCCATCTAAAGTCTTAGAGTGCCCATGTCTCCTGCGGAGCCCGTCTATACCCCATGGTCCTTACGGAGTCCCCAGCGTCCTCTACGGACTAGGAGAAAAATATAATTTTTTTGCACATGCACCTTCCCTATTTCAAATATGGGGGGCGCCAGTCCCTTACTTTGCCAGGGGCGCCCAAACCCCTAGCTACACCCCTGCTTATTCTATGCGATGATTGCTGCAACGAAGGTCCCAGAAATGACGTCAGATACCCACCCTGCAAACGCCTGGACACACCTGCGTTTTTCCAAACACTCCCCGAAAACGGTCAGTTGACACCCATAAACGCCTTCTTCCTGTCAATCTCCTTGCGATCGGCTGTGCGAATGGAATCATCGCTAGAAGCAGTGCAAAACACTGATGCTCTTTGTACCCGTATGCCACGCGTGTGCATTGCGGCCCATACGCATGCATAGTTTTTCTGTTTTTTTTAATGATCGCTATGCAGTGAACACCGGCAGCTAGCGATTATCTCGGAATGAGGGCCATAGCTCTATCCAATTTGTTGCACATGAGGCCTTCTGATCACCCCCCTAATCAGGGCCGTCTTTTTGTATGAACTCAATGGGCTCTTGCCCAAGGGCCCCAGGAGTATAAGGGCCCTAGGCTGATAGCTGCGGGTCCCGTCTTTCCAGGGGTACCAGATTTTTGAAAATCGGCCATGGGGAACCGGAGATATCCGATTTGAAAGCAGTGGGCCCCATCCAAGCCTGTTAATTGCTCTTTCCAGCCAGATATCTCGGGTTTTGTCTGACTAAGAGTTTTTCTGAGGGTATAATCCTAAAGTTGTGACTCTCCCCTTTTGATGGACACTGGCAACTTGTCTCTACTATGCCCAGAACCAGATATATCAGCCTTCAAGCAGCTGGTCACTGCTCCAGCTCCACACACCTAATATGCAGTTTTAGATTTTTGTTGGTGGATTGCTCTGGCTCCTGAACTCTGATCCCCAAGTCCCCAGAACCTCCTGAAAGGTGTCCCCAGTACGTCCTGAAAGGTGTACCCACTACCTCCTGAAAGGTGGCACTCTTTAGTTTTTTTTATCCCATTCACAGCTAAGAACTATATTTTCAGGAACTTGAATTATCTGCAGTCAAGCAAGCTGCCCTCCCACCGGAAATTGATAAATATTAAGCCTACTCCATTATCCACCCCTCCCCTATGTATTAAACACCCCCTACCTCCCTGGAAGTCATGTACTAGGGCTTCTTCATTCAGCCCAATGCCCCATTCTACAGTTTAGCCCCATCTGTACAGTAAAGGAGTATTTAGCAGAAATTACTGCTCCAGGTCCTACATGCTGAGTGGAAGATAGAACACCCCCTACCGCCCGCGGGACATTAATGCTGCCGCTGATAGCACCCCCCACCCCTGGGGGATGGGTATGGGGCCAGGTGCATTGGTGTGCCCACGGGCCTACACTGCTGTTAAGACGGCCCTGCCCCTAATGGGACTAGTAATCTTTTACTTACCACTACCCGCACTGCCTGGAGACTAGCTAGATCTGGTTTAGGACTCTCGGCCCATAACACGATTTTCCTCTTGCTCCATCTTAATGCTACTGTAGGTACTCCCTTGGTGTGGGGTTCACCACTGTCAATGACTTGGCACAAGGAGAGTCTCCGTTTAATCTCCCATACCTTACAGGAAAACTGTTTGACATTATTGTCACTTCACCACCTACGCGACAAATACCCAAACTTGTCTATACCTTTATTCGTATATTACCAAATTCGAAGTTTAATCTCCAGTGTCCTTTCTAAGTTAACTTACACAGACACCTCGAATGAGTTATGTTATGGTCTGACATGTCATTGACAAGGTGTGCACTACTTCCCTATTATATTTATATATTAAAAGACGCATTAATTTGGAGGGTCTACGGCAGTGTTTTTCAAGCACTGTGCCGTGGCACACTAGTGTGCCCTGAGCAGTCTCCAGGTGTGCCGCCATAGAAGCAGAGCCAGGCTCGTCAGTGTGTTGCCGCTACTGAGGCCCTGGAACGATCAATATTGGTGGATTTAGTGGTTGCAGAGTCCTAATTTTGGGCCCAGGCAGTGTTGGGCTTTTCTGGCTTTCTCAGATGTGGCTCAAGCATTACCTATGGAGAAGCTGCAACATGACATCCTAGGACACGCAACTGCACCATGCATCACCATTATATTTTAATTTAATAAAATGATGTGCCTTGGCAATATTTAAATCTTGCCGCAAGTTGTAAAAGGTTGAAAATCTCTGGTCTACAGACAGAAATGGCAAAATGGGTCATTGACTTACCCAATATTCCCCTTGCGACAATCCTTTCTGCTTTCATGCGTCTTAATAAGACCTTAGTATCTGCTTCTTGCATGGACATGCAATACAAATTATTACACCTGGCGTACTATACCCCGGAGCGACGTTTGTTAATGGGTGCCCCACTGACTCCAAATGCTTTAAGTGTGCAGCACCGAATGCAGATTTGTACCACTGCATGTGGAGCTGCCCTGAAGTTCACAAATTTTGGATGATGATAAGTCAATACACTTATGACATCACTGTTACGCCAACTCCTGAATGGGAATTATGGGACATATACACATCCTCTGCCAGGAATAGATTACCATTGGGACAAAGACTGTTACTGGCCAAACTGGCGGCAGCCGTACGGAAAACAATATTGTCGCAATGGATATTGTCATACTAGCTGACGGTATCTTTATTCTTGCCTAGGGTATCATACTTTAATGGACTGGCTTGAGATGTCCCTTAATAAAGAGAAGCAGGCTGAAAAGTTTTTTAATGTTTGGTTGCCCAATGTTCAATCCTTGCCTCCATCCTTTAAAGATTCGTTACGAGCTGCAGTTTCGTTGACCTCTTGGTACAACCTTGAACTACTTACATCTGGCAGTCCTCCTTTTTAGTTGAGTATCTCCCATACAAATATATACTCTTACCTATGCTCTATTATGTGTGTGTGTGTGTGTGTGTGTGTGTGTGTGTGTGTGTGTGTTTTTATTGGTTTGTGTTACGTGAAGTTAATTTTGACGTCCACAATGCATTCTTCTTTGATTTCTGCTGTATTGATTGGATTTTGTTCAATTTCCCTTTGTAACTTGTATGTTCTGTCATATACATGTGCAGTTCTCTAATAAAATATTATAAAAAAAAAAAATACTGTCCGCATAATACAAGGAAACAATCGTAATGGTTGACAGTAACGTGTTAACTTGTAAGAGGGAGATAAGTCAGCAGGATTCACCAGACAACACACAATAACCAGATGTAATACTGTGATAGCCGGGCAAGGCCAGGTCCATCAGTGATTTTAAAAGCATTGCACACCAGGCCGTCTCATCACATAAGCAAGCAGTTTATGCATAGTTCAGACAGGGTTATCACGACAATAACATTTGATTTCTGGTTCTCCTCTCTCCAGCGTAATATTCATATGGGTTACATCAGGTTAGCATTTCCTTCCATTCGCTTCACTGGTAATAACAGCATAAACAATGATGGGACAGCATTACAGTACTGTACATACCAGCGCAGTCTCTGGGAATCAGTAGTGCGGCATCCGCAAACTGAGATTTATTTGGGGATATCTGCAGTATATATAAACGGGATTTCTCATGGACTCATCACTGGGGGCCTTCTGCCAGACATGGTTTCCTACCACTCACCCAGATAGTCCTCTCCCGAAGACTCGCACCTCCCGTCCTTCTTCTAGGGTACCCCTGAAGGTAAGGGTCCCTGATTGCTCATGCTGTTGCTGCTCTCACACTGCAAATCTGGATATCTTTTGCTCTTCCTAGCAGCACCTACATGCTGTTCCATAATGCCAGGGACTGTGGAGTACCATGCTTGTTCCACAGTCCCCAGACTGCGTTTTTCCTGGACACTAGCCTGTGCCCTCCATCTCTGTCCTCAGCTCACACTGAATTCTAGCCTGTGTTTTTTTCCTTGTCCTCTAAAACCCCCTACACTTCCTGTCCTCACCCCCTACATGTGACAGGGTTTGCAAGTAACTGGTTTAACTGGTTTTGGGGCCATAAACCCCCCCACTCACTGATAAGAATCAAAAGGCTTTTGGAACATTCCAAAATCTGTTAACATTCCAGTATGCCACAAAATAGTGTATGCAGAGGCCCTGTAGCCAATAAAACCAAAGAGCATTGCACATAGTAAACAAAGTAATGTCAAATCAATTGAGGTTCACCATTTAGCAAACCGAAAAGGAATAGGCAAAATATGAAGTCAAACAGAATTAAGGTCAGGGCAGGTGGCAAACAAATGAGTCCACAAATGGTCAGAGGTCAGAAACACAACAGCTGGAGTAGAAACAAGAGCTGAGGCATGAAAACCACAATGGAGGCTAGAATTTTCACTGGTAATGAGAATGAGTTCTCAGTGTCTGTTTACGCCACCATGACCCAATCAGAGACTGATTGCACAAGAGTGTGTGACCAGAATCAGTGTAAGGCCGGGATGTAGTTACATTGCCTGCAGGGACGTGTAAGACCATATAGCTGCAGAGCCTGTTAAAGAGTCCCGGTCACTAACCAAGATGCCCATTTGTCTAACGTCCTAGGCGATACTGGGATGGTATTAGTACCATGGGGTATAGATTGGGTCCATTGAAGCCTGGCACTTTCAGAAATCTTCAGTGTGTGCTGGCTCTTCCCCTCTATGCCCCTCCTGCAAACTCAATTTAGAAAAATGTGCCCAAGGAGCCATGTACATTCTCTGGAGCTCCAGAGAGTTTTCTTCAAAACTTTATTTTAGTTTGTTATTTTCAGGCAGCACTGGCTGGCACCAGTCTGCTTTCGTCGTGGGACTTAGGGGGGGAAGTCCGAACCAACCTATTATAGGGTTAATCGTTTGGATCCCCGCTGACAGGACAAAGCTCATGAGGTGCTGTTTTGCATTACCGACCAGGGTGTGCACGAGGCCGACAGCATGCCGCCACCCCTAACAGAGCTGAAGACACTGGTGTGGTGAGTAGAGAAACTAGGGTCCCGGTTAGCGGGTCCCCGGTTACAGTGGCAGCATAAGGGCACGGCGAGCACTTGGCTGCGGGCTGCGGTGCCTGCTGCGGAAACCCTCCCTGGCGCTGGTGCAGAAAGGGGTTTAACCCCATTTTCTGCATTTTGGAGATAACTGCTAGTATAATTATGCACAGGAACCGCGCAGCATTAAGGGGGTGGGGCTTCCCAGAGACCAGAACCAGTGGCTGAGAGGCGCCATTTCCTGCTGCATCAGACTCCAGGCTGCATGCAGGGAAGCGCTGCTCCTCCGAAGATCCTCGGAAGTCACCTTGTACTGGTACCAGGGTGATTTGTAGAAGGGGGGGAGCATATATATTGTCAGAAAATTAGTTACCTTATCTAAGGCTCTAGTTTATGCCCGGCAAAGCACTGCTTTAGCTGTTGTGGCATTGTGTACTGGTCTCATCCCTCTCTATATCACCCCATACAGGCTGTCTGGGGTTCTGTTATTTCACTGCCACTGTGTTATTTCACTGCTACTGTGTGTGTGTTCTGCTGTATCAGCATGTCTGGCAAAAAGGCTGTGTGTACATCCTGTAACACAAAGTTTTCCCCTTCTCCAGGGGGATCTCTGTTGTGTACTCAGTGCACTCTACCTTCTCAGGGAAGCAGCACACAGGAACCAGAATGGCTGGATTCATTTAAGGGAATGATATCTAACATTAACTCTGAATTGGCTACTGCCAGACAGGAAACACAAATGCTTAAAAAATCTGTGGATGATTTTTTAATTCATACTGCTGACCACAAATCGGCTCCTCAGCCCCCCTGCTGGTCTCATATAAATGCACACTCCCACATGTACTCCAATCTGACTCTGAAAATGACATGCCAGATTTGGAAGAGGGAGAGGTAGACATAGACACCAGGGACATGCGGTGAGCTAAATGGTTTAGGAAGTACTGGCTGGCACCAGAGCCAGATTTACACGCAATACATGAGCTAAAGGGTACATCTGGGCATTATACACAGGTGCAGCAGTATAAACTCCTGGAAATTTGGTGACATTTGATTAGAGATGTGCGGAAAAGACAGTGCCTCACCTGCCATAGACTTTTTACTCCAGAGTTTTGGCTATAAAAATTATTAGAATAATGCAAAGATAATTCAAGCATATTCTTTGTATTTTTTTTTTTTAATAAACTTTTTATTAAAGAGATCACAGTGCAATACAAAGAAATATACATAACAGTGAAATATATTCACGTAGATAAAAGAGTATACAATAAAGTTAGGTCATGACAATCCATTTGTTTATGGAGACCGGAGAGTGTCCTCACAAATGACGGTAAATCAAACCGTTAGAGGACAAGGTATGAGAAATAGATAGATAGAAAGAGAGAAAGAAGAAAAAGAAGAAGAATAGAGTGAGACCATTGCGGGGGAGGGGGACCCCGAGAGGAGGGTCATGATCAAAAAGGGGAAAATTATATACATGAGAAAAAAAATTAATATATAATGTCTATCCCGTGTGGGATATTAGCCAAAATATGGGGAAGGGGCATGTTGAGATGTCAACCAAGGACTCCAAACCTTATCAAAGGATTTGGCAGAATGTTTAATTATGCTCGTCATATATTCCATCTTATAGTTAAACCAAATACGAGAGATAATAGAGTTTAAAGAGGGAGGAGAGGGCTTCTTCCAATCAGTTGCTATTTGACATGTCGTAGCATTTATAATATGTCGCGCCAGTGTGTTTTGATGTCTAGTTAATTCAGTAAACCCCAGTGGGAGAAGGAAATATTTAGGGTCATAGGGGACGGGAACCTCAAGAACACTGGAAATTAGGAATATAATCTCTTTCCAGAGTTTAGTGATGTTAGGGCATTGCCACCAGATATGCATAAAAGTACCCTCTTCAGAACATCCTCTCCAGCATCTGTCGGAGGTATCAGGAAACATAGCTCGCAGCCTGGAGGGTACATAATACTACCTGTAGATCAATTTGTATACGTTTTCCTTAATTTTGACACATATTGAGCTAGAGGCAGCATTGTCCCAAATCTCTGACCAATCTTCGGGGGTCAGGTCAGCGCCTAAGTCCCTCCCCCACGCAATCTCATGAGAGTCTCCTGTGGTAGAAGCCTCCCCGACCAGTAGTGCAGAAAGATTGGATATTAAGCCTTTAGTTGAGGAGCGTTTCCAACAAAGTGTCTCAAAGCTCGTGAGTGGTCTTTGAGTAAGGAGATTTCCCATTTTAGAGTGGAAATGTCTGATCTGTAGGTATTGATAAGAGTCTGCAGGGAGGAACTCAGTCCGTTCCCGAAGCTGGGAAAATTGGGGAAAGCTAACATCTGTAGTAATGTCATTGAGATATAGAATGTTACCCCTCTTCCACCGAGGAAAAGCCGATCTAATCAAACCCGGAGGGAAATCAGGATTATGGAATAGAGGGATTAAAGGGGACGGGTTGGAACTTGGAAGCTAAATTGTATTTCCTATTGACATAGTCCTAAATGAATAAGGTGCGCAAAACTATCGGGTGAGAGAGCACCGATCTGGGGCGACGTGTTTTAGGAAGCCATAGTAGGGAAGAGAGCGAGGAGAGGCCCAGATCATCCGCCTCAATATCAACCCAGACCTTTCTCGCCTCGGGATTGCACCATTGCACACAGTGAGCAAGTTGAGCTGCCAAGTAGTATTTTTTGAAGTCGGGGATACCTAAACCTCCACTGCGGGAAGGACGTTGCAATACACTCAGTTTTACCCTAGGACGTTTACCAGCCCAAACAAACTGAGACGTATGATATTGCAAGAACTTAAACACATAGGGGGAAATATATATAGGGAGGGTTTGAAAAAGGTATAGGAGCCGAGGGAGCACGTTAATTTTCACCTAATTCACGCAGCCAATCCATGAGATAAATTGGTTGGACCAGGAGTGAGGTTCAAACTTGATTTGATCTAATAAACGAGGAAAGTTAGCTTGGAAAAGCTGGTGGTGGTTGCGAGTCAGGAAAACTCCTAAATACTTAATTTTTTGTTTATGCCATGCGAACGGAAATGAGACTTCTAAAGCATGCTTAATAGAGGCAGGAACATAACAATCAAATACTTCCGTCTTACTATTATTAATTTTATAACCGGAGTATGTAGAGTAGGTGTTAATTTCGGAGAAAAGTGGTGCCATAGAATGGGCAGGGTCAGAAAGAGAGATTAAGACATCGTCCGCATATAATGCTATTTTATGTTCTTTGAGACCCGCTGTAACTCCTGTTATCACCGCATTACAACGGATCCTCGCAGCTAGAGGCTCCATCGTTAAAGCAAAGATCAGGGGTGAGAGCGGGCAACCCTGTCTGGTACCATTAGCAATCCCGAAGGTAGAGGAGGAGGATTGGTTGACAGAGACCCTTGCTGAAGGGGAGCGGTACAATGCTGAAATCTCCTCATAGATTCTTCCAGAAAATAACAAATTTTTGTAGAACTTCAAAGACAAAAGACCACGAAATTTGATCAAACGCCCTTTCAGCGTCCAATTCCAGTATAACTGCTGGCAGTTTCTGTTTATTGATAGAGTGCATTAAATCAATGGTTCTTCTTGTACTGTCAGGCGCTTGGCGCCCTGGTATGAAGCCCACCTGATCTGGGTGAATCAGGAGTGGAAGAAGAGGAGCCAATCGAGAAGCCAGAACCTTGGCATATATCTTCAAGTCGACATTTAGCAAGGAAATAGGCCTGTAGCTTTGACTTAATGTGGGGTCTCTGTCAGGTTTCGGGATTACCACGATATCAGCCTGGGTTGTAGCCGGGGCAAATGATGCCCCTTCTAAAACATTATTAAAGAGGGAAGTAAGATGTGGGGCTAGGTCTGCAGCGAATAGTTTGTAGTATTGGGCTGTGAACCCATCAGGGCCCGAGGCTGCTGAGGACCTCATGGACTTAATAGCTGCAATAGTTTCATCCACCGAGATAACTTTGTTCAAATCTAAGAGCTGATCATCCGTAATACAGGGTAGAGGAACCGTCAAAAGGTATGAACGCATTCCCTCAGACCCAATGGGAGGGGGAAGAGGTGGACTCTGAAAGGTTGTAAAGTGATTCATAATAGTCTTTAAATTCGTCCACCATTACCTTAGGATCATAAGTAAGGGACCCTGATAGTGTAGGAGCTTCCGCAGTATAGCAAATATATTTCTCTGACGTCCTAGTGGATGCTGGTAACTCCGTAAGGACCATGGGGAATAGCGGCTCCGCAGGAGACTGGGCACAAAAGTAAAAGCTTTAGGACTACCTGGTGTGCACTGGCTCCTCCCCCTATGACCCTCCTCCAAGCCTCAGTTAGATTTTTGTGCCCGGCCGATAAAGGGTGCACACTAGGGGCTCTCCTGAGCTTCTTAGTGAAAGTTTTAGTTTTAGGTTTTTTATTTTCAGTGAGACCTGCTGGCAACAGGCTCGCTGCATCGAGGGACTAAGGGGAGAAGAAGCGAACTCACCTGAAGTGCAGAGTGGATTGGGCTTCTTAGGCTACTGGACACCATTAGCTCCAGAGGGACCGAACACAGGCCCAGCCTCGGAGCTCGGTCCCAGAGCCGCGCCGCCGGCCCCCTTACAGAGCCAGAAGCAAGAAGAGGTCCGGAAAAATCGGCGGCAGAAGACATCAGTCTTCAACAAGGTAGCGCACAGCACTGCAGCTGTGCGCCATTGTTACTCAGGCACACTTCACACTCTGGTCACTGAGGGTGCAGGGCGCTAGGGGGGGGGCGCCCTGAGCAGCAATGTAAAACACCTTGGCTGGCATAAATACACCACATATAACCCCCAGGGCTATATGGATGTATTTTAACCCCTGCCAGAACTTACAAAAAAGCGGGAGAAAAGGCCGCCGAGAAGGGGGCGGAGCCTATCTCCTCAGCACACAGGCGCCATTTTCCATCACAGCTCCGCTGGAAGGACGTCTCCCTGACTCTCCCCTGCAGTCCTGCACTACAGAAAAGGGTAAAAAAGAGAGGGGGGGCACTAATTTGGCGCAGTTTTGATACTAACAGCAGCTATAAAGGGAAAAGCACATTTTATAGTGGTATTCCTGTTTATATATAGCGCTCTGGTGTGTGCTGGCATACTCTCCCTCTGTCTCCCCAAAGGGCTAGTGGGGTCCTGTCCTCTATCAGAGCATTCCCTGTGTGTGTGCGGTGTGTCGGTACGATTGTGTCGACATGTTTGAGGAGGAAAATGAGATGGAGGCGGAGCAATTGCCTATTATACAGTTGTCACCCCCTGGGGAGTCGACACCTGAGTGGATGAGCTTATGGAAGGAATTGCGTGACAGTGTCAGCTCGTTACGACAGACAGTTGACGACATGAGACAGCCGGCTACTCAGCTTGTGCCTGTCCAAGGGTCTCAAACGCCATCAGGGGCTTTAAAACGCCCTTTACCTCAAATGGCAGACACAGACACGGATACTGACTCCAGTGTTGACGATGATGAGACAAACGTGACTTCCACTAGGGCCACACGTTACATGATTGAAGCAATTAAAAATGTATTGCATATCTCTGATAATACAAGTACCACTAAAAAGGGTATTATGTTTGGTGAGAAAAAACTACCGGTAGTTTTTCCTGTATCCGAGGAATTAAATGAAGTGTGTGATGAGGCGTGGGTTTCCCCCGATAAAAAACTGATAATTCCTAAAAGGTTATTGGCATCGTACCCTTTCCCGCCAGAGGATAGGGCACGTTGGGAAACACCCCCTAGGGTGGATAAAGCGCTCACACGTTTGTCAAAACAGGTAGCACTACCCTCTCCTGATACGGCCGCCCTAAAGGAACCTGCCGATAGAAAGCTGGAGAATATCCTAAAATGTATATACTCTCACACGGGTGTTATACTGCGACCAGCAATCGCCTCAGCCTGGATGTGCAGTGCGGGCCTGGCGTGGTCGGATTCCCTGACTGAAAATATTGATACCCTAGATAGGGACAGTATATTACTGACTATAGAGCATTTGAAGGATGCATTTCTATATATGCGTGATGCACAGAGGGATATTTGCCGACTGGCATCAAGAGTTAGCGCGCTGTCCATTTCTGCTAGAAGAGGTTTATGGACGCGGCAGTGGTCAGGTGATGCGGATTCTAAAAGGCACATGGAAGTATTGCCTTATAAGGGGGAGGAGTTATTTGGGGTAGGTCTATCAGACCTGGTAGCCACGGCAACTGCTGGAAAATCCACATTTTTACCCCAGGTAGCTTCTCAACCTAAGAAGACGCCGTATTATCAGGCGCAGTCCTTTCGGCCCCATAAGGGCAAGCGGGCAAAAGGCGCCTCATTTATGCCCCGTGGCAGAGGGAGAGGAAAAAGGCTGCAACAAACAGCCAGTTCCCAGGAACAAAAGCCCTCTCCCGCCTCCGCAAAGTCCTCAGCATGACGCTGGGGCTTTACAGGCAGACACGGTGGGGGCCCGTCTCAAGAAGTTCAGTGCGCAGTGGGCCCACTCGCAAGTGGACCCCTGGATCCTTCAAGTGGTATCTCAGGGGTACAAATTGGAATTCAAGACGTCTCCCCCTCGCCGTTTTCTAAAGTCTGCTTTACCGACGTCTCCCTCAGACAGGGAGGCAGTATTGGATGCCATTCACGAGCTGTATTCCCAGCAGGTGATAATCAAGGTACCCCTCCTACAACAGGGAAAGGGGTACTATTCCACACTATTTGTGGTACCGAAGCCGGATGGCTCGGTGAGACCAATTTTAAACCTAAAATCCTTGAACACTTACATACAAAGGTTCAAATTCAAGATGGAGTCACTCAGAGCAGTGATTGCAAACCTGGAAGACGGGGACTATATGGTGTCTCTGGACATCAAAGATGCTTACCTACATGTCCCAATTTGCCCTTCTCACCAAGGGTACCTCAGGTTTGTGGTACAGAACTGTCACTATCAGTTTCAGACGCTGCCGTTTGGATTGTCCACGGCACCCCGGGTCTTTACCAAGGTAATGGCCGAAATGATGATACTCCTTCGAAGGAAGGGAGTTTTAGTTATCCCTTACTTGGACGATCTCCTGATAAGGGCAAGATCCAGGGAACAGTTGGAAGTCGGGGTAGCACTATCTCAGATAGTGCTGCGCCAGCACGGTTGGATTCTCAATATTCCAAAATCTCAGCTGATCCCGACTACCCGACTCCTATTCCTAGGGATGATCCTGGACACAGTCCAGAAAAAGGTGTTTCTCCCGGAGGAGAAAGCCAGGGAGTTATCCGAACTAGTCAGAAATCTCCTAAAACCAGGCCAAGTCTCAGTGCATCAATGCACAAGGGTCCTGGGAAAGATGGTGGCTTCTTACGAAGCAATTCCATTCGGCAGATTCCACGCAAGAACCTTCCAGTGGGATCTGCTAGACAAATGGTCCGGGTCGCATCTTCAGATGCATCAGCGGATAATCTTGTCACCAAGGACAAGGGTGTCTCTCCTGTGGTGGTTGCAGAGTGCTCATCTTCTAGAGGGCCGCAGATTCGGCATTCAGGACTGGGTCCTGGTGACCACGGATGCCCGCCTGAGAGGCTGGGGAGCAGTCACACAGGGAAGAAATTTCCAGGGCTTGTGGTCAAGCCTGGAGACATCACTTCACATAAATATCCTGGAGCTAAGGGCCATCTACAATGCCCTAAGCCTAGCAAGACCTCTGCTTCAAGGTCAGCCGGTGCTGATCCAGTCAGACAACATCACGGCAGTCGCCCACGTAAACAGACAGGGCGGCACAAGAAGCAGGAGGGCAATGACAGAAGTTGCAAGGATTCTTCGCTGGGCGGAAAATCATGTGATAGCACGGTCAGCAGTGTTCATTCCGGGAGTGGACAACTGGGAAGCAGACTTCCTCAGCAGACACGACCTCCATCCGGGGGAGTGGGGACTTCACCCAGAAGTCTTCCACATGATTGTGAACCGTTGGGAAAAACCAAAGGTGGACATGATGGCGTCCCGCCTCAACAAAAAACTGGACAGGTATTGCGCCAGGTCAAGGGACCCTCAGGCAATAGCTGTGGACGCTCTGGTAACACCGTGGGTGTACCAGTCAGTGTATGTGTTCCCTCCTCTGCCTCTCATACCCAAGGTACTGAGGATCATAAGAAGGAGAGGAGTAAGGACTATACTCGTGGCTCCGGATTGGCCAAGAAGGACTTGGTACCTGGAACTTTAAGAGATGCTCACAGAGGACCCGTGGCCTCTACCTCTAAGAAAGGACCTGCTTCAGCAGGGACCCTGTCTGTTCCAAGACTTACCGTGGCTGCGGTTGACGGCATGGCGGTTGAACGCCGGATCCTGAAGGAAAAAGGCATTCCGGATGAAGTCATCCCTACCCTGATCAAAGCCAGGAAGGATGTAACCGTGCAACATTATCACCGGATTTGGCGTAAATATGTTGCGTGGTGCGAGGCCAGGAAGGCCCCTACAGAGGAATTTCAACTGGGTCGTTTCCTACATTTCCTGCAAACAGGACTGTCTATGGGCCTAAAATTAGGGTCCATTAAGGTTCAAATTTCGGCCCTGTCGATTTTCTTCCAGAAAGAACTGGCTTCAGTTCCTGAAGTTCAGACGTTTGTCAAGGGGGTACTGCATATACAGCCTCCTTTTGTGCCTCCAGTGGCACCTTGGGATCTCAATGTAGTTTTGGGGTTCCTAAAATCACATTGGTTTGAACCACTCTCCACTGTGGACTTAAAATATCTCACTTGGAAAGTGGTAATGTTGTTAGCCCTGGCTTCAGCCAGGCGTGTCTCAGAATTGGCGGCTTTATCCTATAAAAGCCCTTACCTAATTTTTCATACGGACAGGGCAGAATTGAGGACTCGTCCTCAATTTCTCCCTAAGGTGGTTTCAGCATTTCACTTGAACCAGCCTATTGTGGTGCCTGCGGCTACTAGGGACTTGGAGGACTCCAAGTTGCTGGACGTAGTCAGGGCCCTGAAAATATATGTTTCCAGGACGGCTGGAGTCAGGAAATCTGACTCGCTGTTTATCCTGTATGCACCCAATAAGCTGGGTGCTCCTGCTTCTAAGCAGACTATTGCTCGTTGGATTTGTAGTACAATTCAGCTTGCACATTCTGTGGCAGGCCTGCCACAGCCAAAATCTGTAAAAGCCCATTCCACAAGGAAGGTGGGCTCATCTTGGGCGGCTGCCCGAGGGGTCTCGGCTTTACAACTTTGCCGAGCAGCTTCTTGGTCGGGGGCAAACACGTTTGCTAAATTCTACAAATTTGATACCCTGGCTGAGGAGGACCTGGAGTTCTCTCATTCGGTGCTGCAGAGTCATCCGCACTCTCCCGCCCGTTTGGGAGCTTTGGTATAATCCCCATGGTCCTTACGGAGTTCCCAGCATCCACTAGGACGTCAGAGAAAATAAGAATTTACTTACCGATAATTCTATTTCTCATAGTCCGTAGTGGATGCCGGGCGCCCATCCCAAGTGCGGATTGTCTGCAATACTTGTACATAGTTATTGTTACAAAAATCGGGTTATTATTGTTGTGAGCCATCTTTCAGAGGCTCCTCTGTTATCATGCTGTTAACTGGGTTCAGATCACAGGTTGTACGGTGTGATTGGTGTGACTGGTATGAGTCTTACCCGGGATTCAAAATCCTTCCTTATTGTGTACGCTCGTCCGGGCACAGTATCCTAACTGAGGCTTGGAGGAGGGTCATAGGGGGAGGAGCCAGTGCACACCAGGTAGTCCTAAAGCTTTTACTTTTGTGCCCAGTCTCCTGCGGAGCCGCTATTCCCCATGGTCCTTACGGAGTTCCCAGCATCCACTACGGACTATGAGAAATAGAATTATCGGTAACTAAATTCTTATTATTGATTCACGCTTTTTCGCATTTATTAAGATATTTACTGTTAATCACAAAATGGGTTCATGTGTCCTTAAGAAAAATATTGCAGAGTTGGTCAGAATACTATATTTGCTGAATATCTTGTCCTCAAGCATGACTTGTACAAAGACAAATGCAACATTAAATGTATCCAAGGCGGACAAAGCAACACCAGATATATCCAAGGCTAATTGAGAAGAATGTTGAAAGAAATCTTTTGAGTTTATGTCCGAAAGACTGATAAACGAAACAATAACCATTTTCAAGGCTGTTCTAGTTGCCACTTGGAACATTGTATGACAATCGATGTATTTCAAGACATACATGGTGTATTCTGATTGGCTAAAATGTATTGGCAAGCGTGATTTTGTTTAAGCTATAAATAATAAAGCTATGACGGCCCCTAGCAGGTCATTTATGATTTGCTTCGGTTACACATGAACTTGTGTCATCTTATCATTCATTGACCTCCAACCGGTTGCTAAAGGAACAGAATTCTGACTGATTACTGAAGAGAGTTTATAGACCAGACCTGAATAGGTTAACATACCCTAACAACCCCAATTTGTTGGAGTATAATTTATCAATTGAACCTAATGCTTGTTTACGTCTCAGTTTATTTGCCAGAACAGCATCAATCTTGTCGGCTTTGTCATAAAAACGCTGGTGTAATTTTTGTAAAATATATGCTGCGCGGTGGGAGAGGAGAGCATTTAATTGACCCTTAAGATTATCTATGCGTTGGAGCAAAGCGGTACATGGAGATTGTTTATGCTGAGAGATCAAAGTGGCAAGTTGAGATTCAAGCAACGCTATTTCCTGCGCAGTTTTTTTCCGAACAGCAGAGGACTTGGCCATCAATTGGCCCCTAAGAGTGGCCTTATGCGCCTCCCAGATAATTCCAGGAGAAACATTGTGAGAGACGTTGTCTACAAAGTAGTGCTGAATTGCAACCCTTATTTCAGCTTGGGAGGATGGGTGTTGTAGAAGAGAATCATTCAGGCGCCATTTCCGATCTCCCCTAGGGGCATCATAGATGTCTAATAAAATATATGTTCCTGAGTGATCAGTCCACATGAATGGGACAATCCCGGCATCTGCGATCAGGGACGTTAAAGATTGGGATATGTGTATCATGTCGATACGGGAGTAAAGTTGGTGTGGAGCGGAGATATGAGTGTAGTCTTTGGCTAGAGCATGTTTCAGGCGCCAGGAGTCACGGAAATTATACTGTTGGAGGGAGGAGAGAAGGGTACGAGAGGCCTTAATTAGGGGAGCAGCTGTCTTATGAGGAGCGGGGGTAGATCTATCAATAAGAGGGTCAAATACAGCATTAAAGTCTCCCCCTAAAATTATATGTCCCCGAGCGATCCTACCAACATGTCGAAACAATGATTGAAAGAACTGGGATTGTTCTTGATTAGGGGCATAAACTGAAATTAAGGTCAGGGTTTCAGAGCACAGTGTGCCACCAACCATTATGTAGCGCCCTACTGGGTCAGTCACTGTTTTAATGTGCACAAAAGGAATTTTACGATGTATTAGAACAGCGACACCCCTTTTTTTACAGTTAGCGGATGCAAAAAAGGATTGAGGGAATTGTTTACCCTGAAGCTTCGAGTGATGGCCCGTAAAGTGAGTCTCTTGAAGAAACACAATATCGGCCCTCTCCCTTCTACAAGCTCTCAACAATATAGTGTGCTTTTTGCGTGAGTTGAGTCCGTTTACATTGACAGATAACAACTTAAGGGCCATGGGATAACATTAGTCGGGTCACTATGCAGGAATCACAATAAAAAAAAACCCTGAGTGAAAACCAGACCTCTCGGGGACCTCCCCGCCAGAACAGGTGGAGAGAAGAGAAAGGAAGACAAGAAGAACAAAGAAAATAAATTTGAGAAAGACTAAAGAAGCAAAGGTGCCAACAAAGGCAAAAACCCTGTAAAGAAAGGTCCTTTTGTAGGACCGTTACCAAAAATTGTATATCGATAATAAGAAACATCAAAAAAGGGTGCATGGGGGTCGTGGGAGAAATACGCAACATGGCATTGTAAACCTAATCCTTAACAATCCGACATATGTCGGAACATCAAAACTAAGCCCTTCAGTGGGGCTTTTCACCTGCAACAATCCAGAGACTGGGGGGAGGGGGAGGGAAAGGAGAGGGAATGAGGGAAGGTAGAGGGAGTAAGGGAGGGGAGGGGAAGCTAAGGGAAGACAAAAGTAACAGTAGCAACATGTCCCAGCCGGGACACTTTTCCGGGGAACACAAATTAGATTAGCTGAAGGCTACATAAGCCTGAGGCCATATAAGAGCCCAACTTTTGGTGATTGGTTGTTTTATGACTAAGCAGTTGCTAGGCAGATCATGTTTCCGGTGTTTTTTTCCTATAGGATCAGAGGGTTGTCTGTCAAGCTTTAAGGGGTTGGTCTCAGGATAGTATATAGGGCAGGGTCATGTGCCTCAGACTTCCTCTTGCCATTTATTGTATGCCCTCCCGCCCTCCCTGATTAAATTTGATTTGTTTTGTTCTCTTCAGTTGGCTATTGAAAGCCAGATTGTCGGGAAGTCGCTACCAACCAGCGGTCAAACGGGCATAAGTGGTCATTGTGGGGCACCCTCTTTAGAAGGACGGCAGGTGTGTCCTTCTCTTGCGGTTGGACATTTAGACGTTCCCCTGCGGGAACCGAACGTTTGCCAGAGAAAAGAGTGGTGAGGCCAGCACAATGCGGGTTATGCAGGAAGGAGGCGGGGTTTGGGTACTCCCCTCCTTGGTTTGTTGGTTTTCATCTAAGTGACTGGAGCTGGTGTCTGGTAGTGACTTTTCCTTTGCCATCCTCCAATCTAAATTTAACTTTGCAATCTAAATTAATTCCAATTCAATTACAATTATAGTTTAAAGAGTTGGTCAGCGATCAATAAATATCGTCTGACCTTTAACTCCAGCTACCGTGTCCGTGACTTTATTTCAGTGTATGTGTCGTTTTATTTTAGTGATAAGCTAGCTTAAGAAAGGTTTATGTAATCACAATAAAGTTATGGGCGCCTTATAAAGTTAAGAACCTATATTAATATAAAACTTAACGCCCAACATTAATACTGAAAAAAGGATATCATGAATTGGCTCCGAGTGGGGGTGAGGACAAGCCAGTCCACTGTATAAAGAAATCACCGGGAGTATCAAGTAACCATATGTGAAGAGGGGCACAGGTCGGAGGTCCACCCCAGGGTTCAAGAAGGAGCACAATCTGAGTTCTGGGTACGAGTCACTCTTGACCATTCTGGGAGTGATGGTCTGGAGCGCTGAGGTTTCGGAGAACCAGCAGAAGAGGAGGGAACAGCGGTCGCTTCGGGGAGGATATCAAGTTTAGATAGTAGTTCCTGTCCTTGCGATAAAGTTTTTACAGCGTGAACAGAATTCTTGGCAAATACTTGCAGCATAAAAAGGAATCCCCAACGGTATCTAATTTGGTGGTGGCGAAGGAGTTTTGTGACCGGTTGAAGATCCCGGCGTTTCTGGATTGTCGACGGGGCTAGATCTTGAAAGATTTGTAATTGCATCTCCTGAAAAGATATGTCCTGGACGTCCCGAGTCGCAGACAGGATTCTTTCTTTCGATCTGTAGTAATGAAGGCGACTATTATGTCTCTAGGTGGTTGAGAAGCAGAAGGCTTGGAGCGTAGGGCTCTGTGTGCCCTATTGCAGAGACAATCCTCATCTGTAAGGTCCGGCACTAAAAATTGAAAAAGGTCTTGTAAAAAGGCCGGCAATGCGGAACTCTGAATCGTCTCCATCACGTTGCGTATTCTGAGATTATTACGGCGCGAGCGATTCTCTTGGTCCTCTTGCCGTTCCTTTAACAGTTCAACTTCCTCATGGAGCCTCGTGATTCCGTATCAAAATGCTGTTGCGACCGGCATAGATCATCAGTCTTTGTTTCTAAAGAGTCCGTCCTGTCGCCAAGAGACATAATCTCCAATCTGAATTCCGAGATTGCCTTAGAAAGTTCTTGTTTAAAGGCTGTTTGTAACCTTCAAGTAGCCCCGTCATAACTGCCTGAATCTGTGGGTCGATATCCGTGCCCGAAGACGGAGGGGAGGAAGGAGATGCAGGGGACGACATTTGGTTCTGAGCGCCTTTAGGTTTGTTGAAGCCTGTTGAGATTTCTTATTTTTCTGAGCCATAGTTCCAGCGAAGAGAAGGCGAGATCGATGGAAAACAGGTGAATTGCAGGGGTAAAGGAGGGAAATGGGAGTCCCAGCAGGTGACACAGGGTGGAGTATCAGTAGGACAGGTCATCCATGTGAATAATTTCAAGTACGCCTCATAGCCTCTTCAGTGCATTGGATGAGCAACAAAAAGCACAGTTGTAGTCCCCTAGGACTTCCAGATATGTGGACAGATGGGGGGTACCGATCATGGTCCAGCCAGTGACCAGGCATCTCTTCCTGGGAGGGCAGCAGCGTGTCCCAGTGCCGATAGGCAAGGTAGCTTTGTATTCTTCTCCCCCCCCCCCCCCCCCTTTTTTATTATTATTATTTATTTTTATTTATTTTGTGTTATTAATGTGTCGGCCACACAGTGCTGCTAAATCAGGTCATTCAGGGGCAGTGTGGCTTATCAGACTAATGACACATTTACAGATGCTGTAGGAGCTGCAGGTAAGAGGGTGAGACTGATTAGTAGCTGCACAAGCAGTGAGTGTAGCGCCGTCAGCACCCAGCCAGTAGCTGCTCCAGGGCTGGAGTGAACAGCAGGGCTGAGGGAGATCAGCAGCAGCCCAATATGTCAGTGGTGGCAGCGGGTCCACTACCTCCCAATGTCCGTTAGCAGAGCCAGAGAGCCGCGCCCGCCCGCCCGGCAGAGGAGACAGGAAGATCCGGCGGCAGGGGGATCTGTTAACGGCAGGTGACTCCGGAGCACCGAAGCTCCAATCGCGTGGGTGACCGGCGCAGCCCGTTTCTCCAGGTATGGTGCGGGAGGAAGGGAGACAGGCAGCAGGACACGGCGCCGTCCGGGGAGGGCACAGACGAGGTGCTGCGCGACCTTACAGACGGGCACCGCCGTCTGGTCCTACAGGCGGCACCGCTGGAACAAATGCAGGGAGGGGCGTCTCCACCTGAGGCCGCGGATGTGTCCAGGATACAGGCCCCGACCCGCAAACACAGCCCCGGCGTGCAGAGGGGGTCGTCACTGGTTCCCGAGGGTGCGACCAGCGTGCAGCCAGATAAAGTGATCCACAACAGGGCTACTTGAGAGTGATTAAGCCCTTTAAAAAGAGGATAAGGCAGGAGCTTCTGTGTTGGACGTCCGCTCTAGCAGCCAGCTAAGTCACGCCCCATTCTTTGTATTTTTCATATACTTTATACAGTCAAAACTCTGGCAGAAATGTTAGTATTACAGGAAAGGCTCTGCCTCACCTGCCTATCCCCACCGCACGTCACTAGTAGACACAGGTGACAATACTCTGTCTCAGGGTGTGGAAGCATACCTCCCAACATAACCCACTCCTGGAGGGACAAAATGCGCTGCTTCTGGACTTTTCTCTTCATTTATGATTGCCAGTACCTGTTTTGAACTGGTTAATGGATAAGAAAGGTGTTTCAGCACAGTTGATGGCAATCATAAATTAAAAGGGAAGTCCAGAAGCAGAGCATTCTGTCCGTCCTGGAGAGGGTCATTTTGGGATGTATGTGGAAGCTCATTATATTCTATTAGGGAAGTCCTCAAAGTCCCAGATAAAGAGGCAGAACCTGATGAAGAGTTGTTTTTTAATGTAAAACTAAAATCTACTGTTCAACATATTTATCAACGACCTGGAAATAGGCCTGGAAAGCACAGTGTCAATCTTTCCAGATGATACTAAATTGTGTAGGGTAATTAATTCGGAAATAGATGTGGAGTCTCTACAGAATGACTTATCTAAACTTGAAATCTGGGCATCTAAATGGAAAATGGAATTCAATATAGAAAAATGCCAAGTTATGCACTTCGAGACCAAAAACAAACTTGAAACCTACATAATAAATGGGGAAAATCTAGGGGTAACAGTATTGGAAAAAGATTTGGGGGTACTGATTGATAATAGGCTAAACAACCGTACACAATGTCAAAGTGCAGCAAAGAAGGCAAGTAAGGTGTTAGTGTGCATAAAACGGGGAATTGAGACAAGGGATGAGAGTGTAATCCTGCCGCTGTACAAATCATTGGTACATCCGCACCTGGAATATTGTGTTCAGTTTTGGGCACCACATTATAAAAAAGATATCTGTGAACTCGAAAGGATTCAAAGGCGTGCTACTAAATTGATTAAAGGGCTAGAGGGACTGGAGTATGAGGAAAGGCTCACTAGGTTGAAACTGTATACACTAGAAAAGAGGCATCTAAGAGGAAACATTATCAATATCTTCAAATATATAAAGGAAAATTACAAAGAGTTATCAGAGGAATTGTTTATTAAAAGAACTCTGTATAAGACGCGAGGTCACTCGCTGAGGCTTGAGGAGAGAAAATTCCATACACTACGTAGGAAAGGGTTCTTCACTGTTACGGCAATAAGGATCTGGAATTCCCTGCCAGTGAAGGTGGTAATGGCGGACACTATATCTGCATTTAAAAACAGATTGGATAAATTTCGGACTGAAAATGATATCCAAGGTTATAACAATTAAAATATTGACATTTTTAATCTGGTAGGAACATGATTTTCAGTTGTTAACTAAACATAAATAATTTCAATTAGGACATTATAATGAACTCGGCTTAGGACAGATTACAGGTTGAACCCTATGGGCAATTTGCCTCTTTTCATCCTCACTAATTATGTAACTATGGGGTAGATTTATTAAGCTTGGTGAAGTGATAAAGTACAAAAGATCTGGTGTACCTGCACTGCTGTAGTATTTGAGTATTGATTAATTGTAAGTGACCAACATATAAACAATTAGGTTGAATAATTCATCAATAATTAAATGGTGTTGGCGGTGCTCCCCAGAGGAAATAATAAATATCATACAGGGTTTTTGTGCCGGGGAAAGAGGCCGCGGCAACAAAGAAGAAAACCTCTTTTTTGGGGGCACTCGTTTGATAATACAAAAAATATAATTTTTTTATATTGTTTAAAATATATTATTTTAATTTAATCAGTTTAAAAATATATGTATGTGGGATATTAACCCAATCTGCTACACCCCTTAATAGAGTTTGCAGAGACAGAGACAAAGTGGTGCAAATTACTAAAAAAAAAATTTTTAAACAAAGTTAATTGACCACTGGTTACTTGGTAAGTATCTAATAATTCACAAGGTACAAGTATTATTTTTTGAAATGTTTATTTTACCTTTAAATCCAAGACAGCAGTAGATATCTTGTGTCCATGGCTCAATAATTTGTAGCAAAGAAGATAATTGGTGAAAATATTTGCTCTGTACCTAACAGGTGAATGTGCCTAGTAGGTGAATATGAACATCTGTAGCATGATGGGATTCCAAGTGGAAATAGTTTCTCCCACCCTGTCGGGCATAATAATTTACCCAGGGAAACAGATATATATATAGGGCATTTAGTCCGTTTGAAAAAACACACTTATTTCTAAGAGAAGTAGAATCAGTGTCGGTTTTTCCACTGACTTCTGCTGCCTTCCCATGTGCGGATGATTCCACAGTGAATGGGAGGTGAGAGAGTCGAGCGGCCGGCGCTGATGTGAAGAAAGAAGGCGGCGTTTACTACTGTTGTGGGCTGCGGGTCGGGTAATCCCTGGTAACCTTACGTCATTGCAGGGGAACGAGACCCGCTGCTCCTCAATGAGAGCACACCAGAATACCTGTTCGTAGAAAGTGTGTTGGCTTGTGGAGCGTGCAGCAGCGCTGCGGCTGGTCAGCGTGTGTTTCTCCTGGTGCCCGGGAACGGAGCCGTGTTCTCTTGCACGGAAACTCCTTGTGACGTCACTTTGACGTCTGTTGAACGTACGTTTCACCCTAGGGGCAGGGCTTGTGCACAGCACTGTCACCTTTTACATTGATTTAGCGTCCAGACATTACCCTCCGCGATATCACCCACTCTATCCGTTACATTAGCCATCTCGAGGCTTCCAGGTCGGCAGCCCAAGTGCTGTGTTGTGGAGTCAGGGGCTCTGGGGATCTGGGCGCGGCTGTGGCGGGGAGGCACTGCTGTGACATCACACGCAGAGGAGGCTCCGGGGCTCAGAGAGTATGCGGCGCAGGGAGGGCTATGAAAGTCTTCTGCTGCGCCGCATTCATACACATCTATCTACAGTGCAGAGACTTGCTGCAGATGCAGTGGCATACCCTCCAGCGGCACCTTTTTGGCAGGTACAGAACCTTTTTTTTATGGTCGGTACCGATTTTTGACTCTTCAAGCTTCCATTGAAAGTATAGGAAAAGGGGCGTGGCCACGTGGCTGTATCCGTGGCCACGCCCCCTTTTCGGATTTATCAATTTTTATGTGTAAATTGTTGGAGGGTATGATGCTGCAGATGCAGTGGGGCTATTTTGGGGTGTGGACCTGGAGCTGCAGCTCCATCAGTCCCATTGCTAATCCTGCTCTGTGAAAGCACAGCAGGCAAAGGGCAGAGCCTCCCATTGGATGTAACCTGTGTGGGAGGGCGTTTCTCACCCAATCAGCTGTGGACTGGGTGTGATAGACCTGCCACTAACCCAATGAGAGATCCTAGCCACGCCCAGCGTTATACACACAGGCACAGAGTCACAGATCTGGGCTATTATATAGGAGATTTCCTGTCTCCAAGGAATTAAACACACTTTTTAAAGAGGTGTTGGTTAATCCTGACAAGATATTTCAAACCCCTAAGTGGTTGCTGAATTCTTTCCCTTTCCCCCCTGAGGATAGGAAGGTGTGGGAGAATCTTCCGATTGTGAATACCTCAGGGTCCAGGCTGTCATGTGTCACGATCCTGACTGTATTTCTCATGCTCTGTGACTTACCTCAGCGTATTCTACAAACTGGTATCTGCTTCACATACTACTGTAACTGCAGTCTTGATTACTTGCTGATTAGCACATGAGTAGGAATTCCTCTGTGTGAGTAATTGACAAGGGGGGTCATTCCGAGTTGTTCGCTCGTTGCCGATTTTCGCTATATTGCGATTAGTCGCTTACTGCGCATGCGCAAGGTTCGCAGAGCGCATGCGCTTAGTTATTTAACACAAAAGTTAGGTATTTTACTCACGGCATAACGAGGATTTTTCATCGTTCTGGTGATCGGAGTGTGATTGACAGGAAGTGGGTGTTTCTGGGCGGAAACTGGCCGTTTTATGGGAGTGCGGAAAAAAGCTGACGTTTCTGGGAAAAACGCGGGAGTGGCTGGAGAAACGGGGAGTGTCTGGGCGAACTCTGGGTGTGTTTGTGACGTCAAACCAGGAACGAAACTGACTGAACTGATCGCAGTATAGGAGTAAGTCTCGAGCTACTCAGAAACTGCTAAGAAATTTCTATTCGCAATTCTGCTAATCTTTCGTTCGCAATTCTGCTATGCTAAGATTCACTCCCAGAGGGCGGCGGCCTAGCGTGTGCAATGCTGCTAAAAGCAGCTAGCGAGCGAACAACTCGGAATGAGGGCCAAGATCCAGTGTTCAGCAACCAGGCTCTCTGTTCATCAGACCCAGCTGGCAGTAAAGTCTGTACATGCTGTTCTTGCATAGCTCTCAGCATAATGCCTTCTTCCTAGTGTTTGGGCCTACTAGGCCTCAATCCACAACTGAGACCAGGGGCGTCACTAACCTTGAGAACACCCGGTGCGGCGCCGGCAAAAAAAAGGGAGCGTGGCTTCCCAGAAGTGGGCGTGGCTTTGCGGAGGGACGGGGCTTCACGCTCTGACCCCATTTTCCGTCATTTGGGGGGTTCAGGAGGTGCTGTCTGCCTCCCGCAGAGTGCTGTTTTGGCAGTGGCGACTCCTACATAGTGACAGGAGCCGAGTGCTGCACATAATGTAACAGTGCAGCACTCGGCTCCTGTCACCGAGCACGAGCCGGTATTTTGGTGTCACCCCTTGTGATGCCACTGCCTGAGACTTAACCTGAAGTACAGCTGTGACAAGTCCTGATCACCTGACTGCAGCACAGCCAATCATGTGACTGTCTGAGCCTTCGTGCATCACCTGATTGTCTCATCCAATCCCTGCACACTGGCTCCTATAAGAATGCTGGGTAAGTACTGCCAGTGCTATGATTGTCATACCCTGTATGGTTGTTTGCTCTCAGCTGTTTCCAGGTTACCTTGCTCCAGGAGATTCCATTCTGCCCTGAGACCTGAGTTCCATCCAGCTTGCAGCTCTGCCTGGCTCATCGGTGTTCCGCCATCGATCTCAAGCTCCATCGGTGTTCCGCCATCAATACTCAGCTCCATCGGTATTCCGCTATCGATACTTAGCTCCATTGGTGTTCCGCCATCGATCTCAAGCTCCATCAGTGTTCCGTCATCGTTCTTAAGCTCCATCGGTGTTCTGCCATCGATCTCCTGCTCCATTGGTGTTTCGCCATCGATCTCCTGCTGCATCGGTGTTCCGCCATCGATCTCCTGCTCCAACGGTGTTCCGCCATCGATCTCCTGCTCCAGCGGTGTTCCGCCATCGATCTCCTGCTCCATCGGCGTTCCGCCATTGATCTCCTGCTACATCGGTGTTGCGCCATCGATCTCCTGCTCCATCAGTGTTCCACCATCGATCTCCTGCTACATCGGTGCTCCGCCACTGATATCCGGTATCATTGGTATCCCACTTATCTCCAGTGGTCAGTAACCTTGTGCTTATTTATATTGGTACTTCGTAAGTGGTTTGCATCTGAGTTTGCTGTTGTGTGCTTACCAATATTGGGACTACATCAGTGGTTCACAGTGCATCTGATATTACATCTTGCCATCGATGTTACATCTGCTACAGCATTGCCTTTGTTCCTATGCCTATGTTACTGCATTATCTGTGATACCGATTATTAAGTCTACTACCATCTGCCGCTATCTGTACCATCCTGCGTGCTGAATAAAAAGACTTATTTTATTTCTCACTCTCCTCCATTTTGGTCACACCTTCGGGCCTACACTCAAATAATACCATATCCTGGTTTATGTACAAGAACTTTATTCAAGCTCCCAGGTTCACATTCCAGTCAGCCCTATGCCGGAGTTTTCTACTGGTCAGAGTCAGACCTCAGGCGTGGCATCATGTAAGATTGTGCTGCCTGTACCTGGTGCTATCTCCCTAAAAGACCCTGTGACCGTAAAATTGAGACTGCACTCAAATCCATTTACACTGCAGTAGGAGTCGCACAGAGACCCACCATTGCTTGTGGTTGGATCACAAGGGCCATAATCAAATGTTCTGGTAATATAATTGAGGGGTTTGACACTATTCCTCAGGAGGAGATCCTGACTCTACTGCAACATATCCAGGATGCTGCTAACTTCATGAGATACTGTAGGCCTCATTAATGCCTGTTCCATGGCTATGGCGGTCTCAGCTCGCAGAGCTCTATGGCTGCAACAATGGACAGCGGATGCTGATTCCAAAAAGGGCGTGGAGAATCTTCCCTTCACGGGGGATGCCTTGTTTGGGGAGGAACTAAATAAGTGGATTTCTCAAGCAACGGCAGGCAAGTCCACCTATCTGCCGTCTGCAGCTCCTCCGGCTAGGCGTCCTTACCCTGGTCCCTCTCTACAGTCCTTTCGTGTGGCCAGATTTAGAGGCAGGGCCAGGGGTGCCTCAAATGCAGCTAGAGGAAATCGAGATACATCTCGCAGACCAGCGGCAGCTGGATCAATGGACCAGACTTCCGGATCTTCCTCCATGAAGCCCTCCGCGTGACGGTTGGCTCCAGCTGCAGGAGTACTTTCAGGTGGGTGCTTGACTGCAATACTTTACCCAGGTTTGGGCGGAGTCCTGTCGGGACCCTTGGGTGAGAGACCTCATATCCCAGGGCTACCGGTTGGAATTTCAGACACTCCCTCCTCACAGATTCTTCAGGTCAGGCTTACCAGCTTCACCTGTAGCAAGAGCTAGCTTGCAGGACACCATTCAAAAACTACTCCACACAGTCCAGTCCCTCCTCTGCTCAGAAGCAAGGGATTTTATTCAAGCCTATTCGTGGTACCGAAACCGGACAGTTCGGTATGGCCAATCTTGAACCTCAAATCTCTGAACCTCTATCTGTGTGTGTTCAAGTTCAAGATGGAATCTCTAAAAGTGGTGGTTTCTGGCCTGGAAGAAGGGGAATTCCTGGTATCCCTGGATATCAAGGATGCATACCTACACATCCCGATATGGCCCCCTCATCAGGCTTATCTCAGATTGCATTACAGGGCCGCCACTTCCAGTTCTAGGCCTTGCCTTTTGGCCTCTCCATGGAACCGATGGTGTTCATAAAAGTTATGGTGGAAATGATGCTGCAACTCCGCATGATGGGAGTGAACATAGGGGGTAATTCCAAGTTGATCGCAGCAGGATTTTTTTTAGCAATTGGGCAAAACCATGTGCACTGCAGGGGAGGCAGATATAACATGTGCAGATAGAGTTAGATTTGGGTGGGTTATTTTATTTCTGTGCAGGGTAAATACTGGCTGCTTTATTTTTATACTGCAAATTAGATTGCAGATTGAACACACCACACCCAAATCTAACTCTCTCTGCACATGTTATATCTGCCTCCCCTGCAGTGCACATGGTTTTGCCCAACTGCTAAAAAAAATCCTGCTGCGATCAACTTGAAATTACCCCCATAGTCCCTTACTTGGACGATTGCCTCATAAAAGCGGTGTCCAGGGAGCGTCTGTTACAAAGCATCAACCTGACTACGCGTCTTCTTACAGACCATGGGTGGATCCTAAATTTACAAAAATCACACCTGGAACCGTCGCATCCTGGGGATGATACTGGACACTGCGTCTCAAAGTATTTCTCCCTATGAACAAAGCCTTAACAATTCAGGAGCGTGTCAAGCCCCGCAAGATCTTGGTGCACCTTTGCATCCGTCTACTTGGCAAGACGGTGGCCTCCTACGAGGCAATTCAGTACGGCAGGTTCCATGCCCGTCTGTTTCAACTGGATCTGCTGGACAAGTGGTCGGGGTCTCACCTACACATGCAGCAGAGAATATCCCTTTCACCGAAAGCAAGGATTTCCCTGCTACAAATGTCTCACCTAGTGGAGGGTCGATGTTTCGGAATCCAGTCTCGGACTTTGTTGACAACAGATGCGAGCCTCCGCAGTTGGGGTGCTGTGACCCAAGGGGCTCGGTCCAAGGGAGGTGGTCGAGTCAGGAGTCTTTTCTTCCGATAAACGTTCTGGAACTCAGGGTGATTTACAATGTCCTTCTACAAGCCTCCTCTCTCCTCCAACATCAGGCCACAAAGCGGTGACATACATAAACCGACAGGAAGGAACAAAAAGCAGGGCCGCAATGCAAAAGGTGTCAAGGATACTCCTCTCTGCGGAAGCCAACGCAAGGGCCATGTCAGCCATATTTGTTACGGGAGTGGACAACTGGAAGCAGACTTCCTCAGCAGACACGATCTCCACCCAGGGGAATAGGGCCTTCACACTCAGGTGTTTCAACAGCTGGTTCAGCGGTGGGGCTGCCCGCTGATAGACATGATGGCTTCTCGTCTCAACAAGAAGCTGCGATGCTACTGTTCTAGGACGAGGGATCCACAGGCTGCAGCGGTGGATGCTGTGGACTCACCAATTCATCTATTTGTTCCCTCCAATTCCTCTCACTCCCAGAGTTGTAAAATGACTCAAATGAGAAAGTGTTCAAGCAATTCTAATTGCCCCGATTGGCCTCGCCGGGCCTTGTATGCGGACATCCTAACCATGTCTCTCGAAGAGCCCTGGCCTCTACCGTTTCTCAAAGATCTTCTTCAACAAGGGCCGTTAATCTATCCAGACTTACTGCAGCTGCGTTTGACGGCATGGAAGTTTAAAGGGAGATTCTAGCCAGAAAAGGTCTTCCCTTTGTTGTCTCGATTATGGTTGTCTCGACTATGGTCCAAGCCCGAAAGTTGGTCACATCAAAGCATTAACACCATGGCCCTCATTCCGAGTTGTTCGCTCTGTATTTTTCATCGCATCGCAATGAAAATCCGCTTAGTACGCATGCGCAATATTCGCACTGCGACTGCGCCAAGTAATTTAACAATGAAGATAGTATTTTTACTCACGGCTTTTTCGTCGCTCCGGCGATCGTAATGTGATTGACAGGAAATGGGTGTTACTGGGCGGAAACACGGCGTTTTATGGGCGTGTGGTTGAAAACGCTACCGTTTCCGGAAAAAACGCAGGAGTGGCTGGAGAAACGGAGGAGTGTCTGGGCGAACGCTGGGTGTGTTTGTGACGTCAAACCAGGAACGACAAGCACTGAACTGATCGCACAGGCAGAGTAAGGTTGAAGTTACTCAGAAACTGCTCAGTAGTTTGTAATCGCAATATTGCGAATACATCGGTCGCAATTTTAAGAAGCTAAGATACACTCCCAGTAGGCGTAGGCTTAGCGTGTGTAACTCTGCTAAATTCGCCTTGCGACCGATCAACTCGGAATGAGGGCCCATATCTGGAAGAAATATGTTTCTTGGTGTGAGGGTAGAAAATATTCTACGGTGGAATTTCAGCTTGGCCGTTTCCTGCTCTTCCTGTAAGCAGGCGTGGATATAGGCCTACGGTTAGGCTCCATCAAAGTTCAGATTTCGGCTTTGTCCATATTCTTCCAGAGGCAGTTGGCTGTGATACCAGAGGTAAAGAAGTTCTTAAAGGGTGTCCTTCGCATTCAACCACCCTTTGTCCCTCCCACGGCTCCGTGGGATCTCAACGTGGTTCTGACCTTTCTCCAATCGGTCTGGTTTGAACCTTTACACAGGGTGGACCTGAAATATCTTACTTGGAAGACTGTCATGTTGCTGGCATTGGGCTCTGCGAGGCGTGTGTCGGAATTGGGGGCCTTATCCTGTAAGTGCCCTTATTTGATATTCCACGAGGATAGGGCAGAGCTCAGGAATCGCCCACACTTTTTGCAGAAAGTGGTGTCGGTTTTTCACATAAATCGGTTTTTCACATAGTGGTTCCGGTGATGTCTGACACATCGGTTGCTCCAAAGTCCCTGGACATAGTTCGGGCTTTGAGGATTTACGTCAAAAGGACAGCTCGTCACAGAAAGACTAACTCACTCTTTGTCCTTTACGACGCTACCAAGATTGGATGTCCTGCTTCCAAGCAGTCCATTGCTCGTTGCATCAGGATGACTATCCAACAGACTTATTCTTCGGCAGCGTTGCCACTGCTGAGTTCTATTCAGGACCATTCCACTAGGTCAGTGGGTTCTTCCTGGGTGGCTGCCTGTGGTATCTCGACCTTACAGGTGTGCAGAGCAGCTACTTGGTCTGCTTCAAACACGTTTGTGAAGTTCTATAAATTCGATACCTTGGCCGGTGAGGACCTTCAGTTTGGTCAATCAGTTTTGCAGGGGTCTCAGCACTCCACCACCCATTCTGAGAGCTTTGGGTCTTCCCCATGGTACTAATACCATCACAGTATCCCCTAGGACGTTAGAGTAAATAGGAATTTAATACCTGCCGGTAATTCCTTTTCTCGTAGTCCATAGGGGATACTGGGCGCCCGCCTCAGTGCTTCGTATTTACTGCTTACCTTGTTGTAAGTTTTCTTGGTTGGGTCTGCTTTTGCAGTCCTTGTTCCTGTTCTGGTTGGCGTTGCTATCCTTTGTTACTGTTGTGTGTTTGTTCATTGCCTCACCGCTATTCTTGTCTATTTTCCTTCTCTCAAAGTATGTCCATCTCCTCGGGCACAGTTTTCCTAGACTGAGTCTGCAGGAGGGGCATAGAGGGAAGGAGCCAGCACGCACTGAAGATTTCTTAAAGTGCCAGGCTCCAATGGACCCAATCTATACCCCATGGTACTAATACCATCCTAGTATCCCCTACGGACTACGAGAAAAGGAATTACCGGTATTCCTATTTACTTTTTCTAGAAGTTTATTTAGAAAATTCTCACAATAGACACAAAATATACATATTGTGACGATTCTTCCCATAATGTTTTTTTTTTTTTTACAAGATATACTGTATGTAGTTGACTAAACTGTTGGGGCTTTAACTGAATCTCACCCTTCTTGTACCTTACACAAGCTAGGTATTGAGACATCTCATCTACAAATATATGCATACCTCACATAGAGATGCAGTTAAAATGCCACTGGACGGGATCCCAGCGGTCGAAATACCGACACCGGAATCCCGAACGATGGCATAAGACCACCTTCAAAATCCAGACGGAGGTCAAAATACTGATTCCCAGAATCCCCATCTCTCTTTCAGCGGGACGTGCTCGTGTCCTGCCGCAGGGGGTGGGTGATTAGGTTTTGTCATGACAAGAGGGGTTAGATTAGGGGATGGTTAGGTACCGGGGAGCAGGGGTTAGTCACTTAGAAGCGGAGGCTAGGGTTAGGCACCAAGAGGGAAGGGTTAGGTTTAGGCGGCGAGGAAGGAAGGGTTAGGGTTAGGCACCACCGCGGAGGGTTAGGGGATGGTTAAGGCAGGGGAGGGTTAGGGTACTTTCTGGAGGGCTGTCGGGATTCTGATGATCGGGAATCGGGATGCTTTTTGGTATTCTGCTGTCCATCTGGATATCATATCATACTGAATCCCTCGCATACATAGAAACAGACAGTACTCCTTATTAGAAATCAGTTAGTTGCTGGGTATATTGGGAGATAAAGTCACAATGAGATCTGATGAACCTCATAAAGTGATACGCCTCAAGAGCTTGCAGTCTAAACTTGCTCACCTAATTAAAATTTTCCACAAAGTACAAATATTCCCTGTTAAATGAATTATTATTTCGCCAGTACATCACAAATGCAGAGAATTTACCCGCTGGTCCTCACCACAGTGGAAAATTACAACTATTTGCTGGAATACAATAATACAATACAGTACGTGCCAGATCCAGGATGTCTCATGTCATAAACATGACACCTGTTATAACAGCTTCGGATTCTCCTGTCCCTCGCACAGGGTACTCTCCCTTTCATTCTGTACAATAGCGTTTATTTAGAATCATTGCATTTGCCTCTAGGGCAGGAAATAATTGTGAGGATACAGCGGGGAGGAAACTACTGTATTCATTGAAAACACACTAAAGAGTTCTCACGTACAGGGGAAAATTACAGACCTGCTGGAAGACAAGATGTTGGTGTAAACAGGTTATACAGTAGCTAAGACTGTCAACTATTCCAGGGTCTACTGGGGTCTGGGAAAGGAGAGAGGCAAAACTGCACTTTAATACCCCTTTCACATCTGCAATGTCGAATCCCACCCAGGAATTGGAACGGGTCCTTCCTGGGTGGGATCCGGCATTGGACCCTAATAGCAGGCTTGGGTGTCTATAGTTGCAGGGGAGGAGCCGGCAGCGGGGGCAGAGCTGGCGCAGGCAGATGAGCTCATCTCTGCGCATCCTCTCCCTATGTAGTGAACGGGTCCCGGGTCACATCGACCCGGGAATCCATTTATGCTGCCACTGACCCGTTAGTCAACCCAGGAATAACCCTTCTTCAGGCGACCTGGGAATTCTCCATGGGTCCTTTCATATTGCACCGTGACCCACGTCGACCTGGCAATATGCCGGTTCGATATCGGGTTATTTTTGCGATGTGAAAGTGGTATAAGGCTCCAATTCAGAGATGGGCACAGAAGCGCCTGCAGCTGTGTCTGTTGGCGGTCCTCAGTCTGTGACTTTATGCAAATGCTGATACAAAGTCCTAATGTGCGAGGACTGAGAACCCTATTATCGGAATCCGTGCGGCTTTAGATGCCGCTATAGGTCGCACCATTGAAACTTGCACCAGCCCTTCGGCAGATGCAATTTCCCTGTCCAAATATGGCCTACTATGTGAGAGGTCGAGCGTCTGTGTACACAACTACTTACACCAACAAGTGTGCGACTGCCAAAACACGCCTATAACATGGACCATCTCTGTGCGTGTGCTAAGCCACCTCCCTATCACTGGCTAGGAATTCAATTCTCTCTGAAATGACAACTGTGGCTCTGTATAGATGGAACCGGGCTGCACGCGCTGTGTGACTTATGCGCAGTAGCAAAAAAAAAAAATGCACTACTACGTGCAGCCTTGGCAGCGCACACACCCCTGAACCAGGCCCTAAGGCATACTTGCCTTCATTTTGGCTGAGAGAGCAGCCAGGTCACATAGGAGGGGTGTGGAGGAGACGGTTTGGGGGTGTGGTGATGTGATCATGTAATTGTAGCCCCGCCCCCCACTTTACAATGCATACGTTACCGGCATTATAAAGCAGGGGGTGAGGACACAATGACGCAATTTACCAAGAAAGGCGTCATTGCCTCACCCCCTTTTGTGTGACGGGTTACTGCGGTGATCGGGGGGGATGCGACGAGCAGTGGGGTGCAGCAGGGGGTGAGCGCATGCAGGAGACTTGACAACTTCCCCGAAGGGATGGGAGTGCCACCCAATTTTTGGGAGCCTCCCAGCCTTTCCGGGAGAGTAGGTAAGTATGCTCTAATGGTCGATTCAGGGTCTCACACAGAGAGATTGCACGCTTGAAAATCGATGTGGATCTCCGCCAGCAGGGGTTAAAGTGAGGGGGAATGAGGTGGAACCGAGTTCCACCACATATAATGGTAGGGGGAACTAGTTCCACCACCTCCATTTCCCTGCACAGTAATTCCAACAGAAAAACCTGCCCCATCACCTACATCAATAGATGTGTTACTGATGAGCTGCAGCTACCTCCCCCTTCCTCAGGTCCTGGTGGCTCCATGGTCCTCCTCCATCTACAGCCCTCCCCTCCTGGTACTCACACATGCTGTGTCTGTTGGACAGCATTTATCCCCTCCTCAGGGCCTAGTAGCTTCCTTTTCCATCAAGTGTATGTGAGGTCATGCTGTCACCGCTGCTGAAGTGAAGAGGAGCCATGAAGAGGAGCAGGCTCTGTGCATCTTGAAGACAAGATGAGAGGGGGCTGGAGTGACAATAGAAGTGGGGAAGCTGCTGGAGGGATACAGGGCATGAGCTGCTTGAGGTACACAGGTGGGAGGAACAGAGGCAGAGATGTGTATAACTACTACTGTTGTGACCATTATGTGTAAGGGGCACTACTACTGTTGTGCAATTTGAATTGAAAGAACTATTACAGTATGTGACCATGTTGCTTCTTTGTGAGATCATTGTCCCTTTAAAACGTATGGGCACTAATTAATAGTTTGCAGGGGGGTGCCGAAAACACTAGTACTAGCCCTGGCTCCACTTAATGTCTGTGTGGGGGTGGGGGGGCACGTTGCTGGGTAAATGAGTTCCACCACCTCTCCGGGACCACTTTAAGCCCTGTCTGCCAGTATTTACAGTCGTCCACATCTATGCCCTTGTACCTACCCTGTACATCTGTCAGAATTATCAGAACACATATGCACAAGCAGAACGGCATTATATGCTATAACTTCTGAGGGAAGCTGTAGAAAAGACGGAGGTGGGGAAACGCGTTCAGGACCAGTTTTCTGCTGCTACATCCAGAGTCCTGCAATCTATAGTGGAGTTTATTTCATGTAATTGATATAAAGCATTAGGACATACTGTAATTAGACAGAGGGGATGGAGTGTTAAAGTGAAGAAGTAGGACTTGTGTGTAAGCTAAGTCTCCACATTCCACCTGTATCTCTGTGACTGAATATATGTGTGTGGATAATTGTGCCTACAACCCTAATAAATGGATTTGTTTTATATGCCCTATGGATGTCTTATGGCTGAAATACATTAAGTGATAATACTGAGTTTATATTGAGTAGCTAACACTTGAAGAGAAGAGGAGCTAGCAAAGGTGTAAGTAAAAATACAGGTCCACTGATCCTCCGTCAAGTCTCTATGTAACTCGCCTTGCCATGCCGAGACATAAGAGGGAAGACCAGCATCCATAACAGTGACACACAGACGATACAGCTGTGATATTAAATGTCTAGGAGGGCTAGCAGTCAGGCAAAGAGCTTCGAATTTAGTGTGGGTGTATGTCAGAGTATGTTTCCCAAAAGAATGGATGAAATGCCTAACCTGTAAGTAAAACCAAAAGGAATTAGTCAGAAGGTCATATTTCCACTGAAGATCTTCAAAGGAACAAATGCCGGTACTAGTGACTAAATGGTAAATACGAGAAATACCTGCAGTCGACCAGGAGAGTAATCTAAATGGCGGCATACCTGGGGGGAAATCAGGGTTATTAAATAGGGGTGTAGATAAGGAAAGTCTTGATTTAAAATTTGAGAGGTTTTTATATTTTTGCCAGCATTGAAGCGTAGAGCTTAATGTGGGGTGAGTGAAGCGAGGACATCTTGACACCCATGGGAGGACGTCTGGTGGAACAGGAGCTGCGCAACCCACAATACACGGCCATTGTTTCGTACCCTGAGATCTGAACATCTCAACAATCCTAGCGAGGTGAATGGCATGATAATACGCTAGGAAGCAGGGCAGCTGAAGGCTGCCTCGGGCTCTGCTTTTAATTAGAGTGGCTCGAGATATGCGGGGCCCAAGTGATCCCCAAACAAAGCGACCCACCATACTCAGTAAATCCCTAAAGAAGGAAGACGGTACGGTAATCGGTAGAGATTGTAATAAGTAAAAAACCTTAGGAAGAACACTAATTTTGATTACATTCAATCTACCCACCCAGGATAGTTTCAATAGGGACCAATTTTGAAAGTCCGCCTTAATTTTCTTCAGGAATGGAAGAAAATTAAGTTGAAACAGGGAGTCAGTATTAGGAGACAATAGGATACCTAAATATTTTAGCTGGGTAGGATTCCAGAGGAAAGGGAATGAGCCTTTAAGGCTATTCAGCATAGAGGGGGGCGCCGAGATATTCATTGCTACAGATTTTGCATAGTTTATTTTGAAGTCTGAGATACAATTAAATTTATCGAATTCATGCATAAGAGCAGGGAGAGAGGTCACTGGGGCAGTTATAGTGGCAAGAAGATCGTTGGCAAATAAGGCCAACTTATATTCAGAGCCACCAAGCTGTAGACCCCTAACATTATCATTTGAACGAATCGCCCTCGCCACTGCCTCCATACATAAAACAAAAATAAGGGGAGATAAGGGGCAACCCTGACATGTACCATTCTGAATCACAATGGGTCTGATAAAGCCCCATTAACACGTACTCACACCGAGGAATTGCTATAAAGAGCAAGTATCCTGTGCAAGCAATATGGCCCCAGTCCCAGACGGCGAAGAAGACCCTCCATGAACTGCCAGTTAATCCTATCGAAGGCCTTCTCCGCATCCGTGGACAAAAGGATCATAGTCTCGCTGTTACGCACGGCGTGATGAATAAGGTAGATGATTTTTGTGATATTATCCTTAGCTTCCCTTCCCCTCACAAAGCCCACCTGGTCCCCATGGATCAAAGTCGGCAAGAAGTGATGCAACCTATTAGCTAACATTTTAGCATAAAGTTTGATGTCATTATTTAGTAAGGAGATAGGTCGGTAGCTGGAGCAGAGAGCGGGGTCTTTCCCCTCCTTGGGAATTATAGAAATATGCGCCTCCAGTGATTGGGGAGGAAACACAGTCTTAGAAGATATTGCATTACATGCTTTCAAAAACAGTGGCATGAGGGATGACTGGAAAGACTTAGAATAACTCACTGGGAAGCCGTCCGGACCTGGACTCTTCCCAAGAGGAGTGGCAGATAGGGCCAGTTCCAATTCTTTGATAACAAAGGGCCATTCAAGAAACTCTACATCATCTCTAGATAACTGAGGATAATCTACAGAAGAGAGATAATCATTGACTTCCTCCACGGATGAAAGTACATCAGATGGAGATTGGACTTTTCTTAAATTATAGAGATCCATAAAGTAAGTTTGAAAGGCCCCTGCCATCTGTGGAAAGGTGTGGACCATACGCCCTCCTTGGTCTCGGACTGAGTGCACATAAGACTTCTGGCGTTGAGATTTCAGGGCTTTCGCCAACATAGAGCCAGGTTTATCACCCCATAGATAGAATTTATGGCGATATCCCTGTAATTCAAATTTAGTCTTCTCTTGCATACATATATTTAAAACAGGGGTGAGGAACCCGCGGCCCGCGGGCCGTATAAGGCACCCGGGCCGTATAAGGCCCGCGAAGCCGTTTGGTCCGGCCCACCCGCACCTCTCAGTGAGACACGCCGCCGCACAGTCCGGCGGCAGCGTGTCTCAGCTGTCACCACACGGAGGAGAGCGCGGCTATTGTCGGCCGGCGTGTAGGACTTGAAACCAGCCGCCGGTTCGTGAGCCAATCAGAGCTCAAGGACCGGCAGCCAATCAGGAGCCGCGGCTGCCGGTCCGCGAGCTCTGATTGGCTCTCGAACCGGCGGCTGGTTTCAAGTCTTACACGCCGCCGCCCAACATAGCCGCGCTCTCCTCCGTGTACCCGCCGAAAGGAGCGGTAAGCGGGACAGGGGAGGGGGGGAAACGGGGGGGCATCTGTATACCTGGCACTGTGGGGGTCATCTGTATACCTGGCACTGTGGGGGCATCTGTATACCTGGCACTGTGGGGACATCTGTATACCTGGCACTGAGGGGCATTTGTATACCTGGCACTGTGGGGGCATCTGTATACCTGGCACTGTGGGGGCATCTGTATACCTGGCACTGTGAGGGGCATTTGTATACCTGGCACTGTGGGGGCATCTGTATACCTGGCACTGTGGGGACATCTGTATACCTGGCACTGTGAGGGGCATTTGTATACCTGGCACTGTGGGGGCATCTGTATACCTGGCACTGTGGGGGCATTTGTATACCTGGCACTGTGGGGGCATCTGTATACCTGGCACTGTGGGGGCATCTGTATACCTGGCACTGTGGGGACATCTGTATACCTGGCACTGTGAGGGACATTTGTATGCCTGGCACTGTGGGGGCATCTGTATACCTGGCACTGTGGGGATATCTGTATACCTGGCACTGTGAGGGGCATTTGTATGCCTGGCACTGTGGGGGCATCTGTATACCTGGCACTGTGAGGGGCATTTGTATACCTGGCACTGTGGGGGCATTTGTAAACCTGGCACTGTGGGGGCATCTGTATACCTGGCACTGTGAGGGGCATTTGTATACCTGGCACTGTGGGGGCAATTGTATACCTGGCACTGTGGGGGCATCTGTATGCCTGGCACTGTGAGGGGCATTTGTATGCCTGGCACTGTGGGGGCATTTGTATGCCTGGCACTGTGGGGGCATTTGTATGCCTGGCACTGTGGGGGCATCTGTATACCTGGCACTGTGAGGGGCATTTGTATACCTGGCACTGTGGGGGCAATTGTGGATCTGGCACTGCACTATTGGGGGCATATGTGTATCACGTCCCATTTTAACTGGCCACACCCATTTTTTTGGCGCGCGTGGGGGCAGACTTGTATGGCCCCCAAAGGATTTTATAAATATCCAAATGGCCCTCGGTAGAAAAAAGGTTCCCCACCCCTGATTTAAAAGCTAATCTTGCCTCGGTGAGATCGCGCAGCACCTGTCCATCAAGTGACTGTGAGTCAATTCCAAAGATTGGATACGGGTCAAAAGCAGCCGTCGCTGAGCCTTTTTCCTTTTTTAACTGGGATCCCAATTGGATACATTTACCCCTAACTACACATTTATGTGCCTACCAAATCATAACAGCAGGCGTATTATCGGGCAAATCGTTAAGGGAGATGTAGTCAGAGATAGTCTGGAGTAGGCTGTCTTTCAGTCGAGTATCGTGAAGCAAAGTCTCATTGAATTTCCATGACCACGGTTTTACAAAAACAGTAGGGAGACATACGGAAGCAAACATAGGAGCGTGATCCGACCAGGTAATCTGACCTATTCGACTATCAGCAAAAAACTGCAGTTGTTTATGGTCCACAAAAAAATTTAAGATGAGAGTAAGAGGCATGAGGGGTAGAGAAAAAAGTATGGTCCTTAACCGTGGGGTGGTGTAATCTCCAAAGATCAACTAACTGACTATCGTGTAAAAGTTGACGTACCCTACGATGGTCCCTGGAGGAGTGGTGCAGAGGCCTAGTTGAACAGTCAAGAGCGGGGTCTAGTGTCCAATTAAAGTCTCCCCCTAATATTAAACAACCCTCACGCAAAGGTTCTAAAAGTCGCATAATCTTAGTTAAAAATTTCCTTTGATGTTGATTGGGCGAATAGACATTAACCAGGGTATATACTTGGGTCAAAAATCTTACATTTTAAAACCTGGCATCTACCAGCCACTAAAACATGATGGGAAGTATCTGAAATAACTAGGTGGCAAGAGAGGAGTATAGCCACACCCAATGATTTACCTAAAGGGTTATCACTACAAAACCGGTGAGGAAAATTTTGGTTTCTAAGGGGAGGGGCAGCATCTTGTTTAAAATGTGTCTCCTGCACAAAAGCCACGTCAACCTTTTCCGAGTAAAGTTCTCTCAGAAGAGTAGAACGCTTTTCAGGAATGTTTAAGCCTTTGACATTATAAGAACATAGGGGCAGATGTATTAACCTGGAGAAGACATAAGGAAGTGATAAACCAGTGAGCAGCCACTCAGATCCTAACTGTTAATTTACATATTGGAGCTGATTGGCTGGTGCCTTTATCACCTTGCACATATCACTGGTTTATCACTTCCTTATGCCTTCTCCAGGTTAATACATCTGCCCCACTATTTCATTGTCCTCGCTTTCATAGAGGCCATGGTAAATTTTGGATGGAGCATGGAAGATGTACAGGAGAACCCACTTGGAGATACCGTAAAAGATGGAGAATCATCCCCACAGAGGAACCACAATAAACATTCATGCGTGGAGGGGAGAATGGGGGAAAAAAAGAGGGAGAAAAACACAGACGAGGAAAAAGAGTAGAAAGAGGTAAAATCCTAGGAAGCATACAAAAAACAAGAAGAATCAGAGTAAACTATATGTCCGCCATTGGATAGCACAGGTAAAGCTTGTTCACCCATGAACCAATAGAAAAACACGGACCGACCTAACTGAGACGGAGCATCTACGACCGCCACCCAGGGTCCCCAAACCTGTAATATTAACAAATCAATAACATAATGATAACAAAATCCTGCAAAGGGAAGATTAGTACAAAATGTTCTGCTGGGAGTAGGTATATAAACAAAGATTGGTATGTGAATCATAAACATATCGATATAAAGGCAAAAGCGTGATAAGGAGATAAACATTATGTAGTAGAGACAACATAAGAAAACCTAAGCACGTAGCACATAAAGAACACTTGCAGAGGTAAATCCAGACAACACTTAGGCAAACAACCGGCTAGGTCTCAGACCCAGCAAGTAAGTCCTGAAGTAAACAGTAGAAAGGAATCCATATTGGAAAGTGACGGCAATCAGGTACCAGGGGTTACTGCATGAGAATGCGGTGAAGCCAGGCCTCTCTTGTGATTACGAACAGGTATCCAAGGTGATTGCGCTGGAGGAGGCGTGGGAGGATCCAATCTAGTATGTAGTGTCCATTCTGGGAGCGATGGCGCGTTGATGGAAAGGGCAGAACAGAAGCATTCCAGGTCATCCGGAGACTGTAAACTAAGATTACGACCTTCATGAGAGGCTTGGATGCTCATGGGGAAGCCCCAACGAAAGCGAATATTCTTATGTTTCAGGGCATCCGTAAGCGGTTTGAGGAGCCGCCTATGTTGAAGAGTATTCCAGGATAAGTCAGGGGAGATTTGGATTTTGGAGCCACTAAATTCAATCCCATCTAGTTTCCTCACTTTTGCCAGAATATTCTCTTTAACGTGGTAGTAATGGAGGCGGAGAGACTCAGAGGGAAGTCCTTTCGGAAGCAGTGCGCGGTATGCGCGATCAAAAAGAATGAGATTGTCCGGTTCTGCATCAGTGATTTCATTAAAAATCTTGGTAAGTACATCCATGATACCTGGCCCTTGTACATCCTCGGTGATGTCACGAATCCGGAAATTGTTTCTCCTCCCTCTGTTGTCCAAATCGTCCATACGGCGCTGAAGCGCCTTAAGTTCTTGAGCGTGTGTAGAGATGGTGTCTCCAAGACGTCACTGATAAGAATCCAAATCACCAAGGTGGCTTTCCATATCAGACACATGATGACTAATTTGGGATAGATCGGCCTGCAGCGCAGATATCTCCGCCTTAACTGTAGCGCCAATTCTCTTCCAAATCCAAAAAAATCAGACTTAGTAGGGAGATCTTTTTGGTAGGAAGGGATCTAAGATGTTTTAAGACATCGGCCATAGTGGGTTCCGGAGAGGTATCAGATCCACTCTGGGGTGACGATGCCATGATGTCGGCGGTATCGGCAGGAGAAGAGTCAGGAACGGAACAATTATCATCGCTCTGGGTGTCGTTTCCAGGGATGAGATAACGGAGCAAATTAGACTGCGATGTTGTGGATCCAGATGACTTGGTGCACGACGTCCGCCCACTTTTTCTGGTTCTTCCCATCAAAAAGCAAATATCCACCTACATAGTGAAAAACAGCAGGACTAGTAGCAGGGAGGGCTATGTAGAACACATCAGCAGATGCAGGAAACCCCGGTCACGGCCATAGGGCATCCCGCTCCATATTGCATGGGTGAATCAGGGGGTCATTGCATTAAGATGGTCGACACGGCATCAGCCCATGAGGCACAGTAGAGGAAACATTAGTGTCACATCTGGAGCAGAAGATGTTGCACAGAAATTGAGCAGTAGTGGAGATGAGGCTTATGAGAGAGCAGTACTGTTGTAGGGGTTGTAAATTATGTACTGCAAAGCTTCCCTGCAAGCCCCTAGCCTGACAGAGGTGAAGCACACATAGCCTGGAAGGAGAGATTAAATGCAGGGAGATGAGTCTGCCAGGGAGCAGCACAGCGTGGGACCCAACAATGAGATATTGTGGCAGGGGATAAGCAGTTATTCCAACTGTATGCAGCAGGGAGCGTGGAGCCTGTCAGCTCTAAACTAAGGCTCACCTCACAAGCTGGGAGTGTGCAGATCGAGACATGTGCAGGGGCTCCTCCAAGATGTCCACCGGATGTACTGCGGCTCCGTCAGGCTGCTTGAGATCCTGTCAGCTCCCGGCAGAGGATGCAGGCAGGGGGAGCAGAAGAGGCCTCCCTTAGCGTGTCCAGCGGCAGCCAAGCACCAGGAGGTGGGGGAGAGAGCCGCGTCCAGAATCCGCGGCTCCGAAAGTGTGCGGCGGCCCAGAGGAGAAATTGAGGCCCCGGGTTGGGGGCTGCCGGTAGGCCGCAATCCGCGGGAGCTCCAATGCTCGAGCCCCGATTCCGCAGCGCTGACCAGGCCACTTTAGGGGTGTCAAGAGAGGCAGGGATGATAATGGAGGTGAAAAGGGTGCTCAGGGGGAGGAAGTTTTAAAGGGTTAAAACTCCAAACTGCAGGAGCTCGTAGCAAACGTGTCCGTTCCCTTCAGCAAGCAGACCACGCCCCCCTAAATATAAATTTTAACAGTCGTGTGTAATTATTTGCACTATTTATTGTTATTCTATGAAATAATAAATCTAAAAAACTGCCCATGCCCCATTTTCTTTTTCTCTTTCCATATGCACAAGCCCTATCTTTGGAGCAAAAGGAAGACATTGGGCCTAATTCAGACCTGATCGTAGCAGCAATTTTGTTAGCAGATGGGCAAAACCCTGGGGGTCATTCCGAGTTGTTCGCTCGCAAGCTGTTTTTAGCATCTTTACACACGCTAAGCCGCCGCCTACTGGGAGTGAATCTTAGCATCTTAAAATTGCGACCGAAAGATTCTCAAAATTGCGATTACACACCTCTTAGCAGTTTCTGAGTAGCTTCAACCTTACTCGGCATCTGCGATCAGTTCAGTGCTTGTCGTTCCTGGGTTGACGTCATAAACACACCCAGTGTTCGCCCAGACACTCCTCCGTTTCTCCAGCCACTCCCGCGTTTTTCCAAGAAACGGTAGCGTTTTTCCGCACATACCCATAAAACGGCCAGTTTCCGCCCAGTAACACCCACTTCCTGTCAATCACACTACGATCACCAGAACGAAGAAAACGCCGTGAGTAAAATTCCTAACTGCATAGCAAATTTACTTGGCGCAGTCGCACTGCGGACATTGCGCATGCGCACTAAGCGGAAAATCGCTGCGATGCGAAAAAAATTACCGAGCGAACAACTCGGAATGAGGGCCCCTGTGCACTGCAGAGGGAGCAGATATAACATGTGCAGAGAGAGTTAGATTTGTGTGGGTTATATTGTTTCTGTGCAGGGTAAATACTGGCTGCTTTATTTTTACACTGCAATTTAGATTTCAGTTTGGACACACCCCACCCAAATCTAGCTCTCTCTGCACATGTTATATCTGCCCCACCTGCAGTGCACATGGTTTTGCCCAACTGCTAACAAATTTGCTGCTGCGATCAACTCTGAATTGGGCCCCTTGATATTGACTTAGGATGGGGTGAGGAAGGAAAACATGAAAAGTTGAGTTTTGAGGTAGCACTTGAAAGATTAGTTGCTGAGAGTGACACTGCTCAGGCAGGGCAGGGAGATCTGGAAAAGTTTATTGAAAAGTGCCAAACAGGAAAAGGGTATAATAATATTTATTTTCCATGAAATATACCCTGAAGCAAAGTTAATGAAAACACAGAGAAAACACAAAAGTCACACTGGAGAGGCTTTACACAAAAAGGTTATTGTCCTGAAGCATATCTCCCTATAGTCCTGCAGGAGGCTCCTGAAAATTGGTTGGCACTTCCAGATAACTGGAAGAGTGGGCAAGTCTCTCAAAGCTGTCCACCACCTGGCTGTCCACTTCACTTGGACCAATGACATGGTTAACGTTAAATGCCGGCCCTCATGGCATTGTATATTGGAGAGAGGATGTCACGGCTGTAGTTGTTTGTAAACCCGGACTAGAACTGAACACTGGGTCTGGACTTGAGCGCTGTGGACAGAACTGGGCAGGCTTAATAAATGATCTACTCATGAAGACGTGGCAGGTTTGGCAAAAGACTTTGGGTAGAAGGGAAGTGGAACACTGGTGGTGTGAGCCACCAGTGCAATAGGTAGCTGGGATGCAGTGGCGTATCTATAATGTGTGCAGTGTGTGCGGTGCACACGGACCCCTGGGTCCAGAGGGGGCCCACACAGGGCTGTCTTTTCGTATGGGCTCAATGGGCTCTTGCCCAAGGGCCCCAGGAGTATAAGGGTCCTAGACTGATAGCTGAGGGTCCCCTCTTTCCAGGGGTACCAGATATTTTTAAATCGGCCTTGAGGAACCGGAGATATCCAACGTGAAAGCAGTGGTCCCCATCCAAGCCTGTTAATTGCTCTTCCAAGCCAGATATCGCAGGTTCTGTCTGACACAGAGGTTTTCTGAGGCTATAATCCAAAAGCTGGGACTCTCCCCTTTTGCTGGACACTAGCAGCTTGTCTCTACTGTGCCCAGAACCAGAGATATCAGCCTTCCAGCAGCTGGTCCCTGCTCCAGCTCCACACGCCTTGTATACAGTTTTATATATTCATTGGAGGATTGCTCTGGCTCCTGACCTCTGATCCCCAAGTCCCTAGAACCTTCTGAAAGGTAGAACTCTGTAGTTTTTTATCCCTTTCAAAGCTAAGAAATATATTTTCAGGAACTTGAGATATCTGCAGTCAAGCAAGCTGCCCTCCCACCAGAAAATTATGAATATTAAGCCCACTCCACTATCCACCCCTCCCCTGCGTATTAAACACCCCCTACCACCCCGGAAGTCATGTACCAGGGCACCTTCATTCAGCACAATGCCCCTTCTACAGTTTAGTGTTCTCCCTCCCGTCCCATCTCCCACCATCTGTGCAGTAAAGGAGTAATTAGGAGAAATTACTGCTCCAGGTCCTACATGCTGAGCGGAAGATAGAACACCCCCTACCGCCCGCGGGACATCAAAGCTGCCGCTGATAGCACACCCCACCCCTACCACTGGAGGATGGGTAGGGGGCCCAATGCATTGCTTTTCCCAAGGGCCTACACTGCCGTTAAGACGGCCCTGGGCCCACACCGCACACACCGCCTCCATTTTGTCTATACTTACTTTTCTGGTGTCCATCAGCGTCTTCATGTGTGGGCCCCCTCCTCCTCCGTAACCAGCAGCGCAGTTAGTGTTCTGAGCACTAGAGAGACTGGCACTGTGCCAGAGTCTAAAGCGCTTGTGCAGGTCTCTGGAAAAATGTCCGCCGTGCCATTTTCCCGGACACCTGCCCAAGCGCTGTTGCCTCTGGCACTGTGCCAGAGTCTCTCTTGTGCTCAGAGCACTAACTGTGTTGCCTGCTACGGAGGAGGAGGGGGCCCACAAGTGGAGACTGCTCACGGGTCCCCTCCTCCTAGATACGCCCCTGCTGGGATGTCATCAGGGCTGAGAGTCTCGTGAATACTGGTGAGTGTCACTATGCTGGGAGGAGTTAGCAATGCAGGGAAGTGGAATGCTGGACAGAACCAGCACAGCCGGGTTTCCAAATGCTGGACAGGACCAGCGAGGTAGTTGGCAGAAGGCTGGGCGGAACCAGCACAGCAGATTGTCCAGATGCTGGGCAGAACCAGTAGCCTATAGAGAATAGTCTGTAGAGAATGCTGAAGGTGTCAGCAAGGTAGGTTTTCCTGTAGCTGGACGGAACCAGCAGAGCAGTTTGCGGAGAATGCTGATGGAGTCAGCAAGGCAGGTTTTCCTGTAGCTGGACGGACCAGGTTTTCCAGATGTTGAGTAGTAGTGTGATAGTGCAGTGGGTTTTCTGGATGCTGAGAAATGCTGTAACAGCGCTACTGGTTTCCCAGATATGAGGAGTGGTAAAACGGCAGCAGCAGGTTTCTGAATACTGAGGTGCGCTGAGTTTGTACTGCTGGTTTTCTGGTCGCTGGTAGGAACCAGTGGAGACACTAATGCCGCAACGGTATACAAACAGTCTTTAGATGCACTGGATTAGCACTTCCAGTACACCAGGACACGCTGTGTTGTAAATAGCGGTGTGGCCCTTTAAGATGTTCAATTTCAATTGCATCTGCGCAGAGCCGGCCCTAACCAATATGATGCCCTAGGCAAGATTTTGGCTGGTGCCCCCTAGCACCGCCGCTAGTTCTGCAGGAGATTCCTGCCATGAGTCAGCTGGCAGCTTTGCTAACGTCGGGCGCCTTTTGTTTATGAAAATGCATCATATTATTTGCATTACTATGTGGCTAGGATGCACAAGCAGCTTCTGTTGATTAAAATGATATGCAGCATGCCTATATTCTGTGTGCGACTGCGGCTGTATCTGCATATGAAATGCTACATTACAGTGATTTCCAGGAATACACTGCAACGTAGCATTTCGTATGCAGATACAGCCGCAGTCACACACAGAATATAGGCATGCCGCATATCATTTTAATCAGCAGAAGCTGCTGGTGCCCCTAAGCATACCAAATGTCCTAGGCATTTGCCTAGTTTGCCTATGCCTAAGGCCGGCTCTGCATCTGCGTGCAAAACCTGAATTAGGATCTAAATTTCCAAATTTAGACAAAAAAAAAAAAAGATGTGTATCACCGCCGGTGGACAATAGACACTCAATAATTATGTTTAGGAAATCCAGGATTTTGACGCTCTAAACTACAAGTCAGTCATGACTCTAAACCTATTTTTCCAGAAAAATAGTACTGCACATATATATATATATATATATATATATATAGAGAGAGAGAGAGAGAGAGTGAGTTCGCAGTAGCGGCACTCAGCGACGACTTCTTTAGGAAATTAAGACACCATCACTCTGGATTATTTCAACGTTTCAGGATCATTTATGTTGACCCTTTCGTCAGGATACGATGTAAATCAAATGACACCAACAATGCTTAAAAACCCTCCCAAGGTGAACCCTTAGACAGGTGTGGAGAATGAAACATATGTGTGAGACAATCCTGCACCACAACATGAACAGGTGTTTAGATACCATGTGAGCAAGCTACAATGCATGTATCATCTCTTAATAATCAAACATGTTTTCAGCACTACATCATATTGCACACCTATTCTGCAATCCAACAGCACATAAATGTACCTCATTTGTTAAATATCCCAATGACCACTAGCCATTTAAATATTCCTATGTATTTTAAAATACTTTTAGGTTACTTAGAATTTTTACCCAATATTAAACACATTATGTATATATATATATAATCATTACCTGTTAAGATATTAGCTCATAATTGATGTAACTGAACATGTGCATTTGTGCATTGCAAAATACAGACAAACTGTAACCATATTAATCTCTTTCCACAGAACAGATACTAAAAACAGGTAATGTGAATTCAAAGTTTTCTTTCACATTACTATTCACACTTATAAAGGATACATGTGTTACTAAAACATTTATAAGAAGCAGGCAAAGCTAAGCTGCTCATTTAACCCCTTATGGGTCATAGTATCCAACTTATGAATCCAAATTAATTATCTTTGTAATAAGATATATAGAATAGATTCTGGAATATAGGCCCTCATTCCGAGTTGTTCGCTCGGTAAAAATCTTCGCATCGCAGCGATTTTCCGCTTAATGCGCATGCGCAATGTCCGCACTGCGACTGCGCCAAGTAAATTTGCTATGCACTTAGGAATTTTACTCACGGCATTTTCATCGTTCTGGTGATCGTAATGTGATTGACAGGAAATGGGTGTTACTGGGCGGAAACAGGCCATTCTATGGGCGTGTGGGAAAAAACGCTACCGTTTCCGGAAAAAACGCAGGAGTGGCCGGAGGAACGGAGGAGTGTCTGGGCGAACGCTGGGTGTGTTTGTGACGTCAAACCAGGAACGACAAGCACTGAACTGATCGCAGATGCCGAGTAAGTCTGGAGCTACTCAGAAACTGCTACGAGGTGTGTAATCGCAATATTGCGAATACATCGGTCGCAATTTTAAGATGCTAAGATTCACTCCCAGTAGGCGGCGGCTTAGCATGAGCAAATCTGCTAAAATCCGCTTGCGAGCGAACAACTCGGAATGACCTCCATAGTCGATTGTTTTATATCTTAATGCTGATATATTATGTTTGGATTCAAGGAAATGTTTTGCCACCGGTTGGTCGCCCCTGCCCTTCTCAAGTGCCAAATGTATTGCACTCCTATGTAAATTCATTCTTTCACAGAAGGTGCGCACTTTCTTTCCCACACAACATTTACTGCACGGACATGTGATTAAATAGATGACCTGTAGTACAACTACATTTGTAAAATAGTAATCAATCTTAAATTGAAACCCGTTTGTGGGTGGGAAAAGAACTTTTCTGGTGTCAAATATCGACATGTAACACAATTTAAACACTGAAAACATCCTTTCCTAGTTGTCAAAGATTTTTTTCTGGGTTATATCATTCTTCACAAGTAAATCTTTTACGTTCTTTGCTCTCTTATAACAATGCATGATAGATTTTTGATTAACGGCTGATAATTCCTTAGCACTGGAAATCAATCTCCAGTCATTCCTTGTTTGTTTTTGAATTATCCTGCTCTTATCATTAAAATGATTTACCCAAGTGGTGCAGGATTGTCTCACACATATGTTTAATTCTCCACACCTGTCTAAGGGCAGGTTCACCTTCGGAGGGAGAGGGTTTTTAAGCATTGTTGGTGTCATTTGATTACTTTGTATCCTGACGAAAGTGTGGAAGTAAATTGATCCTGAAACGTTGAAATAATCCAGAGTGATGGTGTCTTAATTTCCTAAAGAATTCGTTGCCGAATGCCGCTACTGCAAACCATATTTGATTTATCCCTTAGGGGATTAGATGGCACCTGGACGCAGATATCAAACATAGCAGAGGAGTGTCGGTATTTGGAAAATTATATAAACATATATATATATATATATATATATATATATAAAGTGCAGTATAGTTTGGCACTCTGGATGAAATATAGTCGTCAACGTTTCAAGGCACAAGTATAGCAAAAGTACCAGCGCTATGAGTCGTTTGTCCAAAAAATAATAATATTAACAAATGGATCAGTTAATTAATTTCTTTATTTAAAAAAAAAAGAAAATATATATATCTTAAAACAATTTAAAACTGTAATAGAGACTAAATAGTCAATAATTACATATAATTATATATATATATATATATATATATATATAGTGAAGAAACATAGATTAATCCTAGATGGCTCTGAGATAGTCAAAATAATTACTTTGCTGCTAGGAACTGTACCATTATTTTAATGATCCCGGACTTAAATGGATTGAAATCTGCTCCTCCTCAGATAGCAATATAAAGCACAGTCAGCTGGTATTACCCTGATTATACCTCATCCACAGTTCCAAGAGAAAGTAGCTGTAATTACTCGTCTGCGGAGGTAATTGAAGGGGTTTCCATAATTTGCTGGATGTACTTAATACAGGAGGTAGCTACAGCTTTTGTAATCCAATGGAAAATAAAGTCCTTATCCAGATCAATCATAAATGGTAGAGAATGTAGAGGTTCCTCAACAGGTGCCTTAACGCGTTTCCCTGGACTAGGTCGTCCAGCTTCTTCAGAAGCCCATTGAGTGCCGGAGGAACGCGCCAGTCCCACTCCGGGGAACCACTTCTGTACACACACACACATATATATATATATATATATATATATATATATATATATTGGTGTAGATGCTCGGCACTCTAGTGTTGAAGTACTGTTGCAGCTTGCTCCGGTGCCCCTTCAGCACAAAGCACAATATATTCCAGTTAAGGAATGGCACTCTAGGAGACTGTACATCGGGTATAAAGAAGACACTGAAAGCTTGCTCCTAGATTGCCATCCCTTACCTGGAATATATATATATTATATCCAAAGGCCTGAATCCGAGGTACATGCCGTACTGGAAACCAAGAGCCTGAGTCAGAGGGGCACGCAGTACTGGAAACAAAGAGCCTGAGTCAGAGGTGCATGCAGTACTGGAGACCAAGAGCCTGAGTCAGAGGTGCATGCAGTACTGGAGACCAAGAGCCTGAGTCAGAGGTGCACGCAGTACTGGAGACCAAGAGCCTGAGTCAAAGGTGCACGCAGTACTGGAGACCAAGGGCCTGATTCAGAGGTGCACGCAGTACTGGTGAGCAAGGGCCTGAGTCAGAGGTGCATGCAGTACTGGAGACCAAGAGCCTGAGTCAGAGGTGCACGCAGTACTGGAGACCAAGAGCCTGAGTCAGAGGTGCATGCAGTACTGGTGACCAAGAGCCTGAGTCAGAGGTGCATGCAGTACTGGAGACCAAGAGCCTGAGTCAGAGGTGCACGCAGTACTGGAGACCAAGAGCCTGAGTCAGAGGTGCACGCAGTACTGGAGACCAAGGGCCTGATTCAGAGGTGCACGCAGTACTGGTGAGCAAGGGCCTGAGTCAGAGGTGCATGCAGTACTGGAGACCAAGAGCCTGAGTCAGAGGTGCATGCAGTACTGGAGACCAAGGGCCTGATCCAGAGGTGCACGCAGTACTGGTGAGCAAGGGCCGGAGTCAGAGGTGCACGCAGTACTTGTGAGCAAGGGCCTGATTCAGAGGTGCACGCAGTACTGGCAACCAAGTGCCCGATTCAGAGGTGCACGTCTCACAGGGAAACACGTTAGGTTTTATGGTGGAGCTGGTGTCCGAATCCTCGTTGATTCTTGCTTCAGAAATACAATTGCATGCTACATAGGGCACAAGGTTTGGACTATTGCCCACAAGGATAATACCATCCTCTTAAATTGACTGACACCTTGTGAAGGGCACACAGCCACGCATCCACCTGGCGGTGCATTACCCTCTCCCTCCGGATAGGGAACCTAAGCGCGGTCCGACTGCTTGCACAGATATGCTCGGAGCATCATTCATGGAACAACAAAAAGGACCCAGCCGCACGCACAGGCTGACCAGCAGCGGACCACACCCGGGGAGCAGGTATCAGGGGTATACGGTGGTCCAATCCTTGCAGGACAGAACCACAGAATTTATTAATCTATGCCCATGGTGCACTAGTTATTTATTGGAACTAACCAATTATACCATCCAATCTTATCACCATCCACCAGTTGACTATATCAATTGAAATGGTCAATCAGCTCCATAACTACACATATAACTTACATATAGATATTGATAATGTCGATATTATCTTAGACCGAAAAGCTATACCTCTAGATACACTATTACCGTGGAGCCGCTATGGCCGCTAGACTGAATACACGTGCTACGCACTTTGTACGCTATTTGCATACAGAGTCCCGCACGTGGTACGTACTTGGCGTACACACGCCGCGCTGAGTGTACAGAGTACATTCAGCGTGCGCACACACAATTGATAACCTTTAAACCTTGTTAATGATACAATGTAATGATATGATTACACTTTAAACCCTTAGCAGCAAAGTACTGCAACGATGTTATACCTTAAACCTTAAGTAGCGCTGACGGTATAAAGTAACCGCAGTGCGTACACCTTATCAATACTTATACAGATAAATACACTCTAAAACCCTTGCAGGAAAGTGAAGACACAACACTGATTTGTAGTTGCAACCACAGGGTTCTAAGGCCACAGTGGATTAATTCCAAAAGGTAAACAGTACAAATCATACACTACAGGCTAACAAGATAAAACTAAACAGAATAATGGCTACAGAGAATGTACATACGTGAGAGTCTTCTGACCGGCCAGGCAACAATGGGCTTTTTATGCACAACATGCATACACAATACAATGGTCACTGTAATCTCATTGTCCATTGGACACAGGGATGTGTCTTTACATTACAGAAGAGGTCATAGGTGGATTTGAATAGATGGGCGATGTCCTTCCCCAACTGCTCTTGTGGGTGGTATCCTCTGGATTCCCGCCGCATACATAATATACAGTAAATACAGTTAATATCTATATTCTACTTCTGCACATAACTATACGCGGGAACATGCGATCTTTCTCTAACCAACACCGGAATGTTACCCTCAAAATACCCTACAGCTGGATACTAGACATCACCTTCCAACCTTTATCTGACCCTTCCTATCATGCAAAGGCGAATCTCTTAGTCCAGGAACTGTTAAACTATTAATACTCGCTGACGTGGTGCAAGGGAACTATGGGTACAAAATGCACTATTTGGGTTAAATATGTAATGTTCTAATAACCCTCTACGCGCTCACAAACTCCGCCGTAAATACCCATATCACGCGCATGATCGCTGAAGCTATCCTACGCAAATTGCGGATATGTGCACGCACGGAGGACTGAGTGCACGAGCAGCGGGCATGTGCATGGGGTTAGTACAAGGCATATGTATTACAATATTTTTCGACTTTAACAGTCCACCCTTTGGCAGTCAACAATAACTGCCACTATCTAAACATTAAACAGAAAAATATACAATATCTACAGATGGTTGGATAAAAATATACAATACATTATCCATAAAATGATTGGATGGTAGGAGGAGAGGAGTAGGCGGGAAATGTATGACCTAGTGGGATAGTAAAAGCATGTATGTATGAAATCCATGTCTGAGGGGCATGTATCATCGTGCCGTATATGTTCTAGATAAGCTTCGAGGTATTGCGAAGTATACATTAAATCCTTCTCATCCCGTATTAAGGGTCTGTAAGTGGGCCAACAAACACTACCGAGCTCTTTTCGGCTTCTTTTTCCAACAAATGGGGTGCACATTTAGTTGATGATACATGGAGGGGGGGAACATATGCGAATGCTAATATATGGGTATTACTTATCGACTATGTGTGACACTACCTGAAGGTTGTAGAGATGAAGATAAGACACGTATTACAAATACATTCACATAACATTTGTGCAATCGTTCTTGGGCGTTGGTTGAAGTCTTGTCCGGATGGGTGTATCTTTGCTGAAAGTGTTAATCAAAGTCTTTTCTGGATGGATGTATTGTTCATCAAAAGTCTTTTCCAAATGGATGTATTGTTCATCACAGTCTTTTCCGAATGGATGTATTTTTGCTTGAGGGAAAACAAAGGAGAAACGGGTGAAAGAAATGGACCGTGGACTCACGTCTTATCACAACATTGTCTCTATTGATGGGTCATAAATTAAATCAGTTGTTGTAATAATGCCCCCGCTCCTCAAACTCATCACTTTGGTACCGTGCTTGCGCCGCGTTAAAATTCGAACACATCTAAATATCAAACCAATCATTATGACAACTCCTAGGATACAAAGGAGAAACTTTCCTACACTCACGATAACATTTTGAGCCCATTCTCCTAAACCTGAGAACCAAATGCGTGGGTTCAACCATGAGACCCAGCCGGTCAGTTCATTACTCACAGCAGTAAGGGTAAGGTTGTGTCTCCTCCGGAACTCCCACTTCAATTGCAAGATATCGTCCATCTTTTGATCTATGACCTTGGTTGAGTCGTCAGTGCTGTTTGTAATGTACGTGCAACACTTCACACCATACTGAGTTGCCAAGGTGACACAGTACCCGCCTGTCACCGCTGTGATATAATTGAGAACCATCCTGTGCTGGATCAGTTCCGTTTTGTAAGCTTGCAACTCCCTCCCTGTATACCTGAAGGTGTCATTATACATCTCGGTGATATTATCTATCAGGTTCGCTAGCGCATGAATATACCTATAATTTATAATTCCTCTGGCGGTACGGGTGATATCTAACGCGAGTAGGAATTGAATCCCGGTGGATTCGTGGATCAAATCAGAGGCTGCGTGCTCTGTCCTATCTATAAGGTGTCTCTTAACGATGTGTTCATAGTGAGTATGAGTGTAAGGAGCTTGAGCATTGCGGTGAACGTCTTTCATCTTATTATGGGTTATGGTCATTACTTCTGGCAACACTCTTCCAATGTAACACAATCTCCCTGAGTTTGGGGCAAGCCACTTATAAGCCTTCCTCCCGCATATGAAATAGGCATCATCGGGGAGAACATATGGGACAGAATATGACATTATCATATTGCAAACTTTCCAAGTGAAAAATCATATCCCTATCTCTCTCATCTGTTCAGTACATGTATCAGGCTGTATGATATGCGCACAGTACCCTGGTGATATTTCTCCAACCCGCATGGCCTTACTTCCTAGAGTATACCTACACCGAAAATACCTTCCACCATCGGCTATTTGGCGTATAAGTTCAGGGTCTACAGGCATTCTGTCAGCTCTGTGTGAAAATGCCATGGTTTGGTTATTCCATGTCACTTCCCAATTTCCCGGCTTTCGGGAATTGGAAATGTTGAAACACACTAAGGACCTATCCACATGATATTGGTGGAGCTTCAAACTAGGGGGCTTAGAAATATTAAATTTCTTGTCCACCGGTCTCGCACCCCTTAATTCAAGTACCTCATCTATTGTTAATGGATACGGTACTAGTCCTGACTTGCTCTGACCTTGAGGTACTTGTGAGCACACCCAGCATTCTGTTTGGTTTAAAACCTTACCCACTAATGAGTGATAATCACTCAATGGATGACGGTCCATGTTGATATTAAGGCTGGACTGACATCTCTGGATGCACCCGTCCTCAACTATGTTTTCACAGTTTCTACAAATACAATTTTCCTCAGCCAATAACCCTTCACAGTGCCTCCTAGTTTCTTGACTACCAGATCGTTTTCTGATACTCGCCTTTGCTCGGTGGATGTGTTGCTCTTGGAATTCTACAAATCCGTCCTTGCCATCAGAACCCATTCCAGATCCTTTCTCGACCTCTCTGGTACTCTCACCGAAATAGACTGCTCTGGTCAACAACAGGGTCAACAGGAAAACCCGGAATGCAGTCTCTTGGGGTAAGTCCATCTTGTTAAGGGGAGAGAAAAAGGAGCAAGGAAGGGGGGAAAGGAGGGTAATGGGAGATGGAGAAAATAATAAAAAAGAAAAGAAAAAGAACACTGGTACGACAACCGCCTCTAGTCTTGTTGTTCTCCGTGCTCAGGTGCCGTCTCAACAGTGCTGCCTCTCAGTCTTCCCGGAACAGACACTCCAGTGATACGCTATTCTTTCCGAGTCCGCGACCTTTCTGTAGGGAACATAAATCCTGTATTACAATGTGTTTAACTGTTGTGTTAAATAAACCATCCGTGGAAAATGAAAAAATAAGATTTTACTCACCGGTAAATCTATTTCTCGTAGTCCATAGTGGATGCTGGGGACTCCGTAAGGACCATGGGGAATAGACGGGCTCCGCAGGAGACTGGGCACTCTAAAGAAAGATTTAGTACTACCTGGTGTGCACTGGCTCCTCCCTCTATGCCCCTCCTCCAGACCTCAGTTAAGGAAACTGTGCCCGGAAGAGCTGACATTACAAGGAAAGGATTTTGGAATCCAGGGTAAGACTCATACCAGCCACACCAATCACACCATATAACTCGAGATAAACTTACCCAGTTAACAGTATGAACAACAAACAAGCATCACTCAACTGATGCCACATAACATAACCCTTTAGTAAGCAATAACTATATACACGTATTGCAGAAAGTCTGCACTTGGGACGGGCGCCCAGCATCCACTACTGACTATGAGAAATAGATTTACCGGTGAGTAAAATCTTATTTTCTCTAACGTCCTAGTGGATGCTGGGGACTCCGTAAGGACCATGGGGATTATACCAAAGCTCCCAAACGGGCGGGAGAGTGCGGATGACTGTGCAGCACCGAATGGGCAAACTCAAGGTCCTCCTCAGCCAGGGTATCAAACTTGTAGAACTTTACAAATGTGTTTGAACCCGACCAAGTAGCTGCTCGGCAAAGCTGTAATGCCGAGACCCCTAGGGCAGCCGCCCAAGAGGAGCCCACTTTCCTTGTGGAATGGGCTTTCACTGATTTTGGATGCGGCAAGCCAGCCGCAGAATGAGCCTGCTGAATCGTGCCACAGATCCAGCGAGCAATAGTTTGCTTTGAAGCAGGAGCACCCAGCTTGTTGGATGCATACAGGATAAACAGCGAGTCAGTCTTCCTGACTCCAGCCGTCCTGGCTACATAGATCTTCAAAGCCCTGACTACATCAAGCAACTTGGAATCCTCCAAGTCATGAGTAGCCGCAGGCACCACAATAGGTTGGTTCAAATGAAAAGATGACACCACTTTCGGCAGAAATTGCGGACGAGTCCGTAATTCTGCCCTGTCCATATGGAAATCCAGATAGGGGCTTTTACAAGACAAAGCCGCCAATTCTGACACACGCCTAGCCGAAGCCAAGGCCAATAACATGACCACCTGCCACGTGAGATACTTTAGCTCCACGGTCTTAAGTGGCTCAAACCAGTGGGATTTCAGGAAACCCAACACCACGTTGAGATCCCAAGGTGCCACTGGTGGCACAAAAGGGGGCTGAATATGCAGCACTCCCTTAACAAACGTCTGAACTTCAGGAAGAGAAGCCAGTTCCTTTTTAAAGAAAATGGATAGGGCCGAAATCTGGACCTTTATGGACCCCAACTTCAGGCCCATAGTCACTCCAGACTGTAGGAAGTGCAGGAACCAGCCCAGCTGGAATTCCTCTGTAGGGGCCTTCCTGGCCTCACACCAGGCAACATATTTTCGCCATATACGGTGATAGTGTTTTGCTGTCACGTCCTTCCTAGCCTTTATCAGCGTAGGAATAACATCATCCGGAATGCCTTTGTCCGCTAGGATCCTGCGTTCAACCGCCATGCCGTCAAACGCAGCCGCGGTAAGTCTTGGAACAGACAGGGCCCCTGTTGCAACAGGTCCTGTCTGAGAGGCAGAGGCCATGGGTCCTCTGTGAGCATTTCTTGCAGTTCCGGGTACCAAGTCCTTCTTGGCCAATCTGGAACAATGAGTATTGTTCTCACTCCTCTTTTTCTTACGATTCTCAGCACCTTGGGTATGAGAGGAAGAGGAGGAAACACATAGACCGACTGGAACACCCACGGTGTTACCAGGGCGTCCACAGCTATCGCCTGAGGGTCTCTTGACCTGGCGCAATACCTTTGTAGCTTTTTGTTGAGACGGGACGCCATCATGTCCACCTGTGGCAGTTCCCATCGATTTGTAATCTGAGTGAAGACTTCGTGATGAAGTCCCCACTCTCCCGGGTGGAGGTCGTGCCTGCTGAGGAAATCTGCTTCCCAGTTGTCCACTCCCGGAATGAACACTGCTGACAGTGCTTGCACGTGATTCTCCGCCCAACGAAGAATCCTGGTGGCTTCCGCCATCGCCACTCTGCTTCTTGTGCCGCCCTGGCGGTTTACATGAGCCACTGCGGTGATGCTGTCTGACTGAATCAGCACCGGTTGGTTGCGAAGCAGAGGCTCCGCTTGACTCAGGGCATTGTATATGGCCCTTAGTTCCAGGATATTTATGTGCAGACAAGCCTCCTGACTTGTCCACAACCCTTTCTGACTTGTCCACAACCCTTGGAAGTTTCTTCCCTGAGTGACTGCCCCCAATCCTCGGAGGCTCGCATCCGTGGTCACCAGGACCCAGTCCTGTATGCCGAACCTGCGGCCCTCGAGAAGGTGAGCACTCTGCAGCCACCACAGAAGAGACACCCTGGCCCTCGGGGACAGGGTGATCAGCCGATGCATCTGAAGATGCGATCCGGACGACTTGTCCAACAGATCCCACTGAAAGATCCTCGCATGGAACCTGCCAAAGGGAATGGCTTCGTATGATGCCACCATCTTTCCCAGGACTCGCGTGCAGCGATGCACCGACACCTGTTTCGGTTTTAAGAGGTCTCTGACTAGAGTCACGAGCTCTTGAGCCTTCTCCGCCGGGAGAAACACCTTCTTCTGGTCCGTGTCCAGAATCATGCCCAGAAAAGGCAGACGCGTAGTAGGAATCAGCTGCGACTTTGGAATATTCAGAATCCAGCCGTGCTGTTGCAACACCTCCTGAGAGTGTGCTACGCTGATTAGCAATTGCTCTCTGGACCTCGCCTTTATGAGGAGATCGTCCAAGTATGGGATAATTGTGACTCCTTGCTTTCGAAGGAGCACCATCATTTCTGCCATTACCTTGGTAAATATTCTCGGTGCCGTGGAGAGCCCAAACGGCAACGTCTGGAATTGGTAATGACAGTCATGTACCACAAATCTGAGGTACTCCTGATGAGGTGGATAAATGGGGACATGCAAGTAAGCATCCTTGATGTCCAGAGACACCATAAAATCCCCCTCTTCCAGGCTTGCAATGACCACTCTGAGCGATTCCATTTTGAACTTGAATCTTTTCAGATAAATGTTCAGGGACTTTAAATTCAATATGGGTCTGACCGAACCGTCCGGTTTCGGTACCACAAACATTGTGGAATAGTATCCTCTTCCTTGTTGAAGGAGGGGAACCTTCACCACCACCTGCTGGAGATATAACTTGTGAATTGCCGCTAACACTACTTCCCTTTCTATGGGGGAAGCTGGCAGGGCCGATTTGAGGTAACGGCGAGGGGGCATCACTTCGAATTCCAGCTTGTATCCCTGAGACACAATCTGTATAGCCCAGGGATCCACCTGTGAGCAAACCCACTGGTGGCTGAAATTTCGGAGACGCGCCCCCACCGCTCCTGGCTCCACATGTGGAGCCGCCAGCGTCATGCGGTGGATTTAGTGGAAGCCGGGGAGGACTTCTGTTCCTGGGAACTAGCTGTATGGTGCAGCTTCTTTCCTCTACCCCTGCCTCTGGCAAGAAAGGACGCACCTCTGACCTTCTTGCTTCTCTGTGATCGAAAGGACTGCATTTGGTAATACGGTGCTTTCTTAGGCTGTGAGGGAATATATGGAAAAAAGTTTGACTTCCCAGCCGTAGCTGTGGAAACTAGGTCCGAGAGACCGTCCCCAAACAATTCCTCACCCTTGTAAGGTAACAGCTCCATGTGCTTTTTGGAGTCGGCATCACCTGTCCATTGCCGAGTCCACAGGACCCTTCTGGCAGAAATTGACATTGCATTTATTCAAGAGCCCAGTAGGCAAATGTCCCTCTGGGCATCTCCCTCATATATAGGACAGTGTCTTTTATATGCCCCAGGGTCAGTAAAATGGTATCCTTGTCTAAGGTATCCATTTTCTCAGACAGATTATCTGTCCATGCTGCTACAGCACTACACATCCAGGCCGACGCTATTGCCGGCCTCAGTATAGTACCTGAGTGTGCATAAACAGACTTCAGGATACTTTCCTGCTTCCTATCTGCAGGATCCTTTAGGGCGGCCGTATCCTGTGACGGCAGGGCCACCTTCTTAGATAAGCGTGTCAGAGCCTTATCTACCCTAGGGGAGGATTCCCAGCGCATCCTGTCCGTTGGCGGGAAAGGGTACGCCATAAGTAACCTTTTGGAAATCAGCACTTTCTTATCGGGGGAATCCCACGCTTTTTCACATAATTCATTTAATTCATGTGAAGGGGGAAAAGTCACCTCTTGCTTTTTCTCCCCATACATATACAGAATCAGACACGGGTTGAGACCCTGACTGATTATCCAACCTTTTATGCAAGGAGCTTACGTTATCATTTAACACCTTCCACATATCCATCCAATCAGGTGTCGGCGCCGTCGGCGGCGACATCACAGTCACTTGCACTTGTTCTGCCTCCACGTAACCGTCCTTGTCAAACATGTCGACACAAACGTACCGACACACCGCACACACACAGGGAATGCTCTAATTGAGGACAGGACCCCACAAGGCCTTTTGGGGAGACAGAGAGAGAGAGTATGCCAGCACACATCCCAGCGCTATATAACCCAGGGATTACACAGTAACTTTGTGTTTACCCAGTAGCTGCTGTTTATGATAATTTGCGCCTAAATTTATGTGCCCCCCCTCTCTTTTTACCTTTTTCTACCTTGATACTGCAGGGGAGAGCCTGGGGAGCTTCCTCTCAGCGGAGCTGTGAAGAGAAAATGGCGCTGGTTAGTGCTGAGGAAGAAGGCCCTGCCCCCTCAGCGGCGGGCTTCTGTCCCGGGTCTGTGTAATAAAATGGCGGGGGCTCGTACATATATACAGTGCCCAGCTGTATATATGTGTCTTTTTGCCAAGAGGTATCCTAATTGCTGCCCAGGGCGCCCCCCCCTGCGCTCTGCACCCTACAGTGACCGGAGTGTGTGGGTAGTGTGGGCGCAATGGCGCACAGCTGCAGTGCTGTGCGCTACCTCATGTGAAGACAGGAGTCTTCTGCCGCCGATTTCGATGTCTTCTTGCTTCTGCCGGCTTCTGACTTCTGGCTCTGCGAAGGGGACGGCGGCGCGGCTCCGGTAACGGACGACAAGGTCAGGTCCTGTGTTCGATCCCTCTGGAGCTAATGGTGTCCAGTAGCCTAAGAAGCGCAACCTAGCCGCAGTTAGTAGGTTTGCTTCTCTCCCCTCAGTCCCACGTAGCAGAGAGTCTGTTGCCAGCAGAAGCTCTCTGAAAATAAAAAAACTTAACTAAAATACTTTCTTATTAGCAAGCTCAGGAGAGCTCACTAAAAGCACCCAGCTCTGGCCGGGCACAGATTCTAACTGAGGTCTGGAGGAGGGGCATAGAGGGAGGAGCCAGTGCACACCAGGTAGTACTAAATCTTTCTTTAGAGTGCCCAGTCTCCTGCGGAGCCCGTCTATTCCCCATGGTCCTTACGGAGTCCCCAGCATCCACTAGGACGTTAGAGAAAAAGAGAGAGAGAATAATAAAAAGAAAATTTGTCAGATTTGCGTTCACCATCAGGCTGTCACACCATCATGTCTATCGGTATCTCTGCACAGTCTCCCTTCAGCAGTATTTCCACTCTCCACCCTCTGTGCATGGCCAGGCACAATGATGCTGGTAAGATATACTGGGGTTGGGCAGACCTCTGAAAAGACCGAGTAAATATGTGGCGTTTGAGCTGTAAATCTGTCGGTGAACGTCAGAGATGAAGAGCAAACTTTAGAGATAGATCACAGAGTTTACCTGGCCGCCACTGCATCTACAAGGAATGATCTACCATAGGGGTGGGCAAAATACGGCCCGCGGGCCGGTTGCGGCCCGCAAACCGATCCTGCCCGGCCCACTGCCTCCCACCAGCAAGCAATGACAAGCGGCCCGACCAGCTGAGCTGCTTGTCATTGCTCTGCACTGCAGTACCTCTAAGCTGCCAGCGGCGCCTCTCTCCCCTGCTGCTGCTGCGTTGTAGCAGCCTCCTCCTCCCGCTTCCAGACTCCCCAGTGATAACGGCTGTGTTCAGCCGAAAAGGGGGCGGGGCTACGTGTCGATGAAGGGGCGGGGCTACACAGGACCTCAGGGGGCGGAGCTACACGGGACAAGAGCCAGACTGCTGCAGATCCATCCTTCCTGCCACTGCCAGCCAGATCAGTAAGTTAATGGGAAAAGTGAGTGAGAGAAAGTGTGTGTGTGTACATATATATATATATAGATATATATATGTGAGAGTGTGTGTATTTGTGTGTGCGGACAGTGGCGTCAGACTGTTTTTAGGTTGGGGGGAGAGATCTTTAGCTCTCGCTGTACCAAACCCTCCTGTGTTCTGTCACCCCGTCACCCCCCCCCCGTGTTCTGTCACTGTGTCACACCCCCGTGTTCTGTCACTGTCGCCCCCCGTGTTCTGTCACTGTGTCACCCCCCCGTGTTCTGTCACCGTGTCACACCCCCGTGCTCTGTCACTGTGTCACCCCCCCCGTGTTCTGTCACCGTGTCACCCCCCGTGTTCTGTCACTGTGTCACCCCCACCGTGTTCTGTCACTGTGTCACACCCCCGTGTTCTGTCACTGTGTCACACCCCCGTGTTCTGTCACTGTGTCACCCCCACCATGTTCTGTCACTGTGTCACACCCCCCGTGTTCTGTCACTGTCACCCCCCCCGTGTTCTGTCACTGTCACCCCCACCGTGTTCTGTCACCGTGTCACCCCCCCGTGTTCTGTCACCGTGTCACCCCCACCGTGTTCTGTCACTGTCACCCCACCGTGTTCTGTCACTGTCACCCCCACCGTGTTCTGTCACTGTGTCACCCCCCCCGTGTTCTGTCACTGTGTCACCCCCCCGTGTACTGTCACTTTGTCACACCCCAGTGTTCTGTCACTGTGTCACCCCCCTGTGTTCTGTCACTGTGTCACACCCCCGTGTTCTGTCACCGTGTCACACCCCCCGTGTTCTGTCACTGTGTCACACCCCCCGTGTTCTGTCACTGTGTCACCCCCACCGTGTTCTGTCACTGTGTCACACCCCTGTGTTCTGTCACTGTGTCACACCTTAGTGTTCTGTCACTGTGTCACCCCCACCGTGTTCTGTCACTGTGTCACCCCCCCCCGTGTTCTGTCACTGTCACCCCCCGTGTTCTGTCACTGTCACCCCCACCGTGTTCTGTCACCGTGTCACACCCCCGTGTTCTGTCACCGTGTCACCCCCCCCGTGTTCTGTCACTGTGTCACACCCCCCGTGTTCTGTCACTGTGTCACCCCACCGTGTTCTGTCACTGTGTCACACCCCCGTGTTCTGTCGCTGTGTCACCCCCACCGTGTTCTGTCACTGTGTCACCCCCCCCGTGTTCTGTCACTGTCACTAGCCCCCCCCCGTGTTCTGTCACTGTCAGCCCCACCGTGTTCTGTCACCGTGTCACCCCCCGTGTTCTGTCACTGTCACCCCCACCGTGTTCTGTCACTGTCACCCCCACCGTGTTCTGTCACTGTGTCACCCCCCCGTGTTCTGTCACCGTGTCACCCCCGTGTTCTGTCACTGTCACCCCCCCCCCGTGTTCTGTCACTGTGTCACACCCCCCCGTGTTCTGTCACTGTGTCACACCCCCCGTGTTCTGTCACTGTCACCCCCCCGTGTTCTGTCACTGTCACCCCCCGTGTTCTGTCACTGTGTCACACCCCCCCGTGTTCTGTCACTGTGTCACACCCCCGTGTTCTGTCACTGTCACCCCCGTGTTCTGTCACTGTGTCACCCCCCGTGTGCTGTCACCGTGTCACCCCCACCGTGTTCTGTCACTGTGTCACCCCCCCATGTTCTGTCACTGTGTCACACCCCCCATGTACTGTCACCGTGTCACCCCCATGGTGTTCTGTCACTGTCACCCCCACCGTGTTCTGTCACCGTGTCACCCCCCCGTGTTCTGTCACCGTGTCACCCCCACCGTGTTCTGTCACTGTGTCACCCCCCCGTGTTCTGTCACCGTGTCACCCCCACCGTGTGCTGTCACCGTGTCACCCCCACCATGTTCTGTCACTGTGTCACCCCCCCATGTTCTGTCACTGTGTCACCCCCCCCATGTACTGTCACCGTGTCACCCCCATGGTGTTCTGTCACTGTCAACCCCACCATGTTCTGTCACCGTGTCGCCCAGAGGCGTCACCGGGTGTGGTGACACCCGTAGCGCACTCTGTACTATTACACCCCCCCGCTCAAGCAGTGTGGTGCCCTAAAAGGGTGTGTGGCTTAATCTAAAAGGGGCATGGCCTGGTGGGTCTTTTCTCTTTCGCTCCGGGGGCATGTCCAGCTTCCCCAAAGATGCTGGCTGCCCCCGGAGACTGGACTGTGTGTGTGCCGACTCTTATCTGTGACCTCTCGTGTTCTGTCACTGTGTCACACTCCCCGTGTCCTTTCACTGTGTCACACCTTTCCCCAGGGGCCATAAGACACTGGATAATTTGCTTGCTGCGCAATAATTATCCTAAATAAAATGTCAATGTGTAAAAGGGGACTCTACCTTCCGTACTGTGTAAAAGGGAGCTCTACCTGCTGTAATGTGTGTAAGTGGCGCAATTTGAATAATGGAGACTATTGTGCAACCTAATACGAATCTGTATTATTTTTTGTTCACACTCCTTCCACATGAAGCCACGTCCCTATATTTTTGGCAAGTGGGGGGAGCTGCTATTTTGTGTGTGGCCCTCGGATACTGACAGGAATTGTCAAGTGGCCCCTCAGCTGAAATAATTGCCCACCCCTGATCTACCAGCTACATCAACTGTGACCTCAGGTTTACTACCAAGGCTAACAATCAACTTCACTGGCTGCAGACTACAGGTGCGGCCCAAAATTTTTCCTATGTGATCCCTGATCCCAATCACGTGTATCATGCTGTGAGTCATGTTCTGGTCTAGGGGGTCGATATACGTTGCTTTTATAATTACAATTCCGTGCGTAATGTCCTTCTCTCTGACAATTATAACATTTCACTACATACGACTTACCATCAGGGGTGTGGGGTTTTGGCTGATGTGGCTTCGTTGTCAGGGCTTTGATACTTATGGTCATCAGCTTATCCCCCTGTGACTCCCTGTGCTTAATGATGTTCCGATCGTGCTCGATAGCGGACTCTCTTAATGCAGCCACCGAAATACCTCTCCGGTTAGGTTGAGTGGTTTGTACCCTTGTTCTCAATGTTTCTTTCAAGCCGTCCATTAATACGGACACAGCTACCTCTCTATGATGTACATTTTCCTTAATGTCCTCGACCCCAGTGTATCTAGCCATTTCCTGCAGTGCTCGATGGAAATATTCAGAAGCAGTTTCACCTTCTTTTTGTCTTATGGAAAAGATTTTATTCCACTTGACAACAGTAGGGAAATATACCCCTAACTGCAGATTGATCTGTTTTACATTCTCCTGAGTGTATTCATCAGTGAGAGGTACTTCTGCGTCTAATTTACAATCAGCAATGAATTTCACAGGGTCAATATTGGAGGGCAAACATGCCCGTAGCACTGTCCGCCAATCTTTGTTTGTGGGTTCGGTGGCGTTCCTAGTTCTCTAATAAACCTCTGACATGCGGCTAGGTCCTTTCTGAGATCGGGAAATTCAGACATAATTGTTCTCAATTCTGTCCGGGACCAAGGACAATGCATAGCAATGTTCCTGACGGGAGTGATTCCCTGAGCGTCAGTCTTCCCATTGGGGACTGCGATCACCCTGACAGGATTTAGTTCAATTACATCGTTCTGGGTTGCTTCTACAATGTGAGGTGCAATTGTCTCTGCATAATGTACTGTACCGTACTTACCTGTGGACACGACCTCACTTATCCCTCCGCTAGGGGGCTTTACTACTGCTCTTACCGGTTGGGCCGTGCCCACCTGGGTGTCCTGTATGGTGGCTGCTGGAGAAAGTGCCGATATCGTGCTGGGTTCATCTTCTTGCTCGTATTCCTGAGGGAAGTTTAAGATGGGATACAACTTGCACGGGTTAGCATTAATACATTTATTAAGTTCATTCTTATTATCATTACTACATTTATCAATTTTACTCTTAGCATATATCAGTATGTCATTGTCTGTAGCCACTTTCTCCCCTGTAATATACGGCGGTGGTGGTGCAGTTGCAATCAGTTTCCTGCCAGGGTTGGAACCAGCTGCGTGAGCTAGATCCCTTTGCATATTACTCTCTCGTTGCCATAAATGTAAACAGTTTGAGTGTCTGACCCTTTCTTTTCGGGATTTTAACAGACATATCCTAATCCTTAAATTCTGCAACACCTCTGTACTAAAACTGCCTACCTTAGGGAATGGTTCCCTATCTTCCGCAGTCATACGTTCCCATTCATTGCATAAAACCTCTGCGTGTGATCCATATTTCTCACACATTATGTACCTTGCCGACCCCTTGGGCCGCGGAATATCAACCTGAACCCTGGTTGATCGTCCCTTACTTGAGCAACTGGCCCCCATCTTTTGCAGGTATTGCCTTCTCAGCTAATTCCTACAAAAAATCAAAATACTCAGTGATAAGGCAACGGTGAAAGTTCAACGAGTGCTCTCACCCACTCACGCCCACGTTGGCCAATACACCTAAACACTGTCGTCAGCGCCGGTCGTACCCAACCTAGGGCCCCTGTGTAACCTTTATTTACTGGAAATGTATGGGAGTGACTTACCCTAACCAGTAAATATTGGTCGTTGGAGATTTCCTGAGTGACCAGCGAAACTCCCTTAAAATTAAAAAAACTGTTACACAAATCACGTTGCGTGTCCTACACTTAGCGCCTATGATCCCGCGATTTTACGCAAATGTCGTAAAAGGGTATCACGTTGAGCTAAATATTGCACCCACTAACGCGCGGTACAATCGCACAGCATATAGGTAACTGTTACTTATCCGCTGTACGACCAATGGAATCGTTTTTCAGGCTGCGAAACCTCAGCCGGAGCGTTTCAAAACGGGCCTATATGGGTTCTACGCCAACCCCCTGGGCTGCGCTCTCTACACAGAAACCTTGCTGACCTTTTAGGCCGCGGTATTCAGAGCTTCACTTGACTTTGTCAGCGGTTTTCTGACTTCGCTGACCTCTTGGTCTGCTGTATCTACTACTTGCTCCTTTGTACCTTAATCAATGTTAACGTGAGCAAGCCACTCTCACGCCACCAAGTGTCCACTCACCTGGTGTGGTCTCCTACGGCACAGGTTCTCAAACTCGGTCCTCAGGACCCCACACAGTGCATGTTTTGCAGGTCTCCTCACAGAATCACACGTGAAATAATTAGCTCCACCTGTAGACCTTTTAAAATGTGTCAGTGAGTAATTAATACACCTGTGCACCTACTAGGTTATCTGCAAAACATGCACTGTGTGGGGTCCTGAGGACCGAGTTTGAGAACCTATGTCCTACGGGGATCCCGAATTCCCTGGGTCCACAAAACCTTTATTGTTTGCACGCTCACGCTCGTTCACTCATATACACTTTGGTTTTTCTGTACAAAAAATTAACTTTCATTCAGATAAAACAGTCTTAGTTCCAGAGGTGATACAGTAAAGAAGGTATTAAACTAAATATTGGAAACTGATCAATTTGTGCTATTATCGCGTGGCTACCGTCTCGCGCCTAAACTAAAACAATGCTATTGTGTGATTTGTACTTAGTGGGCGTACCTTTTACGCATGTTGCGTAAACACGCCACGTGCGTAGGCCTTTACGTAGCGTACGCAGTCCCGTACTTTGTCTGAGACACGTGTACAAAGGCCGTACATCCGCAGTACTACAAATCCTACACTTCTATAAATGTAAGTGATATTAACTATAATCGCTCACTTAACACTACACACAGTTTCTTCTGTATAAACCTTTACAACTAGGCCAGGCTGCATGTGCGTCTTACACTTATTTCTTAAATATTAACTCTATATTTAAACTAAATAGCAACAAATTTTTTCAGTACAGGTCAAAATGAATCTAATAATCCTCAATAATTCAAATGGTATGATTCAGATTGGATAGCTATCTTGCAGAACATACACTGATATAAATATACACATAATTATAATATTATATATATGTACCATTCACTGGTCTCCTGAGACTCATTTACCCATTAAGTGCTTCTAATTTGCATATGAATGCTATGTGCTATTGGTTGCCTGTAAAGGTGGGGTTTTTTCACTGTTAGGAAAAAGCAGTTACACAGGTTAATTTGCATTTCAATGGCTATCTTATAGCAAGCAGAGTTAACTGAATCTTAGAGAGAAAAAAAAGAAAAAAAACTTTTTTTTTAATCTGTGTGTACTTCTTACATCAAGTATTCATCTTACTATTAACTTTCATTAAGCCCCATCAGAAACTATTTGTAATTGACTATGGCATGGGTTAAATAAATGCATTGGTAACTCATAAATGGTGATTTCTTTTTGACCAAGGATGGCTGATTATTCCGGGCAGTGAAAATCAGCCATTTAGAAAAAATGACCTTCCCAACATGGCCGCTGCTCCTCCCCCTTCCACATCCCAGAGGGTTACACAAAATGGTGGACAAGCCATGTGGTTAGTCCAAAATGGAGGACAGACCATGCAGCTTCCTTTGTCACAAAGAAATCACACACCATGCAAGCCCCTGAAGTTATTTTAGGCCTGAGTTAAAAAAAACCACTATATCAAGGCTTTTGCAGCAACTTTTAAATGTACTTTTACCCTACTTAACAGATAAGCAATCCAATCTGAATCAAACACAATATGACTCATTTGAACCTTGTTTTGCAACAATATGATCAGATATGCAGAGTACAAAATACAGGTGTATGCGTGTATTGTGTGCGCATTTTGCGCCAAACAGAAATTCACAGACTTTAAAAATAGCTTTGCGTTCTTACCTTCCGGATTCCACCAGCATCCCAACAAACCTTGCAGAGCAGACGCTTATCTTATCAGCACTAGTGTATCCACCAACCAGGAGAAGGTTTGTGTGGGATACCTTACCGCCCTTTGCTGATAGATAAAGTCTGCTGTACGCTGCTAGGCTGTGGGTATGAGGAAAAACTGGACGAGCTCCCAATTGATAATGTCGATATTATCTTAGACCAAAAAGCTATACCTCTAGATACACTATTACCGTGGAGCCGCTATGGCCGCTAGACTGAATACACGTGCTACGCATTTTGTACGCTATTTGCGTACAGAGTCCCGCACGTGGTACGTACTTGGCGTACACACGCCGCGCTGAGTGTACAGAGTACACTCAGCGTGCGCACACACAATTGATAACCTTTAAACCTTGTTAATGATACAATGTAATGACATGATTACACTTTAAACCCTTAGCAGCAAAGTACTGCAACAATGTTATACCTTAAACCTTAAGTAGCGCTGACGGTATAAAGTAACCGCAGTGCGTACACCTTATCAATACTTATACACTTTATACGGATAAATACACTCTAAAACCCTTGCAGGAAAGTGAAGACACAACACTGATTTGTAGTTGCAACCACAGGGTTCTAAGGCCACAGTGGATTAATTCCAAAAGGTAAACAGTACAAATCATACACTACAGGCTAACAAGATAAAACTAAACAGAATAATGGCTACAGAGAATGTACATACGTGAGAATGTTCGCAAGCGCAACCCGGCCGGTCCTCCGCTAGTCAGATAGAAAGCGTTCAGAGTCTTCTGACCGGCCAGGCAACAATGGGCTTTTTATACACAACATGCATACACAATACAATGGTCACTGTAATCTCATTGTCCATTGGACACAGGGATGTGTCTTTACATTACAGAAGAGGTCATAGGTGGATTTGAATAGATGGGCGATGTCCTTCCCCAACTGATCTTGTGGGTGGTATCCTCTGGATTCCCGCCGCATACATAATATACAGTAAATACAGTTAATATCTATATTCTACTTCTGCACATAACTATACGCAGGAACATGCGATCTTTCTCTAACTAACACCGGAATGTTACCCTCAAAATACCCTACAGCTGGATACTAGACATCACCTTCCAACCTTTATCTGACCCTTCCTATCATGCAAAGGCGAATCTCTTACTCCAGGAACTGTTTAAACTATTAATACTCGCTGACGTGGTGCAAGGGAACTATGGGTACAAAATGCACTATTTGGGTTAAATATGTAATGTTCTAATAATCCTCTACGCGCTCACAAACTCCGCCGTAAATACCCATATCACGCGCATGATCGCCGGAGCGATCCTACGCAAATTGCGGATATGTGCACGCACGGAGGACGGAGTGCACGAGCAGCGGGCATGTGCATGGGGTTAGTACAAGGCATATGTATACCAATATTTTTCGACTTTAACAATATATTGCAATTTAATGTGATATAATTCTACCCGTTACCATGGCTTAATTGTTTTTAGTAAAATAAAATGTATATCTTAATCTCACATCATTTGTACTAGAGCTATTAAATATCGACAGGCCCGCCATCAGGGGGTGCTGCAGGCACAGCCGCCCCGGGCCCGGCCTCTCTGACAGAGAGGAGAGGGCCCGGGCAGCCCATGCCTCCACCGTCCGTCCGCCGCCACTGTGTCTGTGTTCCCACTGCCCAGCGCAAGCAGGCTATTTAAAATGTCCCTCTTAAGATGGCCGCCACCTCAGTGGAGACAGTTATTAAAGAGGAGGCTCTAGTATCTTTAATAACTGTCTCCTCTGAGCCGGCGGCCATTTTGGGGGGACATTTTTAATAGTTTTGCTAGAAGCAGGCTGCTGAACAGCCTGCTGCGGTGGCAGGGAAGGGAGGAGGATCAGCAGAAACCCTGACAAAGATTACAACTCCATTACAGGTACTGGGGCATTAATGTGTGGAGCATTAAATAATATGATGATGGGGCCATAGGAATTATTATTATTATTTTTATTAATAAATATATGTTTATTTATATATTATTATTATTATTTTATTTATTTATTTATTTATTTTTGGGGGGGGGGGGGGGGGGTTCCCTGCCTATTTGGCCAGTCCCGGGCCCCGTCATTTCTGATGGCAGCCATGAATATCGACACTGTTTAAACTGTTTGTCCTTTTTCCTTTATACATTAATTGCACACACCAGGATGCGAACTGGTTTTAAAACAGATGAATAAAAGTGTATATATTAATAACTCTTAGTGAACTTAGAAGACTAGTGACTTTTGGCATTGCTGCTACATACTGTATATATTTTTTTGCTTCATAAGAGAGAAGTCTGAAGTAGTGAAGAAAATTGCAGACTACAAAAGACGTTTTAAGAATCAAACCCCTGAAATCTGATTGTGCTGAAGAAAATCTAAAGATAGATATGGAATTCTAAGCAAGAAAAATGCACAAAACAGGATTCCCCCAGCACACCAAGGGGTATTAGAAATAAGATTGTAACACTACATGGTGATAGATAATTCAGAGATCTTAGGCCCAAATGTATTAAGCTTTAACAAGAGATAAAGTAGAGATAAATGACCAGCTAATCAGCTCCTGTAATTTTTTTTAAAGTGAGCCTGAGATATGGCAGTTAGGAAGCTGATTGGCTGGTCATTTATCACTCTTTATCCATCTCCACTTTATCTCTTATTAAAGCTTAATACATTTGTGCCTTAAGGGGGGTACTCACGGAGCGATATTCTAAGCAATCTGACTAGATTGCTTAGAATATAAGCCTGATCGCTCCGTGTGTAGCCCTTACAGCGATAGCGATGCGCAGCCCCGCGCATCGCTATCGCTGCTGCTAGATTGGCCTGCCGTGCAGGCCAATCTAGCGGGTCGCTCACTTCACCCGCTGGGTGAAGTAAGCGCCTTCTCTCCCCCCCCACCCCGGCTCCCTCGCACGCTCAGCACAGATCGTGCTGTGCTGAGCGGCAAGAGAGATGTGTGCTGAGCGGTTCGCTCAGCACACATCTCTCCCAGCATCGGCCCATCTATATGGGCCTTTAGTTACATTTATTTGCAAATATATTGTATGGTTAAGCCATCAAGGCTTCTCTGATACTGGAGGTCCCTAACATTGTATGATAACAGTACCCATTCTGGGCCATATAATTGTGTACTTTAAGGCCATATGATAATAACATTTACATAAATATATGTAAATTGAGAGCCAACTTACCTGAGTCATCCCTAGTTCCTCCACATGGCACTACAAGAACCAGCATGCTTTCCTAATGCTGGTCCCAGTGTGCTACCTAGAACAGCAATATTAAATGAAAACAGCTCAATCAATCTAGTAATAGCCCTCAGGTGCCTGAAAGGAAGGGGTTATTCTAGCAAGAAAAAATAGGATTTTAATTACCTACTGGTAAATCCTTTTCTCGTAGTCCATAGAGGATGCTGGGGTCCACATTAGTACCATGGGGTATAGACGGGTCCACTAGGAGCCATTGGCATTTTAAGAGTTTGAGTGTGTGGACTGGCTCCTCCCTCTATGGCCCTCCTACCAGACTCAGTCTAGAAACTGTGCCTGAGGAGACGGACAACTTCGAGAGAAGGATTTTACACAGATAGTGGCGAGATTCACATCAGCTCACACATACAAGGCAAACCAAGCTAACCAGCTTGAAAACTCAGCAACGGCTGAACAAGATTACTTAACCAAGTAACAAAACAGAACTTAACCAAGAACTAAGCAGTACTGAACTAAGTAACCACTGCAGGATCACGAAGCGCTTGGTGGGCGCCCAGCATCCTCTACGGACTATGAGAAAAGGATTTACTGGTAGGTAATTAAAATCCTATTTTCTCTTACGTCCTAGAGGATGCTGGGATCCACATTAGTACCATGGGGATGTACCAAAGCTCCCAGAACGGGAGGGAGAGCGCTGAGGCTCCTACAGAACTGATTGACCAAACTTCAGGTCCTCAGAGGCCAAAGTATCGAACTTGTAAAACTTAGCAAACGTGTTCGACCCAGACCAAGTAGCCGCTCGGCAAAGCTGAGACACCCCGGGCAGCCGCCCAGAAAGAACCCACCTTATGAGTAGAGAGGGCTTTAACAGATTTTGGACACAGGAATCCTGCCGTAGAATACGCATGCTGGATAGTGAACCTGATCCAGCGAGAGATCGTCTGCTTAGAAGCAGGACACCCAATTTTCTTGAGAAACAGAGAGTCCGATTTTCTGTGACTAGCAGTCCTCTTCACATAGATTTTCAGAGTCCTTACAACATCCAAAGACTTTGATGAAATTGAGGAGTCAGTAGCAACTGGCACCACAATAGTTTGGTTGATATGAAATGCCGACACAATCTTCGGTAGGAACTACTGACATGTCCGGAGCTCAGCCCTATCTTCATGGAAGATCAAGTAGGGGCTCTTACAAGACAAAGCCCCCAACTCCGACACACATCTAGCAGAAACTAAGGCCAACAAAGTGACAGCCTTCCACGTGAGAAACTTGACCTCAACCTCCGGTAGAGGTTCGAACCAATCCGATTGGAGGAACTGTAACACCATGTTAAGATCCCAGGGCACCGTAGGCAGCACAAAGGGAGGCTGGATGTGCAGAACCCCTTTCAAGAAAGTCTGAACCTCAGGGAGGGAAGTCAGCTATTTCTGGAAGAAAATGGAGAGGGCCAAAATCTGGACCTTTACGGATCCCAACCTCAGGCCCATATCCACACCTGCTTGCAGTAAGAGGAGAAACTGTACCAGTTGAAACTCCTCCATAGGAAACTTCTTGGACTAACACCAATATACATACTTTTTCCAAATGCGATGGTAATGTTTAGACGTTACTCCCTTCCTAGCCTGTATCAAGGTAGGAATAACCTTGTTCGGAATGCCCTTCCGAGCTAAGATCTGGCGTTCAACCTCCATGCCGTCAAACGTAGCCGTGGTAAGTCTTGATAAGCGAACGGCCCCTGCTGCAGCAGGTCCTCCTAAAGAGGAAGACGCCTTGGCTCTTCCAGCAGTAGATCCAGAAGATCCACGTACCAAGCCCTTCTTGGCCAGTCCGTAGCAATGAGGATTGCTTGAACTCTTGTTCTCCTTATGAGCTTTAGAATCCTTGGAATTAGTGGAAGAGGAGAAAACACGTACACCGACTGGAACACCCACGGAGTTATCAGGGCGTCCACCGCCACGGCTTGCAGGTCTCTTGACCTGGAGCAATACCTCTGAAATTTTTTGTTGAGGCGGGAGGCCATCATGTCTATTTGAGGAACCCCCCAAAGATTTGTCACCTCCGTGAACACCTCTGAATGGAGGCCCCACTCTCCTGGATGGAGATTGTGTCTGCTGAGGAAGTCCGCTTCCCAGTTGTACACTCCCGGAATGAAAATTGCTGACAGTGCTAACGCGTGCTTTTCCACCCAGAGGATGATTCTTGTTACCTCTGACATTGCAGTTCTGCTCTTTGTTTCGCCTTGTCAGTTTATGTAGGCCACTGTCGTTACATTGTCCGACTGCACTTGAATGGGTCGATCTTGCAGAAGATGAGTCGCTTGGAGAAGACTGTTATATACGGCTCTTAGTTCCAGAATGTTTATTGGAAGACTGGATTCCAGACTTGACCACCTTCCTTGGAAGGTTCCCCTTGAGTGACTGCGCTCCAGCCCCGGAGACTTGCATCTAGGAGATCCAATTGGAAGAATCGAGCATGAATCCTTCTGAACTGCAGAGCCTCGTAAGAGGTAACCATCTTCCCCAGAAGACAAATACACTGATGAATCGATACCTGGGCTGGCTTCAGGACATCCTGAACCATTGATTGTATCACCAACGCTTTCTCCACCAGTAGAAACATCCTCTGTACTTCCATTTCGAGGATCATCCCCAGGAAAGACAATCTCCTTTTCGGCTCCAAATGTGACTTTGGAAGGTTCAGGATCCAACCATGGACCCTGAGCAGATGCGTCGTGAGAGCAATGGACTGCAACAGCTTCTCCCTGGACGACGCCTTTATCAGCAGATCGTCCAGGTATGGAATTATGTTCACTCCCTGTCTGCGGAGGAGAACCATCATCTCTGCCATCACCTTGGTGAACACCCTTGGTGCTGAGGAGAGACCGAATGGCAGTGCCTGAAACTGATAGTGACTGTCTAACAGTGCAAATCTGAGATAAGCCTGGTGCGGAGGCCAAATCGGAATGTGGAGATACGCATCCTTGATATCTAGGGATACCTCTAAGCAAGTTAAAAAAAGGCATTTTGTTTCCCCCAGCACCCTGAATGATAACAGTAACCAGATGTAAATCCCACACAATATTAGAATTCAGAGATCTCAGTTACATGTATTTGTGCAAATGTATGAATAAGCCCCAAAGCCGCATCAAGGTGCCTCTGTATATTTGGGGTCCCTAGTGCTATATCTAGGTGCAGGATGTGGCACCCCAAAAAATCAGCATAAGCCATAAATCCCAGTGCAGCATACCAGTGAAAAAACTATTGTCACAACTGAGGGCTGAGGCTGACCTGGGGAAGCCTCAGATGTAGGGGCTGGCGTGTAGGTGAACCGGGGACGTATTATTGGGTTCCTAGACATACAGGAGATCTAGTACTATTTGCCCGAAGGCGTGACCTCAAACCAGATTGAAAGTCCCAAGTATGAAGTTTGCTCCCCGTTACATCGGTCCTTTCCAGATTGAACAAGTCGTCAATCCAGTTGCCTATAAACTCAAGCTGCCTCCATTTCTGAAAATCCCTAGGACATTTCATATCTCACTCCTCAAGCCGGTGGTCCTGAATCATTTTCATTCTGCGCTCTCCACTGCACCTAAGGTCCAGACTCAACGTGGTGTTGAGTATGAGGTCGCCACGCTTCAGGTACGGTCGTCTCCAGTACCTGATAGATTGGAAGGGCTATGGCCCAGAGGAACGTTCTTGGACGAATGCATCGGATGTCCATGCTCCCAAGTTGGTCCAAGCTTTCTACGCCAGATTTCCTCGTAAGCCTAAGAAGTATCCTGGGGCCACTCCTAAAGAAGGGGGGGGGGGGGTGCTGTCATGATCCAGGTTATTGGACATCATTATTTACCTTCCAAGTGTTTTCTGAGAATGGCCCAGCGTTCCAAAATGGGATTCCATCTGCGCTCTCTGCGTGCAGCGCGCTGTATGTCATTGCCTCAGGTCTCTTCCCTGTGATCCCGCAGCACTGTCATAGCAGCCTTACAGCTTAGTTACACTGTTTGTAAGAATGGCGTCTCCTACAAACAGACTTTCCCTCCAAATGCAAACATGGGCGCAGACATGTTTTTTCTCATCACATGTCATTCTACAACCTATCCGCTGCACTCTGAACTCTGCCTAATTATCCAGCCAATGCCTGCTTCCCAGCTGGTATAAATATCCTGCTCCTGGGCTGGATAATCATCAGTGCTTTGGTTGTCTAACCTGTACACATGTCTCTCCTGCTTGTGGATTCTACTGCTTGTTTCTCCAGGTATTCCAGCTCCTGTGATTCAGCTCCACTAAGAGACCCGCACCTGTTTCCATCCTGCGGTGCAGCCCGACTTCTGCAGTGTTCCAGCATTGCTTCTGGTTGCTCTCTACGATCAGACACCGGCTTCCTGCTCACATCGTTGGTCCTGCTTCGCCTCCAGCCTCCAGTGGTGTGCTGGTATCGTTTTCAAATTCTCCTTCCTGCAGCACCGCCCTCCATACTTCACAGCGCATTTCCCATGGCCTACCAGCTTTCCACAGTGCTCCTGAGTTGCTGGTATTCTGCAAGCGGTGCTCTACAGTTTCTTCAGTTCATTTCAACATTATCAGTGGTATTCCCATATCGTTCGCATCTGTGACCATTTGTACCATCGAACCACAGTTTCCATCGATGCTCACCATCGGACTCTAACTACAGTGGTGAGTTCTACATACCTTTCATTCATACCGGTTCCATCCGGCATTCTCTGCAATTATTCCAAGTACCATCTACTCCTGTGCATCTGTGTTACTCCAGCCTCTGTATACCATCTACTGGGCAGTACCAGTTCATACCTCTCCTCAGCGGTTAGCTGTGGCATACGGACTTACCATCTCCAGTTCTGGCAAGGACTCTATAACATTCTGTTCTGCAAGCCACAGCACTAATTACCTCTGCGCTTCTGGGAACTGTACTGTAATTTATCACTGCACTTCTACTGTGAAGTTATTGCATATCCAAGGTGTCTAAAGCTGTGTGTTCAATAAAACTGACTTTACTTTTTACAACTTCGTTGTCGTGGTCACGCCTTCAGGCAAATGGTACTAGATCTCCTGTATGTCTAGGAACCCAATACTACCTCCCCGGTTCACCTACACGCCAGCCCCTACATCTGAAGCTTCTCCAGGTCAGCCTCAGCCCTCAGTTGTGACAATAGTTTTTCACTGGTATTCTGCACTGGGATTTCAGGCTTATGCTGAGTTTTTGGGGTGCCACACCCTGCACCTAGATATAGCGGTAGGGACTCCAAATATACAGAGAAGCCTTGATGCGGCTTTGGGGCTTATTCATACATTTGCGCAAATATATGTAACCGAGATCTCTGAATTCCAATATTGTGTGGGATTTAAATCTGGTTACTGTTATCATTCAGGGTGCTGGGGGAAACAAAATGCCTTTTTTTCTTGATTAGAAATACCCCTCCCTTTCAAGCACCTGAATGATATCACTAAGCTAATTGAGCATCTGCCACTATATATGTCTGTTGTGAGAGGCAAAGGAGGTGCAGGCCCTGACATGTCATATGGAGCATTATGGGGTTGCTCCAAGGTAGGTAGCTCTTAGCTTAGATATATTTAAGTAAGGAGCCATTATCATGTGGCTGCTTGCTGGTTAATCATAGACCCAGATTGGGGTAATGGAGGTGTGAGGTGTGATGCCTCTGGACTGGCTGAGCTGGATGGCTTAAGTGTGGCATACCTTTACATTCTATTAACACTTTTCACACGCTAATTTCTTTAACACTATTTCTCCATTTTAATTACATCTCATTTTTGTATCACCTTCTTTATAGCTTCAGCTTCCTAACACTAATTTATTAACACTATAGTTTTTTCACTGGTATGCTGCCCTGGGTTTTCTGGCTTATGCTGTTCTTTTGGGGTGCCACACCCTGCACCTAGATATAGCGCTAGGGACCCCAAATATACAGAGACGCTTTGATGTGGCTTTGGGGCTTATTCATACATTTGCGCAAATATATGTAACTGAGATCTCTGAATTCTAATATTGTGTGGGATTTACATCTGGTCACTGTTATCATTCAGAGTGCTGGAGGAAACAAAATGCCTTTTTTTTTTCTTGCTTAGAGATACCCCTCCCTTTCAAGCACCTGAATGATATCACTAAGCTAATTGAGCATCTGTCACTATATATGTCTGTTGTGAGAGGCAAAGGAGGTGCAGGCCCTGACATGTCATATGGAGCATTATGGGGTTGCTCCAAGGTAGGTAGCTCTTAGCTTAGATATATTTAAGTAAGGAGCCATTATCATGTGGCTGCTTGCTGGTTAATCATAGACCCAGATTGGGGTAATGGAGGTGTGAGGTGTGATGCCTCTGGACTGGCTGAGCTGGATGGCTTAAGTGTGGCATACCTTTACATTCTATTAACACTTTTCACACGCTAATTTCTTTAACACTATTTCTTCATTTTAATTACATCTCATTTTTGTATCACCTTCTTTATAGCTTCGGCTTCCTAACACTAATTTATTAACACTATAGTTTTTTCACTGGTATGCTGCCCTGGGTTTTCTGGCTTATGCTGTTCTTTTGGGGTGCCACACACTGCACCTAGATATAGCGCTAGGGACCCCAAATATACAGAGATGCCTTGATGTGGCTTTGGGGATTATTCATACATTTGCGCAAATATATGTAACTGAGATCTCTGAATTCTAATATTGTGTGGGATTTACATCTGGTCACTGTTATCATTCAGAGTGCTAGAGGAAACAAAATGCCTTTTTTTTTTTCTTGCTTAGAGATACCCCTCCCTTTCAAGCACCTGAATGATATCACTAAGCTAATTGAGCATCTACCACACTATATATATCTAGGGATAACAGAAACTCCCACTCCTCCAGACCTGAGATCACCGCTCTCAGAGACTCCATTTTGAATTTGAACTCCCTTAAATAAGGGTTTAGCGATTTCAAGTTCAAAATTGGTCTGACCGAACCATCTTGTTTTGGTACCACAAAAAGGTTTGAATAGTAACCCACGCTGGAACAATGACCTCTGACTTTTCCAGTTTTTGGATAGCTTCCTGTAGGACAGTTCTGTCTGTCAGTAAAGCTGGCAAGCCTGACTTGAAGAATCGGTGAGGTGGGGTTTCTTGAAACTCCAATCTTGTACCCAGAGATCCAGGCCAGCTGACACCCAGACGTGGCTGAAATGTCTGAGTCTCGCCCCCACCAGCCCGTCCCCCAGGCTGTGTGGTCCACCGTCATGCTGAGGATTTTGAGGTACCAGAAGCAGGTTTCTGGTCCTGGGAGCCTGTGGGTGCATGCTTTTTGGATTTTGCCCGCCCACCTCTAAAGAAGGTGGTAGAAGGCTTGGACTTTTTTGTCTTAGCGGTCCGAAAGGACTGCGATGGAGATGAAGAAAAGGGTTTCTTTGTAGAAGGCGTAGCTGAGGGAAGAAAAGGTGACTTACCCACGGTTGCCATGGAAATCCACGCATCCAATGCTTCCCCAAATAGAGCCTGACCTGTGTAGGGTAGGTTCTCCACACTTCTCCTGGATTCCGCGTCTTCAGACCATTGGCGTAGCCAGAGTCCCCTGCGAGCTGAGAAAGACATGGAAGATATCCTTGCAGTTAGCGTACCCAGGTCCTTCATGGATTCCACCATGAACCCCGCAGAATCCTGTATGTTACGTAAAAATTATTAAATTTCACTTCTATCTATTGAATCCAAATCTTCTAGTAACGTGCCTGACCACTTTACTATAGCTTTAGAGATCCATGCGCAGGCAATAGTAGGCCTCAGCACCACCCCTGAAGCAGTGTATATGGATTTGAGCGTAGCCGGTTCTTTTAACGTGGTAGACCCAGGGACAGGCAAAACCACCTTTTTTGACAGTCTGGAAACAGATGCGTCAACTATGGGTGGGTTTTCCCATTTTTTTCTATCTTCCTCAGGGAAGAGAAAAGCAACCAGAATCCTTTTGGGAAGCTGGAATTTTTTCTCTGGGTTTTCCCAGGATTTTTCAAATAAAGCGTTTAATTCTTTAGACTCAGGGAAGGTTAGCGAGGCTTTCTTATTGTCTGTGAAGTAAGCCTCCTCAACCTGCTCAGGTGTTGTGTCAGTAATATTAACACATCTCTAATGGCCTCAATCATGAGCTGCACCCCCTTTGCAAGAGATGCCGCCCCCCTCAGCACATCCCCATCACCGTCTGCCGTCTCAGAGTCGGTATCTGTGTCATCTTGCATAATCTGGGCAAGTACACCTTTCTGTGGATTTTGAAGGAATAGGAACAGAACCTGACCAAACTGCCATATACTTCTTTAAAACCTGAGTTTCAGTCTCAGTATGAGCTACCCTAGTAGAGATCTGAGAGAGATCATACCCTTAATAGAGGTTAACCACTCAGGCTCATTAACAGGGATCTGAGACAAGACATTACATTCCTGTGTACATGGAATGGATTCCTCCTGAGAGGAAATGTCCTCTACAGCATAAGACACAGAGTCCCTAGACATGGCTAGGTGAGACAACAAACATCCACACACACACACAGGAAAATGTCAGACCCAGTTTCCCCCCAAGTATGCCACAGAGATTACAGGATCTGCAGGCAGGAAAATGGCGCTGAACACTGCTGGGTCCGCTCTGAGGAGAAGCTCAGCCCCTTAACATGGCGCTGCTTCCCGCTCTTCACATATTTATACTGGCCTGAGGAATGGTGCTGGCAGCGTTACCGAGGTCCCTGACAGCCTTGATGACCAGTGTAGGGTATAGGCGCTGGCTCAGGACCCCCCTCACAGCATCGCACTATGTACCGCTGAGCCTCCGAAGCGCAGTTACTACTGCGCTCCCACCCTGTTGCCGCCATCTTCACACCGGCTCCCCGCTTGCTATGGGGGGCCGGTGACTCATTCGCCACAGGAAACTTCTGGCTCTGTTAGGGGGTAGCGGCAGTGCTGCGGGTGTGAGCGGTCACCTGGGGCAGCTAATGATCATCACCCTCAGGAGCTCAGTGTCCTGTCAGCGGAGATAGTGGCTCGAACCCCAGAGGGCGGACAATACTCCCCTCCTAAGTCCCACGAAGCAGGGAGGTTTTTGCCAGCAGCCTCCCTGTGCCTAACTAACTCTTAGAAAAAAAAAAACTAAAGAAGCTCTAGGAGCTCCCCTAGCTGTGACCGGCTCCTCTGGGCACATTTTCTAAACTGAGTCTGGTAGGAGGGGCTTAGAGGGAGGAGCCAACCCACACTCTCAAACTCTTAAAATGCCAATGGCTCCTAGTGGACCCGTCTATACCCCATGGTACTAATGTGGACCCCAGCATCCTCTAGGACGTAAGAGAAATACACAAAATAGGTATTAGCAATAAGATTTGGCAACCACATGGTGGTAGATAATTTAGAGATATTAGTTACATATATTACAAAGATATGGTTAAGCCTCCAGACAGGGGACCAAATATAATGGAGTGCGATTTTGCAACAATGTGCGAGTTTAAGACTAAACTTGCATATTTTGCAAAGTCGACCAATGTAATGGGCTGCGGAAAGGGGATGTAGTTATGTGACCGCCTCTGGTCACAATACCGGCACCTATTCCCACCCCCATTACAATCCCAAAAGTTGGCGTGTCAACTAACAGGAACCATTCCACGACACCCATATAGTAGGAATAGAACCTGTGGCGAGTGAAGCCCGCAGCATGGCAAGTGCAGTGAGCTTGCAAGGAGCTTCTTTGCGCTCACACCCCCCACCACCCATCTGATTGCCGGGATCCCGTGGTCGGTATGGGGACCAACCCGCTGAAACATGCAAAATCGCATGTTTGCTGCAGTCTAAAAAATCACAGCGGCAAAACTCGCATAGAGATATTTTGCCATTGCAAACATACAACTCGGGCACTGTAATAGTATGCGAGTTTACAACTCGCACCTAAAACATTACTAAAAAATCGCCAATAAATAGACCAGCTTCTGGCTGCCAAGATTGACAGAAGCATGCACAGACCAGTGAGATACGTGCATGCTTCTGTGTGTAAAAGTAAAGAAATAGTAAAAAAACAAACAAAAACAACCGTGCAGGTCCCCCCAAAAAGCATAGTAGTAGGGGTTCCTCGTATTTAAACAACCAGCACCGGGCTCTTGGACCTGTCCTGGTCCCAAAAATATTTTTAAAACCAGCACCGGGCTCCAGTAGCCAGGGAGGTTACGCCACAGCTGGGGGACACTATTATATTGGTCAGAACTTCCCAACTAGTCACCCCCTGCCAGGGTTCCCTGGGGGATTGGAGACCTCTTAAATAAAGCCAGAGGCTGTCCCCGCCATCCATATCTTTTGTTGTGGAACTACATGTCCCAGCAAGCCTCCCCTACATGCTGGTACTTGGAGATCCACAAGTATCAGCATGTGGGGCATTTAAGGGCCCGCTGGTACCTGTTGTTCCACAACAAAACAATTATGCAAATAAAGACATGCTCACCGTGACAATATAAGTTTATTAAAACACACTTACGCACTCACACATACTTACCTACATCCTACGCCGCAATTCACATCCCCTTCCGCCATTCACATCCCCTTCTCCAATAGAATCCATTATGGTACGTGTAAAAAATAAATAAATACTCACCAACAATCCGGTGTAGAACAGTCCTCTTCAGTCTATGCAGGCATCCAGGGGTTAAAAAAATAAATAAAAATGAAAAAACCCCAGTCCACGCAGCTAAAGGGGATCCCCTTTCCCTTGTGACTTCTGTCAGTTGGGGACCCGCCAGCCAATCAGGGAGCACCACTTCATATCACTCTCCTGATTGACTGTGCGCTCCTGGCCTGTCTATCAGGCGGAGCGCATTGGCTATAATGGAGGATCGCGATACTCCATTATAGCCAATGGTGGGAACTGTGCGATCTGCGGTAAACTGGGAGGTTACTTGAGGTCACTCTTGTCCCTCCTGCAAACCTCTGGATGTTGGGCAGGTATGGTCTCACTACAAATACCAGCATGCACTGCTGCAGGTCTGCAGGGGTCCATAGCTGTGTTGGGTGATACTGGATTTTGCACTCCTAAAATAATGTGTGAATTAATGTTAAATGTACCATAAATGAAATTAAATATCCTTGATTTTGAAGGGTTTTGTTTCCTGCTTGAACACAAGTGATATATATCAAGCAATCTCCATTCATTATATCTGCTGCAAACTGGCTTTATGGCTTACATAATATGCTGGCAGAGGAGGGGGGTAATGATAGGTAGAGGGAAGTACAGTATGGTTGTATTTGCTGGAAGCGCTGGAAGGTGATAAATTGCTTGAAGAGTTTGATTTGTTGGTAAGATAGAATAGAACCCTGGAGGCTTTGTACAGAGTAAGAGGAAAATTCCTACACAGAATAAAGTCATAAATGAGGACAGGTAATGCTTAGAGACACCAATTGTGTCATTGTGTTTTCACCTTTACCCATAATGCCAACATTCTATTGAAAAGTGATGCAATGATTTTGTTTGCAGCATTGTATTGCAATGAATACTACGCTGCAAGCCATGGATGTAAACAATGGGATCTAATGGGAAATCGCTGATAGTAAATCTGTGTTTAATGAAAAATAAATATTAGGATATTCTACATTGCCATGTAAATGTACAGAGCCACAGAGCTGGCACTGTATGTGTATACAGTTTCTGAGAAAATATAAATTAAAATTTGAAAGACAAAAAGTTGATTGTGTGTTTTACATTCGCAGCACACCTTGGTACCATGGTACTAATGTGGACCCCAGCATCCTCTAGGACGTAAGAGAAAATGTATGACAAGGGATAGGGGAAGGGAAAAGCTAGGAAAAGAAGAAGGAAGGTTAGGGAAGGAGGTGGACAGTCCAATAGTATCAATTAGTAGTCGCTTCCGTCGGGTGATTTATTAACTGAGGAAGGTACTGTAAGCAGTATTAGGTACCGCTTGGTGGTATCAGATCCTTATAGGATGAGGTAGTCTTAAATTCTAGCCAGGAGAGCCAAGTAGCATTATAGTCTGACTGCTTCTCCATAGCGGAATAATATATGTCCTCCACGGTCCAATAAAACTTTATTCTTTGAAACCATTCCCAAATCGTGGGCGGATCTTGGGATCGCCAATGAACAGGTATCACAGCTCTTGCTGCATTATTAAGGTGTTTAATGAGAGATTGTTTATATTTCATGAACGGAATAGTGGTATGGGAAAGTAGCCAGAAATCCAGTGCAGTAGGAGCTTTAAATCCCAGGATGTCAGTAGAGAGTTTAATGACTTTATCTGAAAAGGGAGCGATTAGGGGGCAGTCCCACCAAATGTGAACTAGAGTACCTTTGTCACCACCACATCACCAACATAAGGGAGAAACAGAAGGGAAAAACTTAGGTAGGAGGCAGGGGTGTATCTACCTATTGGCCAGGATGGCACTCGCCAGGGGCGCTAGGCAAGGAAGGGGCGCCGCCTGGCTGCGCCACTCGCGGCCAAAGGATAGAAAAGCAGTACTGTCTGACTGTACCTGGTGAGAGTCTGTTACTGCTGGAGCGGCGCTGGTGTCCGGCAGCACCGAACTTGTAATCAGACTCAAAATAAACTACAGCTCCCAGCAGCCCTTGTTGCTGGGAGCTCCCGGCAGCAAGGGCTGCTGGGAACTGTAGTTTATTGTGAGTCTGATTACAAGTGCGGTGCTGCCGGACACTAGTCTGATCACTAGTGCAGTACGGTGCTGATGGACACTGGCGCCACGCCGGCAGTAACAGACTCTCACCAGGTACACAGCAATTGTTATATAGCACAGTGCTATAGATCTATTTGTTGTTGAAGATAATAAAAAAGTGTCAGTGTTTGGGAGAAGGGACTGTTGTGCCTGGAAAACTACACGATTTTCATGCATGTTAGATGTAAGTAAGTAGTAAGTAAGCGAAAACTTTAACTTGTTGAGTGTAATAAAGAAAATACATATCTTACCTATTTCAAGGCCATGTTCAAGGAAATGTATATCAGTTAATTGTATAATTGATCATTTTATCTTGGAAGTGATGGCACCCTGATGTTTTTTCTAACAGGAAGCACTTCTACCATCCAAATAATGGTGTTTGGTTAATGGCTAAGTGCATTTGAGGCTCATCTCACAGCATCTCATTAGCATTTCATTCAGGATGCAGTCAAGATACCAGCGTTTGGCATCCCGGCGGTCGGAAAGCTGACGCCAGCATCCCAAAACTGCTTGGAATGCTAATGCTGGCATCCCAACATAGATAGCGATGCAGAATGCCAAAAACGTGGGAGGGTTAGGGTTAGGCAGCGAGGGCGGGAGGGCTAGGGTTAGGCGGCAGGGAGGGAGATTAGGAAGGGTGGGTTAGGGTTAGGCACCACTGAAGAGGCTTTTGGGGGGGTGGCGGGTTAAGGTCAGGCTGTGAAAAAGGTGGATTAGGGGGGAGGGATGGTGTAACGTGAATACGAGACACTACTGTGCGGTGCAATGTGAATGAGGGACACTACTGTGTGGCATAATTTGAATTGGAAGTACTATTGTGTCCACGCCCTTCCCCCCACAAGGCCATGCCCCATTTCCAATACTCACACCTTATTCCAAATGTGTGTGTGTGTGTGTGTGGGGGGGGACAGCCCTTTAGTTTGCCAGGGGCTCTCGGACCCCTAGATACACCCCTGGTAGGAGGGGAGGACAGCGATACCACTTAGTGAGAAGTTTGTATTGAGTTTTAACCACATCCAAACTTGTAGAACAACGCGTCATAACCTCACAATGTTTGTCCCAATTGATATAAATCCCTCAAGGATTAGATCGGCATCCCATGCCGTTCAAAAAGATGCCATGTCAGGAAAATGACCATGTATCAAGATCTTATAAATACCAGATATAACATGAGTTGGCACTGAAGATTGGGAGCACAAACCCTCGAATGATGTGATATCACTCGTTAGATCCACCGTGTGTCACTAACCTAGGTTGGGGGTGTTGTGAACTCGGGGGTTCTCCCGATGGTAGGGGAGAGGAACCACAGTTGGGTCGGAACAGGGATGGCTTGATATAGGTCTTCCTCATACAGGACTCTGACAGTAAAGCTTGGTGAAAATATTAAAGAACTTTATTGCAGGAAGGGAGCAACACAATGTCACATAGCAGAGAAGGAACGTATGGGGGGAATGTCCAGGCCTATAGGAGAACTTGTAAGCAATGTTAAAGATTCCAGGAAAAGAAGTACTTGTGAGTGTTGGTACAAGATAATAGTGACTGAAGAACTTGTGAGTGATGTTTTTAAAGATACTGATCATTTGAAGAACTGGTGAACGGTGGTTAAAGACTCTGATGATTTGAAACACTTGTGAGCGGTGGTTAAAGACACTGATGATTTGTATGACTTGAGAGCGGTGACTGAAGATACTGATGATTTATAGAACTTGAGAGCGGTGGTTAAAGACACTGATGATTTGTATGACTTGAGAGCGGTGATTAAAGACACTGATGATTTGTAGAACTTGAGAACGGTGGTTAAAGACACTGATGATTTGTATGACTTGAGAGCGGTGATTAAAGACACTGATGATTTGTAGAACTTGAGAGCGGTGGTTAAAGACACTGGTAACTTACAAAACTTGGGAGCGGTGGTTAAAGACACTGATGACTTGTAGAATTTGAGAACGGTGTTTAAAGACACTGATGACTTGTAGAACTTGAGAGCGGCGTTTAGCCCGCAGCCCACGCTGACTCCAAGAAGCACTGGTGACTGGATTGCAGAGGAACACACCAGCTGCTGTATACGCTGGAACTGTGCAGCAACTGGCACCTGGAAGTGCCGGAGACACTGGGGTACGACTGCAGAGAGATTCGCCGGGAACAAGAGCACTGGCATCCACTTCAGGGGAAAAGACGATACTCGGGCGCCGAGGCTCTGCCCGGCGTCTGCCTTTGAATCTCCCGCCTCCGCTGGATTGGCGGAACAGTCTGATGACGTCACCTGCTCCCCGGCCAAGTCATGGTGTCATGGCGGCGCCCCTGCCCCGGGGAACCGCCGGGAGCCGCGCCAGCCAGACGCCGGAGCCCGTGGACCATCGAAGGCGGAGGCCGCAACACAGACCAGCAGGCATGCAGGGGTAAGCACGGTGAACTCCGCCTATGGCGTGTGACAGTACCCCCTCCTCCAGGAGTGGCCCCCGGACACTTTCCAGGTTTTGTTGGATGTCTGGAATGGAAAATCCGCACCAGTCGGGGAGACTTAACTTCAGTAGCCTTGACCCAGCTCCTCTCCTCGGGGCCAAAACCTTTCCACTCCACCAAATACTGTAGATTCTTGTGAAGATAACGAGAGTCAAGAATAGCTTTGATTTCAAAGTCCGTTCCAGCTTCAGACTCTGCGGAGGTTGACCTCGGGGACTTTAAATGGAACCGGTTTAAAATAAGGGGGCGAAGGAGAGAGACATGAAAGGAGTTTGGTATCCGGAGGTGGGAAGGCAATCCCAATTTGCAGACAACCGGGTTCAGGACTTGTAACACGGGGTAAGGACCAATAAACTTTGGGGCGAACTTCATAGTGGGCACCCTTAACCGGAGTTTGCGGGTGGAAAGCCATACCCTGTCACCAACCTTGTATTGGGGAGCTGCTCGTCGCTTCCTATCCGCAAAGAACTTATAGCGGCCTGAGACTCTCTTGAGATTAGCATGAACTCGACTCCAAATTTGGCTGAAGTGCCGAAGAGTAGAGGCTGCAGCAGGAACATCCTCCGGAGTACAAATGGGTAATTCAGGAACTTGAGGATGGAACCCATAATTAATGAAAAATGGGGACTCACCAGTCGAAGAGTGGTACAGATGATTATGGGCAAACTCGGCCCATGGCAACAGTTCCACCCAATCATCTTGCGAGGGAGAAAGATAAACACGGAGAAAAGTCTCTAAATCTTGATTGACGCGTTCAGTTTGCCCATTGGTTTGTGGATGGTAAGCGGATGAAAACTTGAGTTTTATTTGTAAAGCCGTACAGAGAGCTCTCCAGAATCTTGCAGTGAATTGACGATTTCCTGAGGTAAGCCGTGCAGGCGGAAATGTTCTCGGATAAATAACAAAGCCAACTTGGGAGCTGATGGTAACCCGGTCAAAGGTACAAAATGTGCCATCTTAGAGAAACGGTCGATAATTACCCAGACAGTATTGTGACCCTTGGAGAGGGGCAATTCGGTGACAAAGTCCATAGAGATATGTGTCCAAGGCCTCTGAGGAATGGACAGTGGATGCAACAACCCCGCAGGAGGCAAACTAAGAATTTTGTGCTGAGCACACTGAGGACATGAGTTGACATAATCCTGAATATCCTTCTTCATAGTGTCCCACCAGTAAGACCTTCGTAGAAACTCCCACATCTTTTGAACTCCAGGATGACCGGAAAACTTGGAAATATGAGCCCACTGCAACAACCTTGGTCGAAATTTAGCTGGCACAGACATTCTCCCGGAGGAGGACCCAGAGCGGTGGGAGCCGCTGACATAGAAACTGGACTGAGAATCAAAGCCTTCTCAACGGAATTCTCCTCATCCGAAGCTGTTAAGGAACGGGATAAAGCATCAGCCTTGGTGTTAAAAGTCCCAGCCCGGTACTTAATAACAAACGAAAACCGAGTAAAGAAGAGCGCCCATCTAGCTTGATGGGGATTCAAGCACTGGGCCGTCTTGAGGTACAGCAAATTCTTATGATCAGTGAAAATTGTAATTAGGTGTTTAGCACCTTCCAAAAGATATCTCCAGTCCTCCAAGGCAGATTTTATTGCCAAAAGCTCTTTGTCTCCAATGGTGTAATTCTGTTCCGTAGGAGAGAATTTGCGAGAATGGAAACCACATGGATGTAACTTCCCATCTGAAGCGTACTGCGAAAGCACGGCACCTATGCCTACCGTGGAAGCATCAACCTCCAAAAAGAATGGTTTTGAAAAATGTGGTTGTTGAAGTACTGGAGCGGACATAAAGGCTGCCTTTAACTGAGCGAATGCTGCTACAGCTTCGGAGGACCAATGACTTGGGTCAGAACCCTTCTTGGTTAGGGCAGTAATAGGTGCCACGATGGTAGAGAATCCCTTTATGAATTTCCGGTAGTAATTTGCAAAACCCAGAAATCGTTGTACCGCTTTCAAGGAAAGAGGCTGAGTCCAGTCCCGGATGGCAGTGAGTTTCTCTGGATCCATACGAAGCTCCGTGCCCGAAATGATGTAACCAAGAAATGGAATAGAAGGAACCTCAAAAGTACATTTGGAAATCTTGCCATAAAGATGATTCTCTCGCAATCGAAGAAGTACCTCTTTGACCTGTATTCTGTGCTCTGTGAGATTTTTAGAAAATATCAGAATGTCATCCAAATATACCACTACACTTAGGTATAGCATATCCCGAAAGACTTCGTTAATGAATCCCTGGAAGACGGCAGGGGCGTTGCTGAGGCCAAACGGCATTACCAGATACTCGTAATGCCCGTCCCTGGTATTGAAGGCCGTCTTCCATTCGTCCCCCTGTCGGATACGTATCAAATTATAAGCTCCCCTTAAATCAAGCTTGGTGAAAACTCGGGCTCCGTGAACTCTATCAAAAAGCTCCGTAATGAGCGGCAAAGGATACATATTCTTAATGGTGACATCATTTAGACCACGATAGTCAATACATGGTCTCAGCCCTCCGTCCTTCTTCTTCACAAAAAAGAAACCCGCCCCCGCCGGGGAGGTAGAGGGGCGGATGAATCCTTTCTGCAGATTAGACTTGATATAGTCCGACATAGCTTGGGTCTCGGGTAATGATAAGGGATAAGTGCGACCCCGAGGTGGCATTTTCCCCGGAATGAGCTCAATGGGGCAGTCCCAGGGTCTATGCGGTGGTAGCTGATCAGCCGCTTGCTCCAAGAACACGTCAGAAAACTCCCGATAGGCCTCCGGAATGAGCCCTTCATCTGACTTGGAAGATACACGGAGCGGATAGACAGGGGTGAGACAATTTGAATGACAAAAAGGACTCCAAGATGTTATTTGTGTCGAACTCCAGTCGACGTGAGGGTTGTGAAGTTTAAGCCAAGGAAGGCCAAGAACCAGATCGTGGGGCATCTCCCGAATCACTAGGAACTCCAGGTGTTCTTGATGCAGAGCTCCCACTTGCAGTTTGATTGGTACTGTACAACTTGAAATCAGACCGTTAGAAATTTGGGTACTATTGATAGCAGTCAACGTAATAGGTCGTTCGACCGACCGTAGCTGAAAACCCAGATCCTGGGCACAGGAAAGGGAAATAAAATTCCCTGCAGCCCCTGAGTACAGCAGAGCCTTAACGGGTTTGGCTATTGACTCGGAGAACAGAGACACTGAGAGTAAACAGTCCACTGGCGGAGAAGGTTTAGAAGAAACCCCTAGCTCGACTCCTCCGGAACAAGCTAGGACTGCCCGTTTCCCGGGCGAGACTTGCAAAACTTGAGAAAATGATCCGCGGCTCCACAGTAGAGGCAGAGTCTACCCTCACGACGACGCTGACGTTCTTCTGGGGACAGCCGAGATCGATTAATCTGCATGGGTTCATCAGGACTTGGAATAACCGTTTGCTTAGACGGAAGAGATCGGACCCTTGATCGATCTGACCGACTACGTTCGCCACCTCGTTCCTGCATGCGAAGATCCACCTTTACACAGAGCGAGATCAACTGTTCTAAAGAATCCGGCAAATCTCTAGTGACCAACTCGTCCTTTAGACGATCGGAGAGCCCGTTCCAAAAGGCAGCCCGAAGGGCATCATTATTCCAGCGCAGTTCTGAGGCTATGGTCTGAAAATTAATCACATACTGTCCCACTGAACGAGAGCCTTGTCGGACACGAAGCAAGTCTGCAGAGGCAGCGGTCGTCCTGCCGGGCTCATCAAAGATCCTCCGGAATGACGTAATGAAATTGGTGTAACTAGAAACCAATGGATCAGATTGCTCCCATAACGGAGACACCCAATCCAACGCTGAACCCTCGAGCAAATAAATAATGTATGCCACCTTGGACCGATCAGTAGGGAAGTTATGTGAAAGAAGTTTAAAATGTACCTCGCACTGATTGAGAAAACCACGGCAATTCTTTGGATTCCCATTATAGCGAGAAAGAGTAGGGAGCTGAAGGCGTAACCTGGTTCCAGAGGAGGATGGAACATTACTAGAGACAACCACTGGAGCGGATACTGGAGCTGGGGCCGGTACTACTGAAGCCAGAGAAGTCTGAATTTGATCCAGCCGGCCAGATAATTCCTGGAGATAATGCATCACCTGGCACTGTGCTGCTTCCTGACTTTGTACTCGAGAAATCAAGTCCTGGATGGTACTTGCCTCTGGGCTCCGATCCCCCGGGTCCATGAGGCCAGAGTACTGTCACTGACCTAGGTTGGGGGTGTTGTGAACTCGGGGGTTCTCCCGATGGTAGGGGAGAGGAACCACAGTTGGGTCAGAACAGGGATGGCTTGATATAGGTCTTCCTCATACAGGACTCTGACAGTAAAGATGAAAATATTAAAGAACTTTATTGCAGGAAGGGAGCAACACAATGTCACATAGCAGAGAAGGAACGTATGGGGAAATGTCCAGGCCTATAGGAGAACTTGTAAGCAATGTTAAAGATTCCAGGAAAAGAAGTACTTGTGAGTGTTGGTACAAGATAATAGTGACTGAAGAACTTGTGAGTGATGTTTTTAAAGATACTGATGATTTGAAGAACTGGTGAACGGTGGTTGAAGACTCTGATGATTTGAAACACTTGTGAGCGGTGGTTAAAGACACTGATGATTTGTATGACTTGAGAGCGGTGACTAAAGACATTGATGATTTGTAGAACTTGAGAGCGGTGGTTAAAGACACTGATGATTTGTATGACTTGAGAGCGGTGATTAAAGACACTGATGATTTGTAGAACTTGAGAGCGGTGGTTAAAGACACTGGTAACTTGCAAAACTTTGGAGCGGTGATTAAAGACACTGATGACTTGTAGAATTTGAGAACGGTGTTTAAAGACACTGATGACTTGTAGAACTTGAGAGCGGCGTTTAGCCCGCAGCCCACGCTGACTCCAAGAAGCACTGGTGACTGGATTGCAGAGGAACACACCAGCCGCTGTATACGCTGGAACAGTGCAGCAACTGGCACCTGGAAGTGCCGGAGACACTGGGGTACGACTGCAGAGAGATTCGCCGGGAACAAGAGCACTGGCATCCACTTCAGGGGAAAAGACGATACTCAGGCGCCGAGGCTCTGCCCGGCGTCTGCCTTTGAATCTCCCGCCTCCGCTGGATTGGCGGAACAGTCTGATGACGTCACCTGCTCCCCGCCCACGTGATGCCGGGTGTCATGGCGTCGCCCCTGCCCCGGGGAACCGGCGGGAGCCGCGCCAGCCAGACGCCGGAGCCCGTGGACCATCGAAGGCAGAGGCCGCAACACAGACCAGCAGGCACGCAGGGGTAAGCGTGGTGAACGCCGCCTATGGCGTGTGACACTGTGTTGCGATAAGATGATATGAAGTGGCGAATCTGAAGCTAAAACCAAAAGTTTGACACTGGAATATCTATAAATTCACTGAGTTCCCGGAAATATTTAATCTTCCCACCCGAAACCAAGTGGACTATTCTGGTCATGCCCACCCATATCCATCTAGAAGCTACTAATCCCTTGGTTCCTGGCAAAAACTGTGGATTATTAAGAAACGGAAGAAGCAGGGTTTTTGGGGAGGAGATTCCGAATTTGTTGCATAGCAGTGACCAGAGAGCCAGGGTGGGACCAACTGTCACATGTGAGGAGCGGCTTACGGTCTTAAGCCAGGGTACGGCTTGTAGACAAAGACCCGAGGACCACCCCTCCAAGTCCACCCATTGTTTTGAGCTAGAATCCGGTCTCGACCAGTCCAAGATACTATGAAGGATCGTCGACCAGTAATAAGCTAAGATCATAGGTAACTGTTGGCCTTCCTGGGCTCTCATACGAAACAAATTGCAGTGCTTAAGTCTAGGCATCCTGCCCCCCCTCCCCCAGACAGCAGAGTTAGATTTGGGTGGGGTGTGTTCAAACTGAAATCTAAATTGCAGTATAAAAATAAAGCAGACAGTATTTACTCTGCACAGAAACAAGATAACCCACCCAAATCTAACTCTCTCTGCACATGTTATATCTGCACCCCCTGCAGCGCACATGGTTTTGTCCATTAGCTAACAAATTTGCTGCTGCGATCAGGTCTGAATTAGGCCCAGTGTCTAGCATACCGAGCTCCCTTAATGTGAAAATCAGCCTCCTGTGAGGTACTGTGTTGAAAGCTTTTGCAAAATCCAGATAAACCACATCTATTGCGTTGCCCTGGTCGAGATTGTCGCTTACTATCTCATTGAAGCTAATCAAATTAGTTTGGCATGTCCTGTTTCTCACAAAACCATGCTGGTTCTTATTAACAGCATGGAAGTTCTCCAAGTAGTCCTGTATGTTGTCCCTTAGTATACTTTCCAATAGTTTCCCCACTATTGATGTCAGACTAACCGGTCTATAGTTACCAGGATGAAGTTTAATACCCTTTTTAAATATTGGGACTACATCCGCTATACGCCAGTCCTTTGGTACCATGCCTGATCTAAGTGACTCAGTGAAAATCAGATACGGCGGCCTTATTATTTCAGCATTTAGCTCCATTAGAACCATTGGATGTAGGCCATCTGGACCAGGAGATTTATTTAGTAGTGGCTCACAGACTGAAAGACACTCTGGTCAGCTATTGTGAATGTAGCAGTGAGTTACAATGTCAGTAACTCACTGTGTGGTCATTCCGAGTTGATCGCACGTACCAACTTTTGCTGTTCGTGCGATCAACTTGACGCCGCCTATGGTGGAGGGTATTTTAGCATAGCAGGGCTGTGATCACTTGTGCAGCCCTGCTATGTTCTGGCCGCTGCTCGGCGACGGCCATCGCCACCAGGCAACGACGCGTGTGCGCAATTTGGCTGCCGTGCATACGCTCTTTTTCCGAACTGTATGCACCACAGTGAAGAAACGCTGCATGCAAATGGGTCGGAATGACCCCCATAGATAACGAGATTTATGGTAAGAACTTACCTTTGTTAAATCTCTTTCTGCGAGGTACACTGGGCTCCACAAGGATAGACACTGGGGTGTAGAGTAGGATCTTGTCCGAGGCACCAACAGGCTCAAAAGCTTTGACTGTTCCCAAGATGCATAGCGCTGCCTCCTCTATAACCCCGCCTCCCTGCACAGGAGCTCAGTTTTTAGTTAACCAGCCCAATGCAGCAGCAGGAAAAGAGACGACAACAGTTAGTAGCCACATACATCACACTCTCACGACAGGAGAAGTGTCAGCGGCTAATGCCATACCAACCCAAAGAAGCTAAGTGCATCAGGGTGGGCGCCTTGTGGAGCCCAGTGTACCTCGCAGAAAGAGATTTAACAAAGGTAAGTTCTTACCATAAATCTCGTTTTCTGCTGCGGGGTACACTGGGCTCCACAAGGATAGACACTGGGGATGTCCTAAAGCAGTTCCTTATGGGAGGGGACGCACTGTAGCGGGCACAAGAACCCGGCGTCCAAAGGAAGCATCCTGGGAAGCGGCAGTATTGAAGGCATAGAACCTTATGAACGTGTTCACTGAGGACCACGTAGCCGCCTTGCACAATTGTTCAAGGGTAGCACCATGGCGGGCCGCCCAAGAAGGTCCAACGGACCGAGTAGAATGGGCCGTAATGTGAGCAGGAGCTGACAGACCAGCCCTCACATAAGCATGTGCAATCACCATTCTAATCCATCTGGCCAAAGTCTGCTTATGAGCAGGCCAGCCACGTTTGTGAAATCCAAACAGAACAAAAAGAGAATCAGATTTCCTAATAGAAGCAGTTCTCTTCACATAGATACGGAGGGCCCGTACCACATCCAAAGACCGCTCTTTGGGAGACAAGTCAGGAGAGACAAGTGCCGGAACCACAATCTCCTGATTAAGGTGGAATGAAGAAACCACCTTAGGTAAATATCCGGGACGAGTCCTAAGAACCGCCCGGTCATGGTGAAATATCAGATATGGGGAACTACAAGACAATGCACCCAAATCCGACACTCTTCTAGCTGAGGCAATAGCCAGAAGAAACACCACCTTAAGGGAAACAGAAAAAATATGGTATCACTTATCCAGCGCTGTTGTTTAGAGGATGGAATGCAATTTTCAATACAGGCTTTCTCTCGGAACAAAGATAATGCGGATGGTGCATATAAATAGAGAAGGAATTCATATAGTGAAGTACAGTAAAATAATCTTTTAATAATACAAACAATAAAATGTGTTTAGCTCCACATAAAATGCATTGACAGAGGTTAATCCAGAGACTAGTAATATGAGTGCAATTACCGGAGTTCTTGAACTGATAAATAAGTTCAAATCAGCATGTAAGAGGAGAGTCCCGGGTACCTCCGATGGTAGGCAATGCTGCAATCAGTCCTCTGGTATCACAGTCACAGAACCGTCCTGGGTAGCCTCTGCTGTTACCTCCGACGCGTTTCCACCCCTGGTCTGGGGTCTTTTTCAAGGAGTCAGTATGTGGAGCATTCCAAATTCAGGGTGTTTTTAAAAGGCCTTTGTCCAATAGAAATCTGGCGTTCGCAGCTGATCTAAATTACATTTATGTCCTGAATGTCCGCTATTCGGCGGTTGTCATGACGATGTTGTCACTTCCTGTAAATCTAAACTACGTTTCCCATGGTGCACACCGCCGGGAACGTCCGTTGCCACAGCAACGCGGTATGTCACTTCCGCCCGAGGCGTTTCTTCTCGGTGTAGTTCCTTTTGTCCGTTTTGTGATATTTCCTGTGGAACAACACTACATTTCCCATAGTGCACATCTCGGGAAGCGTCCGTTACCATAGCAGCGTAATATGTCATTTCCATCCAGGGCATTTTTTGTCCCCCAGCGGCGATGCCCTGTAGTGTAACAGTATAGGAGTAAGATATACTGGTTGAACACTATTATTGTATCTTATACAACACATTTTTATTTAGCTAAACAACATATACAAATAACATTTATATGGAACACAGGTGTATAAATAAAGGTTAATGCATAGATCCTAATAAAGTGCCATTGCAATCAACATAAAGTGCTGAATCTAGAAGGTGCTAGTGCAGGATAATAAAGGAGAGAAGGAAATGTATGTGTTAAAAATATTAACTACAACCTACTATAAAAACCATTTGATCTCAAAGTCTGAGTTAAGGCCCCCTGGTTTCAATGTCCCCAACTCAAAAATAAGTTTCATCTCTGTCTTAGCTAACTGAGAGGCCACGTCTTTTTTCCTGCGATGTCCTGAAATATGTTTACGGCCAAAGAACCGTCTAATTTCAGATGTTTTGCTGTTGTGTTTTAGTCTGAAATGTTCTGATAAAGCGTGGGTTTGGAGTCCCTTCTTTATGTTGCAGAGATGTTCTCCTAATCGAACTTTGAGGGGTCTTGACGTTCGTCCTATATAATATAGGCCACAAGTGCACTCTATTCCATACACAACATTTTTGATGTTACATGTTATGAATTCACTTATTTTTTCTGTTTTCCCATTGATTGTTACTTCCGTCAGTTTTTTGTTATCTCCTTTTATTCCTTTACAGCCGATACAGGATCCACATCTGTAGAATCCTGTAGATTGTATTGTACCGGGTTTGATTTTATCTGATGGTAGTAGGCTCTTTACTACCTTTGATCCTATTGTGGGTGCCCTTCTGTAAATACATCTGGGTCTACTGGGTAATAGTTCTCCTAAGATTGGATCTCTTTTCAAGATCCCCCAGTGTTTATGCAAAATTTTCTCCAGATGTTTGTGCTGGCTATTGTAGGTGGTTATAAATGCCCAATTAAAAGCCAATGAGCTATCTTTTGCTTTGGATTTCTTGGTGAGTAAGAGCTTTCTATCAATTTTGTCCACTTGGTTCGTGGCTTCTTGGATAATATTTTCTCTGTATCCCGAGGCCACAAATTTATTCTTCATCGACTCTGCCTGTTTGAGATAATTCTCATTCTTTGAGCAGTTGCGTTTTAATCTCCTCAATTGGCTTCCTGGAATTGATTTTAGCCAATTGGGATGGTGGCAGCTCGTTGCTTGAAGAAATGTCCCTGAATCTGTTGGTTTGGTGAAGCACTTGGTGTGTAAATGGCCATCCTCTATAAAGAGTGTGATGTCTAAAAAAATAATTCTGTTGTCACTGTCAACAAATGAGAATTCAATGTTAAAATCATTGTTGTTAAGGTAAAAGATGAACTCCTCCAGAGATTCTTTGCCGCCTTTCCATATAAAAAACACGTCATCTATGTAACGTGACCAGGACACCAGGTTCGCTCCAAATGGGTTGTTGTTCCATATCTGTTCATCTTCCCAACAGCCCATGAACATGTTGGCATAGCTTGGAGCGAACCTGGTGCCCATGGCGGTGCCCACCTTCTGTAGATAAAAATCATCGTCATATAAAAAGTAGTTATTAGTCAAGATGAAGTGGACTCCTTCGCTTATAAATTCTTGTAATTTGATTTCTAATTTACTTTTTTCTAAAAAGGTCTTGACCGCTCGTTCTCCTTTTTCGTGGTCTATGATTGAGTACAAGGAGCGGACATCTGCAGTTACCATTAAAAAGCCTTCTTCCCATGTGACGGTTTCTAAAAAATTTTAAAAATCCATGGTGTCTCTGAGATGGGATTTATTCTCTAAAACCAAGGGCTGTAAGTAAAAATCAATGAACTCGGACAAATTGGCAGTAACTGAGTTGATCCCAGAAACTATAGGTCTTCCTGGGGGGTGGGTGGGGTTTTTGTGGATTTTAGGAAGGATATATAGGACTGGTGTCATAGGTTCACTCTGTAATAGAAATTTGAATTCTTTCTCACCTAGTACTTGAATTTTCCTGTATTTTTCCAATAAAGTTTCTAGATTCTTTAGTATTCCTTCCGTGGGGTCTGTACGGAGTTTGTGGTATGTACCCCGGTCCGCGAGTTGTCTTGAAACCTCCTGATTGTACCATGATTTAGTCATGATGACAATCCCCCCCCCCCCTTTATCTGCTGGCTTAATGACTAATTCTGAGTTTTCACTCAGATTTTTTAGAGCCAGTTTTTCCTTCCTAGTCATGTTGGGTTTGATATTTGTCTTCTCCAGAGTCTTTATATCATTGGTACACAGATCTAGAAAGGTTTCTAAAAAGTTTCCCCTCATGTGAACAGGATTAAAAACCGATTTTGGTTTAAACGGGGTGTTCTGGGGATCACTTTCCGTATTTTCCCCATTAGTTTCTTTGTTAAGAAAGAACTTCTTAATGCTCAATTTTCTAATAAATTTGTTAAGATCTACGAAGGTGGTGAATTTGTTTAATGGTAGGGAAGGGGCGTACTTAAGACCCTTCTCCAATACCTGGATCTCCTCTTTTGCCAATAGATGATCAGTGAGATTGAAAATTTTAATTTTGCCCTCACCTAAGGGGGGTGGATCCTTCTCCGTTTGGGGGTTGTTTTACCCAATTTTTGTCTTTTGGTTTTATATTTGATCTTTGATCTCATCTTTTTCTTGGGTCTACCCCCCCTGCACCCTCTCTTGGTTTTTATCTTGTACGTGGGTGGTTTCTTCCCTTGTCTAAAAAACACGCTGTGGTCTGTACATTTGAAGATATTTTGTACCCTTTCCCCTTGTATTTCAAGGGACTTCTATATTCTCTTCTTATTAGGTTCCTGTTTTTTTGATTGTAGATTCTGTACGTCGTTCTGTCTAGTTGTTCTTGATGATCTATACGACGGGGTGTAACACTTCTACCGACTTGCGGGGGATATCTTCTGATGTTCCTATCTTCTCGACCTTGATGTTGCTTCCAGTCATCATAGTTATTGTATATGGCCCTCTTATCTTGTCTGGCTGTTTCTCTTTTTTGTTCCCTATCCATGTTATTTTTCCTTTTGTTAAATTTTCTAGGGAGGGCTAAGGTTTCCTCCCCTGGCGATCTGTTTCCTTCTTGGTTCCTTCTCTTCCAAGAAGGGGTTGTTAATATGGGGGGGCTGTCCTCTTTGGTTCTGACAATGGGGATTTCTTCTTCTTCCTCTGTGGAGTCCGTATCGTCCTCCAGAGATTGCGTGTATTTTTTGTCTCTATTGAATTTGCAGACCTTTCTTTCTATGATGGCTTTTTCGTTCTTTTTGACACTGGTCTCTACTCTCTTTTCTAGTTCTTTGAATTCCGATGTGTCCCGTAGTGGAGCAACTGTCTCTCTGAGTCTATTTATTTCAGTTTCTAATTTATCCAGATCTTTCTTGCATTCTTCTACAATCAATTTAATGAGAGAAAAAGAGCAGGTTTCTAGAATTTCCTCCCATTTGTTCCTAAAATCTTCACTCGTAGATGAAAAGGATGCTGCCTTGTGCACCCTTAGACCTTTCGGTACTATATGGTGGGAGAGGTACCGTTCCAGTGTTACCGTCTCCCACCATATCCTGCTTTCTTTTAGTAATGTCTGTTCAATTTTTTTCATAATACTGTCTAGATCTTCATCTATCAGCACAATAGAATCGCCATCCTCTCTGAAGACATATTCAAAGGTCGACTTTTTGTTTTCTCGACACTTAAACATGTTTAGGCAGCACCTGGCCTGTCTCACAGGAGGATTACTAAATCACTAGTGTATAGAAAAGAATGTGTGGACACGGTTTAGTGCGCCAGCAGAACAATATGCGGCTACATGTGCAATACCCAAACAGGAGTTCTCCTCCAACCTCCACCACAATGTGCAAACAGAAAAAATATGGTATCACTTATCCAGCGCTGTTGTTTAGAGGATGGAAAGCAATTTTCAATACAGGCTTTCTCTCGGAACAAAGATAATGCAGATGGTGCATATAAATAGAGAAGGAATTCAAAGAACTAGAAAAGAGAGTAGAGACCAGTGTCAAAAAGAACGAAAAAGCCATCATAGAAAGAAAGGTCCGCAAATTCAATAGAGACAAAAAATACACGCAATCTCTGGAGGACGATACGGACTCCACAGAGGAAGAAGAAGAAATCCCCATTGTCAGAACCAAAGAGGACAGCCCCCCCATATTAACAACCCCTTCTTGGAAGAGAAGGAACCAAGGGGGAAACAGATCGCCAGGGGAGGAAACCTTAGCCCTCCCTAGAAAATTTAACAAAAGGAAAAATAACATGGATAGGGAACAAAAAAGAGAAACAGCCAGACAAGATAAGAGGGCCATATACAATAACTATGATGACTGGAAGCAACATCAAGGTCGAGAAGATAGGAACATCAGAAGATATCCCCCGCAAGTCGGTAGAAGTGTTACACCCCGTCGTATAGATCATCAAGAACAACTAGACAGAACGACGTACAGAATCTACAATTAAAAAAACAGGAACCTAATAAGAAGAGAATATAGAAGTCCCTTGAAATACAAGGGGAAAGGGTACAAAATATCTTCAAATGTACAGACCACATCGTCTTTTTTAGACAAGGGAAGAAACCACCCACGTACAAGAAAAAACCAAGAGAGGGTGCAGGGGGGGTAGACCCAAGAAAAAGATGAGATCAAAGATCAAATATAAAACCAAAAGACAAAAATTGGGTAAAAACAACCCCCAAACGGAGAAGGATCCACCCCCCTTAGGTGAGGGCAAAATTAAAATTTTCAATCTCACTGATCATCTATTGGCAAAAGAGGAGATCCAGGTATTGGAGAAGGGTCTTAAGTACGCCCCTTCCCTACCATTAAACAAATTCACCACCTTCGTAGATCTTAACAAATTTATTAGAAAATTGAGCATTAAGAAGTTCTTTCTTAACAAAGAAACTAATGGGGAAAATACGGAAAGTGATCCCCAGAACACCCCGTTTAAACCAAAATCATTTTTTAATCCTGTTCACATGAGGGGAAACTTTTTAGAAACCTTTCTAGATCTGTGTACCAATGATATACAGACTCTGGAGAAGACAAATATCAAACCCAACATGACTAGGAAGGAAAAACTGGCTCTAAAAAATCTGAGTGAAAACTCAGAATTAGTCATTAAGCCAGCAGATAAAGGGGGGGGGGGGGGATTGTCATCATGACTAAATCATGGTACAATCAGGAGGTTTCAAGACAACTCAAGGACCGGGGTACATACCACAAACTCCGTACAGACCCCACGGAAGGAATACTAAAGAATCTAGAAACTTTATTGGAAAAATACAGGAAAATTCAAGTACTAGGCGAGAAAGAATTCAAATTTCTATTACAGAGTGAACCTATGACACCAGTCCTATATATCCTTCCTAAAATCCACAAAAACCCCACCCACCCCCCAGGAAGACCTATAGTTTCTGGCATCAACTCAGTTACTGCCAATTTGTCCGAGTTCATTTATTTTTACTTACAGCCCTTGGTTTTAGAGAATAAATCCCATCTCAGAGACACCATGGATTTTTTAAATTTTTTAGAAACCGTCACATGGGAAGAAGGCTTTTTAATGGTAACTGCAGATGTCCGCTCCTTGTACTCAATCATAGACCACGAAAAAGGAGAACGAGCGGTCAAGACCTTTTTAGAAAAAAGTCAATTAGAAATCAAATTACAAGAATTTATAAGCGAAGGAGTCCACTTCATCTTGACTAATAACTACTTTTTATATGACGATGATTTTTATCTACAGAAGGTGGGCACCGCCATGGGCACCAGGTTCGCTCCAAGCTATGCCAACATGTTCATGGGCTGTTGGGAAGATGAACAGATATGGAACAACAACCCATTTGGAGCGAACCTGGTGTCCTGGTCACGTTACATAGATGACGTGTTTTTTATATGGAAAGGCGGCAAAGAATCTCTGGAGGAGTTCGTCTTTTACCTTAACAACAATGATTTTAACATTGAATTCTCATTTGTTGACAGTGACACCAGAATTAATTTTTTAGACATCACACTCTTTATAGAGGATGGCCATTTACACACCAAGTGCTTCACCAAACCAACAGATTCAGGGACATTTCTTCAAGCAACGAGCTGCCACCATCCCAATTGGCTAAAATCAATTCCAGGAAGCCAATTGAGGAGATTAAAACGCAACTGCTCAAAGAATGAGAATTATCTCAAACAGGCAGAGTCGATGAAGAATAAATTTGTGGCCTCGGGATACAGAGAAAATATTATCCAAGAAGCTACGAACCAAGTGGACAAAATTGATAGAAAGCTCTTACTCACCAAGAAATCCAAAGCAAAAGATAGCTCATTGGCTTTTAATTGGGCATTTATAACCACCTACAATAGCCAGCACAAACATCTGGAGAAAATTTTGCATAAACACTGGGGGATCTTGAAAAGAGATCCAATCTTAGGAGAACTATTACCCAGTAGACCCAAATGTATTTACAGAAGGGCACCCACAATAGGATCAAAGGTAGTAAAGAGCCTACTACCGTCAGATAAAATCAAACCCGGTACAATACAATCTACAGGATTCTACAGATGTGGATCCTGTATCGGCTGTAAAAGAATAAAAGGAGATAACAAAAAACTGACGGAAGTAACAATCAATGGGAAAACAGAAAATAAGATTTTACTTACCGATAAATCTATTTCTCGTAGTCCGTAGTGGATGCTGGGGACTCCGTCAGGACCATGGGGATTAGCGGCTCCGCAGGAGACAGGGCACAAAAATAAAGCTTTAGGATCAGGTGGTGTGCACTGGCTCCTCCCCCTATGACCCTCCTCCAAGCCTCAGTTAGGATACTGTGCCCGGACGAGCGTACACAATAAGGAAGGATTTTGAATCCCGGGTAAGACTCATACCAGCCACACCAATCACACCGTACAACTTGTGATCTGAACCCAGTTAACAGTATGACAACGTAGGAGCCTCTGAACAGACGGCTCACAACAATAACAACCCGATTTTTTTGTAACAATAACTATGTACAAGTATTGCAGACAATCCGCACTTGGGATGGGCGCCCAGCATCCACTACGGACTACGAGAAATAGATTTATCGGTAAGTAAAATCTTATTTTCTCTAACGTCCTAGTGGATGCTGGGGACTCCGTCAGGACCATGGGGATTATACCAAAGCTCCCAAACGGGCGGGAGAGTGCGGATGACTCTGCAGCACCGAATGAGAGAACTCCAGGTCCTCTTTAGCCAGGGTATCAAATTTGTAGAATTTTACAAACGTGTTCTCCCCCGACCACGTAGCTGCTCGGCAGAGTTGTAATGCCGAGACCCCTCGGGCAGCCGCCCAGGATGAGCCCACCTTCCTTGTGGAATGGGCCTTGACAGATTTAGGCTGTGGCAGGCCTGCCACAGAATGTGCAAGTTGAATTGTGCTACAAATCCAACGAGCAATCGTCTGCTTAGAAGCAGGAGCACCCAGCTTGTTGGGTGCATACAGTATAAACAGCGAGTCAGATTTTCTGACTCCAGCCGTCCTTGAAATATATATTTTCAATGCCCTGACAACGTCCAGCAACTTGGAATCCTCCAAATCGCTAGTAGCCGCAGGCACCACAATAGGCTGGTTCAGGTGAAACGCTGACACCACCTTAGGCAGAAAATGAGGACGCGTCCGCAGTTCTGCCCTGTCCGAATGGAAAATCAGATATGGGCTTTTATACGATAAAGCTGCCAATTCTGACACTCTCCTGGCTGAAGCCAGGGCCAGTAGCATGGTTACTTTCCATGTAAGATATTTCAAATCCGCCGATTTGAGTGGCTCAAACCAATGGGATTTGAGAAAATCCAAAACTACATTAAGGTCCCACGGAGCCACTGGGGGCACAACCGGGGGCTGTATATGTAGTACTCCTTTTACAAAAGTCTGGACTTCAGGAACTGAAGCCAATTCTTTCTGGAAGAAAATCGACAGGGCCGAAATTTGAACCTTAATGGACCCCAACTTGAGGCCCATAGACAATCCTGTTTGCAGGAAATGTAGGAATCGACCCAATTGAAATTCCTCCGTGGGGGCCTTCCTGGCCTCACACCACGCAACATATTTTCTCCAAATGCGGTGATAATGTTGTGCAGTCACCTCCTTCCTGGCTTTTACCAGTGTAGGAATGACCTCTTCCGGAATGCCTTTTTCCCTTAGAATTCGGCGTTCAACCGCCATGCCGTCAAACGCAGCCGCGGTAAGTCTTGGAATAGACACGGTCCCTGCTGAAGCAGGTCCCGTCTTAGAGGTAGAGGCCACGGATCTTCCGTGAGCATCTCCTGAAGTTCCGGGTACCAAGTTCTTCTTGGCCAATCCGGAGCCACGAGTATCGTTCTTACTCCCCTTTGCCGTATAATTCTCAGTACTTTTGGTATGAGAGGCAGAGGAGGAAACACATACACTGACTGGAACACCCACGGCGTTACCAGAGCGTCCACAGCTATTGCCTGAGGGTCTCTTGACCTGGCGCAATACCTGTCCAGTTTTTTGTTGAGGCGAGACGCCATCATGTCCACCTTTGGTTTTTCCCAACGGTTCACAATCATGTGGAAGACTTCTGGATGAAGTCCCCACTCTCCCGGGTGTAGATCGTGTCTGCTGAGGAAGTCTGCTTCCCAGTTGTCCACTCCCGGAATGAACACTGCTGACAGTGCTATCACATGATCTTCCGCCCAGCGAAGAATCCTTGCAGCTTCTGCCATTGCTCTCCTGCTTCTTGTGCCGCCCTGTCTGTTTACGTGGGCGACTGCCGTGATGTTGTCCGACTGGATCAACACCGGCTGACCCTGAAGCAGGGGTTTTGCCAGGCTTAGAGCATTGTAAATCGCTCTTAGCTCCAGTATATTTATGTGAAGAGACATCTCCAGGCTTGACCATACTCCCTGGAAGTTTCTTCCCTGTGTGACCGCTCCCCAGCCTCTCAGACTGGCATCCGTGGTCACCAGGACCCAGTCCTGTATGCCGAATCTGCGGCCTTCTAACAGATGAGCACTCTGTAACCACCACAGAAGAGACACCCTTGTCCGTGGCGATAAGGTTATCCGCTGATGCATCTGCAGATGCGATCCGGACCATTTGTCCAGCAGATCCCACTGAAAAGTTTGTGCGTGGAATCTGCCGAATGGGATTGCTTCGTAAGAAGCCACCATCTTTCCCAGGACTCTTGTGCATTGATGCACAGACACTTTTCCTGGTTTTAGGAGGTTCCTGACAAGTTCGGATAACTCCCTGGCTTTCTCCTCCGGAAGAAACACCTTTTTCTGAACCGTGTCCAGAATCATTCCCAGGAACAGCAGACGTGTTGTCGGGGTCAACTGAGATTTTGGGAAATTCAGAATCCACCCGTGTTGTTGCAGCACTACTTGGGTTAGTGCTACTCCGTCCTCCAGCTGTTCTCTGGACCTTGCCCTTATCAGGAGATCGTCCAAGTAAGGGATAATTAATACGCCTCTTCTTCGCAGAAGAATCATCATTTCGGCCATTACCTTGGTAAAGACCCGAGGTGCCGTGGACAATCCAAACGGCAGCGTCTGAAGCTGATAATGACAGTTTTGGACCACGAACCTGAGGTACCCTTGATGTGAAGGGCAAATTGGGACATGCAGGTAAGCATCTTTTATGTCCAGGGACACCATAAAGTCCCCTTCTTCCAGATTCGCTATCACTGCTCTGAGTGATTCCATCTTGAACTTGAATTTTTGTATGTACAGGTTCAAAGATTTCAGATTTAGAATAGGTCTTACCGAGCCGTCCGGCTTCGGTACCACAAATAGCGTGGAGTAATACCCCTTTCCCTGTTGTAGGAGGGGTACCTTGACTATCACCTGCTGAGAAAACAGCTTGTGAATGGCTTCCAATACCGTCGCCCTGTCTGAGGGAGACGTTGGCAAAGCAGACTTTAGGAACCGGCGAGGGGGAGACTTCTCGAATTCCAACCTGTAACCCTGAGATACTACCTGCAGGATCCAGGGGTCCACCTGTGAGCAAGCCCACTGCGCGCTGAAATTCTTGAGTCGACCCCCCACCGCTCCTGAGTCCGCTTGTAAAGCCCCAGCGTCATGCTGAGGGCTTTGCAGAACCCGCGGAGGGCTTCTGTTCCTGGGAAGGAGCTGCTTGCTGGCCTCTCTTACCCTTTCCTCTGCCTCGGGGCAGATATGACTGTCCTTTTGCCCGCTTGTTCTTATAGGACCGAAAGGACTGCGGCTGAAAAGACGGTGTCTTTTTCTGTTGGGAGGGGGTCTGAGGTAAAAAGGTGGATTTCCCGGCAGTTGCCGTGGCCACCAAATCCGATAGACCGACGCCAAATAATTCCTCCCCTTTATACGGCAATACTTCCATATGCCGTTTGGAATCCGCATCACCTGACCACTGTCGTGTCCATAAACTTCTTCTGGCAGATATGGACATCGCACTTACTCTCGATGCCAGAGTGCAAATATCCCTCTGATCATCTCGCATATAAAGAAAAGCATCCTTTAATTGCTCTAAAGTCTGTAAAATACTGTCCCTATCCAGGGTATCAATATTTTCAGTCAGGGAATCCGACCAGACCACTCCAGCACTGCACATCCAGGCTGAAGCGATGGCTGGTCGCAGTATAACACCAGTATGTGTGTATATACTTTTTAGAGTAGTTTCCAGCCTCCTATCAGCTGGATCCTTGAGGGCGGCCGTATCAGGAGACGGTAACGCCACTTGTTTTGATAAGCGTGTGAGCGCCTTATCCACCTTAGGGGGTGTTTCCCAGCGCGCCCTAACCTCTGGCGGGAAAGGGTATAATGCCAATAACTTTTTAGAAATTAGCCCTTTTCTATCTGGGTTAACCCACGCTTCATCACATACATCATTCAATTCCTCTGATTCAGGAAAAACTACAGGTAGTTTTTTCACCCCCCACATAATACCCCTTTTTGTGGTACTTGTAGTATCAGAGATATGCAAAGTCTCCTTCATTGCCGTGATCATATAACGTGTGGCCCTACTGGAAAATACGTTTGTTTCTTCACCGTCGACACTAGATTCAGTGTCCGTGTCTGGGTCTGTATCGACCGACTGAGGTAAAGGGCGTTTTACAGCCCCTGACGGTGTCTGAGACGCCTGGGCAGGTACCAACTGGTTTGACGGCCGTCTCATGTCGTCAACTGATTTTTGTAATGTGCTGACATTATCACGTAATTCCATAAACAAAGCCATCCATTCCGGTGTCGACTCCCTAGGGGGTGACATCACCATTACCGGCAATTGCTCCGCCTCCACACCAACATCGTCCTCATACATGTCGACACACACGTACCGACACACAGCAGACACACCGGGAATGCTCTATTGAAGACAGGACCCCACTAGCCCTTTGGGGAGACAGAGGGAGAGTTTGCCAGCACACACCCAAGCGCTATAATATATATGGGAACAACCCTATATAAGTGTTGTATCCTTATAGCAGCTTAAATATATTAATATCGCCAAAAAAAGTGCCCCCCCTCTCTGTTTTACCCTGTTTCTGTAGTGCAGTGCAGGGGAGAGTCCTGGGAGCCTTCCTCACAGCGGAGCTGAGCAGGAAAATGGCGCTGTGTGCTGAGGAGAATAAGCCCCGCCCCCTATTACGGCGGGCTCTTCTCCGGAATCTGTGAGATCTGGCAGGGGTTAAATACATCCATATAGCCTCAAAGGGCTATATGTGATGTATTTTTAGCCATAAAAAGGTATAATACATTGCTGCCCAGGGCGCCCCCCCAACGCCCTGCACCCTCCGTGACCGCTGTGTGAAGTGTGCCTGACAACAATGGCGCACAGCTGCAGTGCTGTGCGCTACCTCAGGAAGACTAAAAAGTCTCTGCCGCCTGCTTCTGGACCTCTTCCATCTTCGGCATCTGCAAGGGGGGTCGGCGGCGCGGCTCCGGGACGAACCCCAGGGTGAGACCTGTGTTCCGACTCCCTCTGGAGCTAATGGTGTCCAGTAGCCTAAGAAGCCAATCCATCCTGCACGCAGGTGAGTTCACTTCTCTCCCCTAAGTCCCTCGATGCAGTGAGCCTGTTGCCAGCAGGACTCACTGAAAATAAAAAACCTAAAAAACTTTTTCTAAGCAGCTCTTTAGGAGAGCCACCTAGATTGCACCCTGCTCGGACGGGCACAAAAACCTAACTGAGGCTTGGAGGAGGGTCATAGGGGGAGGAGCCAGTGCACACCACCTGATCCTAAAGCTTTATTTTTGTGCCCTGTCTCCTGCGGAGCCGCTAATCCCCATGGTCCTGACGGAGTCCCCAGCATCCACTAGGACGTTAGAGAAAAAATAAGTGAATTCATAACATGTAACATCAAAAATGTTGTGTATGGAATAGAGTGCACTTGTGGCCTATATTATATAGGACGAACGTCAAGACCCCTCAAAGTTCGATTAGGAGAACATCTCCGCAACATAAAGAAGGGACTCCAAAGTAAACCCACGCTTTATCAGAACATTTCAGACTAAAACACAACAGCAAAACATCTGAAATTAGACGGTTCTTTGGGCTTAAACATATTTCAGGACATCGCAGGAAAAAAGACGTGGCCTCTCAGTTAGCTAAGACAGAGATGAAACTTATTTTTGAGTTGGGGACATTGAAACCAGGGGGCCTTAACTCAGACTTTGAGATCAAATGGTTTTTATAGTAGGTTGTAGTTAATATTTTTAACACATACATTTCCTTCTCTCCTTTATTATCCTGCACTAGCACCTTCTAGATTCAGCACTTTATGTTGATTGCAATGACACTTTATTAGGATCTATGCATTAACCTTTATTTATACACCTGTGTTCCATATAAATGTTCTTTGTATATGTTGTTTAGCTAAATAAAAATGTGTTGTATAAGATACAATAATAGTGTTCAACCAGTATATCTTACTCCTATACTGTTACACTACTTTTATACCACTCTAGGACAGCCTTCCAACTATAATATATAAAGAAATCAGCCTGATACAGGGCATCGCCGCTGGGGGACAAAAAATGCCCTGGATGGAAATGACATATTACGCTGCTATGGTAACGGACGCTTCCCGAGATGTGCACTATGGGAAATGTAGTGTTGTTCCACAGGAAATATCACAAAACGGACAAACGGAACTACACCGAGAAGAACCGCCTCAGGCGGAAGTGACATACCGCGTTGCTGTGGCAACGGACGTTCCCGGCGGTGTGCACCATGGAAAACGTAGTTTAGATTTACAGGAAGTGACAACATCGTCATGACAACCGCCGAATAGCGGACATTCAGGACATTAATATAATTTAGATCAGCTGCGAACGCCAGATTTCTATTGGACAAAGGCCTTTTAAAAACACCCTGAATTTGGAATGCTCCACATACTGACTCCTTGAAAAAGACCCCAGACCAGGGGTGGAAACGCGTCGGAGGTAACAGCAGAGGCTACCCAGGACGGTTCTGTGACTGTGATACCAGAGGACTGATTGCAGCATTGCCTACCATCGGAGGTACCCGGGACTCTCCTCTTACATGCTGATTTGAACTGATTTATCAGTTCAAGAACTCCGGTAATTGCACTCATATTACTAGTCTCTGGATTAACCTCTGTCAATGCATTTTATGTGGAGCTAAACACATTTTATTGTTTGTATTATTAAAAGATTATTTTACTGTACTTCACTATATGAATTCCTTCTCTATTTATATGCACCATCCGCATTATCTTTGTTCCGAGAGAAAGCCTGTATTGAAAATTGCATTCCATCCTCTAAACAACAGCGCTGGATAAGTGATACCATATTTTTTCTGTTTGCACATTGTGGTGGAGGTTGGAGGAGAACTCCTGTTTGGGTATTGCACATCTAGCCGCATATTGTTCTGCTGGCGCACTAAACCGTGTCCACACATTCTTTTCTAACCACCTTAAGGGAAAGCCACTTAAGATCAGCTGAACCAAGAGGTTCAAACGGAGACTCTTGTAACGCCTCCAGAACCACCGACAAGTCCCAAGGAGCCACAGGTGGGACGTAAGGAGGTTGAACCCGCAAAACACCCTGAGTGAACGTATGCACATCAGGTAAGGTCGAAATTTTTCTCTGAAACCACACCGACAAGGCAGAAATATGAACCTTGAGGGAGGCCAGACGCAGGCCTAAGTCCAGACCCTGCTGAAGAAAAGCCAAAAGTTTGGCTGTACTTAACTTGGAAGCGTCATAATTGTTCGATGCGCACCAAACAAAGTAAGAATGCCAGACCCTATGGTAAATCCGAGCAGAAGCCGGTTTCCGGGCCCGCAACATAGTTTGAATGACCGCCTCATAAAACCCTTTAGCTCTCAAGACGGAAGTTACAAGAGCCACACCGTCAAAAACAGCCGGGCCAGGTCCTGGTAGACACAGGGGCTCTGAACGAGGAGGTCTGGTCGTTGTGGAAGTAGAATTGGATGCTCTGACGAGAGGCCGTGAAGGTCTGAGAACCAGTGCCGTCTGGGCCACTCTGGAGCTATGAGAAGCAGGATTCCTCCTTCCTGCTTGAACTTCCGAATTACCCTGGGCAGGAGTGATACCGGAGGGAACACGTACGGCAGTTGAAACTTCCACGGCACCGCCAGCGCATCCAAGAATGCTGCTTGAGGCTCCCTTGTCCTTGCTCCGAAGACCGGAACTTTGTGATTGTGCCGAGACGCCATCAGATCCACGTCTGGAAGGCCCCACCTTTCCACTAGGAGTTGAAACACTTCTGGATGGAGGCCCCATTCTCCGGCGTGTACGTCCTGACGACTGAAAAAGTCCGCTTTCCAATTCAGGACTCCCGGAATGAATATCGCCGATATGGCCGGTAGATGGCGTTTCGCCCATTGAAGAATCTGTGAGACTTCCTTCATTGCCAAGCGGCTACGAGTGCCGCCTTGATGATTTATGTAAGCCACTGTGGTGGCGTTGTCCGACTGTACTTGAACAGGACGGTTCTGAATTAAATGCTGGGCTAGGTTCAATGAGTTGAAGACCGCCCGCAATTCCAGAATGTTGCTCGGGAGGAGAGACTCCTCCTTGGTCCACCGACCCTGAAGGGAGTGTTGCTCCAACCCCGCACCCCAACCCCTTAGACTGGCATCTGTCGTCAACAGGACCCAGTCGGATATCCAGAAGGAACGGCCCCTACACAGTCGTTGGTCCTGGAGCCACCAGTACAGCGACGGACCTCCGGAGTCAATGAGATCATGTGAGACCTGATCCGGTGAGGCAGGCCATCCCACTTGGCCAGAATCAGCCTCTGGAGGGGGCGAGAATGGAATTGAGCATACTCCACCATGTCGAATGCTGACACCATGAGGCCCAGCACCTGCATCGCCGAATGTATCGACACTTACGGACGAGAGAGGAAGCAACGAATCCTGTCCTGAAGCTTCAGGACTTTCTCCTGAGACAAGAACAACCGCTGGTTGTGAGTGTCCAGTAGCGCTCCCAGGTGCACCATGCTATGAGCAGGGACCAGGGAGGATTTCTTCCAGTTGATGAGCCACCCATAGGCTTGCAGAAACCGGACAGTCAGATCTAGGTGACGTAGGAGAATATCTGGGGAATTTGCCAGGATCAACAAGTCATCCAGACACGGTAGGATCCTGACCCCTTGACGGCGGAGTACCACCGTCATCACCGCCATAACTTTGGTGAAGACTCGCGGAGTCGTGGTTAAACCAAAAGGTAACGCCCGAAACTGGTAATGGAGGTTGCCCACCGCAAACCTCAGGTGTTGCTGATGCGACACTGCTATAGGAATATGCAGGTAAGCATCCTGTATATCCAGGGAGACCATATAATCCCCAGGTTCCAAGGCCAGAACAATAGAGCGAAGGAGGATTTGCCCAAGCAGTCCCAGGAACAGTGTAGCTGAGAGAAATGGTGCCCAAACACTGACTGGGAGTGAGGGAAAGACAGAGATGCAGCTCCAGGGCGGGAACATTTACTGTAAATGGCTCCCTGGGGCTGGGGGAGGGGCCACAGGTCTAAGCCTCATCCCCCTGCTGGACTTAACCACCGGTACTGCGGGCCAATTTTAAAATGGTTTATAAGAGAAACCTGACCTGTACCCTTGCCCTGGTGGCCTAGTGGGGTCGCCTGTATGCCACAGTATCCACACCAGCGCGCGCGGCCCGCCTCCCACTGGCCGCGCTGGATCGCGATACAGCGCGGGTCCCACGAACGGGACCCACTTACCACCTCCCGAAGCACGGCCACGCGATCCCGGAGAGCCCCAGCCGTATGTGTCTTACTGGAAGAAAACCGGAGCCTCCTGCTGTAGTTACCCGGCAACCAGGGCACGGGAGTGTACAGCGCCGCTGGGGAGAGATGGAGCTGCAGCAGGGAATGTCTCCTGACATCTCCACACTGCTGCAGCCCTTGTAGTCTTCATTTTTCTTCAAAAAAAGCTCTTCTTAGGGCTGCCAGGAGCAGCCCCTCTGTTTATGTGCCTGCTATCTGCGGCACCAACTACAAAACTGAGCTCCTGTGCAGGGAGGCGGGGTTATGGAGGAGGCGCCGCTATGCATCTTGGGAACAGTCAAAGGTTTTGTATTGTCCTCTCTCTCCCCATGTTTTGTTTATTGTCCTCTGCTCCGCCCTATTTTGTTTTGTACTGCCTTCCCTGTGGATAACTTACCTTTGTATGCCCAGGTCCCTCTTATGCTCATCTACTGCTCCAGGTTCTGCCACTGATAGTCTACCTAGATGGCATCATCATAATATGATGTTGGTCCTGCTGCCTGTGATCCAGAGTTGCCTTCCCTCGTGCATTCAGTGGGAGGCTCCTGTTTTTTTAACTGAGCCTCCCGCTGCCCCACCAAACCTTCCTCTTGCTCCCAGTTTTAGCCGGGGGTGGGGTCGGCACAGCATAGCTTTAGTAGCTCCCCCACCAGGCCAGGCTCAAGCTGCGGGGAAAAAGCACTGAGTCACATGGGTCCATATGGCGATTCTCAGGGGCTCACTGCATTTGCGGGTCTCCTGTTGGTTCCTTTGTTTAAAGGAACAAGCAGACAGAACAGTTCTCTACAGCTGTCATGTAATTGCTGCATTAGTGCATTCACTATTAGTCAAGGGCTGCAGTATTTGGGGTTATTCAGGTGTAACCCTCCCTCCCTCAGTCTGTAGGAAATAGAAGGGGTTACTATAATATAAAGTATAAGTGCCTCCACTCAAGCAGTAATATTCACGGGCTTGCTTGAGAAAGCCCTAAAGGCAATGATAATTACCCTTAATCAACCTATACATTTTACACTGACCTGTTGTTTTGTTTTCTCTTCCAGGGTTATCAGAGAATTCTTCAGCTAGACTTCCATTTAAAGGTAAGTAAATGTTTTATTATTTCTCCAATACCATATCAATATTGAGATATTACATAAGATCCAAAGAATGGTACAAATTAGTAACAGATAGAGAACAAATCATGACAAAGAATTACCTTAGTACATTTACTATATTGTATTCATTACAAAATGAATTGCATGCAGATACAAAAAAAAAGAAGAAATTTATATCTGAACCGGTTAAAAAAATGTTATAACCAACCCCAATTAATAGTGTTTTTTTTTCAAAATTTGAATTGACTTACTCTCCCTAACACTGTGAGTGGTATCTCATAGAGTGTATGTCAATTAGTCATTTAGTAGATACGTTGGTGCACTGTTGGGGCCCTTGAAGTAGCTGTATATAATCCGATAAGGTCTATAGACACGATGCGTTAAACTGAAGAATACTTATATTAACTTGTAGCTCTCTCCTGAATTAGTTACTGGTGTTTCATCGTCGTAAAAGTTTTCCTTCAGCAATATCCTTCTTCGGTTACATGAATGATAATCTATCTAGCTCAGGTATTGCTCCCCCAAATCTAGAGTCAATATAACGGTGAGGGGAGCTATCAGTAGAGGGGTTTGGCTGGATACTGGGACATTTCTCTCTATCCCGGAGGGATTAATGGTTTATATATATATACAATTATCCCAGACTTTTCTTACCCAGATGGGTGCTATAGTCTATTGTCATTTAATTAATCCTATCACTTATATCCTCAATCGGCTTAATTATTCTCCATATACTCTTTATCCTGCCAGTACATAGGGATAAGATAGGAGTAGTATTACCACCCCTTTGTGAAATGATGAATTAACAAATAGGAGGGATCTCCATGAGGGTGGACCCAAAGTGCGTCACTTCTTCCCTCTCTCCTTTGTCAGGGAACTCAATACTGGGTCACTATACAGTTAATATTAGGACACTGAATCCTGTCCGACCCTTAGGTATTAGGATGACAGTTCTCCTTACCCCATAATATTCTTATCTATTGAGAATTTTTCCTCCGGTGGAGAGTGTTAGGTCACCAGGTGAAGCAGGGGCTGTGATGCATACACCAGATGAACTGCCGTCTGTCACTCACCCCTACGGCTATCAGCACCGAAAGCAGCTGTCAGATGCGATCTCCCTCCTCGGCCGGGGGTTTCCCCATCAAGGATGACGCCCCCTCTCTAGTCTTTTCTGTCCTCCTCTCCGCCTCCTCCGTAGTGGGATCGCTCTGGGTGCCGGCTGGTGAGTCCCGCGTTGCTGCCGCTACGATCCTGTGGGGTACGAGTCTTCCTTCCCCTCAGACCTCCTCTCTTCTCTGCCTACTCTCCCGCCTCTCTCCTCGCACGAGCTCTCTAACCGTCCCCGCCGGTCTCGTGCTCCCACTCGAAGCTTCTCTCTGAGTCACGCTCTCCCTCACCACAGTATGAGATACCACGAGCCACTCTGTACTTCTAATAATAACATACCTAGCTATATATATTGTGCTATTATTATAACCATAAACGATTATTATAAGAATTTCTAACACATTACATGGATCAATATTCTAGGATCTCCTTTTTTTTTCTTTTTATTGAAAAGCCCCTTCTCCCACTCCAGATAGATATATATATATATATATATATATATATATATATATATAGAAAAGGGAATTGACACAGCGCCACTTGTGAGGTGGGTTCTCAGTATGATGCAGATTTAGTAAATAAATTGCTAAAATTCATTAAAAAACACGCAACCTTACTAAAGGTGTCTGCCAACCCTTAAGAACGCAGTACTGGTACAGGACTGCTGGGAAAACTTAAAAAATGGGGGAATAAAGGTACCGGCGACTGGTGTGATTTAAAATGCAATTGTTAAAAGATTGATTTAAATGCCAAAAAACTATAAAATGATACAAACAAGTTTTATTAATCACATAAAAGTAGGTTTAAACCATAAAACTATTAGTAAAATCCTGGGGTTATAAATGTCTCAGTAAAAAATAAGAAGTTATAACTTAGCTTTTAAAATAGGCACAGGGGGGTCACCACAGGGAGCTCCCTGTGGTGACCCCCCTGTGCCTATTTTAAAAGCTAAGTTATAACTTCTTATTTTTTACTGAGACATTTATAACCCCAGGATTTTACTAATAGTTTTATGGTTTAAACCTACTTTTATGTGATTAATAAAACTTGTTTGTATCATTTTATAGTTTTTTGGCATTTAAATCAATCTTTTAACAATTGCATTTTAAATCACACCAGTCGCCGGTACCTTTATTCCCCCATTTTTTATATATATATATATATATATATATATATATACATACAAAGGGCTACACAGGAGCAGTTGCACCTGTGACCATCAGTGCAAAGTATCGCTTTTAGGTATTTTGCTCATGCGCAGGACCTGTTCTGCACGTGCGCGAACGGATCCTGCTGCACAGAACGCAGCTGGCATCAGACTGTCTTTGACAGTCTAATGCCGTTTCGGGGGTGGGGAGGGGGCGTCTGCCTGCATTTGTGAAAACGGAGGAGAGTAGCCGCCATTTAAGAGGAGGGAAGAGGACAGGGATCTCTGTGGTAGCACGGAGATATCGTGGCCTCTGCGACAGGTGGCACCACAGGTGCCGTAAGCCGCCCAATGGTGTCAGTGATTCGATGCTGAGTCCTAGGACTCAGGTCGGGTCACTACCGCAGCAGGAGACGTCTGCATGTAATAAATGCCTCCTGCTTCATTACCATACAGAGATATCACTGCTGCTTCCAAGGAAGTGACAGCTAATCCAACCACACCTGAATGACCCCCCTATATTCATTCTATACCACCCACACTAGTGAAAGTAAATTTACATTCACACATGAGTAGGTGTTCTATAGAGAGGACTGTAATCTGTGAATAAATCATATATTATACTTTGATATGTTTTTACATGCAGCAGTATATTTTTTTTTATAAGGGACAGTACATTTATTTCACAGAGTAGTATATTTATATCAGGGGGCAATATATTTATATCAGGGGGCAGTATATTTATATCAGGGGGCAATATATTTATATCAGGGGGCAGTATATTTATATCAGGGGGCAGTATATTGAGTGGCAATAGAAACGCCCATAGGTGGAACGTGACACATCTACTCAACGGCACGCCTAACCTACAATCTCCCTGAAACTAGTTTTGGAAAGTATGCTATGATCCCAGTGCCAGCTCGCAGGCCACATTACTTGGTACTGTGGGAGGAGAAAGAGCGGATCACCCTGACGGCACACTGGTTAGTGACAGTCAACCGTCACATGGCAGGTACCAGAGCGCCACGTTGGTATGTAACGTGGATTGGAATATTTGCCCATTCCACCATACAAAAACCAGACATGCTGCTGACCTATATTAAATGGACAGCCTAGAGCTGTAGCTTCACCTGACCCATAGTTAATCCAGCCATGTGTGTATAAAATTATATAAATAAATATATATATACTAGGTGCTTCATCGCGCCCTACGGGCGCTCTTCACACCGTCGCAAGGGGCTACGCCCCCTTAACCCTTGCATGCCTTTCTGGGGTTTAATATTTGTATTATATGGAGTATTACCTGCATTCCTTTGTTAGTGGTTAAATATTGCACAATGAAAGGGCGTGCGATGGTGAAGGAGGCGCAGCCCCTTGCGACGGCGTGAACAGCACCTGCAGGGCATGATGTACAGAATGTAGCGGGTTCGGGGGGGACTGCGGATGGTGTCTGTAGATGCTGCGGGTGGAGGGGAGGCAGAAGTGGGGGTGGGGCCCGGATGGGGAAGGTTCGGGAGGTGCTGCGCGTGGGGGAGGGGCAGAGGAGTGGGGGATGCAGATGGGGGAGGGGTCCGGAGGCACTGCAGGTGGGGGAGGGGCAGGGGTGCCACGGGTGGGAGAGGGGCAGGTGTGGGGATGTTGTGGATGGGTGAAGGGTTCCGGAGGTGCTGTGGGATGGGTGTGCCGGGGGTTGGGTAGGGGACCGCAGGCACCATGGGTAGGGTAGGGGCAGGTACGGGTGTTGCGGCGGATGGGAAAGGAGGTCCGGAGGTGCTGCAGGTGGTGGAGGGGCAGGTGCGGGGGTGCCATTGGTGGGGGAGGGGTGGGTGAGGGGGGGACCGCTGATGGAGGAGGGTGTCTGCAGATGCTGCGGGTGGAGGGGGGCAGGTGTGGGGGGAGACGTATAAGGGGGGTGAATGGTGGAAGGGGCCTGGAGGTGCTGTGGGTGGTGAAGGGGTGGAGGAGTGGGAGCCACGGGTGGTGTATGGGGTCTGGAGGCACAGCATGTGGGGGAGGGGTGGAGTGCCGCATGTGGTGGAGGGGAAGGTGCGGAGGTGTAGTGCATTGGGGAGAGGTCTGGAGGCGCTGCAGGTACTGTACATGCCATAAAAGGTAGTTGGAGGGTATGCAGTAACAGGGCCAGGACAGGGGTGACAGGGTCAGTACAGGGTTGACGGGGCCAGGACAGGGGTGACGGGGCCAGGACAGGGGTGACAGGGCCAGGACAGAAATGATAGGGACAGGATAGGGGTGACAGGGCCAGGGTAGGGGCGGCAGGACCAGGACAGGGGTGACGGGGCCAGTATAGGGTTGACAGGGCAAGCACAGGGGTGACAGGGCCAGGATAGGGGTAACAGGGCCAGCATAAGGGTGACAGGGCCAGGATAAAAGTGAAAGGGCCAGGATAAGGGTGAAAGGGCCAGAATAAGGGTGGCAGGGCAAGGCCAGGGGTGACAGGGACATGACAGAACACAGGGCACGGGAGAGATTGGTATTAGGGACAAAACAGTGGTGACAGACAGATGAGTCTTACCGGAGCCACTGCTGCTGGCTGCTGCTGTTCCATTCCAACCTGTTGGGATCTGCTGCTGCTGGAGACTTGGCATGGCTGACTCTCTCAGGCTGGAGTCCTGCTTTCTCTGCCAGTCCGCATCCCTCCCCCCCTCCTCAGTCACACACCGCAGACCTCGCGCAGCTGCCGGGCACTGTGGTAAGGTGAGACTGGAAATGACTGGTTAGCCCCCAGGAGATGCTGCGGCTGGAGGGAGGAGGGGGTCATAGCCTGCACGTGGCGCGGACCTCACGGCTTCCGGGCACTGTGGTAAGGGGAGACAGGGAGTGACTGGTTAGCTCCCAGGAGACGCTGCGGCTGGAGGGAGGAGTGGGTCAGAGCCTGCAAGCAGCTCGGACTTCTGCAGCGCTACCCGCCAGCTAAAGTGTGTGAATGAGCTGGGCGCACTCCACTGCGGGTGGCAGCGCTGCAGCTAGCGGTGGGGTTGCCGGGGCTGGAGATAACAGAGGCAGTATGGAACCTGCACAGCGGCAGGTGCCCCACTAAACTGCAGCTAAGAAGCGTGGAGTGTGTCAGAAAGTGACGCTCCTCCGCACCAGAGAGACCCTGCTGAGTATGCCGATGTGGGGGGTCAAGCACACAGTGAGCAGGTGCCCGTCTGTCTGTATGACATACCCCTCACACACCCCCATACCTCCCAAATGTCCCAATTTTCGCGGGATAGTCCCATTTTTTGGGGTCTGTCCCGCTGTCCCACCCGCGGGTCGCAGTGTCCGGCGGTGGGGGGGGGGCAGTTGGAAAGCTCCTGTACTCGCTGTTCTGCTTAGCAGAGCAGCGGTGAATAGTGGAGACAGAGGGAGAGGGGGCATCAGGGGGTATGGATTACGGGGGGGGTTCCAGCAGCAGAGCCGGATTAAGGGGGGGGGGGGGTGGCCAGGGGATACGTACCATTGGCCCCACAGTTTTAGGGGGCCCCCCGGCTGGAGTAGCTCTGTCCCAGCTCAGAAGCTCCCCCCGTCCTGCCAGCAACAGCGGCAGCATTGTGCTACTGTAAGAGACCCAGTGGGCCTTCGGCGCAACGCTGTCGGCACTCGCGAGTGCCGTACTCACTCCGCGCCCGCTGCTGACTCTTACCTTCGGGTCAGTGATGATCCCGGATCCCTCGTCCCAGTCGGTGGCCCTTCCGTCTTCGGGTCAGTGATGATCCCGGATCCCTCGTTCCAGTCGGTGGCCCCTCCGTCTGAAAGAGAAAGGCAACTGCGCTAAGGCCCCGAAAGGGCACTGGGGAAAGGGGGGGGGGGGAAGGCAATCGGGCAGGCGCTCGCTGAGCTAAGAGATGGTCATCATCGGCACTTGTGGCCTCAGACTGGTTACACCCGCGTGCGAAGCACGGTGGGTGCAACCCGGACGGAAACGCCCTACGAAACCAGGGGGGGGAAGGGGTCAGGTACGGTACACAAAAACGGACTCGAGCAAGCTGTCCTCACCGGGTATATGTTGGTCCCCCTTGCTGGTCCGATGTCTTGGATCTCGGCACCTGGGACGAACTTCGAAACACAACAACAACAACGACAGCAACAACAACAAACGGCACCTTACCTTTCCGAGGGACCTACCGGTGGAGGGCCCGTGCACAGTCACGGGTATTACACCTCGCCCCGTAACTAGTATCCGACGGCGCTCGATGCTAGCGCGTACGCAAGACGGCGCGGACAGGGTATGGAAATATGAACAGTGTACAATGGTAACAAACACGATGCTGTAATGGTAAACAGTGTACTACCACTGGTGCGGCACACCCAGGGTAGTAATGGGGCCTAGCGCCCGCTGTGGCTCAGGCCGTAGCCTGCCTGACTGCGGGGGCAATGTGGGGGCCTAGCGCCCACTGTGGCTCAGGCCGTAGCCTGCCTAACTGCGGGGGCAATGTGGGGGGCCTAGCGCCCACTGTGGCTCAGGCCGTAGCCTGCCTAACTGCGGGGGCAATGTGGGGGGCCTAGCGCCCACTGTGGCTCAGGCCGTAGCCTGCCTAACTGCGGGGGCAATGTGGGGGGGGGGCCTCGGCCTAACGCCGGCGTTGGTGGTGCGGTGGGAGCAGACCCGTGGACGGTACCTGCGGGAGAAAAGGGCCTCACTGAGGGCTTACCTGCTCACCGACGTCCGGACCTCCGACTCCAAATCCTCCGCTGGGCCGCCTCCGCTGACCGCGCCGACGTCCTCCGTTCACACGCCGTCCGAACACTCTCTCGCTTCCTGCCGCGTGCGGGCGTTTAAAACCCCCGCCGCGCGGCTCTCTGGGATGGGTGACGCGGCAGGTCCTCATTGGCCCGCCGCGTCGCCCAGTGATGACGCGACACAACACGTGGGCGCGCCTGCTGCTGCGGCGGGCGGCAGCGGGGGAAAAAGGTTCTGGGCCAGTGGTGGGGGGTGGAGTGGGACGCGTCCGCACTCCCACACTTCCCCCCGCCTTTTCCTTTGTGGTCCCCACAAAGACGGGGTTGTGTGACCACTCGAAGTCGGGGTCTGCGAAGCGTGGTGGGGGTACTCCCATGGTAGAACGGGCCGATCTCCGGACCGGTGCGGCTTGTGGCAGGGGGGTTGACGTGGGCTCCCTGGGCGCCCCTCCCTGCCTTGCCGGGGACGAGTCAGTTGTCGGCTCCTCTGTGGGTGTAGGGCTGGTTGCCGTGGTTGCCCCCCCCGTGGTCGGGCTGACTGGTGGCGCTGGAGTTGGTGGGGGTCCCCATAAGTCGAAGAGTGTTGGCCCCAGGGTGGCGGCTGGTCCCTCTGGGGCCACCCTGGCTACTGGGGGGTCGCACCGCACTGGTTCCTCTGCTTCGCCCCTTGGGGCCTGTGGCTCGCAAGGGCGCAGCATGTCTCGATGTAGGGTGCGGGTACAACCGCTGTCGTCCTCGGCTCGCACCTGGTAGACTGGACTGTCGGGAGCTGCCTGCCGCTGCACCACATAGGGCACTACTTCCCACCTCTCGCTCAGTTTGTTCTTGGGCCGTTTCTCCCGGACCCGGACCCGTTGACCCACCTCGAGGGGTTCCATCTGAGCCTGGGGAGGTTGGGGGTGCTCAGCGGAGCTGATGTGGGACTCAGCCATCTCTGCCACCGTCTTTAGGCGACGTCTCTGCTCCTCGACCCATCCACCTTCGGTCCATTGGTCATCCCCCGTCGGTATGGTCAAGTCAAGGTCCTGCAGCTCCCGCCCCGGTCGGCCAAACAACATGAAATAGGGGGAAATGCCTGTGGTCCGGTGTATTCTGTTGTTATATGCCCACACGCACTCCTGGACGAAGTCGGGCCAGCGCCTTCTCTTCTCGGGTGCTAGCGTCCTCAGCATCTGTAAGAGGGTCCGATTAAATCTCTCGCAGGCCCCATTCCCCTGAGGGTGATATGGGGTGGTCCGGGACTTCTGCATGCCATAGGTCTGGCAGAGTCGCTCCATCACCCGGCCTTGGAAGCACGCCCCCTGGTCCGAGTGAATGCGCTCGGGGCACCCATACTTCCGGATGAACTGCTCCACGATGGCTTTGGCGGCCCCCTCCGCTGTCTGGTCCCGGGTGGGGGCCACCACGGTGAACTTGGTGAAGTGATCCGTCATCACCAAGGCATACTGGTATCCGGCCGCCGACTCCCCTAGGGAGACATAGTCCACCATCAGTAGCTCCAGGGGCCTACTTGTCTTGATGGTTTGGACAGGGGCCCGTTGTTCGCTGGGCTTGGTCACCCCACACCTCTCGCACGTTCGGCATACGCCCTCCACCACCCCCTTGAGTCCGGGTAGGAAGTACTGCCGGCGGATCCACTGGAGTGTCTTGGCCACCCCGAAGTGGGCCCCCTCCTCATGGGCCTCTGTCGCCAAGGCCCGGGCTGTGTTTTCGGGAAGGACGATCTGCCACACATAGCGAAGTTCCTGCTCCAGGTAGGCGCGCCGACATAATACGTCCTCCTGGATCGCCAGCCGATCCCACTGGTGTAGTATTTTCTGCCCGTTTGCTCCAAGCTGTTCCCTCTCTCGGTTGGAGGTCCAGTGCCCTCCCTTTTTCCAGTCGCGTAGAGCTCTCAGGACGGGGTCCTGCTCCTGTTGGGTGGCCCAATCCTTGGGGGTTCTTTGCAGGAGGAGACCGCAGCTGGTGGCCTGCCGGGACTGGGGGGCTGGTCCGACCCTGGTGAGGTCTGGGATCTCCAGTCCCTCTTGCTCCTCGTCGGTGGGGCCTGTGGGGCCTTCCACTGGAAACCGGGACAGGGCGTCCGCGTTGGCGTTGTCCCTTCCTGGGCGATACTTTATTTTGTGGGGAAATTTCGCCAGTCGGGCAACCCAGCGTTGCTCCAGAGCCCCTAGTTTGGCTGTGCTGAGGTGGGCCAGGGGATTGTTGTCGGTTACGACCTCGAAGTCCACGCCTGTCAAGTACTCCGCAAACTTTTCGGTCACCGCCCACACTAGTGCCAGCAACTCCAGCTTGAACGAGCTGTAGTTATCGGGGTTCCGTTCGGAGTCCCGTAAGCTCCGGCTTCCGTAGGCGATCACCCGCTCCTGGCCGTCCTGTACTTGGGAGAGCACCGCCCCCAACCCCTGGTGGCTTCCGTCGGTATAGACCAAGAACGGTTTGTCGAAGTCCGCATAAGCCAAGACCGGGGCCTGCATGATGGCGTCTTTAAGCTGGTTGAAAGCGTCGTCTTGGGCTCGCCCCCATTCCACTGCCTTCCTCCCGGCGTCTGTCGCTACCCCTCGAAGTAGGTCATGCAAGGGTCCGGCAATCTTGGCAAAGCCCTTGATGAATCTTCGGTAGTATCCCACCAGTCCCAAGAAGGCCCTCACCTCCGTCACAGTGGTTGGAGCTTTCCACCCACGGATCGCGGCAAGTTTGTCGGGGGTCGGCTGGACCCCCTGCTGGGAGACCACATGGCCCAAGTACTCAAGGCTGGGCTTGAGGAGGTGACATTTCCTTGGCTTTAGTTTAAGCCCAAACTGCTCCAGCCTTTGCAGGACCAAGTCCAGTCTCCGCAAATGTTCCTCCAACGTTGGGGCGAACACGATGATGTCATCGAGGTAGATCAGAATCGCATCGAAGTTCAAGTCCCCCAGGCAGCGTTCCATGAGGCGTTGGAACGTGGCCGGGGCATTGGAGAGTCCGAAGGGCATCCTGCAAAAATCGAACAGTCCCATGGGGGTGATGAAGGCGGTCTTGGCCTGGTCCTTCTCGGCTACCGGCACCTGCCAGTATCCACTGGCCAGATCTAATGTTGAAAAATAGCGGGATTTACCTAGTGCTGCCAAAGATTCTTCGATCCGGGGCAGCGGGTATGCGTCCCGCACAGTGCAGTGGTTGAGCTTCCGGTAGTCCACGCAGAAGCGTAGCGCGCCAAACCTTTTTTTTTTTACCAGTACGATGGGGGCCGCCCAGGGGCTTTTGCTCTCTCGAATAACCTGGTTGTCCAGCATCTGGCGGATCATGCTCTTTACTTCCTGGTACAATTTGGGCGGGATCGGCCGGTATCGCTCCCGGACAGGGGCGTTGTCCCCCGTGTTGATCTCGTGCTCCAATTCTCGGGTGTAGCCGAAATCTTCCTCGTGCCGCGAGAACGCCTTTTGCCTCTTCCATAGCATCCGTTCTAGTCTTTTGACGTCGGAGGGGCTGGTCTGTTCCAGAGAGACATCCATCTGGGCCAGTATGGTTTGGCCGTTCCAGCTGGCAGTGGGTTCCTCAGATTCTTCCAGGCTCACGGCCAGTGTCCACGGATTCCGGCCATCCGAATCCAGGACTAGGCCTCGTCCTGTCTCCACGCCTCCCGCCGGGATCGCGTCCACCTGTGCGAGGATGGTCCGGGGGGGAATATGGGTGGGGAGGTCCCCCAGGTTACAAATCCGGATGGGGACCATGCCGTTCCGGACCACGGCCAGGACCCGGGCCACAACCAGCCCGGCACCGGACTGGCTGAACCAGCTGGGCTCGATCAGTACTGCCTTACCTTCCAGGCGGTGCTGCGTCCGTACGGGGAAGTCCAACACTACCTCCTGTCGGGGGGGTATCTTTACCCTTTGGTTGTGGTGGGTCTTAATTCGCCCCAAGGGGCCCAGGCCTCGGGCAGACAACCCCTCGCCTAGCTGGACCACTCTCTGTAGGGCCTGTTGTACGGGCTTTTGTATCCCCAGGTATTTCCAATATCGGGGGCCGTTCTCCTGGGCCAGGGCTTGATCTAAGTCTCGCAATATGTTGGTCCCCAGGATGATGGGCCCATGTCTTAACTCGTCTCCGGCGACTACCATTATTCCTTTCTTTCCAAGGGATTGCCCATACAGTTCCACCTCGAGCCACACAACCCCCAAGATTGGGAGGGGCAAGTTGTTGGCGGCCGTGAGGGTTATCCAGTCTCCCACGTCCGTCCTCTTCAAGTGGCTGTAGTCTTGTTGGAAGCATCTCTCGGACATGGTGGACACCTGAGAACCGGTGTCCAGCAGGCAGCGTTGGCTCTGACCATCTAGCCGCGCTATCACGGTGGGGCATTCTCCAATTAGGTCCGAGGAATGGGCGATATCCACAAAGTCGTCTCTGTTCCTCGCAGTTTTGCCCGCAACTGCGAGGGATGTTAGTTTAAAGCCCTCCTGCGATCGCTCCGGTGGCGTCGGGCCTCTGGACACTCCCGCGCGAAGTGCCCTGGGCGTCCACACTCCCAACACGCCATCTCCCGGGGTCCCCTCCGTCGGGTGTCCTCCGTTCGTCTGCGCGGCTCCTCCCGCCGGCGTAGACGTTGAAAGGAGTCTCCCATCTCCTCCTCGGCGTCCCTGGTGCTGCCTCCCGGAATTACATTGCGGCTTTCCGATTGTTCCACCCGTCGCTTCAGTTTGGACATCTCTTCCTGGACTAGTAGGAGGGCATTGGTCAGGTCCTTGACGCACCCTTCCAGGGGACTGACCTCTGGCTGGGGGGGCGGTGGTGGTGGCTGGGCCTTCGCCAGGGGTTGGGCCTGCTGAAGAGCTATGACGCAGGACCCAAATTCTGCATCCTGGTCCTTGGTCAAGGCCCTCTCCAGCGCGTCGGGGAAGGTCATGGTGGGCTGAGCCTCAATCTTGTCCAGGAGGTGGTTTCGCAGTTGTTTATTCCTCAGGCCGGCCACGAACCGGTCCCGGAGGCCGGAGTCCGCATCTCCGGTCAACCACTTCTCGTCGGGACGCTCCTTGATCTTCTGTAAGGCGTTGGCAAACTGGGAGATAGTTTCATCCTCCGTCTGGAATCGCGCGAAGAGGCGCCTCCGGAGGCCATCTGCCGTAGACCTCTCCCGGTAGACGTCCTTGAGGATCTTGTATACCCCGTCGAGGTCCGTCCTCTGCTCCTCCGGTCGCAGCAGCACGGTCTCCCTGGCTTCTCCTTGGAGGAACTGTAGGGCCAGATCCACGTACGCTGAAACTGGCAGGCGGTGTAGCCGGATGACAGAGTCCAGCTGATTCTTCCACTCCTCGAGGGGCATGTTCCACCCATCGTACCTAGACAGAAAATGGATGGCCGTCCCGAGGGGCAGACCGGGCCAATCCGGCGCCGGGGACGTTGCTGGGACCGACATGTCAGATCCTGCCGACTACGCCAAATGTAAGAGACCCGGCGGGCCTTCGGCGCAACGCTGTCGGCACTCGCGAGTGCCGTACTCACTCCGCGCCCGCTGCTGACTCTTACCTTCGGGTCAGTGATGATCCCGGATCCCTCGTCCCAGTCGGTGGCCCTTCCGTCTTCGGGTCAGTGATGATCCCGGATCCCTCGTTCCAGTCGGTGGCCCCTCCGTCTGAAAGAGAAAGGCAACTGCGCTAAGGCCCCGAAAGGGCACTGGGGAAAGGGGGGGGGGGTTGAAGGCAATCGGGCAGGCGCTCGCTGAGCTAAGAGATGGTCATCATCGGCACTTGTGGCCTCAGACTGGTTACACCCGCGTGCGAAGCACGGTGGGTGCAACCCGGACGGAAACGCCCTACGAAACCAGGGGGGGGGGGGGGGAAAGGGGTCAGGTACGGTACACAAAAACGGACTCGAGCAAGCTGTCCTCACCGGGTATATGTTGGTCCCCCTTGCTGGTCCGATGTCTTGGATCTCGGCACCTGGGACGAACTTCGAAACACAACAACAACAACGACAGCAACAACAACAAACGGCACCTTACCTTTCCGACGTGGGCGCGCCTGCTGCTGCGGCGGGCGGCAGCGGGGGAAAAAGGTTCCGGACCAGTGGTGGGGGGTGGAGTGGGACGCGTCCGCACTCCCACACTACAGTCAGCACACGCTGCTGCATATTGGCAGGTCTGTGGTGTTGCAGGGAGGCAGCAGTCTCCCTGCTTTCTTCTCCCTGTGCGGGTGTGTAGGGGGAGCGACCACGTCCTCTGGATTTAGCCCTAGCTGAGGGGCCAAAATCCCATTAAAAAAATAAAAATAAAAATCGGAATTTGCATAAGGGGGCGTGGCCGCGCGGGCCGCGATTAGGCCACGCCCCCAACCCACAGCAGGCACAGCAATGAGATAGGGCTCCCCTGTCTCAAGTGCCCTGTGCCCCCCGGACTCATAATCAGCCCCTGGGGGCATGCCAGCAGCTCACAGAGCGCTGGGCAAGCCCCCTCACTGACGAAAACGGGGGCCCTTCCGTGAAGCCACGCCCCCTTTTCGCCGAGTGTGTTTCCCTCCTTCTGCCTGGAGAAAGCTCCTGCAGAAAGCTGGGAGGTATGCACCCCTGCCTGTGACATGCCCAATGCCCATGCTATCTGCTTCTGCTCCTAGTCTCCTGTAGATTTGGCCAGATCTCTGTGACTCATTTGAATAACTCCGCCCACTGTTGTGACTCCGCCCAGCGTTAGCAAATGAATCACAAGGTCACAGAATAGGGCTATTATATATATATATATATATTTATTTTATATATACAGGTTGAGTATCCCATATCCAAATATTCCGAAATACGGAATATTCCAAAATACAGACTTTTTTGAGTGAGAGTGAAATAGTGAAACCTTTGTTTTTTGATGGCTCAATGTACACAAACTTTGTTTAATACACAAAGTTATTAAAAATATTGTATTAAATGACCTTCAGGCTGTGTGTATAAGGTGTATGTGAAACATAAATGAATTGTGTGAATGTAGACACACTTTGTTTACTGCACAAAGTTATATAAAATATTGGCTAAAATGACCTTCAGGCTGTGTGTATAAGGTGTATATGTAACATAAATGCATTCTGTGTGAGATTTAGGTCCCATCACCATGATATCTCATTATGGTATGCAATTATTCCAAAATACGGAAAAATCCCATATCCAAAATACCTCTGGTCCCAAGCATTTTGGATAAGGGAGACTCAACCTGTATATATATATATATATATATATATATATATATACATATATATATATATATATATATATATATATACATACACATACACATACACTATATATATGCACACTGTATATATATATATATATATATATATATATATATATATATACACATATATACACACACATACATACTAGGTGATCCATCACGCCCTACGGGCGCTCTTCACACCGTCGTAATCTATGCCCCCATAACCCTTGCACGCCCTTGTGGCGTGCAATATTTGTATTATATGGACTATTACCTCCAATCATAATTGTGTGAGTTGTTAAATATTGCACGGACAAAGGGCATGCGATGGCTAAGGGGTGGTAGCGCCTTGCAACGGCGTGAACAGTGCATGAATCACCTAGTAGGTGCTGTGGTTGGGGTAGTGGTGGGTGCGGGGGAGACGCGGATGGGGGAGGAGGTCCAGGGGTGCCTCGGGTGGGGGAGGGGTGGTTGCGGGGGTAACACAGGTGGGGGAGGGGCTGGTTGGGTGGTGCCGTGGGAGGTGTGTGGGTGCCGTGGGTGGGGGTCCGGAGCCACCGCAGGTGCAGGGGTGCCGTGGGTGGGGGAGGGGCAGGTGGTGGAGGGGTGGGTGCGGGGGATGCTGCAGGTGGGAGATGGGGTCTGGAGCCTCCGCGGGTGCTGGAGGGGGTGTGTGGGGGTGCCGCGAATGGGGCCCGGAGGTACTGCGAGTGGGGGAGGGTCGGGTAATGCTTCTCCTCCTGGAAGCAGCTAAGCTGCTGTCCTGCCTTTGGCAGTGGCTCTCCCGGAGACTCGCACAGCAGCCAAGCAGCCAGTCACTATTGTTAGCACCGGTGTCCCAACGCGTCGCATTACAGGGAAGAAGATGCACTCAATACACTACAGCTCCCAGCAGGCCTTAGCACCAGAATGCTTTGGCGCTAAGGGCTGCTGGGAACTGTAGTTTATTTAGTGCATCTACTTCCCTGTAATGCGGCACGTTGGGACACCGGCGCTAACAATAGTGACTGGCTGGCAGAACTGACTGACTCGCTAAATTAATGTAAAAGGTGAGAGTGCTGTGCAGTGTGACAGAAACCTCCCGTGGAGCAGAAGGGCAAAAGCTCGCTTGATCTTGATTTTCAGTATGAATACAGACCGTGAAAGTGGGGCCTCATGATCCTTCTGACTTTTTGGGTTTTAAGCAGGAGGTGTTAGAAGTTACCACTGCACTGCACAGCACTGTCACCTTTTACATTGATTCAGCGTCCAGACATTACCTTCCGCGATATCACCCACTCTATCCGTTACATTAGCCATCTCGGGGCTTCCAGGCCGGCAGCCCAGGTGCTGTGTTGCAGAGTCAGGGCCTCGGGGATCTGGGCGCGGCTGTGGTGGGGAGGCATTTCTGTGACATCATGTGCAGAGGAGGCTCCGGGGCTCAGAGAGTATGCGGCGCAAGGAGGGCTATGAAAGCCTTCCGCTGCACTGCTTTCATCATACTTGCCTACTCTCCCGGAAGCTGCGGGAGGCTCCCATTTTTGGGGTAGCCCCCCGCACACCCGGAAGAGTAGGCAGGTCTCCAGCATCCTGCTCGCACCCTAGTGATGCGGGCAGGATGGAGAGATACTCTCCCGTATTCTCAGGTCCGTGGGGTGGGGAAGGGATAAAAATGACGCAAGTCGTGTCAATTTAGCTTGATGATGTCACAGCCCGGCCCCGCCCCCGAAGTCTCCAGCAGCGTCTCCTCTCCGGGCTTCTCTTGGAGAGGAGAACTCTAAAGAAGGCAAGTATGGCTTTCATACACATCTATGTCGGTGGCCGCAGCAGCTTTTGTTCCACCTGTGCCCCTGACACACAAATATAAAACCACAGAACTCACCCGAGTGCTGGTTTTTCTGTTTGTATGCATTTGAGTGATGTGGTCATGGGCTAAATGCACCCCACCCTATGAGTGGTAAGAGCATTTGTGTACTCCACTTCTGGGGTGGTGAGTGCCGAGGTTACATGCACCCCACCCTATGAGTGGTAAGAGCATTTGTGTACCCCACTTCTGGGGTGGTGAGTGCCGAGCAGTGGCGTCACAAGGCGGGTGCGGGGGGTGCGGCCCGCACCCGGGTGTGACACCAAATGTCAGCTCCTCCGCAGTGACAGGAGCCAGGTGCTGCAGCGTGAAATTCCGTTACAGCACCCGGCTCCTGTCATAGCAGAGGAGCCGACAGCACACTGAGACCGTCTCTGGGGGAAGCCCAGCATCTCCGGAGATGCTGGGCACGCCCCCAGAGTGACGATCCCGGTATCCCCGCGAAGCCACGCCCCCTATCTGTAAGGCCACGCCCCCTTTTTTGCCGCGATCGCGGCAGTACATCAGGGGTGCGCACCGGGTGTCACCACACCTGGTGATGCCTCTGGTGCCGAGGTTACATGCACCCCACCCTATGAGTGGTAAGTGCATTTGTGTACCCCACTTCTGGGGCGGTGAGTGCCGAGGTTACATGCACCCCACCCTATGAGTGGTAAGAGCATTCGTGTACCCCACTTCTGGGGTGGTGAGTGCCAAGGTTACATGCACCCCACCCTATGAGTGGTAAGTGCATTTGTGTACTCCACTTCTAGGGTGGTGAGTGCCGAGGTTACATGCACCCCACCCTATGAGTGGTAAGAGCATTTGTGTACCCCACTTCTGGGGTGGTGAGTGCCGAGGTTACATGCACCCCACCCTATGAGTGGTAAGTGCATTTGTGTACCCCACTTCCGGGGTGGTGAGTGCCAAGGTTACATGCACCCCACCCTATGAGTGGTAAGAGCATTCGTGTACCCCACTTCTGGGGTGGTGAGTGCCGAGGTTACATGCACCCCACCCTATGAGTGGTAAGTGCATTTGTGTACCCCACTTCTGGGGTGGTGAGTGCCGAGGTTACATGCACCCCACCCTATGAGTGGAAAGTGCATTTGTGTACTCCACTTCTGGGGTGGTGAGTGCCGAGGTTACATGCACCCCACCCTATGAGTGGTAAGAGCATTTGTGTACCCCACTTCTGGGGTGGTGAGTGCCGAGGTTACATGCACCCCACCCTATGAGTGGTAAGTGCATTTGTGTACCCCACTTCCGGGGTGGTGAGTGCCGAGGTTACATGCACCCCACCCTATGAGTGGTAAGAGCATTCGTGTACCCCACTTCTGGGGTGGTGAGTGCCGAGGTTACATGCACCCCACCCTATGAGTGGTAAGTGCATTTGTGTACCCCACTTCTGGGGTGGTGAGTGCCGAGGTTACATGCACCCCACCCTATGAGTGGTAAGTGCATTTGTGTACCCCACTTCTGGGGTGGTGAGTGCCGAGGTTACATGCACCCCACCCTATGAGTGGTAAGTGCATTTGTGTACCCCACTTCTGGGGTGGTGAGTGCCGAGGTTACATGCACCCCACCCTATGAGTGGTAAGTGCATTTGTGTACCCCACACCTGGGGTGGCGAGTGCTGTGGTTTTATATTTGTGTGTATATGTATATATATATATATATATATATATATATATATATATACACACACACACACACACACAGTATATATATTGTATATATCAAGCAGACTGTGTATTCAGTTAATGGAGTAAGCCAGTTTACCAAATATATACTGAAAGCATATACTTATCCAAAGGAGAAAGAGAGTCAAGCAGTAGCTCTGCTAATAAACACAGACGAGGACAGTATTAATCCTGGTGGTCATTCCGAGTTGTTCGCTCGTTGCCGATTTTCGCTATATTGCGATTAGTCGCTTACTGCGCATGCGCAAGGTTCGCAGAGCGCATGCGGTTAGTTACTTTACACAAAAGTTAGGTATTTTACTCACGGCATAACGAGGATTTTTCATCGTTCTGGCGATCGTAGTGTGATTGACAGGAAGTGGGTGTTTCTGGGCAGAAACTGTCCGTTTTCTGGGAGTGTGCGAAAAAACGCTGGCGTTTCTGGGAAAAACGCAGGAGTGTCTGAAGAAACGGGGGAGTGTCTGGGCGAACGCAGGGTGTGTTTGTGACGTCAAACCAGGAACGAAACTGACTGAACTGATCGCAATGGCTGAGTAAGTCTGGAGCTACTCAGAAACTGCTAAGAAAGTTCTATTCGCAATTCTGCTAATCTTTTGTTCGCAATTCTGCTATGCTAAGAAATACTCCCAGAGGGCGGCGGCTTAGCGTGTGCAATGCTGCTAAAAGCAGCTAGCGAGCGAACAACTCGGAATGACCACCCCTGACTGTATATTCATCGCTTTACAATCACCAGGGATTAGAAATCTAATCTAATAGGTAGTCCACATAAGGATAAATGGAGAGTGGAGCTATAGTGACATCTAACGAAACAGTTGGAGATTACACTGTTAGTTGGGAGCCAGCAATCTCAGGAGAGTACCAACTGGATATAATAATATAAGAAGGGGCTAAAGTGAGCCGGAACGGGGCGGAACTGTGTTCCGTCAGTTCCACTTGGAGATGGAAAGCATTTCCGCCTCCTCCGGTTCACCTAACCCGATGTGTGGCTGGCACCGCAGAGAGATGCCTGGCGCTCGGCTCTCTCTCTACAACGGCAGCCGGAGGCAGGAGCTCATTACTGACTGAGGAGCTCTGGCTTCTGGCGCTGTCACTGTACGCTATGGGAGAGACATCATAATGTCTCTCCTATGGGAGTGATGTCATGACGTCTCTCCCATAGTGCCAAGGAGCAGACGCCCAGAGTACTGCAGCGGTCGGATACGGTGAGTATTGTGATTTTTGTTTGTTGTTTTCCTTTGTGTAGCGGCGCATCTGCTGGGGATATTACTACTGGGGGGGGGGGGGGGGGGCGGCATCTACTGGGTGCATCTACTGGGGCAAACTACTGGGGCAAACTACTGGGGGGTATTACTACTGGGGAACATTACTACTGAGGGGTATCTACTGGGGACAAACTACTGGGGGGCATTATTACTGGGGGCCAACTACTGGGGGGCATTATTACTGTGGGCTAACTACTGTGGGCAAACTACGGGAGGGCATAACTACAGAGGCATTACTACTGGGGGCTTAACTACAGGGGCATTACTACTGGGGGCTAAACTACTGGGGGCATAACTACAAGGGCTAAACTACTGGGGCATTACTACTTGGAGGCATTCCTACTGGGGGCATTACTACTGGGGGCTAAACTACAAGTGGGCATAACTACAGGGGCTAAACTACTGGGGGCATAACTGCAGGGGCTAAACTACAAGGGGGCAAACTACAGGGGGGCATTACTACTGGTGGCTAAACTGCATGGGCATTACCACTTGGGGCATAACTACTGAGGCTAAACTACAGGGGGCTAAACGACTGGGGGCATTACTACAGGCAACATTACTACTGGGGGCAATACTACACAGGGGCATTACTATTAAGGGCATTGTAAAGGGGGCACTTCATAAGGGGCATCACTCCTGGGGACATAAGGGGCACTACTATTGAGGGCATTGCATAAGGGGCACCACTACTATGGGCTCTATATAAGGGGCACTACCACTGTGGGCACTACCAGTACAGTGGACATTGCATAAGGAGCACTACTACTGTGGACATTGTATAAGGGGCGCTACTACTGTGGGCATTATGTGTATTATAGGGTACTACTACTGTGGGCATTATTACTATTGTGTGACCACGGGCCTTTTTTTGCGATGCGTGCAATACCTTTATTACATGGGCGCCGTGGGGAGGGGGGGGGGGGTGAGTTCCACCACCTTTCTAGGACCACTTTAAGCACTGAATATAACTTTGTATGCACAGAACATACGTGCACAGAGGGGGGAGTTTCCGAGTTCCTGGAACTCCCCCCCTGCGCTCCAATCTATCGGTGCAGATGACAGATGGAGGAGCTTCAGTCCGGGTGGCAAGATAGGCTGCCTGCAAGAGAGCAGCCTCTTTAAACTTACGTGGAGGCTGGGCTGACTAAACATAGGGGGAGCTGCAGAGTCACTTCCTCACCCGGCCAGCTCCTCTCAGGCAGTTCCCATGGGCATTTGAGACAGAGCTGGCCGGATGAGGAAGTAGGAAGTGACTCTGCAGCAGGTTCGTGGCTCGCATGCTGGAAGGGAGCTAGTTGATCGGATGAGTGCTGACAGTATTCCCACCCCATGTCTGTCTGTTTCTCTATCTCCCTGTGTCTTACTCTCTTCATGTGTCCATTTCTCCAAGTCCCTTCAAACGTCAGTCTCTCTCCCTCCCCATGTCACTCTCTCCATGTCATCTCCCCCTCTCTCTGCATGTCTGTCTCTCCCTGTTTCTGTCTGTCTGTCTCTCGCCCTGTGTCTGTCTCTCTCCATCTCTCTCCCCGTGTCTCTCACCCTGTCTCTCTCCGTGTGTGTGTGTGTGTGTGTCTCTCTCTCTCTGTATGTGTTCCTCTCTCTGAGTACCTTCTCATGTCAGTCTCTCTCTCCCTTCCCACGTCACTCTCTATTTCCATCTTTCTCTCTCTGCATGTCTGTCTGTCACTGTGTCTCTTCTTCCATATATCTTTCTTTCTCCATCTCTCGCCCTGTCTCTCTCACCATGTCTCTCTCTCTCCCTCTCCTCTTTCTCACGTCTGTGTGTCTCCCTCTCTCTTCCTTTATCTGTCCCTCCGCATGTCGGTCTGTCTCTCTCTCCATCTCTCTCCGTGTGTGTGTGTGTGTGTGTGTCTCTATGTGTTCCTCTCTCTGAGTACCTTCTCATGTCAGTCTCTCTCTCCCTCCCCACGTCATTCTCTTTATTTCCATCTCTTTCTCTCTGCATGTCTGTCACTGTGTCTCTCCCTCCATATATCTTTCTTTCTCCATCTCTTGCCCTGTCTCTCTCTCTCTCTTTCACCATGTTTCCTCCTCCCTCCCCATGTCTGTGTATCTCCCTCTCTCTTCCTGTATCTGTCCATCCGCATGTCTGTGTGTCTCCCTCTCTCTCCCTGTATCTGTCTCTCTCTGTGTCTCTTTCCATCCACATTTCATTCTCTCCATGTCTATCTCTCTCTCTCTCTCTCTCTCTCTCTCTCCCTCCACATCTGTCTCTCCCTACCCATGTCAAACTCTCCATAACTGTCTCTCTCTCTCTCTCTCTGTCCCTGTCTCTCTCCGCATGTCTGTCTGCCTCTCAGCCTCTCTGCATGTCTGCCGCTCTCTCTCTCTATCCTTCCCCATGTGTCTCTCTCCCTCCTCATGTTCCCCTCTCTCCCCATTTCTTTCTCTATGTCTCTCCCTCCCCATGTCTCCTTGGCTTTGTGTGTACAGAATATCTCTTACACACATACATACTTGAATTGGGTTGGAGGTTTCCATATATGTGCGCTCTCTCTATTTCTCTCTGTCCCTCCCTCTTCTCTCATATCTGGAACCCCCCCCCCCAAAAAATAATAATAATAATAATAATAATAATAAAAAAAAAAAATCCTGCGTTTGCCCCTGCAGAAGGGAGTTCATTGATACAAGTATCCATTGACTAAGAATTTTCACATGTAGCCAGGATCTTGCTACTTTAAGCCTGTTCAACAAAGGGAGAGCAGTGTCCTTCAGTGAGGCATAACCAGTTCATCTGAATAGATATATACAGGGGTTAAAGTGAGCCGGAACGGGGCGGAATTGCGTTCTGTCAGTTCTACTTGGAGATGGAACACAGTTCCGCCTCCTCCGGCTCACCTAACCCGATGTGTGGCCAGCACCACAGGGAGATGCCGGATGCCCGCTGAGATTGTGTTACCAGCGGGCGCCCGGCTCTCTCTCCACAGCGGCAGCTGGAGGCAGTAGCTCAGTAGTGAGCTCTGGCTTCCGGCGCTGTCACTGTGCGCTATGGGAGAGACGTCATGATGTCTCTCCCATAGTGCTGAGGAGCGGACGCCAGGAAGACTGCAGCGGTCGGACACATAGCGGGGCTTGGTGAGTATGGTGGGTTTTGTTTTTGTTTTTTCCTTTGTGTAGTGGCGCATCTACTGGGGGGCATTACTACTGAGGGGCATCCAGTGTCGGACTGGGGCATGTAGGGCCCACCGGGGGAATGCTGTGGTAGGGGCCCATGTTTAGGGGTGTGGCCAGTCTGCTGAGGGGGTGTGGCCTGCCACCTCATTGGTTTGACTAACCATTAGAGAGTGCAACGTCTGGGCCCCTTCATAAATATATACAGTAAATTCAGCTGCTGCATGCATGATAATGTACCAGATTAATAACAGAGTAATAACAGCAATGCACTGTAGAAAATACACCATAGTCCAGTATCAGGTAACATATGTATAATTCAAGTGCACAGTCTAGAACCTGATCCTTAGAGTAGGAGGTGGGCCCCCAGGCAGTGGGGCCCACCGGTGGTTTCCCCTGTACCCCTGTGGGCCAGTCCAAGCCTGGGGGCAAACTACTGGGGGCATTACTACTGGGGGGCATATACTGGGGGCAAACTACTGGGGAGGACATTACTACTGGGGGGCATCTACTGGGGGCAAACTACTGGGGGACATTACTACTGGGGGACATCTACTGGGGGCAAACTATTGGGGGACATTACTACTGGGGGCAAGCTACTGGGGGCAAGCTACAAGGGGCAAGATAATGGGGGCAAGCTACTGGGGGCAAACTACAGGGGCATTACTACTGGGGGCGTAACTACTGGGGGCATTACTACTGGGGGGCAAAACTACAGGGGCTAAACTACTGGGGGCATTACTACTTGGGTGCATTACTACTTGGGGGCATTACTACTGGAGGCTAAACTTCAAGGGGGCATAACTACAGGGGCTAAACTACTGGGGGCATAACTACAGGGGCTAAACTACAAGGGGGCAAACTACAGGGGGGCATTACTACTGGTGGCTAAATTATAAGGGGCAAACTAACTGGGGCTAAACTACTGGGGGCATTACCAATGGGAGGCTAAACTAAAGGGGGGGGGTAAACTACTGGGGTCATAACTGCAGGGGCATTACCACTGGGGGCATAACTACTGGGGATAAACGACTGAGGGCATTACTACAGGCAACATTACTACTGGGGGCAATACTGCACAGGGGCATTACCATTAAGGGCATTACTACTGGGGGCACTACTAATGAGGGCTTTGTAAAGGGGGGCACTTCATAAGGGGCATCGCCCCTGGGGACATAAGAGGCACTACTATTGCGGGCATTGCATAAGGGGCACCACTACTATGGGCTCTATATAAGGGGCACTACCACTGTGGGCACTACCAGTACAGTGGACATTGCATAAGGAGCACTACTACTGTGGACATTGTATAAGGGGCACTACAGCTGTGGGCATTATGTGTATTATGGGGTGCTACTACTGTGGGCATTATTACTATTGTGTGACCATGCCCCTTTCTTTTTGAGACCGTGACCCTTTTTTGTGGGCGCGGGCAATACCTTTATTACATGGGCGCCGTGAGGAGGGGGGCGAGTTCCACCACCTCTCTAGGACCACTTTAAGCACTGGATATAGATAATATATATATATATATATATATATATATAGAGAGAGATACAGAGGGGACGGCACTCAGAGGATTTTTTCAAATATTGTATTCAAGTATAAAACATACTTAGTGATCCATCAACGTTTCGGTGTACGACAACACCGTCTTCAGGATGTAGACAACACAGTGACAAAAAGTGAAATGACAATACATACATATCATGACTTACCCCGCTTTTATATGTTCCCTCTTCAATCTACACCAGTGTCACGCACGCCAGTATCGTATCGCGCGCCCCTGCACCGGAGCGCACAGTGGTGATGTCACGCCTCCCCTCCCATCACGTGAGAAGGCATGCGTTCCACCCCCCACACAGTGCGCGTCCGTTGCCATGGGGACTGAAGTACATTGCCATGCGGGTAACAGGGCGCATATACAATGTCAGCCTGATTCCGTCATTGAATATGAATAGGAGGGGATGAGGGTTTGTAGCGACCTTGGTGTCAGTAAGGTAATAACTAGCAGTAAGTTTAAAAAGTTAAAAACTATTTATACACATAAAAATTCAAACATAAAAGAGATACATAAAAAATGGGACAATTTAAAACACAACTGAGCTAAAAGCACCATATAAAAGAGTATAAAAGATCCTTATCTTAGAGAGAGGTAGGTACAGGTCACCCAACGCGTTTCGTCTGATCAGACTTCTTCACAGACCCCACAAAGATAAGGATCTTTTATACTCTTTTATATGGTGCTTTTAGTTCAGTTGTTTTAAATTGTCCCATTTTTTATGTATCTCTTTTATGTTTGAATTTTTATGTGAATAAATAGTTTTTAACTTTTTAAACTTACTGCTAGTTATTACCTTACTGACACCAAGGTCGCTACAAACCCTCATCCCCTCCTATTCCTACATTGTTTTAGGGGCTTACCACCCCTATAAATTGAGGGTAATAGCAGACGCCCCGCCAATAGCATAGGGGAGTGTCATAGCAACTAGCTCTCCAAACAACATATCTGTATATCATACATGTGGCGCAATTTTAATCTTTATGTTTATATATATATATATATATATATATATATATATATATATATATATATATATATATATATAAAAAAATATATATACCCAACTCGTAACGTTGAAGATTAAAGCACCTTGATTATTCACCAAGTTGGTAGTCCAGGAGTGACTCTGTTATTTGGAGGATATATATATATATATATATATATATATAAATACACTGTATATATATATTCTCTCTACAGAGTAGTAGCACTGGCAAGTGTAAATTAAATATATATATATATATATATATATATATATATACATACACACATACGCAAGGGACTAGTTTGTTGTGTATGGATGAACTTAATGAACTTAACTTTGTATAAGGACATTGATATTAATGCGACTTGTCTGAACTGAGATAACTACTAATGTTACGTTTATATGGTTAAGAGCAGATATCTTATTACAAAGAAAAGATAATTATTTAGCTATTACAATCTAACAGTAATATATTGCAGTATACTTGACTAATATTGTTAATGGTTATGTGCACATGAATCTGAACAGACTAGGGGGGTCATTCCGGGATCATTCCCACTGACATGCGGGGGGACGCCCAGCACAGGGCTAGTCCGTCCCGCATGTCAGTAACCCCCCCCCCCCCCCCCCCCCCCCACAGAAGTGCAAAGGCATCGCACAGTGGTGATGCCTTTGCACTTCAAGACTAGCTCCCGACCACCGTAGGTTACCTGTATTGGTTACCTGTATTCTACATTGGTTACCTGTATTCTATCGTATTCAATATAAAATACTGTTACTTACACACAAGGCCATTAACCAAACTACACCAACGTACATCACTTCGCTTATTTCAAAATATCTCCCAACCCGACCTCTTCGCTTTTCACAAGATCTGCGTCTCTCATCCACACTCATTACTCGCTCCCACTCACAATTGCAGGACTTTCATCGGGCTGCACCCACTCTGTGGAATGCCCTATCATGCACAATAAGACTCTCCTCTAGTCTCCAAACCTTCAAGCGTTCCCTGATAACACACCTATTCAGGCAAGCGTATCAAGAACATAACTTTCATAAACCTTCCTATCAAATTGCATCCACTCTGCACAGTCCACACACATCCTCACGTCTTCTCACCCTTCCTCCCGACACCCGGTTCATCATTGCTGTATGACCATATCATACAGCCCACCAAGAACCTTTGCAATCTGGCGGACAACTATGCAATAGATAGCACCTTTCCTTGTGTATACATGCCTATTTCCCTATAGATTGTAAGCTTGCGAGCAGGGCCCTCCTACCTCTATGACTGTTTATTACCCAGTTTTGTTATATCATTGTTATTTCCAATTGTAACGCGCAACGGAATTTGCTGCGCTATATAAGAAACTGTTAATAAATAAATAAACAGACTGTTAAATTGTACTAACCCATAATACTCTCCAAATAAGAAATCTAAGTAAACACTATGGGGCATATTCATTATGAAAAAATTGTGCAATGAGAATTTTTAGTTTTCAATTCTCATTGCATTCTCACACAATTTTTTGCCAGCATGAGAAAATTATCACTTCCGAAAAACTGAGCATTTTTGAGAAGACAGTTTTTCGAAGAGTGATAACGTTGCCCTCTGCAGCCGTGCCCCCGCCCCCACTTCCCTGCCGGGACATCATTGAATGTGTCCAGTTGCAGAGGCCCCCACACCCCACCGCTCTGCAGCCAGGCACCCCCTTCCCCCCACGGGCATGTAGAAGTGCTGGTTGCGTCCAATCCACCCCTCCCTATCCCCCGCCGGCACTTATATGTCCTGGCCGCGGCTGCACTTACATGTCCCGTTGCGGAGTGTAGAAATTGTGACATTTTAAGGATGATGAATAGACCCCTATGTCTTATAAGTGAATTTGGGTTAGTGTTAATTACTTACCCGTTGAGCAAAGGGGTCTGAGGAAAGCTGAATATCCAGGTATTCCAAAATTTCACAACTGCAAAACAATACACATCACTTAAAGGGTTTTCCCAAGCTCACCCAGCTGCGATATATTAATATCTCATAAAAGTTTGGGTGAAGTCACTGTAAGTTAATAGCATACCATTTCCGGGTAATAACAAAGGGGAGTTACAATAGACTGAGGGCACTGTGTGGTACATACTTGCCTACTCTCCCGGAAGTTGTGGGAGGCTCCCAATTTTGGGGGCAGCCCTCCGCACACCTGTAAGAGCAGGCAGATCTCCCACATCCTGCCCGCACCCTAGTGAAGTGGGCAAGATGGAGAGATAATCTACGGCATTCGGGTGTCCATGTGGAGTGTCTAAAATGATCTGGATCACATCATTTTAGCCCTGCTCCATCCCCAAGGACCTGCGAATCGCTGCATTTCCCCCAAGGTGGGGGGTGGGGCTTAATGATGTCAGATCCGGCCCCGCCCCCGAAGATCCCGGCAGAGTCTCCTCTCCGGGCTTCTCTCGGAGAGGAGATTTCAAAAGTAGGTAATTACATTGTAGTATAATGTGAACTACTGTTGTGCATAAAATTAACTAGGGCGTGTCATGATCCGGGTTATTGGACATCATTATTTACCTTCCAAGTGTCTCCTGAGACTGGCCCAGCATTCCAAAACGGGATTCTATCTGCGCTGTCTGCGTGCAGCACGTTGTATATCATTTCCTCAAGTCTCTTCCCTGTGATCCCGCAGTGCTGTCATGACAATCTTACAGCTTAGTTACACTGTTTGTAAGAATGGCGTCTCCTGCCCTCCGTGGTCTCCACCGCCATTACTACTGTTTACCACAAACAGACTTTCCCTCCAAATGCAAACATGGGCGCAGCCATGTTTTTCCTCATCACATGTCATTTCACAATCTATCCGCTGCACTCTGGACTCTGCCTCATATCCTCCTCCTGGGCTGGATAATCGTCAGTGCTTTGGTTGTCTAACCTATACACATGTCTCTCCTGCTTGTGGATTCTACTGCTTGTTTCTCCAGGTATTCCAGCTCCTGTGATTCAGCTCCACTAAGAGACCCGCACCTGTTTCCATCCTGCGGTGCAGCCTGACTTCTGCAGTGTTCCAGCATTGCTCCTGATTACTCTCTATGATCAGACACCGGCTTCCTGCTTCCAGCGTTGGTCCTGCTTCGCTTCCAGCCTCCAGCGGTGTCCTGGTATCGTTTTCAACTTGTTTCTGCAACACCGCTCCCCATACTTCACACTTACCACGGCCTACCAGCTTTCCACAGTGCTCCTGGTCGCTGGTATTCTGTAAGCGGTGCTTCACAATTTTCTTCAATTTATTTCCACGTTATCAGCGGTATTCCTATATCGCCTGCAATCTGTGACCATTCTACCATTGAATCACAGCGTCCATCGATGCTCACCATCGGACTCTAAATCTACAGTGGTGAGTTCTGCATGCACACCTTTCACTCATACCGGTTCCAACCGGCACTCTCTGCAATTACCAAGTACTATCTACTTCTGTGCATCTGCGTTACTCCAGCCTCAATGTACCATCTGCTGGGCACTGGCAGTACCAGTTCGTACCTCTCCTCACCAGTTAGCTGTGGCATACGGACTTACCATCTCCAGTTCTGGCAAGGTCTCTGTAATATTCCATTCTGCAAGCCACAGTGCTAATTATCCCTGCACTTCTGGGAACTGTACTGTAATTTATCACTGCACTTCTACTGTGATGTTATTGCATACTCAAGGGGGTAAATTTACTAAGATTCGTATTTTCCCGTTTGAGGTCAAAGTTCAATCACGAATGACATCGAAAGTGTAAATATGCAACTTTTTGAATTGATTACGACTAATTTACTAAGCTGCCGTATTCTGCATTTTCGGGTTTTTCGATGTCGATGTCATTCGTTTTTTTTGGCTGTGTTTTACGTGAGTGACTTGTAAAACACTGCCGACTTTAATACAATGAATCTCGGCCGGATCTGAGAGATCCGTGCTGGGCTTCATTGTGCACCTTGTTAAAAAAAAAAAATATGTTTAAATGTAAAAAAAAAAATTGCGTGGGGTCCCCCCTCCTAAGGCAAACCAGCCTCGGGCTCTTTGAGCCGATCCTGGTTGCAGAAATATGGGGAAAAAATGGACAGGGGTTCCCCCATATTTAAACAACCAGCATCAGGCTCTGCGCCTGGTCCTGGTTCCAAAAATACGGGGGACAAAAAGCGTAGGGGTCCCCCGTATTTTTGAAACCAGCACCGGGCTCCACTAGCTGGACAGATAATGCCACAGCCGGGGGTCACTTTTATACAGTGCCTTGCGGCCGTGGCATCAAATATCCAACTAGTCACCCCTGGCCGGGGTACCCTGGGGGAGTGGGGACCCCTTCAATCAAGGGGTCGTCCCCCCCAGCCACCCAAGGGCCAGGGGTGAAGCCCGAGGCTGTCCCCCCCATCCAATGGGCTGCGGATGGGAGGCTGATAGCCTTTGTTCAAAGTGAATGATATTGTTTTTAGTAGCAGTACTACAAGGCCCAGCAAGCCTCCCCCGCAAGCTGGTACTTGGAGAACCACAAGTACCAGCATGCGGCAGAAAAATGGGCCCGCTGGTACCTGTAGTAGTACTACTACTAAAAAAATACCCCAATAAAGACAACACACACACACCTTGAAAGTATAACTTTAATACATCCATCCACACCTCCATATACACATACTTACCTTATGTTCCCACGCAGGTCGGTCCTCTTCTCCAGTAGAATCCATGGTGTACCTGTTGAAAAAATTATACTCACATAATCCAGTGTTTTAGGCTCCTCTGTAAATCCTTTTGTAATCCACGTACTTGTAAAAATAAAAAAACGGATACCCGACCTCGCACTGAAAGGGGACCCATGTTTTCACATGGGTCCCCTTTCCCCGAATGCCTGGAACCCCCTCTGACTTAAGTCCAAGAAGGTTCCATCAGCCAATCAGGGAGCGCCACGTTTTGGCACCCTCCTGATCGTCTGTGTGCTCCTGTACTGTCTGACAGGCGGCACACGGCAGTGTTACAATGTAGCGCCTATGCGCTCCATTGTAACCAATGGTGGGAACTTTCAGGTCAGCGGTGAGGTCACTTTCGGTCAACCGCTGACCTGAAAGTTCCCACCATTGGTTACAATGGAGCGCATAGGCGCTACATTGTAACACTGCCGTGTGCCGCCTGTCATGCAGTACAGGAGCACACAGCCGATCAGGAGGGTGCCACAACGTAGCGCTCCCTGATTGGCTGAAGAAACCCACTTAGACATCAGTCAGAGGGGGTTTCTGGCATTCGGGGAAAGGGGTCCCATGTGAAAACATGGGTCCCCTTTCAGTTCGTGGTCGGGTGTCCCGTTTTTTTATTTTTACAAGTACGTGGATTACAAATGGATTATCCGAGGAGCCCTCTACACTGGATTTGGTGAGTAGGATTTTTTCAACAGGTACACCATGGATTCTACTGGAGAAGAGGACCGACCCTCGTGTGAACATAAGGTAAGTATGTGTATATGGTGGTGTGTATGTATGCATTAAAGTTATACTTTCAAGGTGTGTGTGTATTGTCTTTATTGGGGTATTTTTTTAGTAGTAGTTCTACAGGTACCAGCGGGCCTGGTTTTCCGCCGCATGCTGGTACTTGTGGTTCTCCAAGTACCAGCTTGCGGGGGAGGCTTGCTGGGACTTGTAGTACTGCTACTAAAAACAATATTCATTACTTTGAACAAAGGCTATCAGCCTCCCATCCGCAGCCCATTGGATGGGGGGGACAGCCTCGGGCTTCACCCCTGGCCCTTGGGTGGCTGGGGGGGGGACCCCTTGATTGAAGGGGTCCCCACTCCCCCAGGGTACCCCGGCCAGGGGTGACTAGTTGGATATTTGATGCCACGGCTGCAAGGCACTGTATAAAAGTGACCCCCGGCTGTGACATTATCTGTCCAGCTAGTGGAGCCCGGTGCTGGTTTCAAAAATACGGGGGACCCCTACGCTTTTTGTCCCCCGTATTTTTGGAACCAGGACCAGGCGCAGAGCCCGGTGCTGGTTGCTTAAATATGGGGGAACCCCTGTCAATTTTTCCCCCATATTTTTGCAACCAGGGCCGGCTCAAAGAGCCCGAGGCTGGTTTGGTTAAGGAGGGGGGACCCTACGCAATTTTTTTTGAAAAATTATAACATTTCCCACCCCTTCCCACTGATAAACATGCACGGATCTCATGGATCCGTGCATGCCTATACAAACACGGGATAAAAAAGCAGGTCTGTTTTTTTTTAGCACTTTTTCACGATTTGTATTTTAGCACGGCAGTGTTTGGCTATTGTCGGCAGTGTTTGTGTTTTGCACTTTTTAGTAAATTCCCGATTTCTACCAAATTGCAGGCGTATTTGACCGATGGTGTATTGATTCGTGATTTTTTCCTAGGACTTCCAAAATATTACGAATGCCCTCATCACTGCCGTGATTTTTGCTTAGTAAATTACCGAGATGAAACTTTGAAGAAAAAACGGCATCTCGGTCAAAATCGGGACCTTAGTAAATATACCCCAAGGTGTCTAAAGCTGTGTGTTTAATAAAACTGACTTTAACTTTTTACAACTTTGTTGTCGTGGTCATGCCTTCGGGCAAATGGTACTAGATCTCCTGTATGTTTAGGAACCCAATACTACCTCCCCGGTTCACCTACACATCAGCCCCTACATCTGAGGCTTCCCCAGGTCAGCCTCAGCCCTCAGTTGTGACAGGGCGTTAGTATGGGGCATAAAATGAACAGCAGTTTGGAGGGGGCTCCTTCAAAATCTTGCCTCTTGTTATTAACTTCTGATCTGTCTGTAGTTATAACCTCCCACAAGTCATAGCCAGGGGCATAGCCAGAACTTTGTGGGCCCTATAGCAACATTTTCAAGGGGCCCCATCCCAATGCTTCTAGAGAGACACTTCTCTGCAGCAGTTGTTCATTTTATGCCCTATAATAGTGCCCTAGGTCATTTTCTGAACCCTAGTAGAGCCTTATTTAATGTTATGCCCCATAGTAGTGCCCTAGTTTCTTTTATGAATCGCAGTAGTGCTTAAGTTCACCCTATGTCACATTTCAGAGCTGCCAGTGCACATTATGCCGCACAGTAACCCCAATTCACATTATGATATATAGTGCTCCCCAATCATATTGTGCCTCATTACAGTGCCCCGGTTCATATTATATAACATTAAAATGCCCTCCAGTTCATTTTATACCACACTACAATGAGCGGGTCCAGGGGCATAACACACCAAGGAAAAAGTTTGACAGGACCCCAATGGCGAAAAATGTATATAACACATGTAACTGACAGGGAAGGTGGGCCCCTTTCAGCTCTGGGCCCCATAGCAGCTGCACTGCCTGCACCTATGGTAGCTACGCCCTTGGTCATAGCAAAATCTCAGCCTTACATTGCATAGTTTACAGTTGTCATTATTTAATTTAACCATTGCTAGTTTAAGTTCTGAAATAGAGTGTTGATCTACTGACATAAACCAATATTTAACTGGAAAATTGTTTGCAATTCTTCATGTCAGAATGTGCTTCTTTGTTCAGGCACACAGAGAAACTTCAAGCGTAATCTTAACTGTGACCTCACCTGTATAATAACTTTGAAACATAACAAGGAGGATTAATAAAATAGTCTACAACAGATTACACATTCACAGTTTAAGAAACAGTGCCATCTACTGTCCATACAGTGTCATTTCTCATGTATGCTAAACTTTTAGAGCAGAGGTTCCCAAACTGTGTGCCGTGGCTCCCTGGGGTGCCTCGGGACACTTGCAGCAGGGACGTGCAGTCAGGGGAGGCAGTGCCTCCCCTGTCATTAATTATTAAAATAATACAAAAGAACATACTTATGACACATATTTTGTGTTATAAGTATGAACTTTAGCCTTTGCATTATTGTAATAATTTTTTACCTACTAAAAAACATTTCTAAACATGTTTTGGAGGCACCGTTCTCGGTGCCTCCCGCTGTCAGTGATACAGGTCCGGAAGCGGGGGGGCGGGGCCAGCCACAGGGCAGTCATATCCCATTAAAAAAAAACACTAGAAGCGGCACCTCTAGCAGTGCCGCTTTCACAGGGGCGTGCTGACAGCAAAGCACATGCAGGCACGCCCCTGTCACTGAGTCCCATGTGATTGGCCTGTGGGTGATTCCGGGGGCGTGCAGCAACTATTATGTTTAGACTAGAGAACATTTACATACCTGCCCGTCCCCCAGTAGCTGCTGCCAAGTTTAGTACGACCCGAGAGGGAGGAGGGGCAGCAATTCCCTCTCCTCTGCACTGTGGTCATGCTGCGTGTGAAACCAGGCCGGCGCTCCCCGCTGAAAGCCTCCTCTCCTCTCCCCCTCCCATCCTGTGACAATGCAGTGAGTGACTGATCGTATAGAGGGGGCGGGGCTACACGGATGGAGGGGCGGAGCTAAACGGGTGGAGGGAGTGGAGCTACATGGGACCATCAGACTGCAGCCACAGAGGAGGACATGCTGCTCCAGATCCTGCCAGCCAGGGAGAGTACTGTAAGTGAGAAAGTGTGTGTGTGCGTGTGTGCATGTGCATTTATGTATGTGTGCGGGGGAGGGGGGGAATGTGAATAAACTGCACTTCTGTGGGCGTTACATGTAAGCTGCGCTACTACTGGGGCGTTACGGGAAAGCTGCGCTACTGTTGGGGCGTTACATGTAAGCTGTGCTACTACTGGGCCGTTACGGGAAAGCTGCACTACTGTTGGGGCGTTACGTGTAAGCAGCGCTATTACTGGGGCGTTACGTGTAAGCAGCTCTACTATTAGGGCGTTACATGTTAGCTGCGCTACTACTGGGGCGTTACATGTAAGCTGTGCTACTACTGGGCCGTTACGGGAAAGCTGCACTACTGTTGGGGCGTTACGTGTAAGCAGCGCTATTACTGGGGCGTTACGTGTAAGCAGCTCTACTATTAGGGCGTTACATGTTAGCTGCGCTACTACTGGGGCGTTACATGTAAGCTGCGCTACTACTGGGGCGTTATGTGTAAGCTGCGCTACTACTGGGGCGTTATGTGTAAACTGCGCTACTACTGGGTTCATTACGTGTAAGCGGCGCTAATACTGGGGCGTTACAGGAAAGCTGCGCTACTGTTGGGGCATTACGTGTAAACAGCGCTATTACTGGGGCGTTACGTGTAAGCAGCTCTACTATTAGGGCGTTACATGTAAGCTGCGCTACTACTGGGGCGTTACATGTAAGCTGCGCTACTACTGGGGCGTTACATGTAAGCTGCGCTACTACTGGGGCGTTATGTGTAAGCTGCGCTACTACTGGGGCGTTATGTGTAAGCTGCGCTACTACTGGGGCGTTATGTGTAAGCTGCGCTACTACTGGGGCATTACGTGGAAGCTGCGCAACCACTGGGGTGTTACGTTTAAGCTGAGTTACTACTGGGGCATAAGTGTAAGCTGCGCTACTACTGGGGCGTTACGTATAAGCTGCGCTACTACTGGGGCGTTACGTATAAGCTGCGCTACTACTGGGGCATTACATGTAAGCTGCGCTACTACTGGGGCATTACATGTAAGCTGCGCTACTACTGGGTTCGTTACGTGTAAGCTGCGCTATTACTGTGGTGTTACGTGTAAGCTGTGCTACTACTGGGGTCATGTGTAAGCGGCGCTACTACTGGGGTTATGTGTAAGCGGTGCTACAACTGGGGTGTTATGTGTAAGCAGCGCCACGACTGGGGCGTTTAAAATGGGGGTACAATTGAGTGGCCATGCCCCTTCCCTGTGAGACCACATCCCTTTTTCGACACGCACTGTCCCTTTGTAAAGAATGGGAGGGGAAAATTTATAGTTTGCAGGGCGGCGCCGAACACCCTAGCACCAGCCCTGTGTGACACGTTACGTCACACGGTCAGTGAGAGGAGCCGTAAAGCCAGAAGTGAGGTGCGCTGCTGTCCAGAGAGGTTACAAGAGAATACAAGTTGGTGAGTTACTGTCTGGGAGGGTTGCGGTGGGGAAGGGGTGGCCGTGACATTCACTTGCTGTGACATTTAGCCGCTACAGTGCGGAAGGGGGAGGTGAAGACAGTGAGATGCGGTAGGATCCTGCTAGGCTTAGGTTTTTTGTGTGCCTCCCAGCGAGAGTCTAGATGCAAAGCTGTACTTACCCCACTGTGTTTTCTAAGTGAGGGGGGGGTGCCACAAGGGGGGAGCGTTTTAGACATGGTTGCTTGCATCTCCCCTGTGTGCCACTGCTGTCATGCAGAACATGATAAAGCATACTAAGGCTGCCCTAACGTTAGTCAAACCCTTAAAAAAAAATTTTTTTGTTTATTTAAATACAGTGTTTCTGTTTATTTCTCACAATACCAAGATACAAATGTGGTTATAACTATCCATAATAATTAATCTATGCTGCTTAATAGTGTTGTCTGTACAAATACCCACCAGGAGTCAAATACTTTGATTTAGATTTAGTGGCATGGAGGGAGACAGGGCAGTACGCTGGCGTGGACGGAGACAGGGAAGGATGGTGGCATAGAAGGAGACAGGGCAGTACACTGGCATGGAGGGAGACATGGAAGGATGGTGGCATAGAAGGAGACAGGGCAGGACACTGGCGTGGAGGGAGACGGGGAAGGATGGTGGCGTAAAAGGAGACAGGGAAGGATGGTGGTGTGGAGGGAGACAGGGCAGGATGGTGGCGTGGAGGGAGACGGGGAAGGATGGTGGCACTGGAGGGAGATACGGCAGCATGGTGGCGTAGAAGGAGACAGGGCAGGACGCTGGCGTGGAGGGAGACGGGGAAGGATGGTGGCGTAAAAGGAGACAGGGAAGGATGGTGGCGCTGGAAGGAGACAGGGCAGGATGCTGATATGAAGGGAGACTGGGCAGGATGCTGGCGTGGAGGGAGACGGGGCAGGATGCTGATATGAAGGGAGACAGGGCAGGATGCTGATATGAAGGGAGACAGGGCAGGATGCTACCGTGGAGGGAGACAGGGCAGGATGGTGGCGCTGGAAGGAGACAGGGCAGGATGCTGATATGAAGGGAGACAGGGCAGGATGCTGGCGTGGAGGGAGACAGGGCAGGATGGTGGTATGGAAGGAGACAGGGCAGGGTGGTGGCACTGGAGGGAGACAGAGCAGGATGGTGGCAATGGAGGGAGACAGGGCAGGAAGGTGGCGGCCAATGGATTGGGCAGAGGCCATTTGTGGTGGTGGTATTGGGCATCGGCTTGGGGGCAGTAGCAGGCTTTGGCTTGGCGGTGGTAGGGGTCATCGGCGGGACTCGGTGGACATTATGGCTGCAGTGCCTCACCAGTCACTGACCTCACCGCACGCCACTGACTTGCAGGGGTGCCCTGGGTTGGTGGTCCAGGACCAATTCAAATTATTCATGGTCAGTATAATAGGCAAAACCAGTGCTGGTGGCTGCCAGTCATAAAATATGTGTCCAAACAGAAGCAAATCTTGTCCCTCACCACACAACTGACCCTAAGGATGACATATAAACACGATCTACTTAATGTAATATTTCTTTCTAAATTTCTCAATAAGAAATTTTTGGCCTAGGGGTGCCGTGAAAAAAATTCTGATATTCTAGGGCGCCGTGATTCAAAAAAGTTTGGAAACCACTGCTTTAGCGGCTTCAATACACCAACACTGCTGTGTAAGGAATTCTGCTCCCCCATTCCAGCCAGTCACATGACCTGACCCATCAGTCACTCAGAAAGCCCTTTCATTGCTGAAAACCTATATACCACTTTCCCAACAGTGAGAGGTATTTCATAGCATATAACTAGTAAATCAGGCATCTGGGGAGTTGATCATAACCTGCATTTCCCTTTCCAAGAATCCACTTCTTGGCCAATATTTACTAAAAAATTGAGTTTGCCCGATTTGTGTTTTTTTTTCTAAGTCCCAATCCGGGAATTCACTAAGCACCAATCTCGGCAGTGTTTGGACTATTCGTAATGGTTTGAATGACAACGTTCACAAATACGAATGAATAGACCATCGGTCAAACGCGGCTGTTATTTCATAGAATACGGGCATTCACTATTCATTCGTATTTGGGTGTTAGTTTCTGAGTGCTCAAGTGCGGGTCTGTTTTTTTTCGATTCGTTAAAAAAAGCAGCAATAAAATAGACCTGCTTTTTCCAGTCGAGTTTGGATAACCATGCACGGATCAGTGAGATCTGTGCATGGTTATCTATGGGAAAGGGTCTGTTTAGTGTAAAATCTGGAAAAAAAATTGCGTGGGGGTCCCCCCTCCTAAGCATAACCAGCCTCGGGCTCTTTGAGCCGGTCCTGGTTGAAAAAATATGGAGAAAAAAATGACAGGGGTTCCCCCATATTTAATCAACCAGCACCGGGCTCTGCGCCTGGTCCTGGTTCCAAAAATACGGGGGACAAAAAGCGTAGGGGTCCCCCGTATTTCTGAAACCAGCACCGGGCTCCACTAGCTGGGGAGATAATGCCACAGCCGGGGGACACTTTGATATCGGTCCCTGCGGCCGTGCCATTAAAACGCCAACTAGTCACCCCTGGCCGGGGTACCCTGGAGGAGTGGGGACCCCTTCAATCAAGGGGTCTCCCCCCTCCAGCCACCCAAGGGCCAGGGGTGAAGCCCGAGGCTGTCCCCCCCATCCAAGGGCGGCAGATGGGGGGCTGATAGCCTTGTGTAAAATTGTGAATATTGTTTTTAGTAGCAGTACTACAAGTCCCAGCAAGCCTCCTCCGCAAGCTGGTACTTGGAGAACCACAAGTACCAGCAAGCGGTGGAAAACCGGGCCCGCTGGTACCTGTAGTACTACTACTAAAAAAATACCCCAATAAAAACAGGACACACACACCGTGACAGTACAACTTTATTACATACATGCACACCAACATACACACATACTTACCTATGTTCCCACGAGGCTCGGTCCTCTTCTCCATGTAGAATCCTAGGGGTACCTGTGGAAAAAATTATACTCACATAATCCAGCGAAGAATCCGACCTTTGAATAATCCACGTACTAGGCAAAAAAATAAAACGGAAACCCGACCATGCACTGAAAGGGGTCCCATGTTTACACATGGGACCCCTTTCCCCGACTGCCAGGACCCCCCCTGACTCCTGTCAAAGAGGGTCCCTTCAGCCAATCAGGGAGCGCCACGTCGTGGCACCCTCCTGATTGGCTGTGTGCTCCTGTAGTGTCTGTCAGGCAGCACACAGCAGTGATACAATGTAGCGCCTATGCGCTCCATTGTAGCCAATGGTGGGAACTTTGCGGTCAGCGGTTGACCGAAAGTAACCTCACTGCTAACCGCGGAGCCCGGTGCTGGTTTCAGAAATACGGGGGACCCCTACGCTTTTTGTCCCCTGTATTTTTGGAACCAGGACCAGGCGCAGAGCCCGGTGCTGGTTGATTAAATATGGGGGAACCCCTGTCATTTTTTTACCCAGATTTTTTCAACCAGGACCGGCTCAAGGAGCCCGAGGCTGGTTGTGCTTAGGAGGGGGGACCCCACGCAATTTTTTCCAGATTTTTAAAGACTTTAATCAACTTTTTAAGGTACACAATGAAGCCCTGCACGGATCTCACAGATCCGGCCAAGATTCCTTGTGTTTTTTCAGGCAGTGTTTTACTCATCACTCCCGTAAAACACTGCCTGATATTACGAATCACATCGACATCGGAAAAAATGATTGTGCAAAACTCGGCAGCTTAGTGAATGATCGTATCAGGATTCAAAAAGTTGCAGTAAAATGCACCCGATACCATTCAAGTTCAAACACCCTTCAAAACGGCCAAAACACGAATCTTTTTGTCAATATACCCCCTTGTGAGGTGAGTAGTCAGGATGCCAGGTGACAGTGACAGCAAAGGCTTGCAGATCCACTTCAGGAGAGGCAAGTATTTTAGCAATGAAACAGCCCGCAGAGATCTGCTTAAGAACCTCACCACACTGCTTTCATTATACAGTGCCTTGCTAAAGTATTCACCCCCTTGGCGTTTTACCTCTTTGTTACATTACAAATTAAAAAAAAAAAATATCTGAATTTTATGTGATGGATATGCACAAAATAGTCTAAGTTGGTGAAGTGAAATGAGAATAATGTAAACAAAAAATATTTTTTATAAATAAAAATTTAAAAATTGGCATGTGCATATGTATCCACCCCCTTTGCTATGAAGCCCCTCAAAAGTTCTAGTGCAACCAATTACCTTCAGAAGTCACATAATTAGTGAAATGAAGTCCACCTGTGTGCAATCTAAGTGTCACATGATCTGTCAGTATAAATACACTTTTTCTGAAAGGCCGTGCCGTAACTAGATATTTTAGCACTGTGTGCAAGAAACGGCATCGGTGCCCCCCCCCTATGAAAAACAGGGGCAGTGCGCGCCGTAGGCGTGCGCAAAAAATATAGAGGTGTGGCTTCATGGGGAAGGGGTGTGGCCACAAAATACTACCAATTCATACTATGGTGCACAGTAGTCTCCATTATTCAAATTACGCCGCACAGTAGCGTCACTACACCAGGTAGAGCCCCTTTTACACATTACGGCGGACAGATTCCCATTTTTTACACATTACGGCGGACAGATTCCCCTTTTTTACACATTATGGCAGACAGCTTCCCCTTTTTACATATTACGGCAGACAGCGTCCGCCTTTTTACCTATTACGGCAGACAGCATCCCGTTTTTACACATTACGGCAGACAGATTCCCCCTTTTACACATTTCGGCATACAGCGTCCTCCTTTTTACACATTACGGGAGACAGCGTCTTCTTTTTACACATTACGGCAGACAGCGTCCCTTTTTTACACATTACGGCAGACAGCGTCCCTTTCTCTAACGTCCTAGTGGATGCTGGGGACTCTGTAAGGACCATGGTGATAGACGGGCTCCGCAGGAGACATGGGCACTTTAAGAAAGAATTTAGGTTCTGGTGTGCACTGGCTCCTCCCTCTATGCCCCTCCTCCAGACCTCAGTTTGATACTGTGCCCAGACGAGCTGGGTGCTTTTCAGTGAGCTCTCCTGAGTTTGCTGAGAGATAGTATTTTGTTAGGTTTTTTATTTTCAGGGAGCTCTGCTGGCAACAGACTCCCTGCATCGTGGGACTGAGGGGAGAGAAGCAGCCCTACTCTCTGAAGCTAGGTCCATGCCTCACAGTGGGGGTGTGCTTGAGCTCTGATGGACAGCTTGGATTGGTCATGTGACCAATCCAGGAAGTGAAGTAAGGCAAACACTGGAGCTGAGCTGCTTGTCAGGGGAGGTAGGAAATAGGGACCCGAAGTGCCAGCAGCAGCCACCCGTGCACATGAGTAGCAGCCAGAACCTGAACTGTGTGTGTGTCATCATCTGTAGTGTGTGTGTGTAACATCTGTAGTGAGTGTGGGACAGGACTGTGTGTGTGTGTAACATTTGTAGTGAGCAGGGTTGGACTGGCCCACAGGGGAACAGGGGAAACCACCAGTGGGCCCTACTGCCTGTGGGCCCACCTCCTCCTCTAGGGATTAGGTTCCAGGCTGTATCCTAGTGCACTTTAATGATACATTATACATAGGTTACCTTATACGGCACAGGACTATGGGACCAGCCCATGCACTGTCTTATGGTTAGGTGGGCCTCTGTGGTGGTTGGCCACACCTCCACTACTGCCTGGCCACATCATTAAGCATGGGCCCCTACCACTGCATTTCCCCGGTGGGCCTTTCTTGCCCCAGTCCGACACTGGTAGTGAGTGTGGGACAGGACTGTGTGTGTGTGGGACCAGCACTGTGTATGTGTGGCATCTGTAGTGAGTGTAGGGACAGGACTCTGTGTAGTGCAGGGAGAAAAGAGTTAAATTGTGTCGGTGGTGAGACAGGCTCCTGGCACTGAGAGCAACCATGAGTGCCTCCCCAGCCTCTGACCTCACCGCACGTCACTGCCCTGAAGGAGCTGCAGAGTTCCACAGCAGAGACTGGTGTATCTGCGCATGTGACCACAATAAGCCGTACACTCCATAGAGCTGGGCTTTATAGAAGAGTGGCCAAAAAAAAGCCATTACTTAGTGTTAAAAATAAGAAGGCATGTTTTGAGTTTGTCAAAAGGCATGTAGACGACTCCCCAAATGTATGGAGGAAGGTGATCTGGTCAGATGAGACTAAAATTGAACTTTTCTGCCACCAAGGAAAACGCGATGTCTGGCGCAAACCCAACACATTTCATCACCCCGAGAACACGCTCCCCACAGTGAAATATGGCGGTGGCAGCATCATGCTGTGGGGATGTTTTTCAGCTGCAGGGACTGGGAAACTGTTTCGAGTCGAGGGAAAGATGGATGGTGCTAAATAGAAGGATATTCTTAAGCAAAACCTGTTTCAGTCTGCCTGTGATTTGAGACTGGGACGGATGTTCACCTTCCAGCAGGACAATGACCCGAAGCATACTGCTAAAGCAACACTCGAGTGGTTTAAGGGGAAACATTTAAATGTGTTGGAATGGCCTAGTCAAAACCCAGATCTCAATCCAATTGAGAATCTGTGGTCAGATTTGAAGATTGCTGTTCACAGGCGAAAACCATCCAACATGAGAGAGCTGGAGCAGTTTTGCCTTGAGGAATGGGCAAAAATCCCAGTGGCAAGATGTGGCAAGCTCATAGAGACTTATCCAAAGTGATTTGCAGCTGTAATTGCCACAAAAGGTGGCTCTACAAAGTACTGACTTTAGGGGGGTGAATAGTTATGCAAGCTGAAGTTTTCTGTTATTTTGTGCTATTTGTTGTTTGCTTCACAATAAATAAAAAAATCATCTTCAAAGTTGTAGGCACGTTCTGTGAATGAAATTATGCAAACTTTCAAACAATCCATTTTAATTCCAGGTTGTGAGGCAACAAAACATGAAAAATGTAAAGGGGAGTGAATACTTTAGCAAGGCACTGTAGCTAGGTTGTACAGGGAAGCAACATGGTGAGAGTTTAGTTGTGACAGGCCTGGTTGTGCACCGGGTTATGGAAAAGCAACTTCGCTAGTTAAGGGTGGAATGGTCTAGGGTGGGCATTTATCATACAGGGCATCCGGAAAGTATTCACAGCACTTCACTTTTTCCACATTTTATTATGTTATAGCCTTATTCCAAAATGGAATAAATTCATTTTTTCCCTCAAAATTCTACACACAATACCCCATAAGGACAACGTGAAAACAGTTTTTTTGAGATTTTTGCAAATGTATTACAAATAAAAACTAAGAAAAAACATGTACATAAGTATTCACAGCCTTTGCTATGAAGCTCAGAATTGAGCTCAGGTGCATCCTGTTTCCACTGATCATCCTTGAGATGTTCCAAAAAGCTTAATTGGAGTCCACCTGTGGTAAATTCAGTTGATTAGACATGATTTAGAAAAGGCACACAAGTGTCTATATAAGGTGCCACACTTGACAGTGCATGTCTGAGCACAAACCAAGTATGAAGTCAGAGGAATTGTCTGTAGACCTCTGAGACAGGATTGTCTCAAGGCACAAATCTGGGGAAGGGTACATAAAAATATCTGCTACTTTGAAGGTCCCAATGAGCACAGTGGCCTCCATAATCCGTAAATGGAAGAAGTTCGGAAACACCAGGACTCTTCCTAGAGCTGGCCGGCCATCTAAACTGAGCGATCGGTGAAGAAGGGCCCTAGTCAGGGAGGTGACCAAGAACCCGATGGTCACTCTTTTAGAGCTACAGCATTCCTCTGTGGAGAGAGAACCTTCTAGAAGGACAACCATCTCTGCAGCAATCCACCAATCAGGCCTGTATGGTAGAGTGGCCAGACAGAAGCCACTCTTTAGTAAAAAGCACATGGCAGCCCGCCTGGAGTTTGCCAAAATGCACCTGAAGGACTCTCAGGCCTTGAGAAACAAAATTCTCTGGTCTGATGAGACAAAGATTGAACTCTTTGGTGTGAATGCCAAGGGTCATGTTTGGAGGAAACCAGGCACCGCTCATCACCAGGCCAATACCATCCCTACAGTGAAGCATGGGGTTGGCAGCATAATGCTGTGGGGATGTTTCAGTGGCAGGAACTGGGAGACTAGTCAGGATAGAGGGAAAAAGATGAATGCAGCAATATACAGAGACATCCTGGATGAAAACCTGCTCCAGAGCGCTCTTGACCTCAGACTGGGGCGACAGTTCATCTTTAAGCACTCAGCCAAGATATCAAAGGAATGGCTTCAGGACAACTCTGTGAATGTCATTGAGTGGCCCAGCCAGACCCCATACTTGAATCCGATTGAACATCTCTGGAGAGATCTGAAAATGGCTGTGCACCGACTCTTCCCATCCAACCTGATGGAACTTGAGGTGCTGCAAAGAGGAATGAGTGAAACTGCCTAAAGATAGGTGTGCCAAGCTTGTGGCATCATATTCAAAAAGACTTGAGGCTGTAATTGTTGCCAAAGGTGCATCAACAAAGTATTGAGCAAAGGCTGTGAATACTTATGTACATGTGATATCTCAGTTTTTTATTTTTAATAAATTAGCAAAAATCTCAAAAAAACTTTATCACGTTGTCATTATGGGGTATTGTGTGTAGAATTTTGAGGGGAAAATGACAACATGTGGACAAAGTGAAGCGCTGTGAATACTTTCTGGATGCACTGTAGATTGCATATTGCATGCGATCTGGGCAGAATCTTACCACCCAAGAGATTGCGGTAGCTGCGGGTGCCAATATTGGGAATGCTTTGCATTCCCATAATTGATACATTGGGCAGCATCGCATCCGCCATAGAAATCTATGGGGGATGTGGCTTTGCACTCCATCGGGCAATTCTAGAGGGAGCAGCTGAAGTGAGGATACCATCTCCTTGCGGGCTGCCGGACCGTCACACAGCAATTACAGTAAGAATTTCAGTGCTGAACCATCTCTCCGGGACATTAAAAGACTGCTTTAGGGTAAAAAAAGGGATATGTGCAGCTTAAATGCACGACTTAATCCTGAAAATCTAGGCAATTGTATCATAGTCACTTGAGATCCTGTATCTAGCAAAGCAGGTATAACCACTCCATTGACTTTTATGTTAAAGTTATGGATTCCGCCAATGTAGCAGAGCCACCACTGTCTATCTTCTTGACCTAATCTAGATTGGACTCCAGAGGTGTGATCTCTGGCACCTTTTTCCACATGTCCACTCCTTTTACATCTTCTACAAATTGGCCGGCCTTATGCACCAAATTGGTCTGTGGGGTCTCTCCCGATACTTCTTGGTGGCATCTGCCAAAGGTCTTCTCATCTTCTCCTTTGAGGTTCTCATTAAGTATAACTGGGGCCATCAACAGACCTGTGATCTGTCTTCTTTCATTTTCCAAATTCTTTACCACAACATCCAAATTAGTAAATTGCTTTTGTAAAACGTGAGCTGGGACTCGAACTGGTTTCTGAACATTCTGAACATTTCCCACATATTTTGAGGGAACCTTGAAGATGTTAACTTGAATACTCCTGCAACTCAGGAATTGCAACTTCTGGGGGTGAACTAGTTCCAGACACTTGAATACAGTAGCTATCTTTTTGAAATCTTAGAACAACTTGTTAGGAGTCTGCAACTTTAACAGACAGAGTTGACCTTTTAGAGCATCTCCAAAAGTTTCTTCAAAAATTTGTCAGTAAGAATCTGGGTACTGGGACTTATTAGCATCCATATGGTGCATACCTTGGAAGGCTTCTTGTAAACTGAGGTGATTCTCCTGGATACTGTTTTCTAGAATAAAATCAAAGATTGTGGTTAGTCTCTCTAGTGGCTCAACATTTTGACTTTCATTTGAGTGCCCGGAACGTACTTCTTTTAGTGCGGACCCTTTAAACTGCCATTTCAGGATCTCCACCTCCTGCTGATCAACCAGGGAATACAAATAGATTGTGCAAATGCACTGGGGTCTTCAGGCAAACTACATTACTGTCCTCTCTAGAGTAAGCGGGGAGTCACAGCAGTATGGCATAGTAAGTGTGGTGATAGCAGGAACTGCCAATGCATATGGTTGATCTCCCTCACTCTAGAGAACTGCTATTGGGCGTTTGTGGTCTTGTCCACCTTAGACACTATGATCAGGTGCCGCATTCACATTGTTGTTTAGTGCCACTTCAGTCATCTTGCCTGTGTAATACAGGTATATAGCTTTGGACTCTGAACTCCTGTTCATGATGCCAAAATTGATGAGGTACCCAGGGAGTTGGTGTAGGCACATATAGGTTAGGTTTAGACGGTACAGTTGAAAAGGCAGCTCCAGTAGTTAATCCATATTTTTAGCGTATCCTTCTTAGGCTGTAGCAGAGAGCTAGCCCCGTAGATAAAATAAAATTACTTAACATGACAGCCTTGATGGACAGAATAATCTAATAGATAGAAATTTGGTAGTAAATAGGCTATACTTATCTTTAGTAGTTAAATAGGCTACTTTATTCTAACTGCACCTCTTTAGCTTTAATTATTGAAAATATGGTTTCTCAGTTACTTCAGTACAGGCAGGTACTTATCCATCATGCAATACCATAAGGGAAGCATCTGATTAGCTCCAAATTTATTCTGCAGCAAGACAACAACCCCAAACATACAGCCAATGTCATTAGGAACTATCTTCAGCATAAAGAAGAATAAGGAGTCCTGGAAGTGATGATATGGCTCCCACAGAGTCCTTATCTCAACATCGAGTCTGTCTGGGATTACATGAAGAGACAGAAGGATTTCAGCAAACCTACATCCACAGAAGATCTGTGGTTAGTTCTCCAAGATGTTTAGAACAACCTACCTACAGAGTTCATTTGAAAAATGTGCACGTGTACCTAGAAGAACTGATGCTGTTTTGAAGGCAAAGGGTGGTCAAACAAAATTCTCTTCTGTTCGTTCACTTTGTATTTTGTTAATTGATAAAAATAAACTATTAACACTTGTTTTTTGAAAGCATTGCAGCATTTTTTTTCACACCTGCCTAAAACTTTTGCACATTATTGTTTATATAACCATATAACTCCAGGGTCAGCTCTAACCAACTTGATGCCCCAGACAAGATGGTTGGTGCCCTGCCCAAAGGTATGTGCGCAGCCAGGGCCGGTGCTAGGGTGTTCGGCGCCCCCCTGCAAACGATAAATTTGCACCCTCCCATATTTTACAAAGGGACAGCGTGTGGCAAAAAGGGGTGTGGTCTCACAAGGAAGGGGCATGACCACACAATAGAACCCCATTGCAAATTACGCCACACAATATCACAATCTTATTCACATTACCCTGCGCATAGTAGTGCTGTTTATACACATAATGTCCCCAGTAGTGGCGTCGGTTATACACATAATAGCCCCTGTAGTAGCGCCGGTTATACACATAATAGTCCCTGTAGTAGCACCAGTTATACACATAATAGCCCCTGTAGTAGCACCGGTTATATATAATGCCCTCAGAAGTGCCATTTATACAAATTATGCACCCTCTCCCACCAGTGGTGCAAGCAGAAAAAATGTGTTAGTGGTACTGTGTGCGCGAGTCGAAGGCACGCTTGCCAAAAAATGGGTGTGGCCAAATGCAACATGGGGCATGGCCAATGAAAATGGGGGCGTGATACGCATATGGGGGGCCAGATACACATATGACCCCACCGTGCCAGATATGCTCCTACAGTGCCTGATATGCCCCTACAGTGTCAGATACACAAATGCCCCACAGTGTCAGATACACATTAATGCCCCACAGTGGCAGATACACAAATGCCCCACAGTGGCAGATACACAAATGCCCCCAGCAGTGCCATATATGCCTTGATAGTGCCAGATACGCCTCCACTGTGCCAGTTATGCTCCACAGTGCCAGATACACAGTGCCCCACAGTAAACTGCCTTCGACATACACACATACACATAGATATACACACACACACACACACACACACACACACTTTCTCACTCACGCTCCTTCAACATACCATCTGGCTGGCTGGATTTGTAACAGTTTCTGTCCTCTTCAGCCTGGTCCCGTGTAGCTCCGCCCCTCAGCACCATGTAGCTCTGCCCCCTTTCCCAGCCAGAGCCCAGGACACGGACTGACACTGCAGGGAAGTAGGGGGAAGCTTCAAGCTGCCGGTGCCGCTGCCTGTCAAACAGCACAGGCATGCAGAGCACAGGCATGCAGTGCATGTAGGCGCCTCTCCACCCTGGCGCCTACATGCACTGCATTCCTTTGCTGAACGGGTAGCGCCGGGCCTGTGCGCAGCCAAGAATGGGGCATGGCCCAATTCATAATGTCTCCCCCACCTTGTGTCTCCAGCAATCAAATCTTGTAGGCAGGAGAAGGGGGATTAGCATTAGGGAGCAGGGAAGGGAAGGTTAAGGTTAGGGACTGGGGAGGGAGGGTTAGGCACTTAGAGGGGGGAGGTTAGGTACCAAGCGGGGAAGGTTAGGGTTAGGCACCAAGCGGAGAGGGTTAGGGTTAGGCACCAAGCGGGGAATAGGGTTAGGCACCACTGGGAGGTTTAAGGTAGGGAAAAGGTGAGGGGTAGGGGGCTTACTGGGGGGCTGTCAGGATTCTGATGGACGGGATGCTGCTGTCGGTATACTGACAGCCGGCATACCATCCATCGGCAAATCATATTGATCCCCTTTCCTCTGCTTCTCTCCTCTGCTTCTCGCTCTCTCATTACACGTCTCGTCACACTGATAGAAGCTGTAGAAGCTGTTTGATTGGCACTGGCTGTACAGGCTTACTGCTGCTCTGCTGCCTGTCAAATAATATGATGGCGTAGTAAACAACCAGTAGGTCTGAATTCCGGAGATGGCACAGCAGAGCTTAGATGTCCATCCTGCCCAGATGCCCCTAGGCACTCCAACCCGCACTGCTTCTATGCTCCTTGGTGTCACACTTACTGCACTGTGCATTTGCAATGCAAACACAAATCCCTTTTCCTTTACCAGTTTGTCTATTTCTAACGCTCTGTGGCTCCACCTGGTGGCAGCCTCTGGCATAACAGTGTTCATTGGCTCTTATTATAGCCAGAGGTATTACAGATAGATGTAGCCCATGGGTATTCAATCTGTTGATCTGCAACTGTAGTCTCACTACAAATCCCAGCATACACTGCTGCAGGTCTGCAGAGGTCAGCAGTTGTGTTGGGTGATAATGGATTTGCATTCCTAAAATAACATGTAAATAAATGGCTATGTTTTAAATGTACTTAATAAAAATAAAATTAATTTCCTTGATTTAGAGGGATTGAGGGTTAGCTAATGGGCAAAACCATGTGCACTGCTGGTGTGGCAGATGTAACATGTGCAGAGAGAGTTAGATTTGGGTGGATTATTTTGTTTCCGTGCAGGGTAAATACTAGCTGCTTTATTTTTACACTGCAATTTAGATTTGAGTTTGAACACACCCCACCCAAATCTAACTCACTCTGCACATGTTACATCTGCCCCCCCTGCAGTGCACATGGTTTTGCCCAACTGCTAACAAATTTGCTGCTGCGATCAGGTCAGAATTAGGCCCTTTGTTTTCTGTTTGAACACAAGTGATATATGACGTGATCTGTATTCATTATATGTACGGTGAGCTGTCCTTATGGCTTACATAATATCTTGGCAGAGGAGGGGGGCAATGATAGAGGAAGTATAGATACATTTACTGGAAGCATTGGCAGGTGATGAACAGGTAATGCTTAGAGACACCAATTGTGTCATTGTGGTTTCACCTTTACCCAGAATTTTGAAACATTCTATTGAAAAGTGATGCAATGATTTTGTGTGCAACATTGAAATGATGTATGTAAATAATGGGGTCTAACGGCAAATGGCTGATAGTAATCAGTGTTTAATAAAAAATAAATATAAGGATATTCTGCATCATCATGTAAATGTGCAGGGCCTCTTGGCGAGTACTGTATGTACAGAACAGATCTCTGTGGGGGGGATTTTAAATTTAAAACAAATGAAGTTGCTTGTGCGTTATAGTTTCGCAGGCAGTTCCAACTTATACGTTCCATTACAGAACACCTTTACACAAATATGGATATATGGAATAATGCACTTCCATCACCTAGCAGTTCTGTGACCATATAATTATAGGACCATTCATTCCGGATATGCACTGCCGGGAGACAGCTAGCTAGATTTTTTTTTTTACATCTAAAAAGTGTTGAAAGCAGTATTTATTTATTTATTAACAGTTTCTTATATAGCGCAACAAATTCCGTTGTGCTTTACAATTGGAAATAACAATGATATAACAAAACTGGGTGATAACAAACAGTCATAGAGGTAGGAAGGCCCTGCTCGCAAGCTTACGATCTATAGGGAAATAGGCATGGATACACAAGGAAAGGTGCTATCTATTGCATAGTTGTCCGCCAGATTGCAAAGGTTCTTGGTGGGCTGTATGATATGGTCACATAGCAATGATGAACCGGGTTCGAGAGGAAGGGAAAGTGAAGAATGAGAAGACATGTGAGGATATGTGTGGACTGTGCAGAGTGGATGAAATTTGATAGGAAGGTTTATGAAAGTTATGTTCTTGATACGCTTGCCTAAAGAGGTGAGTTTTCAGGGAACGCTTGAAGGTTTGGAGACTAGAGGAGAGTCTTATTGTGCATGGTAGGGAATTCCACAGAGTGGGTGCAGCCTGATGAAAGTCCTGCAATCATGAGTGGGAGCGAGTAATGAGTGTGGATGAGAGACTCAGGTCTTGTGAAGAGCGAAGAGGTCAGGTTGGGAGATATTTTGAGATAAGCGAAGTGATGTACGTTGGTGTAGTTTGGTTAATGGCCTTGTGTGTGAGTAAAAGTATTTTATATTGAATACAGTAGAATACAGGTAACCAATAGAGGGACTGACAGAGTGGATCTGCAGACGATGAACGTCTGGCGAGGAAGATTAGCCTCGCCGCCGCTGGTTGAGGGGCGCAGTGCTGCTGCCATCTACAGATAATGCGGGCAGTATCAGGATGAAGATAATTCCCCTTTCCAGCGTCTCCAGCCCCTCCCTCCCCCCAGCTCTCCTCCACCTTGCTTTATTTTCAATAAAAATTTAATAATGAACAAACAAAAAACACACTACACAACGGTCAGGAAACATTATCTGTCTCAACGGATCTTACCTGCTTGCTGGTGCACTAACTTGCGGAGATCAGGTTCCCGTGCTGGCTATCCATCGGGTGGTATTCATGTGACCGCCGGTCAGCTGACCGACAGTAACATGACCTCCTCTACGAGCCCGACGGCTCACTGTCCCGATGGTCGGCATGCCGACCAACAGGGACTATTTCCACTCGTGGGTGTCCACGACACCCATAGAGTGGGTATAGAACCCGTGGCGACCGCAGGTCGCCACCGTGCCCGCAGCGCGGCGAGCGCAGCGAGCCCGCAAGGGGCTTGCTGCACTCGCCCCTCCCCGCCGGGATCCCAGCGTCGGTAAGCTGACCGGCGGTCAGGAGACCGCTGGTCAGCCATACTACACCCCTATCCATCTCCTCTGCTCTGCTGCTGTCCTCAGTATACCCCACTCCGTTTACCTCACTGTTTGACCACCATCCCAGTGCCTGTGCGCATTCGCACAGCGTATATTCACCTGGGGAGAACAAGGTGTGGCCAGCAATCGCGGCACTTCCCACAAGGCCACACCCCCTAACCACAAGGCCACGCCTCTAATGTCAGCCTGTGTCTTTCCTCTCAACTTTAGAAAGTTAGGAGGTATGCTATAGTTGTTAGCTACAAAACTTCAAATGGGCTCTGAAGACCCATGTCACCAAACCCAGCCGAATCTCATCCTAACCCTCTGTTCCACGCTGTCTACCCCATCTGTGTCACCCCTGTCTGTCTGCCCCTCCCCTTTACAATGTAAGCTCTTATGAGCAGGGCCCTCTTCCCTCATGTGCTTTTCTTACTTAAAGCATCTTTGACGGCACCAACTCAGGTCTGGGACTCAGGGTCAACACCAATTAGGTTGACACCACTTGGTCAACACACCTTAGGTCGACACCTGAAATAGGTCAACATGGACAAAAGGTCAACATGAGTTTTTTTATGTTTTTTTGGTGTCGTTTTCTCCGTAATGTGACCAGGAACCCCAATTAGTACACCGTGTCCCCTCGCATGGCTCGCTTTACTCGCCATGCTTCTGGAAAGGTGCCTTGCTGTGCTCGGCACCGGTTACTGTTCCCAATTTTAGTCCACGTGGATCGGAAAGTATGAAAAAATGCAAAAAAAATTTTAAAAGGTGAAAAACTCATGTCGACCTTTTGTCCATGTTGACCTATTTCAGGTGCTGACCTATTTCAGGTGTTGACCAACTGGTGTCGACCTTAGTGGTGTTGGCCTGGAGTCCAGATACCCACCAACTTGGCGGTTTTCTGCCCCCCTGATACTTCTGTCATCTGCTGATGTAGCTATGTTTATTTACCCTGTATTGTCCTATATTGTCTTCAATTGGAAGCTGCTGTTTTCCTGCTGTGATTATGTGTATATGTACTCTGTAATTGGGTGCTGTGGAACCCTTGTGGCGCCAAATAAATAAAAAATAATATTGATGATAATAATAATAAATCTGCGTCAGGTGAAGCCTGGCTGCTGTCTATGCTATCTGAAGCTTTGTCAGTTCCAGTCGGACTATTGTACTTCCCCTGTGTCTGCAGTTACCAGAAGCACTGACAATTCCAGCCAGACTAAAGAACATCTACTGTGTCTGCACTGCCTGATTCAACTAGCTCTGCTGCATTCAGCCTGCAGCAATACGCCTGCAGAGCAATCCACAGATCTAACCAGACTCTCAGGACCCTATTTAGGCTGGATTGCAGATTCTGCTAAAAAGCTTTCTATTGCAATCTAGAGGCCACCCAGCCAGCTGCGTGTGACATCACACTGACGCCCCGAAAACGGTGCTGACCTGTCCCTGTTTGCAGCCTCCCATCCCTGCAATGCAGCGCTGCTGCCGCGCAAATGCCTCTGCCTGGTTGAAAGCATTGATCGGGCCCCGCAGGACAGGACCTGTGCATGCACACTGGCGCCTGATAGGGCAAATTACGGTTGCAATGCTACTAGAAGAAGGCCCTCAGTGTTCCTGTGACTACCAGCACAACACAGTGTTTAATCAGTTCCTTCCAACCATTGGTTCCAGTCCGATAAACACATCATCGGTCCCAGTCCGAAAATCTCACCTTCGGTTCCAGTCCTACCATAATCATCAGGTTCCAGACTTGCCAATTCCTCATCCGATCCAGTCCGATATCTGTACCATTGGTTCCAGTTTCATATCCAAGCTCACACTGCACAATCAGTTCTCGAATTCTAATGCAGTACCAGTTGACCCAGCCAGAGGGCCGCGACCTGCACGTCAGATGCAGCTGAGACTATACCTACTGTACTTGCGGGGGTACCTAGTGTAGACTGCCAGCGTGTTAGAATCCGTGCCTCCGGTTTAGGTATTAATCAACTGACTGGTACTCTCCGTCCATTCCCTTCTATCCATGTAGGCCATTGGCTGTTACCAGAAAAAAGAAGATTGCTTTTTTTGGAGCACCCTTTTACAATGTGATCAGTCAATTAGCTCAATATGATTGCTAGTATTAAAACGTAACTTTTAATATTTGTCCTTAAAATAATTGGGGTGAATTGGAAAAATATCATAATGTGACTAAAGAATTTAGGTCTGTATTTAACACCCCTATTTGTACTATAGAGTTAAATAAACATATTAAAAGACATCAGGCTGTATTCAATAACTGTCGGATGCTGCCATTTTGTCGGAAAGACGTCAGCTTCCGACAGAAATAGGTCAGAAGGGGTTCCAACCTATACAATAGGGGTTGATTTTCTCCGACAACTGGGGAATTCCCGACTTGCCGGAAAACACGTGGATCGGCGGAATAGCCACCGATCCACGTGCTTCTGTTGGAAATGGGGCCAAATCCGACAGATTTTGGCCCCCTTTCTGACAAACAATCCGATTTGAAAATAAGTCTGACTGAGGTGAGGAGACAAGCGGTGCTGCAGGCCACGGGGGGGAGCAGAGTTCGGTGGCCGGCGGGGGCAGCTGGCTGCGGGGGGACGGACATGTCTGCAGCGGCGGGGGGAGGCGCTGCCGGGAGACCTCTCTCTCTGCAGTGCCTCCCCCCGTTGCCGCAGACATGTGTCCCCCCCCCCCCCCCCCCGCAGCCAGCTCCCCCCGCCGGCCGCCAATCTCTGCTCACCTCACGGCCCAGCTTACCCCCGCCGCCGTCCCGCTCACCGCCATCTGCACTCCTGGCCGCTGCTGTCGATAGTATTCCAACAAAAATAAAACCAGGTGTTTAGGTGCAAGTAATTTGCATGATTACTGAACTATTAGATTGCATCAGGTACGAGAACAATACACTATCCCTGGCAGGCATACCTATGTATTTAACACTCACAGTAATTGTGATGGATGTCTACATATTGACAGTGGTTTTATTTTTGTTGGAATACTATCGATCACCAGACGTTAAACATCGCTTTTAAATTTACGCTGCACTTTTTCTGGTGCATTTATATTTGAAAATATAAACACTGTCAGACAGGTTTAATATCAGCAGTCCAATGATATGCTACAATGTACTAAATGTATCCATCATATATAGACACACTATTCAATGCAACAATGTATTATCAGTCATACAGAAGAAGCATGATACTTTGCAAACTTTCTCTTTTCAAAAGTTAACCTGTTTTTGCAAATCCAAACATACAGGAGTTAATGTGGCACCCTGGCAAAGTGTGACACACACAATACACTGGCAATATAAATCACACAAAACTATTTGGGAGGAGCCTGGTTAAAATACATAAAATAATTTGGGAGCAGATCCTTTGAGGGAATTATCATGCAGCAGTGGTTATTACAAGAAAGGGTCACTGCTATATTGGCCAATTGTTATGTCTATAACTGTGAACTAAGATCTTTTGGTAGATTTATATTTGTGAATTACTTTTCTCTGACGTCCTAGTGGATGCTGGGTACTCCGTAAGGACCATGGGGGTATAGACGGGCTCCGCAGGAGACTGGGCACTCTTAAAAGAAAGATTAGGTACTACATCTGGTGTGCACTGGCTCCTCCCTCTATGCCCCTCCTCCAGACCTCAGTTAGTATCTGTGCCCGGCCAGAGCTGGATGCACCCTAGGGACTCTCCTGAGCTTCCTAGAAAAGAAAGTATTTGTTAGTTTTTTTATTTTCAGTGAGATCTGCTGGCAACAGACTCACTGCTACGTGGGACTGAGGGGAGAGAAGCAAACCTACCTGCTTGCAGCTAGCTTGGGCTTCTAAGGCTACTGGACACCATTAGCTCCAGAGGGATCGAACACAGGCCCAGTCCTCGGTCGTCCGGTCCCGGAGCCGCGCCGCCGTCCCCCTTGCAGAGCCAGAAGAACAAAGAGAAGTTGAAAATCGGCGGCTGAAGACTCCGGTCTTCATTAAGGTAGCGCACAGCACTGCAGCTGTGCGCCATTGCTCCCTTAGCAAACCACACACTCCGGTCACTGATGGGTGCAGGGCGCTGGGGGGAGGGGGCGCCCTGGGCAGCAAGTAGATTACCTTACTTGGCGAAAAGCACATAATACAGTCTGATAAACTGTATATGTGCATTAACCCCCGCCATTAAAGTACATAAAAGGACAGAAGCCCGCCGCTGAGGGGGCCGGGCCTTCTTCATCAGCACACCGGTGCCATTTTCTCTTCACAGCTCAGCTGGAAGGAAGCTCCCCAGGCTCTCTCCTGCAGTATCCTGGTACACAAAGGGTAAAAAAAGAGAGGGGGGGCACATAAATTTAGGCGCAAAACTGTGTATATAAGCTGCTATAGGGGAAAAAATCACTCAGTATAGTGTACATCCCTGTATTATATAGCGCTGTGGTGTGTGCTGGCATACTCTCTCTCTGTCTCTCCAAAGGGCCTTGTGGGGGAACTGTCTTCAAATAGAGCATCCCCTGTGTGTGTGGTGTGTCGGTACGCGTGTGTCGACATGTCTGAGGTAAAAGGCTCCTCTAAGGAGGTGATAGAGCGGATATGTGTGTGGGAGGGTGTCTCCGTTGACAACGCCGACACCTGTTTGGATATGTGTAAGTGCTGAGGTAAAATTATTGCACAAAAGGTTAGGGAACAGAAAGGAAATCTACCCTGGTCTGTCCCTATGTCACAGAGTCCTTCAGAGTCTCTCTATGTTCACTATCCAAAATAACAAAGTATCGACACGGAGTTTAACTCCACTGTCGACTACGATAATGCAAAGTTACAGCCAAGAGGGCTAAAAGATATTCAATATATGATTATTGGAATAAAAGATGATTTGCATATCACTGATGACTCATCTGTCCCTGACACGAGAGTACACATGTTAAGGGGAAGAATGCTGAGGTAAATTTCCCTCCTCTCATGAGGAAAAAGAGCGGGAATCTCCAGACAAGAGACGGCAGCTTCCCACAAGAGAATTCTCAGGCTGTATCCTTTCCCCACTAGGGCCAGGATGTGTTGAGAATCTTCCCCTTGGGTGTCCTGTTTGCACTAGCTATTCTCAGGGATCCTGCAGATAGTGTGCACATTCTAGTATACTACCCAGACCGGCGATTGTGTCGGCATGGGTTTATAGCGCTGTGGCAGCGTGGACAGGTACCTTATCAGCAGAGATTGAGACCCTAGTATGCATATAAATATTTTAAGATGCTGTCTTAAGTGATAGATATATAATTATAAAGCATGCCCAAAGGGACATGAGTATACTGGGTCCTAGAGCAAAAGCTGTGTCGATTTCTGCTTGACGTGTCCTGTAGAATATACATTGGACAGATGATGCCGACTTAAGAGGCATATGGAAGGCTGAGGATTGCGTGGAGAAAGGTTCTCGGGCCTGGTCTCCACAGCTATAGCTGGTGATTCTGATATTTTGCCTTATATTCCTGCACAGCCTAGGAAAGCACGACATTATTAAATGCAGTTTTTCGAATAAAGAAACAAGAAAGTCTGAGGTGCGTCCTTTCTTGTCAGAGCCGGGGGCAGAGGAAAGAAGCTGTACAACACAGCTAGTCCCCAGGAACAGAAGTCCTCCCCGGCTTCTACAAAAATCCACCGCATGTCGCTGGGGCTCCACAGGCGGAGCTAGGCCCGGTGGGGACACGCCTTCGTAAGTTCAGCCACAAGTGGGTTCACTCCCTGTTAGATCCCTGGGCAATAGAAATTGTATCGCAGGGATACAGGCTGGACTGTGAGAAGATGCCCCCTCACCGAGTACCCGGCGGGCTTCCCCCCAAGAGAGGGAGCCAGTGTTAACTGCAATTCGTAAATTGTATCTTCAACAGGTGGTGGTCAAGGGTCCCCTCCTTTAACAAGAGGGTGTTATTATTCGACCATGTTATAATCCCGAAACCAGACGGTTCGGTTAGACCCATATTGTATTAAAATCCCTGAACATATACCTGAAAAGGTTCAGGTTCAAGATGGAATCGCTAAGAGCGTGTCAGAATTTGTTTTGATCTCCCAGTGTGAAAACATATTAGCAGGGACTGAGGTTCACAGAAAATAACCAGTTTATTAAAGCAACGTACAACTGTAAACAATAAATATAAAGCAGGAATAACTAGAGAACACAAAGGGAAAACTGAGGGGACATGGGATGCCAGGAAACTGAGTACATGAGAATGATGTAGACTGTGGTAGAGTATGCACGTACCAGGGTTGCAGGATTGCACTGTAGCCGGACTGCAGGACTGCACTGTAACTGGAACACAGGATGGCACTGATGATTTGTAAACTTGTGAACGGTGACTAAAGGTGCTGATGAGTTAAGGAACTTGTGAATGATGATTGAAGACACAGGTGATTTGCAGACTTGTAAACGATGACTGAAGATGCTGATGAGTTAAGGAACTTGTGAATGATGATTGAAGACACAGGTGATTTGCAGACTTGTAAACGGTGACTGAAGATGCTGATGAGTTAAGGAACTTGTGAATGATGATTGAAGACACTGGTGATTTGCAGACTTGTAAATGGTGACTGAAGATGCGGATGAGTTAAGGAACTTGTGAATGATGATTGAAGACACTGGTGATTTGCAGACTTGTAAACGGTGACTGAAGATGCTGATGAGTTAAGGAACTTGTGAATGAGGATTGAAGACACTGGTGATTTGCAGACTTGTAAATGGTGACTGAAGATGCTGATGAGTTAAGGAACTTGTGAATGAGGATTGAAGACACAGGTGATTTGCAGAGTAGTACACGGTGACTGGAGACACTGATGATTCTAGGAACTTGAAAATAACAATTAAAGACACTGGTGGTTTGCAGAGTAGTACACGGTGACTGGAGACACTGATGATTCTAGGAACTTGAAAATAATACTTAAAGACTCTGATGCAGACACTGACTCCCAGCACGCTGATGACCGAGACACATTAAAGTCCAGAAGCTGCTTGAGAACGCTGGAAGCTGTGCAGCAGTTAACGCTGGAAGCACCGGAGACACTGGGGTAGACTGCGGAGAAACTCGCCGGGAACAAGAGCACTGGCAGCTCTTTGGTCTATTTAGCAGCAGAGATCAGCATGACCAGGACCAGGAGCTGTAACAATCTTGACTCGATGAACTGGCACCAGGGAGCCTGTGTGGCTGGCCTAAGTAGTGAGTACAGGGGCTGCTCACAGCTGTGGTAGCAGCTACTAATCAAGATGCAGATACAGAGCAGAACTCTGAACACCAGAGCAGAGAGCGCCACCCCAGGCATGGAGTAGAAACTACATGGGATTGTGACAGAGCGGTCATTGCAAGCCTGAAATGAATCGGGACATAAGGGATGCATACCTTCGTGTCCCCATTTATCCACCTCATCAGGCGTACCTCAGAATTGCGGTACGTGATTGTCATTACCAATTTCACCAAGGTAATGGCGGATATGATGGTGCTCCTGCGGAAGCAAGGTGTCACTATTATCACATACTTGGATGATCTCCTCATAAAAGCGAGATCAAGAGAGCAGTTGCTGGACAGCGTATCACCTTCTCTGGAAGTGAAACCACAACACGACTGGATTCTATATATTCCGAAGTCGCAGTTGGTTCCTACAGCTCATCTGCCTCGCCTAGGCATGATCCTAGACACAGACCAGAAGAGGGTTTATCTCCCGATAGAGAGAGCTCAGGAGCTCATTACACTGGTCAGGAATCCATTGAAAACCAAAACAGGTGTCAGTGCATCACTGCACTCGAGTCCTGGGAAGGATGATGGCATCATACGAGGCCATCCCCTTCGGCTGGTTCCATGCAAGGACAATGGAACTTACTGGACAAGTGGTCCGGATCACATCTTCAGATGCATCGGTTAATCACCCTATCCCCCAGGGCCAGGGTGTCTCTCCTGTGGTGGCTGCGGAGTGCTCACCTTCTCGAGGGCCGCAGATTCGGCATTCAGGACTGGGTCCTGGTGACCACGGATGCAAGCCTCCGAGGGTGCGGGGCAGTTACACAGGGAAGTAAATTCCAAGGTTTGTGGTCAAGCCAACAGACTTGCCTTCACATCAATATCCTGGAACTAAGGGCCATATACAACGCCCTAAGTCAAGCGGAGTTCCTGCTTCGCGACCAACCGGTTCTGATCCAGTCAGACCGCAGGGGCTCATGTAAACCGCCAGGGCGGCACAAGGAGCAGGGTGGCGAGGGTAGAAGCCACCAGAATTCTACGCTGGGCGGAGAATCAAGTAAGTGCACTGTCAGCAGTGTTCATTCCGGGAGTGGACACGACCTCCACCCGGGAAAGTGGTGACTTCATCAGGAAGTCTTCACGCAGTTTTGCAAATTGATGGAAACTGCCTCAGGTGGACTACATGGCGTCCCACCTCAATAAAAAGATAAAAAAGGTTTTACGCTGGGTCAAGGGACTCTCAGGCGATAGCTGTGGTCGCACTAGTAACACCGTGGGTGTTCCAGTCGGTCTATACATTCCCTCCTCTTCCTCTCAGACCCAAGGGCTGAGAATTGTAATAAACGGAGGAGTGTGAACAAAATTCTTTGCTCCGGATTGGCCAAGAAGGACTCGGTACCCGGATCTGCAAGAAATGCTCTCAGAGGACCCATGGCCTCTGCCTCTCAGTCAGGACATGTTGCAACAGGGACCCTGTCTGATCCAAGACTTACCGCGGCTGCGTTGGACGGCATGGCGGTTGAACGCCGGATCCTAACGGAAAAGGGCATTCCGGATGCAGTTATTCCTACGCTGATAAAGGCTAGGAAAGACGTGACAGCAAGACTTTTTCACTGTATATGGCGAAAATAGGTTGCTTGGTGTGTGGCCGGGAAGGCCCTACAGAGGAATTCCAGGGGGGTCGATTCCTGCACTTCCTACAGTCAGGAGTGACTATGGGCCTAAAATTAGGATCCATAAAGGCCAAGATTTCGGCCCTATCCCTTTTTCTCTCAAAAAGAACTGGCTTCACTGCCTGAAGTTCGGACGTTGTTACAGGGGTGCTGCATATTCAGCCCCTTTTGTGACTCCAGTGGCACCTTGGGATCTTAACGTGTGTTGGATTCCTAAAATCCAACTGGTTTGAGCCACTTAAGACCGTGGAGCTAAAATATCTCACGTGGAAAGTGGTCATGCTTTTGGCCTTAGCTTGGACTAGGCGTGTGTCAGAATTGGCGGCTTTGTCATGTAAAAGCCCATATCTGATCTTCCATATGGAAAGGGCAGAATGGAGGACTCGTCCCCAATTTCTCCCTAAGGTGGTATCATCGTTTCATTTGAACCAACCTATTGTGGTGCCTGCGGCTACTAGGGACTTGGAGGATTCCAAGTTGCTGGACGTAGTCCGGGCCCTGAAACTTTATGTTTCCAGGACGGCTAGAGTCAGAAAAACTGACTCGCTATTTATCCTGCATGCACCCAACAAGCTGGGTGCTCCTGCTTCAAAGCAGACTATTGCTCGCTGGATCTGTAGCACGATTCAGCTTGCACATTCTGCGGCTGGACTGCCGCATCCTAAATTAGTAAAAGCCCATTCCACAAGGAAGGTGGGCTCTTCTTGGGCGGCTGCCCGAGGGGTCTCGGCTTTACAACTTTGCCGAGCTGCTACTTGGTCGGGTTCAAACACTTTTGCAAAATTCTACAAGTTTGATACCCTGGCTGAGGAGGACCTTGAGGTTGCTCATTCGGTGCTGCAGAGTTATCCGCACTCTCCCGCCCGTTTGGGAGCTTTGGTATAATCCCCATGGTCCTTACGGAGTACCCAGCATCCACTAGGACGTCAGAGAAAATAAGAATTTACTCACCGGTAATTCTATTTCTCGTAGTCCGTAGTGGATGCTGGGAGCCCGTCCCAAGTGCGGACTCTCTGCAATACATGTATATAGTTATTGCTTAACTAAAGGGTTATTGTATGAGCCATCTGTTGCGAGAGGCTCAGTTATTGTTCATACTGTTAACTGGGTATAGTTATCACGAGTTGTACGGTGTGATTGGTGTGGCTGGTATGAGTCCTTTCCTAGTAATGTCAGCTCTTCCGGGCACAGTTTCCCTAACTGAGGTCTGGAGGAGGGGCATAGAGGGAGGAGCCAGTGCACACCAGATATAGTACCTAATCTTTCTTTTAAGAGTGCCCAGTCTCCTGCGGAGCCCGTCTATACCCCCATGATGTAACATGTGCAGAGAGAGTTAGATTTGGGTGAGTTATACTGTTTCTGTGCAGGGTAAATACTGGCTGCTTGATTTTTACACTGCAATTTAGGTTTCAGTTTGAACACACCCAGGGGCGGATTGTTGAGAGAGTGGAGTCTGTCAGGTGGGAGGGATTACTGCTCAGAAGGCCTGACCACATGCTGGCATGCAAAGTGCGCAAAATTTTAGGAGCATGGCTTCATGGAGAAGGGGCGTGGCCACATAATAGTGCCAATTCACATTACACCACACAGTAGTGTCGCTTATACACACTGCACCAGGTAGAACCACCTATGCACACTGAGCAAGGTAGAGCATGTTATACATATTGCGCCAGATAGAGCACATTCTACACTTTGCGCCAGGCAGAGCACATTATACACATTGTACCAGGTAAAACACATTATACACATTACACCAGGTAAAGCACAATGGCCCTCATTCTGAGTTGATCGCTCGCTAGCTACTTTTAGCCGTGCAAACGCATTGTTGCCACCCACGGGGGAGTGTATTTTCACTTTGCAAAAGTGCAAACACCTGTGCAACCGGGCGGCTGCAAACACCTTTTGTGCAAAACAAGACCAGCCCTGTAGTTACTTATTCTGTGCGATGAGTACTGTGACGAGTGACGCGGTAATGACGTCAGATACCCGCCCTGGATATGCCTGGCCACGCCTGCGTTTTTCCTAACACTACCAGAAAATGGTCAGTTGCCACCCAGAAACTCCCACTTCCTGTCAATCTCCTTGCGTTAGGCTGTGCGTTTGGAATTGTCATTAGAACCATTGCAAAACCACAAAGCACTTTGTATCCGTACGACGCATGCACTTTGCAGTGCATACGCATGCGCAGATTAGCCATTTTTTAACTGATCGCTACGCAGCGAACAATGGCAGCTAGCGATCAACTCGGAATGACCCCCATTATACACATTGCACCAGGTAAAGCACATTATACATATTGCACAAGGCAAAGCACGTTATACATATTGCACCAGGCAGAGCACGTTATACACATTGCGCCAGGTAGAGCACGTTATGCACTATGCTCCAGGTAGAGCACGTTATGCACTATGCGCCAGGTAGAGCACGTTATGCACTATGCGCCAGGTAGAGCACGTTATGCACTATGCGCCAGGTAGAGCACGTTATGCACTATGCGCCAGGTAGAGCACGTTATACACATTGCGCCAGGTAGAGCACGTTATGCACTATGCTCCAGGTAGAGCACGTTATGTACTATGCGCCAGGTAGAGCACGTTATGCACTATGCGCCAGGCAGAGCACGTTATACACATTGCGCCAGGTAGAGCACGTTATGCACTATGCGCCAGGTAGAGCACGTTATGCACTATGCGCCAGGTAGAGCATGTTATGCACTATGCGCCAGGCAGAGCATGTTATACACATTGCACCAGGTAGAGCACGTTATGCACTTTGCGCCAGGTAGAGCACGTTATGCACGATGCGCCAGGTAGAGCATTTTATGCACTATGTGCCAGGTAGAGCACGTTATGCACTATGCGCCAGGTAGAGCATGTTATGCACTATGCGCCAGGTAGAGAACGTTATACACATAGACGGCACTGGAGGCAAACCTGAAGGCAGACCAGAGCCGGATTAAGGCTTCGGTGGGGGTCCTGGGTTACTTATGACAGGGGGCCCTAAAGTCTACCCACTAATTTGACCAATTTGCTTGCAAACATATTATATATATATATATATATATATATATATATATAAAATAAGATTTTAAACCTACTGGTAAATCTTTTTCTCGTAGTCCGTAGAGGATGCTGGGGACTCAGTAAGGACCATGGGGATAGACGGGCTCCGCAGGAGACATGGGCACTTTAAGAAAGAACTTTAGGTATGGGTGTGCACTGGCTCCTCCCTCTATGCCCCTCCTCAAGACCTCAGTTAGAGAAACTGTGCCCAGAGGAGACGGACAGTACGAGGAAAGGATTTTTGTTAATCCAAGGGCAAGATTCATACCAGCCCACACCATTCACACCGTATAACTTGTGATATACTAACCAGCTAACAGTATGAAAACAACATAGCATCAGTCCGAGACCGATGAAACTATAACATAACCCTTATGTAAGCAAAACTATATACAAGTCTTGCAGAAGTAGTCCGCACTTGGGACGGGCACCCAGCATCCTCTACGGACTACGAGAAAAAGATTTATCGGTAGTTTTAAAATCTTATTTTCTCTTACGTCCTAGAGGATGCTGGGGACTCCGTAAGGACCATGGGGATTATACCAAAGCTCCCAAACGGGCGGGAGAGTGCGGATGACTCTGCAGCACCGATTGAGCAAACAGGAGGTCCTCCTCAGCCAGGGTATCAAACTTATAGAATTTTGCAAAGGTGTTTGAACCCGACCAAGTAGCAGCTCGGCACAGCCGAGACCCCTCGGGCAGCCGCCCAAGAAGAGCCCTCCTTACTAGTGGAATGGGCCTTGACCGATTTTGGTAACGGCAATCCAGCCATAGAATGAGCCTGCTGAATCGTGTTACAGATCCAGCGAGCAATAGTCTGCTTTGAAGCAGGAGAGCCAACCTTGTTGGCTGCATACAGGACAAACAGTGCTTCTGTTTTTCTGACTCTAGCCGTTCTGGCCATGTAAATTTTCAAAGCCCTGACCACATCAAGGGACTCGGAATCCTCCAAGTCTCGCATAGCCACAGGCACCACAATAGGTTGGTTCATATGAAAAGATGACACCACCTTAGGCAAAAATCGAGGACGGGTCCGCAATTCCGCTCTATCCATATGGAAAACCAGATAGGGGCTTTTATGAGACAAAGCCGCCAATTCTGACACTTGCCTAGCCGAAGCCAAGGCTAACAACATGACCACCTTCCAAGTGAGATATTTTAACTCCACCGTTTTAAGTGGTTCAAACCAGTGCGACTGAAGGAAACTTAACACCACATTAAGGTCCCAAGGTATAAAAGGAGGCTGAATATGCAGCACTCCCTTCACAAAATTCTGTACTTCTGGGAGAGAAGCTAATTCTTTCTGAAAGAAAATGGATAAGGCCGAAATCTGAACCTTAATGGAGCCTAATTTTAGGCCCAAATTCACTCCAGTTTGTAGGAAGTGAAGGAAACGGCCCAGATGGAATTCTTCCGTAGGAGCATTCCTGGCCTCACACCAAGAAACATACTTTCGCCATATACGGTGATAATGTTTAGCTGTCCTTCCTAGCCTTTATCAGAGTAGGAATGACCTCATCTGGAATGCCCTTTTCCGCTAGGATCCGGCGTACAACCGCCATGCCGTCAAACGCAGCCGCGGTAAGTCTTGGAACAGACAGGGCCCCTGTTGCAACAGGTCCTGCCTTAGAGGAAGAGGCCACGGATCTTCTGTGAGCATCTTTTGCAGATCCGGATACCAGGCCCATCGCGGCCAATCTGGAACAATGAGAATTGTCTGTACTCCTCTTTTTCTTATTATTCTCAACACCTTTGGGATGAGAGGAAGAGGAGGAAACACATAAACCGACTGGAACACCCACGGTGTCACTAGGGCGTCCACAGCTACCGCCTGACCTGGCGCAATACCTCTGCAGCTTTTTGTTGAGGCGGGACGCCATCATGTCTATCTGGGGCAGTCCCCACTGACTTGCAATCTGTGCGAAGACTTCCTGATGAAGTCCCCACTCTCCTGGATGCAGGTCGTGCCTGCTGAGGAAGTCTGCTTCCCAGTTGTCCACTCCCGGAATGAACACTGCTGACAGTGCGCTTACATGATTTTCTGCCCAGCGAAGAATCCTGGTGGCTTCTGCCATTGCCACTCTGCTCCTTGTGCCGCCTTGGCGGTTTACATGAGCCACTGCGGTGATGTTGTCTGACTGAATCAGAACTGGTAGGTCGCGAAGTAAGGTCTCCGCTTGACGAAGGGCGTTGTATATGGCCCTCAGCTCCAGGACGTTGATGTGAAGACAAGTCTCTTGACTTGTCCAAAGTCCTTGGAAGTTTCTTCCCTGTGTGACTGCTCCCCAACCTCGGAGGCTCGCGTCCGTGGTCACCAGAACCCAGTCCTGAATGCCGAACCTGCGGCCCTCTAGAAGGTGAGCACTCTGTAGCCACCACAGGAGAGATACCCTGGCCCTGGGGGACAGGGCGATCAACTGATGAATCTGTAGATGTGACCCGGACCACTTGTCCAGTAGGTCCCATTGGAAGGTCCTCGCATGGAACCTGCCGAAGGGAATGGCCTCGTACGATGCCACCATCTTTCCCAGGACTCGAGTGCAGTGATGCACTGACACCTGTTTTGGCTTCAATAGGTTCCTGACCAGGGTCATGAGTTCCTGAGCCTTTTCTATCGGAAGATAAACCCTTTTCTGGTCTGTATCCAGAATCATGCCCAAGAAGGTCAGACGAGTCGTAGGAACCAACTGCGACTTCAGGATATTGAGAATCCAGCCGTGTTGCTGTAACACTTCCAGTGAAAGTGACACGCTGCTCAGCAACTGCTCTCTTGATCTCGCTTTTAGCTCCTTGACCATGGTCTGTATTTCCAGAGCTTTGTCCTCCGGAAGAAACACTCTCTGTAGCTCCGTGTCTAGGATCATGCCCAGGAAGGGCAGCCGAGTTGTCGGGATCAACTGAGACTTTGGCAAATTTAGAATTCAACCGTGATGTCGTAGAACCGACAGGGAGAGTTCCACATTTCTTAGCAATTGTTCTTTTGATCTCGCCTTTATCAGGAGATCGTCCAAGTACGGGATAATTGTGACACCCTGCTTGCGCAGGAGCACCATCATTTTCGCCATTACCTTGGTGAAAATCCTCGGGGCCGTGGAAAGCCCAAACGGCAACGTCTGAAATTAAACATAGAATTTGTCGGCAGATAAGAACCACTTGGCCCATCTAGTCTGCCCCTTTTTTTTTTTTTTACATTATTTTTATCTCTAACCTTATTTGATTCTTATTTCTTTGTAAGGATATCCTTATGTCTATCCCATGCATGTTTAAATTGCTCTACTGTCTTAGCCTCTACCACCTCTGATGGGAGGCTATTCCACTTGTCCACTACCCTTTCTGTAAAATAATTTTTCCGCAAATTTCCCCTGAACCTCCCCCCCTCCAGCCTCAGTGCATGTCCTCGTGTCCTATTGCTTCTCTTCATTTGGAGAATGTTTCCCTCCTGGACTTTGTTAAAACCCTTGATATATTTGAAAGTTTCTATCATGTCCCCCCTTTCCCTTCTCTGCTCCAAACTATACATATTGAGATTTCTTAGTCTTTCTGGGTATGTTTTGTGATGTAGGCCATGCACCATTTTAGTTGCCCTCCTTTGTACAGTTTCTAATGTATTAATATCCTTTTGAAGATATGGCCTCCAGAACTGAATACAGTATTCTAGATGAGGCCGTACCAATGACCTATACAGTGGCATTATTACTTCTTTCTTTTTGCTGCTGATTCCTCTCCCAATGCAGCCAAGCATCTGACTAGCCTTCCTCATTGCCTTGTTACATTGCTTAATTGGTAATGACAATCCTGTACCACAAATCTCAGGTACGCCTGATGAGGTGGATATTGTTACGCACACCAGTGCTAACAGGAGTATACCGGTGTATGAACAGAGAGGGATGCGAGGCAAAATGAACTCACAGACAGTATAACACAACATACACAGGAGGTGATGGAATAACTAATAAACACAAAATGAACGGGGAAGCCCAAAGGCTCAGGAATTGGGTGTCTCCCTAGTGTCAGGAATGCTCAGATGGAATAGAACGGACAATGAAGCGAGATGTAGTGATTTAACATGTGGAGCACCCAAAATGATGTTGCTAAGAGCAACAGGAAAAACCCCAAAGGGTTACCAACGGGTGTGGGAATAAACTCCTTGGTCAGAGATAGAAATATAGACACAAGGAGAGTATCCACAATCCTAACCCCCACTTGCAGGGCACAGGTTCAGCTTACTGCCACTAAACTGACACCTGGACGCCCTGCACAGTGAGGGAGGATTAAGCAAGCAGGTCTGAGAGTACAGCCGCAAACCTGCTGGGTTCACAGAATAGCAAAAGAACCCCAGCAGGTTAAACAACTGACTCCAGTCTTACTGCTAGGTCCGGATTGGCAGAATGAAGTACCGAATCCCAAGGCCTATACGCAGTAAGCAACAAGTAAATACAAAGTCACACAGTACTAGCTAACTCTCTGGAACTGACTAACAAACAAAGATTCAGCAGCATTTGCCTAGCCTGAGAGGATGGTTTATATAGCAGGTGCTGTCCACGCCCCACTCAGACCTCACAGACTGTGAGCACAAAACCAGCGCCGGATTCCCTGCCGTGCACAGAGCCTGTAACCACTACACAGTAAAAACCCGGACCGGAGTATCAGCTGCACTCAGGTTACTTCGCTAACACTTGCCTCCCAGTTGCCATGGCGACGTGGCAGTACAGAACAGGAGATCCTAACAGTACCCCCCCTCTGACGAGGGGTCAAAGAACCCCTACCACCGGGTTTATCGGGGAACTGCGAGAAGAAAGAGCGTATCAGTCTGGGGGCATGAAGATCACAACTGCGCACCCACGACCGCTCCTCCGGGCCATACCCCTTCCAGTGCACCAAAAATGACAGCCGACCCCGAACCATCTTGGAGTCAAGAACCCTTTCAACCACAAACTCCCTCTGACCCCGTATCAGAAGAGGAGAAGGTCTTCCACTGGAAGAAGGATTACTAACCGGCAGTTTTAAAAGGGAACAATGAAATGTTTTATTGATACCCAATGAACGGGGCAGATCTAACTGAAATGCCACCGGATTGATAACCCTGGTGATGTTATAAGGGCCGATGAACCGGGGGCCTAACTTATGAGATGGCTGTCTCAACTTCAAATTCTTGGTGGACAACCAGACGAAGTCTCCTAATTTAAAGCTGCAGGGTCTTCTCCGCTTATCAAAAACCCTTTTGGTCACTAATGACACAGACACAAGGGCTTTCTTAACTTTCCTCCAAATACCCCTAAGGGCCGAAACCACAGAGGAACCACCAGGCGTGGAATCCAGGGGGTCAAAAGAATTGGCCTTAGGATGATGCCCATACACACAAAGGAAGGGAGAGATCCCTGTAGCAGAGTGAGCCGCGTTGTTATAGGCAAACTCCGCCATGGACAGATGAGCAACCCAGTCAGTATGACACTTGGAGACATAACACCTGAGGAACTGCTCCAAGGACTGGTTCACCCTCTCAGTCTGCCCATTAGACTGTGGATGGTAGCCTGACGACAAGCTCACAGAAATCTGGAGATCAGAACAAAATGCCCTCCAGAATTTGGCCACAAACTGGGATCCACGGTCAGAGACCACATCAAGTGGCAACCCGTGGAGGCGCACAACATGCTGCATAAATGACTCAGACAGGCGTCTGGCCGATGGCAACCCAACCAGTGGAACAAAATGCGCCATCTTCGAAAACCTGTCAACGACAACCCAAATGGCTGTCATCCCCGAGGATTTGGGCAAGTCCACCACAAAATCCATGGAAATGTGGGTCCATGGCTTAGATGGAATAGAGAGTGGATGTAATGGGCCGACAGGAACCCCTCTAGGAGTTTTATTTCGGGCACAAACGTCACATGCCCGAACCCACTGATCCACATCCCTAGCCACCGAGGGCCACCACACCGCCCTAGACAGCAACTCCCGAGTTCTGGCAATACCCGGATGCCCTGCCGACCTCTTGGCATGGAATTCCAGGAACACTCGCTGTCTTAACCTAGGAGGCACAAACAAGAGACCTACCGGAAGGTCTGGAGGAGCCTGCTCCTGTGCTCTAAGGACTAATGACAAGAGGTCCTGGGTAATGCCCACTTTAATACATGATGGGGACACAATGGGCAATGGCTCCTCGGTGGTCTCTTGGACTGGAGCAAAACTCTGCGAGAGCGCATCAGCCTTGATGTTTTTTGACCCAGGGCGATATGTTATCAAAAAATTAAAGCGAGCAAAAAACAAAGCCCATCGTGCTTGCCTGGCATTGAGCCGCTTCGCTGACTCTAAATATGCCAGATTCTTATGGTCGGTGAGAATTGAGACCACAAACTTAGCCCCCTCAAGCCAGTGTCTCCACTCCCCGAGTGCATCCTTTATAGCCAACAATTCCCGGTTACCCACATCATAATTCATCTCGGCAGACGAAAATTTACGGGAAAAGTAAGCACAGGGATGAAGGCGATTATCAGACACCCCCATCTGAGAGAGCACTGCCCCAATACCTATCTCAGAGGCATCCACTTCTACCACAAAAGGACGCTCTGGATATGGGTGTCGCAGCACCTTGGCCGAGACAAATGCCCTTTTGAGATGGGCAAAGGCCGCTTTGGCCTCACAAGACCAGTGAGCAACATCCGCCCCTTTCTTAGTGAGTGCCACCAAGGGGGCCACTATAGAGACGAAAATCCAGCGATGAACCGTCTATAAAAATTTGCAAAGCCCAGAAAACGCTGAAGCGCCTTCAAGCTAGTGGGCTGCACCCAATCCAGGACTGCCTGTACCTTAGAACCCTCCATTTGGAAACCTTCTGAGGAGATAATTTACACTAGAAATGCGATTTGCTGGACTTCAAATTCGCACTTCTCCAGCTTCGCCCAAAGCTGGTGGTCTCTGAGTTTCTGGAGGACTAAGCGTACATGCTTCCGATGTTCCTCCAGGGAATGGGAGAAGATTAGGATGTCATCTAGATAAACAACTAAAAATCTATCCAAATATTCCCTGAGCACATCGTTCATGAATTCCTGGAAGACTGCCGGGGCATTAGAGAGCCCAAAAGGCATCACCAAATATTCATAATGCCCTGAGTGGGTATTAAAGGCAGTCTTCCATTCATCCCCCTCTCTTATTCGGATTAGATTGTAAGCACCGCGTAGGTCACTCTTAGAAAAAATGGTGGCAGTACGAAGCTGGTCAAACAAAACCGAAATGAGAGGCAGTGGGTACGAGTTTTTAATCGTGATACGGTTCAATTCCCTGAAGTCGATGCAGGGTCGCAACGAATCGTCCTTTTTACCCACGAAGAAGAACCCCGACCCAACTGGGGACTGTGAGGGTCTGATAAATCCCTTAGCCAAGTTCTCCTGAATGTACTCTGCCATAGCCTGAGTCTCAGGACGTGACAGGGAGTACAACCTGCTCTTGGGAAGCTTAGCATCCGGCAACAAATCAATGGCACAGTCATAGGGGCGATGGGGAGGTAGTACCTCCGCAACTTTTTTGGAGAACACATCCGCAAAATCTGCATAACATCCTGGCAATCCTGGCAAACTTAGCTGCGAGAGCCTGACTGGAAGGCTCAAGCAACTCCTGAAACAATCACTATCCCAACTAAGAATCTCCCCAGAGACCCAGTTAAATTGAGGGTTATGGGCCCTTAACCAGGGTAACCCCAAAACCAATGGGGCAAAAGAACAGACAGTCACATAGAAAGACAATTTTTCAGAGTGTGTGGCTCCAATAAACAAAGGAATTTGGCTGGTGCAGGAGGTAATTTTACCCTGGGACAATGGTTCCCCGTTTAACCCACAGATCTCAATCTCTGATGCCAAAGGTACTGAGGGAACAGAGTGTTCCAGGGCGAATTGACGGTCCATGAAAACCCCATCGGCCCCACTGTCAACAAAGGCCTCAGTCTTGACAGTTTGACCGAGGATCTCCAAAGTCACCGGAATGAGAAAAGTCTTTTTGGGAAAATCTGACTTCTGGCCTGACAGGATATTTCCCATCACCCTCAGGCCCTGAAGTTTTCCGGCTTTTCTGGGCATGATACTACGACATGACCTTTATTCCCACAGTACAAACACAAACCCTGCTGTCTCCTCCGCGTCTTCTCACGCGAGGAGAGGCGGGTAGCCCCAATCTGCATAGGCTCCTCGGAATATTCCTCAGAGTCTGAGGTTCCCTTGGGAAAAAAGGAAACTGCGGTCTCCCTTTCAAGCCTACGCTCTCTCAGCCGTCTATCCACCCGGATGGATAACTGCATGAGCTGATCTAAGCTATCAGGCGAGGGATATTGTACCAGTTGGTCCTTTATCTGGTCAGAAAGGCCCCTTCGGTACTGGTTTCTCAGGGCTGGGTCATTCCACTGGGTATCATGAGCCAACCTCCGAAACTCCGTACTATAAACTAGTGATGAGCGGGTTCGGTTCCTCGGAATCCGAACCCGCCCGAACTTCAGGTTTTTTTACACGGGGCCGAGCGACTCGGATCTTCCCGCCTTGCTCGGTTAACCCGAGCGCGCCCGAACGTCATCATCCCGCTGTCGGATTCTCGCGAGGCTCGGATTCTATCGCGAGACTCGGATTCTATATAAGGAGCCGCGCGTCGCCGCCATTTTCACACGTGCATTGAGATTGATAGGGAGAGGACGTGGCTGGCGTCCTCTCCGTTTAGACTAGAGTACTAGAGAGAGACACTAATTTTGGGGAGCATATTATTAGGAGGAGTACTACTTGCTGCTGATAGTGTGACCAGTGACCACCAGTTTAATTAATCCGTTCTCTGCCTGAAAAAAAACGATACACAGTGTGACACAGTCACATACCATATCTGTGCTCAGCCAAGTGTGCTGCATCATATGTAATACTGTATATCATTATCTGACTGTGCTGAGTGCTCACTGCTCACACAGCTTAATTGTGGGGGAGACTGGGGAGCAGTTATAGCAGGAGTACATATTTTAAGTACAGTGCACACTTTTGCTGCCAGAGTGCCACTGCCAGTGTGACTGACCAGTGACCACTGACCACCAGTATATTGTGATTGTCTGCTGACCACCAGTATATTGTGATTGTCTGCCTGAAAAAGTTAAACACTCGTCGTGTGGTGTTTTTATAAACGCATTCTGCAGACAGTGTCCAGCAGGTCCGTCATTACATAATATATACCTGTCCGGCTGCAGTACTAGTGTGATATATATATATTTTAATTTTATCTCATTATCATCCAGTCTATATTAGCAGCAGACACAGTACGGTAGTCCACGGCTGTAGCTACCTCTGTGTCGGCAGTCGCTCGTCCATCCATAATTGTATACCACCTACCCGTGGTTTTTTTTTCTTTTCTATCTTCTTGATACTAGTAGCTTACTTTAGGAGTCTGCAGTGCTGACAGACAGTGTCCAGCAGGTCCGTCATTACATAATATATACCTGTCCGGCTGCAGTACTAGTGATATATATATATATATATATATTTTAATTTTATCTCATTATCATCCAGTCTATATTAGCAGCAGACACAGTACGGTAGTCCACGGCTGTAGCTACCTCTGTGTCGGCAGTCGCTCGTCCATCCATAATTGTATACCACCTACCCGTGGTTTTTTTTTTCTTCTATCTTCTTGATACTAGTAGCTTACTTTAGGAGTCTGCAGTGCTGAGTCTGACAGACAGTGTCCAGCAGGTCCGTCATTACATAATATATACCTGTCTGGCTGCAGTACTAGTGTGATATATATATATATTTTAATTTTATCTCATTATCATCCAGTCTATATTAGCAGCAGACACAGTACGGTAGTCCACGGCTGTAGCTACCTCTGTGTCGGCAGTCGCTCGTCCATCCATAATTGTATACCACCTAACCGTGGTTTTTTTTTTCTTCTATCTTCTTGATACTAGTAGCTTACTTTAGGAGTCTGCAGTGCTGAGTCTGACAGACAGTGTCCAGCAGGTCCGTCATTACATAATATATACCTGTCCGGCTGCAGTACTAGTGTGATATATATATATATTTTAATTTTATCTCATTATCATCCAGTCTATATTAGCAGCAGACACAGTACGGTAGTCCACGGCTGTAGCTACCTCTGTGTCGGCAGTCGCTCGTCATCCATAAGTATACTAGTATCCATCCATCTCCATTGTTTACCTGAGGTGCCTTTTAGTTGTGCCTATTAAAATATGGAGAACAAAAATGTTGAGGTTCCAAAAATAGGGAAAGATCAAGATCGACTTCCACCTCGTGCTGAAGCTGCTGCCACTAGTCATGGCCGAGACGATGAAATGCCATCAACGTCGTCTGCCAAGGCCGATGCCCAATGTCATAGTACAGAGCATGTAAAATCCAAAACACCAAATATCAGTAAAAAAAGGACTCAAAAATCTAAAATAAAATTGTCGGAGGAGAAGCGTAAACTTGCCAATATGCCATTTACCACACGGAGTGGCAAGGAACGGCTGAGGCCCTGGCCTATGTTCATGGCTAGTGGTTCAGCTTCACATGAGGATGGAAGCACTCAGCCTCTCGCTAGAAAAATGAAAAGACTCAAGCTGGCAAAAGCACAGCAAAGAACTGTGCGTTCTTCGAAATCCCAAATCCACAAGGAGAGTCCAATTGTGTCGGTTGCGATGCCTGACCTTCCCAACACTGGACGTGAAGAGCATGCGCCTTCCACCATTTGCACGCCCCCTGCAAGTGCTGGAAGAAGCACCCGCAGTCCAGTTCCTGATAGTCAGATTGAAGATGTCAGTGTTGAAGTACACCAGGATGAGGAGGATATGGGTGTTGCTGGCGCTGGGGAGGAAATTGACAAGGAGGATTCTGATGGTGAGGTGGTTTGTTTAAGTCAGGCACCCGGGGAGACACCTGTTGTCCGTGGGAGGAATATGGCCATTGACATGCCTGGTGAAAATACAAAAAAAATCAGCTCTTCGGTGTGGAAGTATTTCAACAGAAATGCGGACAACATTTGTCAAGCCGTGTGTTGCCTTTGTCAAGCTGTAATAAGTAGGGGTAAGGACGTTAACCACCTCGGAACATCCTCCCTTATACGTCACCTGCAGCGCATTCATAATAAGTCAGTGACAAGTTCAAAAACTTTGGGCGACAGCGGAAGCAGTCCACTGACCAGTAAATCCCTTCCTCTTGTAACCAAGCTCACGCAAACCACCCCATCAACTCCCTCAGTGTCAATTTCCTCCTTCCCCAGGAATGCCAATAGTCCTGCAGGCCATGTCACTGGCAATTCTGACGAGTCCTCTCCTGCCTGGGATTCCTCCGATGCATCCTTGCGTGTAACGCCTACTGCTGCTGGCGCTGCTGTTGTTGCTGCTGGGAGTCGATGGTCATCCCAGAGGGGAAGTCGTAAGACCACTTTTACTACTTCCACCAAGCAATTGACTGTCCAACAGTCCTTTGCGAGGAAGATGAAATATCACAGCAGTCATCCTGCTGCAAAGCGGATAACTGAGGCCTTGGCATCCTGGGTGGTGAGAAACGTGGTTCCGGTATCCATCATTACTGCAGAGCCAACTAGAGACTTGTTGGAGGTACTGTGTCCCCGGTACCAAATACCATCTAGGTTCCATTTCTCTAGGCAGGCGATACCGAAAATGTACACAGACCTCAGAAAAAGAGTCACCAGTGTCCTAAAAAATGCAGCTGTACCCAATGTCCACTTAACCACGGACATGTGGACAAGTGGAGCAGGGCAGGGTCAGGACTATATGACTGTGACAGCCCACTGGGTAGATGTATGGACTCCCGCCGCAAGAACAGCAGCGGCGGCACCAGTAGCAGCATCTCGCAAACGCCAACTCTTTCCTAGGCAGGCTACGCTTTGTATCACCGGTTTCCAGAATACGCACACAGCTGAAAACCTCTTACGGCAACTGAGGAAGATCATCGCGGAATGGCTTACCCCAATTGGACTCTCCTGTGGATTTGTGGCATCGGACAATGGCAGCAATATTGTGTGTGCATTAAATATGGGCAAATTCCAGCACGTCCCATGTTTTGCACATACCTTGAATTTGGTGGTGCAGAATTATTTAAAAAACGAGAGGGGCGTGCAAGAGATGCTGTCGGTGGCCAGAAGAATTGCGGGACACTTTCGGCGTACAGGCACCACGTACAGAAGACTGGAGCACCACCAAAAACGCCTGAACCTGCCCTGCCATCATCTGAAGCAAGAAGTGGTAACGAGGCGGAATTCAACCCTATATATGCTTCAGAGGTTGGAGGAGCAGCAAAAGGCCATTCAAGCCTATACAATTGAGCACGATATAGGAGGTGGAATGCACCTGTCTCAAGCGCAGTGGAGAATGATTTCAACGTTGTGCAAGGTTCTGCTGCCCTTTGAACTTGCCACACGTGAAGTCAGTTCAGACACTGCCAGCCTGAGTCAGGTCATTCCCCTCATCAGGCTTTTGCAGAAGAAGCTGGAGACATTGAAGGAGGAGCTAACACAGAGCGATTCCGCTAGGCATGTGGGACTTTATGGGTGGTCAATCTGTTGAAATCAGAGCACTACATTTTGGCCACCGTGCTCGATCCTAGATTTAAAACCTACCTTGGATCTCTCTTTCCGGCAGACACAAGTCTGCTGGGGTTCAAAGACCTGCTGGTGAGAAAATTGTCAAGTCAAGCGGAACGCGACCTGTCAACATCTCCTCCTTCACATTCTCCCGCAACTGGGGGTGCGAGGAAAAGGCTCAGAATTCCGAGCCCACCCGCTGGCGGTGATGCAGGGCAGTCTGGAGCGACTGCTGATGCTGACATCTGGTCCGGACTGAAGGACCTGCCAACGATTACGGCCATGTCGTCTACTGGCACTGCATATGATTCTCTCCCCATTGAAAGAATGGTGGAGGATTATATGAGTGACCGCATCCAAGTAGGCACGTCAGACAGTCCGTACTTATACTGGCAGGAAAAAGAGGCAATTTGGAGGCCCTTGCACAAACTGGCTTTATTCTACCTAAGTTGCCCTCCCACAAGTGTGTACTCCGAAAGAGTGTTTAGTGCCGCCGCTCACCTTGTCAGCAATCGGCGTACGAGGTTACTTCCAGAAAATGTGGAGAAGATGATGTTCATTAAAATGAATTATAATCAATTCCTCCGTGGAGACATTGACCAGCAGCAATTGCCTCCACAAAGTACACAGGGAGCTGAGATGGTGGATTCCAGTGGGGACGAATTGATAATCTGTGAGGAGCGGGATGTACACGGTGATATATCGGAGGATGATGATGAGGTGGACATCTTGCCTCTGTAGAGCCAGTTTGTGCAAGGAGAGATTAATTGCTTCTTTTTCGGTGGGGGTCCAAACCAACCCGTCATTTCAGTCACAGTCGTGTGGCAGACCCTGTCACTGAAATGATGGGTTGGTTAAAGTGTGCATGTCCTGTTTATACAACATAAGGGTGGGTGGGAGGGCCCAAGGACAATTCCATCTTGCTCCTCTTTTTTCTTTCATTTTTCTTTGCGTCATGTGCTGTTTGGGGAGTGTTTTTTGGAAGGGCCATCCTGCGTGACACTGCAGTGCCACTCCTAGATGGGCCAGGTGTTTGTGTCGGCCACTAGGGTCGCTTAGCTTACTCACACAGCTACCTCATTGCGCCTCTTTTTTTCTTTGCGTCATGTGCTGTTTGGGGAGTGTTTTTTGGAAGGGCCATCCTGCGTGACACTGCAGTGCCACTCCTAGATGGGCCAGGTGTTTGTGTCGGCCACTAGGGTCGCTTAGCTTACTCACACAGCTACCTCATTGCGCCTCTTTTTTTCTTTGCGTCATGTGCTGTTTGGGGAGTGTTTTTTGGAAGGGCCATCCTGCGTGACACTGCAGTGCCACTCCTAGATGGGCCAGGTGTTTGTGTCGGCCACTAGGGTCGCTTAGCTTACTCACACAGCTACCTCATTGCGCCTCTTTTTTTCTTTGCGTCATGTGCTGTTTGGGGAGTGTTTTTTGGAAGGGCCATCCTGCGTGACACTGCAGTGCCACTCCTAGATGGGCCAGGTGTTTGTGTCGGCCACTAGGGTCGCTTAGCTTACTCACACAGCTACCTCATTGCGCCTCTTTTTTTCTTTGCGTCATGTGCTGTTTGGGGAGTGTTTTTTGGAAGGGCCATCCTGCGTGACACTGCAGTGCCACTCCTAGATGGGCCAGGTGTTTGTGTCGGCCACTAGGGTCGCTTAGCTTAGTCATCCAGCGACCTCGGTGCAAATTTTAGGACTAAAAATAATATTGTGAGGTGTGAGGTGTTCAGAATAGACTGAAAATGAGTGGAAATTATGGTTTTTGAGGTTAATAATACTTTGGGATCAAAATGACCACCAAATTCTATGATTTAAGCTATTTTTAGGGTTTTTTGAAAAAAACACCCGAATCCAAAACACACCCGAATCCGACAAAAAAAATTCGGTGAGGTTTTGCCAAAACGCGGTCGAACCCAAAACACGGCCGCGGAACCGAACCCAAAACCAAAACACAAAACCCGAAAAATTTCAAGTGCACATCTCTACTATAAACCTCAGCTGGCCGTCGCCCTTGCTTTAGGACCGTAATCTGAGCCTCGGCTGAAGCCATCTTGTCAGGGTCATCATACAAAATGCCCAGTGCCGTAAAAAAAGCATCAACACTTTTAAGCGACGGACAGTCAGGCTGCAACCCATATGCCCAGACCTGTGGGTCTCCTTGTAGCAAGGAAATCACCATGCCCACCCGCTGAATCTCCGACCCAGAAGACTGGGGCCTAAGCCTGAAATATAGCTTACAGCTCTCCTTGAAACAAAAGAACTGCGAGCGATCTCCAGAAAAACGATCCGGGAGATTTACTTTCGGCTCCTTAACCCCTAAACTTGCCGCTGCTGCTGCGGGAGCTCTGCTAGCGGCCTGCGGGGTGTTCATTTTAATGGACATCTCATTAAATTGTCGAGTCAGGACCTGCACCTGATCGACCACCTGTTGCAAAGTATTTTGAGGGGTATGCTCCATATTCCCACAAAATTTCAACAGGAGTAGGGCTGCTGAATATGTTACGCACACCAGTGCTAACAGGAGTATACCGGTGTATGAACAGAGAGGGATGCGAGGCAAAACGAACTCACAGACAGTATAACACAACATACACATGAGGTGATGGAATAACTAATAAACACAAAATGAACGGGGAAGCCCAAAGGCTCAGGAATTGGGTGTCTCCCTAGTGTCAGGAATGCTCAGATGAAATAGAGCGGACAATGAAGCGAGATGTAGTGATTTAACATGTGGAGCACCCAAAATGATGTTGCTAAGAGCAACAGGAAAAACCCCAAAGGGTTACCAACGGGTGTGGGAATAAACTCCTTGGTCAGAGATAGAAATATAGACACAAGGAGAGTATCCACAATCCTAACCCCCACTTGCAGGGCACAGGTTCAGCTTACTGCCACTAAACTGACACCTGGACTCCCTGCACAGTGAGGGAGGATTAAGCAAGCAGGTCTAAGAGTACAGCCGCAAACCTGCTGGGTTCACAGAATAGCAAAAGAACCCCAGCAGGTTAAACAACTGACTCCAGTCTTACTGCTAGGTCCGGATTGGCAGAATGAAGTACCGAATCCCAAGGCCTATACGCAGTAAGCAACAAGTAAATACAAAGTCACACAGTACTAGCTAACTCTCTGGAACTGACTAAAAAACAAAGATTCAGCAGCATTTGCCTAGCCTGAGAGGATGGTTTATATAGCAGGTGCTGTCCACGCCCCACTCAGACCTCACAGACTGTGAGCACAAAACCAGCGCCGGATTCCCTGCCGTGCACAGAGCCTGTAACCACTACACAGTAAAAACCCGGACCGGAGTATCAGCTGCGCTCAGGTTACTTCGCTAACACTTGCCTCCCGGTTGCCATGGCAACGTGGCAGTACAGAACGGGAGATCCTAACAGATATATGGGAACATGAAGGTATGCATCCTTTATGTCCAGGGATACCATAAAATCCCCCCCTTCCAGGCTGGCGATGACCGCTCTGAGCGATTCCATCTTGAACTTGAACCTTTTCAAGTATAGGTTCAGGGATTTTAAATTTAAAATGGGTCTGACCGAACCGTCCGGTTTCGGGACTACAAACAGGGTTGAGTAATATCCCCTCCCTAGTTGAAGTAGGGGAACCTTGACCACCACCTATTGAAGATACAATTTGTGAATTGCATTTAACACTAACTCCCTTTCTGGGGGAGAAGCCGGCAGGGCCGATTTGAAAAACCGGCGAGGAGGCACCTCTTTGAATTCCAGCTTGTAACCCTGAGAAACAATTTCTATTGCCCAAGGATCCACCTGTGAGTGAACCCAGATGTGGCTGAAAAGTCGAAGACGTGCCCCCACTGGGGCGGACTCCCTTAGCGGAGCCCCAGCGTCATGTGGTGGATTTTGTAGAAGCCGGGGAGGACTTCTGTTCCTGGGAACTAGCTGTGTTGTGCAGCTTTTTTCCTCTGCCCTTACCTCTGGCAAGAAAGGACGTACCTCGTAGTTTCTTGTTTCTCTGTGACCGAAAGGACTGCATTTGATAATGTGGCGCTTTCTTAGGCTGTGAGGGAATATAAGGCAAAAAATTGGATTTACCAGCTGTAGCTGTGGAGACCAGGTCCGAGAGACCTTCTCCAAACAATTCCTCATCCTTGTAAGGTAAAACCTCCATATGCCTTTTTGAGTCGGCATCACCTGTCCATTGCCGGGTCCATAGGACTCGTCTAGCAGAAATCGACATAGCGTTGACTCTAGAACCCAGTAAACCAATGTCTCTTTGAGCATCTCTCATATATAAGACAGCAGCTTTTATATGTCCTAGGGTCAATAAGATGGTATCCTTATCCAGGGTCTCAATCTCCGCTGATAAGGTATCTGTCCACGCTGCTACAGCGCTACAAACCCAAGCCGACGCAATAGCCAGTCTGAGTAAAGTACCAGAATGTGTGTAAATGGACTTCAAAGTAACCTCCTGCTTGCGATCAGCAGGATCCCTTAGGGTAGCCGTATCTTGGGATGGCAGCGCTACCTTTTTGGATAAGCGCGTCAACGCTTTGTCCACCCTAGGGGAGGATTCCCACCGAATCCTGTCCTTTGCCGGGAAAGGATACGCCATAAGAATCCTTTTGGGAATCTGCAGTTTTTTGTCTGGAGATTCCCACGCTTTTTCACACAACTCGTTCAGCTCATGAGAAGGGGGAAAGGTTACCTCAGGTTTCTTTCCCTTATACATGTGTACCCTCGTGTCAGGGACAGGGGGTTCCTCTGTGATATGCAAAACATCTTTTATTGCAATAATCATATATCGAATACATTTAGCCAATTTTGGCTGTAACTTTGCATCATCATAGTCGACACTGGAGTCAGAATCCGTGTCGGTATCAGTGTCTACTATTTGGGATAGTGGGCGCTTTTGAGACCCCGAAGGTCCCTGCGACATAGGGACAGACATGGGTTGACTCCCTGGCTGTTCACTAGCCTCAGCTTTGTCTAATCTTTTGTGCAATAAATTCACATTAGCACTTAAAACATTCCACATATCCATCCAGTCAGGTGTCGGCGTTGTCGACGGAGACACCACATTCATTTGCTCCACCTCCTCCCTAGGAGAGCCTTCTACCTCAGACATGTCGACACACGCGTACCGACACACCACACACACAGGGAATCCTCTTATCTGAAGACAGTTCCCCCACAAGGCCCTTTGGAGAGACAGAGAGAGAGTATGCCAGCACACACCCAGCGCTAATGACCCAGGAAAAAACACACAATATGTTTACCCAGAAAGCGCTGTAATCTGTATATTGCGCCAATTATGTGCCCCCCCCTTCTTTAAAACCCTCTTTCACCGTGGATAAGCAGGGGAGAGTCCGGGGAGCTTCCTCTCAGCGCTGTGCTGTGGAGAAAATGGCGCTGGTGAGTGCTGAGGAAGAAGCCCCGCCCCCTCGAGGGCGGGCTTCTTTCCCGCTCAAATATCGAAAAACCTGGCTGGGGCTCTTTATATATACAGTGCCCAGCTGTATATACACACATTTGCCAGAAAAAGAGGTTTTATTGCTGCCCAGGGCGCCCCCCCTGCGCCCTGCACCCTTACAGTGACTGCCGTTTCTGTGTGCTGTGTGGGAGCAATGGCGCACAGCTTTAATGCTGTGCGTTACCTCAGTGAAGATCTGAAGTTTTCTGCCGCCTCTGAAGTCTTCTTTCTTCTCATACTCACCCGGCTTCTATCTTCCGGCTCTGCGAGGAGGACGGCGGCGCGGCTCTGGGACGGACGGCAAGGGTGAGACCTGCGTACCGATCCCTCAAGAGCTAATGGTGTCCAGTAGCCTAAGAAACAGAGCCTAACATTAAAGTAGGTCTGTTTCTCTCTCCTCAGTCCCTCGATGCAGGGAGTCTGTTGCCAGCAGTGCTCCCTGAAAATAAAAAACCTAACAAATATACTTTCTTTCAGGAAACTCAGTAGAGCTCCCTGTAATGCACCCAGTGGCGGATTTACCGCTTGGCATCATAGGCGTCCGCTTAGGGCCCCACGAGTGTCAGGGGGCCCGGCCACGGAACAGCGTTAGAGCAGAGTTTTTTTTTTTTGCAGAGTACGGACGGGAGCTGGAGCCGGAGGGGTCATCACATGTGAAGCTGAGCCGGCCCCGGCAGGCTGTCAGCACATCCTGATTAGATTGCTGCCGCTGGGACCAGCACCAGCTCACGCCCTGTCAGTCACAGTCACACTCACAGTGCATAGTGGCGCCGCACACGTGACGTAACTGAGCAGCACGGAGAGAGAGTTGAGGAGCTCAGTCAGCCCAGCCCCAGGCTAGCGGACTCGGAGACATTTCCCCAATCTCAATGTAAGTGAGCCGCTGGCAGCTGGCTCGCAGCACAGTCTGTTGGGAGGGGGGGGGTCTGAAGTCCAGGGCTGCCGTATAGTGACGGGGGGGGGGGGTCGTCTGTTCAAAACTTCTGACTGAGAAGTCCAGGCCTGCGCCGCTGCACAGTGCCGGGGGGGGGGGGGGGGTGGGGGAGGGAGAAGTCTGTGCATCTTCCTCTCTGTACTCGGACTGTACAGTAATGCTGTCCCCTGAGTGTAACATAGTAACATAGTATCTGAGGTTGAAAAAAGACAATTGTCCATCGAGTTCGACCTATTTGTGGTGTCCTATGCATGATGATTTGACTAAAATTTCTGACTGATGCTGCTGTCAGCCATTGCATTTTATCCCTATTTATAGTAACTATAATGCATGACTATGCACCATACCCCTGGATATCCTTTTCCAATAGGAATTTATCTAACCCATTCTTAAAGGTGTTGACAGATTCCGCCATTACAACTCCCTCGGGCAGGGAATTCCAAACACGTATTGTCCTTACCGTGAAAAAGCCTTTACGCTGTATTGTGCGGAATCTCCTCTCCTCTAACCTGAGCGAGTGTCCACGAGTCCTCTGTGTTGATCTAACCAAAAACAGGTCCCGCGCAAGCTCTGTGTATTGTCCCCTTATATATTTGTAGATGTTGATCATATCCCCTCTTAGTCTCCGCTTTTCCAATGTAAACATGCCTAGTCTTTCAAGCCTTTCCTTGTATTCCATCGTCTCCATGCCCTTAATTAGTTTGGTCGCCCTCCTCTGTACCTTTTCAAGCTCCAGGATATCCTTTTTGTAGTACGGTGCCCAGAACTGTACACAGTATTCAAGGTGTGGCCTCACTAGTGATTTATATAACGGGAGTATAATACTCTCGTCCCTAGCATCAATACCCCGTTTTATGCATGCTAATATCTTATTAGCCTTCTTTGCTGCAGTCCTACTTTGGATACTACTTCTTAGCTTGCTATCTATGAGGACACCTAAGTCCTTTTCCAGTACAGAATCCCCTAATTTTACCCCATTTAGTAGGTAGGTGTAATTTTTGTTCTTGTTACCACAGTGCATTACCTTACCCTTGTCTGTGTTGAAGTGCATTCTCCATTTGGCTGCCCATGCTTCTAATTTAACTAAGTCGTTCTGAAGAGACTCGGCATCCTCCTCTGTATTTATAGCCTTACACAATTTGGTATCATCTGCAAAAATTGACACCATGCTCTCTAGACCTTCTGTTAGGTCGTTAATGAAAATATTGAACAATAGCGGTCCTAATACTGAGCCTTGCGGCACACCACTTAGCACTTCAGTCCAAGTTGAAAAAGATCCATTAACCACAACGCGCTGCTTCCTATTATCTAACCAGTTTTTGACCCAAGTGCATATTGTGCTTCCTCGCCCTGATTCTTGAAGCTTGTATATAAGTCTCATGTGTGGTACAGTATCGAACGCTTTGGCAAAGTCTAAAAAGATTACATCCACATCTTTACCCTGATCTAGGTTTGCGCTTACTGTTTCATAAAAGCCAAGTAAGTTGGTTTGACAGGATCTGTCCTTCATAAACCCATGTTGATTCCTTTTAATGACCTTATTGGTTTCAAGGAACTTCTGAATACTATCTCTTAGAATACCTTCCAATACTTTCCCCACTATAGATGTAAGACTAACTGGTCTATAATTACCTGGTTCAGCTTTACTTCCCTTTTTGAATATAGGCACTACTTCCGCTATACGCCAGTCTTTGGGAACCATACCTGATATAACTGAATCCTCAAAGATCAAAGATAGTGGTTTTGCCAGTTCAGAGTGAAGCTCCATTAGAACCCTTGGATGAATACCATCGGGCCCTGGTGATTTATTAATCTTTAAATGTTTTAATCGGTCACAGACTACTTCCTCGCTTAAATAAGTACCTATCAGTGTGATATTGTCATTATTGAGATTGTGTGTCAGTCCCCGAATTGGGTCCTCTCTAGTGAATACTGTTTAAAAAAACTCATTTAGTGTGTCCGCTATGTCATTATCATTTTTGCTTAAGACTCCCAACTTGTCTTTCAAAGGGCCTATACTCTCCTTTTTTAATCTCTTGCTATTAATGTATTTAAAGAATTTTTTGGGATTCGCTTTGCTTTCCTTTGCTACTAGTTTTTCAGTTTCTACTTTAGCCGCTCTTATTTCCTTTTTGCAATTTTTGTTACATTCCTTATATTGCTGAAATGACTCTGCATCCCCGTCAGATTTGTATTTTTTAAATGCTCGCCTTTTCTTGCCCATAAGTTCCTTAATCTTTTTGTTAAGCCACATCGGTTTATGATTTTTATTCCCTTTTTTGCTACTCATAGGAATATATTTGAGTGTGTTTTTAGCTAGCAGGAATTTTAGTACCTCCCATTTCTCCGTAGTATTTTTTCCTAAAAACAAACCTTCCCATTCAATATCCCTGAAAAATACCCTCATCATTTCAAAGTTGGCTTTGCTAAAGTTTAAAGTCCTAGTTGAGCCAGTATAGGGCTGTTTGTAGAAACTGATATTGAATGTGACCATATTGTGGTCGCTGTTTCCTATGGGTTCCCCTACTATAATACCCGATACCAAATCCTGATTGTTTGTTAATACCAGGTCTAAGATTGCATTGTACCTAGTTGGTTCCTCAATTAGTTGGACTAGGTAGTTATCATTTAGTGTGTTTAAAAACATACTGCCCCTAGCAGTATCACATGAATCGTTTTTCCAGTTTATCTCTGGATAGTTAAAATCTCCCATCACTACTATGTCTCCTACTCCTGCTGCTTTTTCAATTTGCTTTAGTAACAATTCATCATCAGATGCGTTGATACCAGGCGGCCTATAGCATACACCCAATACTAACTTTTTTGTTCCTTTTTCCCCGCATGCAATTTCTACCCATAATGTCTCAACAGTGTCTACAGTCCCCTCCTGACGATCTTCCCATATATTAGGTTTTAAAAACGGCTTTACGTACAGACACTGACTCCTGTCTTTGAAGAGTGACTGGAGTCAGTTGATCCCTGAGCTTATAATAAATACCATTTTCTATATCACTTCCCTGGTATGTATGTATATATATGTGTATGTACATATATATATATACATATATATATATATATATATATATATATATATAAAAATATAAAACAGCTGTTACCCGGCACTCCACTAAAGGGATATGTGGATTACTTGCTGCGGTGCCCCCCGTAGGTTAGTTGCACTAACCCCATGTAGTTTGCAAGGTTCGGCGGCACTCCAGCAGACTTTCAATGCGTTTTAAAATAGCATAATTTTATTGTTCCAAAAGGCGTTTCGGGGATATACCCCGTCGTCAGGGACAGTACATCACACACAAACAATTCAAAAACAACACTTATATAACAAGACAATCCTAACTACAATTGAATAATCATACACACCTGTCCCACGCCGCTGACCGCCCGCTATCCACTGCTAACACAGTGGGAGCTTCTGGATGACGTAATCAAACGGCGCCGGACAGGTGGGCCGACGTCATGACGTTGGTTGTTATGGTGATGCAATCTAACAAAACAATACAATTAAAAACAACTTGAGCATGTATATTAATACATCTCCCCAATGTAATAACAAAAAACAAAAGTGATCACCAACACCAGACTATAGGCTTAATGTTAAAAAACATGTCACATCTAAATTCAGATATAAAGACAAAAGAAAAATAAGAACAGCGGATCTTAATGCACATATTCAGTAATGACTAGCCAATATCAAAACATACATTGTATGCCTAAATTTTCGTTCAGCCCACCTGGTGCTATAGTGTTTAGCTTAAATATCCATTTAGTCTCTAACTGTAAGAGGGTTCTCTCCCTATTACCCCCTCTATGAGAGACTGGGACGTGATCAATCAACATAGCTCTAATGCTGGGCTGACTGTGTCGGGCTGTCAGCCAGTGGCAAGCCACCGGCTGATCACTAGTCCCCTTTTCCAATGCCTGTTTAATTGCACTGCGATGTCCGGCCATCCGATCCCGGAATTGCCTTTGGGTTTTACCTATATATGCTAGTCCACAAGGACATTTTAGCATATATATGACATGTGTAGTGGTGCAAGTAAGGCGATGATTAATGCTAAATTGTCTGCCCGTGGAAGGATGATGGAACGAGGATCCTGTCATAAGTGTGTTACACGTGGAGCAACCTAGGCAGCGATAGCAACCCAATTTGGGTCTCAAAAAGTGCGTCTGCTCTGCTTTAGTTAAGGGAAAAACATCCAATTTAACTATTCTATCTGCCAGGTTGCTACCCCTAGTATAACTAGGGAGTATGCGACTATTATTTAAAGCTGGTAAGTCTGTGTCCGTAGAGATTATCGGCCATAATTTTTTAACTTTTTTGGTAGTAAAGTCAGTATTAACCGTATACTTATTAAACCATGGAATGGTAACGGTAGATTTGGACTGTAGGGACTTAGCGTCAGAGGATTTACCTTTTAACACTTCTTCCCTAGGAATATCCAACACTTTCTTCTTTGCTTTAAGTAAGTCCTTCTTTGGGTAACCCCTATTTATAAATTTATTCATCATGGTATCCATGACTACTTCAGTGTCCTCTGGGAGCAGTCAGCGGCACTCACGGCTCCCCAGTGGGGAATGAACAGGACACAAGTGTTGTGTAGGACTACACAACGCTTGTGTCCTGTTCATTCCCCACTGGGGAGCCGTGAGTGTCGCTGACTGCTCCATGTATTTGTGGATATTCGTGACTTGTATATCACTGTGAGGGCACCGGCTTTTTTCAAAATTTCACAACGGAATGGAGTGCTAATGAACTCTACATTGTGTATATATAAATATATATATATATATATATATATATATATATATATAATATAGTGGTCGAAGTGGGGCGGTATGGCATACTGCCACTTCTTCCACTGACCCCATATGTTTTTTTTTTTTAAATTAAATTAAAGAGGGTGCAGCAGGAGGCGAGGGAAGTGGCCATCCTGCTGCACATGGTGCTCCCGTCCCTGCTCGGCGGCTGTGTAGAGCGCTGGACTAGCTTACAGCCGCCCACTGCCGCCAGCTGCCCACTGCTCACCGCCACCAGCCGCTCACCGCCACCAACCTGCACACCACCGCCCACCGCTCCCCACCGCCTGCCACCAGCCGCTCACCGCTGCCAGCCGCCCACAGCCGCCAGCCGCTCACCCGCTCACAGCCGCCCGCAACAAATGGGCGTCAGAGGGACCTCACCGCACCAAAGGCCTCCTTATCACCGCCGCTGCCCATGGGTGCCTCCGCCGACCAGTCAGGTAATGTTCCCCTGCTTCCCTGCTGTCAGTCTCTCTCTCTCCCTGCTGTCACTCTCTCCCTCCCTGCTGTCACTCTCTCTCTCCCTGCTGTCACTCTCTCTCTCCCTGCTGTCACTCACTCTCTCCCTGCTATCGCTCTGTCTGTCCCTGTCCCTGAATTGTGGATCATACCATGTGCTATAATGTGAATTTCGGCTCATTCAGTGTGCTATAATGTGAATTTCGGCTCATGCAGTGTTCTATAATGTGAATTTCGGCTCATGCAGTGTTCTATAATGTGAATTTCGGCTCATTCAGTGTTCTATAATAAACACCCATTTATTTGGTGCACAGTTCCTCTATGGGGCACTCTCTGTCTGATTGGTCGCCGCTTAGCCCCGCCGGGAGTGCACACAGACACTCTCATTCTAGTGAATGGGGCGCGTGCGTATCATGGACACGTGCGCGCCTCAGACGCAGTGATAGGCCCAGGCACAGACGGAACTCCATCTGTAATGAAAGGGGGCATAAGTCAGAACAAAAAGATAGTGCTATGGATTGTTTGAGGTAGGGGGGCCCCAAATCGGTATTTAGCTTAGGGCCCCATGAGGTCTAAATCCGCCTCTGAATGCACCCAGTCTCCTCTGGGCACAGTAGTAAACTGAGGTCTGGAGGAGGGGCATAGAGGGAGGAGCCAGTGCACACCCATACCTAAAGTTCTTTCTTAAAGTGCCCATGTCTCCTGCGGATCCCGTCTATACCCCATGGTCCTTTTGGAGTCCCCAGCATCCTCTAGGACGTAAGAGAAATATATATATATAATAAGAATTTACTTACCGATAATTCTATTTCTCATAGTCCGTAGTGGATGCTGGGGACTCCGAAAGGACCATGGGGAATAGCGGCTCCGCAGGAGACTGGGCACAAAAGTAAAACGCTTTAGGACTACCTGGTGTGCACTGGCTCCTCCCCCTATGACCCTCCTCCAAGCCTCAGTCAGGATACTGTGCCCGGACGAGCGTACACAATAAGGAAGGATTTTGAATCCCGGGTAAGACTCATACCAGCCACACCAATCACACCGTACAACTTGTGATCTGAACCCAGTTAACAGCATGATAACAGAAGGAGCCTCTGAAAAGATGGCTCACAACAACAATAACCCGATTTTTGTAACAATAACTATGTACAAGTAATGCAGACAATCCGCACTTGGGATGGGCGCCCAGCATCCACTACGGACTATGAGAAATAGAATTATCGGTAAGTAAATTCTTATTTTCTCTAACGTCCTAGTGGATGCTGGGGACTCCGAAAGGACCATGGGGATTATACTAGAGATGAGCGGGTTCGGTTTCTCTGAATCCGAACCCGCCCGAACTTCATGGTTTTTTTCACGGGTCCGAGCAGACTCGGATCCTCCCGCCTTGCTCGGTTAACCCGAGCGCGCCCGAACGTCATCATGACGCTGTCGGATTCTCGCGAGACTCGGATTCTATATAAGGAGCCGCGCGTCGCCGCCATTTTCACACGTGCATTGAGATTGATAGGGAGAGGACGTGGCTGGCGTCCTCTCCATTTAGATTATAAGAGAGAGAGATTTACTGGAGCTTAGGACTAGGAGGAGTACTGTAGAAGTGTAGAGAGTGCAGAGAGTTTACTAGTGAGTGACCACCAGACAGTGCAGTTTATTTAATATATCCGTTCTCTGCCTGAAAAAAGCGATACACACAGTGACTCAGTCACATACCATATCTGTGTGCACTGCTCAGGCTCAGCCCAGTGTGCTGCATCATCTATATATATTATATATCTGTCTGACTGCTCAGCTCACACAGCTTATAATTGTGGGGGAGACTGGGGAGCACTGCAGTGCCAGTTATAGGTTATAGCAGGAGCCAGGAGTACATAATATTATATAGTGAGTGACCACCAGACAGTGCAGTTTATTTAATATATCCGTTCTCTGCCTGAAAAAAGCGATACACACAGTGACTCAGTCACATACCATATCTGTGTGCACTGCTCAGGCTCAGCCCAGTGTGCTGCATCATCTATATATATTATATATCTGTCTGACTGCTCAGCTCACACAGCTTATAATTGTGGGGGAGACTGGGGAGCACTGCAGTGCCAGTTATAGGTTATAGCAGGAGCCAGGAGTACATAATATTATATTAAAATTAAACAGTGCACACTTTTGCTGCAGGAGTGCCACTGCCAGTGTGACTGACCAGTGACCTGACCACACTGACCACCAGTATAGTTAGTAGTATACTTATATTGTGATTGCCTGAAAAAGTTAAACACTCGTCGTGTGACTTCACTTGTGTGTTGTTTTTTTTTTTATTCTATAAAAATAAAACTCATTCTGCTGACAGACAGTGTCCAGCAGGTCCGTCATTATATAATATATAATATATACCTGTCCGGCTGCAGTAGTGATATATATATATTTTTTATATCATTTATCATCCAGTCGCAGCAGACACAGTACGGTAGTTCACGGCTGTGGCTACCTCTGTGTCTGCACTCGGCAGGCAGTCCGTCCATAATTGTATACCACCTAACCGTGGTTTTTTCTTCTTCTTTATACATACATACTACTACGACATCTCTTTATCAACCAGTCTATATTAGCAGCAGACACAGTACAGTACGGTAGTTCACGGCTGTGGCTACCTCTGTGTCTGCACTCGGCAGGCAGTCCGTCCATAATTGTATACCACCTAACCGTGGTTTTTTTTTCTTTCTTCTTTATACATACATAGTTACATAGACATCTCTTTATCAACCAGTCTATATTAGCAGCAGACACAGTACAGTACGGTAGTTCACGGCTGTGGCTACCTCTGTGTCTGCACTCGGCAGGCAGTCCGTCCATAATTGTATACCACCTAACCGTGGTTTTTTTTTCTTTCTTCTTTATACATACATAGTTACATAGACATCTCTTTATCAACCAGTCTATATTAGCAGCAGACACAGTACAGTACGGTAGTTCACGGCTGTGGCTACCTCTGTGTCTGCACTCGGCAGGCAGTCCGTCCATATTTGTATACCACCTAACCGTGGTTTTTTTTTCTTTCTTCTTTATACATACATAGTTACATAGACATCTCTTTATCAACCAGTCTATATTAGCAGCAGACACAGTACAGTACGGTAGTTCACGGCTGTGGCTACCTCTGTGTCTGCACTCGGCAGGCAGTCCGTCCATAATTGTATACCACCTAACCGTGGTTTTTTTTTCTTTCTTCTTTATACATACATACATAGTTACATAGACATCTCTTTATCAACCAGTCTATATTAGCAGCAGACACAGTACAGTACGGTAGTTCACGGCTGTGGCTACCTCTGTGTCTGCACTCGGCAGGCAGTCCGTCCATAATTGTATACCACCTAACCGTGGTTTTTTTTCTTTCTTCTTTATACATACATACTACTATGACATCTCTTTATCAACCAGTCTATATTATTAGCAGCAGACACAGTACAGTACGGTAGTTCACGGCTGTGGCTACCTCTGTGTCTGCACTCGGCAGGCAGTCCGTCCATAATTGTATACCACCTAACCGTGGTTTTTTTTTCTTTCTTCTTTATACATACATAGTTACATAGACATCTCTTTATCAACCAGTCTATATTAGCAGCAGACACAGTACAGTACGGTAGTTCACGGCTGTGGCTACCTCTGTGTCTGCACTCGGCAGGCAGTCCATAATTGTATACTAGTATCCATCTCCATTGTTTACCTGAGGTGCCTTTTAGTTGTGCCTATTAAAATATGGAGAACAAAAATGTTGAGGTTCCAAAATTAGGGAAAGATCAAGATCCACTTCCACCTCGTGCTGAAGCTGCTGCCACTAGTCATGGCCGAGACGATGAAATGCCAGCAACGTCGTCTGCCAAGGCCGATGCCCAATGTCATAGTACAGAGCATGTCAAATCCAAAACACCAAATATCAGAAAAAAAAGGACTCCAAAACCTAAAATAAAATTGTCGGAGGAGAAGCGTAAACTTGCCAATATGCCATTTACGACACGGAGTGGCAAGGAACGGCTGAGGCCCTGGCCTATGTTCATGGCTAGTGGTTCAGCTTCACATGAGGATGGAAGCACTCAGCCTCTCGCTAGAAAAATGAAAAGACTCAAGCTGGCAAAAGCAGCACAGCAAAGAACTGTGCATTCTTCGAAATCCCAAATCCACAAGGAGAGTCCAATTGTGTCGGTTGCGATGCCTGACCTTCCCAACACTGGACGTGAAGAGCATGCGCCTTCCACCATTTGCACGCCCCCTGCAAGTGCTGGAAGGAGCACCCGCAGTCCAGTTCCTGATAGTCAGATTGAAGATGTCAGTGTTGAAGTACACCAGGATGAGGAGGATATGGGTGTTGCTGGCGCTGGGGAGGAAATTGACCAGGAGGATTCTGATGGTGAGGTGGTTTGTTTAAGTCAGGCACCCGGGGAGACACCTGTTGTCCGTGGGAGGAATATGGCCGTTGACATGCCAGGTGAAAATACCAAAAAAATCAGCTCTTCGGTGTGGAGGTATTTCAACAGAAATGCGGACAACAGGTGTCAAGCCGTGTGTTCCCTTTGTCAAGCTGTAATAAGTAGGGGTAAGGACGTTAACCACCTCGGAACATCCTCCCTTATACGTCACCTGCAGCGCATTCATAATAAGTCAGTGACAAGTTCAAAAACTTTGGGTGACAGCGGAAGCAGTCCACTGACCAGTAAATCCCTTCCTCTTGTAACCAAGCTCACGCAAACCACCCCACCAACTCCCTCAGTGTCAATTTCCTCCTTCCCCAGGAATGCCAATAGTCCTGCAGGCCATGTCACTGGCAATTCTGACGATTCCTCTCCTGCCTGGGATTCCACCGATGCATCCTTGCGTGTAACGCCTACTGCTGCTGGCGCTGCTGTTGTTGCTGCTGGGAGTCGATGGTCATCCCAGAGGGGAAGTCGTAAGCCCACTTGTACTACTTCCAGTAAGCAATTGACTGTTCAACAGTCCTTTGCGAGGAAGATGAAATATCACAGCATTCATCCTGCTGCAAAGCGGATAACTGAGGCCTTGACAACTATGTTGGTGTTAGACGTGCGTCCGGTATCCGCCGTTAGTTCACAGGGAACTAGACAATTTATTGAGGCAGTGTGCCCCCGTTACCAAATACCATCTAGGTTCCACTTCTCTAGGCAGGCGATACCGAAAATGTACACGGACCTCAGAAAAAGACTCACCAGTGTCCTAAAAAATGCAGTTGTACCCAATGTCCACTTAACCACGGACATGTGGACAAGTGGAGCAGGGCAGGGTCAGGACTATATGACTGTGACAGCCCACTGGGTAGATGTATGGACTCCCGCCGCAAGAACAGCAGCGGCGGCACCAGTAGCAGCATCTCGCAAACGCCAACTCTTTCCTAGGCAGGCTACGCTTTGTATCACCGCTTTCCAGAATACGCACACAGCTGAAAACCTCTTACGGCAACTGAGGAAGATCATCGCGGAATGGCTTACCCCAATTGGACTCTCCTGTGGATTTGTGGCATCGGACAACGCCAGCAATATTGTGTGTGCATTAAATATGGGCAAATTCCAGCACGTCCCATGTTTTGCACATACCTTGAATTTGGTGGTGCAGAATTTTTTAAAAAACGACAGGGGCGTGCAAGAGATGCTGTCGGTGGGCAGAAGAATTGCGGGACACTTTCGGCGTACAGGCACCACGTACAGAAGACTGGAGCACCACCAAAAACTACTGAACCTGCCCTGCCATCATCTGAAGCAAGAAGTGGTAACGAGGTGGAATTCAACCCTCTATATGCTTCAGAGGTTGGAGGAGCAGCAAAAGGCCATTCAAGCCTATACAATTGAGCACGATATAGTAGGTGGAATGCACCTGTCTCAAGCGCAGTGGAGAATGATTTCAACGTTGTGCAAGGTTCTGATGCCCTTTGAACTTGCCACACGTGAAGTCAGTTCAGACACTGCCAGCCTGAGTCAGGTCATTCCCCTCATCAGGCTTTTGCAGAAGAAGCTGGAGACATTGAAGGAGGAGCTAACACGGAGCGATTCCGCTAGGCATGTGGGACTTGTGGATGGAGCCCTTAATTCGCTTAACAAGGATTCACGGGTGGTCAATCTGTTGAAATCAGAGCACTACATTTTGGCCACCGTGCTCGATCCTAGATTTAAAGCCTACCTTGGATCTCTCTTTCCGGCAGACACAAGTCTGCTGGGGTTGAAAGACCTGCTGGTGACAAAATTGTCAAGTCAAGCGGAACGCGACCAGTCAACATCTCCTCCTTCACATTCTCCCGCAACTGGGGGTGAGAGGAAAAGGCTCAGAATTCCGAGCCCACCCGCTGGCGGTGATGCAGGGCAGTCTGGAGCGACTGCTGATGCTGACATCTGGTCCGGACTGAAGGACCTGACAACGATTACGGACATGTCGTCTACTGTCACTGCATATGATTCTCTCAACATTGATAGAATGGTGGAGGATTATATGAGTGACCGCATCCAAGTAGGCACGTCACACAGTCCGTACTTATACTGGCAGGAAAAAGAGGCAATTTGGAGGCCCTTGCACAAACTGGCTTTATTCTACCTAAGTTGCCCTCCCACAAGTGTGTACTCCGAAAGAGTGTTTAGTGCCGCCGCTCACCTTGTCAGCAATCGGCGTACGAGGTTACATCCAGAAAATGTGGAGAAGATGATGTTCATTAAAATGAATTATAATCAATTCCTCCGCGGAGACATTGACCAGCAGCAATTGCCTCCACAAAGTACACAGGGAGCTGAGATGGTGGATTCCAGTGGGGACGAATTGATAATCTGTGAGGAGGGGGATGTACACGGTGATATATCGGAGGGTGATGATGAGGTGGACATCTTGCCTCTGTAGAGCCAGTTTGTGCAAGGAGAGATTAATTGCTTCTTTTTTGGGGGGGGGTCCAAACCAACCCGTCATATCAGTCACAGTCGTGTGGCAGACCCTGTCACTGAAATGATGGGTTGGTTAAAGTGTGCATGTCCTGTTTTGTTTATACAACATAAGGGTGGGTGGGAGGGCCCAAGGACAATTCCATCTTGCACCTCTTTTTTCTTTTCTTTTTCTTTGCATCATGTGCTGATTGGGGAGGGTTTTTTGGAAGGGACATCCTGCGTGACACTGCAGTGCCACTCCTAAATGGGCCCGGTGTTTGTGTCGGCCACTAGGGTCGCTAATCTTACTCACACAGTCAGCTACCTCATTGCGCCTCTTTTTTTCTTTGCGTCATGTGCTGTTTGGGGAGGGTTTTTTGGAAGGGACATCCTGCGTGACACTGCAGTGCCACTCCTAGATGGGCCCGGTGTTTGTGTCGGCCACTAGGGTCGCTAATCTTACTCACACAGCTACCTCATTGCGCCTCTTTTTTTCTTTGCGTCATGTGCTGTTTGGGGAGGGTTTTTTGGAAGGGCCATCCTGCGTGACACTGCAGTGCCACTCCTAGATGGGCCCGGTGTTTGTGTCGGCCACTAGGGTCGCTAATCTTACTCACACAGCTACCTCATTGCGCCTCTTTTTTTCTTTGCGTCATGTGCTGTTTGGGGAGGGTTTTTTGGAAGGGACATCCTGCGTGACACTGCAGTGCCACTCCTAGATGGGCCCGGTGTTTGTGTCGGCCACTAGGGTCGCTTATCTTACTCACACAGCGACCTCGGTGCAAATTTTAGGACTAAAAATAATATTGTGAGGTGTGAGGTATTCAGAATAGACTGAAAATGAGTGTAAATTATGGTTTTTGAGGTTAATAATACTTTGGGATCAAAATGACCCCCAAATTCTATGATTTAAGCTGTTTTTTAGTGTTTTTTGAAAAAAACACCCGAATCCAAAACACACCCGAATCCGACAAAAAAAATTCGGTGAGGTTTTGCCAAAACGCGTTCGAACCCAAAACACGGCCGCGGAACCGAACCCAAAACCAAAACACAAAACCCGAAAAATTTCAGGCGCTCATCTCTAGATTATACCAAAGCTCCCAAACGGGCGGGAGAGTGCGGATGACTCTGCAGCACCGAATGAGAGAACTCCAGGTCCTCCTCAGCCAGGGTATCAAATTTGTAGAATTTAGCAAACGTGTTTGCCCCTGACCAAGTAGCTGCTCGGCAAAGTTGTAAAGCCGAGACCCCTCGGGCAGCCGCCCAAGATGAGCCCACTTTCCGTGTGGAATGGGCTTTTACAGATTTTGGCTGTGGCAGGCCTGCCACAGAATGTGCAAGCTGAATTGTACTACAAATCCAACGAGCAATCGTCTGCTTAGAAGCAGGAGCACCCAGCTTGTTGGGTGCATACAGGATAAACAGCGAGTCAGATTTTCTGACTCCAGCCGTCCTGGAAACATATATTTTCAGGGCCCTGACTACGTCCAGCAACTTGGAATCCTCCAAGTCCCCAGTAGCCGCAGGCACCACAATAGGCTGGTTTAAGTGAAATGCTGAAACCACCTTAGGGAGAAATTGAGGACGAATCCTCAATTCTGCCCTGTCCGTATGAAAAATTAGGTAAGGGCTTTTATAGGATAAAGCCGCCAATTCTGAGACACGCCTGGCTGAAGCCAGGGCTAACAGCATTACCACTTTCCATGTGAGATATTTTAAGTCCACAGTGGTGAGTGGTTCAAACCAATGTGATTTTAGGAATCCCAAAACTACATTGAGATCCCAAGGTGCCACTGGAGGCACAAAAGGAGGCTGTATATGCAGTACTCCCTTGACAAACGTCTGAACTTCAGGAACAGAAGCTAGTTCTTTTTGGAAGAATATTGACAGGGCCGAAATTTGAACCTTAATGGACCCTAATTTGAGGCCCATAGACAGTCCTGTTTGCAGGAAATGCAGGAATCGACCCAGTTGAAATTCCTCTGTAGGGGCCTTCCTGGCCTCGCACCACGCAACATATTTACGCCAAATACGGTGATAATGTTGTACGGTTACATCCTTCCTGGCTTTGATCCGGAATGCCTTTTTCCTTCAGGATCCGGCGTTCAACCGCCATGCCGTCAAACGCAGCCGCGGTAAGTCTTGGAACAGACATGGTCCCTGCTGGAGCAGGTCCTTTCTTAGGGGTAGAGGCCACGGGTCTTCCGTGAGCATCTCTTGAATTTCCGGGTACCAAGTCCTTCTTGGCCAATCCGGAGCCACGAGTATAGTCTTTACTCCTCTCCTTCTTATGATTCTCAGTACTTTTGGTATGAGAGGAAGAGGAGGGAACACATACACTGACTGGTACACCCACGGTGTTACCAGAGCGTCCACAGCTATTGCCTGAGGGTCCCTTGACCTGGCGCAATATCTGTCCAGTTTTTTGTTGAGGCGGGACGCCATCATGTCCACCTTTGGTTTTTCCCAACGGTTCACAATCATGTGGAAGACTTCTGGGTGAAGTCCCCACTCCCCCGGGTGAAGATCGTGTCTGCTGAGGAAGTCTGCTTCCCAGTTGTCCACTCCCGGAATGAACACTGCTGACAGTGCTATCACATGATTTTCCGCCCAGCGAAGAATCCTTGCCACTTCCGTCATTACCCTCCTGCTTCTTGTGCCGCCCTGTCTGTTTACGTGGGCGACTGCCGTGATGTTGTCCGACTGGATCAACACCGGCTGACCCTGAAGCAGAGGTCTTGCCTGACTTAGGGCATTGTAAATGGCCCTTAGTTCCAGGATATTTATGTGAAGTGACGTTTCCATGCTTGACCACAAGCCCTGGAAATTTCTTCCCTGTGTGACTGCTCCCCAGCCTCTCAGGCTGGCATCCGTGGTCACCAGGACCCAATCCTGAATGCCGAATCTGCGGCCCTCTAGGAGATGAGCACTCTGTAACCACCACAGGAGAGACACCCTTGTCCTTGGAGACAGGGTTATCCGCTGATGCATTTGAAGATGCAATCCGGACCATTTGTCCAGCAGATCCCACTGAAAAGTTCTTGCGTGGCATCTGCCGAATGGAATCGCTTCGTAAGAAGCCACCATCTTTCCCAGGACCCTTGTGCATTGATGTACCGACACTTGGCCTGGTCTTAGGAGGTTCCTGACTAGGTCGGATAACTCCCTGGCTTTCTCTTCCGGGAGAAACACCTTCTTCTGTACTGTGTCCAGAATCATTCCTAGGAACAGCAGACGTGTCGTCGGAATCAGCTGCGATTTTGGAATATTTAGAATCCATCCGTGCTGTCGTAGTACTACTTGGGATAGTGCTACTCCGACCTCTAACTGTTCTCTGGACCTTGCCCTTATCAGGAGATCGTCCAAGTAAGGGATAATTAAGATGCCTTTTCTTCGAAGAAGAATCATCATTTCGGCCATTACCTTGGTAAAGACCCGGGGTGCCGTGGACAATCCAAACGGCAGCGTCTGAAACTGATAGTGACAGTTCTGTACCACAAACCTGAGGTACCCTTGGTGAGAAGGGCAAATTGGGACATGGAGGTAAGCATCCTTGATGTCCAGAGACACCATATAGTCCCCTTCTTCCAGGTTCGCTATCACTGCTCTGAGTGACTCCATCTTGAACTTGAACCTTTTTATGTAAGTGTTCAAGGATTTTAGATTTAAAATGGGTCTCACCGAGCCGTCCGGCTTCGGTACCACAAACAGCGTGGAATAATACCCCTTTCCCTGTTGTAGGAGTGGTATCTTGATTATCACTTGCTGGGAATACAGCTTGTGAATGGCTTCCAATACCGCCTCCCTGTCGGGGGGAGACGTTGGTAAAGCAGACTTCAGGAACCGGCGAGGGGGAGACGTCTCGAATTCCAATTTGTACCCCTGAGATACTACCTGCAGGATCCAGGGGTCCACTTGCGAGTGAGCCCACTGCGCGCTGAAATTCTTGAGACGGGCCCCCACCGTGCCTGAGTCCGCTTGTAAGGCCCCAGCGTCATGCTGAGGACTTGGCAGAAGCGGGGGAGGGCTTCTGTTCGTGGGAAGAGGCTGTCTGCTGCAGTCTTTTTCCCCTTCCTCTGCCCCGGGGCAGATATGAGTGGCCTTTTGCCCGCTTGCCCTTATGGGGACGAAAGGACTGAGCCTGAAAAGACGGTATCTTTTTCTGCTGCGAGGTGACTTGGGGTAAAAAGGTGGATTTCCCAGCCGTTGCCGTGGCCACCAGGTCCGATAGACCGACCCCAAATAACTCCTCCCCTTTATACGGCAATACTTCCATATGCCGTTTGGAATCCGCATCACCTGACCACTGTCGCGTCCATAACCCTCTTCTGGCAGAAATGGACATCGCACTTACTCTTGATGCCAGAGTGCAAATATCCCTCTGTGCATCACGCATATATAGAAATGCATCCTTTAAATGCTCTATAGTCAATAATATATTGTCCCTGTCCAGGGTATCAATATTTTCAGTCAGGGAATCCGACCAAGCCACCCCAGCACTGCACATCCAGGCTGAGGCGATTGCTGGTCGCAGTATAATACCAGTATGTGTGTATATACTTTTTAGGATATTTTCCAGCTTCCTATCAGCTGGTTCCTTGAGGGCGGCCGTATCAGGAGACGGTAACGCCACTTGTTTTGATAAGCGTGTGAGCGCCTTATCCACTCTAGGGGGTGTTTCCCAACGCGCCCTAACCTCTGGCGGGAAAGGGTATAATATAATGCCAATAATTTTTTAGAAATTAGCAGTTTTTTATCGGGGGAAACCCACGCTTCATCACACACCTCATTTAATTCATCTGATTCAGGAAAAACTACGGGTAGTTTTTTCACACCCCACATAATACCCTTTTTTGTGGTACTTGTAGTATCAGAAATGTTCAAAACCTCCTTCATTGCCGTGATCATGTAACGTGTGGCCCTACTGGAAAATACGTTTGTTTCCTCACCGTCGACACTGGAGTCAGTGTCCGTGTCAGTGTCTGTATCGACCTGAGGTAACGGGCGTTTTATAGCCCCTGACGGTGTTTGAGACGCCTGTACAGGTATTAATTGATCTGCCGGCTGTCTCATGTCGTCAACAGTCTTTTGTAAAGTGCCGACACTATCACGTAATTCTTTCCATAAGACCATCCAGTCAGGTGTCGACTCCCTAGGGGGTGACATCACTAACACAGGCAATTGCTCCGCCTCCACATCATTTTCCTCCTCATACATGTCGACACAACGTACCGACACACAGCACACACACAGGGAATGCTCAGATAGAGGACAGGACCCCACTAGCCCTTTGGGGAGACAGAGGGAGAGTTTGCCAGCACACACCAGAGCGCTATATATATACAGGGATAACCTTATATAAGTGTTTTTCCCTAATATAGCTGCTGTATATATTTATATGCCAATTTAGTGCCCCCCCTCTCTTGTTTTACCCTGTTTCTGTAGTGCAGGACTGCAGGGGAGAGTCAGGGAGCCTTCCTCCAACGGAGCTGTGAGGAAAAAATGGCGCCAGTGTGCTGAGGAGATAGGCTCCGCCCCCTTCTCGGCGGCCTTTCTCCCGCTTTTCTATGGAAAAATTGGCAGGGGTTAAATGCATCCATATAGCCCAGGAGCTATATGTGATGTATTTTTTTTGCCAAAAAAAGGTGTTTTATTGCGTCTCAGGGCGCCCCCCCCAGCGCCCTGCACCCTCAGTGACCGGAGTGTGAAGTGTGCTGAGAGCAATGGCGCACAGCTGCGGTGCTGTGCGCTACCTTATTGAAGACAGGACGTCTTCTGCCGCCGATTTTCCGGACCTCTTCACTCTTCTGGCTCTGTAAGGGGGCCGGCGGCGCGGCTCTGGGACCCATCCATGGCTGGGCCTGTGATCGTCCCTCTGGAGCTAATGTCCAGTAGCCTAAGAAGCCCAGTCCACTCTGCACGCAGGTGGGTTCGCTTCTTCTCCCCTTAGTCCCTCGGTGCAGTGAGCCTGTTGCCAGCAGGTCTCACTGAAAATAAAAAACCTACTTTAAACTTTTACACTAAGCAGCTCAGGAGAGCCCTTTAGCCTGCACCCGTCTCGTTCGGGCACAAAAATCTAACTGAGGCTTGGAGGAGGGTCATAGGGGGAGGAGCCAGTGCACACCAGGTAGTCCTAAAGCTTTTTACTTTTGTGCCCAGTCTCCTGCGGAGCCGCTATTCCCCATGGTCCTTTCGGAGTCCCCAGCATCCACTAGGACGTTAGAGAAATATATATATACACACACACACACACACACACACACACACACACACACACACCTATTATGGTAGATACTCCATTTACTTTTAATTGATAAAAAAATAAAATCACTGCTGTCTTACTTTTTGTTCTGTGATGATGCTCAGCTGAGCTACCTGGCTGCACTGTGTACACTCTGGAGTACCTGCTAAAGCACGCTCCTCTCGCTTCCTTCCCTGCAGCTCACATGGCGCCGGGCCCGCTGACAGTCAGTAAAGCCACAGTGGAACCTGTGCAGGTGCAGGCTTCCCCTTTGTATGCGTCCAGCCGCCGGCTTGCACTGTGATGCTGTCACGGTATGGCTGCAGCTCTGTGGATCAGTCATTAAGATCCGATCTGAGGTGGGTGGCGGGGGCCCTTGCAGAGTGGGGGCCGAGGAATGCTTACCCCCTGTGCCCCCCCCCCCCCCAACCATAATCCGGCTCTGTCGCGGATCAGTCAGTGGTGATTGACGGGCTCCGCGAAGGATTATGGGCGGCTGGGCATGCGCAGTAGATCCCCGTCTGCCATTTTTTTTGGCTTCAGTAAGCTTCTGCACATGCGCAGCAGTCCATTAACGCTGCTTGCGGCAGCTAGCCGGCCAGCGATGGGGGTGATAAATGGCAGCTGAGGGGGCAACGGGACCAGCCCACCGGCAATTCGCCCCGGAGTCCCGGTGGGCCAATCCGCCCCTGAACACACCCCACCCAAATTTAACTCTCTCTGCACATGTTATATCTGCCCCCCCCTGCAGTGCACATGGTTTTGCTCAGCTGCTAACAAATTTGCTGCTGAGATCAACTCTGAATTAGGCCCTAAGGGGGTAATTCCAAGTTGATCGCAGCAGGAAATTTTTTAGCAGTTGGGCAAAACCATGGCCCTCATTCCGAGTCGTTCGCTCGGTATTTTTCATCGCATCGCAGTGAAATTCCGCTTAGTGCGCATGCGCAATATTCGCACTGCGACTGCGCCAAGTATCTTTGCTATGAAGAAAGTATTTTTACTCACGCCTTTTTCATCGCTCCGGCGATCGTAATGTGATTGACAGGAAATGGGTGTTACTGGGCGGAAACACGGCGTTTTATGGGCGTGTGGCTGAAAACGCTACCGTTTCCGGAAAAAACGCAGGAGTGGCCGGAGAAACGGGGGAGTGGTTGGGCGAACGCTGGGTGTGTTTGTGACGTCAAACCAGGAACGACAAGCACTGAACTGATCGCACAGGCAGAGTAAGTCTGGAGCTACTCTAAAACTGCTAAGTAGTTTGTGATCGCAATATTGCGAATACATCGGTCGCAAATTTAAGATGCTAAGATACACTCCCAGTAGGCGGCGGCTTAGCGTGTGTAACTCTGCTAAATTCGCCTTGCGACCGATCAACTCGGAATGAGGGCCCATGTGCACTGCAGGGCTCTCAGTAAGAAGTAAAGTGATCACATAGGCATTCACTTTACTTCCAGGTGCGTACCACTATGCTGTTCCCCTACCCAGCCGCACAATGTTAAAATCTCTCAGGTGGTATTGTGAACTGCTCCAGCACACCGGAAAGGAATTGCGAGAACCCCCCCTGGTAGGACTGCCCTGTTGCAAATAACGGGCTAAAGCCATCTGAAGATGTTGTTAGCCACGCATGCAAGATCCTGGAAATTGCGATACACGGATCTTATTACATACCGTCCTCATAGACTTGCTGCGAATTCTGGTGGCTGGAAAGATCTCCGATATCTTCTGCTGTTACTTTTCAGAGATACAGAATACTGCCCTAAAACATGCAGAAACAGCAGTGTCCATATATGTTATGGACAGAATTGTTTAATAGGTCTCTACCATATGTGTCTACCTTTTGCTATGAATCCTAATAAATGGTATATTTTAGCCTATTCCCTGATTATGGACTCTTACTTTCGATACTACTCTACCCGACCTATGTAACTAGGTGTGTGCAAGCAGTGCCATCACACAGGGAGCTGGGCCCTGGGGGTTCACCATCACTGCACCACGGCACCTGCATGTGGCTTATCCCCCCAGCACACTAAAAATGACCTGTAACCATACCTGAACCTATCTGGTAATAGAAATTCAGAGAATTGCAAACACATGTTTAGCTGCTGAGCCACTTCACGGCTTCTCCGATATCAGCAGTCCTAACACTACATAATAGCAGTGCCCACATAGGGCCATGTAATTTGTCTACAGTAGGCTTCATAATAAAGGATATTACTAAAGCACATCCAGAGAGCTAACTTACCCAGTAGCCACCCCATTGGCACTACAAGGAACAGCATGCCTTCCAAATACTGCTCCCATTCAATGCCTCTCAAACACAAGCAGACAAAAAAAAAAGCCACCTGGATTGTCGGGCACCCTGCAGCCTGTGGAGCTGCATGGAGTGTCCTAAGGGCATGCCGGGCAGTAATCTACTTCCCTAAAACCGGTGGCCCCACCCCCTAGGCATAATATCATGACATCAAGGATTTATGGGGCGGGACCGGCATAGGGCAGGATAGAGACCTGCTGGCTCTGCCGCTAGCCACATTGTAGCCACAAAACATATACAGCGCCTTCTCACCAATTAATACATTTTTGCACCCCAGAAATCAAACTTTTTCCATCCATGAGAACTTAATAATGTATAATTTCACTCTGAATCAGTGACATCACAATCAACCAGCAGAGGGAGCCAGAGTGACAAGTCAATGACAACAATACAACAGGACAGTAAAGGCATGGGGGGTAATTCTGAGTTGATCCCAGCAGGAACTTTGTTAGCAGTTGGGCAAAACCATGTGCACTGCAGGGGAGACAGATATAACATGTGCAGAGAGAGTTAGTTTTGGGTGTGGTGTGTTCAATCTGCAATCTAAATTGCAGTGTAAAAATAAAGCAGCCAGTGTTTACCCTGCGCAGAAACAAAATAACCCACCCAAATCTCTCTCTCTCTGCACATGTTATATCTGCCCCCCCCCCCCCCCCCTGCGGTGCACATGGTTTTGCCCAACTGCTAACAAAGTTCCTGCTGCGATCAACTCAGAATTACCCTCATGGGCCCTCATTTCGAGTTGTTCGCTCGCTAGCCGCTTTTCGCAGCAGTACACACGCTAAGCCGCCGCCCTCTGGGAGTGAATCTTAGCTAAGTATTCGCAATATTGCGAAAAGATTTTTATGTGCAGTTTCGGAGTAGCTCGAGACTTACTCTTCCAGTGCGATCAGTTCAGTGCTTGTCGTTCCTGGTTTGACGTCACAAACACACCCAGCGTTCGCCCAGACACTCCTCCGTTTCTTCAGCCACTCCCGCGTTTTTCCCAGAAACGGCAGCGTTTTTTCACACACTCCCATAAAACGGCCAGTTTCCGCCCAGAAACACCCACTTCCTGTCAATCACACAACGATCACCAGAACGAAGAAAAAACCTCGTAATGCCGTGAGTAAAATACCAAACTTCTTAGCAAATTTACTTGGCGCAATCGCAGTGCGAACATTGCGCATGCGCAGTTTGCGGAAAATCGCTGCAATGCGATGAAAAAGAACGAGCGAACAACTCGGAATGAGGGCCATGGTTCTGTCTAGTATCATCAGATATACAGTAACTAGGCATAGGCAGTCGTAGGCCATGTGCCAATTAACCTAATCATACTGGACAGGCCCATAGAGACTGACTAAGCATGGAAGTAATATTCATTTTTCGTGTTAGCAATATTCCACGCATGTGCAATTATAAACCTTCCCGTATATGCTTCTGTCATTTAGCCAAAGCAGCGATGTCACAGGTTTTATTCTCCTTTAAAAATGACTGAACCATTGTTCGGCTGTGCGCAAATCAGTAGTGATAGGCTGCTGATCATCAGCAAATCAAGGGTAATTTGATAAAAACACATTTTGTTTCCCCCAGCACCCTGAATGATAGTAGTAACCAGATATAAATCCCATACAATATCTTAGAATTCAGAGATCTCGGTTACATACTGTATATCTGCGCAAATGTATGTGTAAGCCCCCAAGGCGCGTCAAGGCCTATATTTGCAATGGTAATTTGATGCTTTAATTCCCAGAAAGCAATCCTGACACGTGCTACTTACAGGCTGGGAAAGGTATCATCGTGTCAAAACCAGTTTGTGATATATCACGTGTGCTGACTCGTCCTCAAAAGTAAAAAGAAAGAAAAGTTGAACGATATCGGAACAGAATAGCGATAGTTTAAAACAATTGATATTAGTGCCAGATGCATCATCGCTTGGAAAGTGAAAGAGTGCCAGCCAATCAGCTCCTAACTGCCATTTTTCAAACACATGTGACATGGCAGTTAGGAGCTGATTGGCTGGTACTTTTTCGCTCCTCATTTTATCACTCTCCAAGCAATGATGCATCTAGCCCTCAATGTCCATCTTTAGATATACAGATGGAGCCCCACTCATCTAGCCTCCATCTTTAGATATACAGATGGAGCCCCACTCATCTAGCCTTCTCTGCTGCACCTAGGTGCACCAAGGTTTATTAGCATAAGGCTTTCATCTATTGTTCTCACCTGCAATACAATACAGAGAGAACAATACAGCAGGGGATTAAGTCAGTACAGCAGGGGAGTAAATCTGACATCACTGGCTCAATTAATCCTATTAAAGGGATAGAACTCAAAGACAACTGACCCTTGCCAACATTGCAATTTTACCCTACTTTTCTGATGGGTTAACGGCGCAGTACAAGAACAGGTAAGACTTCTCCAAACTTTGTCACCACAAACAGGTCTTTGGGGTGGACGCAGAGTGACATTTTCATGCCACAGTTCATGGCCCTGGCAGCCAGGACAAGTCTCCAGAGGCCTTACAGGAGCAAATAATGACACCTCTGCAGGCGTGGACTGGCCCACAGGGGTACAGGGGAAACCACCGGTGGGCCCCACTGCCTGGTGCCCTATCTCCTGCTGTAAGGATCTGGTTCCAGACTGTGCACTTGAATTATAGATTATACATATGTTACCTTATACTGGACTATGGTGTATTTTCTACAGTGCATTGCTGTTATTACTCTGTTATTAATCTGGTACATTATCATGCATGCAGCAGCTGAATTTACTGTATATATTTATGAAGGGGCCCAGACGTTGCACTCTCTAATGGTTAGTCAAACCAATGAGGTGGCAGGCCACACCTCCTCTGCAGTCTGGCCACACCTCTAACATGGGCCCCTACCACTGCATTTCCCCAGTGGGCCCTGCATGCCCCAGTCCGACACTGCCGATATATACTGCAACACTTCATACTCATATATATATATCGCCCATCAATTTACTTCTCTTTTTTTGCAGAAATCAGGAATACTTTGCAGAAGACGATTAGCTAAAACCACGTTTTACCGGAGGAAGATAAATTTACAGAAAACAACATTTTCACTGCTTTGTTCCATTAACCGGAAGCTAAACCGAAACTATTGTTACATTTTAGTCATTAGTCAGACTGATAAATATTACATTAAAGGCTGACCAAAGACTGTAGCTGTGCGTGCGTTGGCTGAATGTGCCAGTATTTGGTCATGAAGAGGTGTCGATCAAAGTCATTTAGCCAGCAGGCCCAGCGCTATAACTTCTGTATCCAAGTGGCCAAAAAATATTGAAGTTTAAATAAGAGTTGCACCAAGAACTGCGACAAGCAGAACCTGCACACACCAACCCAAATTGGTGAAAATGTAAGACGGCACTCGCAGTCATTGTTAAGCTTTGACCACTGTCAGTGTCTGGACAGGATACTGTATAGGTGCATCTTTAGATGTCTTCATTGGCAGGGCTGGATTAAGGGGGAGACGATAGGGGCAGTCCACCCCCCAGGCAGGATCTGCCGTGGTTCTGTATTCTGTTTGCACAGTGCGTCCGAGCACCCTCATAAGTGTCACATGACACATCACATCCGTGACGCTGATGACGGGACTTGAGCAGGGCCGTCTTTTTGTATGGGCTCAATAGGCACTTGCCCAAAGGCCCCAGGAGTATAAGGGACCTATGATGAAAGCTGAGGGTCCCCTCTTTCCAGGGGTACCAGATTTTTGAAAATTGGACCTGGGGAACCGGAGATATCCCACTGCAAAGTAGTCGGACCCATCCAAGCCTGTTAATTGCTCTTCCCAGCCAGATATCTCGGGCTCTGTTTATTTTATAGTTTTTCTGAGAGTATATGCCAAAAGATGGGACTCTCCCCTTTTGGTGAACACTGGCAGCTTGTCTCTACTATGCCCAGAACCAGGAATATCAGCCTTCCAGCAGCTGGTCCCTACTCCAGCTCCACACGCCTGGTATGCAGTTTTATATTTTCTTTGGTGGATTGCTCTGGCTCCTGAGCTCTGATCCGCAAGTCCCCAGAACCTCCTGACAGGTGGTACTCTCTAGTGTTTTATCCCTTCAAAGCTAAGAAATCTATTTCCAGGAACTGGAGATATCTGCAGTCCAGCAAGTTGCCCTGCCTCCGGAAAATGCTGAATATCAAGCCCACTCCACTATCTACCCCTCTCCTGCGTATTAAACACCCCCTACTACCCAGGAAGTCATGTACCAGGGCCCCTTCATTCAGCCCAATACCCCCTTATACAGTTTAGTGTTCTCCCTCCCGCCCCATCTCCCACCATCTGTGCAGTAAAGGAGTAATTAGCAGAAATAACTGCTCCAGGTCCTACATGCTGAGCGGAAGATAGAACATCCCCTACCGTCCGCTGGACATCAAAGCTGCCGCTGATAGTACCCCCCATCCATACCACTGGAGGATAGGTCGGGGCCCCAGTGCATTGTTGTGCCCAGGGGCCCACACTGCTGTTAAGAAGGCCCTGGACTTGAGAGCTGTTCTGTGCTGTACTGTATGCACTGTTTATACAGAACAGAGAGCCAGAGGGATTAAAGAGGAGCCAGCCACGGCAGGCGAGTACTCAATGGCACACGGGGTTACTGTATAGTATGTAGGTGGGCACTGCGGGGCATACAATGGCAACAGGGCGTCAATTTTACTCACGCTTGGACTGGCCCACAGGGGTACAGGGGAAACCACTGGTGGGCCCCAGTGCCTGGGGCCCCACCTCCTGCTCTAAGGATCAGGTTCCAGACTGTGCACTTGAATTATATATTATACATGTTACCTTATACTGGACTATGGTGTATTTTCTACAGTGCATCAGTGTTATGAATCTGTTATCAATCTGGTACATTATCATGCATGCAGCAGCTGAATTTACTGTATATATTTATGAAGGGGCCCAGACGTTGCGCAGCACGACTAAGACGCATACGCAGAAGAAATAGAACTCTCCACTGCATCCGACATTGCTGCTGCATGCCAGTATGTGACCGTAAAATATTGACTTCATAATATTAATCACTTAACGGGATAACTTTTTTCTAAAAAACGCTCAGAAATAGTTTTTTTTAAGAGTGCATTCAGTAAAGAACATGCATTTAAACGGGATGCAGTTATGTAACGGTCACAATACCTCCACCTGCATCCAGAACCCTGAAAATCCCGACAGTCAGCATGCCGGCTAAATGGGACTATTCCCATTCGCGGGTGTCCACTACACCCATAGAGAGTGGGAACAGAAACTGTGGCAAGCACAGCGAGCCTGCAAGGGGCTTCGGTGCGCTCGCACCCCCGGTCGGGATCCCAGCATCGGGATGTTTACTGCCGGCCGCCGCCGGTAACACAGCCTCAACCCATTGAAACTCATCTGAAACAGTTTACTTTAAAAAATATATATATATTTTTTAAAATATTTGTAAAAATAAGTTTTTCCCTCCAAATATCAGAACATAGGATTGTCACCATCGGAACATTGAGAACACCACAACTTTCATTTCATCAGAGGCTACTCATCTGAGCAGCCACCAGGTACACACTGGGAGGCATTGGGGTGATTAATTTACATTTCTTGCTGTGCTGACCAATTAGCAGTGATCGGCAGCTTGCCAAAAACACTGGGGGCGGGTGCAGGGAAGCAGAGGGACCGGGATTCTCTTCCTGCAGCTGCCCCCGCTGTGTATCTGACTGGTCGCATCGCGTGCAACCAGATCATATAACGCACTGCCTGGTGTGGTCGCAAATGATGCAACCATGCCAGGCTTTATATTATCTCCCTGTACTGTATGTTTTTCTTCCATATCTCATACTAACCAACTCTCCTGGAAGGTGCAGGTGACTTCCGATTTTTCGGGTAGTCCCCTGCACCCCCTTGGTGGACCTTCCTAATGAATGGAGAGATAATACTGGGAATAGCTGGTCTGTAGGGAGTGGGTGAGGCTAACATTGCACAAATTCTGTCATCTTGGCTCCACCCCCTCCCCACAGACATGCAGTACGCGGCCTGTTGCAGCAATGGGGCGGGGCCTACTGATGTGAGAGCCTGGCTCCACCCCCCAAAGTGGCCAGCTGAATCTCCTCTCTGGGCTTCTTGGCACCATTGTATCTCACACATTATAACCTATGTAGTGCACTCAAAATGGCTTCCTCCCCCTGTACTCTTGTACCTCAACCTTGTATTATGTTCACAGTTTCTGTAAAGCATCTTAGAAATGCTCTATACAAATAATATTATTCTCTCTCTCTCTCTCTTTTTTTTATAAAAGGGAAATTTTCCAGGGACAATTTTTTAAACTTGGAACTGTCCCTGGAGATCAGATTCTACTAGCTATCATTACAGGTTGAGTATCCCATATCCAAATATTCCGAAATACTGAATATTCTGAAATATGTGATTTTTTGAGTGAGACTGAGCTAGTGAAACGTTTTTTTTTTTTTTTTTCTGATGGCTCAATGAACAAAAACTTTATTTAATGCACAAAGTTATTAAAATTATAGTATTAAATGACCTTCAGGTTGTGTGTAAAAGGTGTATATGAAACATAAATGCATTCTGTGCTTAGACTTGGGTCCCATCACCATGATATCTCATTATGGTATGCAATTATTCCAAAATACGGAATAATTCGATATCCAAAATACTTCTGGTCCCAAGCATTTTGGATATGGGATACTCAACCTGTATATAATAAATACTAGATAAATGATAACTGGAATGTGATTGGTTGCTATGGTAAACACCACCACTTGTCTCCTCTGCCTTATTTCTTAAATGGCACTAGAAAAACTCATCTGCAATCTGATTGGTTGTTACAGACAATGTCACTTTTTACTTTTGCAATAGTTTTGCAATAGATTGCCTCTCAGCGTGCCTTTTGGTAATAAGTAATCTGTGTGATGTCAGAGTTGGGCATCTCACAGAGTAACCACGTGGCCATTTTCCATCAGCGAGGTTAGTTGAGGGTTTGATGCGCCAATCAGAAGCCAGCGCTGGTCACCAGCCCCTCAGTGAGGTCTCTGCTCTACAAACACAGCTGATTGATAAGAACGTGTCAGACCGTCCAGCCAAACAGCAGACGCATTAAGCAATATACTGTACTGCACAGAACGGGGTCACACAGAGGGTGCTGAGTGCTGGAAGTAATTTTGCCTCCCTGTCATTGTCCTCCTCCAACACACGCATGGTCCGGATGCGCATTAAACAGCAGGGTCTCCCCTTCTCAGAAGCACATAATAAATATATTATTATACCTGTGGCTTTATGTGGAGTTCATTATTCAGACTTACAAGCACCCATAGACCATGAATATTAATAATTATGAAGAGATAATACTCATTTCCAGAAAGGTTCATGAAAGTCATTCCGAGTTGATCGTAGCTGTGCTAAATTTAGCACAGCTACGATCAGGAACTAGACATGCGGGGGGACACCCAGCACAGGACTAGTCTGCCCTTCATGTCAGTGCCCCCCCCCCCCCCCCCCCCCCGCACAGAAGTGCAAAAGCATCGTACAGCGGCGATGCTTTTGCATTTGAGGAGTAACTCCCGACCAGCGCAGCTCCTGCGGGTGGCCGGGAGAATATCTTTGCTGCCCGGCAGGGCCGTAACTACGTGTGCCAAGTGGACTTGGCACACAGCGCAGTTGCCCTGAGGGCGCACGGCCAGTGGCATGTAATGAGTCAAATTGACTCATTACATGCCGCCTGTTCTGTGCTGTACGCCGCCGCGCTGTGGAGGGAGAAGAGAGCAGCGGCGGGCAGGGGAGAAGGAGGTGGTTCCTCCATCCCAGCATCCACAGCAGCGCCAGGCAGCCAATACGGAAGAAGAGGGGACTGCTGCAGCGGCGCTTACTACCAATGACATAGCGCTGCTGCGGCTCCAGTCCACCTCCCTCCTCCTCCTTCTCACCTGCCTGCACCGAGGAAGCTGCACGAGGAGCCTGTCAGCGGGGAGATGGTAAGTATCTCTCTCTCTCTCTCTCTCTCTCTCTCTCTCGGACACCGTCTGCCATAATGTGTAAAAAGGGGGCCTGGCTGCCGCAATGTGTAAAAAGGGGGCCTGGCTGCCGCAATGTGTAAAAAGGGGGCCTGGCTGCCGTAATGTGTAAAAAGGGGGCCTGGCTGCCGCAATGTGTAAAAAGGGGGCCTGGCTGCCGCAATGTGTAAAAAGGGGGCATGGCTGCCGCAATGTGTAAAAAGGGGGACTTGCTGCCGCAATGTGTAAAACGGGGGTCTGGCTGGCGTAATGTGTAAAAAGGGGGCCTGGCTGCCGCAATGTGTAAAAATGGGGACTGACTGCCGCAATGTGTAAAAAGGAGGACCGGCTGCCGCAATGTGTAAAAAGGGGGACTGGCTGCAGTAATGTGTAAAAAGGGGACTGGCTGCCGCAATGTGTAAAAAGGGGGACTGGCTGCCGCAATGTTTAAAAAGGGGGACTGGCTGCCACAATGTGTAAAAAGGGGGACTGTCTGCTGTAATGTGTAAAAAGGGGGACGCTGGCTGCTGCAATGTGTATAAAGGGGGACACCATCTGCCGTAATGTGTAAAAAGGGGGACGCTGTCTGCTGTAATGTGTAAAAAAAGGGGGACGCTGTCTGCTGTAATGTATAAAAGGGTCTATACCTGGTGTAGTGACGCTACTGTGCGGCGTAATTTGAATAATGGAGACTACTGTGCACCGTAGTATGAATTGCTATTATTTTGTGACCACGCCCCTTCCCCATAAAGCCACGCCCCTATATATTTTTTGCGCGCCTACGGCGCGCACTGCCCCTATCTTACATGGGAGGGGGGACGCCAATGTCGTTTCTTGCACACAGCGCTAAAATGCCTAGTTACGGCACTGCTGCCTGGGTAGCAGCGGCTGCGTGTGATCGGGTCAGAAAGACCCCCTATGTGTCTGTGAAATATCCTCCCAGCTGAGGTACTAAAGACAATATTGCACTGAAGAATGAACAGAAATTGGGCCCGATTCAGACCTGATCGCTGAGGTGCGTTTTGGCACAGCGGACGATTATCGAATGACTGGGCATGCATATGCGCCAAACAGTGACAAGCTGATGCGAAAATTTCGATCGCACAGCCATTCGCAAACTGATTGACAGGAAGAGGCCGTTTGCGGGTGGTGACTGACCGTTTTCTGGGAGTGTCAGGGAAAACACAGGCGTGCCCAAGCGTTTCCTGGGAGGGTGTGCGACGTCAGCTCCAGACCCGATCATCTTGTACTCAACGCACTGTAGGAGTTAGTCCTGGGCTGCGCACACACTGCACACACAGGAAAATCCATTCGATGGTGAGTGAGTTGTGAACGGATTTGCAGCTGTGCGCTGACTGAGGGACATTTGTAGCACGGCGTACACATGCGATCGCACACTTGCATGGGCAAATTTACACTCCCCCTTGGGCGGCGACTATCTGATCGCAGGACAGCAAAATTAGGAGCCCGGGGATCAGGTCTAAATTTGGCACATTGTCCCTTCTAGTCTGTTGCAGATTGTTTATATTATTTACTGAATTTACTGTATATATTTATGAAGGGGCCCAGACGTTGCGCAGCACGACTAAGACGCATACGCAGAAGAAATAGAACTCTCCACTGCATCCGACATTGCTGCTGCATGCCAGTATGTGACCGTAAAATATTGACTTCATTCAGAGCCGGCCCTAACCAATATGATGCCCTAGGCAAGATTTTGGCTGGTGCCCCCTAGCACTGCTGCTAGTTCCGCCTCTGACCCTGCACCCCTTTCCCAGCACCATCACCCCTATATATATATATATATATATATATATATGATGACGACGACGGGGCTGCGTCCCCGAAACGTAGATGTCTCCACTGACAATAAAGTCACTGCACTTTAACCTTTAAAACATGCTCTGAGTGCCGCCCGTTTGTTCCCGTATATATATATATATATATATATATGACGATATAATCCTACTATAGGGTTATCTGCGGAGCAATCGCTGCCACTGAGCCTCAGACTGCCTAATTGCAAGTGGATATGCTGAAAATCTAAATATTTATAGCCAACACCTGCTGACTCCATCCCTGCTGACATCTCTGGTGCCTCGTGTCCAGTAGCGGCTCTTGCTACGGGCATGCAGGATTTTTCCCGGGGCGCCGCCGACGTGGCAAGATCCACTACTGGCGGTGCCCCCCGGTGCTGTCCGATGGCATCGCACACCGCACGGCATTGTGGGACCAGCACATAGATGCTAGGGGTCATAATTGACCTCTAGTGTCTATGCTGTGCTATGGGAGAGACGTCATGACGTCTCTCCCATAGATCCGAGGAGCGGCGCTGGCGGATGGAGATGGAGGACAGCGGCGGTCGAGAAGCAGGAGCGGGGGTTGTGAGTATTTTTTTTTTATTTTTTTGGTGATTGGCGCTATTGGGGGCACAGTACAGGAGGCACAGTATTGGGGGCACAGTACAGGAGGCACAGTACTGGGGGCACAATTGCTAAGGGCACAGCTACAGGGGCCATATCTGACTACGCCCCTTCTCCAAAGCCACGCCCCTATTTTTTCGCCCTGGGCGCCACAAGGCCTAGATCCCGCACCTGCTCGTGCCTCAGTGATATCACCAGCCTCTAGAGTATTGATAGGCTAGATAGTGGTGCACAGCCCCATTATTGCTGCCTCACATTGTATAGGTGATAAATCAGTTCCTTAATATTATTTATTTGTTTATTAACAGTTACTTAAACAGCGCAAGCTCCCACGCCACCCCACCGCCTGCGGAACACTGTGGACTTGGGTAGGACAGCAGTATATTGGGGGTAATTCCAAGTTAATCGCAGCAGGATTTTTGATAGCAATTGGGCAAAACCATGTGCACTGCAGGGGAGGCAGATATAACATGTGCAGAGAGAGTTAGATTTGGGTGGGGTGTGTTCAATCTGCAATCTAATTTGCAGTGTAAAAATAAAGCAGCCAGTATTTACCCTGCACAGAAATAAAATAACCCACCCAAATCTAATTCTCTCTGCACATGTTATATCTGCCTCCCCTGCAGTGCACATGGTTTTGCCCAATTGCTATCAAAAATCCTGCTGCGATCAACTTGGAATTACCCTCATTGTCCAAATAGCGGGACTGTCCCACTGAAATTGGGACAGTTGGGAGGTATGCAATTGGGAACAATACACTAATAAATCAATAGGGAAATAGGCATTGATACACAAAGAAAGGTACTACCGGGATGTAGTGGACATCCTGACGCTTAGAATGCCGGTGGGCAGAAGACCAGTGCCAGAATCCAGATACCCATCCTGAACGTAAGTATGCCGTAGGGTTAGGCTGCGGGAGGGGAAGTTTAGGGTTAGGATCAGGGCCGGTGCTAGGGTGTTTTCGGCGTCACCCTACAAACTATAAATTTGCGCCCTCCCATATTCAACAAAGGGTCAGCGTGCGCCAAAGGCGCATGCTGGGAAAAGGGGCATGGCCGCACAATAGTACCCCAATTTAAAATGACCGCACCACACTAGAAACAATGTTATTCGTCTTATACGTAATGTCCCATCCGTAGTAGTAGCGTTCTTATATGTAATGCACCCCAGTAGTAGTAGCGTCCTTATACTTAGTACACCCCCAGTAGTAGAAGCGTCCTTATACATAATGCCCCCCCAGTAGTAGAAACGTCCTTATACTTAGTGACCCCCAGTAGCAGAAGCGTCCTTATATGTAGTGCACCCCCAGTAGCAGAAGCGTCCTTATACGTAATTCCCCCCTAGTAGTAGTAGCGTCCTTATACATAATTCCCCCCTAGTAGTAGTAGCATCCTTATACGTAATGCCCCCCAGTAGTAGCATCCTTATACGTAATGCCCCCCCCGTAGTAGTAGTGTACTAACATGTAATGCCCCCCAGTAGTAGCATCCTTATACGTAATGCCCCCCAGTAGTAGCATCCTTATACGTAATGCCCCCCCCGTAGTAGTAGTGTACTAACATGTAATGCCCCCCAGTAGTAGCATCCGTATACGTAATGCCCCCCCCCCCCCTGTAGTGGCAGCATCCTTACATGTAAGGGCAGTGCAGATGGTGTAATGGTTAGCATTACTGCCTCACAGCACTGAGGTCATGGGTTCAATTCCCACCATGGCCCTAACTGTGGGGAGTTTGTATATTCTCCCCGTACTTGCGTGGGTTTCCTCCGGGTATACCGGTTTCCTCCCACAATCCAAAAATATACTGGTAGGTTAATTGGTAGGTTAATTGGCTCCCAACAAAAATTAACCCTAGCATGAATGTGTGTGAGTGTACATGTGATAGGGAATCTAGATTGTAAGCTCCACTGGGGCAGGGACTGATGTGAATGGGCAAATATTCTCTGTAAAGCGCTGCGGAATATGTGTGATGCCCCCCCCCAGTAGTAGCGTCGTTATACGTAATGCCCCCCCCCAGGAGTAGTAGCATCCTTACATGTAATGGCCCCCCCAGTAGTAGCGTCGTTATACGTAATGCCCCCCAGTAGTAGTAGCATCCTTACATGTAATGGCCCCCCCAGTAGTAGTGTCCTTACATGTAATGGCCCTCCCCAATAGTAGCGTCGTTATGCGTAATGCCCCCCCAGTAGTAGCGTCGTTATACGTAATGCCCCCCCAGTAGTAGTAGCGTCCTTACATGTAATGCCCCCCCCAGTAGTAGCGTCGTTATACGTAATGTCCCCCCCCCTGTAGTAGTAGCATCCTTATATGTAATGCCTCCCCCAGTAGTAGTGTTGTTATACGTAATGCCCCCCAGTAGTAGCAGCGTCCTTACATGTAATGCCCCCCCCCAGTAGTAGCGTCATTACATGCAATGCCCCCCCCCCCAGTAGTAGTGTCCGTACATGTAATGGCCCTCCCCAGTAGTAGTGTCCTTACATGTAATGGCCCCCCCACTAGTAGTGTCCTTACATGTAATGGCCCCCCACTAGTAGTGTCCTTACATGCAATGCCCCCCCCCCCAGTAGTAGTGTCCTTACATGTAATGGCCCCCCCACTAGTAGTGTCCTTACATGTAATGGCCCCCCCACTAGTAGTGTCCTTACATGTAATGGCCCCCCAGTAGTAGTGTCCTTACATGTAATGGCCCTCCCCAGTAGTAGTGTCCTTACATGTAATGGCCCCCCCACTAGTAGTGTCCTTACATGTAATGGCCCTCCCCAGTAGTAGCGTCGTTATATGTAATGCCCCCCCAGTAGTAGTAGTGGTGTCCTTACATGTAATGGCCCCCCCAGTAGTAGTGTCCTTACATGTAATGGCCCCCCAGTAGTAGTGTCCTTACATGTAATGCCCCCCTCCAGTAGTAGTGTCCATACATGTAATGGCCCCCCCAGTAGTAGTGTCCTTACATGTAATGCCCCCCCCAGTAGTAGTGTTGTTATACGTAATGCCCCCCAGTAGTAGTAGCATCCTTACATGTAATGCCTTCCCAGTAGTAGCGTCGTTATATGTAATGCCCCCCCAGTAGTAGTAGCGTCCTTACATGTAATGGCCCCCCCAGTAGTAGCGTCATTACATGCAATGCCCCCCGCCAGTAGTAGTGTCCGTACATTTAATGGCCCTCCCCAGTAGTAGTGTCCTTACATGTAATGGCCCCCCCACTAGTAGTGTCCTTACATGTAATGGCCCCCCACTAGTAGTGTCCTTACATGCAATGCCCCCCCCCAGTAGTAGTGTCCTTACATGTAATGGCCCCCCCACTAGTAGTGTCCTTACATGTAATGCCTCCCCCAGTAGTAGCGTCGTTATATGTAATGCCCCACCAGTAGTAGTAGCGTCCTTACATGTAATGGCCCCCCCAGTAGTAGCGTCATTACATGCAATGCCCCCCCCCCCAGTAGTAGTGTCCGTACATGTAATGGCCCTCCCCAGTAGTAGTGTCCTTACATGTAATGGCCCCCCCACTAGTAGTGTCCTTACATGTAATGGCCCCCCACTAGTAGTGTCCTTACATGCAATGCCCCCCCCCCCAGTAGTAGTGTCCTTACATGTAATGCCCCCCCCCACTAATAGTGTCCTTACATGTAATGGCCCTCCCCAGTAGTAGCGTCGTTATATGTAATGCCCCCCCAGTAGTAGTAGTGGTGTCCTTACATGTAATGGCCCCCCAGTAGTAGTGTCCTTACATGTAATGGCCCTCCCCAGTAGTAGTGTCCTTACATGTAATGGCCCCCCACTAGTAGTGTCCTTACATGTAATGGCCCCCCCCACTAGTAGTGTCCTTACATGTAATGCCCCCCTCCACTAGTAGTGTCCTTACATGTAATGCTCCCCCCCAGTAGTAGTGTCCTTACATGTAATGCCCCCCCCCCCCCAGTAGTAGTGTCCTTACATGTAATGCCCCCCCCCAGTAGTAGTGTCCTTACATGTAATGCCCCCCTCCAGTAGTAGTGTCCTTACATGTAATGCCCCCCCAGTAGTAGTGTCCTTACATGTAATGGCCACCCCAGTAGTAGTGTCCTTACATGTAATGGCCCCCCAGTAGTAGTGTCCTTACATGTAGTGGCCCCCCCACTAGTAGTGTCCTTACATGTAATGGACCCCCCACTAGTAGTGTCCTTACATGTAATGCCCCCCTCCAGTAGTAGTGTCCATACATGTAATGGCCCCCCCAGTAGTAGTGTCCTTACATGTAATGGCCCCCCAGTAGTAGTGTCCTTACATGTAATGCCGCCCCCCCCCCCCCCCAGTAGTAGTGTCCTTACATGTAATGGCCCCCCAGTAGTAGTGTCCTTACATGTAATGCCCCCCCCCAGTAGTAGTGTCCTTACATGTAATGCCCCCCAGTAGTAGTGTCCTTACATGTAATGGCCCCCCCACAGTAATAGTGTCCTTACATGTAATGCCCCCCTCCAGTAGTAGTGACCTTACATGTAATGCCCCCCAGTAGTAGTGTCCTTACATGTAATGCCCCCCTCCAGTAGTAGTGTCCTTACATGTAATGCCCCCCTCCAGTAGTAGTGTCCATACATGTAATGCCCCCCCCCCCCAGTAGTAGTGTCCTTACATGTAATGGCCCCCCCAGTAGTAGTGTCCTTACATGTAATGGCCCCCCCCAGTAGTAGTGTCCTTACATGTAATGCCCCCCCCCAAAAGTAGTGTCCTTACATGTAATGCCCCCCCAGTAGTAGTGTCCTTACATGTAATGCCCCCCTCCAGTAGTAGTGTCCTTACATGTAATGCCCCCCAGTAGTAGTGTCCTTACATGTAATGGCCCCCCCCACAGTAGTAGTGTCCTTACATGTAATGCCCCCCTCCAGTAGTAGTGTCCTTACATGTAATGCCCCCCAGTAGTAGTGTCCTTACATGTAATGCCCCCCTCCAGTAGTAGTGTCCTTACATGTAATGCCCCCCAGTAGTAGTGTCCTTACATGTAATGCCCCCCTCCAGTAGTAGTGTCCATACATGTAATGCCCCCCCCCAGTAGTAGTGTCCTTACATGTAATGCCCCCCCCCCCAGTAGTAGTGTCCTTACATGTAATGCCCCCCCCCCAGTAGTAGTGTCCTTACATGTAATGCCCCCCTCCAGTAGTAGTGTCCTTACATGTAATGCCCCCCCCCCAGTAGTAGTGTCCTTACATGTAATGCCCCCCCCCCCAGTAGTAGTGTCCTTACATGTAATGCCCCCCCCCAGTAGTAGTGTCCTTACATGTAATGCCCCCCTCCAGTAGTAGTGTCCTTACATGTAATGTCCCCCCCCAGTAGTAGTGTCCTTACATGTAATGGCCCCCCAGTAGTAGTGTCCTTACATGTAATGTCCCCCCAGTAGTAGTGTCCTTACATGTAATGGCCCCCCAGTAGTAGTGTCCTTACATGTAATGCCCCCCCCCAGTAGTAGTGTCCTTACATGTAATGCCCCCCCCAGTAGTAGTGTCCTAACATGGAATGCCCCCCCCCAGTAGTAGTGTCCTTACATGTAATGGCCCCCCCACTAGTAGTGTCCGTACATGTAACGGCCCCCCCATTAGTAGTGTCCTTACATGTAATGCCCCCCTCCAGTAGTGGTGTCCATACATGTAATGGCCCCCCCAGTAGTAGTGTCCTTACATGTAATGGCCCCCCAGTATTAGTGTCCTTACATGTAATGCCCCCCCCAGTAGTAGTGTCCATACATGTAATGCCCCCCCCCCCCAGTAGTAGTGTCCCTACATGTAATGCCCCCCTCCAGTAGTAGTGTCCTTACATGTAATGCCCCCCAGTAGTAGTGTCCTTACATGTAATGGCCCCCCCACAGTAGTAGTGTCCTTACATGTAATGCCCCCCTCCAGTAGTAGTGTCCTTACATGTAATGCCCCCCAGTAGTAGTGTCCTTACATGTAATGCCCCCCTCCAGTAGTAGTGTCCTTACATGTAATGCCCCCCAGTAGTAGTGTCCTTACATGTAATGCCCCCCTCCAGTAGTAGTGTCCATACATGTAATGCCCCCCCCCCGTAGTAGTGTCCTTACATGTAATGCCCCCCCCCCCAGTAGTAGTGTCCTTACATGTAATGCCCCCCCCCCCAGTAGTAGTGTCCTTACATGTAATGCCCCCCCCAGTAGTAGTGTCCTTACATGTAATGCCCCCCTCCAGTAGTAGTGTCCTTACATGTAATGCCCCCCAGTAGTAGTGTCCTTACATGTAATGGCCCCCCCACAGTAGTAGTGTCCTTACATGTAATGCCCCCCTCCAGTAGTAGTGTCCTTACATGTAATGCCCCCCCCCAGTAGTAGTGTCCTTACATGTAATGCCCCCCAGTAGTAGTTTCCTTACATGTAATGCCCCCCTCCAGTAGTAGTGTCCTTACATGTAATGCCCCCCTCCAGTAGTAGTGTCCATACATGTAATGGCCCCCCCAGTAGTAGTGTCCTTACATGTAATGGCCCCCCAGTAGTAGTGTCCTTACATGTAATGCCGCCCCCCCCCCAGTAGTAGTGTCCTGACATGTAATGGCCCCCCAGTAGTAGTGTCCTTACATGTAATGCCCCCCCCCCCCCAGTAGTAGTGTCCTTACATGTAATGCCCCCCAGTAGTAGTGTCCTTACATGTAATGGCCCCCCCACAGTAGTAGTGTCCTTACATGTAATGCCCCCCTCCAGTAGTAGTGTCCTTACATGTAATGCCCCCCAGTAGTAGTGTCCTTACATGTAATGCCCCCCTCCAGTAGTAGTGTCCTTACATGTAATGCCCCCCTCCAGTAGTAGTGTCCATACATGTAATGCCCCCCCCCCCAGTAGTAGTGTCCTTACATGTAATGCCCCCCCCCCCAGTAGTAGTGTCCTTACATGTAATGCCCCCCCCCCAGTAGTAGTGTCCTTACATGTAATGCCCCCCCCCAGTAGTAGTGTCCTTACATGTAATGCCCCCCCAGTAGTAGTGTCCTTACATGTAATGCCCCCCTCCAGTAGTAGTGTCCTTACATGTAATGCCCCCCAGTAGTAGTGTCCTTACATGTAATGGCCCCCCCACAGTAGTAGTGTCCTTACATGTAATGCCCCCCTCCAGTAGTAGTGTCCTTACATGTAATGCCCCCCAGTAGTAGTGTCCTTACATGTAATGCCCCCCTCCAGTAGTAGTGTCCTTACATGTAATGCCCCCCAGTAGTAGTGTCCTTACATGTAATGCCCCCCTCCAGTAGTAGTGTCCATACATGTAATGCCCCCCCCCAGTAGTAGTGTCCTTACATGTAATGCCCCCCCCAGTAGTAGTGTCCTTACATGTAATGCCCCCCCCCAGTAGTAGTGTCCTTACATGTAATGCCCCCTCCAGTAGTAGTGTCCTCACATGTAATGCCCCCCCCCAGTAGTAGTGTCCTTACATGTAATGCCCCCCCCCAGTAGTAGTAGTGTCCTTACATGTAATGCCCCCCCCCCAGTAGTAGTGTCCTTACATGTAATGCCCCCCTCCAGTAGTAGTGTCCTTACATGTAATGTCCCCCCCCAGTAGTAGTGTCCTTACATGTAATGGCCCCCCAGTAGTAGTGTCCTTACATGTAATGTCCCCCCAGTAGTAGTGTCCTTACATGTAATGGCCCCCCAGTAGTAGTGTCCTTACATGTAATGCCCCCCCCCAGTAGTAGTGTCCTTACATGTAATGCCCCCCCCAGTAGTAGTGTCCTAACATGGAATGCCCCCCCCAGTAGTAGTGTCCTTACATGTAATGGCCCCCCCACTAGTAGTGTCCTTACATGTAACGGCCCCCCCATTAGTAGTGTCCTTACATGTAATGCCCCCCTCCAGTAGTGGTGTCCATACATGTAATGGCCCCCCCAGTAGTAGTGTCCTTACATGTAATGGCCCCCCAGTATTAGTGTCCTTACATGTAATGCCCCCCCGCCCCAGTAGTAGTGTCCATACATGTAATGCCCCCCCCCCCCAGTAGTAGTGTCCCTACATGTAATGCCCCCCTCCAGTAGTAGTGTCCTTACATGTAATGCCCCCCAGTAGTAGTGTCCTTACATGTAATGGCCCCCCCACAGTAGTAGTGTCCTTACATGTAATGCCCCCCTCCAGTAGTAGTGTCCTTACATGTAATGCCCCCCAGTAGTAGTGTCCTTACATGTAATGTCCCCCCCACAGTAGTAGTGTCCTTACATGTAATGCCCCCATCCAGTAGTAGTGTCCTTACATGTAATGCCCCCCAGTAGTAGTGTCCTTACATGTAATGCCCCCCTCCAGTAGTAGTGTCCTTACATGTAATGCCCCCCAGTAGTAGTGTCCTTACATGTAATGCCCCCCTCCAGTAGTAGTGTCCATACATGTAATGCCCCCCCCCCGTAGTAGTGTCCTTACATGTAATGCCCCCCCCCCAGTAGTAGTGTCCTTACATGTAATGCCCCCCCCAGTAGTAGTGTCCTTACATGTAATGCCCCCCCCCAGTAGTAGTGTCCTTACATGTAATGCCCCCCTCCAGTAGTAGTGTCCTTACATGTAATGCCCCCCAGTAGTAGTGTCCTTACATGTAATGGCCCCCCCACAGTAGTAGTGTCCTTACATGTAATGCCCCCCTCCAGTAGTAGTGTCCTTACATGTAATGCCCCCCTCCAGTAGTAGTTTCCTTACATGTAATGCCCCCCAGTAGTAGTGTCCTTACATGTAATGCCCCCCCCCCAGTAGTAGTGTCCTTACATGTAATGCCCCCCCCCCCCCCCCCCCAGTAGTAGTGTCCTTACATGGAATGCCCCTCCCCAGTAGTAGTGTCCTTACATGTAATGCCCCCCAGTAGTAGTTTCCTTACATGTAATGCCCCCCTCCAGTAGTAGTGTCCTTACATGTAATGCCCCCCAGTAGTAGTGTCTTTACATGTAATGCCCCCCCCCAGTAGTAGTGTCCTTACATGTAATGCCCCCCCCCCAGTAGTAGTGTCCTTACATGTAATCCCCCCCCCCCCCCCAGTAGTAGTGTCCTTACATGTAATGGCCCCCCAGTAGTAGTGTCCTTACATGTAATGCCCCCCCCAGTAGTAGTGACCTTACATGGAATCCCCCCCAGTAGTAGTGTCCTTACATGTAAAGCCCCCCCCCAGTAGTAGTATCCTTACATGTAATGCCCCCCCCCCAGTAGTAGTGTCCTTACATGTAATGCCCCCCCCCCAGTAGTAGTGTCCTTACATGTAATGCCCCCCCCAGTAGTAGTGTCCTTACATGTAATGCCCCCCCCCCCCCAGTAGTAGTGTCCTTACATGGAATGCCCCCCCCAGTAGTAGTGTCCTTACATGTAATGGCCCCCCCCAGTAGTAGTGTCCTTACATGTAATGGCCCTTCCCAGTAGTAGTGTCCTTACATGTAATGCCCCCCTCCAGTCGTAGTGTCCTTACATGTAATGCCCCCCCCAGTAGTAGTGTCCGTACATGTTATGGACCCCCAGTAGTAGTGTCCTTACATGTAATGCCCCCCAGTAGTAGTGTCCTTACATGCAATGGCCCCCCAGTAGTAGTGTCCTTACATGTAATGCCCCCCCCCCCCAGTAGTAGTGTCCTTACATGTAATGCCCCCCCCCCAGTAGTAGTGTCCTTACAAGGAATGCCCCCCCCAGTAGTAGTGTCCTTACATCTAATGGCCCCCCCAGTAGTAGTGTCCTTACATGGAATGCCCCCCCCCCAGTAGTAGTGTCCTTACATGTAATGGCCCCCCCCAGTAATAGTGTCCTTTCATGTAATGGCCCTTCCCAGTAGTAGCGTCGTTATACGTAATGCCCCCCAGTAGTAGCGTCCTTACATGTAATGCCTTCCCAGTAGTTGCGTCGTTATACGTAATGTCCCCCCCAGTAGTAGTAGCGTCCTTACATGTAATGCCTCCCCCTGTAGTAGTGTTGTTATACGTAATGCCCCCCAGTAGTAGTAGCGTCCTTACATGTAATGCCTCCCCCAGTAGTAGCGTCGTTATACGTAATGCCCCCCAGTAGTAGTAGCGTCCTTACATGTAATGCCTTCCCAGTAGTAGCGTCGTTATACGTAATGCCCCCCCCAGTAGTAGTAGCGTCCTTACATGTAATGGCCCCCCCAGTAGTACCGTCCATAATGCGTGCGCACACAGACATACCTCACACACACAATTCACACATATATACACACACTCACCCCCACCATACACACACACCACCACCATACACACACACATACATACATTTTCCTTTCACCCTCCACTTACCTAAGTCTGGCTGGCCGCCACTGTAATTGCTGTCCCTCTCTGTACAGCAGCCTGGTCCGTGTAGTCCCGCCCCTTCTGATCCGTTTAGCTCCGCCCCCTTATGTCCCTGTAGCTCCGCCCCTCCTAATATCCATACAGCCGCCGTCACACAGGTGGGGGGAGGGAGGTGGGCTTTTCATGCTGCCAGCGCCGCTGCCTGTCATACAGTGACAGGCACAGCAGCTGGCAGAAGCAGCAGGGGGACAGGACGGCGCAGCAGCATGAAAGGGATGCAGAGCAGGGGGAGCGCCTCTCTGTCCCAGCGCCTCCCTGCACTGCATCCCTTCGCTGAGCGGGTAACGCCGGGCCTGGTTAGGATGTGGGAAGGCAGGATTAGGTTGCGGGAGAGAAGTTAGGGTTAGGCTCTGGGAATGGGGGGATAGGTTGTGGGAGGGAGGTTAGGCTGCAGGAAGAGAGGGTTAGGGTTAGAATGGGGAGAAGGTTAGCATGCTTACCCACCAGGTGTTGGGATTCTGAGCATCGGTATGTCACTGTTGGTCATGTGACCACCAGCATTCTAAGCGCCAGGATCCCGTACCTAACTTGTACTACCTATTGCATAATGGTCCCACCTGATTGCAGAGCTACTTGGGCCTGGCTGTGACAGCAGGAGGCCCACTGCCATTTTTAAGAGTCACACACAGACACCCCGAAAACACTGACAAGATGCCCCCCCTTTCGCACCGACATGCCCCCGTTTCCCCGCGGCCGCCCCTGCAATGCTCCATCATTGCCCCCCTCCTGTCCCGCGAATGCCTCTGCCTGTCAATCAGGTAGAGGTGTTCGTAATTACTGCGAGTCACCCGCAGTAAATGAGAGAGCATGCGCAGGATGGGACAAACTGTAAAGAGGGGATGTTGGGGGGTCATTCAGTCCTGATAGCACGCTAGCTTTTTTGCAGCGGTGCGATCGGGACTGAACTGCGCATGCGTATGCTCCGCAATGCGCAGGCGCGTCAGGCGACGGGGATCCTGGACAGCGACGGATTTAATGAACAAAGCGATCGCACCGGCGATCGCAAAAAGATTGACAGGAAGAGGCCTTTGTGGGTGTCAACTGACCGTTTCTTGGGAGTGTCCGGAAAAACGCAGGCGTGCCCAGCCGTTTGGAGGGAGGATTCCTGACGTCAGTTCCTGGCCGGATCATCGCAGTAGCTAAGTCCTGAGCTGTGCAGAGACTGCACAAATTTTTGTTTGTGCAGCTCTCTGCACAAGCGTTCGCACCCCTGCACATCAACTACCCCCTTCCCCTGTAGGCGGCAACTACCTGATCGCAGCACTGCAAAAACACCTGCATGCGATCAGGTCTGAATCACCCCCGTAATTGGGAAGGATAGCTTATGGAGAATATGTGGGTGATTCTGGAATTTGATAAGCTTGTCCTAATAGGTGAGTTTTCAGGGAACCCTTGAAGACTGGAGGAAATTTTCACAATCCACATCTCACATGTGGATGGGTTATGATAAATTTGCCCAAAACTGTGATAATTGAATACACATGAAGAGCTTGTGAGAAATCTCTGTCCCTGCGAATCCGCTTACCGCAATTCTCAGGGTATTGTTCAAGAAACTGATAAAGCTGAATCTATTTATCGTATAAATATCCCTTTAAGAGGTCTAAGAACACTATACGCTGACTACGTAAGAAGTACCGTAAGGGTACGCTACTTGCAGTAACGATCGCTCAGCCGTAGGCGAGACGCTCAAGCGTCGCGTTCGCTCACGGCCCAGAGATCACAGACTGGCACACTATTGGCTACAGGCAAACGTAACGATTCGCTATGGCGTAGCGGACGCTCGAGACCACGAGGAGATCACCAGCGGCGCAGACGCTCACAACGCTATACCTTGATATCTATACCTATAACAATGAGATACACAGTATACCTTTATGTAGAGACAGTGTGTAAGTGCAACCTGGTGTAACCTGATTAACTACAAAGCTGCTCGAGCGTCACCGACGCTCTGTGAACACTTAACACTATGAGAAAATACACAGATACTTGTTTAGGGTCCAAAGCCTATTAAATGTATTATAACTAATATACTTGTAAAAAAAAGAATCACAGTACAAATGATACACTACAATATAACAGAGACTTCCTAACCAAATAACTACACTATAAATACAATAAAATACAATACAATCTAATCAAGGGAAAATACGAGAGACAGAGTAGAGAGAGAGAGAGAGAGAGATAGAGACGAGAGAAATGGCTCACAGTAAGACAATATGATCACGGAGAAAAACTTACGCACAAGGGTAACGATCGCAAGCGCTTCTGGACATCCAGCTTCCCGATTATCAGCAATGAGAACCGTTTGATGAGAAGTGAAAGCTGGATGCCACAGGCCCGTCTTTTATGCTCCACACACAATGCAATCCAATGGTCCCTACAATCTTGTCGTCCATTGGACACAGGAATTCGGCTTCGCATCATAACAAAAGGTCATTGGGTAATTCATACAGGTGGGCTGTGACGATTTCAAACAGCTCAGGTGGGTGGGAAACTGGGTTTCCCGCCGCATACCTGAGTAAGAGTAAATAATAGTAATGGACATAAACTTCTTATGTCCATAACTATTCGCACGAGCGATTAATACGCTCCAAACCAACACCGGAATATTGCTATTTAAATACTCTTCCGACGGGTACCAAACACTACTGTATGACTCCTGTTAGACCCTTCCTACAATACAAAGAGGGATTCCTCCGTTCAGGGACATTCTATATTAACCAAACTTTCAGAATCTATCAAAGGGACCATGATCTATAAACTACGTTAATTGTGGAAATATGTAACGATTGGGTCGCACGCTACGACTACATACTCTTTACCGTAAATACGCATACCGATGCGAGCGGGTGCACGCATCAGCGGGTATGCGCTATCACGGGAAAGCGCACGCATGCGCAGCGCGGACCAGCGTGAGGTGCAAATATGGCAGTGTGCATAGAGATATTTTTCTGACTTTGACAGTCCACCCTTTGGCAGTCTATAATAACTGCCACCTTCTAAAACATTTCAAAAGGAGAAAAATATATGTCAGGGGTTAATTCATTTCCATGGTTGGGTAGGGGAGGAGAGAGGAGTAGGTGTGAAGAGGGTATGACCTAGTGAGATAGCAGAAGCATGTGTGTATGAGTCCATGTTTGGGGGGTCATGTATCATCGTGCCGTACGTGTTGTAAATCAAGCTTCGAGGTATTGCGAAGTATACATTTGAATTCCTTCTTATCCTGTGGTACAGGTCTGTGGATGGGCTGTCAAACTTTACCGAGCTCTTTTCGGTTTTTGAACAAAATGGGGAGCACATTTTAGTTGATGATACATGAATGGGGGAATATGTGATTGCTGATATCTGTGCCTGTATTCCCTATACTATGTGTGTTATTACCTGAGGGTTGTAGAGATGAAGATGAAGAACACTTATGGAAAATGCAATGATATTCTATGTCAGGTAAATGTACATCTGTCGTCGAAGTTTTGTTCGGTATCAGTTGAAAGTCGTCTTCTTTGCGCTGTTTTGCTCCTTAGGCATGAGCAACAAGCTTTGTCAGTGCCATCAGATTTACAAAAAATGTTGGGCTAGCGTGAGTTTAAAAATACTAGGGAAACTGGGGATCCATGGCAAAGTTCATCAAGTGTCCATTTCTCAAGTGGTCAAAACTCTTTCTTTGGTCCATCCGTTGTCTGTATAGCGTCTCGTCAACTTCCTCGTCCAAGGGGGTCTTTTTATCTTGGAGAAAAGCAGAAAAACAGGTGAAAGAAACGGACCGTATAATCGCATTTTCATCACATCCTGGTTTCTATCATTGGGTCATAAATCAAATCCAGGTTAATTACAGTTTCCTCACTCCTCAAACTCATCACCCTTGTACTTTGTTTGCACCTCATTAAAGCCTGCCCGCATCTAAATATCAACCCAATAGATATAACAACACCTAAAATACATAGGAGAAACTTTCCAACATCCATTATGACTCCTTGAGCCCAGTCTCCTAAACCGGAGAACCAATTTCGCGGGTTCAACCATGACACCCAACCAGTCAGCTCATTACCTACAGCAGCAAGAGTGAGATTGTGTTTTCGGCGAAATTCCCACTTCAATTGGAGAATATCGTCCATCTTTTGGTCTATGACCTCGACCGGATCCTCGGTGCTATTTGTGATATACGTGCAACATTTCACGCCGTACTGTGTTGCCAATGTAACACAATATCCGCCTGTCACTGCTGTGAGGTAATTAAGAACCATTCTATGCTGTACCAGTTCTGTTTTATAAGCTTGGAGTTCTCTTCCAGTGTATCTAAACGTGTCATCATACATTTCAGTGATATTATCTAACAAATTTGCAAGCGCAGAGATGTATCTATAATTCATCACTCCTCGAGCGGTGCGAGTGAAATCTAACGCCACCAGAACCTGAATCCCGGTGGATTCATGGATCAGATCCGAGGCCGGATGCTCTAACCTTTCTGACAGGTGTCTTTTAACTCGGTGCTCGTAATGAGTGTGAGTATAAGGAGCTTGGGCACCACGGTGTATGTCTTTCATTTTATCATGTGTTACAGTCATTACTTCAGGCAATACTCTTCCAATATAACACAATCCTTCAGAGTTTGGGGCAAGCCACTTGTACGCCTTTCTCCCGCATATGAAATATGCATCATCGGGGAGAACATATGGGACGGAGTAGGACATTACCATATTACACACCTTCCAGGTGAAATCTCCTAGCCCTAATTCTTCCATCTGCTTAATGCACGTATCAGGTTGTACGATATGTGCACAGTATCCTGGTGATACTTCTCCAACTCTAGTAATCCTATTTCCTAAGGTATATCTATACCTGAAAGATTTTCCTCTACTGGCTATGTGGCGTACAAGCTCTGTATCTGTAGGCATTCTATCTGCTCTATGCGAGAAGGTCATGGTCAGGTTGCTCCATGACACTTCCCAATTTCCCGGCTGTCGGGGATTGGAGATGTTGAAACATAAGAGGGACCTATCCACATGGTATTGGTGGAGCTTCAAACTAGGAGGGCTGGAGATATTAAACCTCCTGTCCACCGGTCTCCCACCATTTAACTCAAGTACCTCCCCTATCGTTAAAGGAAATGGTACTAGCCCTGATTTGCTATGACCCTGAGGTACTTGAGAGCATACCCAACAATCTGTTTTGTTTAATACATTACCCACTAAGGAGTGATAATCACTCAATGGATGCCGGTCCATGTGGATATTAAAACTGGATTGGCATTTCTTTATGCACCCATCCTCAACCAAATTGTCACAGAGCCTACAGATACAGTTTTCTTCAGCTAACAATCCATCACAATTTCTTCTATCGGATCGTTTTCTGATACTCGCCTTTGCTTGTTGGTTAGGTTGATCTTGGAAAACTACGCCTTCATCATCATAATCGGAACCCATTCCAGAACCTCTCTCGACCTCCATGGTACTCTCGCCGGAACAGACTGCTCTGGTCAACATCATGGTCAACAGGAAAATCCGGATCACAGTCTCTTGGGGCAAGTCCATCTTTGAGGAGGAAATGGAGAAGAATGAGAAGGGGGCAAAAGAAATTTCAAGGGAGAGGGGATGGGAAGTGGAAAAAAAACAATAAAAGGGAGTGGGGAGTCGACAACAGCTCTCGGTCTTCAAGGCTCAGGTGCCTGCCTCAGTCCTCCTGGAACAGACACTCCAGTGATACAACCTCTACCGTCTGTTCCTTATCACGGGACTTCTCTGGATCAGCAACCTTCTTGCAGTGGGATGAATGGACCCAAGTCTCTCTCTCAGCAACCTTCAATGCTGTGGTGCTAGTCAATAAGACCTGGTATGGTCCTTCCCATCTATCAATAAGACAACCTGAGCGTAGAAAATTTCGTATCATTACATAATCCCCAGGTTCAATGTCATGACAATTACTATCAGGTAGATCAGGAATCACCAACTTCAGATTCTCATTTTGATTCCTCAACTGTTTACTCATGTTAATTAAGTACTTTACAGTTACTTCATTGTTACATTTCAAATCATCCTGAGGGTTAATCATGACATGCGGTTGTCGACCAAACAAGATTTCAAAAGGGGACAGATTAAGAGGGGACCTGGGAGTGGTTCTGATGCTATACAAAACAATGGGTAAAGCTTCTGGCCATGTCAATCCTGTCTCTGCCATTACTTTACTCAATTTATTTTTAATAGTGCTGTTCACTCTTTCGACCTTCGCACTCGCCTGTGGACGGTACGGAGTGTGCAGCTTGCTATCAATTCCCATCAACTTACACATTCCTTGAAAGACATCACCTGTAAAATGGGTACCCCTATCACTTTCGATTATTCTAGGGATACCATATCTACATACAAATTCCTGCACAATTTTCTTAGCTGTAAACATAGCGGTATTTGTAGCCGCTGGAAATGCTTCGACCCAATTCGAGAAAACATCTATACAAACAAGTACATATTTCAAATTTCGACATGGGGGTAATTGAATGAAGTCAATTTGTATTACCTGAAAAGGGCCGCCGGCAGGTGGGATATGGGATGGTTCTGTAGGTATTGCCTTTCCAATATTCTTTCTCAGACAGGTAAGGCATGACATTGCTCTTTTACTCGCATGAGAGGAGAATCCTGGGGCGCACCAGTATGCTCTTACCAATTTGCACATCCCCTCCTTGCCTAGATGAGTCAGCCCGTGAGCTGCTTCAGCCAGACATGGAAGATATGTCCTGGGGGCCACTGGTTTACCATGTCCATCCGTCCAGAGCCCTGAGGACTCCTGGCCATATCCCTTTGCCTTCCAGACTGCTCTTTCCTGTGCGGAACACAAATTCTGCATTTCACACAACTTCTGTGTGTTGATGGTATTGAATACCATCAGTTGTGTGGTGTCTGTCGGTATGGGGGTAGCAGCTGCTAACTTAGCAGCTTCGTCTGCTCGGCTGTTACCAAGTGATACTGGGTCTTGACTATATGTATGTGCTTTACATTTGATAACAGCCACTCTGTCGGGTTCCTGTATCGCTGTTAGAAGCCTTTTTATGTGAGCTGCATGCGCTATCGGTGTACCAGCTGCCGTCATGAAATTTCTGAGGCGCCATAGGGCTCCGAAATCATGGACTACCCCGAATGCGTATCTAGAATCGGTGTAGATATTGGCTGACTTACCCTTAGCCAATTCACATGCTCTGGTTAGGGCGACCAGTTCAGCAACCTGGGCTGAGTGAGGTGGGCCTAGCGGTTCCGCTTCTATGGTGTCTTGGTCATCTACGACTGCGTATCCAGTACACAAGTCTCCCGAGTCTGACTGTCTGTGACAACTACCGTCCGTGTAGAACGTGAGTTCTGCATCTTCCAGTGGATTGTCACTGATGTCAGGCCTTGCGGTAAAATTTTGGGTCAAATATTCCATACAATCATGTGTATCTTCCTTTGTATTAAATCCTCCTTCCCCAGCACTCTCACCTTCCACCCTTTGTGCATGACCAGGCACACCTGGGAGATATGTTGCAGGATTTAATGCACTGCATCTCCTTATGGTGATGTTTACTGGGGCCATTAGTGCCAATTCCCATCTTGTAAACCTCGCTGATGAGACGTGTCTGGTTTGGGCAGAATTCAATAAGGCTGACACTGCATGTGGTGTATGGATTGTGAGGTTGTGGCCTAGCACGACATCTTCGCTTTTTGTTACTAGCAATGCTATTGCAGCAACGCTTCGCAAGCATGTGGGGAGGGATCGCGCTACCGTGTCTAGCTGAGCGCTGTAGTATGCAACTGGCCTGCTGGCATCACCGTGTTTTTGGGTTAGTACACCTGCTGCGCAACCAGCACTTTCTGTTCCGTATAGTTCAAAGGGTTTCCCATAGTCTGGCATACCTAGTGCTGGCGCCTGCGTTAGGCACTGTTTGAGTCTCTCAAATGCTGTTTCGGATTCGTCAGTATGCGAAATCCTATCAGGTTTGTTTGAGGAGACCATTTCCTGCAAAGGTAACGCCAATATGGAAAACCCTGGGATCCAATTACGGCAATACCCACACATTCCTAAAAACGTTCTGATCTGTTGCTGGGTTTGTGGCAGAGTCATGTCTCTAATTGCTTGGATTCTATCAGCGGTCAGGTGTCTCAGTCCTTGTGTTAGACAGTGTCCCAAATATTTTACCTTAGTTTGGCATAATTGCAACTTGTCTTTGGAAACCTTATGTCCTGTGTCTGAAAGATGAAACAGGAGCTGTTTCGTATCCTTCAGGGATGCTTCCAGTGAATCTGAACACAGTAATAAATCATCCACATACTGTATCAATACTGATCCACTCTCTGGTTGGAAAGACTGTAAACAATCATGCAAAGCCTGAGAAAATATACTTGGACTATCTATGAAACCTTGGGGTAGTCGAGTCCACGTGTATTGGACTCCTCTGTATGTGAATGCAAACAAATATTGGCTGTCAGGGTGCAGAGGTACCGAAAAGAAAGCGGAGCAGAGGTCAATAACAGTGAAAAATTTGGCAGTGGGAGGAATTTGCATTAGGATGACAGCTGGATTTGGCACTACGGGGAACTGACTCTCAACTATTTTGTTAATCCCCCTTAGATCCTGCACTAGCCTGTAACCCCTCCCCCCACTCTTTTTAACAGGGAAGATGGGACTATTGGCAGTGCTGGACGTTCTTACCAGAATGCCCTGTTGTAGCAAGCGCTCTATTACTGGGAAAACTCCTAACTCCACCTCTGGCTTCAGAGGATACTGTGGGATTTTTGGAGCTATCCTACCATCTTTTACTTGTACAACTACTGGAGCTACGTTTGCCATTAATCCAGTGTCCTGTCCGTCTTTTGTCCAAAGTGACTCTGGTATTTGAGATGTCATCTCTTCTACTTGGGATGGATTCCTATTTGTCATAATGGAATGTGACATTAATTTTGATGGGGAGTCTAACATGTCTCGTACTTCCTGAGCGTGATTCTCAGGTATGTCCAAGAATACACCTTCAGAAGTACAATAAATGACGCACCCCATTTTACATAGTAGGTCTCTTCCCAGGAGATTGGTTGGTGCTGATGCAGCCAGCAAAAAGGAATGCTTGGTATGCAAAGGCCCTATTGTAATCTCGGCTGGTTTGCTAACAGGGTAGTGCTGGACTACTCCTGTTATTCCCATGGCTGGAATTGTCCTACCAGTGGTTCTCATGCCCACTGTCGAATTTATCACTGACTTGGCCGCCCCTGTGTCTACAAGAAAGTTTAAAGTTTTACCAGCTACATTGATTGCAATCTCTGGTTCACTTCCAAGACTGGCAATCAATTTAACCGGCTGCAGATTACAGGTATGGCCACACCCCTATTGGGTATGCTGACCTCCCTGAATCCCGTTGGCAGCAACTACTTGTGAGGGAGTTAGCTGGGAACTACCAGAGGCATGCCAATCTCTGTTCGGGGGGTATCTTTTTGTTTCCCCTGTATGTGGCTCAAAACTCCGCCTCTGTGGACCCTGCTCCCAATGTCTTGTGTTGTGTCGTTGTCTAGGGGGTTGAAAAGATCTTTGTACACTCTTTATTCTACAGTCTCGTGCATAGTGTCCCTGTCTGTTACAGGAATAACAAGTTATTTCAGTTGACTTACTTACAGGATTCGATGGTACATACGCAGGCTGCTTTGTGGTCAGCGCCTGTATACTTACTGACATTAACTTATCACTTTGCGATTCTCTGTGCCTGGTGATGTTTCTGTCGTGATCAATAGCAGCCTCTCTCAAAGTGGACACTGACAGACCTCGCCAACATGGTTGCGTGGTCTGTACCCTAGCCTTTAATGTTTCCTTTAAACCATCCATCAGTACAGATACTGCTACTTCTTGATGGTTTGGGTTGGTCCTAATGTCTTCTATACCAGTGTATTTTGCCATTTCTAATAGTGCCCGGTGAAAATATTCTGCTGCCGTTTCGGACTCTTTTTGTCTAATGGAGAATATTTTGTTCCATTTAACAACGGCTGGGAAATACTCCTTTAGCTGTAAATTTATCCTTTTTACGTTATCTTTGTTGTACACATCTGAAAGCGGTACATCTTTATCTAGTCCACAATCAGCCAAGAATTGAACTGAGTCGACATTTGAAGGTAAACAAGCTCTTAGCAGTATCTGCCAATCTTTGTTGTTGGGCTCTACAGTGTTCCCTAGATCCCTGATGTATTTTTGGCTAGCAACTAAGTCTTTCCTGGGGTCAGGAAATTCGGACACTATGGTTCTTAATTCCATTCGGGAAAATGGTGTGTACATGGCAATGTTCCTTATGGGAGTGGCTCCTGATACATCTGTTTTCCCATTGGGAACTGCTATTACTCTAACAGGGTTAACTCTAACAACCTCATTCTGTGTAGATTCTACAACTTGTGGTGAAATTGTTTCGGTATAATGCATGGTGCCGTACTTACCCGTTGACACGACCTCACCTATCCCTCCGCTAGGGGCCTTCACTAATCTCGTGAGTGGTGCAGTTCCTACTGTGGTTTCTGATATGGTGGCCGCTAGAGAGAGCGCTGAAATTGTTGCCGAATCGTCTTCTTGATCACACTCCTGAGGAAAGTTCAGAACAGGGTACAACTTGCACGGGTCAATAATTGCATGGGTTACTTGGTTAACATCATTAACATTTACAGGGTTGCTAAGAGTTTGTGTTTTACACCCCAGTGCGTTTTTCTCCGCAATCAACTTCTCTCCTGCAATGTATGGTGGAGGCGGGGCTGTGGCTATCAGTTTCCTGACTGCCCCAGATCCCGCCGCCAGAGCCAAACCTCTCTGTATCTCACCTTCCTGTTGCCATAACTGTAAATAATCATGATGCTGGATTCGTCTCTTTGTTGATTTTATGAGACATATCCTCCTCCTTAAATTTTGTAACACTTCTGGACTGAAGCTACCTATTCTTGGGAATTTCTCCCTGTCTTGTACAGTCATTCTCTCCCATTCATCACATAAAACCTCTGTGTGACTTCCGTATTTCTCACACATGATGTACCTTGCCGACCCGACTGGTCGGTTCTCTGAATCAACCCGAACCGAGGTTGATCGCCCCCTACCTGAACAACTGGCCCCCATAATCTGCAGGTGTTGCTTACTACTCCTTTGATCTTTATATCACGGTCTTCAGCGAACCCTTACAGCAAACCAAATTATTCAAAATAGGCCGGCGGTGGCGGTTTACCGAGTACCCCACTCACTCGCCCACCTCGACCAATACGACCTGATCACACCGATATGGTGCTGGCGTACTCGATACAGGGCCCTACCAGAAACCTTCTGTTTACTGGAACATATGAGGGTTACCCGCAGGACACTTACTCTTTCCAGTAAAGGTGGGGTTGTTAGATAGTTCCTGAGTGACCAGCGAACTTCCCTTCAAAAATAAAAAATTACACAAATCACGTCAGAATGTACAACTAGCGTTTATGACTTTTGTACGCAAAATGATACTAGTCAGGTTTACTAATGCACACAATGACGTGCGGTACAATCGTTCAGTACATAAACACTACCTGTTATGTACTGAGAGATCAGTGGAATCGAAAATTTCGGCTGCGAATTCCTTCAGCCAGAGCTTATATGGCCTATATGGGTTCTGCACCAACCCCCGGGGTTGTGCCTCTTACCTTTATAGCGGACCTCTTTGTCTCCTTATGACCTCCTGGTCTTGTCTGTACGACCTCCTGGTCTGACCTCCTGGTCTTGTACTGGTCCGCTATACTCTAATGCTCAAATATTATGTTTAACCAGGGATGCCTCCCTAGCCACCGTATATGTCACTTACACGTATGTCCCTTACGAGTACCCGATTTCTTTTTGGTTCAACCTCTTATGTGATAAAAAACACACTCACTCAACACATGTATACTTTCGTTTCTATATCTATTTCTGCGCAGAAATTTTCTTCAGCCCAGCTGTGTTACCAATTAGGAGCAGGATCTGTTAAACTAAATTTCAGATTTTCCAAAAATAGACTTGCGTTATTTATCGCCTTTTGCGCTATTTACCGCTTAGCGCTAACCATCGCCTTTGCGTTAATTATCGCTTTGCGCTAAAATTCAACTTTTCGTGATTTGAGCTACGTGGGCGTAACCGGACGCTCCGTTGCGTAATGTACGCTGCGTGCGTCGGCCTTTGGATTGCGTACGCTAGTCTTTGTTAGAGACACGTGTACGCAATGCAAAGATCCACCGTAACACAATGTACTTTTATCAATGTAGACGATCCCTGATCATCTACCGCGTACCCCACTGGCTTTGCCTTATCTCCCAGGCAAACCTGTGTGTTTCTCTACACTTTTAACTATTACCTCTATTCTTAAACTATAAAATAACAGCAAGTCTCTTTTAGCACTTTTCTATCATTTATAAAATTGGCAAACAGGATAGTGATATACGAAAATGAAAAAGAAATGCAGATATATGTATGCGTGCGTGTGTACGCAAGACAGAAGACAAATAAACAGTTTTAAAAGACACAAGCGTTTTGTTCTTACCTCCGGTTCCCGGATTCCTTCAGCACTCTTTATCTAAGCGAAGCAGACGCTTATCCCGTCAGCACTGCGAGACAACCTCCCACCCTTTGCTGGGGGATAATGTCTGCTGATCTACCTAGTGCAGATATGTGAAGGACAGGACGAGCCGCCAATTGATAAAGCTGAATCTATTTATCGTATAAATATCCCTTTAAGAGGTCTAAGAACACTATACGCTGACTACGTAAGAAGTACCGTAAGGGTACGCTACTTGCGTAACGATCGCTCAGCCGTAGGCGAGACGCTCAAGCGTCGCGTTCGCTCACGGCCCAGAGATCACAGACTGGCACACTATTGGCTACAGGCAAACGTAACGATTCGCTATGGCGTAGCGGACGCTCGAGACCACGAGGAGATCACCAGCGGCGCAGACGCTCACAACGCTATACCTTGATATCTATACCTATAACAATGAGATACACAGTATACCTTTATGTAGAGACAGTGTGTAAGTGCAACCTGGTGTAACCTGATTAACTACAAAGCTGCTCGAGCGTCACCGACGCTCTGTGAACACTTAACACTATGAGAAAATACACAGATACTTGTTTAGGGTCCAAAGCCTATTAAATGTATTATAACTAATATACTTGTAAAAAAAAGAATCACAGTACAAATGATACACTACAATATAACAGAGACTTCCTAACCAAATAACTACACTATAAATACAATAAAATACAATACAATCTAATCAAGGGAAAATACGAGAGACAGAGTAGAGAGAGAGAGAGAGAGATAGAGACGAGAGAAATGGCTCACAGTAAGACAATATGATCACGGAGAAAAACTTACGCACAAGGGTAACGATCGCAAGCGCTTCTGGACATCCAGCTTCCCGATTATCAGCAATGAGAACCGTTTGATGAGAAGTGAAAGCTGGATGCCTCAGGCCCGTCTTTTATGCTCCACACACAATGCAATCCAATGGTCCCTACAATCTTGTCGTCCATTGGACACAGGAATTCGGCTTCGCATCATAACAAAAGGTCATTGGGTAATTCATACAGGTGGGCTGTGACGATTTCAAACAGCTCAGGTGGGTGGGAAACTGGGTTTCCCGCCGCATACCTGAGTAAGAGTAAATAATAGTAATGGACATAAACTTCTTATGTCCATAACTATTCGCACGAGCGATTAATACGCTCCAAACCAACACCGGAATATTGCTATTTAAATACTCTTCCGACGGGTACCAAACACTACTGTATGACTCCTGTTAGACCCTTCCTACAATACAAAGAGGGATTCCTCCGTTCAGGGACATTCTATATTAACCAAACTTTCAGAATCTATCAAAGGGACCATGATCTATAAACTACGTTAATTGTGGAAATATGTAACGATTGGGTCGCACGCTACGACTACATACTCTTTACCGTAAATACGCATACCGATGCGAGCGGGTGCACGCATCAGCGGGTATGCGCTATCACGGGAAAGCGCACGCATGCGCAGCGCGGACCAGCGTGAGGTGCAAATATGGCAGTGTGCATAGAGATATTTTTCTGACTTTGACAAAACATACCCTGAGATTGTGGAAACATTTCCAGGCAATTTCCAGTGACTTTTAGTAACAGTAGAAAATGTTCTTTGTTTCTTTTCCCCAATCCCAGTACAAAGACTCAGTCACAATTCCTTTATCAGGGATAAATCTGTACAGACGACAACAGTGTTCTTCTTCATTAGCTCATAAGAAGAACATATAAGTGGAATTTAATAATCAGTTATCACTGGACTTAGGGGCTGATTCAGCATCAGCCGCAGAAGTGCGGAAATTGCTATCTGCCAATTTCCACACTTCTGCGCATGCGCGCACGGCAGTGTGTGCATGTGTGAGGTCTTAAACTGCGATTGCACGCCATCGCAGTTTAAGAGTCTGCGGGTGGCAGTGACGCCGCGTTTTGTGGGTGTCGAAGCACCATTTGGTAGGGGTGCGGTCTGGACAACGGCAGACATGTCCGGACCATTTGCGGGGCTAGGCTGCATAGGCAGGGGGCAACCCTAATCATGCGAATGTTAGAAGGGGGGCAGGACCCGGCATGCGAGGCGACTTTGTCCTGTGCTGCGTGGCCCCCCGCATGCTAGCGTAATTTATTTTTAGTTTTGCTACTTTTAGCAACTCATGCTGAATCGGGCCCTTAAATCTAAGTTAATGGAATGTTTCACTCAGTGGCATAACTCCCAGAGACATTGGAGGCACTAGCCGCCGGGCTCCAGCTGTCAGAGGGGCACCAAGAAAGAAAGACAGAGGGGGCTGCAGAACTAGGACAAATCTCTCTCCACTCATTTCATAGTAATTTGATACAGTCATTGCTAACTGCTATCCAAGTTCACATTACTTAAAAAAGAGTGATCTGGGGACTAGGTCCAGCTCACTCCAGCTAGCCCAAAGCAGGCATGCCAAAAGGGCCTGAGCATCATATTACATAAGATGATCTGAATACTAGATCCAGATCACTTAGCAATGGCCATAAGTGGGCAGGCTGTAAGCCTGAGGACCAGTGCCGTAACTAGACATTTTAGCGCTGTGTGCAAAAAATAAGAATTTACTTACCGATAATTCTATTTCTCGTAGTCCGTAGTGGATGCTGGGGACTCCGTAAGGACCATGGGGAATAGCGGCTCCGCAGGAGACAGGGCACAAAAGTAAAAGCTTTAGGATCAGGTGGTGTGCACTGGCTCCTCCCCCTATGACCCTCCTCCAAGCCTCAGTTAGGATACTGTGCCCGGACGAGCGTACACAATAAGGAAGGATTTTGAATCCCGGGTAAGACTCATACCAGCCACACCAATCACACTGTACAACCTGTGATCTGAACCCAGTTAACAGCATGATAACAGCGGAGCCTCTGAAAAGATGGCTCACAACAATATAACCCGATTTTTGTTTAACAATAACTATGTACGAGTATTGCAGACAATCCGCACTTGGGATGGGCGCCCAGCATCCACTACGGACTACGAGAAATAGAATTATCGGTAAGTAAATTCTTATTTTCTCTGACGTCCTAAGTGGATGCTGGGGACTCCGTAAGGACCATGGGGATTATACCAAAGCTCCCAAACGGGCGGGAGAGTGCGGATGACTCTGCAGCACCGAATGAGAGAACTCCAGGTCCTCCTCAGCCAGGGTATCAAATTTGTAGAATTTTGCAAACGTGTTTGCCCCTGACCAAGTAGCAGCTCGGCCAAGTTGTAAAGCCGAGACCCCTCGGGCAGCCGCCCAAGATGAGCCCACCTTCCTTGTGGAATGGGCATTTACATATTTTGGCTGTGGCAGGCCTGCCACAGAATGTGCAAGCTGAATTGTACTACACATCCAACTAGCAATCGTCTGCTTAGAAGCAAGAGCACCCCGTTTGTTGGGTGCATACAGGATAACAGCAAGTCAGTTTTCCTGACTCCAGCCGTCCTTGAAACATATATTTTCAGGGCCCTGACAACATCTAGCAACTTGGAGTCCTCCAAGTCCCTAGTATCCGCAGGTACCACAATAAGCTGGTTCAGGTGAAACGCTGACACCACCTTAGGGAGAAACTGGGGACGAGTCCGCAGCTCTGCCCTGTCCGAATGGACAATCAGATATGGGCTTTTGTGAGACAAAGCCGCCAATTCTGACACTCGCCTGGCCGAGGCCAGGGCCAACAGCATGGTCACTTTCCATGTGAGATATTTCAAATCCACAGATTTGAGCGGTTTAAACCAATGTGATTTGAGGAATCCCAGAACTACGTTGAGATCCCACAGTGCCACTGGAGGCACAAAAGGGGGTTGTATATGCAGTACTCCCTTGACAAACTTCTGGACTTCAGGAACTGAAGCCAATTCTTTCTGGAAGAAAATCGACAGGGCCGAAATTTGAACCTTAATGGACCCCAATTTGAGGCACATAGACACTCCTGTTTGCAGGAAATGTAGGAATCGACCGAGTTGAAATTCCTCCGTGGGGGCCTTCCTGGCCTCACACCATGCAACATATTTTCGCCAAATGCGGTGATAATGTTGTGTGGTCACCTCCTTCCTGGCTCTGACCAGGGTAGGGATGACCTCTTCCGGAATGCCTTTTTCCCTTAGGATCCGGCGTTCAACCGCCATGCCGTCAAACGCAGCCGCGGTAAGTCTTGGAACAGACATGATCCTTGCTGAAGCAAGTCCCTTCTTAGTATCTCTTGAAGTTCCGGGTACCAAGTCCTTCTTGGCCAATCCGGAGCCACGAGTATAGTTCTTACTCCTCTCCTTCTTATAATTCTCAGTACCTTGGGTATGAGAGGCAGAGGAGGGAACACATACACCGACTGGTACACCCACGGTGTTACCAGAGCGTCCCAGCTATTGCCTGAGGGTCTCTTGACCTGGCGCAATACCTGTCCAGTTTTTTGTTCAGACGGGACGCCATCATGTCCACCTTTGGTCTTTCCCAACGGTTCACAATCATGTGGAAGACTTCCAGATGAAGTCTCCACTCTCCCGGGTGGAGGTCGTGCCTGCTGAGGAAGTCTGCTTCCCAGTTGTCCACTCCCGGAATGAACACCGCTAACAGTGTTATCACATGATTTTTCGCCCAGCGAAGAATCCTTGCTGCCATTGCCCTCCTGGTTCTTGTGCCGCCCTGTCTGTTTACGTGGGCGACTGCCGTGATGTTGTCCGACTGGATCAGCACCGGTTGACTTTGAAGCAGAGGTCTTCCTAGGCTCAGAGCATTGTAAATTGCCCTTAGCTCCAGTATATTTATGTGGAGAGAAGTCTCCAGACTTGACCACACTCCTTGGAAATTTCTTCCCTGTGTGACTGCTCCCCAGCCTCTCAGGCTGGCATCCGTGGTCACCAGGACCCAGTCCTGAATGCCGAATCTGCTGCCCTCTAGTAGATGAGCACTCTGCAGCCACCACAGAAGAGACACCCTTGTCCTTGGAGACAGGATTATCCGCTGATGCATCTGAAGATGCGATCCGGACCATTCGTCCAGCAGATCCCACTGAAAAATTCTTTCGTGAAATCTGCCGAATGGAATCGCTTCGTAAGAAGCCACCATTTTTCCCAGGACTCTTGTGCATTGATGCACTGACACTTGGCCTGGTTCTAGGAGGTTCCTAACTAGCTCGGATAACTCCCAGGCTTTCTCCTCCGGGAGAAACACCTTTTTCTGGACTGTGTCCAGAATCATCCCTAGTAACAGCAGACGTGTCGTCGAAATCAGCTGCGATTTTGGAATATTTAGAATCCACCCGTGCTGTCGTAGAACTACTTGAGATAGTGCTACTCCGACCTCCAACTGTTCTCTGGACCTTGCCCTTATCAGGAGATCGTCCAAGTAAGGGATAATTAAGACGCCTTTTCTTTGAAGAAGAATCATCATTTCGGCGATTACCTTGGTAAAGTCCCGGGGTGCCGTGGACAATCCAAACGGCAGCGTCTGAAACTGATAGTGACAGTTCTGTACCACGAACCTGAGGTACCCTTGGTGAGAAGGGCAATTTGGGACAAGGAGGTAAGCATCCTTGATGTCCAGGGACACCATATAGTCCCCTTCTTCCTGGTTCGCTATCACTGCTCTGAGTGACTCCATCTTGATTTGAACCTTTGTATGTAAGTGTTCAAAGATTTCAGATTTAGAATAGATCTCACCAAGCCGTCTGGCTTCAGTACCACAAATAGTGTGGAATAATACCCCTTTCCTTGTTGTAGGAGGGGTACTTTGATTATCACCTGCTGGGAATACAGCTTGTGAATTGTTTCCAATACTGCCTCCCTGTCGGAGTCCGCTTGTACGGCCCCAGCGTCATGCTGAGGACTTGGCAGAAGCGGTGGAGGGCTTCTGTTCCTGGGAAGGGGCTGCCTGCTGCAGTCTTCTTCCGTTCCTCTACCCCAGGGCAGATATGACTGGCCTTTTGCCCGCTTGCCCTTATGGGGACGAAAGGACTGAGGCTGAAAAGACGGTGTCTTTTTCTGCTGAGATGTGACTTGGGGTAAAAAGGTGGATTTTCCAGCTGTTGCCGTGGCCACCAGGTCCGATGGACCGACCCCAAATAACTCCTCCCCTTTATACGGCAATACTTCCATGTGCCGTTTGGAATCTGCATCACCTGACCACTGTCGTGTCCATAAACATCTTCTGGCAGACATGGACATCGCACTTACTCTTGATGCCAGAGTGCAAATATCCCTCTGTGCATCTCGCATATATAGAAATGCATCCTTTAAATGCTCTATAGTCAATAAAATACTGTCCCTGTCAAGGGTATCAATATTTTCAGTCAGGGAATCTGACCAAGCCACCCCAGCGCTGCACATCCAGGCTGAGGCGATCGCTGGTCGCAGTATAACACCAGTATGTGTGTATATACTTTTTAGGATATTTTCCAGCCTCCTATTAGCTGGCTCCTTGAGGGCGGCCGTATCTGGAGACGGTAACGCCACTTGTTTTGATAAGCGTGTGAGCGCCTTTAATTTTCTATCGGGGGAAACCCACGCATCATCACACACTTCATTTAATTTATCTGATTCAGGAAAAACTACAGGCAGTTTTTTCACACCCCACATAATACCCTTTTTTGTGGTACTTGTAGTATCAGAAATATGTAACACCTCCTTCATTGCCCTTAACATGTAACGTGTGGCCCTAATGGAAAATACGTTTGTTTCTTCACCGTCGACACTGGAGTCAGTGTCCGTGTCTGTGTCGACCGACTGAGGTAATGGGCGTTTTAAAGCCCCTGACGGTGTTTGAGACGCCTGGACAGGTACTAATTGGTTTGCCGGCCGTCTCATGTCGTCAACCGACCTTGCAGCTTGTTGACATTATCACGTAATTCCCTAAATAAGCCATCCATTCAGGTGTCGACTCCCTAGAGAGTGACATCACCATTACAGGCAATTGCTCCGCCTCCTCACCAACATCGTCCTCATACATGTCGACACACACGTACCGACACACAGCACACACACAGGGAATGCTCTGATAGAGGACAGGACCCCACTAGCCCTTTGGGGAGACAGAGGGAGAGTTTGCCAGCACACACCAAAACGCTATAATTTTACAGGGACAACCTTATATAAGTGTTTTCCCTTATAGCATCTTAATATGTAATAATATCGCCACAAAAATGCCCCCCCTCTCTGTTTTAACCCTGTTTCTGTAGTACAGTACAGGGGAGAGCCTGGGAGCCTTCCCACCAGCAGTTCTGTGAGGGAAAATGGCGCTGTGTGCTGAGGAGAATAGGCCCCGCCCCCTTTTCGGCGGGCTTCTTCTCCCGTTTTTCTGACAACCTGGCAGGGGTTAAATACATCCATATAGCCCCAGAGGCTATATGTGATGTATATTTAGCCAGCATAGGTACTTTCATTGCTGCCCAGGGCGCCCCCCCCAGCGCCCTGCACCCTCAGTGACCGTTGGTGTGAAGTGTGCTGAGAGCAATGGCGCACAGCTGCAGTGCTGTGCGCTACCTTAAGAAGACTGGGAAGTCTTCAGCCGCCGATTTCTGGACCTCTTCTCTCTTCAGCATCTGCAAGGGGGTCGGCGGCGCGGCTCCGGTGACCCATCCAGGCTGTACCTGTGATCGTCCCTCTGGAGCTAGTGTCCAGTAGCCTAAGAAGCCAATCCATCCTGCACGCAGGTGAGTTCACTTCTTCTCCCCTAAGTCCCTCGATGCAGTGAGCCTGTTGCCAGCAGGACTCACTGAAAATAAAAAAACCTAACAAAACTTTTACTCTAAGCAGCTCTTTAGGAGAGCCACCTAGATTGCACCCTTCTCGGCCGGGCACAAAGATCTAACTGAGGCTTGGAGGAGGGTCATAGGGGGAGGAGCCAGTGCACACCACCTGATTCTAAAGCTTTTACTTTTGTGCCCTGTCTCCTGCGGAGCCGCTATTCCCCATGGTCCTTACGGAGTCCCCAGCATCCACTTAGGACGTCAGAGAAAACAGCATTGTCACCCCCCCTATACAAAACAGGGCCAGGGAACGCCATAGGCGCGCACCAAAATATAGGGGTGTGGCTTCATGGGGAAGGGGCATGGCCACAAAATAATACCAATTCATATTACACTGTACAGTAGTCTCCATTATTCAAATTACACCGCACAGTAGCACCACGTACGCACAGGTAGAGCACCTTTTACACATTACACCAGGTAGAGCACCTATCACACATTATGCCAGGTAGAGTCCCCTTTTACACAGTATTGCAGGTAGAGTCCCCCTTTACACATTAGGCAGGTAGAGTCCCCTTTTACACATTACGGCAGGTAGAGCTCCCTTTTACACATTACGGCCGGTAGAGACCCTCTTTTTACACATTGCAGCAGCTGAGTCCTCCTTTTTAGACATTACTGCAGGTAGAGTCCCACTTTTTACACATATTGGCTGCTGGAGTGTGAGACTGTGAGGCTGAGCTGGGCAACATGGAATGCCTCCTACTCCTCCCCCAACTAAAGCGTCTCCTCACGGTGCAGGGCAGTGTGGGAGTCAGCAGGGAGAGACGTCATCACGTCTCTCCCGTGTCCGAAGACACTGCAGGGGTGGCAGATCATCTGATACTGGCAGTCCCAGAAGCTGGTGGCAGCAGCACTCCCTTGCAGCAGGAGGCTGCGGGCGTGAGTGTACCAAAGATAACGACTGTGTGGGTATGCTGCCTAATGGCGTGCCCCCTGTTCATATGCGCTGCGGGCAAGGCACCATTGGCACACACCTAGTTACGGCCCTGCTGAGGACCCATACTTAATAATAGGCCTATATCACGCTAATAATATAATATTGTTGGGCCTGTTACGTAGGTGTGTAGAAGTGGGCAAGCTGCGCAGCTTCCACTCTCTAATAACGGCGCATTCTGTCATCTAAGTGCGTTGGGCTGTCAGGTCCTCGCATTTCCAGTGTTAAAACCCACACTCCTGTAACCCTTTCGCCGCACATGGAGGACTGTACACCCCAGAGAATCCCTTGGTTACACTTACACCCACACCCTATATGTGTTCGTGATTTCCCCCTATTATTAGCTTAGGGCCGGCTGGCCATATAATAAGAGAAGGTGGATTATTTATGGCATGTTCTCCTTGTTTTCTTAGTGCATTTGCTATCATTATATGCCCCATAGGCTTGAATGTTTGTTTTGTTATTAATATTGTGATTAGATACAGAAAGTACAGCCTACGTGATAAGTTCTTAGAATTGTTCGTGTTTCTAGTATATAGACCTTAGGGCAGAGTTCAGTTGAGTAGACTTACTATGATAAATGTTAGCCTGTTTGTTAGGTTACTTAGGATGAGCTGTTTCTTCTACAGGAGCCATAGGGCCTAATTCAGATCTGATCGCTCCTTCGCGAATTTGCAGAGGCTCGCAATTGGATAGTTGCTGCCCAAAGTGAATAACCGCCCCGTGCAGGTCTGCATACGCAGTGCGGAAAGATTTGCAAACACCGGCCAGCTGCAAATCTGTTCGCAACTCACCATCAAATTATTTTTCCAGTCTGTGCGTAGCCGAGGACTTACTCCTACAGTGCGATACAAACGGGCTGATCGGGACCGGAGCTGACGTTACACACCCGCCAGCAGCGTTTCTAGAGAGGAGGGGACCCGTGTGCAGACTCCGTGTGTGGGCCCTCTCCTCTCCCGTAGCCGTCACCGCCGCTGCTAGCGCTCTCAGCACTGAGACTCTGGCACAGTGCCAGAGTCTACAGCGCATGCGCAGGACTCCAAAAAATGGCAGCTGCGCCATTTTTCCGGAGTCCTGTGCATGTATGCCAGTGTCTCAAGCGCTCAGTGTGCTAGCAGCGGCGGTGACGGCTACAGGAGAAGAGGGGGCCCACACACAGTCATCGATGGACGCCGGAAAGGTAAGTATAGAAGAAATGGGTGCAGTGCACACACGGCCCCCATTATAGATACGCCAGTGACACCCGCCCTGAAAATGCATGCGAACACTTGCGTTTTTCCAGACACTCCCAAAAAAAAAGTCCAGTTACCACCCCCAAACGCCCGCTCCCTGTCAATCAACCTGCTTTCACCTAGCAATGAAAAAAAAAATAAGAATTTACTTACCGATAATTCTATTTCTCGGAGTCCGTAGTGGATGCTGGGGTTCCTGAAAGGACCATGGGGAATAGCGGCTCCGCAGGAGACAGGGCACAAAAGTAAAGCTTTTACAGGTCAGGTGGTGTGTACTGGCTCCTCCCCCCATGACCCTCCTCCAGACTCCAGTTAGGTACTGTGCCCGGACGAGCGTACACAATAAGGGAGGATTTTGAATCCCGGGTAAGACTCATACCAGCCACACCAATCACACCGTACAACTTGTGATCTAAACCCAGTTAACAGTATGATAACAGAGGAGCCTCTGAAAGATGGCTTCCTAAACAATAACCCGAATTAGTTAACAATAACTATGTACAAGTATTGCAGATAATCCGCACTTGGGATGGGCGCCCAGCATCCACTACGGACTCCGAGAAATAGAATTATCGGTAAGTAAATTCTTATTTTCTCTATCGTCCTAAGTGGATGCTGGGGTTCCTGAAAGGACCATGGGGATTATACCAAAGCTCCCAAACGGGCGGGAGAGTGCGGATGACTCTGCAGCACCGAATGAGAGAACTCCAGGTCCTCCTTTGCCAGGGTATCAAATTTGTAAAAATTTACAAACGTGTTCTCCCCTGACCACGTAGCTGCTCGGCAGAGTTGTAATGCCGAGACCCCTCGGGCAGCCGCCCAAGATGAGCCCACCTTCCTTGCGGAATGGGCCTTAACAGATTTAGGCTGTGGCAGGCCTGCCACAGAATGTACAAGTTGAATTTTGTTACAAAACCAACGAGCAATCGACTGCTTAGAAGCAGGTGCACCCAACTTGTTGGGTGCATACAGTATAAACAGCGAGTCAGATTTTCTGACTCCAGCCGTCCTTTAAATGTATATTTTTAAGGCTCTGACAACGTCCAACAACTTGGAGTCCTTCAAGTCGTCTGTAGCCGCAGGCACTACAATAGGCTGGTTCAGGTGAAACGCTGATACCACCTTAGGGAGAAAATGCGGACGCGTCCGCAGCTCTGCCCTATGTCGAATGGAAAATTAAATAAGGGCTTTTATAAGACAAAGCCGCCAGTTCAGATACTCTCCCGGCCGAAGCCAGGGCCAGTAACATAGTCACTTTCCATGTGAGATATTTCAAATCCACATTCTTTAGTGGTTCAAACCAATTGGATTTGAGGAAATCTAAAACTACATTTAGATCCCACGGTGCCACCTTAGGCACCACAGGAGGCTGTATATGCAGTACTCCTTTGATAAAAATCTGGACCTCAGGGACTGAGGCCAATTCTTTGTGGAAGAATATTGATAGGGCCGAAATTTGAACCTTAATAGATCCCAATTTGAGACCCATAGACAATCCTGATTCCATCGGAGCACTCCGCTGCTCGCACCACGCAACATATTTTCGCCAAATACGGCGATAATGCTTCGCGGTGACTTCCTTCCTTGCCTTTATCAAGGTAGGAATGACTTCTTCTGGAATGCCTTTTCCTTTTAGGATCTGGCATTCAACGCCATGCCGTCAAACGCAGCCGCGGTAAGTCTTGAAAAAGACAAGGACCCTGCTGAAGCAGGTCCCTTCTCAGAAGTAGAGGCCACGGATCGTCCGTGACCATCTCTTGAAGTTCCGGGTACCAAGTCCTTCTTGGCCAATCCGGAGCCACTAGTCTTACTCCTCTTTGCCGTATAATCCTCAATACCTTTGGTATGAGAGGCAGAGGAGGAAACACATATACCGACTGGTACACCCAAGGTGTTACCAGCGCGTCCACAGCTATTGCCTGCGGATCTCTTGACCTGGCGCAATACCTGTCCAGTGTTTTGTTGAGGCGAGACGCCATCATGTCCACCATTGGTTTTACCCAACGGTTTAATAGCATGTGGAAAACTTCTGGATGAAGTCCCCACTCTCCCGGGTGAAGGTCGTGTCTGCTGAGGAAGTCTGCTTCCCAGTTGTCCACGCCCGGGATGAATACTGCTGACAGTGCTATCACGTGATTCTCCGCCCAGCGAAGGATCCTGGCAGCTTCTGCCATTGCCCTCCTGCTTCTTGTGCCGCCCTGTCTGTTTACATGGGCGACTGCCGTGATGTTGTCTGACTGGATCAACACCGGTCTTCCTTGAAGCAGAGGTTCCGCCTGGCTTAGAGCATTGTAGATTGCTCTTAGTTCCAGAATGCTTATGTGAAGAGACTTTTTCAGGCTCGACCACACTCCCTGGAAATTTCTTCCCTGTGTGACTGCTCCCCAGCCTCTCAGGCTGGCATCCGTGGTCACCAGGATCCAATCCTGTATGCCGAATCTGCGGCCCTCCAATAGATGAGCCTCCTGCAACCACCACAGAAGGGATACCCTTGTCCTCGGCGACAGGGTTATCCGCAGGTGCATCTGAAGATGCGACCCTGACCATTTGTCCAACAGATCCCTTTGCATGGAATCTGCCGAAAGGGATTGCTTCGTAAGAAGCTACCATTTTTTCCCAGGACTCTTGTGCATTGATGTACAGACACCTTTCCTGGTTTTAGGAGGTTCCTGACCAGGTCAGATAACTCCTTGGCTTTTTCTTCGGGAAGAAAAACCTTTTTCTGAACTGTGTCCAGAATCATCCCCAGGAACAGCAGACGAGTTGTCGGCATTAATTGGGATTTTGGAATATTCAGAATCCATCCGTGCTGCTTTAGCACCTCTTGAGATAGTGCTAAACCCATCTCTAGCTGTTCTCTGGACCTTGCCCTTATTAGGAGATCGTCCAAGTATGGGATAATTAATACGCCTTTTCTTCGAAGAAGAAATATTATCTCGGCCATTACCTTTGTAAAGACCCGAGGTGCCGTGGACAAACCAAACGGCAGCGTCTGAAACTGATAGTGACAGTTTTGTACAACGAACCTGAGGTACCCCTGGTGTGAGGGGTAATTGGAACGTGGAGATACGCGTCCTTGATGTCCAAGGATACCATAAAGTCCCCTTCTTCCAGGTTCGCTATCACTGCTCTGAGTGACTCCATCTTGAACTTGAACTTCTTTATGTATAGGTTCAAGGACTTCAGATTTAGAATAGGCCTTACCGAGCCATCCGGCTTCGGTACCACAAATAGAGTGGAATAATACCCCTTCCCTTGTTGTAGAAGAGGTACCTTGACTATCACCTGCTGAGAATACAGCTTGTGAATGGCTTCCAAAACCGTCTCCCTTTCTGAGGGGGACGTTGGTAAAGCAGACTTCAGGAAACGGCGAGGTGGCTCTGTCTCTAATTTCAACCTGTACCCCTGAGATATTATCTGCAGGATCCAGGGATTTACCTGCGAGTGAGCCCACTGCGCGCTGTAATTTTTGAGACGACCGCCTACCGCCCCCGAGTCCGCTTGCGAAGCCCCAGCGTCATGCTGAGGCTTTTGTAGAAGCCGGGGAGGGCTTCTGTTCCTGGGAAGGAGCTGCCTGTTGCTGTCTCTTCCCTCGTCCTCTGCCTCGTGGCAGATATGAATAGCCCTTTGCTCTCTTATTTTTAAAGGAACGAAAGGGCTGCGGTTGAAAGGTCGGTGCCTTTTTCTGTTGGGGAGTGACTTGAGGTAGAAAGGTGGATTTCCCGGCCGTAGCCGTGGCCACCAAATCCGATAGACCGACCTCAAATAACTCCTCTACGCATCGCCTGTCCACTGTCGTGTCCATAAAGCTCTTCTGGCCGAAATGGACATAGCACTTACCCGTGATGCCAGTGTGCAGATATCTCTCTGTGCATCACGCATATAAAGAAATGCATCCTTTATTTGTTCTAACGACAGTAAAATATTGTCCCTGTCCAGGGTATCAATATTTTCGATCAGGGACTCTGACCAAACTACCCCAGCACTGCACATCCAGGCAGTCGCAATAGCTGGTCGTAGTATAACACCTGCATGTGTGTATATACCTTTTTGGATATTTTCCATCCTCCTATCTGATGGATCTTTAAGTGCGTCCGTCTCAGGAGAGGGTAACGCCACTTGTTTTGATAAGCGTGTTAGCGCTTTGTCCACCCTAGGAGGTGTTTCCCAGCGCTCCCTAACCTCTGGCGGGAAAGGGTATAAAGCCAATAACTTCTTTGAAATTAGCAGTTTTTTATCGGGGCACCCCACGCTTCATCACACACGTCATTTAATTCTTCTGATTCGGTAAAAACTACTGGTAGTTTTTTCACACCCCACATAATACCCTGTTTAGTGGTACCTGTAGTATCAGCTAAATGTAACATCTCCTTTATTGCCAAAATCATATAACGTGTGGCCCTACTGGAAAATACGGTTGATTCGTCACCTTCACCACCGGAATCAGTGCCTGTGTCTGGGTCTGTGTCGACCGACTGAGGCAAGGGACGTTTTACAGCCCCTGACGGTGTTTGAGGCGCCTGGACAGACACTAATTGAGTGTCCGGCCGCCTCATGTCGGCAAACGACTGCTTAAGCGAGTTGACGCTATCCCGTAATTCCACAAATAAAGGCATCCATTCTGGTGTCGACCCCCTAGGAGGTGACATCCTCATATTTGGCAATTGCTCCGCCTCCACACCAATAACGTCCTCATACATGTCGACACACACGTACCGACACACAGCAGACACACAGGGAATGCTCTATACGAAGACAGGACCCACTAGCCCTTTGGGGAGACAGAGGGAGAGTCTGCCAGCACACACCAAAAAGCGCTATATATGACAGGGATAGCCTTATGATTAAGTGCTCCCTTATAGCTGCTTTTATATTAATATATTGCCATTTATTCTGCCCCCCCTCTCTGTTATACCCTGTTTCTGTAGTGCAGTGCAGGGAAGAGACCTGGGAGCCTTCCTGACCAGCGGAGCTGTGACAGAAAATGGCGCCGTGTGCTGAGGAGATAGGCCCCGCCCCTTTTTCGGCGGGCTCGTCTCCCGCTATTTAGTACATTTAGGCAGGGGTAAATATCTCCATATAGCCTCTGGGGCTATATGTGAGGTATTTTTAGCCTTTTTAAAGGTTTTCATTTGCCTCCCAGGGCGCCCCCCCCCAGCGCCCTGCACCCTCAGTGACTGCCGTGTGAAGTGTGCTGAGAGGAAAATGGCGCACAGCTGCAGTGCTGTGCGCTACCTTAAGAAGACTGCAGGAGTCTTCAGCCGCCGATTCTGGACCTCTTCTTGCTTCAGCATCTGTGAGGGGGCCGGCGGCGTGGCTCCGGTGACCATCCAGGCTGTACCTGTGATCGTCCCTCTGGAGCTTCATGTCCAGTAGCCAAGAAGCCAATCCATCCTGCACGCAGGTGAGTTCACTTCTTCTCCCCTCTGTCCCTCGTTGCAGTGATCCTGTTGCCAGCAGGAATCACTGTAAAATAAAAAACCTAAGCTAAACTCTCTAAGCAGCTCTTTATGAGAGCCACCTAGAATTGCACCCTTCTCGGCCGGGCACAAAAATCTAACTGGAGTCTGGAGGAGGGTCATGGGGGGAGGAGCCAGTACACACCACCTGACCTGTAAAAGCTTTACTTTTGTGCCCTGTCTCCTGCGGAGCCGCTATTCCCCATGGTCCTTTCAGGAACCCCAGCATCCACTTAGGACGACAGAGAAAAAGCAGGATTTTTTCACAGTTTGGCCTTGCACCTGCGCATTATGATCCATATGCATGCGCAGTCATTCGATAATCGAGCACTGTGCGATTTCGCACAACAGCGATAAGGTCTGAATTAGACCTACTACTGTGCCCCCCGCTGTGTCCCCCGCTGTGAAGGGAACTAGACGCTACGCATCTAGTCTCCCTTCGTGGAGAGGACCTTTGCTGTGCGGTGCGCGATGACATCATCGCGCACCGCACAGCATTGTGGGACTGACAGACGCTAGGGGTCATATTTGACCTCTAGTGTCTGTGTATGCTGTGCTATGGGAGAGACGTCATGACGTCTCTCCCATAGATCCGAGGAGAGGAGCGGCGTCGGCGGAGGTCTGCACTGGTTAGGAGCGGGGATTGTAAGTATTTTTTTTGTGTGTGTGTGTGCAAGCGGCGCTACGCTACAGAGGGCACAAATGGGGGCACAACTCTACAAGGGGCGTAACTGACCACGCCCCCTGTATGAAGCCACGCCCCTATTCTCCGCCCGGGGCGCCAAAAGACCTAGAACCGGCCCTGGTTCAGAGATCCTTGCATACCCATGCAAGTCCTGTGATACACCTCAGTGTGAGAGCACTACATAGGTGACAACTGGGTGGACAAGGCTTTATGCTAGTAATGATCATTCACCCATCCGGTGAAGATTGCGGTCACCTTTGACTTATTCACTCCGTTGCTTAGTAACATTTTACAGTTACTGGCAGTTGCTTTGACCTGTGACTCCTCCCACCAGTGCCAGTGATGTAATTGCGGGACCTACTGCATACCTCCCTACTGTTTCTACCTATGCACCACAGTGTCCCGCGGTGGTGGGGGAAGGGAGTTGGGAGGCCCCCTCTTTCTCACTGCACTTCATAGCAGAGCTGTGGTGAATAGATGGGCACAGCATCTATTCTGTGGTAATAGGGATTGGAGGCATGGACCCAGCTCCCGGGGCACTGGGCATGCCTCCTCCACAATAACATAAAATGGAAGGGGGGGGGGGGGGGGGTGGCTCGTGAGTGCTACATTTCCCATGAAACCATGTCCCCTGGCAGGAGACCACACCCCTTTTTGGGCGCTTGACAAGATCCCGACTTAGATTGCAAAGAAGTTGTGAGGTATACTACTGAGCATGTCACAGACATGACAGCCATTTTCAGATGTTTAGACCAGTAAATTGGAACCGGCATATGGCAGGTCACCTCATTTTGACCCCATCCTGCCCTGCTTACCTCAGCTCTTCTTTGTTTCTCACTTAACATATTAATCACGCTACTTCTTCCCAATCCTCACCAATGCTAAGGCACTAGGATATAGAAATAAACTGAATAGGTGACAAGTTGTCAATCCCTGAAATGTTGGGGTTTAGATGACCACCTTGAGTTTGTGGTATGGTAGCACCTGCCTGGAATTCCCATTCATAAATGACTTACAATAATAGGTGCCCAGTAAGTTGCATAGGAATGATTGAATCTGAACTCACTTTCACTGCTGACAGCAGAATCTCCTGACCCTGCCGACTGTCAACCATTGCCATGGTGGTGGGTGCTGGTGGCCAAAATTGGTCACATCCAGTTGCCAAATGCTAAGTGGCGTTCGCACTCACATCAAGTCACATAGCACAGACATGCACCGGGTCTTCAGTTACCTCTCCCACAGAAATCATTAACCCAGTAAGAGCATGGACATAAAAACATACAGTACAACACAATATATCTCTTTTTGCCCCCGGGGTCATCTGCCCCTGCAGAAAACATGGCCTTTTTTGCTGGGTCACAGACTCAAATTAATAAAACTAGCCCATTTCTGTCTGTGCAAAATCAGGCCTGCGCCAATCAAATCAGAACTTGCGGTGATACAGCGATGGGTGCTGTCCTGCTCTATAGCAGATCTGCATCCAATGAAGCTGAACAATGGAAAAGATTTCTGGGTTATAATAACCCCTATTTGACATTTGCTGAATGTTGTGTGGAAGAGTGGGAGTGGCTTCACCTTAAAATGGGTGTGGCCGATTGAAAAGTGGGTTAGTTAGGGGTCCGTGTACATTGGGTGTGGCAGGATTTATTTTAGCCCGATTATTAGCCCGATTGACATATGATGGGGTGTCTTTAAGCCCTGCTCCCTCAAATGAAAATGCCACTAGTCATGGGTCCATGGGGAGGAGGAGAGGCCAATTTCATGCGACTCTGAGAGAACTACATCATACTGGTCCCGCCTCAGCCATATGGACCAGCAATTCCCAGCATTATACCCTCCATCCTGCTCACTTCCCTAGGAAGTGGATGGGATGCGGGTGGAATCCGAGGACTCGCTGCACATTTGGGAGTATCCCAGCAGTTGTCAGAGAGTAGTGGCATATATGGAAATTGCTCAGCTGATGAATAACTGGTGTTTGAAAGAGACGGATTATCTAACACAGGGGTAGGCTGTAATAACTAGCAATTGCTTATTGTTGCAGCCGTGACTCCAGCAATAGACACAGCACACCTCTGGCTCTGAGCCAGATCCTTTACAGCTCCTCATTATACTGATATCATCATTGTTGCTTTATAAACTACACAGCTGGGCAGTCAGTATAACACATTTTACAAGAACAATAAAACACAGAAGCAGTGCAAAGGAGGTGGACAGAGACAATGCAGGCGAGAGACAGAGGGTCCATCCCTAACCCAAAGAGGGGATGCGGTCAATTTGCCTACAATCAAAATCCCAACGGTCAAAATACTGACAAGGTCAAAATACCGACATGGTCAAAAACCCGACATTTAAAATACCGACAAGGCCAAAATAACAACATTTAAAATGTCGACAGGTCAAAAAGTCGACATGAGTTTTTCATTGAAACCGACTTGTTTATACTTTATCACCCCAGTGGATGTGGAGGGTGCATATAATAGTGTGCCGAGCGCAGCGAAGCACCGTGCCCGAAGCATAGTGAGCCATGCGAGGGGACGCGGTACACTTATACGGTGTCCTTGTCGACCTATGTTGACATACACACAAAAAAATATATGAAAAACTTGTGTCAACTTTTTGACCTGTCAACATTTTAAATGTCGGTATTTTGACTTTGTCTGTATTTTGACCTTGTCGGTATTTTAAACGTTGGTATTTTGACCTGGTCAGGATTTTGACCGTCGGTCAATTGTTGGCTGTATTTTGACCGTCAGGATTTTGCTTGCAGGTATTTCATACTAACCCCCCCCAAGAGCAAACAATCAATGGGAATACAGTATATACATCTTGGGCGGGATGTACTAAGCGGATAATGCGGTAAACCCCCTGTTTACCGCATTTTCCTGATGTACTATCCTCTCGCCGGCAGGTCAGCACCGCGACGGGGTTCGCCAGCTTTAGCTGGCGATAGTCCATAGAAGCCTATGTGCTTCTCTCCACGGCGCTGTGTGAGGGATCTGATCGGATTCCTCCCAGCATGCCTTGCGGCCACCACCGTCACCCTGCGCATGCGCAGACTGACTCCTGGGGCCGAATCCCGGAAGTCAGGCTGCCACTGTGCATCGCGGAGGACAGCTCTTATCGGAAGAACTGTCCTCCGCAATGCTGATCGTATATGTAAGTACATATGCGATCAGCATCGTGGCGCAGGGCGGCGATGGGCGGCAATGTACATTAGTACATCCCGCCCATTGTCATTTATTTTAACAAAGCTCTCATTAGTGTTGTGAGCGGTGTCCGGTAGGAAAGTGTATGAGATATTAGAGTGTGGACACAGCTGCTGCACCCTATAACGTTCCTGAGCACACTGACATCACATTTAATTGTAATGTTGTTGTCATGTTTCCTCCTGTCACAGAGGAATTGCTGCAGCCATTGCACATCGGGTTATGTACACAGCTGCTCCGCAAACCATTGGTCTGTTCTCCAATCAGTTTCCATCATCATCATTTAGAGTTCAGAAAAACAAGAGGCAGCGCTGAGGCTCCAGCTTCCCATGACGGGTATAGACCACGGAGCTCAGAGTCTCAGATCAGTATCGCTGCTTGTGATAATATTTACTCTGGACATAAAACTGCACTCATTAACGGGGATCGGCAGCATGGTACAGCTCCAGTGCCTGCGCTCCACACGTAGCATCATTAATGCACAGAATCCCCTGATGTTGGTATTATCCTGTAAGGCAGGGGTGGGGAACCTTCTCTCTACCAAGGACCATTTGGATATTTTTTTAAATCCTTTGGGGGCCATACAAAAATGATCAACTTAAAAATTAGTCTGCCCCCATTAGATATGACCCCTAGTAGCACCGCTTACACACACACACACACACACACACACTAAAAGAAAGAAAAAACACGATACTCACCAGCCCCGCTCCTGCTTCCGGACCCTTGCCCTCTGCCTGGCTGCCCGCTCCTCAGAACTATGGGAGAGATGTCATGACATCTCTCCCATAACACCGCACAGGCACTCATGCACACTGCCGGAGCCCAGGAGTGAGCTCCTACCTCTGGCTGCTGCTGAGGGGAAGAAGCCGGGCGCCCGCTAGTAACAAAATCTCAGCGGGCGCCCGGCATCTCCCTTGGTTAGGTGAGCCTGGGAGGGCCGGATCAAGTGGCTTTGAGGGCCTTATACGGCCCGCGAGCCTGAGGTTCCCCACCCCTGCTGTAAGGGGTCCACATATTACACAGCGGCGCGTTTCAGTGACAGGGTATAAAACAAACTGCCTACAATGATAGGATATAGAAGGTGCTGGTGGCCCTGAATGAATGGTGAATGGTTTTACAAATCTAAGCGGTGTGAAGAACACTTCATACACAAAGTTGCTGATTCTGTGTCACACACTGCTGCGACCGATTTAGCCATAGCAGCGCCTGCTGCCACAATACGCTAAAATAGTAAAAGCCACTCCCAGGTGTGCATTCAAGCATCTACATGTGCGAGGACTGAGACGCCCGCTTTGAGCATCATAAATGCAGTAATACTGCTTGGTGCTTCCTCAGATGTCACCATCGGTCAGGCTTTTCTCAGCTTAGTGTTAGTCACAGAGCAGATTACCGTGGAGATGATCCTGACGTCTCCAGCAGCACCCCCTCCGCGTGGCTGAATCCCCTCACCATTCTAGTATGGTGAGTGCGATTCATTAAAGCAGCGGTACTCAACCTTTTCTCTCCCGTACCCCTTGATTAGGCTTTTCATTTTTGAGTACCCCCTCGACTCATAAATCCCCACCCATGCATCCTCACCAGAAAAGTAAACTCACACAAGTACAGGGAGAATATACAAACTCCACACAGTTTGGGCCATGGTGGGAATCTAACCCATGACCTCAGTGCTGTCATTATTAAGGGACATGGACTGACCAATGACTAGCCTTCTGCTGTCTACGTACTATTATCTTCTACATAAGACACAAGGAGGCTTTTACTTACCAACACATGAATCTGGTAATAGACATGAAATACTACAAATGTATTTTTTTTTTTAACCAACTGATATAAGAACCCCTGTAAGAATTTTTCCTTACAGCGCCCCCTGGTGTACAGTGGGTTATAGGGGATCCTATGACGTATCAGTGAGGTGGAAGCACAGAGTGTTTCAGTGATTGATGTACCTATGTACTGTCAGGTAGTTCAGCAGCAACCAATCACAGGGGAGTATATAGGTAGGTGGACAGAGATGTATTCCGAGCATCTAATTATGGTAGATGCTAGAATCAAGTGGGCTAAGGGACCTTTTCCGTAAGGGGGAGGAGTTACGATGCAAGGGGGAGGAGCTAGGGCAGCAGGATAGTTCCTCTACTATCCACGCCACCAACTATTACCTTTAGTAATTAGGTGGTGAGCGAAGCGGAGCGAGCCACCGTGCCCGAAGCGTGGCGAGCGAAGCGAGCCCGCGAGGGTACTTTTCGGGTACCCTGTTCGCCCGTAGCTCCTCCCCCTGGTGACGTAGCTCCTCCCCTCAATACGTCACAAGGTCCCTTCAGCCCCTCCGATATAGAACCAACCATCTAATTATATGCACAGGAAAGGAGAAGCAACTTTGTAGAAGCCATAAAATTGCGTCTAATAACATACCCTCCAACATTTTACACAGGAAAATCGGTACAAATCCGAAAAAGGTGCATGGCCGCGGGTAAAGGGGTGTGGCCACGCCCCTTTTCCTATACTTTCAATGGAAGTTTGGAGAACCAAAAATCGGTACAGACCATAATAAAAGGTACTGTACCTACTAAAAAGGTACAGTTGGAGGGTATGTAATAATAAAAGGAGTGTCAATAAAGCAAGTCGACACGTGGGTCCCAGCAATTACCTGGGCTGCACCGCAATCTGTGTGCCAGATTAAAGGTAAGGTAACACGTTGAACACGTGTACAGCAGTGGTGGTGGGACCCGGCGTCCGGCAGCGTCATCCATGCACGACTGCGCATGCGCCAGGTCACACAACCACTCCTACATCTAGCCGCGGAGGCATCACCTGGCGTCCGGCGTCCTCCATGCGCGACTGCACATGCGCCGAGTCACAGCCGCCATCACCAGCTTCAATTTCAAGTACCCATCTGCAGTCTGGCGCGTACCCCCGGGGGTACGCGTACCACCGGTTGGGAACCGCTGCATTAAAGGATGGAAAGCGCAGCTTTCTGCTTTTCCTGTGTGTTCAGATTAGCTAACCCAGGATGGCGTACTGAACTCTGTGACGAAACAGGCAGGGAAGTTGCTTACGTCCCTGTTTTCTGCCCGGCATCCGTTCTGGCTCCGCCCCCTTGATATGTCAACAGCCACTGCAGCTTCTCCGAAGCTCAGCCGCCGGCTCATGCGCAGGAAGGATCTGCCTTCGCCTCCACGCTTCTCACACTGGGCCACAGCTGAAGACAGGAACGCTGGAGCCCTGGATACCGGATTGCAGCGCCGGAAAGGGAAGAAAACCTGAATGGCTACTTAACAAAGCTATATCATACTTGCCTACCTGACCCTCTCCATGAGGGAGAAAATGCTCTGTTCCTGGACTTTCCTGGTAATGTATGATTGCCATCACCTGTGGTGAGCTAGTTAATTGATAAGAAAGGTGTTTCACCACAGGTGATGGCAATCCTACATTACCAGTGAAGGGTTACCTCTTCTGTCTTTGTACATATTACTTTTTATATGATCAGTTTCCTTATAATAATTACAGTATAAAAGTGAATATTTCTATTTCCCTAGTGAAGGGTTAAAACATGCTTTATGAACTCTTATGTGTTTGCAATGGATGCTGCTGCCCTGTGTTAGATGCCTTTGTCTCTCATACAGATACCAGGCTTGTGTGGGTCTGGCATCCAAGGTCAGCTCTCTACTAGATGAAACCTGCTTTTTCTACTTCTGTGTGTTACTAAAAGATCCTTTGTTAAGTTTCGCCTGATGCAACATATATAACATCTGCCTGGCAACTGCTATATCCAATTATGTTATGTCAAGTATTAACCACCCCTACGTACCCCACCCAGGCACCTACCCCTAAGCCAATGAGCCCTTTTACACTTGTCAGTTCCACCCATATGCATTGTCTTATATACTCTTGTTAACTTTATAATAAACAGTGTGAATTTTAACTGCTTGTGTGTGCATGTACCTTGTGGTTAAAAGTTTACACTCCAGACGTCTGTAAGGCCATCACATCGAGGGTTAAAGAAAATAAGGTCAAATCCTTTCAGCTGGGGGTTATGTCCGGGATTCAGTGATCGTCCCCGAATAATAAAGATAGAAGATTTATTGTCTGTCTTTGCTATGCGGGATTGCGGTCATACACTGAAGCTGAATCCGTGTCAGTGTTCCGGGAACACGTGACAAGGTAATATTTAAGTCCGGGACTTAATATTACGAAGTTTTTAAAACAGGTATCAGGGATACCATAGAATCTTTAATGTCTGGGACTTAAAGATACGTCTGAGAAGGGACCAGGGGTCCGAGCGCACTTCTCCAAAGACGTTAGTATCTGGGATACTTAAAATAGACCTGGGAGTCTATACGTAACGTAGAGAATACCCCGATTTGATCGCCTATATATTTCTGTATGTTTGTAGTGAGATAAGTTCTTATATTTGGTCCAGACGGCTGGTAAGTTTTCGTCTGCCAGATATCTTTACTCAAACACTTTTCTTGCTTCCTGTCTAAAACGCTGTATTTTTTCTGACATCTTGTACGAAGGTAAGCGTACCCGTCAAAAGATTTCATGTTCTCATTATACAGATAATATTGTGATATTGTCAATGACTAATTAACTGGTGTTAGCTAATGCATGCATAGAAAGTTTTTGTAAATTGCATTTTTTTTGTTGTGAAATTTCATAGAAAGTCTTTTTGTTGTGAAATTGCATAGAAGGTTTTTTTTTGTAAACTGCATTTTTGTTGTGATATTGCATAGACAGTTGTTGTGGGTTGTTGTGGAAATTGCGTAGAAAGCTGGTGTAGATTGCATTTTTACTATGGGAGGGACCTATGTATAAGTAGAGTGTCGTATATTTTAGATAATTTTCTTTTAAAAAGTTGTACTGTTGATTTATATTACTGTCTGACAATGGGCTCTAGTCAGAGTAAAAAAAACTGCATATCCCCCGCCCCTCCCTGGTGAGACATGCAGGATGTATGTTGCCCGTAACTCTACCTCAGAGTATTATTTAGTTAACCCATGGGTGGATAATTTAGCGGGATGGACAGAGAAAGCAGGACGGGACCCATTCCTACGGGAAGGCAGTAATTACCTTTTCTATATGGAGATTTAAGAAAAAATGTCAGTTTCCAATAGCACAGAAGCGAAGCTGCAGAGGAATTGTAAGTCTTTGAAATCCCTCTCGCCCCCCCCCCCCCCCCTTTTTTGCATTCCAATGTATCCTGCGCTCAGAGACACAAATCTCTTGGCAGCAGTAACCCTTTCACACTAAATGGGATCGCTTCCAACTTCACTGCTGGAGGGTGCGTCCACTAGCTCTATCCCTAACGCACCAATAACCCAGAGTTTAGATAATAGTAAAACACTGTCCCAAGCCCACCATTACCCTCGATGGCTGTATATCTTATTTACGCAAAACTTGCAAAGGACGCAGCTATACACATATGAAGGAAGTTTTTTTTGCCTGTGTTTTTTTTGCCTGTCGCTGTAGCTTGTAAAAAGAAACCTGCGCCCACTCATAACTATCAGAGCTCCAGACGCTTTGACAGACAGAACCAACCCCGCAGTCAGGGAACATTCCAAAGACCCCGCGCACTGACGGGGCCCGGAGGAGGGTATCCCAGCCTTTATTCAACTCTCCCGTCATAGTGAGATTCACCTCTGCTGCCACTTATTATAAATGGAAGTAAAATTCCCTTTTTAGTGGACAGCGGTGCAGCAGCCAGTGTTTTGTGTTCTGACTTATGCAATACCCCCTCTCACCAGAAAAGATAGAAGGTCTCCGCCCCATGATACAGCAATTCTTACAACAGGGTATCTCAGACATATTGTATCACCATACTGTACTCCTGTGAACCCTGTTGCCAAAGCTGATGGTAGTATGGGATTTGTACAGGATCTCAGAGCGATCAATCAGTTAATTGTCCCAATTGCACCAATTGTTCCAGATGTAAACTCACTCATTTCTGCAATCCCTGCAGATGCTGTGTTCTTCTCTGAAATTGATTTGAAGAATGCCTTTTTTTTCAGCATACCTGTAGATTCACAGACACAATTACTTTTTGCCTTTTCTTTTGAGGGTAAACAACTTACCTGGTGCAGATTATTGACGCACCTGTTGTCTCCAGGCCACATTGAGGCCCTGGCAACCTCACCATGGTTCAGTCCTGCTACAGTATGCAGATGATCTGCTGCTCTGTAGTAAAACTGAGGAGGCCTGCCGAGAGGATGGTGTTTCATTACTAAACTGGCTTTGTGAATGTGGACACAAGGTGTCCAAAATAAAAATGCAATGGTGTAAAAAGCATGTTGATTACTTAGGTTTTGTGCTCACTCAGGGAGAGAGAAAAGTCAGTCCACAATGCATACAGTCTGTATTGGGCCTGGTCACCCCAACTACCCAGAAGGAACTACTGTCCTTCCTGGGTATGGTAAATTACTGCAGACAGTGGATATCTGATTGCTCTTATTGTGATAACATTTTGAGACAAGCCACACTGAAGGACAAACCTAAAACTGTACAATGGTCACAAGAAATGTTAACTGCATATGAAAGTTTAAAATGTATGTTGATGAAAAGTCCGGCACTTGGCCTCCCCAGTTATGTACTACCTTTCCATCTATATGCAAGGGACAATTGTAAAACCATGGCGGGGGTGCTCACACAGTTTCATGGAGGGAAGTTGCGCCCCGTGGCATTTTTTTTCCAAAGTCATGCCAGTGTCTGTGCAAGGTATGCCTGCCTGCCTCAGGGCTTTGGCAGCCTGTGCAATGGTTGCAGAAATGGCCACTACCCTCACTTTAGGCCACATCACAGTACTCCACACCACACATGATGTCCTGGCAATACTTAAAGGCTTACACACAGCACATGTCAGCACAACGCCTTAGTGGATATGAAGTACTCCTTTTGAGTAACCCTACCCTTACCATTAAGTACACTGCTGGTTCTTCTGGCCCTGCACCCATTCTCAATGCCCTTTTAGGCTTGAAAGGTCCCGAGGATGAACCACCCGACCTACATGACTGTGCTGCTTCCATTGAAGCTGAAACTTCTCCCAGACTTGACATGTCTCCCGTTCCCATACCAGGCACAGACATTGTTTTTGTTGACGACTCCTGTAGTAGGCCCAATGACAATACATACCAGGCTAGCTATGCCATTGTCACCCTCCCTGATACTGTGTTGGAAACCCTACCAATACCTTATCAGTCCGCGCAAGCTGCAGAACTCATTGCACTCACTAGAGCATGTCCCTCCCTTGACAACGTCCATCTGCTCACTCAACTTCAAGCTGCTGCGACTAATACTGATCTCTCCGACTGGACTTACCCAATTCTGCAGAAAAAATCCTAAATCAGGATTAATCTGCAAAGAGGGGAAACCCTGTATACCCCAGTCCAGTGCCCCTTTGCTCGTTGCCCAGTGCCGTGGTGTTGGTCACCGTGGTGAAGCCACAACACTCCTCCTACTAACCAGTGATTTTTATGTTACTAATGCCAAATCACTTGTGGACCAGTATGTTAGCAGATGCATCACTTGCCTCAGGAACAACCCTAATAAAGCTAAACACCAGCATCTTGAATACCCCACAGAAAACTCTAGGTTACTCCCCATTTAAAATACTAATGGGCAGGCCTTTTCCTACACCCTGGGCTAGGAAACCACTAGTAATACAGGAAGGAGATCTAGAACTCATCAGAGAAGAGTATGTCAGGTCCCTGATAACAAAACTGAATGAAATTGAACATGAGGTTGTTTGTAAAAACCCTTTTGAATCCACAGGAACCTACACACCCCTTTAAAGTCGGAGACAGAGTCGTGGTGAAGGTGCTCCCCAGGAACAAGAGCCCAGGAGACTTCACCTATGGTCCAGAGACAGAGGTCGTAGCAGTTACCCGAACAGCAGTCCTGACAGAGGAAAGTCCTACCTGGATCCATGCATCCCGAGTAAAAAAGGTTCCTAGACCAGACCTAGAGAGGGAAGCAAGTGATTCCAGTGAGGTACGAACCGGGGCAGACAGCCCTGACCTCCCACCTAGCGAAGAAAGAAGAACAGAAGAAGATGAGGAACCTGTCCCCTATCTTTATCCTGGGGACTACCTTGATAGCCCTACTGGCCCTCACTCACCACACAATATGTGAGGTTGATATTACACAGACTAATGGGATCCCCACCTTGTGGTACAATTCCTCCAATACACACGTAGCCACATATATCCTTGACTATTTTATGTTCCCCAAAATTGCTGATGACAAATATTATATACAACAAAGGAGGAAATCAGGAATGTCTGAGACAGTATATATTTGTGTTACTGACGAATGGTACTATGACAATAGATATTATGGATCTAATTGTAATTCCTGGGAAGCTGTGGGGTGGAATACAGGAGTAGATTGGAAATATGGCCCATCGTTTGCAAAGAATAGATGGAGCAAATATGGAGTACCCCTACTTTCTAGACTATCCATTCATAAGATGGATGAAGGCCCAAATTCATACAGGTTTAGACTAAACATAGTGAACCCTAGCAGAAGCGACAATGAGACTTATGTACTTGGTATATGGTGGCAAGCAGGGTATTATAGTGCAAGGCAAATGTTTTATTTATGGGATATGTATAAAAACCCAAAATACCAGCCTAAAATTGCTCCCCAAAACAAACCTTTAAAGCCCCATATTGCCACTTTTAAAGATATGGTGGCTATTACTAACCCTACCTTTGAAGACACCCTAGCTATTGAAACTGGTTTCTCTGACATTAATTTTTGGTTGGAATGGATGAAGTATAGTGCTAACAAACACAATAAAAGCAACTGTTATGTCTGTGGCAAATCTAGGCCCCACCTAGGTACAGTGCCCCTTAATATACCCCTAGAACAAGAAAATTGTTTTTTTCAGCCTTTTTAATGACACCAAAACAAATGACAGTCAGTGCGAAATGTGGAAAAGGGAATATCCCATATTGTCAAAAAATCCCAACCCAGGAAGCACCATAACCATATATCCTGGAAACTATACCTGTTATACATCTAACATCACCCCAGGGAGAAATTTAAAAACCTTCCCACGAGGGTATTGTGCAAATAAAAGAACAACTGTTTTAGTCAACCAAACTAGATCATTAGGCGACATTTATTACATATGTGGGAAACTGTAAATAAAAACGTAGCCTGGATTAATTATATATATTATAATCAACAAAGATTTGTTAATGATACCAAAGATGCTCTTAAAGGTATAGCTGAACAGCTAGAAGCCACTTCCCAAATGACATCCCAAAATAGAATGGCCCTTGACATGATCCTAGCAGAAAAAGGCGGTACATGTGTTTACATTAGTAAGGTGGAAGGCTGTTGTACATATATTCCTGACAACACTGGTCCCAATGGTAAGGTTACTTTAGCCATAAACAAGTTAGAAACCTTATCCATAGAACTTAAGAAAAATTCAGGTATTGATAACCCATGGAGCCAATATTTTGGGTGGTTTGAAAATTGGAAACAGGCTCTTGTGCAAATAAGCATATTTAAACTCATAACTTTAATTCTTTTAGGCATTATAGTTTATTGTGTAATTCCCTGTGGAAAGAAACTTACCTCCAAAGGCATTGATAAGGCCCTGATGTATTATGACATAACCACCAGTCCTGTCACCTCCTCTGATAGTAAGGGACCCGACGATTATGTCCAATATCTCAAGAACTGGAGGAACAAGAAAGGAGCCTCACTCAAGAATCATGTCATATAATAATCATGATTCTAAGAGGGGATTGAAGGGTTACCTCTTCTGTCTTTGTACATATTACTTTTTATATGATCAGTTTCCTTATAATAATTACAGTATAAAAGTGAATATTTCTATTTCCCTAGTGAAGGGTTAAAACATGCTTTATGAACTCTTATGTGTTTGCAATGGATGCTGCTGCCCTGTGTTAGATGCCTTTGTCTCTCATACAGATACCAGGCTTGTGTGGGTCTGGCATCCAAGGTCAGCTCTCTACTAGATGAAACCTGCTTTTTCTACTTCTGTGTGTTACTAAAAGATCCTTTGTTAAGTTTCGCCTGATGCAACATATATAACATCTGCCTGGCAACTGCTATATCCAATTATGTTATGTCAAGTATTAACCACCCCTACGTACCCCACCCAGGCACCTACCCCTAAGCCAATGAGCCCTTTTACACTTGTCAGTTCCACCCATATGCATTGTCTTATATACTCTTGTTAACTTTATAATAAACAGTGTGAATTTTAACTGCTTGTGTGTGCATGTACCTTGTGGTTAAAAGTTTACACTCCAGACGTCTGTAAGGCCATCACATCGAGGGTTAAAGAAAATAAGGTCAAATCCTTTCAACCAGGAAAGTCCAGAAACAGAGCGTTTTCTCCCTCATGGAGAGGGTCAGGTAGGCAAGTATGAGCTATATACTGCAGTATATAGTGAAAAGTAACAATTTGTTTTTCATTTTCTTCATGAATAGACCCCTATCCTTATGTCTGAAAAGCCGGCCACCTCCCTATCACCGCCCAGGAACGGCCAATACATTTTCAATACACTTCTGTGTGTGTCTAAAATAGCTACTGTAGCGCTGTACAAACACAATCGGGACGCATGCATGGTGCAAGCTAGACGCATATGTAGTAAACAACATATCACTGTACTGCGTCTGACTTCGACTTAGCCTGCAACGCAGGCCCATAGAAGCGAATGGGAAATGGCCCTGAGGGACAGGCAATAAAAATGCGAAGGGCACCTTCCTGGGGTGACATACAGGCATATTAATGGGTAAATTTATCCCCGGAAAACACAAAAATGAAGCATCCCCAGGAAGTATGAGGTGATGACGGTAGCAGATGTCGTGATCTTGCCAACCTACTTTATACAAAGGCATGCGTAACCCCATCGCCTGGCATATGCATTATGCTTGCCAGGTCTGCACCCAACCACACAGGGAGCGCCAATGGGCGCACAGGGGGTGGGGGTGGTAGTGATTGCACATGGCAATACTGCTGCAGAACTGACTCGGGCCTCAGTTATTCATACCTGAACCCCACAGCGCCGGAACCTACACTTGTGCCTCCAGCTAGACAGGAGAGGGCACGGATGGAGACTGCACACGGGCCCCCTCCTCTTTTAATACGTCTCTTGCTGAAATACATAGTATTTCATTATATTACATTGTCCTCAAGTGGTTGCATCACTAAGTGGTTCCTGAAGGGTCTTATGTCCACAGAAAATATGTGTATATCCACCAGTGGCAGGACTAGTAGTGGTCCCAGGTGCATCAAAATGCTTTGGGGTCTCACCAACTCCAAATTAGGGACTTTGGGGGACATTTGCTAAGCAGTGATAAGAGCGGAGAAGTGAGCCAGTGGAGACTGCTGATTGGTTGTATGGGGCCACTACTCCACTGGCTCACTGCTCTTCTCTGCTCTGCTTAGTAAATGTCCCCCTTTATGTGCTCCTGGAAAATGTGCACACAGGGTATTCGTATTTCTCTGACATCCTAAGTGGATGCTGGGGACTCCGTCAGGACCATGGGGATTAGCGGCTCCGCAGGAGACAGGGCACAAAAGTAAAAGCTTTAGGACTAGGTGGTGTGCACTGGCTCCTCCCCCTATGACCCTCCTCCAAGCCTCAGTTAGGTTTTTGTGCCCGGCCGAGAAGGGTGCAATCTAGGTAGCTCTCCTGAGCTGCTTAGAATAAAAGTATAGACTTAGGTTTTTTTATTTTCAGTGAGTCCTGCTGGCAACAGGCTCACTGCATCGAGGGACTAAGGGGAGAAGAAGCGAACTCACCTGCGTGCAGAGTGGATTGGGCTTCTTGGCTACTGGACATTAGCTCCAGAGGGACGATCACAGGCCCAGCCTGGATGGGTCCCGGAGCCGCGCCGCCGGCCCCCTTACAGAGCCAGAAGAGCGAAGAGGTCCGGAAAAATCGGCGGCAGAAGACGTTCCTGTCTTCAATAAGGTAGCGCACAGCACTGCAGCTGTGCGCCATTGCTCTCAGCACACTTCATACTCCGGTCACTGAGGGTGCAGGGCGCTGGGGGGGGCGCCCTGAGACGCAATAAAACATGATAAAAATACCTTACATGGCAAAAAATACATCACATATAGCTCCTGGGCTATATGGATGCATTTAACCCCTGCCAGAATATACAGAAAAACGGGAGATAAGGCCGCCAAAAAGGGGGCGGAGCCTATCTCCTCAGCACACTGGCGCCATTTTCCCTCACAGCTCAGTTGGAGGGAAGCTCCCTGGCTCTTCCCTGCAGTCACTACACTACAGAAAGGGTTAAAAAAAGAGAGGGGGGCACTAATTAGGCGCAGTATTAAAACATACAGCAGCTATAAGGGGAAAAACACTTATATAAGGTTATCCCTGTATATATATATAGCGCTCTGGTGTGTGCTGGCATACTCTCCCTCTGTGTCCCCAAAGGGCTAGTGGGGTCCTGTCCTCTATCAGAGCATTCCCTGTGTGTGTGCTGTGTGTCGGTACGTTTGTGTCGACATGTATGAGGAGAAAAATGATGTGGAGACGGAGCAGAGTGTCTGTAACAGTGATGTCACCACCTAGGGGGTCGACACCTGAGTGGATGTACTGTTGAAAATTACGTGACAGTGTCAGCTCTGTATAAAAAAAACAGTGGTTGACATGAGACAGCCGACTACTCAGCTTGTGCCTGTCCAGACGTCTCATAGGCCGTCAGGGGCTCTAAAGCGCCCGTTACCTCAGATGGCAGATACAGACGCCGACACGGATACTGACTCCTGTGTCGACGGTGAAGAGACAACCGTGATTTCCAGTAGGGCCACACGTTACATGATTGAGAAAATGGAAAATGTTTTATACATTTCTGATAATACGAGTACCACCAAAAAGGGGTATTATGTTCGGTGAGGGAAAAACTACCTGTAGTTTTCCTGAATCTGAGAAATAAAATGAGGTGTGTGATGATGCGTGGGTTTCCCCCCGATAACAATTGATAATTTCTTAAAAAGTATTGGCTGTATACCCTTTCCCGCCAGAGGTTAGGGTGCGTTGGGAAACACCCCCTAGGGGGGATAAGGCGCTCACACGCTTGTAAGAACAAGGGCTCTACCCTCTCATGAGATGGCCGCCCTTAAGGAGCCTGCTGATAGAAAGCAGGAGGGTATCCAAAAATGTATTCACACACATACTGGTGTTATACTGCGACCAGCAATCGCCTCAGCCTGGAGGTACAGTGCTGGGTTGGCATGGTCGGATTCCCTGACTGGAAATATTGATATCCTAGATAAGGATAGTATATTATTGCCTATAGAGCATTTAAAAGATGCATTTCTATATATGCATGATGCACAGCGGAATATTTGCCGACTGGCATCAAGTATAAGTGCGTTGTCCAATTCTACCAGTAAAATGGTCAGGTGATGCGGATTCCAAACGGCATTTGGAAGTATTGCCTTTGAAAGGGGACATTTGGGGTCGGTCTTTTAGACCTGGTGGCCACGGCAACAACTGGGAAATCCACGTTTGTACCCCAGGTCGCCTCTCAAAATAAGACGCCGTATTATCAGGCGCAGTCCTTTGTTGGCAAGCGGACAAAAGGTTCCTCTTTTCTGCTCGTGACAGAGGGAGAGGAAAAAGGCTGAAGAGATTACCCAGTTCCCAGGAACAGAAATCCTTTCCCGCCTCTGCAAAGCCCTCAGTATGACGCTAGGGCCTTACAAGCTCAGGCACGGTGGGGGCCCGTTCTCAATGAATTTCAGTGCGCAGTGGGCTCACTCGCAAGTAGACCCCTGGATCCTTCAGGTAATATCTCAAGGGTACATATTGAAATTCGAGACGTCTCCCCCTCGCCGTTTCCAAAAGTCGGCTTTACCGACGTCTCCCTCTGACAGGGAGGCAGTTTTGGAAGCCATTCACAAGCTGTATTCCCAGCAGGTGAAAATCAAGGTACCCCTCCTGCAACAGGGAACGGGGTATTATTCCACACTATTGTGGTACCGAAGCCAGACGGCTCGGTGAGACCGATTCTAAATCTAAAATCTTTGAACACTTACATACAGAGGTTCAAATTCAAGATTGAGTCACTCAGAGCAGTGATTGCGAACCTGGAAGAAGGGGACTACATGATGTCTCGGGACATCAAGGATGCTTACCTTCATGTCAAAATTTACCCTTCTCACCAAGGGTACCTCAGGTTATGGTACAGAACTGTCACTATCAGTTCAGACGCTGCCGTAGGGATGGTCCACGGCACCCCGGGTCTTTACCAAGGTAATGGCCGAAATGATATCCCTTCGAAGGAAGGGAATTTTAGTTATCCCTTACTTGGACGATTCCCTGATAAGGGTAAGATCCAGGGAACAGTTGGAAGTCGGTGTAGCACTATCTCAGGTAGTGTTGCGGCAGCACGATTGGATTCTCAATATTCCAAAATCGCAGCTGGTTCCGACGACTTGTCTTCTGTTTCCTAGGGATGTTCCTGGACACAGTCCAGAAAAAAGGTGTTTCTCCCGGAAGAGAAAGCCAGGGAGTTATCCGAGCTAATCAGGAACCTCCTAAAACCGAACCAAGTCTCAGTGCATCAATGCACAAGGGTTCTGGGTAAAAATGGTGGCTTCCTACGAAGCAATCCCATTCGTTAGATTCCACGCAAGAACTATCCAGTGGAACCTACTGGACAAATGGTCCGGGTCGCATTTTCAGATGCATCAGCGGATAACCCTGTCACCAAGGACAAGGGTATCCATCATGTGGTGGTTGCAGAGTGCTCATCTTCTAGAGGGCCGCAGATTCGGCATTCAGGACTGGGTCCTGGTGACCACGGATGCCAGCCTGCGAGGCTGGGGAGCAGTCACACAGGGAAGGAATATCCAGGGCTTAGGGTCAAGCCTGGATACATCACTTCACATAAATATCCTGAAGCTAAGGGCCATTTACAATGCTCTAAGCTTAGCAAGACCTCTGCTTCAAGGTCAGCCGGTGTTGATCCAGTCGGACAACATCATGGCAGTCACCCACGTAAACAGACAGGGTGGCACAAGAAGCAGGAGGGCAATGGCAGAAGCTGCAGGGATTCTTCGCTGGGCGGAAAATCATGTGATAGCACTGTCAACAGTATTCATTCCGGGAGTGGACAACTAGGAAGCAGACTTCCTCAGCACGACCTCCACCCGGAAGAGTGGGGACTTCACCCAGAAGTCGTCCACATGATTAAAAAACTCGACAGGTATTGCGCCAGGTCAAGAGACCCTCAGGCAATAGTTGTAGACGCTCTGGTAACACCGTGGGTGTACCAGTCAGTGTATGTGTTCCCTCCTCTGCCTCTCATACCCAAGGTACTGAGATTGATAAGATGGAGAGGAGAAAGCACTATATTCGTGGCTCCGGATGGGCCAAGAAGGACTTGGTAACCGGAACTTCAAGAGATGCTCACGGAGGATCCGTGGCCTCTACCTCTAAGAAGGGACCTGCTCCAGCAAGGACCCTGTCTGTTCCAAGACTTACCGCGGCTGCGTTTGACGGCATGGCGGTTGAACGCCGGATCCTGAAGGAAAAAAGGCATTCCGGATGAAGTCATCCCTATCCTGATCAAAGCCAGGAAGGATGTAACCGCAAAAACATTATCACCGCAATTGGCGAAAATATGTTGCGTGGTGCGAGGCCAGTAAGGCCCGACGGAGGAAATTCAACTGGGTCGATTCCTACATTTCCTGCAAACAGGAGTGTCTATGGGCCTGAAATTGGGGTCCATTAAGGTTAAAATTTCGGCCCTGTCAATTTTCTTCCAAAAAGAACTAGCTTCAGTCCCTGAAGTTCAGACGTTTGTAAAAGGGGTACTGCATATACAGCCTCCTTTTGTGCCTCCAGTGGCACTTTGGGATCTCAATGTAGTTTTGGGTTCCAAAAGTCACATTGGTTTGAACCACTTAAATCTGTGGAGTTAAAATATCTCACATGGAAAGTGGTCATGCTGTTGGCCCTGGCCTGGGCCAGGCACGTGTCAGAATTGGCGGCTTTATCCTGAAAAAGCCCTTATCTGATTTTCCATTCGGACAGGGCGGAATTGAGGACTCGTCCTCAGTTTCTCCCCAAGGTGGTTTCAGCGTCTCACCTGAACCAACCTATTGGTGGTGCCTGCGGCTACTAGGGACTTGGAGGCCTCCAAGTTGCTAGACGTTGTCAGTGCCCTGAAAATATATGTTTCCAGGACGGCTGGAGTCAGGAAATCTGACTCGCTGTTTATCCTGTGTGCACCCAACAAGCTGGGTGCTCCTGCTTCTAAGCAGACTATTGCTCGTTGGATTTGTAGTACAATTCAGCTTGCACATTCTGTGGCAGGCCTGCCACGGCCAAAAATCTGTAAATGCCCACTCCACAAGGAAGGTGGGCTCATCTTGGGCGGCTGCCCGAGGGGTCTCGGCTTTACAACTTTGCCGAGCAGCTACTTGGTCAGGAGCAAATACGTTTGTAAAATTCTACAAAATTGATATCCTGGCTGAGGAGGACCTGGAGTTCTCTCATTTGGTGCTGCAGAGTCATCCGCACTCTCCCGCCCGTTTGGGAGCTTTGGTATAATCCCCATGGTCCTTACGGAGTCCCCAGCATCCACTTAGGACGTCAGAGAAAATAAGAATTTACTTACCGATAATTCTATTTCTCATAGTCCGTAGTGGATGCTGGGCGCCCATCCCAAGTGCGGATTGTCTGCAATACTTGTACATAGTTATTGTTACAAAAATCGGGTTATTATTGTTGTGAGCCATCTTTCAGAGGCTCCTCTGTTATCATGCTGTTAACTGGGTTCAGATCACAGGTTATACGGTGTGATTGGAGTGGCTGGTATGAGTCTTACCCGGGATTCAAAATCCTTCCTTATTGTGTACGCTCGTCCGGGCACAGTATCCTAACTGAGGCTTGGAGGAGGGTCATAGGGGGAGGAGCCAGTGCACACCAGTTAGTCCTAAAGCTTTCTTTAGATGTGCCCAGTCTCCTGCGGAGCCGCTATTCCCCATGGTCCTTACGGAGTCCCCAGCATCCACTACGGACTATGAGAAATAGAATTATCGGTAAGTAAATTCTTATTTTATGGTATAAAATACATCACATATAGCTCCTGGGCTATATGGATGTATAAACCCCTGCCATTTTACCTCATAAAAAGCGGGAGAAAGGCCGCCGTGAAGGGGGCGGAGCCTATCTCCTCAGCACACAAGCGCCATTTTCCCTCACAGCTCCGCTGGAAGGACGTCTCCCTGACTCTCCCCTGCAGTCCTGCACTACAGAAACAGGGTAAAAAAGAGAGGGGGGGGGCACTAATTTGGCATATAAAAACATATATAGCAGCTATAAGGGAGAAACACTTATTTATAAGGTTGTCCCTATACATATATAGCGCTCTGGTGTGTGCTGGCAAACTCTCCCTCTGTCTCCCCAAAGGGCTAGTGGGGTCCTGTCCTCTATCAGAGCATTCCCTGTGTGTGTGCTGTGTGTCGGTACGCGTGTGTCGACATGTATGAGGAGGAAAATGGTGTGGAGGCGGAGCAATTGCCTGTATTAGTGATGTCACCCCCTAGGGAGTCGACACCTGACTGGATGGTCTTATTTAAGGAATTACGTGATAGTGTCAGCACTTTACAAAAAACTGTTGACGACATGAGACAGCCGGCAAGTCAGTTAGTGCCTGTCCAGGCGTCTCAAACACCGTCAGGTGCTCTAAAGCGCCCATTACCTCAGTCGGTCGACACAGACACGGACACTGACTCCAGTGTCGACGGTGAAGAAACAAACGTATTTTCCATTAGGGCCACACGTTACATGATCACGGCAATGAAGGAGGCTTTGCATATTTCTGATACTACAAGTACCACAAAAAAGGGTATTATGTGGGGTGTGAAAAAACTACCCGTAGTTTTTCCTGAATCAGAAGAATTAAATGAAGTGTGTGATGATGCGTGGGTCTCCCCCGATAAAAAAATTGCTGATATCTAAGAAATTATTGGCATTATACCCTTTCCCGCCAGAAGTTAGGGCGCGTTGGGAAACACCCCCTAGGGTGGATAAGGCACTCACACGCTTATCAAAACAAGTGGCGTTACCGTCTCCTGATACGGCCGCCCTCAAGGAGCCAGTTGATAGGAAGCTGGAAAATGTCCTAAAAAGTATATACACACATACTGGTATTATACTGCGACCAGCGATTGCCTCAGCCTGGATCTGCAGCGCTGGGGTGGCGTGGTCGGAGTCCCTGACTGAAAATATTGTTACCCTTGACAGGGACAGTATTTTATTGACTATAGAGCGTTTAAAAGATGCGTTTCTATATATGCGTGATGCACAGAGGGATATTTGCACCCTGGCATCAAGAGTAAATGCGATGTCCATTTCTGCCAGAAGATGTTTATGGACACGACAGTGGTCAGGTGATGCGGATTCCAAACGGCACATGGAAGTATTGCCGTATAAAGGGGAGGAGTTATTTGGGGTCGGTCTTTCGGACCTGGTGGCCACGGCAACAGCTGGAAAATCCACCTTTTTACCCCAACTCACCTCTCAGCAGAAAAAGACACCGTCTTTTCAGCCTCAGTCCTTTCGTCCCCATAAGGGCAAGCGGGCAAAAGGCCGGTCATATCTGCCCCGGGGTAGAGGAAAGGGAAAAAGACTGCAGCAGACAGCCTCTTCCCAGGAACAGAAGCCCTCCACCGCTTCTGTCAAGTCCTCAGCATGACGCTGGGGCCTTACAAGCGGACTCAGGTGCGGTGGGGGGTCGTCTCAAGAGTTTCAGCGCGCAGTGGGCTCACTCGCAAGTGGACCCCTGGATCCTACAGGTAGTATCCCAGGGGTACAGATTGGAATTCGAGACGTCTCCCCCTCGCAGGTTCCTGAAGTCTGCTTTACCAACGTCTCCCTCCCGACAGGGAGGCAGTATTGGAAGCAATTCACAAGCTGTATTCCCAGCAGGTGATAATCAAAGTACCCCTCCTACAACAGGGAAAGGGGTATTATTCCACACTATTTGTGGTACCGAAGCCAGACGGCTCGGTGAGACCTATTCTAAATCTGAAATCTTTGAACACTTACATACAAAGGTTCAAATTCAAGATGGAGTCACTCAGAGCAGTGATAGCGAACCTGGAAGAAGGGGACTATATGGTGTCCCTGGACATCAAGGATGCTTACCTTCATGTCCCAATTTGCCCTTCTCACCAAGGGTACCTCAGGTTCGTAGTACAGAACTGTCATTATCAGTTTCAGACGCTGCCGTTTGGATTGTCCACGGCACCCCGGGTCTTTACCAAGGTAATGGCCGAAATGATGATTCTTCTTCGAAGAAAAGGCGTCTTAATTATCCCTTACTTGGACGATCTCCTGATAAGGGCAAAGTCCAGGGAACAGTTGGAGGTCGGAGTAGCACTATCTCGGGTACTGCTACAACAGCACGGGTGGATTCTAAATATTCCAAAATCGCAGCTGATCCCGACGACACGTCTGCTGTTCCTAGGGATGATTCTGGACACAGTCCAGAAAAAGGTGTTTCTCCCGGAGGAGAAAGCCAGGGAGTTATCCGAGCTAGTCAGGAACCTCCTAAAACCAGGAAAAGTGTCAGTGCATCATTGCACAAGGGTCCTGGGAAAAATGGTGGCTTCTTACGAAGCGATTCCATTTGGCAGATTTCACGCAAGAACTTTTCAGTGGGATCTGCTGGACAAATGGTCCGGATCGCATCTTCAGATGCATCAGCGGATAACCCTGTCTCCGAGGACAAGGGTGTCTCTTATGTGGTGGCTGCAGAGTGCTCATCTACTAGAGGGCCGCAGATTCGGCATTCAGGATTGGATCCTGGTGACCACGGATGCCAGCCTGAGAGGCTGGGGAGCAGTCACACAGGGAAGAAATTTCCAGGGAACGTGGTCAAGTCTAGAGACTTCTCTCCACATAAATATACTGGAGCTAAGGGCAATTTACAATGCTCTATGCCTAGCAAGACCTCTGCTTCAAGGTCAGCCGGTGCTGATCCAGTCGGACAACATCACGGCAGTCGCCCACGTAAACAGACAGGGCGGCACAAGAAGCAGGAGGGCAATGGCAGAAGCTGCAAGGATTCTTCGCTGGGCGGAAAATCATGTGATAGCACTGTCAGCAGTGTTCATTCCGGGAGTGGACAACTGGGAAGCAGACTTCCTCAGCAGGCACGACCTCCACCCGGGAGAGTTGGGACTTCACACGGAAGTCTTCCACATGATTGTGAACCATTGGGAAAAACCAAAGGTGGACATGATGGCGTCCCGCCTCAACAAAAAACTGGACAGGTATTGCGCCAGGTCAAGGGACCCTCAGGCAATAGCTGTGGACGCTCTGGTAACACCGTGGGTGTACCAGTCAGTGTATGTGTTCCCTCCTCTTCCTCTCATACCCAAGGTACTGAGAATTATAAGACGGAGAGGAGTAAGAACTATACTCGTGGCTCCGGATTGGCCAAGGAGGACTTGGTACCCGGAACTTCAAGAGATGCTCACAGAGGACCCATGGCCTCTGCCGTTAAGAAGGGACTTGCTTCAGCAAGGACCCTGTCTGTTCCAAGACTTACCGCGGCTGCGTTTGACGGCATGGCGGTTGAACGCCGGATCCTAAGGGAAAAAAGCATTCCGGAAGAGGTCATACCTACCCTGGTCAAAGCCAGGAAGGAGGTGACCGCACAACATTATCACCGCATTTGGCGAAAATATGTTGCGTGGTGTGAGGCCAGGAAGGCCCCCACGGAGGAATTTCAACTCGGTCGATTCCTGCATTTCCTGCAAACAGGAGTGTCTATGGGCCTCAAATTGGGGTCCATTAAGGTTCAAATTTCGGCCCTGTCGATTTTCTTCCAGAAAGAATTGGCTTCAGTTCCTGAAGTCCAGACATTCGTCAAGGGAGTACTGCATATACAACCCCCTTTTGTGCCTCCAGTGGCACCGTGGGATCTCAACGTAGTTCTGGGATTCCTCAAATCACATTGGTTTGAACCGCTCAAATCTGTGGATTTGAAATATCTCACATGGAAAGTGACCATGCTGTTGGCCCTGGCCTCGGCCAGGCGAGTGTCAGAATTGGCGGCTTTGTCTCACAAAAGCCCATATCTGATTTTCCATTCGGACAGGGCAGAACTGCGGACTCGTCCCCAGTTTCTCCCTAAGGTGGTGTCAGCGTTTCACCTGAACCAACCTATTGTGGTGCCTGCGGCTACTAGGGACTTGGAGGACTCCAAGTTGCTAGACGTTGTCAGGGCCCTGAAAATATATATTTCTTTTTCATCCACTAGGGGTCACTGGAGTACTCTTGGGATATGGACGGCTTCCACCGGAAGAAGGCACTGAATAAATTAATTTTGAGACTACTCCTCCCCTCCATATCCTGCAGCACTTCAGTGTTTTTTCTGTGCTCGACACAGTTAGAAGGCATAGTGGAGCTCGTCCACAAAGTATTGGAATTTTTTTCTAAGTTTTTTTTCCCGTCAATTTCCACGTCCTTTCCCCCCTTCTAACAGGCGTGGGTCAGGGACAGTGGAAGCGGCTGAGTAGCCGTGAGTGTCGGACCTCTCTGTAAAGAGCTCCCTCACTCCACTTGCAGGCTGCCTGCAGGAAAGCTGGACGGAGCTTGGATGAAAGCCCCGTCATAGACTTCTGTCACGGTCCAGGTATGTTGGGTTGGGGCGGTCAGCGCTTGCTGCCGCTCCACTGTGGGGGATTATTTGGTACTCACCGCTGCCCGGGGCGCGCTCTCACTCTCCGGCCCCCAGCATCCTAGGAGACCGCTGCTCCCTGCGCAGCAGCAGCGCTGCTTGGCTACACAAACACGCCGCCATGCTGTGTGTGGCGGGCGGGAGCACGTGTGCATAGGCCGCTCCACGGCTCTATGCAGCACGCTCTCTGCTTCCGCCATCCGCCCGCAGCAGCCGAGGAGTTCCGTTGTCCGGGGCCTACAGGACAGGCCGCTCACACGGCCCTTTGCAAAAACTTCCACAGGCCCAGACCCGGTGCTGTACACGGAGGTCGTGGGAGTGGGGGGGAGACTTTAACAGTATTGGGCAGTGTTAAGTTTTAAGAAAAAAAAAAACTTGGTGCTTAGTATGTTTAATGTTCTCCTGTCTGTTCCAGGTTTCCTATTTTACATCTCAGCTAAGAGTGGTACTAGGGGAATTTTTGGGTCAGTTTTCGTATTAGCAGGCACTGCACTTGCCTAAGATATATACCAGGAACTTTGGTGTTATTACTGAGTCGTGCAGTCTGTCTGTGTGGAGTTTGTATTGTCTGTCATAATGAGTAAGACACCAGCAAAATCTAAGAAACATTTGTCATGTCATGTCTGTAAGAGTGTGTTGCCTGATGGATCCACCACATGTACAGCATGTGTTGTTAATACAGCCATAAATACGATTTCCATTCCAGAAGTAAAGCCAGCATCTCAGGACCCTCCGTGGGCTTTACTTGCAGATGTATTAGTTGGTTTACAATCAGAGCTGGCCGCCTCTCGTGAAGAAAGAGAGGCGGCAAGATCTGAGTTTAAAATGAGACCATTTGAGTTACCTGGAGAATCTCAAGCTGGTCATAAGTCCACCTTGAGTGGAAAAGATAAGTTTCCTTTTCCTACTAATTTTCCTGTCTCTGGGATACTAGATCTCACTGAACAGGAGTATGAGGAGGGCGAAATAGAACAACAGTCAGAAGGTGACGACTTTGACAGCCCAGGTATTGACAATCTCATCAGAGCAGTTCGTCAGTCGCTGGAGTTTACAGAAACTGAGGAGCCACTGACGAATGATGAAGTAGTCTTTACTAAACGACAGAGATCTCCGATGTGTTTCCCTATCTCGGAATCTCTTAATAAAATGTTACTGGAGTCACGGAAAAATCCGGACAAACGGTTTTCTATTCCTCGTAGATTTAAATCGAGTTACCCGTTTCCAGAGGCCATGACAGCTACATGGGAGAACCCACCATTGGTGGATTCATCCGTATCTAAACTTACGAGGAAGTTAACCATACCAGTACCAACTGCTACTACACTTAAAGACCCTGCAGATCGTAAAATAGAGGCTATGCTAAGGTCCATGTATACAGCAACTGGAGTGCTGTTAAGACCTGGGTTGGTTGGCATTTGGGTTACTAAAGCTTTAATGGTATGGATAAAAGAGCTCAAGTCGGCTCTGCAAGATGATCATCTTATACTTCTCGCAGATCAAATCTGGGAAGCTGCTGAATATTTATGTACAGCTTCTACTGACGTCTGTCAGCTTACTTCTCGCCTGTCCTCATCGCTAGTCATAGTACGACGAGCACTTTGGCTGCGTTCGTGGCAGGCGGAGACGGAGGTTAAAAAAGGTATAGAGGCATTGCCTTATGATGGCGAGAAACTTTTTGGTCCTGAATTGGACAAATGGATTTCTGAGGCTACTGGAGGGAAGTCTGTTTTTCTTCCTTCGCCTACAACTATACCTAAACGGAAATATTCTGGTCCGGCGTTCAAATCCTTTAGAACTCAGCCCTTTCGTGGGCAGGGCACAGGAGCAGTCACGCCGGGCAGAAGAGGTCGGGGACGTAGTGCCCGACAATCCAATGCACGTCGTCAAGACACCAAGACCACTAACAAACCAGTGGCATGACGGGCTCCCAGCCCATCTCGGATCCCCAATTGTGGGAGCACGCCTTCAGAGCTTTCAGGGGGCGTGGCTGCAGACGTCCACAGATGGGTGGATCCGCAATTTAGTATTAGAGGGTTACAAAATAGAGTTCGATTATCTTCCGACAGGAAGATTTTTCACGACAGGACTGCCTGTGTCGGACGACAAGAAAGCAGTTCTGCAGGTTGCCATTCAGTCTCTGCTGAATGCTGCAGTGATAATTCCAGTCCCTGTGCAGGAACAGGGGCAGGGTTATTATTCCAGTCTGTTTCTGGTACCAAAACCAGATGGCTCAGTCAGGCCAATATTGAACCTAAAAGGTCTCAATCATTACGTCACTTACCACAGATTCAAGATGGAATCTCTCAGGTCAGTAATTGCAGGGTTAGAGCCACAGGAATTCATGATTGCACTAGATCTCAAGGATGCGTATTTGCACATTCCGATTTGGCCACCTCACCAAAGTTTTTTAAGGTTTGCGATAAGGCGAGACCATTACCAATTTCAGGCTCTACCGTTTGGCCTCTCATCAGCGCCTCGGGTATTCACCAAGGTAATGTCCGTGATGACAGCTCATCTCAGGTCCCTAGGGGTAATAATTGTTCCGTATTTAGACGATCTACTCATAAAGGCTCCGTCTCAACAATTGCTTCTCCAACATGCCTTGCTAACGTACAATGTACTAGTTCAGCACGGTTGGATAGTCAGTTTAAAGAAATCACATCTAATTCCGTGTCAACGACTTCAATTCCTAGGGATGATTCTCGATACAGTAAAACAAAGGGTTTACTTGCCACAACAGAAAGTACAGGGCATTCGTCATCTGGTGCAATTAGTGCTCAAGCCACGCACAGTCTCAGTACATTTGTGCATTCGCCTTTTAGGCACAATGGTGGCGGCTTTCGAAGCACTTCAGTTCGGAAGATTTCACTCACGTCCGTTTCAACTGGAGGTGTTAGCACAGTGGTCGGGATCACATCTGCAGCTGCACCACAGGGTGAGGTTGTCACCACAAGTCAGGGTGTCTCTTCTCTGGTGGTTAAAAATACACAATCTATCTGCAGGGAGACGATTCGGAGTCGCGAATTGGATAATTCTGACAACGGACGCAAGTCTCAGAGGTTGGGGAGCTGTAGTTCAGAGTTATCGGCTCCAGGGCCTCTGGGCGGATCACGAAAGATCGCTATCCATAAATGTTCTGGAACTCAGGGCGATTTACAATGCTCTAAGACAAGCGGTGTACATGTTTCGTTTTCAGACTGTGCAGGTGCAGTCAGACAATGCGACGGCAGTCGCATACATAAACAAACAAGGAGGAACGAGAAGCCGCATGGCTATGCGGGAAGTAGCTCGGATCCTCAGATGGGCCGAATATCACCAGGTGATATTATCGGCAGTGTTCATTCCTGGAGTGGACAACTGGGAGGCAGATTTTCTCAGTCGTCGGGATTTTCATCCAGGAGAGTGGGCATTAAATCCAGAAGTTTTTCAGATGTTGATCCAGAAGTGGGGTTACCCTCAGGTGGATCTAATGGCATCCCGCCACAATCATCAGGTGTCAAGATATGTGTCCAGAACAAGAGATCCAGGGGCAGTGGCGGTGGATGCTCTCACAGCCACGTGGCCATACAGCCTTGTGTATCTGTTTCCACCGTTTCCGCTGCTCCCGCTGGTGCTAAAACGGATCAAGAGAGGGTTCGTCACAGTCATTCTAATAGCGCCTCATTGGCCTCGGAGGGCTTGGTTCTCGGATCTTCTCGGGTTACTCGCAGACGATCCATGGCCACTCCCACTACGTCCGGACCTGTTACAACAGGGTCCGTTCCTCTACCCCGATTTAGCGCGGCTGCGTTTGACGGGGTGGCTGTTGAAAAGGCCATCTTAAGGAAAGAGGGCATTCCTGAGTCTGTTATACCAACCATGGTACGAGCTAGGAAGCCGGTTACGGCAGCTCATTATTATAGAATTTGGCGTACTTATATAGGTTGGTGTGAAGCTCGGAAATTTCCGACATCGTCTTTTAAATTATCCCGTCTTTTGTTATTTTTACAAATGGGGTTAGATGGAGGACTACGTCTTTCCACACTAAAGGTGCAGGTATCTGCGTTGTCAATTTATTTTCAAAGGAAATTGGCCTCGTTGCAGTCAATACATACGTTTCTACAGGGTGTAAAGAGGATACAGCCTCCTTTCATTCCACCTACAGCACCATGGGACTTGAATCTGGTTTTAGATTTCTTACAGTCCGATTACTTTGAACCCTTACAACAAGTGGATATTAAATTTCTCACTTGGAAAACGATTTTTCTTTTAGCCTTAGCCTCGGCTAAGCGTGTTTCAGATTTGGGTGCCTTGTCATGCAAGTCACCGTATTTAATTTTTCATGATGACAGAGCGGAACTTCGGACGAATCCCGTTTTTCTACCAAAAGTAGTGTCGTCTTTTCACATCAATCAACCAATAGTAGTTCCTGTGTTAACAGGAGATTCTGGAATGTTGGATGTAGTTCGCGCATTGCGCATCTATGTTTCCCGAACGTCTACTGTGCGTAAGACAGATACGTTGTTTGTTCTCTATGACGCAGCTAAGAGGGGTTGGCCAGCCTCTAAGCAGACCTTATCCAGATGGATCAAACTGACTATACGTCAGGCTTACCTTTATGCTAAGTTACAGCCACCTACTTCAGTAACAGCTCATTCCACACGTTCTGTGGGGACGTCATGGGCAGCGAGTCGTGGGGCTTCTACGACACAGCTTTGCCGTGCGGCTACTTGGTCGTCAGTGCACACGTTTGTGCGCTTTTACAAGTTTGATACGTTCGCGGCATCAGCATCTAGCTTTGGCCGTTTAGTGTTACAAGGGCCAAACAGCTCTCCCGCCACGGAGGAGACTTTGGTACATCCCAAGAGTACTCCAGTGACCCCTAGTGGATGAAAAAGAAAATAGGATTTTGGTACTTACCAGGTAAATCCTTTTCTTTGAATCCATAGGGGGCACTGGACGCCCACCCAGAGCAGTTTACCTGTTTTAGGAGTTCAGTGGTTCTTATGGTAACACACTTTCACGACTGGTTTAAATTTAACAAGGGTTAATCAGTTATGGTGTCAACTGTTTAGTTGTCTGTTACGTTGTGTCAACTTTATTGTTGTCTGTGAGACTATATGTAATTCTCCTTTTGTCAATCTCTCTATCGATCCTGTTCGGCTCAGTAAAAAACACTGAAGTGCTGCAGGATATGGAGGGGAGGAGTAGTCTCAAAATTAATTTATTCAGTGCCTTCTTCCGGTGGAAGCCGTCCATATCCCAAGAGTACTCCAGTGCCCCCTATGGATTCAAAGAAAAGGATTTACCTGGTAAGTACCAAAATCCTATTTTCCAGGACGGCTGGAGTCAGGAAAACTGACTCGCTGTTTATCCTGTATGCACCCAACAAGCTGGGTGCTCCTGCTTCTAAGCAGACGATTGCTCGTTGGATTTGTAGTACAATTCAGCTTGCACATTCTGTGGCAGGCCTGCCACAGCCAAAATCTGTAAATGCCCATTCCACAAGGAAGGTGGGCTCATCTTGGGCGGCTGCCCGAGGGGTCTCGGCTTTACAACTTTGCCGAGCTGCTACTTGGTCAGGGGCAAACACGTTTGCAAAATTCTACAAATTTGATACCCTGGCTGAGGAGGACCTGGAGTTCTCTCATTCGGTGCTGCAGGGTCATCCGCACTCTCCCGCCCGTTTGGGAGCTTTGGTATAATCCCCATGGTCCTGATGGAGTCCCCAGCATCCACTTAGGACGTCAGAGAAAATAAGAATTTACTTACCGATAATTCTATTTCTCGTAGTCCGTAGTGGATACTGGGCGCCCATCCCAAGTGCGGATTGTCTGCAATACTTGTACATAGTTATTGTTACAAAAATCGGGTTATTATTGTTGTGAGCCATCTTTTCAGAGGCTCCTCTGTTATCATGCTGTTAACTGGGTTCAGATCACAAGTTGTACAGTGTGATTGGTGTGGCTGGTATGAGTCTTACCCGGGATTCAAAATCTTTCCTTATTGTGTACGCTCGTCCGGGCACAGTATCCTAACTGAGGCTTGGAGGAGGGTCATAGGGGGAGGAGCCAGTGCACACCACCTAGTCCTAAAGCTTTTACTTTTGTGCCCTGTCTCCTGCGGAGCCGCTAATCCCCATGGTCCTGACGGAGTCCCCAGCATCCACTACGGACTACGAGAAATAGAATTATCGGTAAGTAAATTCTTATTTATTCATGTACACTGTGAAACAGTATTTAATTAAATCAGGATAATTCTGATCTGATTGAAGACAGTTCTGCATTGTACATGTATAATGCTGACATCCTGTGTTGAGTGTGCTTTGTATGTTGGAAAGGGGCCGGATCGTACGGCAGAAGTGTAAATGAGGGGGCCAGAGCTTTCGAAGAGCCTTTCCTTACCTGGGCTCTTCCTGAAGCTGCAACTTTGGAGAGCAGCTCCTCCTCTCCTTCCTGGGTTTTTCCACCTGAGACGGTCCTGAGATTGCGATGTTAGATCCACGCTGGCAACAGCAGGATCACTTCAAAGAGACAGAGAAGAAGAGCGGGGACTCGGAGAGGGGAGCGGGCCCCTCCTCCTACTCTCCAGGGGTGAAGTTACCAGGATCCGGTCTGAAGATCGACAGTGTCTAGGTCGACAATGTTTAGGTCGACCACTATAGATCAGCAGTCACTAGGTCGACAGGGTCAGAAGGTTGACATGTTCTAGGTCGACAGGTCAAAAGGTCGACATGAGTTTTTCAACTTTTTTTCTTTTTTTTAACTTTTTCATACTTAACTATCCACGTGGACTACGATTGGAATGGTAATCTGTGCCGAGCGAAGCGAGCCATGCGAGGGGACACGGTGCACTAATTGGGGTTCCCAGTCACTCTACGAAGAAAACGACACCAAAAATACATAAAAAAACCTCATGTCGACTTTTTGACCTGTCGACGTTCTGACCTTGTCGACCTAGTGACTGTCGACCTATAGTGGTCAACCTAAGTATTGTCAACCTAGACACTGTCGATCTAATGATCCACACCCGAAGTTACACTATCTGTCAACTTGACAATGACTCATCTTAGCAACCCCATTCCGCCCCTTTTCCTATATGACCACCATATAATACAGACAGTAAGTTACCGAAATGTAATACAGACAGCATTAGTTACCTACATATACTATATACTGCATTAAAACCTAGATATACTCATATACTACACACAACATTAGTGAGCTAGGAGCTCTCATTGGGTTAGCAGTAGGTCTATCACACCCAGTCCACAGCTGATTGGGCGAGAAATGCCCTCCACAGGTAACATCCAATGGGAGGCTCTGCCCTTTGTCTGCTGTGTGTTCCCAGAGCAGGATTAACAATGGGACTGATGGAGCTGCAGCTCCAGGTCCACACCTCAAAATAGGCCCACTGCATCTGCAGCAACATACCCTCCAACAATGTACACATAAAAATTGGTACAAATTCAAAAAGATGGCGTGGTCACGGGTACAGTGGCGTGGTCATGCCCCTTTTCCTATACTCTCAATGGAAGCTTGGAGAGCCAAAAATCGGTACAGACCATAAAAAAAGGTACTGTACCTGCCAAAAAGGTACAGTTGGAGGGTATGCCACTGCATCTGCAGCAAGATTGGGGAGCAAAAAAATCCTTTTACTGCAGCATCCTATGTCCTGCTGCCAGTCCGCCTACCCCCTCCGGCATGAACAATCCCCACTCCCTAGCCGCAGCACAGGTGGAACAAAAGCTGCTGCGGCCACCGCCATAGATGTGTATGAAAGCGGCGCAGCGGAAGGCTTTCATAGCCCTCCCTGCGCGGCATACTCTCTGAACCCCGGAGCCTCCTATGCTCGTGATGTCACGGCTGTGCCTCTCCGACACAGCCGTGCCCAGATCCCCAGAGGCCCTGACTCCGCAACACAGCACCTGGGCTGCCGGCCTGGAAGCTCCAAGATTGCTAATGTAACGGATACAGTGGAAGATGTCGCGGAGGATAATGTCTGGACGCACAACCAATGTAAAGGATGACAGTGCTGTGCAGTGCAGTGGGTGTGCAGTGTCACTGACACTGCACAGCACTCTCACCTTTTACACTGATTCAGCGAGTCAGTCCGTTCTGCCAGCCAGTCACTATTGTTAGCGCCGGTGTCCCAACGCACTGCATTACAGGGAAGTAGACGTACTAAATAAACTACACCGCCCAGCAGCCCTTAGCGCCAAAGCAGTCCGGCCCTTAGGGCTGCTGGAAGCTGTAGTTTATTGAGTGCATCTTCTTCCCTGTAATGCGGCGCGTTGGGACACCGGCGCTAACAATAGTGACTGTCTGCTTGGCTGCTGTGCGAGTCTCTGGGAGAGCCACTGAAAAAGGGAGGACAGCAGCTTAGCTGCTTCCAGGAGAAGCATTACGCGCCCCTCCACCATGTGCAGTACCTTTGGGACCCATCCGTGGCACCCCCACACCCCTCCTCCACCACTTGTTGTGTCTCCGGACCACTCACCCACCCGCGGCACGACCGCACCAGCCACTCTCCCTCCCGCAGCACCACCGCACCAGCCACTCCCCCACCCGCAGCACCCCCGCAACTGCGGTAGCTCCGGACCCCCTTCCCCACCCGCAGCACCCCTGCACCAGCCCCTCCCACACCCACGTCTCCCCTGGACCCCCTCCCCCATCCGCGTCTCCCCCGCACTCGCCACTCCCCCAACCACAGCACCTATTAGGTGATTCATCAGGCCCTGCGTGTGCTGTTCATGCCGTTGCAAGGGGCTACGACCCCTTAACCATCGCACGCCCTTTGTCCATGCAATATTTAACCACTCACACAATTATGATTGGAGGTAATACTCCATGTAATAAAAATACGCATGCCACAAGGGCGTGCAAGGGTTAAGGGGGTGTAGCACCTTACGATGGTGTGAAGAGCACCGTAGGGCGCGATGAATCACCTAGTAGAGTATATTAAGCACACAGGCCCACCTTGCGTCAGCATCTGGCTCCTTGGATGGAAGAGAAAGGAGGAATAGAGTGGGGAGGGGGGAGATGTGAGAGAGTGAGATGAGGTATAGGGAGATAGAGAGAGGAGTGTAATGGAGAAGACATAAGAGAGAGTGAAGGCATAGGGGGGAGACGTAAGAGAGAGGAGATTTAGGGAGGGAGAGAGTAGGAATAGAGGGAGACGTGAGAGAGAGAAAGTAGTAATATGGAGTGATGGGAGAGAGAAAGGAGGAATAGTGATAGAGGAGGAATAGGGGGAGACAGGAGAGAGAGAGAGAGAGAGGAAGAATAGGGGAAGACGTAAGAGAGGAGGTATAGGGAGAGAGAGTAGTGGACTAGAGGGAAATGTGAGAGAGAGAAAGTAGTAATATGCAGTGATGGCAGAGGGAAAGGAGGAATAGTGATAGAGGAGGAATAGGGGGAGACAGGAGAGAGAGAGGAAGAGTAGTGGAAGACATAAGAGAGAGGAGGTATAGGGAGAGAGAGAAGTGGAATAGAGGGAAGCGTGAAAGAGAGAAAGGAGTAATATGGAGGGATGGGAGAGAGAAAGGCAGAATAGTGATAGAGGAGGAATAGGGGAAGATGGGAGGGAGAGAGGAAGAATAGGGGGAGATGGGAGAAAGAGAAGGAATATAAAGAGATTGGAGGAAGAGAGGAGGATTGGGGGAGATGCGAGAGAGAGGAGGAGGTATAGGGGGAGACAGGAAATAGAGGAAAAGGTATTGGGAGAGACAGGAGGAATAGGAGAGACAGAAAAGAGAGAGAGAGGAGGAATAGGGAAAGATGGGAGAGAAAGAGAGGAGGAATAGGGGGAAACAGGAGAGTGAAAGGAGGAATATGGAGAGAGGAGAAATACGGTGAGACAGGAGAGAGTAAGGATAGATGGAGATGATAGAGAACGAGAGGAGTAATAGAGGGATATAGTAGAGACCAAGAGGAGGAGAGATGAGCAAGAGAGAGAGAAAGGAGGAATATGGTGAGATGGGAGAGAGTGGAGGAATAGGGGGAGATGGGAGAGGGAGAGAGAGGTGGAATAGGGGGAGATGAGAGAGAGGAGGAGATACAGGGGGAGACAGGAGAGAAAAGAATAGAGGCAGATGACAGAGCGTGAGATGAAGACTGTAGGGAGATAGTAGAGAGTGAGAGGAGGAATAGAGGGAGGTGGTAGAGAGTGAGAGGAGGAATAGGGGGAAATGGGAGAAAGGGAGGAGGAGAAATGGGAGAGAGACAGGAGGAACGGGGAGACGTGAGAGAGAGGAGGTACCGGGGAGAGAGAAGAGATGAGGAACTGGTGGAGACAGGAGAGAAGAGGAACAGGGGGAGACAGGAGAGAGGAGGAACAGGGGGAGACAAGAGGAACGGGTAAACAAGAAAAGGAATAGGTGGAGATGGGAGAAAGGAGGAATAGGGGGAGGCGAGAGAGAAGTAATAGAGGCAGATGGCAGAGAGCAACACAAGTAAAGGAATAGGGGCACAGAGAGAGAGAGAGAAAGAGAGAGAGCTCTGTAACTTATCCACATTGTACTATACCCAGTCAGAGTAGAAGGAGGCAGCAAGCTATTGCTGGCTGTAGTCTATTCATGGCCTTTGGAGGAGGAGGCTACAGGGGTGCACACTACGGGGAGGGGTGACCGGCCACAGGAGGGCACACTTCAGGGAGGGGGATTTTGAGGCTGGCTACAGGGGTGTACATTACAGGGGGTGACTGGAGACTGGCTACAGGGGTATAAACACAATGGTGGGTAGGGGGCGGTTTGGGTGCTGGCTACAGGTGTGCATACTATGATGGTTGAATGGAGCCTGGCTACATACTGATGCTGAAATCCTGACAGCCGCCAATACCACCAGCCGGAATACCAGCTCAGAGGGGCTATTCCCACTCGTTGGTGTCCACGAAACCCATAGAGTGGGAATAGATCCTGTGGCAAGCGCAGCAAGCAGCCGTGCCTGCAATGTGGCGAGCACAGCGAGCCTTTAAGGGGACCCATAGCGCTCGCTGTCCGCATTCTTGCGGGTGGGATGCCGCTGTCGGGATACTGACAGCCAGCATCCCGTCCACTGGGAAAACATATGTGTTCCCTATGGAGTGGGAGGTTGGGGGCTGACTAATCCTGCAGGGGTGGTTGGGTGTTGTGCATACGGCGGGGAAGGACGGGGAGCTGGAGGCTGGGTAAAACAGCTCACACAGCATGGGAGTTAGAGTGAGACTGGTTAAAGGAGTACACACTGCATAGGATGGCAGTACACTAGCGCACACAACACATCACGGGGGGGGGGTGCTGGGTGGAGGTGAGGGGCAGGAAATTGTTGAGCTGCGCTGCTGAGGTGACTGTTGGAGTGGCAAGTACTTGCTGTAGTCAGCCCTGGTTAGTGCTGGGCACATCCCAATGGGGTTCACGTGCCACTGTTTCATTACTCCGACACCTCTGCAGCTGTGTGCTGGATCTCTGTGAGTGCCTTCCACCCCCACCCCCACATGGCCAATGTGTTTTACTAGGCCAATGACACCACCGCAGCTCCCCGAGTACACCTTCCTCCTCCCTTTCCCCGCAGCTGCATCTCAGAATCCGCTCCTCTCTTCTGCCCATTTCCCGCAGCACAGCCGCAGGCCATGTATAAGAAGTCATCCTGACTCATTATTATGCCGCTGGGCTGGCTGAGGGCCCCTTCATTGCAGCCGGCTTTGGTGCAATGCACTGGTTGCACCGCCGCTAGTTCCGCCACTAATATCGCTATTCCTTCTTATGTTTAAACACAAATGTAAATGATAAATTGGTAACAGTGCCCCTTTAAGGATTTTGTTGCCTGAAATAGAATGTAATAAACTGTGCAAAGAACCTTCTGTTTTTTTGTTGTTCCATTACAGAATCAGGTGTGAGTCATAGGGTCGACCACACTTAGGTTGACAGTGTCTAGGTTGACCAATATTGGTCGACAGTGACTAAGTCGACACCCACATTAGATCGACACAAGCATTAGGCCGACGTAAGCAAGGTCGACATGAGTTTTAAAAAAAATTGTGTCGTTTTTTTCGTAGAGTGACGGGGAACCCCAATTAGTGCACCGTGTCCCCTCGCATGGCTCGCGAACTTTGGGCAAGGTGCCTCGCTCCACTACCACTGCGCTCGGCAGAGGTAACCATTCCCAATTGTAGTCGACACCTATTGGTCGATGGTGAGTAGGTCGACATAGGAAATAGTTCGACACGGCCATCTGGTTGACATGAACAAGGTCGACATGGAAAAAGGTTGACATAAGTTTTTTATGTTTTTTTTGGTGTTGTTTTCTTCATAAAGTGACTGGGAACCCCAATTAGTGCACTGTGTCCCCTCGCTTCGCTCGCCATGCTTTGGGGAAGGTGCCTCGCTCCGCTACCGCTGCACTCGGCACAGATTACCGTTCCCAATTGTAGTCCACGTGGATCGTAACGTATGAAAAAGTTAAAAATGAAAAAAATTGTGAAAAACTCATGACGACCTTATTCCATGTGACCACGTCGACCTAGAAATCCTGTCGACCTAATGCATGTCGACCAATAGTGGTCGACCTAATGATTGTCGACCCACGTGTGGGCGACCTAGAGACCGAATACCAAAAAACCAGTGACAGCAGCTTCTGTTCTCTGTTCTACTTGCTGGGGTCACACATTCAGTTCCAAAAAGAGAAACAAATCAACCTATTTCATTGCAGATTGCAAAGTACAGAGGGTAGGAACACACCAGCAAAGTGTACTAAGCTGCTATAGTGTAGGTTGCCAGGCATCCCGCGTGGCAGAGAACAGAGCAGGCGGGAAGAAATGCCATCTCATAGAATTTGTCGGCAGATAAGAACCACTTGGCCCATCTAGTCTGCCCTTTTTTTTTTTTTTTTTTTTAATCTCCAACCTTAATTGATCCTTATTTCTTTGTAAGGATATCCTTATGTCTATGGCATGCATGTTTAAATTGCTCTACTGTCTTAGCCTCTACCACCTCCGATGGGAGGCTATTCCACTTGTCCACTACCCTTTCTGTGAAGTAATTTTTCCGCAAATTTCCCCTGAACCTCCCCCCCTCCAGTCTCAGTGCATGTCCTCGTGTCCTATTGCTTTTCTTCATTTGGAGAATGTTTCCCTCCTGGACTTTGTTAAAACCCTTGATATATTTGAAAGTTTCTATCATGTCCCCCCTTTCCCTTCTCTGCTCCAAACTATACATATTGACATTTCTTAGTCTTTCTGGGTATGTTTTGTGATGTAGGCCATGCACCATTTTAGTTGCCCTTCTTTGTACAGTTTCTAATGTATTAATATCCTTTTGAAGATATGGCCTCCAGAATTGAACACAGTATTCTAGATGAGGCCGTACCAATGACCTATACAGTGGCATTATTACTTCTTTCTTCCTGCTGCTAATTCCTCTCCCAATGCAGCCAAGCATCTGACTAGCCTTCCTCATTGCTTTGTTACATTGCTTACCTGCCTTTAAGTCATCTGAAATAGTGACACCTATATCCCTTTCCTCCTCAGCAGTTTCCAGTATAGTGCCATTAATACTATATTTAGCCTTTGGATTTTTGAGACCCAAGTGCATGATTTTGCATTTTTTGGCATTAAACTGTAATTGCCACACTCTTGACCATTCCTCTAGTCTACCTAGATCCTCAATCATTTGTTTTACCCCACCTGGTGTGTCTACCCTGTTGCATACCTGTGTGTCATCTACAAAAAGGCATACTTTCCCTTTAATGCCATTTGCAATGTCACCAATAAAGATATTAAAAAGCACTGGTCCAAGTACAGATCCCTGGGGTACTCCACTGGTAACATTTCCCTCCTGTGAATGCACTCCATTTACCACAACTCTCTGTTTTCTATCCTTCAACCAAGATCTTATCCATTCAATAATCCTAATATCCAATCCCAAACTTTCAAGTTTATTTAGCAGTCTGCGATGTGGAACAGTGTCAAAAGCCTTACTAAAGTCTAGATAAGCTATATCCATGGCTCCACCTTTATCCATCACTTTAGTCACAGTCAAAAAAGTCAATAAGATTTGTTTGACATGATCTCCCCCCAGTGAATCCATGCTGTTTGGGATCCTGTAAATTGCCGGATTTGAGATAATCTACAACTCTTTCTTTTAAGAGTGTTTCCATCAATTTCCCTACTACTGATGTAAGACTCACTGGTCTGTAGTTGTTTGCCTCTTCCTTGCTTCCACTTTTGTGCAGTGGGACTACGTTTGCTCTTTTCCAGTCCTCTGGAATTACTCCTGTAGCTAATGACTGGTTGAATAATTCTGTCAATGGTGCTACCAGCACCTCTTTAAGTTCTTTTAGTATCCTTGGATGTATCCCATCTGACCCCATAGATTTGTCCACTTTCAGCTTTGAGAGTTCTGTTAGGACCTTCTCCTCTGTAAATGTACTTGTGTCATTTTCCTGAATATCCCTGAAACTTAACTGTGGCCCCTTCCCCTCTCTTTCAGTAGTAAATACTGAGCAAAAATAATTATTAAGATGATCTGCTATTAAATTGTCTCCCTCAACAAGACTCCCAGTGTCTGTCTTTAGTTTTATTAATCCGCCTTTTGTTTTTCTCCTTTCGCTTATATACCTAAAAATAGTTTTGCCTCCTTTACCCACTGACTGGGCCATTTTCTCCTCAGCTTGTGCCTTTGCACATCTGATTACCTTCTTAGTATCCTTCTGTCTAACAAGATATATCTCTTTGTCTTCATTATTTTGTGTCTGCTTATATTTCCTAAAAGCCATCTTTTTTGCTTTCACAATATTTGCTACTTCTTTTGCAAACCACACTGGCTTCCTTTTCCTTGTGTTTTTCCTAACACTTTTGATACAAAGGTCTGTTGCCTTTAATATTGCACATTTCTCTAACGTCCTAGTGGATGCTGGGGACTCCGAAAGGACCATGGGGAATAGCGGCTCCGCAGGAGACTGGGCACAAAAGTAAAAAGCTTTAGGACTACCTGGTGTGCACTGGCTCCTCCCCCTATGACCCTCCTCCAAGCCTCAGTTAGATTTTTGTGCCCGAACGAGACGGGTGCAGGCTAAGGGGCTCTCCTGAGCTGCTTAGTGTAAAAGTTTAAAGTAGGTTTTTTATTTTCAGTGAGACCTGCTGGCAACAGGCTCACTGCACCGAGGGACTAAGGGGAGAAGAAGCGAACTCACCTGCGTGCAGAGTGGATTGGGCTTCTTAGGCTACTGGACATTAGCTCCAGAGGGACGATCACAGGCCCAGCCATGGATGGGTCCCAGAGCCGCGCCGCCGTCCCCCTTACAGAGCCAGAAGACGGAAGAGGTCCGGAAAATCGGCGGCAGAAGACGTCCTGTCTTCTATAAGGTAGCGCACAGCACTGCAGCTGTGCGCCATTGCTCTCAGCACACTTCACACTCCGGTCACTGAGGGTGCAGGGCGCTGGGGGGGGCGCCCTGAGACGCAATAAAAACACCTTTTTTGGCAAAAAATACATCACATATAGCTCCTGGGCTATATGGATGTATTTAACCCCTGCCAATTTTTACATAAAAAAGCGGGAGAAAGGCCGCCGAAAAAGGGTCGGAGCCTATCTCCTCAGCACACTGGCGCCATTTTTTCCTCACAGCTCCGTTGGAGGAAGGCTCCCTGACTCTCCCCTGCAGTCCTGCACTACAGAAACAGGGTAAAACAAGAGAGGGGGGGCACTAATTTGGCATATAAATATATACAGCAGCTATATTAGGGAAAAACACTTATATAAGGTTATCCCTGTATATATATAGCGCTCTGGTGTGTGCTGGCAAACTCTCCCTCTGTCTCCCCAAAGGGCTAGTGGGGTCCTGTCCTCTATCAGAGCATTCCCTGTGTGTGTGCTGTGTCGGTACGTTGTGTCGACATGTATGAGGAGGAAAATGATGTGGAGGCGGAGCAATTGCCTGTGTTAGTGATGTCACCCCCTAGGGAGTCGACACCTGACTGGATGGTCTTATGGAAAGAATTACGTGATAGTGTCAGCACTTTACAAAAGACTGTTGACGACATGAGACAGCCGGCAAATCAGTTAATACCTGTACAGGCGTCTCAAACACCGTCAGGGGCTCTAAAGCGCCCGTTACCTCAGGTGGTCGACACAGACCCAGACACGGACACTGACTCCAGTGTCGACGGTGAGGAAACAAACGTATTTTCCAGTAGGGCCACACGTTACATGATCACGGCAATGAAGGAGGTTTTGAACATTTCTGATACTACAAGTACCACAAAAAAGGGTATTATGTGGGGTGTGAAAAAACTACCCGTAGTTTTTCCCGAATCAGATGAATTAAATGAGGTGTGTGATGAAGCGTGGGTTTCCCCCGATAAAAAACTGCTAATTTCTAAAAAGTTATTGGCATTATACCCTTTCCCGCCAGAGGTTAGGGCGCGTTGGGAAACACCCCCTAGCGTAGATAAGGCGCTCACACGCTTATCAAAACAAGTGGCGTTACCGTCCCCAGATACGGCCGCCCTCAAGGAACCAGCTGATAGAAAGCTGGAAAATATCCTTAAAAGTATATACACACATACTGGTATTATACTGCGACCAGCAATCGCCTCAGCCTGGATGTGCAGTGCTGGGGTGGCTTGGTCGGATTCCCTGACTGAAAATATTGATACCCTAGACAGGGACAATATATTATTGACTATAGAGCATTTAAAGGATGCATTTCTATATATGCGAGATGCACAGAGGGATATTTGCACTCTGGCATCAAGAGTAAGTGCGATGTCCATTTCTGCCAGAAGAGGATTATGGACACGACAGTGGTCAGGTGATGCGGATTTCAAACGGCATATGGAAGTATTGCCGTATAAAGGGGAGGAGTTATTTGGGGTCGGTCTATCGGACCTGGTGGCCACGGCAACGGCTGGAAAATCCACCTTTTTACCCCAAGTCACCTCGCAGCAGAAAAAGATACCGTCTTTTCAGGCTCAGTCCTTTCGTCCCCATAAGGGCAAGCGGGCAAAAGGCCACTCATATCTGCCCCGGGGCAGAGGAAGGGGAAAAAGACTGCAGCAGACAGCCTCTTCCCACGAACAGAAGCCCTCCCCCGCTTCTGCCAAGTCCTCAGCATGACGCTTGGGCCTTACAAGCGAACTCAGGCACGGTGGGGGCCCGTCTCAAGAATTTCAGGGCGCAGTGGGCTCACTCGCAAGTGGACCCCTGGATCCTGCAGGTAGTATCTCAGGGGTACAAATTGGAATTTGAGACGTCTCCCCCTCGCCGGTTCCTGAAGTCTGCTTTACCAACGTCTCCCCCCGACAGGGAGGCGGTATTGGAAGCCATTCACAAGCTGTATTCCCAGCAGGTGATAATCAAGGTACCCCTCCTACAACAGGGAAAGGGGTATTATTCCACGCTGTTTGTGGTACCGAAGCCGGACGGCTCGGTGAGACCCATTTTAAATCTGAAATCCTTGAACACTTACATAAAAAGGTTCAAGTTCAAGATGGAGTCACTCAGAGCAGTGATAGCGAACCTGGAAGAAGGGGACTATATGGTGTCTCTGGACATCAAGGATGCTTACCTCCATGTCCCAATTTGCCCTTCTCACCAAGGGTACCTCAGGTTTGTGGTACAGAACTGTCACTATCAGTTTCAGACGCTGCCGTTTGGATTGTCCACGGCACCCCGGGTCTTTACCAAGGTAATGGCCGAAATGATGATTCTTCTTCGAAGAAAAGGCGTCTTAATTATCCCTTACTTGGACGATCTCCTGATAAGGGCAAGGTCCAGAGAACAGTTAGAGGTCGGAGTAGCACTATCTCAAGTAGTACTACGACAGCACGGATGGATTCTAAATATTCCAAAATCGCAGCTGATTCCGACGACACGTCTGCTGTTCCTAGGGATGATTCTGGACACAGTACAGAAAAAGGTGTTTCTCCCGGAGGAGAAAGCCAAGGAGTTATCCGACCTAGTCAGGAACCTCCTAAGACCAGGCCAAGTGTCATTACACCAATGCACAAGGGTCCTGGGAAAGATGGTGGCTTCTTACGAAGCGATTCCATTCGGCAGATTCCACGCAAGAACTTTTCAGTGGGATCTGCTGGACAAATGGTCCGGATCGCATCTTCAAATGCATCAGCGGATAACCCTGTCTCCAAGGACAAGGGTGTCTCTCCTGTGGTGGTTACAGAGTGCTCATCTCCTAGAGGGCCGCAGATTCGGCATTCAGGATTGGGTCCTGGTGACCACGGATGCCAGCCTGAGAGGCTGGGGAGCAGTCACACAGGGAAGAAATTTCCAAGGCTTGTGGTCAAGCATGGAAACGTCACTTCACATAAATATCCTGGAACTAAGGGCCATTTACAATGCCCTAAGTCAGGCAAGACCTCTGCTTCAGGGTCAGCCGGTGTTGATCCAGTCGGACAACATCACGGCAGTCGCCCACGTAAACAGACAGGGCGGCACAAGAAGCAGGAGGGCAATGATGGAAGTGGCAAGGATTCTTCGCTGGGCGGAGAATCATGTGATAGCACTGTCAGCAGTGTTCATTCCGGGAGTGGACAACTGGGAAGCAGACTTCCTCAGCAGACACGATCTTCACCCGGGGGAGTGGGGACTTCACCCAGAAGTCTTCCACATGATTGTGAACCGTTGGGAAAAACCAAAGGTGGACATGATGGCGTCCCGCCTCAACAAAAAACTGGACAGATATTGCGCCAGGTCAAGGGACCCTCAGGCAATAGCTGTGGACACCCTGGTAACACCGTGGGTGTACCAGTCAGTGTATGTGTTCCCTCCTCTTCCTCTCATACCAAAAGTACTGAGAATCATAAGAAGGAGAGGAGTAAAGACTATACTCGTGGCTCCGGATTGGCCAAGAAGGACTTGGTACCCGGAAATTCAAGAGATGCTCACGGAAGACCCGTGGCCTCTACCTCTAAGAAAGGACCTGCTCCAGCAGGGACCATGTCTGTTCCAAGACTTACCGCGGCTGCGTTTGACGGCATGGCGGTTGAACGCCGGATCCTGAAGAAAAAAGGCATTCCGGATGAAGTCATCCCTACCCTGATCAAAGCCAGGAAGGATGTAACCGTACAACATTATCACCGTATTTGGCGTAAATATGTTGCGTGGTGCGAGGCCAGGAAGGCCCCTACAGAGGAATTTCAACTGGGTCGTTTCCTGCATTTCCTGCAAACAGGACTGTCTATGGGCCTCAAATTAGGGTCCATTAAGGTTCAAATTTCGGCCCTGTCAATATTCTTCCAAAAAGAACTGGCTTCTGTTCCTGAAGTTCAGACGTTTGTCAAGGGAGTACTGCATATACAGCCTCCTTTTGTGCCTCCAGTGACACCTTGGGATCTCAATGTAGTTTTGGGATTCCTAAAATCACATTGGTTTGAACCACTCACCACTGTGGACTTAAAATATCTCACATGGAAAGTGGTAATGCTGTTAGCCCTGGCTTCAGCCAGGCGTGTCTCAGAATTGGCGGCTTTATCCTATAAAAGCCCTTACCTAATTTTTCATACGGACAGGGCAGAATTGAGGACTCGTCCTCAATTTCTCCCTAAGGTGGTTTCAGCTTTTCACTTGAACCAGCCTATTGTGGTGCCTGCGGCTACTAGGGACTTGGAGGATTCCAAGTTGCTGGACGTAGTCAGGGCCCTGAAAATGTATGTTTCCAGGACGGCTGGAGTCAGAAAATCTGATTCGCTGTTTATCCTGTATGCACCCAATAAGCTGGGTGCTCCTGCTTCTAAGCAGACGATTGCTCGTTGGATTTGTAGTACAATTCAGCTTGCACATTCTGTAGCAGGCCTGCCACAACCAAAATCTGTTAAAGCCCATTCCACACGGAAAGTGGGCTCATCTTGGGCGGTTGCCCGAGGGGTCTCGGCTTTACAACTTTGCCGAGCAGCTACTTGGTCAGGGGCAAACACGTTTGCTAAATTCTACAAATTTCATACCCTGGCTGAGGAGGACCTGGAGTTCTCTCATTCGGTGCTGCAGAGTCATCCGCACTCTCCCGCCCGTTTGGGAGCTTTGGTATAATCCCCATGGTCCTTTCGGAGTCCCCAGCATCCACTAGGACGTTAGAGAAAATAAGAATTTACTTACCGATAATTCTATTTCTCATAGTCCGTAGTGGATGCTGGGCGCCCATCCCAAGTGCGGTTTTTTTGTCTGCATTACTTGTACATAGTTATTGTTACAAAATCGGGTTATTGTTGTTGTGAGCCATCTTTTCAGAGGCTCCTTCTGTTATCATGCTGTTAACTGGGTTCAGATCACAAGTTGTACGGTGTGATTGGTGTGGCTGGTAATGAGTCTTACCCGGGATTCAAAATCCTTCCTTATTGTGTACGCTCATCCGGGCACAGTATCCTAACTGAGGCTTGGAGGAGGGTCATAGGGGGAGGAGCCAGTGCACACCAGGTAGTCCTAAAGCTTTTTACTTTTGTGCCCAGTCTCCTGCGGAGCCGCTATTCCCCATGGTCCTTTCGGAGTCCCCAGCATCCACTACGGACTATGAGAAATAGAATTATCGGTAAGTAAATTCTTATTTTTAATGTTTCCCACCTCTCCTGCACGGCTTCCAAGTTCCTCCACTCTACCAAAGAATCGCTTACACATTTTCCCATCCCTACAAAATCAGCCTTCCTAAAATCCAACACCTTTTGTTTTTGTATGGGATGAGTCAGTCTCTGTCTTTATGCTGAACCATACTGCTTGATGATCACTGGATCCCAGTGCCACACAGGGGATGACAGAATCACAGGACCAGCAGTGTTGCACAATGCACACAGTAAACGCTCACTGAGATATTACTGTTTGCTTAAGATTTTCACTCATTATTTTCATCACCCTCACCCTGACTTACTGTATGTGACCAGGATATAAGGAAGGTTACATCAACTTCTACCCATCATTTCTCAACTATGGCCTTGACTTGAATATGTACACAAACCCCAGTGGTTTAGGTACAGACAGAGGCGTCACCGGGTGTGGTGACACACGGAGCGCACTCTGTATTATCAACCTTTCCCGCCGGAGCCGCAGGCGCCCATAAATGGGGTGTGGCCTAATCCAAAGGGGGCGTGGCCTCTTGGATCTTTTGTTTCTTCGCTACGGGGGCATGTCCAGCTTCCCCGAAGATGCTGGCTGCCCCCGGAGACTGCTCAGCATGCAGTGCCGGATCTACTCTGTGTCAGGAGCCGAGTGCTGCAGGAGTTTATCTCACTGCAGCACTCGGCTCCTGTCACTACAGAAGAGCTGGCACTTTGGTGTCACCCCTTCCGAGGGGGACACCGGGGTGCAGGCCGCACCCGCCTTCTGATGCCACTGGGTACAGATCCATTATATGGGGAACCAGGGGCGGATCCAGAAGAAAATGAAAGGGGGGGCACCATGATAAAGTAACGGTAATAGTTATATTAACATGCACCTAAGGCACGCATGCTCCCATATAAGGGGTGTGGTATTACGGGGGCGTGGCCTCACAGAATACGCCATCAGGTAATGATTGGTTGTAGGAGTGCATCCTGGTTTATTGCCAATGTTTCACCCTGATGAAAAGGCTGATTGGGCCTTGAAATGTTGGTCACCTGTTCCACTAGTTATGGGAGCCTGGAAGGCACCCCAGCACAATATAATTATTATAGTTTTTAATTGGTGGTAGCAGGTGCAGCATACCTTGTTTTGGGCACTGCACTGAGACTCAGACTGCAGGACACAAACTGCCCATCTTTGATTAGCAGAAGCAGCCAGCTGGATCTCCAACAAGCAGCATAAGACGTCTACAGGACAGCCCTGTCACAATCACACGGGCCGCCTTCTCAAAGCTGAGCTGAGTGTGACTGCACCTAGCATGGTGGTAAAGTAAGTGGAGGAGGAAGTGCTGGGAAACTGTGCGGTGCAGTGAGGGCTAATGAAGCCTTCTGCGCCGTCATAAGTAACAGTCTTACTCCATGCTGGCATTTGAACCCCGCGCCTGGGCTGGACTCTGGCCGGCTGGCAGTGGGGGAGGCTGGAGCTGCAGCTCCAGCCTCCCCATTGGTTACCACACGGACTTGCTGTTAGAGCCGTGGCGGGTCCTAGTGCTTGCCAGCTCTTATATCAAATCTGACTGACGTAAATAGCAGTAGTGCTGACGCTGTTCTCCTTTTGGAAAAAAAAAGAAGTCAGAAATGACGGGTAGCACGGCCTGAGTGCCGCCCCCCCCCCTGGATCTGCCTATGTGGGGAACTATGCATCCGCATAATGGGGCCTGCGTGAGCGCTCGCAGTCCCTTCTTAGCCGCAGCATGATTGACACCCGCTTCCTAGTGAAGTGGGCAGGATGAGAAGATCATGCAGGGAATTACAGTGCCGTGTGGTGGGGGTGGGGCTAAATGATGGGAATTTGCATCATTTAGCTCTACCCCAAACCAGAGGATCCACGAATCGCTGCATTTTGCGGCAAAAGCCTAGTGATGTGCAGCCCAGCCTCGTCCCCCTTAGTGGCAAGGTGCATCTCCTCTCTGAGACTGTGAATGTTGGCATGTATGGCCTGTGGCCTACACCTGTTCCCTGCTACATATAATGCTGTGGTGAGACGGGCACTGTGTGAACCAGGAAGTCGGCTTTCACCACTTCATTGAACTAAAGCATTGTCCAATGGGAATCCTCTGTCTTGGTAATCCAGTCAAACACAACATACTACCACCATCAGATAGCTGTCAGCCTCTCTGCACACCTAGCTGGCGTCTCCCAAGAGTTGGTGCCACCTTGGTGTGCACTGAGTGAGCCATACAGAAGCACTGGTGTAATACGTAGATGATTTGTGGTGCACATAGAGAGGGAGCAGCCTTCAAGACAGATGTTGTAGAGTGGAGAAGTTGCCCATAGAAACCAATCAGCTTACGTCATCTTGGACTGTGCTAGATAAATGATAGCTAGAAGCTAATTAATTGCTATGGTCATCTGATGCATCTTTATTTAAGGTTTGATACTGTACATCCCTATAATTGGCTAATGCTGGCCATACACTATGTCGATATCGTGTAAGAATACACGATATTGACCTATCATTCGACCCATTGCATACACATTGTGCATGCTAGTGGATGCAAATACGATGTGAGGCGCGGCCCTGCAGGTCGCGCGTTGCATCAGCTGATCATATGTGCTGCACATATGATCAGTCGATCCCGCCCCCGGCAATTGCGGATGTACGATAGAGTGTACGGTGCAAAAGCAGTATGCAATCTATCTCATGCCCGGGATCTGGCGGGGAGGATCATTAGTACGACTCGCATTTAATGTAAGTTGTGCTAATGTATGGCCAGCATTAGTAAATAAGGGCCACAACGCTGCCCATTCTAAGTATGTACACATCACTCACTACCAGTACTATCCTGTGTAATGTGTTGAGTGTAATGAGTGCCGGCGAGCTGCTTATCATGTGGGGGGCGAGGCCACGTGCCAACAAACAAAACAGGTCCCCACAGCCACGTCAGGCCACTGGGAATCTTTCCAGTGAGCTCTATGGCCAATCCACCCCTGTAGACATCTACAATGTTGACATTAACCATATTAGCAATCATTAAGCAGAATCTCTTGCGGTGGCTTCAGGGTCCCTGTGGTCATGTGACCATTACTTCCCGAATCTGATGTGCCAGCGTTGCTGAAACCAGTCACCCTATCCCTAACTCCATAATCCCTAACCCCTACGCTTCCCTCAAGTGCTCAAACCTAACTCCCCTCACCCCATAGTCTAACCCTAACTTCCTCCTACAGCCTAAACCTTAATGTCAGCATCATACTGTAACTGTGGTTGATTCCCATGTGGAACAGCAATATTCCGATAGAGCTGGGACCTGCACGGTGCTAGGTAAGTCCCATCCTGAGAAGAAAGTCATGGATCCACAATGTAGGAACGATATGTACTGTTCAGATTGGTCTCAGAATTTCACTAGTACATCTACATGGAATGTTTGGCTTATGTGGTGGAGCGTTCTTTTCCTCTTTCTCCCTCTATTATGTCTACGGAGATGAAAAGGAAAACAGCTGGCGAGATCCAGCGCTATGATTTCAGGAATACGGAGAGGCGTGCTTGGGCTACAGTTACCATTGAGTGTCCTCTGAGTACACGGTAGCCAGCCTGACAGAGCCAAAGGAAATATCACTTTCATATAAACATGTGAATTTCTCGTACCACAGAAGTTTCCATTTGCTCTTGAGCCTTCAGTGCGTCCCGTGATGGGCTGCACATTATACAAGTGCTTTGCAAATAGGAAACCCACAGGAATGAAATTAGGATCTTGGAAGTGAAATCCGCAGGGCTGTAACCATACAAAAGCTCTGAGTGATATGTGGTGAGGGGAAAGTTTTCCATGTGTTTAGAGAATGTGTGTTTTTCCCATCAGCGGCACAAGGCAAGTAAGTAGGGAAACTGTAACATATTTCATGCTGGTCAGATTCATTCAAAAGCACATACATTACAGAGCACACGCAAGCACTTCACGCTGACACCGTTCCAGTAACGCTGGGAATCTGATCTCCCCCCAATTCCGCAGACTCAGTTACAGGCAGCTCTGTCTAATGGGACAGTATCATCATCTATCATATTCTGTATTGTACATCTGGGACGTCTGCAGATGCAGGACACACAGAGCCTTCCTGTTACTGCAGAGATCATTACGCTGAGTGACATTAGGTAGAGCCGTGTTAATATGTGTGGGGCCCATATGCAATTCTTTCCCTCTGGCCTCTTCAGGGCTCTCTTATCAGCATTGTAAACCCCGAACAGGCAGGGGGTGGATACAATGCAGTATAACATCCAACTGCTACAATCAGGGGGAGGGGGAGTACACTGACTGAGGATATATCAATAGGTTCCGGTATGAATGGTCGACCATGTTATGGTCGACAGTCATTAGGTCGACCACTATTGGTCAACATGGACACATGGTCGCCACGTGAAAATGGTCGACACATGAAAAGGTCGACATGAGTTTTTTTAACTTTTTTTGGTGTTGTTTTTTGCGTAAAGTGACTGGGAACCCCAATTAGTGCACCGCGTCCCCTCGCTTGGCTCGCGAGCTTCGGGCATGGTGCCTTTGCTCCGCTACCGCTTCGCTCGGCACAGATTACCGTTCCAATCGTAGTCCACGTGGATCGTAAAGTATGAAAAAGATCCCCAAAAGAAAAAAAAGTAAAAAAACTCATGTCGACCTTTTCATGTGTCGACCTTTCATGTGTCGACCATTTTCACGAGTCGACCATGTGTCCATGTCGACCATGTCAATGTCGACCAATAGTGGTCGACCTAATGACTGTCGACCATAACATGGTCGACCATGTGAACGGATACCATATCAATATGCTATTATACTGTATTTAAAGTACTGCTGTGTATAGGTGATGGGGGCCTGCCTGCTACAATCAGTCGGGACACTGATATATAATCAATACAGTCACACTGACTGAATGGGGTAATAATGGGTATTATAAAATGCTGATATAAAATGCACCCAGTGAGTGGACGTGGTGCAATCAGTGAAGCGGGAAAGTAATATAGGGGGTCTTTCCGAGTTGATCGCTAGCTGCCGTTGTTCGCTGCGTAGCGATCAGTGAAAAAAACTACTAATCGGCGCATGCGTATGCACTGCAATGCGCACGCGCGTTGTACAGGTACGAAGTCCATTGTGGTTTTTCACTGGTTCTAGCGACAATTCCAATCACACAGTCGAACGCAAGGAGATTGCCAGAAAGAGGGCGTTTATGGGTGTCAACTGACCGTTTTCTGGGAGTGTTTGGAAAAACGCAGGCGTGGCCCGGCATTTGCTGGGCGGGTATCTGACGTCATTACCATGTCACTCGTCGCAGCAATCATCGCACAGAATAAGTAACTACAGGGCTGGTCTTGTTTTGCACAAAATGTGTTTGCAGCCGCTCTGCTGCACAGGCGTTCGCACTCCTGCAAAGCGAAAATACACTCCCCTGTGGGCGGCGACAATGCGTTTGCACGGCTGCTAAAAACTGCTAGCGAGCGATCAACTTGGAATGACCCCCATACTGTAATAGAATATAAGGAGAAAAACCAACACATAATATAAGAGGCATATATCAGGAACGAAAATATAATGCTATGGATTGTTTAAAAGATTAGGGTCCCAAATTTATATCTTGCTTAGGGCCCCATGAGGTCTAAATCCACCTCTGGTCAGCGCGCTCTTTCAGAATATATTACGCAGCAGATTGTGTCTCATGTAGACTGAATAATAGCACCTGCAGCAGACACAAAGTTACGTCTGTTCTAGGTGCAGGGTGTGCAGCCATTATAGATATGCCATGTGTATTGGGGCTCATATACAGTTGGATGGAAATGTCCTTTAAATCGCAAGAGTAACATTTCCCGAGATGCAGCCAGCACAGTAAGGGTTGGTTCAGCCAGGACAGGAGGTGTTGCTTCACGAATGCTAAACTTACAGTATAGAATTCATGCACAACAATATACTACAGGTGTGCATAGTCAGGGCAGACCCGAGGCCAAATTATTTGGTAAGCGAATAAATACTTTGGCGCCCACCTAAGCACTTTTGCCTGAAAAAATTAAGGAGGTGTGGTCTCATTGTAAAAGCCCAGTTGTAGTGCCCCTTACACATTTGCCCACTGTATAAGTGCCCCTTAAACATTTGCCCACTGTATAAGTGCCCCTACCCACATTTGCCCACTGTATAAGTGCCCCTTACACATTTGCCCACTATTTAAGTGCCCCTTACACATTTGCCCACTATTTAAGTGCCCATGACACATTTGCCCACTATTTAAGTGCCTCTTAAACATTTGCCCACTGTATAAGTGCCCCTTACACATTTGCCCACTGTATAAGTGCCTCTTACACATTTGCCCACTATTTAAGTGCCCCTTAAACATTTGCCCACTGTATAAGTGCCCCTTACACATTTGCCCACTGTATAAGTGCCCCTTACACATTTGCCCACTGTATAAGTGCCCCTTACACATTTGCCCACTATATAAGTGCCCCTGACACATTTGCCCACTGTTGAAGTTCCCCTTACATATTTTGCCCACTTTAATACTTCCCCTTACATATTATTCTAATCAAAGTACTGTATTACCTGATTTGCCCCCTGTGCCCGGAGACTCGCAAAGCAGCCAGTGGTGTTTGGCGCCTCCGCCATGCCCGGCACCGCACTATAGTACTAGAAGAAGGAGAATCTCAAAATAAACTACCGCTCCTAGTAGCCGGACAGCAAGGGCTTCTGGGAGCGGTAGTTTATTTTGCATGTACAGTAATGTGAAGAATCCCACAATAAACTACCGCTACCAGCAGCCCTTGCTGTCTGGAAGCAAGGGATTCCGGGAGCAGCAGTTTATTTTTATTTTTCTTCACATTACTGTAGTGGGGTGCGCTGCCGGACATAGCGCGGTGGCACCAGCATCACTGCCTGCTCGGTGAGCCTCCGGGCAAGCGCTACATATCAGGGCGTATCAGGAGTGGACAGTGTTACACATATCGCTGGCGCAGCTGAGTAGGGCGCCCTCCTCTATGCTGCGCCTTACTCAGCCGCGTAACCAGCGTATGCGTAAAACCGGCCCTGTGCGCAGTAAAGGGGAATTTACCTTGTGAAAAAAAATTAAGCCAAGTCAGAGATAAATGATGACCGCAACTTGTCCAATCACATGAATAGTGGAGATGTGGCCACAACGCATAAGCGATGTAGCAGGATAGTGCAAGTAGTTCACAGCAGGGACATTAGGATAGTATTAGCATAAGTAGGAGGAGCTCAAATCCATTCAGCCAATCAAAAGTGGCTGGGCACTGCCATCATCATCATTATCAACAGTTCCTTATTTGCACCAACGGTCACACATTCACAAGTGATCCGCCTCCAGGCCGTCGCATATGTGTCTTGCCTTTGGGTCAGCATAGGACGCTCTTATTGTACTGTAGCCACATTCTCAGGCCCTCTCCAACTTTGCTTGGGACTTCCATAAGTGCAGTTTGCAATGAGCGGGACTCATTGATGTTCCATTAAATAGAGGTCAGAGCCGTGACTAGCAGTGATTAGGCAATGATGATTAAATGGATGTTGACCCAAGTAGCCCTCTGATGAGTTTTCACCTTTGATAAAGCTGCAGTGCCTGCAGCGAAACGCGTCAGGAGGGCTACTTGGGTCAACATCCATTTAATCATCATTGCCTAATTGTATCCGGACCAGTACTGGACTTTTACATCAGCAGACCAATTGAGGTGACTTATAGAGATCTGGAGCACCACCAACCCTCTACATACAAGGAGGATACCGCGATCTAATGAGGACCCCAAACCTGGCTGGTTTTGAGTAAATACAAGGGACACTCTCAAGGGACTACACCTCTAGCGGCTTATTGTGGTAAAGTTCATTGGCATCTCCATTTGTTTCACCCATCTGCAATCCAGTTTATTCTAATTAGGAACGGATCACACCAGTATAGGCAATTGGAACTGTGACCCTTATTTTTATTTTTATGAATTTTTTAATGTGGTTCAATTTTATACCCTATTAAATGTGAAGAATTTTATCACTCAATCCTTCTGATTATATGAATTCATTATCACGCTAGCGCTGCTATTGTGTTTTTTTGGTATTTGTGGTTTCGGGTCTGACTACCCTGAATGGTCTAGCAGCGGCATTAGAGCCACAGCTCCCATTAGCGCCCGATCATCCATTTCTTGGTACCTTCTTTTTTTTTATGTTGTACAACTAAACCATTTGGGTCTAGAGATAGAGACACAGGGAGTCCTCCTGAGTCCTGTCTCAGTGTGTAAGTGGTACAGAGGCCGATGCTATTCTTGCATGTGACAAAATTAATTATTTTCTTTTTCTATGTGTATTTTAAGGTTACATTCTCTTTGTTCCACTACAACAAAAGTTTACAAAATAGCTCAATTAGGTGGAGCTATAAACAGTGGGCAGGCATTATTAAACTATAAGTTTAATCTAATATACACCATTGGTTTAAATTTAATATACACAATCCATACCTCCCACCATGACCCATTCCAGGAGGGACAGCATACCTCCCACCATGACCCATTCCAGGAGGGACAGCATGCTCTCTACCTGGACTTCCCTTTTAATTTATGATTGCAATCACCTGTGTTGAGATACCTTTCTTATCAGTTAAAGGTTCAACACAGGTGACGCCAATCATATATTAAGTGGGAAGTCCAGGTAGAGAGCATTTTGTCCCTCCAGGAATAGGACATGTTGGGAGGTATGCACAATTTAATATACATCCCGCACCTTTCATAGGGGCCCCCTTGTTTTAAGTGCCCACGGGCACCCCCAAGGCTTAATCCAGCCCTGGACTGGAAGGGGGGTATCTGCAAAGTTCGGTATTTGCATGGAGGAGGGTATTGTACAGGGGGCTATTATGCAGGGAAGTGGAAGGGGGTATCTGCACAAGGGGGAGGGATCAGCAAAGGGGGGGATTTGATGTAATTCTTACTGCTATTTTTAAATGTGCGCATTATTATTGGTGCTGTTATAATGTTAAATGTGAGCATTATTATTGGTGTTATTTGACGCGGGTAGACCACCGGTAAGTAAGTGGACAAAAAGTAGATCCTAGGTCCCAAAAGTCCGCCCACCCCTGCTTTACCACAGTGTGACTTCCACTTTACGAACAACTGCAAGGACATGCCCAATTCAAATCCTTTTACAGGAAGAAAATGACCCTGCTCCCCCTTTTTCAATAGGGATAAACCCCTAAATGTTATCCCTCCACCCACTGACTGTCAATGAAACAGTGCATATTAAGGGGCATATACTGTACTTTATAAATTATAAAGGGCCTGCTGGGAGAAAGAGAGGCGTAATGGCCAGTGCTGTGAGGGTGTGGCCAGTGCATTGTGGGAGCTGCCAGTGCCACATGGGTGGGACCAGTGCAACGTGGGTGTGTACATTCCACCACTATCAGCCCTAATGTCTCCCTAAGGTGCATATTTATTATTAAATGCGGAGTGTCCCCGAATATTAAGAATCCTCATCGCCACATGGCAATACGTTTCTTCATTATTTATGGTTCATATTATAATATATGGTTTTGCGTAATTCTAGAAATACATCGTCGTTGTGACATGACGATGGACCTATTTTTATGTGCTGGCCTGGAGCTGTAGTCCCATCCACCCGATTGTCAATCCAGCCCTGGATTTAGGGTGGCCAATCCCAGGATCGGGATCAGCGGGATCCCAGGATTTTGGGCCAGAATTGCCGGGATTTGAATCTTGGGATTGGAGCTTCCAATCCCAGGATTTCAGGGTTAAGCTGCACATGTGTGGTTTCTTCTTTATGCTCAGCACTCGGCTCAGGCGCAGCCCTTACAGCCGCGCCCGCCAGTCATGTTTAGCGGAGGAGGACTACTCAGTCGGCACAGCAGTGAGGGGTGTAGATAAGGCAGCACTAGAACAAATATGTTTTATTTCTTTATTAATAAAACTGTATCAAGTGTAGAAATGTATGAGTTCCTTTTGTGTCAGGACGACAGGAAGGGTTGCACTCATTGTTGACCTGAATTTGGTATGAGGCTGGCTTGGTGGCTTCACCACCATCACTCTGAGGGATGGGACTAGGGAGGACGAGGGAGCCCTGCTGCTGCCTGCGGAGTGCAGATAGTGCCAGTCCAGAACCGCACACCGTGCAGCCCCATGCCCAGAGAGACAGTGTCTGATGCCTGGGCCCTGCCTGCCCCACACTGACAGTCTCACTCTGTCTCTATCAATGCCAAAGGCGAGCACTGCAAGCTGCCACTGTCACTCGTCACTCGACTGATTGCTGCTGCTTGAAGTGAAGTTGGGCCTCCCCCTGTTGCAGTTCTTTTGGAGATGACTCTAGGAGGGTGAGCCAGTGACTATTATTTGTTCTTAGTACTCGGAAGAAGAGGATGGAGTGCAGCCACTGGGTTCTGCTGCTGCCTGCAAGCAGGGCCGTCTTTTCGTATGAGCTCAATGGACTCTTGCCCAAGGGCCCCAGGAGTATAAGGGCCCTAGGCTGATAGCTGAGGGTCCCATCTTTCCAGGGGTACCATATTTTTTAAAATCGGCCATGGGGAACTGGAGATATCCGACTTGAAAGCAGTGGTCCCCATCCAAGCCTGTTAATTGCTCTTCCCAGCCAGATATCTCGGGTTCTGTCTGACTTAGAGTATTTCTGAGGGTATACTCCAAAAGCTGGGACTCTCTCCTTTTGGTGGACACTGGCAGCTTGTCTCTACTATGCCCAGAACCAGAGATATCAGCCTTCAAGCAGCTGGTTCCTGCTCCAGCTCCACACGCCTAATATGCAGTTTGAGATTTTTGTTGGTGAATTGCTCTGGCTCCTGAACTCTGATCCCCAAGTCCCCAGCAGCTTCTGAAAGGTGGGACTCTCTAATTTATTATCCCATTTAAAGCTAATAAATATATTTTCAGGAACTTGAGATATCTGCAGTCAAGCAAGCTGCCCTCCCACCGGAAAATGATAAATATTAAGCCCACTCCACTATCCACCCCTCCCCTACGTATTAAACACCCCCTACCACCCCGGAAGTCATGAATCTACTTCATTCATCCCAATGCCCCCTCTACAGTTTAGCCCCATCTGTGCAGTAAAGGAGTAATTAGCAGAAATAACTGCTCCAGGTCCTACATGCTGAGCGGAAGATAGAACACCACCTACCGCCTGCGGGACATCAAAGCTGCCGCTGATAGCACCTCCCACCCCTACCGCTGGAGAATGGGTAGGGGGCCCAGTGCTTTGCTGTGCCCAGGGGCCTACATTGCTGTTAAAACGGCCCTGCCAGCAAGCCACCACCGGGATTGAGCGTTTTTCAATCCCGAATCCCGTGATTGAAAAACTGTCTGGGATTGGCTTCCTTACCTAAATTATAATCTCATCGTACTAAACTGAATCACATTTTTGCACAGGGTGTCAGGTGTTCCTGCTCCTGACTGACACTCAACGTGGAACACCCCAACATGCTCAGCAACCCCATAAGACAACACTAAATTGTTTACCTCTATAGATGCAGCTACAATGGCCTCAAAACCATTGAAGGGCATATACTGTGCATGCAAAAATGATCACATGACGCCACAAATCACATGACTTGGGGCAGAATTATGCTCTTGTAAATAATCTTTAATGACCTTTGTATGATAAAGTATTGTTTTTAGTTGATAGGAAAATTGTAATAATAATAATAATAATAATAACAACAACATGTTTTTGGTTATTAACTAACTACATTTCACAGTTCAGATTCCGATACATTAGTGTCTGCAGAAAAGTCTACATTATAGTTTACCTTCAACATACTCACGCGATAAAATGGATCCATAATTGCCTTTGATTACATCTCTCTCATTTTTATGTTTGCCAGTTAACGACAGTTCCAGTTGTTCAAAGCTATGTTAATTCTCTATTCAGGAGCGGTTCTTGGCGTGGCCGCAGTCATCCCGCAGGCGCCGCCGCCTACCCGCTCCCCGGCTGCAGCAGACGCCGTGGGCTGTGTGGGCGTCCGCTGCAGCCGGCTCCAGTGACAGACACTAGAGGTCATTATTGACCTCTAGTGTCTGTGTGGCGCTGCTATGGGAGAGACTGTTATGAGCCACGGCTGTGGCTCATTCCTGTTTTGCAGTTTTGTTCTGTATTTCATGTTATACTTCTGTTTATGTTCCCCGTGGGTGTCATGGGGTGCTCGGAGCTCACCCTTAAGGAGGGGATACTGTTATGAACCACAGGTAGTGGTTCATTCCTATTTTATGTTTATTTAGTTGTCTTGCATGCCAGGATTTCCCATTGCTCTGTTTTGGATTACTCTTGTCTGCTGCCGCTGGTGAGTCTGTGCAATTGCAGCTTGTTCCCATGTGTTCAGCCTCATCTGGCTGCTGATTGCATCTTGTCAGCTTAGTCGTGCAGCAGGCCAGCTGCAAGAGATAATTAATTAGGCCTCTCTGATATATGCTGGCTCACTGCAGTTAGCAGATGCTGATGATATTCCTTGGTTTGCAGTCTGCTTTAAGTTTGAGCTGGTTCCTGTCAGTCCCTGTGTGGATTCCTGTGTCAGTCCCTGTGTTGATTCCTGTGTCAGTCCCTGTGTCTGATCCCGTGTCCTACCCTGAGTTCCAGTGGATTCTGCCTGTCCTCCAGTTCTGAAAGTCGGTGTCGGCAGCTTCCTGTTTGCCTATGTCAGTTGCAGAAAGTATCCAGTCCTGCTCAAGCCGGTTGTTCCTGTCCTCAGTGGTCCTGTACTCAGAGATTTGTCATCTTTTCCTGGAGTCTGACTGAGCACCTTTAACATCCTGTGGTGTTCGTGAGTCACGGCGCAGCCGTGTGTTGCGGCTTGTCCGCTTACTGTTTATTATTTAGTATATTTGTGTCCTGGAGCTTTTGCGGAGGATTCCGCTCTCCCTGATCCACTCTGGTATCCAGCGGTGCTGGATAGGAGTAACGGATCAGTGGATCTTTGGTTGTCCTTTTCCCTGGCGGCTAGTCCGCACATACCTTTTGATTTAGTTAGTTAGCTTGTAACCCCTGGCCTGGTTGCTTAGTCAGAGGGCCCCTTGTTATCACCCTGTCTCGGATTTCCCTTTGTCTCCCATTAAGACCTGAGGGGGCATCGGGGTTGGGCAGACATAATCCGCCCTTCGAACGCGGCTGCCATGGGCTCAAGCAACCATAGTCTCGCAGGGGATTTCTGATAACACGGGCGAGACAACGGAGTTAGGGCGCCAGGGGTTACTAGGCTCTCCTGCTCCCACAACCAGCATATCTTCCCAGTACTCAGACCTCAGCCATACGATCTCCGCTGGTCTGGAGTACGGGAATCATAACATTATCATCAGCCATACCACAAAAAAGAAATAAAACTTTTTTTTCTTTTTTGGCCCAGTCCAGTGTCTAGTCTAGAATCCAGTCCTGTCTAGAATTTGGTGTTTAGAATCCAGTCCGGTGTTTAGAATCCAGTCCGGTGTTTAGAATCCAGTCCGGTGTTTAGAATCCAGTCCGGTGTTTAGAATCTAATCCAGTCCGGTGTTTAGAATCCAATCCAGTCCGGTGTTTAGAATCCAATCCAGTCCGGTGTTTAGAATCCAATCCAGTGTTTAGAATCCAGTCCGGTGTTTAGAATCCAGTCCGGTGTTTAAAAAAAAAAAAAAAAAGTCTTGTTTTGTTTAGCAAAATTTAGTCTTGCCTTGTCTTGCCTTGCCTTGCCTTGTCTTGCCTTGCCTTGCCTTGTCTTGCCTTGTCTTGTCTAGTTTTAAATCCTCCTATGTCTACTATGCAAGCCCTGCAGGCATCTCTCGCAGTCCTGAACTCTGTATTCAGTGCTTTGAGACCAGAGCGACTAGAAGTTTTGCAGCAATCCCTAAAGCAACTGCAAAACCTTCTGACTAAAATCTTGCTTATTTTGCCAGAAGTCGTTGAGAGTACATCTATCTCTAAAGAGACTCTTGTTCACAGTATGGTGACAAGAGAATCCTCTGGTTTAATTGAAGAGAAAAAGTTTAAAAGTTTTCTGCGGCCCAGGCTCTCAGAAGAGGAGCGTCTGCGTCGCAGAAACTTAAACTTATGCCTATATTGTGGGGGTTTAGGCCATTATCTGCAGACCTGTGAGTTGCGCAAGCCAAAGTGTGGTGACGAGTCTTGCCCTCTGGCCAAGTTGAGTCATGATACAAGACCTACTCCTGTCTCTACTGTGGCAGAGGTACTTGTCACACAACCCACACAAAAAAGCTCTCTGTCCTATAATTGGGGTCCTTGGGCAAGGGAGCCCCATTATAGATTCAGGAATCAAAAGAGAATGTTTCTCTCCTCTCTTGAGGTTCCTGTGGAAGCGGAGTTGCAAGTCCCTGGAGTGGTGCCCGTAGCCCAGGGTCCTGGAGTGGTGCCCGTAGCCCAGGGTCCTGGAGTGGTGCCCGTAGCCCAGGGTCCTGGAGTGGTGCCCGTAGCCCAGGGTCCTGGAGTGGTGCCCGTAGCCCAGGGTCCTGGAGTGGTGCCCGTAGCCCAGGGTCCTGGAGTGGTGCCCGTAGCCCAGGGTCCTGGAGTGGTGCCCGTAGCCCAGGGTCCTGGAGTGGTGCCCGTAGCCCAGGGTCCTGGAGTGGTGCCCGTAGCCCAGGGTCCTGGAGCGGTACCCGATGCCCAGAGTGCTGGAGCGGTACCCGATGCCCAGAGTGCTGGAGCGGTACCCGATGCCCAGAGTGCTGGAGCGGTACCCGATGCCCAGAGTGCTGGAGCGGTACCCGATGCCCAGAGTGCTGGAGCGGTACCCGATGCCCAGAGTGCTGGAGCGGTACCCGATGCCCAAGCTTATAGAGGGACATCAAATATTGTAGCTCAGGTTTCCATACCAGAAGGGGTCTCAGAAGCTGTTACCCCAGGTAGGGACTTGAGGAGCGCAACCTCAGAAAGGGTATCTAAAACCATAGTTCTTGAAGGGAACTCGAGAAGCAAAACCCCAGAAGGGATCTTTGAAGTAATATCCCCAAGTGGGGTCTCGAGAGACGCAGCCCCAAAGAAGGGTCTAGAAATCGCTTCCCCAGGAAAGAACTTAAGAAGCATAGCATTAGTGGAGGATCTGAACGTTATTGCTTCAGCAAAAGTCCCGGAAGTCATAGTCCCGGGAGAACTTTCGATTATTATCGACTCAGAGAGGGAGGCCGATGGCCCGATCCCAGTCAGGGAGGCCAACGACCCGGTCCCAGTAAAAGAATCCGAAGTGCTGGCCCCAGCGGGGTTCCCGGAGGCCACTGCCCCAGCGGGGTTCCCGGAGGCCACTGCCCCAGCGGGGTTCCCGGAGGCCACTGCCCCAGCGGGGTTCCCGGAGGCCACTGCCCCAGCGGGGTTCCCGGAGGCCACTGCCCCAGCGGGGTTCCCGGAGGCCACTGCCCCGGGTGGGGTTCAGAAAGTCACTGCCCCGGGTGGGGTTCAGAAAGTCACTGCCCCGGGTGGGGTTCAGAAAGTCACTGCCCCGGGTGGGGTTCAGAAAGTCACTGCCCCGGGTGGGGTTCAGAAAGTCTCAGCCCCGGGTGGGGTTCAGAGAGTCTCAGCCCCGGGTGGGGTTCAGAGAGTCTCAGCCTCGAGTAAGGTCAATAGTGACCAGGTCCTAGCAAAGCACTCCAGTCAGTCAGATGAGAAGGAAACAGATCCTGACTGATATCTCAACATCCATAATCTTTGATGGGGACTTAGCCCAATTTCTGGCGCTTTACAAACACTATTACATTATTATGTTGTCTAGACCATTTCTGGGCATCACTCCAGAGAACCTTGTGCTCTATCTTATTTATTCTTTTAGAGGAGAGCCTTTTGAGTGGGCGACCAGCCTAATGAAAGCTGAAGATCCCATTCTTCAGGATCCCCCAGCATTCAGTGATGCAATTATTAAAAGATATGGTTCCAAAGAAATTGGTTCAGGTTCCTCTAAGTCACCCGTCTTGTCTGCTGAGAGTCCACAAAATACTGTAAACTCGGCACAGGAGTCTCAGCCCGTTGTTGTGACTGCAGGATGTGCTTTTCTGACTACTTCTTCTAATAATAGTACTTTACCAGAAAGTTCAGCTCCCAAGGGTAAGAGACCTGTCTCTGATTTGAACGTAGCCTTGCTGGGTGGTACCATCAGTTCAGACAATGTTTGGGGAATTACCTTGGTCAGACCTAAAGAGCTTTGTAAAAAGAAGAAGAAGAAAAAGAAATAATTTTTTGACTCTTGCCTTGATAAAAAAAAAAAAAGATTTTTTTTTTTCCCTTGTCTTGTGTCCAGTGGCCACCATCAAGGGGAGGGCACTGTTACAAGCTGTGGTTGCAGCTTGTTTCTGTTTTCGTGTCTGTTAGACCACTGTGTCAGGTTTTTTTTTTGTATCCCTTGTTCTGGATAGTCTGAATTTTGGGGTCTTTTGACCCCTCCTCAAGGGGGGGGGTACTGTTATGAGCCACGGCTGTGGCTCATTCCTGTTTTGCAGTTTTGTTCTGTATTTCATGTTATACTTCTGTTTATGTTCCCCGTGGGTGTCATGGGGTGCTCGGAGCTCACCCTTAAGGAGGGGATACTGTTATGAACCACAGGTAGTGGTTCATTCCTATTTTATGTTTATTTAGTTGTCTTGCATGCCAGGATTTCCCATTGCTCTGTTTTGGATTACTCTTGTCTGCTGCCGCTGGTGAGTCTGTGCAATTGCAGCTTGTTCCCATGTGTTCAGCCTCATCTGGCTGCTGATTGCATCTTGTCAGCTTAGTCGTGCAGCAGGCCAGCTGCAAGAGATAATTAATTAGGCCTCTCTGATATATGCTGGCTCACTGCAGTTAGCAGATGCTGATGATATTCCTTGGTTTGCAGTCTGCTTTAAGTTTGAGCTGGTTCCTGTCAGTCCCTGTGTGGATTCCTGTGTCAGTCCCTGTGTTGATTCCTGTGTCAGTCCCTGTGTCTGATCCCGTGTCCTACCCTGAGTTCCAGTGGATTCTGCCTGTCCTCCAGTTCTGAAAGTCGGTGTCGGCAGCTTCCTGTTTGCCTATGTCAGTTGCAGAAAGTATCCAGTCCTGCTCAAGCCGGTTGTTCCTGTCCTCAGTGGTCCTGTACTCAGAGATTTGTCATCTTTTCCTGGAGTCTGACTGAGCACCTTTAACATCCTGTGGTGTTCGTGAGTCACGGCGCAGCCGTGTGTTGCGGCTTGTCCGCTTACTGTTTATTATTTAGTATATTTGTGTCCTGGAGCTTTTGCGGAGGATTCCGCTCTCCCTGATCCACTCTGGTATCCAGCGGTGCTGGATAGGAGTAACGGATCAGTGGATCTTTGGTTGTCCTTTTCCCTGGCGGCTAGTCCGCACATACCTTTTGATTTAGTTAGTTAGCTTGTAACCCCTGGCCTGGTTGCTTAGTCAGAGGGCCCCTTGTTATCACCCTGTCTCGGATTTCCCTTTGTCTCCCATTAAGACCTGAGGGGGCATCGGGGTTGGGCAGACATAATCCGCCCTTCGAACGCGGCTGCCATGGGCTCAAGCAACCATAGTCTTGCAGGGGATTTCTGATAACACGGGCGAGACAACGGAGTTAGGGCGCCAGGGGTTACTAGGCTCTCCTGCTCCCACAACCAGCATATCTTCCCAGTACTCAGACCTCAGCCATACGATCTCCGCTGGTCTGGAGTACGGGAATCATAACAGAGACGTCTTGACGTCTCTCCCATAGAGAGGAGCCGCGGGAGGCAGGAGACGGAGCAGCAGCAGCAGCGGTCGGGAAGCAGGAGCGGGGCAGTGGTAAGTATTGTTTTTTTATTTTTGTGTGTGTTTGTAAGCGGTTACTAAGGGACACAGTGACAGGGGGCACAACTACTGGGGGCACAGCGACAGGGGGCACAACTACTGGGGGCAAAGCAACAGGGGGCACAGCAACAGAAAGCACAACTACTGGGGGCAAAGCAACAGGGGGCACAACTACTGGGGCAAATCTGGGGGCATAGCTACAGGGGGCACAACTACTGGGGCACAGCGACAGGGCACAACTACTGGGGCAAAGCAAAGAGGGGCACAGCGACGGGGCACAACTACTGGGGCAAATCTACTGGGGGCATAGCTATAGGGGGCACAACTACTGGGACAAATCTGGGGGCTTAGCTACAGGGGGCACAGCTACTGGGGACATAGCTACAGGGGGCACAGCTACTGGTGGCACAGCTACAGGTGGCAAATCTACTGGGGCAAATCAACTGGGGGGCACAACTACTTGGGGCAAATCTGGGGGCACAGCTACTGGGGGCATAACTGTGCCCATGCCCCTCCCCTATGAAGCCATGCCCCTATTTTTTGCCGCAGGGGGGGCGCCAGTGGAAACTTCTCTATTTATAATAAATGGACACGTTACATTTTGGCAGAAGTATCCATTACCCAAAGTGTTGTTTTCATACTTTCTTTCTTGTAGATATTGACTCAGAAGCCTCGGAGACCACGTCTAGACCTGTTCCTGTATTGACATGAGGTTACAGCAGTGTTATTTGGGCATTTCCAATGGCTGGCATGCTATGGTTCCAGGAATGTCCTACAACCAGATGAGCAGTTCCGTTCTTTAATTTCTTGTGGCAAAACTTGGTATTCATGTGTCGTTGAGTCCAGTTGTGGATCATTTCTTGGCTCAGGTGGAGAAAAAGGAAAATATGTGAATGTGGATAATTACATTTAACTGCAATAAAACATGATTAAAGGGGGAGATGTATTAAGCAGTGATAAAAGCGGAGAATTGAGTCAGTGGAGAAGTTGCCCATGGCAACCAATCAGCTGCTCTGTATACTTTTATAGTATGCAAATTATAAGTGTTATGTCAATGCTGATTGGTTGCCATGGGCAACTTCTACACTGGCTCACTTCTCCACTTTTATCACTGCTTAGTACATGTCCCCCTAAATATCCTAGTTTCTTTATCCCACAAGTAACTCTCATCAATACTCTCAACATTATCTGCCTCCTGGGTCTAAAGGTGCAGCCGTATATACTTTGTTACCCAATAGGAGGGGAGTTATAAATATTTGTTACCCAATAGGAGGGGAGTTATAAATATTTGTTACCCAATAGGAGGGGAGTTATAAATATTTGTTACCCAATAGGAGGGGAGTTATAAATATCTTCTTTGTATTATTCTAATCATTTTTATAGTAAAGATTCTGGCGTATACTGGAGTATGACCAAGAGAGGAGGAGGACTGTGTGCAGTCTCCGTCTGGGCATCCTCCTCTCTCTAGCCGGCAGAGCAACAGACTCTGGACATTAGGGTCACTAGAAGACTCTAGCGCTGTCCCAGAGTCTAGTAGGCATGCGCAGGTCTCCAGAACAATGGTGCGGCAGCCATTTTCCTTGTGATTTCCTTCTGCAATGGCAATTTTCCCAGTGGTTTCTGCAGCGCTGACATGGGTCTCCGGAGGGTAAATACAAAAAAAATGGGTGTAGAGTGTGCGGTGTGGGCCCCCCCTGTACACACTGCACCCATTATAGACACCCCAGTGAGTATGACCTACCCTGACTGCATGTCACCGGCTTTCAGAAGATTAATACTATGCCCCTAGTCCAGTGTCGGACTGGGGCACGAGGGCCCACCAGGGGGATGCTGTTGTAGGGGCCCATGCTTAAGGGTGTGGCCGGGCTCCAGTGTGAGCGTGGCCAGCCACCACAGAAGTTTGGCTAACCTTTAAAACGTACATGTTCTGTGCCCCTTGGTAAATGTATAATAAACCATATTCTTGTGAAGTATAATGTAACATATGTGTAATGCATAATTCAAGTACACTAGGATAGAGTTTGGAATCTGATCCCTAGAGGAGGGGCGGGGGGGGGGGGGGGGGGGGGGAGGGCACCGGTGGTTTCCCCTGTTCCCAGGACTGCCATCAGAAATTATGGGGCCCGGGACTGACAAATTAGACAGGGCCCCCCCTCCCAAAAAAAAGATTATTCCGCTCCGCACCACCCCTATGTGATGTCATACATTGTGACATTAGATAAATGGAGTGCTGCAGACCTACAGGAACGGTTTATAGGGCGCTGATGCGCAGATGAGGCTTGTTTTAAGAAGTCCTCCTTGTATATCAGACTGCTGTTGATTCACAGACTGGCTCACCTCTACCGTAATTAGCCAGGAGTTGGCCCCCCTCTCTGTAAGGGCCTGGGACACTAGTCCCCACAGTCCCCCCCTGATGGCTGCCCTGCCTGTTCCCCTGTGGGCCAGTCCGACCCTGCCCTAGTTACATACTGTGCTTTGAAGCCACAGATTTGTCTCCAGTATCAGGCATGTTTAACTAAAGCTTCGTTAGTAAACATATGACAAATAGAGTGGAGAGAGTTAAGCTTTTTCGAGCAAAAATAAAATATCAGGGTAACACACAGTAGGCATGAACAGACTACAATTGAAAATGTTCGGTAAAGAGGTCGTTTACGGAATAAACAGAACCGCTCTGGAATCCAATAAAAACAAAAACAAAATTTTCTCTGTGAAGCTTTATAGTAACTGTATTGAGAAAATGTCAGGTTCTTGGAGAATGATACAACAACTGGCCATGCCAGAAAATACAGCTATAGCGTGTAAGATTTCCATGTCGTACACGCTTGCGAACGAGCCATCAGCTGGTGAGTGCTTCTAGAGCTATCGTAGGCCTTCAGCAAATACTCTGATCTCCACCCTTAATCTCTGATTAATGTGAGAGCTTTGGGTCTTTTCATCATGCCGTTATCAGTTCTCATTTAACATCCACCCTCCCTGAATGGTGCTATGGCTCAAGATCTGTCCACTCCTTTACATGGACCTCTGCTGATGTCCACATTCCTTTTCACGGAGAGCATCACAGTCCCACTGATAAGCCCGAAAGCTGCTATCATCTGCTGCCAGGCCTGTGCTGGCACTGCCTCTCCTAGCAGAAGACATAGAACACCTGGCGTTTATTTTCTTATGTGAATTTTTTTTCACGCCATAAAAGCATTGGTCTGTAAGAAGTTGTCCTGTATAAAATATCTGGCACCACAAAGACAGTGAAGACACCAGACGATAATGATCTTATTTATATTCCCTTATTATGCTATATGTCTCAGTATAAATCAACGCTTTACATTGCCTAAGACTCATAAAAAGAAGGTATCCCTAATGCGATTGCGCCCAGTTGTTTCATTTGTCTTAAAAATACACAAACATTTGACAATGTTTAATATAATAAAATGCTGCAGTAAATGCCTTTATTGTAAATTATGTATAATACCCTGTTCACACCGAGCGGATTACCTGGGTTATGGCCAAGGCAAGACACTGTGACCTGGTTCCTGGCTCGGGGTTATTCCCGTGTCTGACCCGGGTCAACTGCTGTGTGAACGGTGCGAACTGGGCTTTTCGACCTGGGTCATGTTAAAAGACTGCTGGGCTTTCTGAAGGCCCGCGTATAGTAAGTGACATAGGGGGTCATTCAGACCTGATCATAGATGTGTGTAAAAACACACATCTATGATCAAATTCTTAGACATGTGGGGGGACCGCCCAGCACAGGGCAAGTCCGCCCCGCATGCCGATCCAGCCCCCTCCCCCAGACATGTGAAAGCATCGCATGGCGGCAAAGCTTTCACATGTTTGGAGTAGACCTCTGCCTACACAGCCTAGCTGCAAAGTCAGGCGGCTACCCACCATGTTTCGGGACACGACGGTTGCGTGTAACGTCATGCTGTCGCCGCGACCCACCCCACAAATGGTCCGGACACACCTGCACGGTCCGGACCGTGCCCCCCCCCAATGCCATGTCGATGCCCCTTTAACACCATTGCGACGCCCCCTCCCGCCCCCTGAACGCCTCTGTCAATCAGGCAGAGACATTCACACAAGTGAGATGCCGTCGCATCTCACCATGTGCACAAGCACAGTGTGGTGCTGCGCGTGCGCACACTTCACCAGCCTCCAGCCTGCAACCACTGCCGTAGCAGCGCCCAGGTCTGAATCAGCCCCATAGTCCAGTCACAGGTGCGCTATAAGTCGATCCAACATGCGGTGAGAAAGGGGTTTACACAGGTTGAAACTGTGTTCGGTACCCTTGGAACTGGGTCCAAACTGGGATTTAGTTGTGAAAGGGGTATAAATTAACAAGTTCTGAACACATGCAAATGAAACTGCACATTCCCGATTAATTTGCATAACCTACCTTAGATTATGACAGTCCTCTTTGGGGGGATTCTGTATTGTCAGCAGGGGCGGATTGGGAACAAAAAGCGGCCCTGGAAAAATTTGTAATATTGGCCCCACATGAGCAGCACCAGAGGTGTAAGGTAGAGATGAGCGGGTTCGGTTCCTCGGAATCCGAACCCCCCCGAACTTCACGCTTTTTACACGGGTCCGAGGCAGACTCGGATCTTCCCGCCTTGCTCGGCTAACCCGAGCGCGCCCGAACGTCATCATCCCGCTGTCGGATTCTCGCGAGGCTCGTATTCTATCGCGAGACTCGGATTCTATATAAGGAGCCGCGCGTCGCCGCCATTTTCACACGTGCATTGAGATTGATAGGGAGAGGACGTGGCTGGCGTCCTCTCCGTTTAGATAGAGAGTGAGACACTTGATTTACTGGAGCATTAGGAATTTAGGAGTACTCAGAGTGCAGAGTTTTGCTGATAGTTATACTAGTGGTGACCACCAGTTTTATTTATTATTTAATATAATCCATTCTCTGCCTGAAAAAAAACGATACACAGTCACATACCATATCTGTGCTCAGCCTCAGTGTGCTGCATGATAATATCATCTATGTATATCTGACTGTACTGAGTAGTGCTCACTGCTCACACAGCTTAATTGTGGGGGAGACTGGGGAGCAGTTATAGCAGGAGTACATATTTAACAGTGCACACTTTTGCTGCCAGAGTGCCAGTGTGACTGACCAGCAGTGACCACCAGTATATTGTCTGCCTGAAAAAGTTAAACACTTGTGTGGTGTTTTTTCTTTTAATTCTATAAACGCATTCTGCTGACAGTGTCCAGCAGGTCCGTCATTCATTATATTTCTATCTTCTTCATACTAGTAGTTTAGGAGTCTGCAGTGCTGACAGTGTCCAGCAGGTCCGTCATTATACAATATATACCTGTCCTGCAGTAGTGATATATATATATTTTTTATATCATTATCCAGTCTATACTAGCAGACGCGCAGTACGGTAGTCCACGGCTGTAGCTACCTCTGTGTCGGCAGTCGCTCGTCCATAATTGTATACCTACCTGTGGTGGGTTTTTTTTTTCTATCTTCTTCATACTAGTAGTTTAGGAGTCTGCAGTGCTGACAGTGTCCAGCAGGTCCGTCATTATACAATATATACCTGTCCTGCAGTAGTGATATATATATATATATTTTATATCATTATCATCCAGTCTATACTAGCAGACGCGCAGTACGGTAGTCCACGGCTGTAGCTACCTCTGTGTCGGCAGTCGCTCGTCCATAATTGTATACCTACCTGTGGTGGTTTTTTTTTCCCCATCTTCTTCATACTAGTAGTTTAGGAGTCTGCAGTGCTGACAGTGTCCAGCAGGTCCGTCATTATACAATATATACCTGTCCTGCAGTAGTGATATATATATTTTTTTTATATCATTATCATCCAGTCTATACTAGCAGACGCGCAGTACGGTAGTCCACAGCTGTAGCTACCTCTGTGTCGGCAGTCGCTCGTCATCCATAAGTATACTAGTATCCATCCATCTCCATTGTTTACCTGAGGTGCCTTTTAGTTGTGCCTATTAAAATATGGAGAACACAAATGTTGAGGTTCCAAAAATAGGGAAAGATCAAGATCCACTTCCACCTCGTGCTGAAGCTGCTGCCACTAGTCATGGCCGAGACGATGAAATGCCATCAACGTCGTCTGCCAAGGCCGATGCCCAATGTCATAGTACAGAGCATGTAAAATCCAAAACACAAAATATCAGTAAAAAAAGGACTCAAAAATCTAAAATAAAATCGTCGGAGGAGAAGTGTAAACTTGCCAATATGCCATTTACCACACGGAGTGGCAAGGAACGGCTGAGGCCCTGGCCTATGTTCATGGCTAGTGGTTCAGCTTCACATGAGGATGGAAGCACTCAGCCTCTCGCTAGAAAAAAGAAAAGACTTAAGCTGGCAAAAGCACAGCAAAGAACTGTGCGTTCTTCGAAATCACAAATCCACAAGGAGAGTCCAATTGTGTCGGTTGCGATGCCTGACCTTCCCAACACTGGACGTGAAGAGCATGCGCCTTCCACCATTTGCACGCCCCCTGCAAGTGCTGGAAGGAGCACCCGCAGTCCAGTACCTGATAGTCAGATTGAAGATGTCAGTGTTGAAGTACACCAGGATGAGGAGGATATGGGTGTTGCTGGCGCTGGGGAGGAAATTGACAAGGAGGATTCTGATGGTGAGGTGGTTTGTTTAAGTCAGGCACCCGGGGAGACACCTGTTGTCCGTGGGAGGAATATGGCCATTGATATGCCTGGTGAAAATACCAAAAAAATCAGCTCTTCAGTGTGGAAGTATTTCAACAGAAATGCGGACAACATTTGTCAAGCCGTGTGTTGCCTTTGTCAAGCTGTAATAAGTAGGGGTAAGGACGCTAACCACCTCGGAACATCCTCCCTTATACGTCACCTGCAGCGCATTCATCATAAGTCAGTGACAAGTTCAAAAACTTTGGGCGACAGCGGAAGCAGTCCACTGACCAGTAAATCCCTTCCTCTTGTAACCAAGCTCACGCAAACCACCCCACCAACTCCCTCAGTGTCAATTTCCTCCTTCCCCAGGAATGCCAATAGTCCTGCAGGCCATGTCACTGGCAATTCTGACGAGTCCTCTCCTGCCTGGGATTCCTCCGATGCATCCTTGCGTGTAACGCCTACTGCTGCTGGCGCTGCTGTTGTTGCTGCTGGGAGTCGATCGTCATCCCAGAGGGGAAGTCGTAAGACCACTTTTACTACTTCCACCAAGCAATTGACTGTCCAACAGTCCTTTGCGAGGAAGATGAAATATCACAGCAGTCATCCTGCTGCAAAGCGGATAACTGAGGCCTTGGCATCCTGGGCGGTGAGAAACGTGGTTCCGGTATCCATCATTACTGCAGAGTGACAATGCTAAATTCCTTTTGTCGTATAAACAACCCTTTATGAAGTCTAAGAACACTGTACGCTGTTTGCTTAAGAAGTACCGTAATGGTACGCTAGTTGCGTAACGATCGCTCAGCCGTAGGCGAGACGCTCAAGCGTCACGTTCGCTCACGGCCCAGTGATCACAGGACACGTTATTGGCTATGACTAGAGTAATGATTCGCTATGGCGTAGCTTACGCTCGAGACCACGAGGAGGTCACCAGCGGCGCAGACGCTCACAATGCTATACCTTTATGTCTAAACCTTATACCAATGAAATACACAGAATACCTTAATGTGAATACAGGGTGTACGTGCAACCTTGTGTAACCTGACTAACTACAAAGCTGCTTGAGCGTCACCGACGCTCAAGTGAACACTTAACACTATAGAAAATACACAGATACTGGTTTAGGGTCCGAAGCCTATTAACTGTATTATATCTAATATATTTGTAAAAGGGGATAACAGTACAAATGATACACTACAATATAACAGAGACTTCCTAACCACAGAACTAAACAATAAATACAAAAAGACAATACTACGCTGACCTAAATGTAATACAATACAATACTATCTAATACAATACAATACTAGCCTAGTCTAGGGGAGATATGAGAGAACAGAACAGAGAGAGAGAGAGAGAGAGAGAGAGAGATGAGAGAAATTGGCTCACAGAAAGACAATGATTACGGAGAGAAAACTTACGCACAAAGGGTATGGTCGCCTGCGCCTCGATATCCAGCTCCCGGCTATCAGCAGATAACCGTTGATGAGAGAGTGAGAGCTGGATGTGGTCGGCCTGCCTATTTATGCCCCACACACAATGCAATCTCCTGGTCCTACAATCCCATTGTCCATTGGCCGAAGGAATTCGGCCCTGCATCATAACAAAAGGTCATAGGGTGATTCATACAGGTGGGCTGTGACGATTTCCAACAGCTCAGGTGGGTGGGAAACTGGTTTTCCCGCCGCATACCTGAGTATGTGTAAATAATAGAAATGGACATAAACTTCTTATGTCCATAACTATTCGCACGAGCGATTAATACGCTCCAAACCAACACCGGAATATTACTAATTAAATACTCTTCCGATGGGTACCAAACACTGCTGTATGATTCCTGTTAGACCCTTCGTACGATGCAAAGAGGGATTCCTCAGCTCAGGGACATTCTATTTTAACCAAACTTTCAGAATCTATCAAGGTGACCATGATCTACAAACTACATTAATTGTGAACATTTGTAACGAATGAGTCGCACGCTACGACTACATAAACTCTACCGTAAATACGCATACCGCGCCTGCGAGTGCACGCTATCGCGGGTATGCGCCTTCACGGGAGAGCGTACGCATGCGCAGCGCGGACCAGTGTGCGGTGCAAATATGGCAACGTGCATAGAGACATTTTTCTGACTTTGACAGTCCACCCTTTGGCAGTCAATAATAACTGCCACCTTCTAAAATATTTAAGGAGAAAAATGTAAGTCAGGGGTTAATTAATTTCCATGGTTGGGTAGGGGAGAAGAGTGGAGTAGGTGTGAAGAGGGTATGACCTAGTGAGAAAGCAGAAGCATGTGTGTATGAGTCCATGTTTGGAGGGTCATGTATCATCGTGCCGTACGTGTGGTAAATCAAGCTTCGAGGTATTGCGAAGTATACATTTGAATTCCTTCTTATCCTGTGGTACAGGTCTGTGGATGGGCTGTCAAACTCTACCGAGCTCATTTCCGCTGTGGTTGTAACAAAATGGGGATGCACATTTTAGTTGATGATACATGAATGGGGGAGGTATGTGGTTGCTAATATCTGTGCCTGTATTCCCTATCGTCTATGTGTGTCGTTACCTGAGGGTTGTAGAGATGAAGATAAAGAACACTTACGAAAAATGCAATGATATTCTATGTCAGGGAAATGTACATCTGTTGTTGAAGTTGTGTTCGGTATCTGTTGAGAGTCGTCTTCTTTGCGCTGTATTGCTCCTTGGGCATGAGCAAATAGCTTTGTCTGAGCCATCAGATTTACAAAAATGTTGGGCTAGCGTGAGTTTAAAAATACTAGGGAAACTGGGGATCCATGGCAAAGTTCATCAAGTGTCCATATTTAAAGTTGTCAAATCTTCTTCTTTGGTGCTTGTCTGTTGTCTGTATAGCGTCTCGTCAACTTCCTCGTCCAAGGGGGTCTTTGTATCTTGGAGAAAAGCAGAAAAACAGGTGAAAGAAACGGACCGTATAATCGCATTTTCATCACATTCTGGTTTCTATCATTGGGTCATAAATCAAATCCAGGTTAATTACGGTTTCCTCACTCCTCAAGCTCATCACTTTTGTACTTTGTTTGCACCTCATTAAAGCCTGCCCGCATCTAAATATCAATCCAATCGATATAACGACACCCAAGATACATATTAGAAACTTTCCAACATCCATTATGACTCCTTGAGCCCAGTCTCCTAAACCGGAGAACCAATTTCGCGGGTTCAACCATGACACCCAACCAGTCAGCTCATTACCTACAGCAGCAAGGGTGAGATTGTGTTTTCGACGAAATTCCCACTTCAATTGGAGAATATCGTCCATCTTTTGGTCTATGACCTCTACCGGATCCTCGGTGCTATTTGTGATATACGTGCAACACTTTATGCCGTACTGTGTTGCCAATGTAACACAATATCCGCCTGTTACTGCTGTAAGATAATTAAGAACCATCCTATGCTGAACTAGTTCTGTTTTGTAAGCTTGAAGTTCTCTTCCAGTGTATCTAAACGTGTCATCATACATTTCAGTGATATTATCTAACAAATTGGCGAGTGCGGAAATGTATCTATAATTCATCACACCTCGAGCGGTGCGAGTGAAATCTAACGCTACCAGAACCTGAATCCCGGTGGATTCATGGATAAGATCAGAGGCCGGATGCTCTAACCTTTCTGACAGTTGTCTTTTAACTCGGTGCTCGTAATGAGTGTGAGTATAAGGAGCTTGGGCACCACGGTGTATGTCCTTCATTTTGTCATGTGTAACAGTCATCACTTCAGGCAATACTTTTCCAATATAACACAATCCTTCAGAGTTTGGGGCAAGCCACTTGTACGCCTTTCTCCCGCATATGAAATATGCGTCATCGGGGAGAACATAAGGGACGGAGAAGGACATGACCATGTTACAAACCTTCCAGGTGAAATCTCCTGACCCTAATTCTTCCATCTGCTTAATGCACGTATCAGTTTGTACGATATGTGCACAGTATCCTGGTGATACCTCTCCAACTCTAGTAATCCTATTTCCTAAGGTATATCGATACCGAAAAGATTTTCCTCTACTGGCTATATGGCGTACGAGCTCTGTATCTGTAGGCATTCTATCTGCTCTGTGTGAAAAGGTCATGGTAAGGTTGCTCCATGACACTTCCCAATTTCCCGGTTTTCTGGGATTGGAGATGTTAAAACATATGAGGGACCTATCCACATGGTATTGGTGGAGCTTCAAACTAGGAGGGCTGGAGATGTTAAACCTCCGGTCCACCGGTCTCCCACCACTTAGCTCAAGTACCTCCCCTAACGTTAAAGGAAATGGTACTAGCCCTGATTTGCTGTGACCCTGAGGTACTTGAGAGCATACCCAACAATCTGTTTGGTTTAACACGTTACCCACTAAGGAGTGATAGTCACTCAATGGATGCCGGTCCATATGGATATTAAAACTGGATTGGCATTTCTTTATGCACCCATCTTCAACCAGATTATCACAGAGCCTACAGATACAATTTTCTTCAGCTAACAATCCATCACAATTTCTTCTATCGGATCGTTTTCTGATACTCGCCTTTGCTTGTTGGTTTGGTTGATCTTGGAAAACTACGCCTCCATCATCATAATCGGAACCCATTCCAGAACCTCTTTCGACCTCTATGGTACTCTCGCCGGAACAGACTGCTCTGGTCAACATCATGGTTAACATCAAAATCCGGATCACAGTCTCTTGGGGCAAGTCCATCTTTGAGGAGGAAATAGAGAAGAATGAGAAGGGGGAAAAAGAAATTTTAAGGGAGAGGGGCTGGGAAGTGGAGAAAAACAATAAAAGGGAGAAGGGAGTCGACAACTGCTTTCGGTCTTCAAGGCTCAAGTGCCGCCTCAGTCCTCCTGGAACAGACACTCCAGTGATACAACCTCTACCGTCTGTTCCTTATCACGGGACTTCTCTGGATCAGCAACCTTTTTGCAGTGGGATGAATGGACCCAAGTCTCTCTCTCAGCAACCTTCAATGCTGTGGTGCTAGTCAATAAGACCTGGTATGGTCCTTCCCATCTATCAATAAGACAACCTGAGCGTAGAAAATTTCGTATCATTACATAATCCCCAGGTTCAATGTCATGACAATTACTACCTGGTAAATCAGGAATCACCAACTTCAGATTATCATTTTGACTCCTCAACTGCTTACTCATGTTAATCAAGTACTTTACAGTTACTTCATTGTTACATTTCAAATCATCCTGAGGGTTAATCATGACATGCGGTTGTCGACCAAACAAGATTTCAAAAGGAGACAGATTAAGGGGGGACCTGGGAGTGGTTCTGATGCTATACAAAACAATGGGTAAAGCTTCTGGCCACGTCAATCCTGTCTCTGTCATTACTTTACTCAATTTATTTTTAATAGTGCTGTTCACTCTTTCGACCTTCGCACTCGCCTGTGGACGGTACGGAGTGTGCAGCTTACTATCAATTCCCATCAACTTACACATTCCTTGAAAGACATCACCTGTAAAATGGGTACCCCTATCACTTTCAATGATTCTAGGGATACCATATCTACATACAAATTCCTGCACAATTTTCTTAGCTGTAAACATAGCGGTATTTGTAGCTGCTGGAAATGCTTCGACCCAATTCGAGAAAACATCTATACAGACAAGTACATATTTCAAATTTCGACATGGGGGTAATTGAATGAAGTCAATTTGTATTACCTGGAAAGGGCCGCCGGCAGGTGGGATATGGGATGGTTCTGTAGGTATTGCTTTTCCAATATTCTTTCTCAGACAGGTAAGGCATGACATTGCTCTTTTACCCGCATGAGAGGAGAATCCTGGGGCGCACCAGTATGCTCTTACCAATTTGCACATCCCCTCCTTGCCTAGATTAGTCAGCCCGTGAGCTGCTTCAGCCAGACATGGAAGGTATGCCCTGGGGGCCACTGGTTTACCATGTCCATCCGTCCAGAGCCCTGAGGACTCCTGGCCATATCCCTTTGCCCTCCAGACTGCTCTTTCCTGTGTGGAACACAAATTCTGCATCTCACACAACTTCTGTGTGTTGATGGTATTAAATACCATCAGTTGTGTGGTGTCTGTCCGTATGGGGGTAGCAGCTGCAAGCTTTGCGGCCTCGTCTGCTCGGCTGTTACCAAGGGATACTGGGTCTTGGCTATATGTATGTGCTTTACATTTGATAACAGCCACTCTGTCGGGTTCCTGTATCGCTGTTAGAAGCCTTTTTATGTGAGCTGCATGCGCTATCGGTGTACCAGCCGCCGTCATGAAATTTCTGAGCCGCCATAGGGCTCCGAAATCATGGACTACCCCGAACGCGTATCTGGAATCGGTGTAGATATTGGCTGACTTACCCTTAGCCAATTCACATGCTCTGGTTAGGGCGACCAGTTCAGCAACCTGGGCTGAGTGAGGTGGGCCTAGCGGTTCCGCTTCTATGGTGCCTTGGTCATCTACGACTGCGTATCCAGTACACAAGTCTCCCGAGTCTGACTGTCTATGACAACTACCGTCCGTGTAGAACGTGAGTTCTGCATCTTCCAGTGGGTTGTCACTGATGTCAGGCCTTGCGGTAAAATTTTGGGTCAAATATTCCATACAATCATGTGTATCTTCCTTTGCATTAAATCCTCCTTCCCCATCACTCTCACCTTCCACCCTTTGTGCCTGACCAGGCACACCTGGGAGAAATGTTGCAGGATTTAATGCACTGCATCTCCTTATGGTGATGTTTACTGGGGCCATTAATGCCAATTCCCATCTTGTAAACCTTGCTGATGAGACGTGTCTGGTTTGGGCAGAATTCAATAAGGCAGATACCGCATGCGGTGTATGGATTGTGAGGTTGTGGCCTAGCACGACATCTTCGCTTTTCGTCACTAGCAATGCTATCGCCGCAACGCTACGCAAGCATGTGGGGAGGGATCGCGCTACCGTGTCTAGCTGGGCGCTGTAGTATGCAATTGGCCTGCTGGCGTCACCGTGTTTTTGTGTTAGTACACCTGCTGCGCACCCAGCACTTTCTGTTCCGTATAGTTCAAAGGGTTTCCCATAGTCTGGCATACCTAGTGCTGGTGCCTGCGTTAGACACTGTTTGAGTCTCTCAAATGCTGTTTCGGATTCGTCTGTATGCGAAATCCGATCAGGTTTGTTTGAGGAGACCATTTCCTGCAAAGGTAGCGCCAATATGGAAAACCCTGGGATCCAATTACGGCAATACCCACACATTCCTAAAAACGTCCTGATCTGTTGCTGGGTTTGTGGCAGTGTCATGTCTCTAATGGCTTGGATTCTATCAGCGGTCAGGTGTCTCAGTCCTTGTGTTAGACAGTGTCCCAAATATTTTACCTTAGTTTGGCATAATTGCAACTTGTCTTTGGAAACCTTGTGACCTGTGTCTGAAAGATGAAACAGGAGCTGTTTCGTATCCTTCAGGGATGCCTCCAATGAATCAGAACACAGTAGTAGATCATCCACGTACTGTATCAACACTGATCCACTCTCCGGTTGGAAAGACTGTAAACAATCATGCAAAGCCTGAGAAAATATACTTGGACTATCTATGAAACCTTGGGGTAACCGAGTCCACGTGTATTGGACTCCTCTGTATGTGAATGCAAACAAATATTGGCTGTCAGGGTGCAGAGGTACTGAAAAGAATGCGGAGCAGAGGTCAATAACAGTGAAAAATTTGGCAGTGGGAGGAATTTGCATTAGGATGACAGCTGGATTAGGCACTACGGGGAACTGACTCTCAACTATTTTGTTAATCCCCCTTAGATCCTGCACTAGCCTGTAACCCCTCCCCCCACTCTTTTTAACAGGGAAGATGGGACTATTTGCTGTGCTGGACGTTCTTACTAGAATGCCCTGTTGTAGCAAGCGCTCTATTACTGGGAAAACTCCTAACTCCACCTCTGGCTTCAGAGGATACTGTGGGATTTTTGGAGCTATCCTACCATCTTTTACTTGTACAACTACTGGAGCTACGTTTGCCATTAATCCAGTGTCCTGTCCATCTTTTGTCCAAAGTGACTCTGGTATCTGAGATGTCATCTCTTCTACTTGGGATGGATTCCTATTTGTCATAATGGAATGTGACATTAATTTTGATGGGGAGTCTAACATGTCTCGTACTTCCTGAGCGTGATTCTCAGGGATGTCCAAGAATACACCTTCAGGAGTACAATAAATGACGCAACCCATTTTACATAGTAAGTCTCTTCCCAGGAGATTAGTTGGTGCCGATGCAGCCAGCAAAAAGGAATGCTTGGTATGCAAAGGCCCTATTGTAATCTCGGCTGGTTTGCTAACAGGGTAGTGCTGGACTACTCCTGTTACTCCCATGGCTGGAATTGTCCTACCAGTGGTTCTCATGCCCACTGTCGAATTTATCACTGACTTGGCCGCCCCTGTGTCTACAAGAAAGTTTAAAGTTTTACCAGCTACATTGATTGCAATTTCTGGTTCGCTTCCAAGACTAGCAATCAACTTAACTGGGTGCAGATTACAGGTATGGCCACACCCCTATTGGGTATGCTGACCTCCCTGAATCCCGTTGGCAGCAACTACTTGTGAGGGGGTTAGCTGGGAACTACCAGAGGCATGCCAATCTCTGTTCGGGGGATATCTTTTTGTTTCCCCTGTATGTGGCTCAAAACTCCGCCTCTGTGGACCCTGCTCCCAATGTCGTGTGTCGTGTCGTTGTCTAGGGGGTTGAAAAGATCTTTGTACACTCTTTGTTCTACATTCTCGTGCATAGTGTCCCGGTCTGTTACAAGAAAAACATGTTATTACACTTGCCTTACCCACAGGATTCGGTGGTACATACGCAGGCTGCCTTGTGGTCAGCGCCTGTATACTTACGGACATCAACTTATCACTTTGCGACTCCCTGTGCCTAGTGATGTTTCTGTCGTGATCAATAGCAGCCTCTCTCAATGTGGACACTGACAGACCTCGCCAACATGGCTGCGTGGTCTGTACCCTAGCTTTTAATGTTTCTTTCAAACCATCCATCAGTACAGATACTGCTACTTCTCGATGGTTTGGGTTGGTCTTAATGTCTTCTATACCAGTGTACTTTGCCATTTCTAATAGTGCCCGGTGAAAATATTCTGTTGCCGTTTCGGACTCCTTTTGCTTAATGGAAAATATCTTGTTCCATTTAACAACGGCTGGGAAATACTCCTTTAGCTGTAAATTTATCCTTTTTACATTATCCTTGTTGTACACGTCTGTAAGCGGTACATCTTTATCCAATGCACAGTCAGCTAAAAATTGAGTTGCGTCGACATTGGAAGGTAAACAAGCTCTTAGCAGTATCTGCCAATCCTTGTTGTTGGGTTCTACAGTGTTACCTAGATCCCTGATGTATTTTTGGCTAGCAACTAAGTCCTTTCTGGGGTCAGGAAATTCGGACACTATTGTTCTTAATTCCATTCTGGAAAATGGAGTGTACATGGCAATGTTCCTTATGGGAGTGGCTCCAGACACATCTGTTTTTCCATTGGGAACTGCTATTACCCTTACAGGAGCAATTCTAACAGCCTCCTCATTCTGCATAGATTCTACAACTTGTGGTACAATTGTTTCAGTGTAGTGCATGGTGCCGTACTTACCCGTTGACACGACCTCACCTATCCCTCCGCTAGGGGCTTTCACTAATCTCGTGGGTGTCGCTGTGCCTACTGTGGTCTCTGCTATGGTGGCTGCAAGAGAGAGAGCTGAAATTGTTGCTGAATCGTCTTCTTGATCACACTCCTGAGGAAGGTTCAAAACAGGGTACATCTTGCACGGGTTAATACTTGCATGAGTTATTTGGTTAACATCATTAACATTTACAAGGTTACTAAGAGTTTTTGTTTTATAACCCAGTGCGTTTCTCTCCGTAATCAACTTCTCTCCTGCAATGTATGGTGGAGGAGGAGCTGTGGCTATCAGCTTCCTGACTGCCCCAGATCCTGCCGCCAGAGCCAAACCTCTCTGTATCTCACCTTCCTGGTGCCATAACTGTAAATAATCATGATGTTGAATTCGTCTCTTTGCTGATTTTACGAGACATATCCTCCTCCTTAAATTTTGTAACACTTCTGGACTAAAGCTACCTATTCTTGGGAATTTGTCCCTGTCTTGTACAGTCATTCTTTCCCATTCATCACATAAAGATTCGGTGTGACTTCCATATTTTTCACACATTACATATCGTGCCGACCCAACTGGTCGGTTCACAGAATCAACCTGAACCAAGGTTGATCGCCCCCTACCTGAGCAACTGGCCCCCATAGTCTGCAGGTGTTGCTTAGTCCTCCTTGGATTTCTGTATCAAGGTTTTCAGCAAGCCTTTACAGACAACCAAATTACTCCACAGTAGGCCGGCGGTGGCGGTTTACCGAGTACCCCACTCACTCGCCCACCTCGACCAATACGACCTGATCACACCGACGTGGTGCTGGCGTACTCGATACAGGGCCCCTATGGAACCTTCAGTTTACTGGAACATATGAGGGTTACCCGCAGGACACTTACTCTTTCCAGTAAAGTTGGGGTTGTTAGATAGTTCCTGAGTGACCAGCGAACTTCCCTTCCAAAAATAAAAAATTACACAAATCACGTCAGAATGTACAAATAGCGTTTGTGACCACTTTACTCTAATGGTATTAGGTCAGATTACTAACTACTGCACACAATTACGTGCGGTCCAATCGTTCAGTACACAAGCACTACTTGTTATGTACTGAAAGATCAATGGAATCGATGTTTCCGGCCGCGATTCCTTCAGCAAGAGCTTGTATGGCCTATATGGGTTCTGCACCAACACCCCAGGCGTTGTGCCACTGGACTTTTATAGCGGACCTTTTACCTTACGACCTCCTGGTCTTGTTACCTTATGACCTCCTGGTCTTGTTACCTTATGGTCCGCTATACTCTAATGCTCAAATATTATTTAACCAGGGATGCCTCCCTAGCCACCGTATATGTCACTTACACGTATGTCCCTTGACGAGTACCCGGCTTTCCTTTTGGTTCCACCTTAAAGTTGTATAAACTTATGTATACAAAACCACACTCACTCAACACATGTACACTTTGTTTCTATATCTATTTCTGCGCAGAAATTGTCTTCAGTCCAACAGTGTTACCAATTAGGAGTAGGATCTGTTAAACTAAATTTCAGATTTTTCCCAAAATAGATTTGCGTTATTTACCGCGTCGCGTTATCTACCGCTGTGCGTTACTTATCGCTTTGCGCTAATTATCGCTTTTCGTGACTTGAGCTACGTGGGCGTAACCGGACGCTACGTTGCGTAATGTACGCTGCGTGCGTCTGCCTTTTGGATTGCGTACGCTAGTCTTTGTTAGCGACACGTGTACGCAATGCAAAGATCCACCGTAACACAATATATACTTTTATCAATGTAAATGATCCCTGATCATCTACCGCAATCCACACTGACTGCCTTGTCTCCTAGACAAATCGTGTGTTGTTCTATACTTTAACTATTACCTTTACTATGAAATAACAGCAAATCTCTTTTTAGCACTTTCTATCAACTATAAAAATTGGCAAACAGGAATAGTGATATACGAAATTGAAAAAGAAATGCAGATAAATGTATGCGTGCGTGTATACGCAAGACAGAAGAGAAATAAAACAGTTTTAAAAGACACAAGCGTTTTGTTCTTACTTCCGGTTCCCGGATTCCTTCAGCACTCTTTATCTAAGCGAAGCAGACGCTTATCCCGTCAGCACTGGGAGACAACCTCCCACCCTTTGCTGGGGGGATAATGTCTGCTGATCTACCTAATGCAGATATGAGAAGGATAGGACGAGTCCCCAATTGACAATTCTGAATTCCGTTGTCGTATAAACAACCCTTTATGAAGTCTAAGAACACTGTACGCTGTTTGCTTAAGAAGTACCGTAATGGTACGCTAGTTGCGTAACGATCGCTCAGCCGTAGGCGAGACGCTCAAGCGTCACGTTCGCTCACGGCCCAGTGATCACAGGACACGTTATTGGCTATGACTAGAGTAATGATTCGCTATGGCGTAGCTTACGCTCGAGACCACGAGGAGGTCACCAGCGGCGCAGACGCTCACAATGCTATACCTTTATGTCTAAACCTTATACCAATGAAATACACAGAATACCTTAATGTGAATACAGGGTGTACGTGCAACCTTGTGTAACCTGACTAACTACAAAGCTGCTTGAGCGTCACCGACGCTCAAGTGAACACTTAACACTATAGAAAATACACAGATACTGGTTTAGGGTCCGAAGCCTATTAACTGTATTATATCTAATATATTTGTAAAAGGGGATAACAGTACAAATGATACACTACAATATAACAGAGACTTCCTAACCACAGAACTAAACAATAAATACAAAAAGACAATACTACGCTGACCTAAATGTAATACAATACAATACTATCTAATACAATACAATACTAGCCTAGTCTAGGGGAGATATGAGAGAACAGAACAGAGAGAGAGAGAGAGAGAGAGAGAGATGAGAGAAATTGGCTCACAGAAAGACAATGATTACGGAGAGAAAACTTACGCACAAAGGGTATGGTCGCCTGCGCCTCGATATCCAGCTCCCGGCTATCAGCAGATAACCGTTGATGAGAGAGTGAGAGCTGGATGTGGTCGGCCTGCCTATTTATGCCCCACACACAATGCAATCTCCTGGTCCTACAATCCCATTGTCCATTGGCCGAAGGAATTCGGCCCTGCATCATAACAAAAGGTCATAGGGTGATTCATACAGGTGGGCTGTGACGATTTCCAACAGCTCAGGTGGGTGGGAAACTGGGTTTCCCGCCGCATACCTGAGTATGTGTAAATAATAGAAATGGACATAAACTTCTTATGTCCATAACTATTCGCACGAGCGATTAATACGCTCCAAACCAACACCGGAATATTACTAATTAAATACTCTTCCGATGGGTACCAAACACTGCTGTATGATTCCTGTTAGACCCTTCGTACGATGCAAAGAGGGATTCCTCAGCTCAGGGACATTCTATTTTAACCAAACTTTCAGAATCTATCAAGGTGACCATGATCTACAAACTACATTAATTGTGAACATTTGTAACGAATGAGTCGCACGCTACGACTACATAAACTCTACCGTAAATACGCATACCGCGCCTGCGAGTGCACGCTATCGCGGGTATGCGCCTTCACGGGAGAGCGTACGCATGCGCAGCGCGGACCAGTGTGCGGTGCAAATATGGCAACGTGCATAGAGACATTTTTCTGACTTTGACAAGAGGCAACTAGAGACTTGTTGGAGGTACTGTGTCCCCGGTACCAAATACCATCTAGGTTCCATTTCTCTAGGCAGGCGATACCGAAAATGTACACAGACCTCAGAAAAAGACTCACCAGTGTCCTAAAAAATGCAGTTGTACCCAATGTCCACTTAACCACGGACATGTGGAGCAGGGCAGACTCAGGACTATATGACTGTGACAGCCCACTGGGTAGATGTATGGACTCCCGCCGCAAGAACAGCAGCGGCGGCACCAGTAGCAGCATCTCGCAAATGCCAACTCTTTCCTAGGCAGGCTACGCTTTGTATCACCGCTTTCCAGAATACGCACACAGCTGAAAACCTCTTACGGCAACTGAGGAAGATCATCGCAGAATGGCTTACCCCAATTGGACTCTCCTGTGGATTTGTGGCATCGGACAACGCCAGCAATATTGTGTGTGCATTAAATCTGGGCAAATTCCAGCACGTCCCATGTTTTGCACATACCTTGAAATTTGGTGGTGCAGAATTATTTAAAAAACGAGAGGGGCGTGCAAGAGATGCTGTCGGTGGCCAGAAGAATTGCGGCACACTTTCGGCGTACAGGCACCACGTACAGAAGACTGGAGCACCACCAAAAACGCCTGAACCTGCCCTGCCATCATCTGAAGCAAGAAGTGGTAACGAGGTGGAATTCAACCCTCTATATGCTTCAGAGGTTGGAGGAGCAGCAAAAGGCCATTCAAGCCTATACAACTGAGCACGATATAGGAGGTGGAATGCACCTGTCTCAAGCGCAGTGGAGAATGAGTTCAACGTTGTGCAAGGTTCTGCAACATTTTGAACTTGCCACACGTGAAGTCAGTTCAGACACTGCCAGCCTGAGTCAGGTCATAAATTACTTGATTCCTCAGGATGGTTAACCAACAAAAGGCTGCTTTAAGTGTGGTGCGAACAAATGTCTAACCTGCTCATACATAAAGAATAAAACTAAAATTTTCTTATCATCAGACAATACACAATTTACTATTGGTTCATTTATCAACTGTAATAGTGTATTTGTTATATATATATTAGTTTGTAGCTGTAAACTGATCTATGTGGGACGGACTACACGCAAATTGAAAATTCGCTTTTTAGAACACAGACGCAATATTCTAAAGGGATACTCTCTGCATAGTGTATCCCGACATTTTGCAGAATTTCATGAAAAGAACCCTCAGTATGCTCACCTTATAGGCATTGAAACCATTCCATCAACTCCCAGGGGAGGCGATAGATACAGGAAACTGTGTCAAAGAGAAAATTATTGGATTCATCAGTTGAAAACCCTCGTTCCTGAGGGACTCAATGAAACAATTGAATTTGACCCCTAATACTATATGAGGTACATCTTCAAACTACAAGTAACTCTCTCTGTGCTGCATACTTGTATGGGTGTCCATCTCAGATTATTTATCAATACTTCTATACTTGGGGGATGCATTATCATATAATGCACCCTATATAGTATTCACCTATGCATAATCTTGCATGTGAGTTCATTTTAGATATATAGTCGCATGCAGATATGTTATCTCTGAGTGTGGGGGGGTTCCTCTGGTCTATGGCCCGCAGTCTCTTTTATACCTTTTAGTACAAATATATCATTATATATCAAACATAATCCTTTCAGAGGTTATGACACTTTCATTCACAGTAAATACAGGATAATATTCAATCCATCCATAATTAATCTTATTTAATACATTAGGACTAGGTCATTGATTATAGCCAATGAAAATCTAATTTGTCTCTCTACTTATTATGCCATTAAATACTAAAAATCTTGGTATGATCTGTGTAAAACCATACCTTCTGCGTTCTCTCGTATCATACCATGAATGATTTACCTCATTTCTGGTGTGATCTTAGTAAAATTGCCATCTATGTTGTCCTTAATCTCCTGTGCCACAGCATACTACTCGACATGGAATTTACAAGATTTGCCTACCCGGTATGAATTTGGTCGTAAACTAATTACAAAAGTATTTTATTGTTTTTAAATTTCTTTTTGTAAATTACATCTACATATATATGTACACCCAAATCTATTTAGACCAATATACTGATAGCTATTCAGCTGTTAAATAATTGGAGAGTTGACCTTCTTAACAGAGTTTTTAACTAGTTTTTATTAGCCACACCTGGCAGTATGTTTATTAATGCTATATATAGGATGAACACAGTGGAGCTGGTATTCCTTTGAAAAAGTCACGTTAATCGTGACGAAACGCGTTAGGCTCCTCCCCTTTTGACTCTGATTCACCAGCACTACAGCTCCAAGGAACTCTGCCCTTAGTGGAGAGTTCTCCAGTCTGCACGGCGGCTATTGCTATCTCTGAACGGCATCTGACGGCTGCAACTAGCCGCGAGACATCGCCAGCTTTGACAGCCGTCCCCGGCAGTGGGAAAACTACAGCCCGTATTACCATCCTACAGCTATACCTGGTTGTGAGACAACGCCAGCCTGCATCATCTAAACGGCTATTTGGCCGTGGGACAGCGCTTCAGTCTCATATAAACCAGTGCAACGGCTCTGGTCAGTATCACACCTGTGAATCTTCACCGCAATTAACGGCAACAGCGTGTGATCCTTTGATGTCCTGGAAGATGTGTTAACACCTATGCTCAGGGCACTAAAAGGATTTCCACCAGCCCTAGGTAAAACACAGGTAATTATCCTGCATCCGGGACTTACAAATTTAAACAGTATCTTTGGATAAATACTTCTTCATAAAAAATCTCTCTCCTCAAACATCACACGGTGGGCTCAATACAGGACTGTACCGAGGACGCTCGGTCGTACCAGCCCATAGGAGAGGTAAAACTGTATACTATTTATTTCATTGCCGACCGCTGGGCCCTTTCTTTCTGTCTCCGAGTATTGGAGAAAAAGCTTTGCTGTTTCCATCTATTCCTAGCCATAATACATTGCAGAGTTAAATTGTAACTACTTAAGTTCCATCATTGTGACAATTGTCAATAAGTATCAATCCCTAACCCTGAATCAGGGGAACATTATACATAGATCTCGATTGATACTGTGTGTTTATATAATGGTGTTTTAGAGTATAGTCATTTATTTATTATGTTGTACATGATTTATTTTATTTGTTGTTGATGTATTTTATATCATAATAAATCCACTCTACATAGAAGTTTGTCAACTCTCCATGATTTATACCCATTTGTAAAGCACCCTAAGCGCAGCCGATTTTTTTTCCTTCTTTTCAATTACTGCATCCATAGGCACACGCACAGTGCCTATTTTCGGCAGCGCTCAGGTGCGGTTGCATTTCGGTAGACTGATCCATTATTTAGGCGCTGTCAGTAAGGTGTTTTGGTATCCATTCCCCTCATCAGGCTTTTGCAGAAGAAGCTGGAGACATTGAAGGAGGAGCTAACACAGAGCGATTCCGCTAGGCATGTGGGACTTGTGGATGGAGCCCTTAATTCGCTTAACAAGGATTCACGGGTGGTCAATCTGTTGAAATCAGAGCACTACATTTTGGCCACCGTGCTCGATCCTAGATTTAAAACCTACCTTGGATCTCTCTTTCCAGCAGACACAAGTCTGCAGGGGTTCAAAGAACTGCTGGTGAGAAAATTGTCAAGTCAAGCGGAACGCGACCTGTCAACATCTCCTCCTTCACATTCTCCCGCAACTGGGGGTGCGAGGAACAGGCTCAGAATTCCGAGCCCACCCGCTGGCGGTGATGCAGGGCAGTCTGGAGCGACTGCTGATGCTGACATATGGTCCGGACTGAAGGACCTGTGTCACGAACCAGTCTCTTACCTTTGCGGGTTCTGGGGTTCATCCGTTGCCAGTGCGGTTGCTCGCGGTGCTGTGCGCCCGTGTGGGGACGCGGCGTGATCGGTGGCACAGGTAATGCAGAATCTGGGAACTGTGAGTGCGGGGACCAAATGGCCTAAGGCACTGCGGTGTGTCTGCTGTATAGGAGGTGGCCATGTTGGAGACCAAATAGGTAATACAGAGCACTTGTGAAAACACCTGTGGGCAGGTGTAAGCCAATCCCGTGCTTGTGCTGCCTTTAAATAGGCTGGGATTATGTTACTCTGGGCCAGTGCTTTGTTGTATCAACGCTGTGCTCTAGCTCTGAGCTCTCTCCGTGCATTCCTGTGTGATTCCCGTGGTCCAGATATCGCCTCCGTTCCCAGAGGTCCGTCTGCAGCCTTCACTGCTGAAAGATCCACCGGCTCTCCGCTGTGCTGTCAGTTAATTGCTCACCTACTGGAAACAGTTGAATTCCCAGAGTCTTGCATGAGGTTACCTTGTCGGCCTACCATTCAAAGTTTGGAGGATTCCATTTCCCTCAGCTGTTCGTTTGTTCAACTCTGCATTTAACCCATTCATCACCTTGTCATCTACTACAGTTTCACAGTGATCTCCGGAACCCGCAAGTAACCCAATTCAGTACTTTATATTTGCTATGTTGTCATAACAAGGATAATTCTTCACAGTCTCTCAGTTAACTCTCAAAACTCCATTGCAAATCCTTACAGTTATTTCTTCATGTCTGCATTATCCAGTTAATCACATTCTGCAGTTCAGCATCAAAGCTTGTTTATATTTGGACAATTCAACATTTATTCATCAGCTTGTCTTTGCATACAGTACCATGAACATTTCTTTTATTTGTCTTTGAGATTTATCCTGCATATTATTTCTGCCATTCCTGCAATACTTCAGTATGATATGATGATTAACAAACTTGTCATTTAACTCTTTACTGGAATTGTTAATTTCAATAAATATATAGAACGGAACTTTCTTCGTCCTCCCTGCTTTCTTCATACCCCAGCACCTACACCTGTGGTTGGTCCCGGGTTAACGGATTCACAAAAACACCCGGACCTGACAACCTGCCAACGATTACGGACATGTCGTCTACTGTCACTGCATATGATTCTCTCCCCATTGAAAGAATGGTGGAGGATTATATGAGTGACCGCATCCAAGTAGGCACGTCAGACAGTCCGTACGTATACTGGCAGGAAAAAGAGGCAATTTGGAGGCCCTTGCACAAACTGGCTTTATTCTACCTAAGTTGCCCTCCCACAAGTGTGTACTCCGAAAGAGTGTTTAGTGCCGCCGCTCACCTTGTCAGCAATCGGCGTACGAGGTTACTTCCAGAAAATGTGGAGAAGATGATGTTCATTAAAATGAATTATAATCAATTCCTCCATGGAGACATTCACCAGCAGCAATTGTTTCCACAAAGTACACAGGGAGCTGTGATGGTGGATTCCAGTGGGGACGAATTGATAATCTGTGAGGAGGGGGATGTACACGGTGATGAATCGGAGGATGATGATGAGGTGGACATCTTGCCTCTGTAGAGCCAGTTTGTGCAAGGAGAGATTAATTGCTTCTTTTTTGGTGGGGGTCCAAACCAACCCGTCATTTCAGTCACAGTCGTGTGGCAGACCCTGTCACTGAAATGATGGGTTGGTTAAAGTGTGCATGTCCTGTTTATACAACATAAGGGTGGGTGGGAAGGCCCAAGGACAATTCCATCTTGCACCTCTTTTTTCTTTCATTTTTCTTTGCGTCATGTGCTGTTTGGGGAGTGTTTTTTGGAAGGGCCATCCTGCCTGACATTGCAGTGCCACTCCTAGATGGGCCAGGTGTTTGTGTCGGCCACTAGGGTCGCTTATCTTAGTCACACAGCTACCTCATTGCGCCTCTTTTTTTTCTTCTTTGCGTCATGTGCTGTTTGGGGAGTGTTTTTTGGAAGGGCCATCCTGCGTGACACTGCAGTGCCACTCCTAGATGGGCCAGGTGTTTGTGTCGGCCACTAGGGTCGCTTATCTTAGTCACACAGCTACCTCATTGCGCCTCTTTTTTTTCTTCTTTGCGTCATGTGCTGTTTGGGGAGTGTTTTTTGGAAGGGCCATCCTGCGTGACACTGCAGTGCCACTCCTAGATGGGCCAGGTGTTTGTGTCGGCCACTAGGGTCGCTTATCTTAGTCACACAGCTACCTCATTGCGCCTCTTTTTTTTCTTCTTTGCGTCATGTGCTGTTTGGGGAGTGTTTTTTTGGAAGGGCCATCCTGCGTGACACTGCAGTGCCACTCCTAGATGGGCCAGGTGTTTGTGTCGGCCACTAGGGTCACTTATCTTAGTCACACAGCTACCTCATTGCGCCTCTTTTTTTTTCTTCTTTGCGTCATGTGCTGTTTGGGGAGTATTTTTTGGAAGGGCCATCCGGCCTGACACTGCAGTGCCACTCCTAGATGGGCCAGGTGTTTGTGTCGGCCACTAGGGTCGCTTAGCTTACTCACACAGCTACCTCATTGCGCCTCTTTTTTTCTTTGCGTCATGTGCTGTTTGGGGAGTGTTTTTTGGAAGGGCCATCCTGCGTGACACTGCAGTGCCACTCCTAGATGGGCCAGGTGTTTGTGTCGGCCACTAGGGTCGCTTATCTTAGTCACACAGCTACCTCATTGCGCCTCTTTTTTTTCTTCTTTGCGTCATGTGCTGTTTGGGGAGTGTTTTTTGGAAGGGCCGTCCTGCGTGACACTGCAGTGCCACTCCTAGATGGGCCAGGTGTTTGTGTCGGCCACTAGGGTCACTTATCTTAGTCACACAGCTACCTCATTGCGCCTCTTTTTTTTCTTCTTTGCGTCATGTGCTGTTTGGGGAGTGTTTTTTGGAAGGGCCATCCTGCGTGACACTGCAGTGCCACTCCTAGATGGGCCAGGTGTTTGTGTCGGCCACTAGGGTCGCTTAGCTTACTCACACAGCTACCTCATTGCGCCTCTTTTTTTCTTTGCGTCATGTGCTGTTTGGGGAGTGTTTTTTGGAAGGGCCATCCTGCGTGACACTGCAGTGCCACTCCTAGATGGGCCAGGTGTTTGTGTCGGCCACTTGGGTCGCTGAGCTTAGTCACACAGCTACCTCATTGCGCCTCTTTTTTTCTTTGCGTCATGTGCTGTTTGGGGAGTGTTTTTTGGAAGGGCCATCCTGCGTGACACTGCAGTGCCACTCCTAGATGGGCCAGGTGTTTGTGTCGGCCACTTGGGTCGCTGAGCTTAGTCATCCAGCGACCTCGGTGCAAATTTTAGGACTAAAAATAATATTGTGAGGTGTGAGGTGTTCAGAATAGACTGAAAATGAGTGGAAATTATGGTTATTGATGTTAATAATACTTTGGGATCAAAATGACCCCCAAATTCTATGATTTAAGCTGTTTTTTAGGGTTTTTTTAAAAAAACACCCGAATCCAAAACACACCCGAATCCAACAAAAAAATTCGGTGAGGCTTTGCCAAAACGCGTTCGAACCCAAAACACGGCCACGGAACCGAACCCAAAACCAAAACCCAAAATCCGAAAAATTTCCGATGCACATCTCTAGTGTAAGGTCTAGCCATGGCAGCAGCACCCCCCCCCAAGACTTTCCAGACAGTGGGCATGTCCAGTATCAAGGGGAAGTTAAAAGGAAATAAATTAAATATTATGAGCACATTATATGATACACCTTTACAATTTAGGAAACTATATCATTCCTTAGAAAGATATATTTTCTTGCTTATTACACCAACCGTATCCCAATCACTATTCACTCAATCATATATGTCAGCCAAGCAGGCAGACAGAGCATACACTAGATCAGGGGTTCTCAAACTCGGTCCTCAGGACCCCACACAGTGCATGTTTTGCAGGTAACCCAGCAAGTGCACAGGTGTATAAATTACTCACTGACACATTTTAAAAGGTCCACAGGTGGAGCTAATTATTTCACTTGCGATTCTGTGAGACCTGCAAAACATGTACCGTGTGGGGTCCTGAGGACGGAGTTTGAGAACCTGTGCACTAGATCATCTGCAATCACAAGCTAAGTGGCAAAGTCATTTTCATATATGCAAATTGTTTGGCATCTTATTCATTATGTCTATAAATAGGACCACATGTCCTCAAACAAAACAGACCCCCGCGGGTACGTCGGCCCACTGGGAATCTGCCCTGTAAACCCTATGGCCAATCCGCCTCTGATTGTCAGTCACCTCGGGGTGATGAAGGCAGGGCTACAGCCAATGCTAATTGGACCTGATTCACATGTGGTTGGAGTTGCTATTGCTTTCTTGGAAGCAGCAGCGATAGTGCTGTACAGTGATGCAGCAGGAAATGTATGTTACACAAGCAGACGCCTCCCAGCACACAGCATTGGTTCAGTCACCCACCATCGGGAACCTTTCTGACTGAGTGCTGACAAAAAAATAAAAATAAATAGTCCTACTGTAAATGTGTGCCCAATGCCCATAGAACAGAGTGCCTAATTCAGAACTGATCGCTGCTGGGCATTTTCACACAGCAGCCGATCAGGTCTGAAGTGCGCTGTCTCAGCTCTGATTGGCAGGCAGTGGCGGTCGCGTGGCAGGAAGGGGTGGGCTGGCTGCGTTTGGCTGCCGTTTAGGTGGCGCGGTCCGGGCAACGCAGGCGTGCCCGGACCGTTGAGGGGGTGGGCCGCAGCAGCTCGTGACGTCGAATTATTGAGTTTAACTTTATGGAACTTTCAGCCAAACTCAAGCTACACTCAAGCTATATCCTGGCAGGATCCTGTGTGCAACTTGGTGCTATTATAGGAATGTTCATTAGAGGTATCTAACCCTTAGGAACAAGTAGTGAGGACTCTTAAAGTGGTGCGAGTATACATGTGGCCGACACAATCTTCCCGGTGATATATTTGGGAAGAGGGCAACGCACATTGAAAGCAAAGACTCTGGCACTATGCCAGAGTCTTTGCTCTCTAGTACCCAGCATCATCTTCCAAAATATCACTGGCAAGATGGCGCTGGCCTTGGAGGAGGGACCCAACCCCCCTGCCCTCCTGTGTGAAAATGGTGCCATCCTGTGGTGCGCGTGGGGAAATTATTTTATTTTTAACATAATTTAGGGCCCTGCGTGGCTTTCTACGCCCCTGCTTAGATTTGAATAATCTTTAACTTTCTAGAAGTGAAATGTTGCTTACACGCTTGGGATTATACAAGTCTAGAGCAGGCCTGGCCAGCCTGGTGCTCTCTAGCTGTTGTGAAACTACAAGTCCCAGTATGCCCCACCACAGTTTTGCTGTTATGGAATGCTAAAACTGTGTCAAGGAATGTTGGGAAGTGTAGTTTCAGAACAGCTGAAGAGCCACAGGGGGTGCTTTAGATCTGATCATAGATGTGCGGGGGGACACCCAGCACAGGGCTAGACCATCCCTCATGTCATGCCCTGCCCCCCGCATGGGTGCGAAAGCATCACACGGCGGCAATGCTTTTGCACCTGCCATGTTCTGGGTTGCAGCGGCTGCGTGTGATATCACACAGCCGCCGCAGCCCACCCCCGCAATGTTCCGGACGCGCCTGCGTTGTCCAGATCGCGCCCCACCAACGGCGTTCTAATGCCCTCCCGCCTTGCGACCGCCTCTGCCTGTCAATCAGGTAGAGGCGATTGCAGCCCTAAGATGCTTTCGCATCTCACTGGGCTTCACGGGGTGCGCGTGCGCAGTGCGCAACTCCCCAAAGGGCTTTAGACTGTGATCGCTGCCGTTGCGGTGATCAGGCCTGAATTAGCCTCACAGTTTGGCCAAGACTGGTTTAGAGAATGCTGACAATCAAAGGTGTAACTACCAGACGGGTCCAGCAGGGGGTCCAGCTCCCTGGAACACAGTCACAGGCCTAATGTTGGATGTAGTGGAGCTATATTTTCTATGCGAATGTATCTAAATCTTATTGCGCATGAGTCCTGATATTGGGCCTGATCGCTGTTGGCGAAGTTTTTGCACAGCGTGCGCATGTATTCACACACCCGCACGGGGCTGGTTTTCACTCTCTATGGGCGGCGACTATCTGATCGCAGACCTCTGCAAATTTCGAGCGATCAGGTCTGAATTAGGCCCATTGTTCATACAGCGTTGCAGTTCTGATTGTAGGTGCATGTAGGGAAACTGCACCTTCCATACTGTAGGTTGATGGTGCAACTGATGGTGGTGTCTAGGAACGCACCAATCAGTATTACAGTGTGAGGGCAATTCAGATCTGAACGCAGCAGCAAATTTGTTATCTAACATGGGCAAAACCATGTGCACTGCAGGGAAGGGAGGGGGGCAGATATAACGTGTGCAGAGAGAGATAGATTTGGGTGGGTTATATTGTTTCTGTGCAGGGTAAATACTGGGAGAAGACCGGAGAGGAGACGCTGCAGGAGACTTCAGGGGGTGGAGCCGGGTTGTGACATCATCAAGCCCCGCCCGCACATTCGGAAAACACAGCAATTTGCGGGTCTGCGGGAAGGGGGCGGAGCTAAAATGATGCAATTCCCGTCATTTTAACCCCTTCCCCACTCCACAGATCCGCGAACTCAGGAGAGTATCTCTCCATCCTGCACACATAACTTGGGTGCGAGCAGGATGCGGGAAACTTGCCTACTCTTCCGGGGGTGCGGGGGGCTACTCCCAAAAAACGGGAGCCTCCCCACAGCTTCCGGGAGAGTAGGCAAGCATGCTTTGTATTGGCAATTGCAGACAGCAGATGGCCATTAGAACAATGGGCACCTCTGCGTCCAACTTTGAATCAGTCCAGCACTCTAGCTGAAATGAATCTAAAAAGAAATGTAATATAATATAATACATGTAGAGTCAGCCATATTGGGAAGTGATTATCAGAAACATGTAGAAAGCCTATAAAATGATGCAGACTTTTATGATCACAATTATTAAGCTGTTACTAAGTGTCTGGCTGGCTGCCCATGTAGATATATATAATGAAGAAGCATCCTCTGCTAATATCCCACTTTGGATGAACCCCTGTTTGGCTGCAATGCAGCAGTTGTTGGGAAGGGGAGTGCAGGAATATGTGATGATATATGGTGTGCCTAAGACATAGGATTAATTATCAGAGGAATTTGTACTCCCTAGACATTGTTTGTTTCTATTCATCATTATTATCCTTTGCTAGCATTAACATATTATCTTTTTATGCATGACAACATTTCAGGATTCAATTAATGGACCAGTAATGTTTGGGTCTGTAGGGAGAACCCGGAACACCTGGATGAACCTCGTGTGGTCACTGGGAGAACATACAAACTCCACACTGTTAGAGCCCTGTTGTGGAGAGGGGTGGTATTTTCTCTTCTTGGCAGTATGGCTGGGCTGTGACATCATACCCAGTGCCAGGTTACCAGCTATATACAGTGTCGGATTGGGGCATGAAGGGCCAACCAGAGGAATGCAGTTATAGGGGCCCATACTTAGGGGTGTGGCCAGCCTACAAAGTCTGTGTGGCTAGCCTCCACAGAGGCTTGAAATACACAATAGTCTAGTGCAGTGTAATGCAACATATCTACCATGTATAATACAAGTGCACAGTCTGGAACCTGATCCCTAGAGGAAGGAGTGGGCCCTCAGGCAGTGGGGCCTACCGGTGGTTTCCCTGGTACCCCTGTGGGCCAGTCCGACCCTGGCTATATACTAGAATGGTGTAATGGCAGCAATGATCTTCATGAGTAAGCTGTTGCCGGCGGTAAAGCCAATATGTCAGTGAGTAAAGGGCATTGGGTCTAATTCAGAGTACGCCATGCCAATGTTTTTGCAATTGAGCGATTATCGGCAGACGGCGCACACACCGTGATCACAGTGTGCATGCGCAAATATACCTTTGCGATTGCGGTCACAATGAGGATCCAGTCGCAAAGTGATTGACAGGAAGTGACTATCTGGGGGTGGTAACATGGCGTTAGCGGGGAGTGGTTGGTAAAACAGAGGCGTGTCATGACTGTTATGGTGCGTGTATGTGATGTCAGCTGCGAGCTCCTGTGTACAAAAACATGGCGCCTGCGTACATTCTGCTACATCTAGGGGTAAATTTACTAAGATAGGAGTTCTATTTAAGATGGGATGTTGCCCATAGCAACCAATAAGATTCTACTTCTCATTTATCTAGCACCTTCTAGAAGATAATACCTGGAATCTGATTGGTTGCTATGGGCAACATCCCATCTTAAATAGAACTCCCATCTTAGTAAATTTACCTCCTAGTCTGCGTAGTCATAGACCTACTGTACTCGCGCAGTCTATGTATAATGTTCTTGAGTATAGGCTGCAAATGTGTACACAAATTGCGAATGAGTTGTGTTAGGTCCGGTGGGCATCTATGTTAATTTCTGGGCTGCAGCTTCATTTGCTAACTTTGGGGGTAATTCAGACCTGATCGCACGCTAAGATTTTTCGCTGCGCTGCGATCAGGTCAGTACTGCGCATGCGTATGTACCACAATGCGTAGACACGTAGCACGGGTACAAAGCAGATCGTGGCTGTGCGATGGATTGTACGAAGAATCCATTCGCACAGGCGATCGCAAGGCGATTGACAGGAAGAGGGCGTTTGTGGGTGGCAACTGACCGTTTTCTGGAGTGGTTGGAAAAAACGCAGGCGTGTCCAACCGTTTTCAGGGCGGGTGTCTGACGTCAATTTCCGGCCCCGGACAGGCTGAAGTGATCGCAACGGCTGAGTAAGTCCTGGGCTACTCAGAGACTGCACAAAACTTTTTTGTAGCGCTCAGCTGCACGTGTTCGCACACTTGCACAGCAAACATACACTCCCCTATAGGCGGCGACTATCTGCTCGCAGCAGTGCAAAAAACACCTAGCTTGCGATCAGGTCTGAATTAGGCCCATTATCGGTTGCATTAGCGCGCAACTCTGAATTAGGCCCATTATTCATTTTTGTAAGCAAAGCAAAAAAGCAAGAGACTCTGCAAAACCATGTGCAGTGCAGGTGGAGCAGATGTAATATGTGCAAAGAGAGTTAGATTTGGGTGGGTTATATTTTTTCTGTGCAGGGTAAATACTGGCTGCTTTGCATGCAGCCCACATATGTTAGACAGCTTTATTTTTACAACACCGAAATAGTGAAAATGCACATTCAAATTCCTGGAGCTATTGGTTTAGTTCTAATATATAATAATAATAATAATAATAATAATAATAATAATAATTTTACTAATATACTACAGCTGCAAGTACATAAGGTCTGTTTCAGCCCCTCACAACAGAGAATATGAATAAATATAAATGATTACTGCACTAGCTACTTTTTTTGTAAAATGATATCATACACAGAGTAGTCAGTAATACCCCTTTTACACCGAGCTTTTGACCCTGGTTATTGCTGGGTCTACCCAGGTCACAGCTTGGTGTAAAGTGGTCCTGAAAAATAACCCAGGTCTAGTGACCAGGAAATCTGAACCTGGACCCAAGTAACGATGCAGTGTTATACCCCTTTCACACCGCCAATGCCGGATCCCAGCCGGGAATTGAAAATGGGTCCTTCCAGGGGGCGTGGCTTGGCAGCCATATTGAGCAGACACAGGAGAAAAGAACTCCTGGCTTTTTTTTATATATTATACCTCCTCCAGTGCTTGGATTGCCACTCTCAGCCCTTTGATTCCCTGCCTCAGTCTCCCTACACCTCTGTGTAGCCGGGGTTGGGGATCGCAGAGCCGGAGGGGGGTCTCTAACCCTCCTTGCAGGTTGCAGCCTTTCCCCCGTCCAAGCGCCGGAACCTCTATTTCATGTGGGCCATCGAGGAAGACCCGCTGTGTCCCTGGAAGATGGACCCCTGCTGCTCGGGGAGCTCCTGCGTTTGGCTATCGGCCTCTGTGTCTACCCTCACTGTGTTACCTGGTCCGGGACGACGCTCCACTACGCTGCTGCACTGCCCGGAGGACCCGTTCCCGCTAGCTGCAGTCCGGTCGTGTGCGCCGGAGGAGGTGAGCTGCCCCGCTCTTTATCTCGGTGACCCGCTGGCCTTTACAACGTAACACCCGGCCCGGACTTTAAGCTGCTGCTGGTGCGGAGGATGTACACAACAATCCTCATGAGGGTTTGTGTGTCCCCGCACTAAACTTCTCACTGCTGTGCTGCGGGTGGGGGCTTCCTGCCTCTCTTCATTTGGGGACACTGTATACGCAGCCACGGACCCCTTCACTTTCTGGGGGCTGCAATAGTCATTGGCATTATTCATTTGTCTGGGACAGCAGGGAGCCTCACCCCTGCCCTGGGGAGTGCACCTCAGCTTGTCTGAGATTGATTGGGGGATAATATCAGCTGCTGTAGGTCCCTGGAAGGAGTGGAAGAAGTGGTTGAAATCCTTATCTGGCATACCTTCCCCTACCTTCTGCGTGCTCCTAACTGCCCTGAAGCCCAGCATTCTGACGCTGACGGGGCTCCGTTGGACCTGCGGCCTACCACCTCCTTGAGCAGCTTCTTAACTCCGTTGGTCTGGGTCCCCTGTTCCAGCTGCTGCTTTCCCATCATTCCTACTGAGCCTTTTACATTGAGACGTTGGTACCACTCTGTTTTGTTCATACGTTTGTAAATCCAGTCATCAGGACATAGAGACATGTGAGTTCACTGCTGTGCTGTTTATTCCATCCAACTCCAGGCTCACTGCACAATAGACCACCCACTTCCCAGCATCCCCCTGGTCCCAGGGACCATCACTGAAGATTCAGGCTTACACCTATTAGTAAGGGAGTGTCTACAAATATTAATACACTAACATCACATCCTCTTTTCTTTAAAGATAAGCCCTGTACGCTTCAATGCAACAATTAACAACGTTATATTAAGAACATCATCTAACACGTTTCAATGAGTCTCTCACGTCTGCTTATTTCCCTTTTGGGTCTTTCATACACAGTCTGTGTTTCATCGACCATGTTGGACCTTTCTAGAATCGTGGTTTGTTCACCATTATCAGGATCATCATACATGTCAGATGAAGGGTATTCTTCAGTCATGTTGTCTTCATTATGGTTAGGTTGAGATCTTAAATCCACCCGATTTCTTCTTACTTCCGTTCCATGCTCTGTACGTATAGTATAAGATCTTGGTGCAACTTGTGCTTGCACAATACCTTTCTGCACCCAAATACCTTTCTCGTGATCTCTGAGACGGACTTGGTCACCTGATTTTAGATCAGATAAGCTTTTTGCTCGCCTGTCATGGAACAGTTTCTGTTTCGCCTGTTGACGTTCCTTACTCATTCTGACCAACGCTGAGTTATGTGTATTAAGCAGTTCATCATGTATCGGGAGATTTGCTCTAATCCTCCTTCCCATCAGCATTTGTGCAGGAGAAAGTCCATTCTGTAAAGGTGTACTGCGGTAGATTAAAAGACTTTTGTAGAAATCTTCTTTACTTTCTTGAGTTTTTTTCATGAGACTCTTTACAGTTTTTACTGAACTTTCCACCAACCCATTTGAGAGTGGATAGTGGGGACTTGACGTAGTATGGACAAATTCCCACTCATCAGCAAATTGTCTAAATTCAGCACTGGAAAACTGAGGACCATTGTCAGTGAACACTTCCATAGGAACACCATGCCTTGCAAAGATTGACTTCATGCAATTGATTACGGCTTTACTAGTAATTGTATGTAGTGTCTTCACCTCAGGGTAGTTACAGTAATAATCAGTCACGACAATGTATGTTTTCCCATTACAATCAAACAAATCTGCGCCAACTTTCTGGTACGGTCTCTCTGGCACTGCGTGAGGACTCAGTGGCTCGACCTGTTTTTTCGGTCTATACGTTAGACATAATTCACATGTAGCTGTAGTCTGTGCTATGTCTTGGTTCATTCTTGGCCAATACATAACTTCACGTGCTCTCCGCTTACATTTTTCTTCTCCTAAGTGGCCTTCATGTATCTTGCACAGCATAGTTTTTCTTAGTCGTGCAGGTATGACAAACCTATTGCCTTTGTAAATAATACCATCGACAACTGTAAGGTCACTGCGGTACATCCAATAATCATGGATAGACAGCGGGCACGCATGTTTTTCTGCTGGCCAACCTTTCAGAATGATATCTTTCAACACTTTCATTGTGTCATCTGTCTCAGTTTCTTTCCTAATCTGTTCTTGTCTTGCAAGAGACACTGGTAGAGAAGCTACGATCAAATTAACATAGGCTTCTATCTCTTCATCCATCAGACTTTTGGAACCTACACTTTTGTCCACAGCACGAGAAAGTGTATCAGCAATGTACATGTATTTGCCAGGACAGTACAGCAAGTGTACATCATATTTCTGTAGTCTGATAAGCATTCGTTGAATTCTCATGGGACAGTCATGTAATGATTTAGTCATGATAGCTATCAATGGCTTGTGGTCAGTTTCCACTGTAAATGTTTGACCATACACAAACTGATGAAATCGCTCACATGCATATGTGATCGCTAGAAGTTCTTTTTCTATTTGAGCATACAGTACCTTGTTTCAGCACTTGTCAGTGCTCTTGATGCATAGATTACTGGTTGCCATGTATCCTCATGTTCTTGTAACAACACTGAGCCTAGGCCAAATTGTGAAGCATCTGCTGAAATTCTTATTCTTTTCGCAGGATCAAAGAATTTTAGCACTGGTTGCTCTGTAATGATCTGTTTCAAGTTTTGCCAACTTTCTTCTTGTTCATGTGACCACATCCACTTGTTATCTTTGTCCAACAACCATCTAAGAGAGGCTGTTCGTTCAGAGAGTTGAGAAATAAACTTTCCTAAGTAAGTAATCATTCCTAGGAATCTTCTGACGTTGTCTTTGTTGTTAGGACGTTCCATGTTCACTATGGCTGATATTTTCCTTGGGTCTGGTTTTACACCTTGAACTGACACCACGTCGCCCATAAAGGTAAGTGTATTCACGCTAAATTCACATTTGTCCTTGTTTAGCTTTAGATTCACTTTCTTGACAAGTTCCATTACTTGTCTCAATCTAGAATCATGTTCTTCCTTTGTAGATCCCCAGACAATCATGTCATCCATCATTGTTTCAACACCTGGAATATGTTCAAAAATCATGTGTATCTTTTTGTGATATACTTCTGGAGCAGACAATATTCCATATGGTAGTCGAAGAAATCTGTATCGACCTTCTGGTGTATTAAATGTACAAAGCTTTGATCTGGCCCCATCTAGCTTCATTTGCCAGAATCCTGAAGATGCGTCCAATTTACTGAACCATTTTGCTCCCGCAAATTGCGACATGATTTCATCACTGGTTGGTAGTTTGAAATGTTCTCGTTTAATAGCTTTGTTTAAATCTCTGGGGTCTAGACATATTCGGAGTTGTCCATTTTTCTTTTCAACAATTACTAAGGAGCATACCCATTCAGTAGGCTCATCAACTTTCTGTATCACACCCAAGGCTTCCATGCGATTTAACTCTTGTTTCAGTTTTTCTCTCAACGCAAACGGCACTTTTCTACAGGGGTGTATCACTGAAGAAACTTGCATGTCTATATTTATTTTATGCTCTCCAGGCAAACAACCTAGACCTTCAAACAAGTCTCTGTATTCTGTAAACATTGATTTGCAGTCATCTTCTACTTGTGATGTCACCATAAAAACTTTCTTTAGCAAGCTTAGTTTCTCACAGAAACTTAATCCTAGAATCGGTTGCACATTTTTATCCACAATCAGTAGAGATGTTTTAAACTGTTGTCCCTTATATTTCAGTGTCACTAAGCATGTACCTTTCACAGGAATTTCCTCCCCAGTGTACCCTGTAACTTTCACTTTGGCTGGGTGAATTTTAGGTTTTACTCTAAAAGTCTTATAGTCTTGAAATTATATTAAATTCACCTGCGCACCAGTATCAAGCGTAAAGGGAATGACAATCTCGTTCACAGTTAAAGGGACAATCCATTCTTTCTTATCTGCACTGCAAAGTTCAATGCAATCCACAAAGAATTCATCTGTTTGTTTAACAGCATGCACTTTGGTTGTTTTACTATTAATTTTACAGCATTTGGCAAAGTGATTAAATCTACCACATTTCATGCAGGTTTTACCATAAGCCGGGCACATTTTAGGATTGTGAGCATTTCCACATCTACTACACATTTCCTTATTAGACTGTGGTTTAGACTGCTTCATTCTTGAGAATGGAGGTTTGCATGGCTCTGTTTTCTGCACTACATGCACATCAGCTTCCTTGTGTAACTTTTTGGCTTGAAATCTAGTTATTTCTGCAGATCTACACATAGTCACTGCCTTTTCTAGTGTTAGGTCTTGCTCTCTCAGCAATCTCTCTCTGAGTCCATTATCAGGTATTCCACAGACAATATGATCTCTAATCAGTGAATCCTTTAAATCACTAAATTCACAGGTTTTACTGAGTGATTGCAGCTCTGTAACATACTGATCAAATCCATCTACAGACTTCTGATCACATGTGAAAAACTTATATCTTTCATATGTCACATTTTTCCTTGGCACAAAGTAATCTTCAAACTTTTGCATTATAGAAGATAGCACCATATTCTGCCCCTCATCAAACTGAAAACTATTATAAATGTCCTGCACATCCTCTCCTATCACATGGAGGAAAATGGATGCCTTCATTTTGTCAGCCTCAGTATCAGCTCCACATGCAGCACGATATATATTAAACCTTTGCTTAAATCTTTTCCAGTTTTCAGACAAGTTACCAGACATCAGCATGCCGTTTGGAGGAGCTAGTTTATCCATGGTTACTCACTGTTTGAAGAGAGGAGTACACGGCAGGCTTTGCAGACACAGAGTATCCCAGCCACAGACTTCTGCAGAATTCTGTCACACTCTGAGAGCACTAGCAGTCCAAGTTAAACTTCTTCTGACAACATGTTTTGTTCATACATTTGTAAATCCAGTCATCAGGACACAGAGACATGTGAGTTCACTGCTGTGCTGTTTATTCCATCCAACTCCAGGCCCACTGCACAATAGACCACCCACTTCCCAGCATTCCCCTGGTCCCAGGGACCATCACTAAAGATTCAGGCTTACACCTATTAGTAAGGGAGTGTCTACAAATATTAATACACTAACATCGCACACTCCTTTCCCGTAATCATCAGGGCTGTTTCTTTGACAGAATGTAGTCCACGTCAATAATGTCTCCTCTCCATAACCCCCCCACCGCAATCATCTTAACCTACACCTCTGTACACGTGGCATAGAGGATACCTGCTTTTCTCAAGATCTCACGGAACTCTCCAAATTCTACTAGTGTTATTTTTTTCTCTTGGCGGTGATACGTCATGCCTCCGAATAAGAATAAAGCCTCCATATTGATTTCTCAAGTTGCCTTTTTTAAGCCTTCTCCTTATCGTAATACGTCTCAAGGGCCTGGGGCCCCTACCATCGAATCGGGCCCCCTGCCCACAACTTCCTTCCCTATGACGGCCTCATCTTCACCCCATGCCATCTCCTCCTCACCACGCTTGGAGGACGGCGAAGCCTTAACGGTTGGTATAATGAAGCTTTTGTTACACCAGTTTAAAGATGAAGCAGCCTCTGAGTTTCGTGTTATGCTGCAGTCCTGCCAAAGCTCTATTGATGATCTAGGCGAAAGGACTGGACATCTGGAAACCAATATGGGTGAAGTGGTGGGCTCTCATAATACCCTTATTGACTCTCATGACACCCTTGAAGGTGAAGTGGCAGCTCTGCGGGATAAAGTAGCAGATTTAGAAGACCAATCGCGCAGAAATAATCTCAAGTTTAGAGGGGTTCCTGAGTCCATCTCTAACAGCAGCCTCCACGACTATACTATCGAGATATTTAAACAACTACTGCCTTCTGCTACCTTATTGGATCTGTTGTTGGACCGTATTCACAGACTTCTGAAAGCCCGCAACGCCCATGAAGGGGCGTCGAGAGATGTCTTAATGAGAGTAAATTTTTTTCATATTACAGAATCCTTGCTTAAAGCGGCTAGGCCCTCCTCCAATAAGGTAGATGCTTTGGGCTCGCTTCAACTTTTTGGAGACTTATCACAGTATACCCTTATCAATAGACGTTCTTTCCAACCCGTAACAATGGCTCTTTGGAATGCTGGTATCATCTATAGTTGGGGATTCCCCACGCGTTTACTAATTTCTCGAGAAGGCTCTACTATTTCTGTGTCTACTGTGGAGGACGGTACAAGACTTCTTCAGAAATGGAACATTTCTGGAGCTCGACGGGCCGGCTCTCCTGAAAGCCGACTTCAGCAGGACTGGTCGACGGTTGGGAAATAGAGCTTAGCTCCTGACATAGCCTTATTGCCTAGGAGGGCCCTTCTTGGCTTAACATTGGTTTTCATAGTTTCATGCAGTTTACTGTATTAAGACTCCGTTATAGTCACTTATCTTTCTGTTTAATGTTTATTGAGATGCTGTTTTGCAATGACTATTGTTCATGCCGATAGTGTTAGATTCACAGAATCCCGATCTACATTGTATATTTCACTTTTTTCGTCTTTGCTACATTTACAGTATTGCTTTTTGTTGGATCTGGGATTCTGTGTCCTCTTTCATTCTCATATACTGCTGCGGTATTGCCTTTATTCACCTGCTCTGCCATGTGCTAATGTCTGCAGCTTTTTGGTTGTTTGATTGCGGAGAGGTTGGCCACTAACCCCTCTCTACTTTGTCGTGTGAGGCGTTTTATCTTTTGGTGCCTTACTGTGACTCTGTCTCTGTATGGAGTCTGTTTTTTTTTCTGTGTGTTATGTTCTTTTCCTCTCTTCTTTCTTTCTTTTTGTATGTTTCCCCTTCGTGTCTTGTCCCCCCTATGTTCTCGTCTCTTATGTCTGTGTATGTTCAGGGAGCAGTACCTCTTCTACTTACAATTGTTGGTTTAAGCGGAAGGTTCTCTTTCCTTTTATGTTGTTATGGTTAATTTGGTATCATTGCATGTTAAGGGATTGAACTCCCCACAGAAGCGCAGATTGGCCCTGTCCTCCTTTTATAAAATGAAGGCAAATGTAGTGGCTATACAGGAAACCCATTTTTGGAAATTAGACTCTCCTAGATTTTATGATAACCACTTTCCCACATGTTATATGGCTAATGGTCCCACAAAAAAGCAGGTGTTGCTATACTTATTTCCCGTAACTGCCCTTTCACTAGAATCACAAATCATAGACCCTGATGGTCGTTATTTAATGTTAATTGGACATCTGGACGATAGTATTGTCACTTTGGTTTCAAAGTTGGTTGCTCTCCCTAAGCCGGGTAAACCTCCCACGTCAGTTCAAAATTATCGTCCGATCGCTCTGTTGAATACAGACGTTAAGCTTTTTGCTAAGCTTATCGCTAATCGCCTCTGCCCTCTATTACCTCCCCTTATAGCTGCTGATCATGTTGGCTTTGTACCAGGCAGGCAGGCCCCGGACAACACCTGGAGAGTTTATAATATCATGGAATACTGTAATTTTCATGAAACGTCTCTCTTAGTTCTGTCATTGGACGCAGGGCCGGATTAACAATGGGGCGGATGGAGCTGCAGCTCCAGGCCCCCCATTGAAAATAGGCCCAAAGCATCCCAGGCAGGTCAGCAAGTGGTGACAGGAAAACATTTTTCCTGTCACCACCACAGCCCATCTCACTCCCCTTCCGCCCATCAAAAATAACACCACCTAATTACCCCTGCCCGCAGCCGTCCGACAGAAGCCTCTCTCTCCTATGTCAGTCCGATGTATTGACTATGTCAGGACCCCGGCTGTGGATAGGCTGTCTCTGCGGCTGCCTGAACGCTGGAGGATCTGGAGGGCAGGGATGCGGCGCGCCGATGGACCCTGATGAGTTCCGCCACCGGAGAACAAGGACCCGCACCTGCTCTGGAAGGATGGAGGAGATCAGAGGATGCTGGGAGAGGCAGGGCCAGAGACGAGCCCGGCTGCATAACCCGGGTGCGGCGCAGGCAGTGAGATGGGAGCCCCGCAGTGAGCACCCTGTCTGGAGGACCCCCAGGAGTCAGACCCGGAAAGCCTGCTCTGCCGGAGACATTTCAATGGAGGAGAGTCTGATGGTGGGAGCGCCGCAAGGAGATGAGCCACCCAGCACCAACTGAGAGAGGAGGCGTGCAGCGCCCTGGTCAGCTGGAGCAGCCGCGGGTGACACTGCCATGGGTGAGACCCCTGGTTAAGTTGCTTCAGCTGGGCTGGTAGCAGGCAAGTGCTGGTTTCTGAGGTCAGGTAGAGGCCGCTGTGGAGTAGAGAGGGGAGGATGTGCCCAGGTAGAAGCTGATGTAGGTGCCGTTACATTGGGCCCTGTATTCTGCCTGTATTAACCCTTCAGCTTATAGTGGGTGTGTTAGTGCCAGAGGATGCCTGGTAGGAGTAGAGTGATATGAGAGCTCTTTATTGTCTGTTGGGAAATTGTTTAATCATTGGGGGACAGGCTTCTGCTAGGAGCAGTGTCGGATTCATCTACACTGTAAAGACCCATACACACTGGGCGATTGTGAGCTGAGAGCAGGTCACTTTTGGTGTGTTGAGCTGCTTTCAGCTCAAAGCCGCACAGTGTGTATGCCCCGGCGATGAGCGGTGATGCGCGCTTCTGCTTCATCGCTGGCGGCCGCCGTTCATCTACTGGTATTACCAGTAGATGAACGGCGGGGTGAGCGGCTTTCCATAGCTATGGAAAGCCGTTCACCCCCGCTGACTTTGCTGGGCAGGGGAAAAGCACTCAGTGTGTACGCACTGAGCGCTTTTCAGCCCAGCGATGTCAGCCATCATCTCTGTGCATACACGCTGGGCAAAAACGCCCAGTGTGTATGCACCTTAAGTCTCCGCTGGGCCAGTCCCGTTCTCAGCTCTGCCGGCCCAGGGTAATCCATACGTCTGCTGGGCTGGCTGCAGCGCTTCCAGGATTTTCACTTCACTGTGGAACGCAAACCAGAGGCTGCCATCTGCTCTGGCTTGCTGGCACTTCCAGGTGCCATTAGCTGGGCAGGAGCAGCAGCTGCCGGCTCAGGGCTTCCAGGTGGGCAGGCTGCATGAGGGTCTGGCTGGGGTGGTGTACATTCCCAACCACATTTCCCACTGGTAAGTCAGATACTACTGTATCTGTTGATATTTGGGCTATTTTGTTTTATGTATGAACAAAATGTTTCAGTGTACATTATTAAATCTGATAATGTGTATGCATGTGCATGGTGTCTGGGCATGTTGGTGTATGATAGTGTCTGTGTTTGTACAGTACATACTGTATGAGAGACTGTGTGTACACATCTGTGTGTGGTGTATGAGAATATTTATACATTAACATTGACAAAAAAGCATGCCATGGAATAAGACAACAACAAATCATGAAATAAAGCAAAGCACATCATGGAGGGAGCATGTGCCTGACTCAGACTAAAGAGGACTCAGTCTGGGAAACAATTATTAACAAAAACTCCTGAGGCCTTTAGGGTCACAGCGATGGGGGTGGGGGTTGTTAGCCGGTGGTGGCACATGTGCTTTACAATTTCAGGGCCATTTTCATAAAGAATACCCTGAGAATTGTTGTAACTGGATTTTCGGGGACTCAGCTTTCTCGCAAGCTCTGCCCCTTTATGTGATAATTGATACATCCTTATGATATATTCAATTATCACAATGCGATTTTGGTTGAATTTATCGCATCCCATCCACATCTCCGATGTGGATTGTGATAAATATGCCACATAGGGGGTCATTTCGAGTTGATGGCATGTAGCAATTTTTTGCTGCTCGTGCGATCAACCTGACACCGCCTATGGGGGAGTGTATTATAGCATAGCAGGGATGTGATCGCTTGTGCAGCCCTGCTATACAAAAAAAGTTTTCTACAAAACAAGACCAGGGTGAGACTTACTTACTCTGTGCGATGGATCCAGGGATGAAGGTCCTAGGATTGACATCAGACAACCGCCCTCCAAACGCCTGGACACGCCCCTGCGTTTGGATCTCCACGCCCGGAAAACGGTGAGTATCCGCCCCGGAACGCCTCCCTGCTGTCAATCTCCTTGCGATCGCGCTAGCGATCGCGCTAGCGACCACTTTCTTCTCTCTTCTGGTCGTTGCCCGGCGACGGCTGTCGATGGGCAACAAAGCGCGTGCGCATTGCGACCGCCGTGCATGTGCAGTTCTGACCCGTTCGCACCACAGCGAAGAACCGCTGCGTGCGGACGGGTCAGAATGACCCCCATAGTGCGTATGTACTGTAGTAGTGATATAGATGAAGAGATGTAGTGTGGGAAGGAAGTGCAGTGATGTAGTATGCCACATCACCCCATGTCCACACCGTAAAATATTCTCTGTGGCGCTAATCACACCCACTGCGCAATACACAATAGGCCCGTCAGAAATGTCAGCTCCAGGCCCATGTGGACCTTAATCTGGCACTGATTGGACGCTGAAAAGGCGTTCGATAGACTCCATTGGGGATATCTGAGATCTGCCTTATGCAAACTTGTCTTTCAAGGGAGGTTTTTGGACTCTATTTTTGCATTATTTATCCACTCCCTCTGCTAGAGTGTATATAAATGGGTGTCTGTCCGGGGTGTTGGATATTCTAAATGGCACCAGACAGGGGTGTCCTTTGTCAGCCCTTATATTTGCTTTGGCTATCGAGCCCCTAGCGGAGACTATTAGGACTGATTCGTTAGTTTTAGGACCTGAGATAGGAGGGTTGAGTCATAAAGTCAGCCTTTTCGCGGATGATATTTTGCTATGTTTGACCCATCCTGAGTCCTCCCTTCCCGGCCTCCATACTATTCTTGATGCATACTCCAAAATGTCATATTACAAATTAAATACTTCCAAAACTGAGGCCTTTCCACTTCATATCCCATTGCATACTCTAGTTCTACTTAAAGATAGATATAGATATACTTGGCAAACGAGATCTATTAAGTATCTAGGTATAAATCTATCACTAGACCGAGACCTCTATGACTGTAACCATGTACCTTTGTTAAGTGCCTTGAAAATATTAATTAAGGAGTGGTCCCTTCATGAAATATCGTGGCTGGGGCGTGTTTCAGCACTTAAGATGGTACTGTTACCTAAACTTCTGTATTTGTTCTGAGCCATCCCCCGCAATTTCCCCAAACTTCTTAGTTTTAGAGCTAATAAAATTCTCTCCCAATTTATCTGGAAGGGATCTAGACCCCGTATTGCAAGGCACGTTTTGTCTCTGCCCAAGGGTCTTGGTGGGGTGGCTTATCCCAATTTAGATGCTTATCACTCCGCCTGTCTCCTTAGTCAGGCACGACATTGGTTTGTTGCACATTCCCCTAAACCATGGGTACTTATTGAAAAATCCTTCTTGGGGTCCATAAATCTTACAGATTTATTTTTGTTGCCTGCACACAGCGTTCTGAAGTGGCCTGGTTCCGGGGAAGCGATCAGATGTATGTTTAAACTCTGGCAGTCAGTGGTAGCATCTGACTCTACAATTAAGTTACCAGCAGCTGATCTTCCTATTGGAACCATTGCCTGTATTAGCTCTAATCTTACTTTAGACGCCTGGATTGCTGCTGGTGTCGTGAAATTGAAAGACCTTTTCTCTGAAGGGGGTTTAGTCCGTTTCTCTCAACTCCAATCGCATTTTGGTATATCAAAACATGATTTCTTCAAGTACTTACAATTACGCCACTGGCTATACTCTTGTATTGACAAGTCTAGTAGTCCCTCCCCTCTGCCTGCTTTCTTATTTTCTAGACTGTCGTCTCCCGACATAGAAGTGGGATATCTACATGGTATCAGTTTATTGTTCTTATGCATAAAACGGGTAAGCTACCTTCGCAGATTAAGTGGGAAAAGGACCTCTCGGTAGTCCTCCAAGAGGAGGAGTGGGATTCGATTTTCTCAATGTGTTTTAAAATTTCGAAATGTCTCCAGCATTCGGAAATGTTTTATAAACTAAGCCATAGGGCATACTTCACTCCACAGCGGCTCCATCGCATCTGGCCCTCGACATCCCAGCTGTGCTGGAGAAATTGTGGTTGTGTAGGTACCATTTTCCATACTTTCTGGGAATGCCTAGTCTTGAGGCCACGGTGGACGGAAGTGTTCTCTCTCTTGGGGGAAGTACTGGCCTTTTGACCCAGTGTTTGCCCTGTTCCACTACCTGCCACATGCTTTACCAAGTTGCGATAGCTATATTGTTGGCCATCTCCTATATAATAGCCCAGATCTGTGACTTTGTGCTTCATTTGCTAACGCTGGGCGGAGTCAAAACACTGGGCGAAGTTAGTCAAATGAGTCACAGATCTGGGCAAATCTACAGGAGACTTGGAGCAGGAGCAGATGGTATGGCCATGGCACAAGCAGGAGTGCATACCTCCCAACTTTCTTCAGGCAGGAGGGACACACGCACAGTAAAAAGGGGGCATGGCCAACGGGAAAGGGGGCGTGGCTTTGCGGGTGGACCCGCGATCGTGAGCCACGTCCCTGTTTTCGTCAGTGAGGGGGCATGCCCAGCGCTCTGTGAGCTGCTGGCATGCCCCCAGCGGCGGATTATGAGTCCAGGGGGCCCAGGGCACTTGAGACAGGAACCCTATCTCATTGCTGTGCCTGCTGTGGGTTTGGGAGTGTGGCCTAATTGCGGCCCTCGTGGCCACGCCCCCTTTAAGCAAATTCCGGGATTATTTTTTTTTTATGGGATTTTGGCCCCTCAGCTAGGGGTAAATCCAGAGCGGGTGGTCGCTCCCCCCTACACACCCGCACAGGCAGAAGAAAGCAGGGAGGCTGCTGCCTCCCTGCAACACCACAGACCTGCCAACACGCAGCTGCGTGTGCTGACTGTAGGACAATGCTGCTGCTGTTACTGGCAGGACGGGGGAGCTTCAGAGCTGGGACAGAGCAACTCCAGCTGGGGGCCCCCCTAAAACTGTGAGGCCCGGGGTACGTACCCCCTGGGCCCACCCTTAATCCGTACCCCCTGATGCCCTCTCTCCCTCTGTCTCCACTAAATAGACGCTGTGTGCATGCTAAGCAGAACAGCGAGTACAGGAGCTTCCCAACTGCCCCCCCCCCTCCCACCGCGGGACACTGCGGCCCGCGGGTGGGACAGACCCAAAAAAATGGGACTATCCTGCGAAAATCGGGACAGTTGGGAGGTATGGGTGTGTGAGGGGTATGCCATACAGACAGACGGGTACCGACTCACTGTGTACTTGACCCCCCACATCAGCATACTCAACAGGGTCTCTCTGACGCGGAGGAGCGTCACTTTCTGGCACACTCCACGCTTCTTAGCTGCAATTTTGTGGGGCACCTGCCGCTGTGCAGGTTCCGTACTGCCTCTATTATCTCCAGCCCCGGCAAGCCCACCGCTAGCTGCAGCGCTGCCACCTGCAGTGAAGTGCGCCCAGATCCTTCACACACTTTAGCCGGCGGGCAGCGCTGCAGAAGTCCGTGCTGCTTGCAGGCTCCGACCCCCTCCCTCCAGCCGCAGCGTCTCCTGGGGGCTAACCAGTCACTCCCAGTCTCCCCTTACCACAGTGCCCGGCAGCCGCGAGGTCCACGCCGCGTGCATGCTATGACCCCCTCCTCCCTCCAGCCGCAGCGTCTCCTGGGGGATAACCTGTCACTCCCAGTCTCCCCTTACCACAGTGCCCGGCAGCCGCGAGGTCCGCGCCGCGTGCATGCTATGATCCCCTCCTCCCTCCAGCTGCAGCGTCTCCTGGGGGCTAACCAGTCACTCCCAGTCTCCCCTTACCACAGTGCCCAGCAGCCGCGCGAGGTCCGTGGTGTGTGACTGAGGAGTGGGGGGGAGGGAGGCGGACGGGCAGAGGAAGCCATGTCTCCACCAGCAGCAGATCCAAACAGGTTGGAGTGGAACAGCAGCAGCCAGTAGCAGTGACTCCGGTAAGACATCTGTCTGTCACCACTGTTTTGTCCCTAATACCAATCTCTCCCGTGCCCTGTGTTCTGTCATGTCCCTGTCACCCCTGGCCATGCACTGTCACCCCTGGCCTTGCCCTGTCACCCTTATCCTGGCCCTGTCACCCCTATCCTGGCCCTGTCACCCTTATCCTGGCCCTGTCACCCTTATCCTGGCCCTGTCAACCAAATCCTGGTCCTGTCGCCCCTACCCTGGCCCTGTCATCCCTATCCTGTCCCTGTCATTTCTGTCCTGGCCCCGTCACCCCTGTCCTTGCCCTGTCACCCCTGTCCTGGCCCCGTCACCCCTGTCCTGGCCCCGTCACCCCTGTTCTGACCCTGTCACCCCTGTCCTGGCTCAGTTTCTGCATACCCTCCAACTACCTTTTTGGCAAGTACAGTACCCGCAGCGCCTCGAGACCCCTCCCCAATGCACCACACCTCCGCACCTTCCCCTCCACCACATGCGACACTCCACCCCTCCCCCACACGCTGTGCCTCCAGACCCCCTACACCACCAGCGGCTCCCACTCCCCCACCCCTCCACCATCCACAGCACCTCCAGACCCCCTCCACCATCCACCCCCCATATATGTCTCCCCCCACACCTGCCCCCCTCCACCCACAGCATCTGCAGACACCCTCCTCCATTCGCGGTCCCCCCCTTCCCCATCCGCCGCACCACCCGCACCTGCCTCTCCCCCACCGCGGTGCCTCCGGACCCCCTACCCCACCCCTGGCACCCCCGCCCTTTCCCATCCCACAGCACCTCCGGAACCCTTCACCCATCCGCAACATCCCTGCACCTGCCCCTCCCCCTTGGCACCCCTCCCCCACCTGCAGTGCCTCCGGACCCCTCCCCCATCTACAGCCCCCACTCTTCTGTCTCTCCCCCACCCGCAGCACCTCCCAACCCTTCCCCATCCGGGCCCCCCCGCATCTGCCCCCCCTCCACCTGCAGCATCTACAGACACCTTCCCCCATCCGCAGTCCCCCCCCCCCCCGCACCCGCTCATTCTGTACATCGTGCCCTGCAGGTGCTGTTCACGCCATCGCAAGGGGCTGCGCCTCCTTCACCATCGCACGCCCTTTCATTGTGCAATATTTAACCACTAACAAAGGAATGCAGGTAAAACTCCATATAATACAAATATTGAACCCCATATAGGCATGCAAGGGTTAAAGGGGCGTAGCCCCTTGCGACGGTGTGAAGAGCGCCCGTAGGGCGCGATGAAGCACCTAGTATCTTAATATCTACTAAGGCGGCAATAGGACAACTATGGAAATCGTAGCTATTGCATAGTATTCAGACTATTATTACTAATACCCATAAGCATTTCCTGTTTGAAACAGCAGGCTGTGTGTACTCCTCGTCGCCTTCTTCCATTCATATAAGATGGTTTAAATAGAGTGAATTCCGGGAGAGACAGGGTCACTCTGTAATCTTTAGTGATCCCATCGACACGTCGATTTAAAATTCTCCACGCTCTGAAACTGACCCTTCGTAATGGATATTCTTCTTTGCTTTTATGTCATAATACCTGGGTATGCTGTTCCCCTGGACATATATGTTGTCGGGCCCTTTGTCTCTACGTTTTCCCTCGTGTGTCCTTGTACTGTATTGTTTTCCTTCTTCTCCTTCCTTCTCTTTCTCTTTTTTTTCTTATCCTTTCTGAATGTGTTTATGTCTGTTTGTTTTAAAGATTTATGTACACTGTTGGTAAATTGGGAGTTTTGATCAAGACTTTTTGAGATATCCTTGATTATTTGATATGCTCAAACATTGTTTGTTCTCTGTCTGGTCTCTGCTGAGTGTACATTACATTCTTCTGTATTTGAAACTTAATAAAAATCTATTGTTTAAAAAAAGAAAGAAAATGGGTCGTTCCAGGGTGGGATACGGCATTGCACACTACAGCACGCTTCCCTGACCTGGCAATATGCCGGACAGGTTGCCATAGCGGCGGGGGGTGGAGCCAGCAGCGGGAGCGGAGTCGGCGCTGGGAGATGAGCTCATCTCCACGCCGCCTCTCCCTATTGTAGCGAACGGGTCCCAGGTCGCATCGACCTGGCTGCCTGTTTACGCTGCCACTGACATGATATTCAACCCGGGAGTAACACTGCTTTATTCCCGGGTTGAATTACCGGGTCAGGCAACCGGGATTTCGACCATGGCCCTTTCTCATTGCACACCGACCCATGTCGACTCGTCTATACCGGGTTATTTGCGCGGTGTGAAAGGGGTATAAACAGCTCGACCCTGATTATCCTTCCCAGGTTATGCTTAAAAGCTGCTGATTGGCTGTGTATGCAGCAGAGGTCCGCCTCAAGGGAGGGTCTGTGAGTGACATGCAAGGCAGACCCGGGTTCAGTGTAAATGGGGCTGACCCGGCTATAACCCGGATCCAATGTGCAGTGTAAACAGGGTCTGACCCTGGTTTGACCCGGGTTGGAACTGTGGGGGGGGGGTTAATCAGAGATGGAAGTAGATTGTTGCATTCGCAGTAAGAGCTGCGTCCATCTCCTCACATGCTGGGGGCCAGGCAAGGGCAAGGTCAGCTGCAATCGCAGAGTGTTGTGAGCTTTCTGAGGCGCCCAAAAAATGCTCACAACATGCCTCCATTTTGGCCACCACACCTGCGAAACATCGAAATGCCGTACCCCTGAATGCCTGTCGCTATCAATCACCTTGCGGACGCATCATTCCAGGAAGTGGACGGTGCGTGCTGCCAGACCAGATGGACACCGCCGCTGCATACAAACGCGTGCTGCGTCCATCTCTGAATTACCCCCCGTGTCCGGAAACGTGGGTCGAACATGGGTTTTTGGTGTGGTATTAGACTGTGGTTGCTCTCCGCTATGAATTAGGAGACTTGTATTATTCCCACAACAATATTTGTTAAAACCAAGCAAGAATCACAATTACATCTAAAAGAAATACAAATAAATATATGCACAAAAATGATATAAAATGAAATACAGGGGTATGAAAGGACCACACAACTTTCTTTGCTCCTCAAAGTAAGTTGAAAGGTTGCAACATAATTGTTAGTCTGTTATATATAAGCAAACAGGTGACACAATTGCTGCCAATTTCTCAAGGCCCTCAGCCCAGTAGATGGTTGTTAGTAAAACCCTTTCACATCGCCAAAATAACTCAGGTTGAGGTGCAGTGTCAATGAAAGCGCCAAAGTGAAATACCCCCGGGACGAGCAACCCTTCATTTCTACCCATGTATAAGGTGTGCCCTTAGGGCAGGGCTGGCCAAACCGGTCCTTGAGATCTACCAACGGTTCACATTTTCCAGACCACCTAGCTGGTGCACAGGTGTAGTCATTACTAATTAAGATGTGCTGCATTCATTCCTAACTGACAATTATACAGATCTCCAGGAGGCCTGGAAAACATGAACTGTTGGTAGATCTCGAGGACCGGTTTGGCCAGCCCTGCCTTAGGGGATGTAACAAGTCTTGAGAAAGTCCCAATATTTAACGGGACAAAACACGTTGACGTCACATCCTTTGAGGCCACACCACCAACTCTCCGAATAATAATTTATATTTATTAATAGCTTTATTTGTACACTGCAATTTAGATTTCAGTTCATTCTTGTCTACTCTCCCGGTTTCTGCGGGAGACACCAATTTTTCGAGTATTCCTCCACACTCCCGGAAGCATGGGCTCTCCTGCTTCATTCTACCCACTTCCTAGTGAAGTGGGCAGAACGCAGGGATAAATACAGGCAAACTACAGTCCCTGCAGAAGGGGAGGGGCCTAACAAAGCAACTATATGCTAATCGTGTCGTTTAAACTCCACCCCTATGTAAATAGTGTCCAATCGGGGGTACTTTCCAGTGAGGGGGTTGGGCCTAATGATGCGATTAGCCCCGTCTTGCCCCAATCGCCGCCCACCTGCCTCTGTGGGCATCTCCCGGAGAGGAAAAATTTAGTCAGTAAGTATGTTTCAGTTTGAACACACCCCACCCAGAGCCGGAGGGCCCGGGGTACTTAAAAAAAGGGGGCCCTAAAGTCTAAAATTAAAATCAGAATATATATATATATATATATATATATATATATATATATAAATTACACACGCTGTACAATTTGAACTAGGGGGGGATCGGGTAGCTTGGATATTTCATCTTCTACATATGATATATGATATATATATATATATATATATATAAAAATATAGACACACACATATAAAAATACGTATATACAAACACATAATATACAGTAATATACAGTATATATATATATATATATATATATATACCCAGAACATTAACTTCACATTTTATTTACATGAAAACAGTAAATTCAGCCCGTCTTAGTTTTGCACTGCTGTGCTGATGGGAAAGACTGTGACGAGTGACACACACACTGCACAGGAGGAGAGCACTTTCCTCTCTCTCCTCCGCCGAGTACAACAACCTTCCTCCTGCGCCGAGGCTGTACATGGCCAGGATCCCGCCTCCTTCTTCCCCTGCAGCCTGCGCTCCAACCAGTCAGGGAGCCGCAGGCTGCAGACTCACTCATCATTGGACACCGGCGCCATCGTTCGAACCGGCTGCCCAGTAAAATTCTGCAGCGCTGGCGCGGCTGCAGTTGTTTGACGGCAGTCAGTGGGTGAGCAGGGAGAGCATCGTCGCAGATCGGATCGGTGATAGAGATCCGATCTGCGGCGGGTGACGGGGGGGGGGCCCTCTCACAGCATGGGGCCCAGGGGTACTTATCCCCAGAGCCCCCCCCCCCTTAATCTGGCTCTGACCCTAGCCAAACTTAAATCTCTCTGCACATGTTACGTCTGCCCCACTAGCAGTGCAGCATGGTTTTGCCCAGTTGCTTGCTTTTTTGCTTTACGTACAAACATAAATCAGGCCCTAAGATACTAAATGAGTGACTTTATTTTAGATGTTCCCAACACCCTGGCTCACTAGATGACCACCTAGGATTGCCTAGTTGTAGTGTCGGGCCTGCATGACCAATGCTGCGAGGCAGCAATGCTAACTACTGTGCCACTGTGTCACCTGCATTTCATATACACTTCAGAGATCTCCAGCCCATCATAGGTAGTTTGGTGTTGGAAAATTACATTGGACTAATTATTCTCTCATGCTTATATTTTGTTATCAGTGAATAGCAACAAAAGGTGAGAGACATACAAAATAAACAGCGAGGGGAAAATGTTTAATACTGTACATCGAGATAAACAAGTAGGTATAATACATAAAATTTTGCATAGAGCAAACAATGCCCCTGATCAGCAGTAAGTCATGGGATTTAAAGATTCCTTGTCTTGTGACACAAATTACCCAGAATTCAAAAACTCCACAAATGTGTTTGGAGATCCTAATGCTTCTGAGAAGAATATTCATCAAGTCCTGTGCGTTATATACAGACACAACAGCCTCCAATCATGGGGGTAAATTTACTAAGATGGAGTTCTATTTAAGATGGGAAATTGCCCATAGCAACCAATCAGATTCCAGTTATTATCTTTTAGAAGGTGCTAGATAAATGAGAAGTAGAATCTGATTGGTTGCTATGGGCAACATCTCATCTTAAATAGAACTCCCATTTTAGTAAATTTACCCCCTGATGTCTGTTAGAGAGCAGTGCACTCCTCCTGCACTGTCTCCACTCTGTGCATACATGATGGGCACTGGGACCCAGTGTCTGCAGGGAGTTGCAACCTCTGCCCTGATGTGCTACTGCAGTCATCTGTACTGTGAAAGAGGTGAGACACCTATTAGCTGGGTTGAATCTATATTCCCTTTGTCAACATGACCTGGATGTGACATCAAGTGAGGGCGGAAGTTATTTTATGCCCTTACAACATTTTTTTTTTTTTTTTTGAAATGTGGATGTTTTGTAGGTTATTTTGTGTTATTTGTGCTCGCTGGCTCACCTTGCTCACCACAGTTAACTGTTCCCAATAGATTATGAAGTTGAGCAAGTGCCTGATGAGAGAGGCATTGGGTATATGTTGCCAGCGGCCGGGATCCTGGCGCTTAGCATACTGACGCCGGGATCCTGGCCACCAGAATGCCGGCAGGGGGGAAATAGCCCCTGTTAGCTGGAATTCCGGCTGGTGGCATTGTGAGTGTTCGGGCTCCCAGCGTCGGCATGTTGACCGCCGCGATCCTGGGCACCTGCAACGTAACTGCAGGTGAGATTTAAGGGTTATATAGGGAAAAATGTTATGTTGACATTATGACCCTGTTGACATTGTAAATGACAACAAATCACATGTTGAAATACCATCCATGTCGACATTCTGCATGTTGACATTCACAACATGTTGACATTCTGGTGTCGACATTCCATACCACACCTGAAACAGCAGTTTCTGCATGATTTACACTAAATAAGGCGCCTATTTGTCGTGTGTCCAGCGCAAGAGATGCGGCAGATATCTCCAGTGTTATACACAGTAGCGCAGCGCTGTAACTACGTGTGTGCCAAATTAACTTATTACAAGCTGCCTCTGCTGGTTGTGCCACGCTGGAGAAGCCGGAGGCAGGGGAGGAGAGCAGCAGCGCCGGAGGCAGCGGAGAAGGAGGAGGGGGGACTGGAGCCGCAGCAGCGCTATGTAATTGGTAGCGGCGCCGCTGCAGCAGTCTCCTCTCCTTCCGCATTGGCTGCCCAGCACTGCTGTGAATGCTGGGATGCGCTTCTCTCATCCCAGCATTCACAGCGGCGGCGGGCAGCCAATGCGGAAGGAGAGGGGACTGCTGCAGCTGCGCCTCTACCAATTACACTGCGCTGCTGCGGCTCCAGTCCCCCTCCCTCCTCCTCCTTCTCCGCTGCCCGGGATCTGACAGCACCGAGGAGCCTGCCAGTGGGGAGAGATGGTAAGTATCTATCTATCTATCTATCTATCTATCTATCTATCTATCTATCTGTCTGTCTGTCTGTCTGTCTGTCTGTCTGTCTCTCTCTCTCTCTATCTATCTCTCTATCTATCTCTCTCTCTCTATCTATTCTGTCCACCGCAATGTGTAAAAAGGGGGACTGGCTGCTGTAATGTGTAAAAAGGAGGATGCTGTCTGCCGTAATGTGTAAAAAGGGGGACGCTGTCTGCTGTAATGTGTAAAAAGGGGACTCTGTCTGCCATAATGTGTAAAAAGGGGATGCTGTCTGCTGTAATGTGTAAAAGGGGGGAAACTGTCTGCCATAATGTGTAAAAAGGGGACGCTGTCTGCCGTAATGTGTAAAAAGGGGACGCTGTCTGCCGTAATGTGTAAAAAGGGGGACGCTGTCTGCCGTAATGTGTAAAAAGGGGGACGCTGTATACCAGAATGTGTAAAAAGGGAAAAAGGGGGACGCTGTCTGCCGTAATGTGCAAAAAGGGGGACGCTGTCTGCCGTAATGTGTAAAAAGGGGACGCTGTCTGCCGTAATGTGTAAAAAGGGGGACGCAGTCTGCCCTAATGTGTAAAAAGGGGGACGCTGTCTGCCGTAATGTGTAAAAGGGGCTCTACCTGGTGTAGTGGCGCTACTGTGCAGCGTAATTTGAATAATGGAGACTACTGTGCACCGTAGTATGATTTGGTATTATTTTGTAACCACGCGCCTTCCCCATGAAGCCATGCCCCTATATACCTTTTTTAATATTACGCAAGTGTTCTCCCCACCTTCCTTTTAATTTTCGGCTAGTTCTTCCAATATATTGGAGGCCACATTTGCATTCTATCATATACACACAGTTATTGGTGGTGCAGGCAGACCCGGCCCTAGGCATAGGCAAATTAGGCAAATGCCTGGGGCATTTGGAATGCCTAGGGGCACAAGCAGATTCTGCTGATTAAAATGATATGCGGCATGCCTATATTCTGTGTGTGACTGTGGCTGTATCTGCATACAAAATGCTAAGTTACAGTGTATTCCTGGAAATCACTGTAATGTAACATTTCATATGCAGATACAGCCACAGTAACACACACAGAATATAGGCATGGCACATATCATTTTAATCAGCAGAATCTGCTTGTTTGTCATGTGCATAAATGCATTAATAATGTGGGGCATATGTGTAAGGGACATTATGTGTATAAGCGCATTAATAAAGGTTGACATAACGTGTAAGGTGCATTATGTTTATAAGGACATTAATAATGTGTTTCATATGTGTAAGGGGCATTACTGTGTGGTATTATGTGTTTAAATGCATTACTAATGTGTGGCATTATGTGTATAAGGTGCTCTACTGTGTGTCGTAATGTATAGAAAGGACGCTACTGTGTGGTCTAATGTGAATAAAGAGCAATAGGGTGTGGTGTAATGTGAATAACGAGCAATTCAGTGTCATGTAATGTGAATAAGGGGCTCTACTGTGAGGAGTAACATATATAAGGTAAATTGGTACTACTGTGTGATGTAAAATGAATAAGGGACACTCCCATAATATAATGTGAATAAAGCTGCACTATTGTGTGGCATTATTTGATATGGGGGTACTATTGTGTGGCCATGCCCCTTGCCAGCAAAAACACACCCCTTTTCAGGCTGAGTGCCGAATGTGCGCACTGTTCCTACTTAAAATATATGGGGTAGGAGCACCAAAATGAGGACAGCTATGGATGATGGGTGATGGTGCTGGGAAAGGGGTGCAGGGTCAGAGGCGGGACTAGAGGCGGTGCTAGGGGGCACCAGGCAAAATCTTGCCTAGGGCATCATATTGGTTAGGGCCGGCTCTGGGTGCAGGTGATATATGATAGAATGCAAATGTGGGGAGAACACTTGCGTAATATTAGAAAAGGTTTTGAGATTGAGAACCCTTCTTTATCCAAACATTTGAAAGAAAAACATGGTTGTTCAGTGAGTGGTATTAGGAAAATGATAGGGATCAAAAAAATTGAGGAGAATTGGAGAGAAAAAGGTATCAAAGTGAATTTAGCAAAAACCAAAATGAAATACATTTATGAAGCTAACACTATGGATCCGCAGGGTTTAAATTCTGACTTCGAGATAAAATGGTTTTTATGATTTGGGTTACGCTGTCTTGGTTCTGGTTTCTAAAAATTAATTGTTTAGATATATCAATTGTGTTTTAAATAATAAGTATATTGTTTAATACCATGCAGTGTAAATTCCTGATTGCGTTCCACAAGACAGTGGAGCGCAAAAATTGCGTTATCATTGTTAATATGCGGGCGAGTTACATAATCATATTTCACTATTGGTGTCCAGTGATGTCAATGCATTTGATCTTCATTTTGGAGCGAGGTATTATTATTATTATTTTTTGGTGTTTTGTATAATTTTTTTATTCAAACACTTTGCAAAATCTCGCCCCCATATGTTAATTGTTCCGGTTGTTATGTAATTTCCTGTTTGCTTTCTACCAATCCATCATTGGTGTGGCGCTGCTGGGTGTTGTGTGTCCCGCCGTACAGCTCTCCGATCATGTGACTCTCAGCACAGAAATGCGTCATTGTGTTTATCGAGGTGCATTCCACTAATGGTGGAACACAGACAGGAGGATTAGTTAAATATTTTACTTTCAAATTGTTTATGGTCTCCAATGTTTTTTAAATTTATTAAGGTTTTTACTTGATACTTATGACAAGTATAATTACTTGTTTCATAGATATTTACTACATGCTGCCACAATCCCTCCCCCAGTCAACAGGAAGTCGGATTGTTAATTACACAGGGTATAAATTAGTTGTATTTGTTCATCACCACTATACACCCTGAGGAACACTCTTTGGAGATGAAACGCGTTGGTGGTTAGGTGTACCTTGGACGAGCCGGTGAGGTATCCTTGCAGAGCAACCAGAAGGGTAGTTTTTATCCGGGTTTCACCATCTATTCTATCCATGTGTTTGCTTATGCCTTGGGACCAACAAGGCTTTACACGGTACCATGCTTTTCTTTTAGTGTGATTTTATTATATTCATTAAAACAATTTGTTTACATATTACGCTATGTGGAGCATGTTCATATCTCTTTGAGGGAGATTTTGAGGAAAAGGAGTGGCCATATCAGGAGTAATTCCATTGTGTGGAGGTCTCCAGGTGGAAATTTCAAAGGAGCTACGTAAGGAATTTTTTGTTCTACACGTGATATTTGGCCTAGTGGAGGCCTATAAAGGGTACAAAGTAAATCCTGTCTGTGTTCTATACATCTTACACCATGATTATCTGATGTACACTATGGGGGTCATTCCGAGTTGTTCGCTCGCAAGCTGCTTTTAGCAGCTTTGCACACGCTAAGCCGCCGCCCTCTGGGAGTGAATCTTAGCTTATCAAAATTGCGAACGAAAGATTCGCAATATTGCGAAAAGACTTCTCTGTGCAGTTTCTGAGTAGATCAAGACTTACTCTGCCAGTGCGATCAGTTCAGTGCTTGTCGTTCCTGGTTTGACGTCACAAACACACCCAGCGTTCGCCCAGACACTCCTCCGTTTCTCGAGCCACTCCCGCGTTTTTCCCAGAAACGGTAGCGTTTTTTCACACACTCCCATAAAACGGCCTGTTTCCGCCCAGAAACACCCACTTCCTGTCAATCACATTACGATCACCAGAACGAAGAAAAAACCTCGTAATGCCGTGAGTAAAATTCCTAACTGCATTGCAAATTTACTTGGCGCAGTCGCACTGCGGACATTGCGCATGCGCATTAGCGACTAATCGCTCCATTGCGAGAAAAAAATAACGAGCGAACAACTCGGAATGACCCCCTATGAGAAGTGTTCCTTGTACTTTTTTGTTTTTTTTCTGAGGCTGTTCTGTGGATAAAAGGAAGAATTCCTCTGTCATTACTACAAGACTTTATGAGAAATAACATCTAAAGACTCACCACTATCCCAATTAAGGAGCACATATATAGTCCATTCATGATTTGTTGTACCAGTGTTCTTTGACACCTTTGTGGGTGGGTGTCAGGAGTATTGCAGCACCTTTTTTGAAGCGTAGAGTTTTTTTTACATTTTTTCCATATACACTGACAGCTAACGCTGCCTGTAGAGGGAGCCAGCATAGAGAGAAGAAGGGTCTCATCACAAGCCTACTTTGTCTTGGGCTCCTTAGTGCACAGACATGTGTGACATATGCCTGGGCATACGCAGGACACTGCCGGAACAGAACCTGGCACTGTAAAAATTCACCACTGCCATCAATTATGAAAGTATCAAAATAAACGCTGAACACAATGGTTTATTGCTCGCATCCAGTATCTCCTCCAGGGGGAGATCCATCATATCTCCCAGAGAAATACATTGGAGAAGTTAGCAATCAGTCAGGTTTTAATTCTCATTTTATAGACTGTGCTAGAAGCTTAGTGGTTGCCATTGACAACATCTCCACTTTACCTCTCTCAAAGGTTTGATACATCTCCCATCCTGTCCTGTCACTTTCACCATAGAAATATTACCAGAATGCAGCCTTTCCTCATCCAAGGTGCTACCAAAACTCTTCCAAACTCTTTCATCTTCTCACCCATCTATTCCCACATCACTATATTGCATCCAGTGGCAATACTGATCTTCCTCTCTCCCCATTCCACACCCGCTTCATCACTTGGTAAATCTCTATACTGGCTTGCTGTGTCCTCCAGAATCCCTTTCTAAAGACTCACCCTCATCCACACAGCCTTCAACAGCATGGCTTCATACATCTCCAAATATTCCCCCCTCACCCTGCTGGAGGGAAATGTAGTTGACATCCCAGCGTATGGGATCCCGGCGGTCTGAATACCAACGCCGGAATCCCTACAGCCATTAGAATACCAATGCCAAAATCCCGACAGCCGGAATCCTGAATGTAAGTATGCCGGGGATGGTTAGGGTTAAGTTGTATGGGGAGGTGAGGGTTAGGCTGAGGGGAGGGTTAGGGTTAGGCTGCGGGGGAAGGATTAGGGTTGGGCTGCGGGAGGGGAGGGTTAGGCTGAGGGAGAAGGGTTAGGGTTAGGCTGCGGGGAGGGTTAGGGTTAGGCTGCGAGGGAAGGATTAGGGTTGGGCTGAGGGAGGGGAGGGTTAGGGTTAGGCTGAGGGAGAAGGGTTAGGGTTAGGCTGAGGGAGAAGGGTTAGGGTTAGGCTGCGGGAGGGGAGGGTGTCACGATCCGGGTAACTGGACGCCATTACTTACCATCCAAATGTCTCCTGAGGCTGGTTCAGCGTTCCAGGGCCGGATCTCAGCGGTGTAGCTGAGATCCATGATCTGTGTTTCCCTCCTGTCATCCCGCAGCGCTGTCACAGCGGCCTCATGTTGTTTTCAGATTGCCTCCACTGCTGCTTCTATGTTTGCAATTCACAGAGTCTTCAGGATAGCGTCTACTGTCTGCTGCGGCTTCTGAGGTCGCTTGGGAGTTCCAGTGTACAAGTTGTCTGTGTGGAGGCTCTTGCTCTCTGCGGCATCCGCCGCCATTACTACTGAACTTTCCGCATGGTTTTCTCAAACTAACTTTTCCCTCCAAGCGCTGCATGGGCGCAGCCATGTTAGTTTCAGTCATATGATTCACTTTACTCCAATCCGCTGCTCCACTGAAGTGTGCATGATTGCTCAGCCAATGCCTGCCTCCCTGCAGGTATAAATATCCTGTGTCTGGGCCTAGAATCTGTCAGTGCTTTGGTTGTCAAACCTTGTGTTACCAGGTCTCTCCTTGCTGTGGAGATTGCTGTTACAGGTTTCCAGCTCCTGCTCTCAACCTCCACTAGAGACCCGCACCAGCCTTCCACCTTGCGGTGCCGCCTGACACCTCAGTGCTCTGCCTTTGTCACTCCTGGCTATTGTTACATCAGCTTCCAGTGCCAAGCTTACAGTGGTGTTTTGTCTCCTCACATTACCAGTGCTCTGCCACTGTGTATCAACTGTTTCATCGCACTCTAGCATCATACCAGCACAGTACTTCTTACCTTGTCGTCTGACCGGTTCCGTCCGGTACGCCCAGCAGCCTACCACATTACCCAGTATCGCCAGCTTCTAAGAAACACCCGCTGGCTAGTTCCTTATCTCTACTTCTGTATCCTGCAGATGGGTTCTCTGGTTAAGGACATACCAACTCCTGGTCTATAAGAACTGTACCTGATATTACCAGTGCCCTGTGGCATCCACCATTCTGCAAGCTCTAAGGAACTGTGGTTATTTCTGCATTCATTATATCCTTGCAAAGTACTACTGCTGTGTTTAAAGAACTGTGCTCAATAAAATCCATAGACTTTTATCTCATTTGTCGTGGTCACATCTTCGGGCACTTATACTGCAGCTCATCTGCATGTCTAGGGGTCTGATTCAACCCTCTAAGTTTAAGTTTACCTCAGCCCCTACAACTGAGGCTTCCTCTCGTCAGCTCCAGCCCTCAGTTGTGATAGGGGGTTAGGGTTAGGCTGAGGGAGAAGGGTTAGGCTGCGGGAGGGGAGGGTAAAGTTTAGGCTGCGGGAGGGGAGAGTTCGGATGTGGGGCGGGGGTTGTGGTTAGGGTGTGGGGGGAGGAGGTTAGGGTTAGGTTGCGGGAGGGAAAGTTAGGGTTAAAGGAAGGGTTAGAATTAGGTTTAGTTTACTGCAGCTCCCCAGTTGGGATTTCAAGCAGTCGGTATGCCGGTGTTAGTATTCTGGCCGTCGACATCCCATACCCAACCCCTTGGATCACCCTCAAATGTGTGCCTCCTCTCATCTTTTGCAACCATCTCTCACTCCAGCCTATAAGGCTGTATACTAACCTCCTCCATCAGTAGCCATCACTCTCTGTGGGGACCCCCACCACTAAGATTACGCACCCCCCCCCCCCACGCTTGCACACACATGTGAACACGTGCACACACACACACCACGCACACAAGAACACTGATTCACTTTTACGGACAGCGCACCTCAACAGGCCGGCTTCTCACAGTCACTGTGTCGCAGGATTTCATTACCCTGTGAGACTGACTCTGCACGGAGGAGTTCCTGGCGGCCATTGGTACTAGCTGAGTTGCCGGAGGGAGACTCCTGCCCTCCTCCAATTCAAAACGCAGTATGTGGGGGCCCCTAATGTGTCGCCCCTCCCTTAACCTGGCTATGTCAAAGGTACATTTATTCTAGTGGTGTGGTTGCTTCGTTGTGGACAATTCTGAATACAGGCAGGGGGCCCTCTATGACTAGGGCCACCACCTAGCCAGGATTCCTCTGGACAGTCCAGAAACTGGCAGCACTAGGAGTCCAGAGGCTGCCCAATCCCAGATGGTTGGTCTCCGGACTTCTGATGTCAGACAGGGGTGTATTAGCACAAAGTTCCGGCTGGTGACACACTGACAGTAATGTCACTGGTGTCTCTTTGTGCTGATCCAACCCTCCTCTGGGTCCGCCTTCTCCTCTCTGTTGCAAGTGTGTGTGACATCAAGGGGGCTGAAGCTGGAGTGACAGGGGGATTGGTGCTGGAGAGATGCAGGTAAGTAGTGATAAATGTAATGCTTTATGGAATTCTAAAAATTTTGCATTTGACCCTGTTTGTTGTATAACAATTATTATGTATTTTTTTTTTTTTTAGGGAAAGCCTGTTAAAATATACATACTGTGAAAATGTCCTTTTTACCCTTTGAATGCATAAAGAATTTTACTATTTTGGCACATAATTATAGCTTCATTACTGCAGTTTTAAAGGTGACATCCCAGAAACAGTCTGGCCAGGAGTTTAGAGAGGAAAAAGAATGTAGAATAATATTATGATAAAGGGACTTTCCCCTTAATAACCCAGTTTGCGCAATCAGCTGATTCAGACCTTGTTGCTTCAAGATATTATCACTGCCAAACCTCACAGATAAAATACATACAATGAATCTTAAAGTGAACAACTAATAACTTAAGCAAGCATACATTATTGTTGTGTAGTGGACAGATACACATTTTCTCATACCAGTGCTGATCCGGCTGCATCCTAGGGCCCCGGGATTTGGACAGGGTGCCACCAAGGAATGACTGCCCGTGTAAGCAGAGCAAAGGACCATGATAGAGAATGAAATATGTAAAGGGAGGATGAGGATAAAAAAGGATGAAGGAGGAGGAATGGTAGAGAAGAATGAAGGACAGAATGCAGAAAGAGGAGGATAGAGAAGAATGAAGAAGGGAGAGGTGGTAGATAGAGAAGGATGGTGTAGAAGTAACTATGAGATAGGAGAAGGAAAAATCCATTCAATGGCTCTTGGTTCTCACTCTGTGACAGGCTCCATGGCGCAAACAAAAGTACCTCTGGACTGATCCATTGTGAGGAAGAAAAGGAGAAGGAGATGACACGCAATTGAAGCAGAAAGAAAAAGGTTGGTGGATACAGGTACATTGGGAAGATACTGTTTTTTTTTTAAATAAAATATTTATTGAAAGTCAAAGCAGAACACAGTACTACAACCCCCCCACAAATTAGATGATACATATTGAGGCATATAGGGGGACATTTACTAAGCAGTGATAAGAGCAGAGAAGTGAGCCAGTGGAGAATTGGCCCCATCAACCAATCAGCAGCTCTGTATCATTTCATAGTTTGCAAATTATAGATGTTACTTTAGTGCTGATTGGTTGCCATGGTCAACTTCTCCACTGGCTCACTTCTCCGCTCTTATCACTGCTTTGTAAATGTCCCCATAAATCTGAAATCGGCCAACAACATGTAATATGTGTCACTGCAATACTCAAATTTTCATTTACATCAACAAAAGAGACGTCTAGAAACATAAACAGCATAAAACAATAGACTAAAGGGGGGGGGGGGGGGGAGAGAAGAAATGCAAGAAAAGTAAATGGTGTGGCTAGAACCATTAAAAAGAAAGGAAAAAAGAATAGAGACAGAACAATTGGGAAAAGAAAGAAAAAAAAGGGAGGGGGGATTACGTAAAAGGAGAACTAGCTTTAAAGAAAGAAAGCCAGGGCCCTCATATTTTGTCAAAAGATTTAGAGGTATGTTTAATGATACTAGTCATAGACTCCATGCGATGAACTGACCAAACCCTGGTGATAATTGAGGTGAGAATGGGTGGGAAGGGCTGTTTCCAATTGGCTGTCAGTTGACAAATGGCTGCTGAAAAGACATGCCTAATAAGTTTATTCTGATGGTAGGTAGCTTCTGGGAAAGGCAATGGTAAGAGGAAAAATTTAGGATCTAGGGGAAGTGAGAGTTGAAGGAGGGAGGGGAGATGGTTCCTAATATCAGACCAAAAGACGGAGAGCTTGGGGCAGCTCCACCAAATGTGGAGAAATGAACCTTCCAATCTGCAACCTCGCCAGGACTTATTAGAGGCCTCAGGGAATATCCTAGCTATCCTGGAGGGAACCAAGTACCATCTATAAAGAGTTTTGTACACGTTTTCTTTTATTCTAACACATATTGAGCTTGACACAGCTCCCCCTCTAATATCATCCCAATCTTCAGGATCTAAGGACTCATCCAAATCCTGTTCCCAAGCCAGCTCAAAAGAGTCCAGTGTGTGCAAAGAGGAAGATGACTATTCAGAATACAAGGAAGAAATAAAACCAGATGTGGAGGATTGTCGGAGGGAAAGTGAATCAAAAGATGTTAGGGGGCGGGAAACAAGACGGATTTTGGAGGTACTATGAAAATTACGTAGCTGTAGGTATTGGAAAAAATGTTTTGAGGGGATATCAAATTTAGATTGAATGTTGGAAGAAAGGGGAAATGTGAGGTCATGATATATCATTAAGAAATCTGATACCTCCTTTTAACCATGGGGGAAAAACGCCAGTGGGTCCAGACCGAGTGGGAAATCCTTACATTTGATCAGAGGGATAATCGGGACAGGTGGTGGAGATAGTTCAAACTTATGAATGGACAAGTCCAAAATTGATAAAGAGTGGGAAACAATGGTGGGAAACAATGAGATGTTCGCGGACCTTCTTTGGGCGACGGGCTGGAGGAATCCAAAGAAGGGAAGCTGGGGAAAGCAGTCCCAGAGACTCTGCCTCAAGGCGAACTCACACTCTAGAGCAGGGGTGTCAAACTCGCGGCCCTCCAGCTGTTGTGGAACTACACATCCCAGCATGCCTTGCCATCTATTTTGTATTAGGGATGGCTGCAACTGTGGCAAGGCATGCTGGAATGTGTAGTTCCACAACAGCTGGAGGGCCATGAGTTTGACACCCCTGCTCTAGAGGTATTAAAATGATTCCATAAAATACATTGAGCGAGCTGTGCAGAGAGGTAGTAATGCTTAAAATTAGGAATACCCAAACCCCCTCCCCGAGTCAGCCTTTGGAGGGTCACAGATGAACCCGTGGCCTTTTGCCTGCCCAAATAAACTTAGAAGTCTGAAACTGAAGAAATGTAAAAACATATGGGGAGATATAGATAGGGAGGGCTTGAAAGAGATAAAGGAGTTTAGGGAGAACAGTCATTTTCAAAGTGTTATTACGGCCTATCCAGGAGATAAGTTGATGGGACCAGGACTCCAGATCTAGTTTAATTTGGGAAAGAAGGTGGGGGAAGTTGGCCTGGAATGGTATCTTTTAGTTATGAAAAGACACCAATTGAATGGGAAAAGGTTTTCAAAGGACCATTTGTGATATATAAAAATCAAGGACTTCCGTCTTATCTACATTAATCTTGTAACCAGAGAAGTGGCTATATAAATCCAGTTCTGCTAGAGTGGGTGGGAGCGAGGAGAGGGGGTTAGTAAGTGTTAACAAGACATCGTCGGCATACAGAGCCAATTTATGTTCCGAGGTGCCAACACGGACCCCAGATATTTCGGAGTTGGCACGAAGTCTAGCAGCCATGGGCTCAATAATGAGAGCGAAAATTAATGGAGAGAGGGGGCATCCCTGACATGTGCCATTGGAAATATCAAAAGGTGTCAAGGTCAGACCGTTTGCAGAGACAGTAGCCAAGGGTGAATGGTAGAGAGCCACTATTCCCTGCAGAAATTTGCCAGAGAAGCCCATCGACCTAAGAACACGAAACATGAACGGCCAGGATATGTGGTCGAAAGCCTTTTCGGCATCCAAGGAGATAAACAAAGAGGGAATTTTTCCATCATGAATGGAGTGTATCAGGTCGATGGTCCTCCTGGTGTTGTCAAGAGCTTGATGGCCCGGGAAAACCCCCCACCTGATCGGGATGGATTAAAGTTGGCAGAAGGGGGATTCAGTCTATTGGCAAGGATTTTTGCATATAATTTGAGGTCGACGTTGAGAAGGGAAATCGGCCTATAGTTAGCACAAAGTGAATGATCCTTTCCGGGTTTTGGAATCACAGTTATGTTAGCCGTCATCATAGCACAGTCAAAGGAAGCCCCGTCCAGAACTTTATTAAAAAAAGTCCATCAGACAGGGAGTAAGGACGTCAGAGTATTTTTTGTAATATTGGGTCGAGAAACTGTCCGGGCCGGGGGCAGAAAATCCTTTAAGGTACTTAATGACAGCCCGAACTTCGTCTTGTGAGATACTAGAGTTAAGTGAAGAGAGTTGATCTAGGGAAAGTTTAGGAAATGGGGAATTCGCCAGATAGGAGTCTAGGCTGTCAAACTGAGGGGAATGGTCAGCACAGGAGGTAGGGAGGTTATACAAGGAGGAATAAAATTCTCTAAATTTGTGGACAATTTTGATCGGGTCATAAGTAGTAGAGTTAGTGGGGGGAGACCGAATCTTCTCAATTAAATTGAGGGAGCATTTCTTTCTGAGTTTTTTGGCCAGCATAGAATCAGCCTTGTCGGCCTTATCATAGAAGCGCTGTTGGAGTTTCTGTAGGGTGATGGCAGCCCTCTTAGAAAGAAGGGTATTAAGTTGGCCTCTGACAGTCAAAATCTCTGTCAGTAGGGTTGATGAGGGGTTACATTTATGACTATCTAGAAGGGCAGCAAGCCGATGCTCTAAAGAGGTTATTTCTTTGGCAGCACGTTTACGCAAGGCAGAGGCGGAGCTAATAAGATGACTGCGGATGATAGCCTTATGGGCCTCCCAAATGACACCAGGTGATATGTCTAAGGTAGAATTAATGAGAAAATAATCAGAGATAGCCTGCTTGATTGTAGAGAAGGTAGACGGATGTAACAAAAGTTAGTCATCGAGATGCCACCGACCAGGGCAGGGATACTGTCTGAGGAGGTCGAGGAGGATAAAGACTCCTGCATGATCTGTCCAGGAAAGGGGGGCAATTCTGGCCTGAGTAGTCAGGGAGGTTAGTGAGTGGGAGACAAAAATCATGTCAATGCGTGAATACATATTGTGCAGTGCAGAGAAATGGGTATAGTCATGAGCAGTAGAGTTTTTAAGATGCCAGGAGTCATAAAGATTATATTTTTTAAGCAAGGAAGATAAAGATAGTACATCTTTTGAAAGAGGAGGCAACGATTTAAGTGAGGAGGGTGAGGACCTATCAAGGCTCGGATTAAAGATATCATTAAAGTCCCCCGCTATAATGAGATGACCCTGCACATGTCGCTCAATGCACTTGAACAGCTTAGAAAAAAAAAGGGCCCTGAGTCTGGTTTGGAGCATATACTGAAACAAGAGTAACATTTTGTAAGCAAAGCGAGCCAGACACAATAAGAAAACGACCCTCCGGGTCAGAATAGGTGGCAGAGTGCAAGAAAGGAGTCTTGTTATGAATAAGTATTGCAACACCTCATTTCTTGCAGTCCGCAGAAGCAAAAAAAGTTTGAGAGAATTGCTTCCCCTGTAATAGAGTGTGGGTTCCCGTGAGGTGAGTCTCCTGCAAAAACACTATATCAGCTTTTTCCCTCCGACAGGCCTCCAGGGTGACAATGCGCTTGTGTGGGGAATTAAGACCATTTACAATGACAGACAGTAATTTAAGGGCCATGGAGTTAAGGGTATAGTCGCTACAAAAGAAAAGGCAGTGGAGAAAGTAAAAGGGCTAAAATACTGAGAAAGTCTACCAGACACAAGAAGAAGAGGGGAAAAAACAGAGGAAGGAGAGTAGCCACAAAAAAGTAAAAAAACAGGAAAGGGGAAGGAAGCCCAATTGGGTGTAAACTCTTAAACCTAGGAACTCACGAGGGGTTCAGAGTAATGAGGAGTATAATATAGAAAATAATGTACAAGAAGTACAGGGTGCATGGGGGGTAGGTCATAGAAAAGTGGAGGATAAGACACCCCACATCGGAACCTGGGGTCCTAGTTAGAACAGCAGTGAAAGAAAAGCAGAAAATATTCGGTTAGAAAACATGTCAATACATTTGTGTGTAGTTACTACAAAAACCACTTGAAATTGTAACATTGAAAAAAGGATATAAAGTCCAGGAAGACCTAGACATGACTAGGGGAAACAAACAAGAACCGCCAAAAAAACAAACAAAAAAACTTCCCAGTGATAGGTTGGTAACCACAGAGGACATCGTCCAAGGGGAGGGTGCGGGTGGAGGCATCCAATAGGCAAGATAGTGTAGATGGAACCAACAGTCTCATGGAGGGGCAGCATCACGCTCACGATCCTGACATCTCGTGACAGTAGACCATTCCGGAGCAGGGGGGCGTGAACGTTGGGGTTTAGGTGAAGTAGGGGGCAGAGATGAGGATTCAGGTAACAAATTCAATTTCGCCAGGAGATCCTGGCCTTGAGCAATGGATTTCACAGAATATGAGGAATACTTGAAGTTGGAAAGGAAAACCCCAATGGTATCTGACATTGTGTTGACGTAAGAGGCGTGTGTTAGGTTGAAGGTCTCTACGCTTCTGGACTGTGGATGGGGAAAGGTCCTGAAATACTGTAGCTGGATATCCATATCTTTATAAGTAATGACCTGGGTATCTCTCGTGGCTTGGAGTAACCGTTCCTTAGTACAGTAATAGTGCAGCCGGGCAATGATGTCACGAGGAGGTTGAGAAGATGAAGGCCTCGCTCTAAGGGCAGTTGCAGACAGGTCCGAGAGGATGTGTCGGAAGAGGCCACCAAGAAAAGACTATATTTCAGAGGAAGAAATGGTCTCGGCCACATTGCATATCCTCAGATTATCCAGTCGAGAACGATTTTCTGCATCCTTTTGTTTTTCTGTAAGGAATTCGACCTCATTGTGTAACCGCGAAAGTTGTTTGTCAAGGGTAATCTGAGAGCGGCAGAGACTGTCAGTCTTGGATTCTAGGGTATCCATCCTAGCGCCAAGGGAAGATAGTTCCAATTTGAAGTCATTGACAGCCTTCGAAAGTTCCTGCGCAAAGGGCGTATTGACTCCCTCCAGAAGATTAGTCATAACTGCTTGTATTTGCGGATTAATTTCAACATCCGCCAGCGGTGGCAAACTGGATGAGGAGCGAGGGTCAGGTGACGGTGGAGTCGGCTTGTTTTTAGGGCCAAAAAAGGAAGCTGATGGAGCTTGGGATGCCCTCTTGATTTTAGACATAATGAGTATGAGGGAGTATATGGAGAAATCAAGATAGCGGGCCTACGACACTTGAAGGGGTCTCGTGTCCCAGGGTAGAGTAGCGGAGAATGTGAGTTGCAGGGAAAGTATACAAATGGATCAGGTCGCTGCAGTTCAAATTGATTGAAGAGAAAACATATGAGGGATCCCCAGGTCCCTGGGCGTCATAAAGGCATTCACATGGGGAGTGGAGTGATTACATACCTATGGAGCCTCAGAGAGAGGGGCTGACCGGGGATCACTTGGAGCAGGCCAGCAGGGTCCCAGATTGCTCGGCAGCTTCGGCCTTGGATACGGGAACCGACACCGCAGGCCAATGCAGGCTCATATGATCCAGGCTGTTCTGTACAACACTGTGTGGCAAGACAATGCAAGCCCTGTGACAGCAATCTAGCCACAGGGGACTTTAGAGCTGATGACCTAAATTAAGTGTAGGCAACAGAGACAGGATACCAGTGAGCACTCTGGCTGTTTAGAAGAAAGGCACAAAATTGATGAAATGGTCACAGGGGAGAAGGGCGCCAGCAGAACAGGAGCACACTACCAGCACCCACCCCACCAGCAACACTTCAGGCCAACACCGCTGTGAAAGGAGGTTCCAGGGATCTGCTGGTTAGTATTGCCAGCAAATGGGGTATCAGCCTCACAGCGCACAGGCCAGCCACTGTTAGCAGGGCTCAGAGCCGCAGCACAGAGCACCAATGAGCCCCCAGCCAGCGGCACTAGTCCCAGGGGAGAGTAGGAGCAATCAACCCCCCTCAGTGCACAGAGCAACAGTCCCCCAGGCTGTTGCTACCCCTCACCTCCGGGCGATGTCCGCGGCAGAAGCACACTCCCAGGGGATCTGCAGTCTCCAGCGCCGATCAACCAGTGCAGCTGCCGCCCTGCGCGTCCCGCTGTCCGCTCCCTCCGGTCCCTGCAGCAGCGCGTAAAGGAGACACGGCGGGCTGATAACACTTAAAGGAAGTAGGTAGGGAGGATCAAGGTCCTGGCTTGGCATGGGTGGGGAGGCCACGACCTCCGGGAGCGGGTAAAGCCATTCCCCAGCTCCGTGACACTGTACCACCAGTGCTAAGGGATCCCGTCAGTCGGCATACTGAAGACCACCCCAGGAGGCAGGGGGAACCACGAAGGGGTAGAAGGGAATCAGGGACAGGGAAAGAGGCACACTTTAGGAGAGTAATAGCAGGAGCTCTCCTGAAACACGTCTGCACAGCAAGCCGGTTCGGGAAGATACTATATTTTATGTCAGTCACATGAACAGTGGCAAAATGCAGGCTTTTGAAAGGGGGGTTTCCAAATAATTGGTAACAGACCAATGAAAAAAAGTCGAACCAGAATAAGCCTGCAACATAGTGGGGTATCCAAATATATCCGATCCACTTTCGGCTTGTAAAAAAAGGACGGATATCGCGAATAATGACCGATGGTCATTGTTGCGGTATCCAATTAAGGTCCATTTTCATCGGCCAATAACGGATCCGCGATCGAACAAAATCTCATGTAATCAGGGATAAGTCCCCTATCCCATGTGTTACTGCGGCTCCAGCAGCATCTTATCGCGGACTATGCAGAAGCATAATCCGGGATAAGTGCCGGCATTGAGAGTAATAGGATAACCCCCATACACTGTGTGTGTGTGTATCCTTATGACATAGCTCTCAGTATGAATATAATTGCATGAATAATCAGACAAGAGACGAAGGGTTCACAGACGTTCCAATGTTATTCAAATCATCATTGGGTGGTATGGCTCCCTCCATGACGCCAATGTTGGCGACCCCGTGTGACATCATTCCTCTGTGCTACTGGGACCTGCAATCACTAGATGTATAGACTGGATAGGTAAGTCCTTTTTCAATTTGATGAAAATATTGAATTGAATAACATTGAAACTTCAGCGGACTTCTCATTTATTGCCTGATTATTCCTGCAATGAGTCTAGGATGTGACTGGGGCTCTGTGATTGTTTACACACAACAAACCTAGGAAAACACACACATTTCCCCCCCCTCCATAAACATAAAGCACAGCTACTATCACCCACTCATGGGCACTCTACCATGGTTGCTCCTCATGCAACCACTGGCACGTTGGCTTTTACTGACAACATGGCATCTCTTGCAACCCATCCACCCACCTCTGGCCTCGGAACTGATTTCCTCTTCCTGCTCAGTTCAGGGCTGCGGGGTCAGTAATACTATGAAATGTCGGGGTAACACTGAACATATTCACCAAGCTTATTTCAATGTCATGTTTCATCATGTGTACAAAGAATGATGTTTTGGGTTAAATGGCATCAAGAATTACTTGTGAGCAGCTTGAACGCAGTTGAAGTAGGGGTCATACATCCTACGGAGTAGTAGCGTCACAACAAAAAGGATCTTTGCAAACTCCATATGGACTTTGATGTTGTACTCTAACATTGGTTCTTCCTTATTGCTCACCTCATGTCCTCCAGGGGGATTGGAGTCTGTTGAACACATGCATCTATCTTGGTGTTTAGACTTTGTGAATTGTTTTTGACATCTTTTAGCTATTTTTATGATGAACAACATAAACAAACGTGTTCCCTGCCCACATGTCTGCTTTGGTCTCTCTTAATCTTTTGTGGAAAATTCTAATTATGATTTGTAGACAGAAATCTCTGGGGGGCCGACAAGAAGAAGACGGTTTACTCTCCGTGGCTGACCACACAACATGAGAGATTGTGAACTGCGTGTGTCACCATCATCTGCTGTCTAACATGCGATGGGCACGTGAAGCATAAATTCATCACCAGTCCATAATGGTCTTTGTTCACTCGTTATTCTTGGGGACCTGTCATGTCACCATTGTACAGTAAATGAACAGTGTTATGCAAAACAAGAATCAAAGATTTATTCTAAAAATATATATGTTTATGATAGAGATGAATAACAACTAAGAAGTATCACTAAATTCTAAATGAACAATTAAAGGAATTTAGATACGGTATAGCAGCAAAATACGCCGGATGCAGGATAAGATGTTTCTGCTAGCGCCATCCAAAGTGGAATTCACTACTATAGTGAATGGAAGTTATTTAAAAATGCATCTAATGCCGCCCCTTAAATATCTCATATGGTCTATTTTCCGTGTATCTCACAGATATTAGCCATACACTTACAGACGGAGAACGCTACTTCAAACAGATTCATCCATCCATCTAGTGCACCACATAGGGCTGGTGTAAGTCCCATTACTAGCTATGGGGGTTATTCAGAGTTGTTAGCAAGCCAAAAAGGTTAGCAATTGGGCAAAACCATGCTGCACTGCAGGTCGGGCAGATATAACATGTGCCGAGAGGGGAGCCGGTGATACCGACGCACGGGGCCGTGCATTGCTATCGCTATGGGATATACACACGGAGCGATGTGTGCTTAATTACTAAGCGATCTAGTCAGATTGCTTAGAAATTAAGCAAAAATCCTATACTACATTAATTTATTAAAAAACAAATATATACATATAAATCAGCAGTAAAAAGACTCTAGCAGGCATGATGTGAATCTTTCACCGTCCTTAATAACATTGCCAACCATGGAAGTATGCTGGGCTGCACTGGCTTAGAGATACAATGCAGGTTACGCGCAGTGTCGTTCTGGGACATGTAGGGCCCACCGGGGGAATGCAGTGGTAGGGGCCCATGTTAGGGGTGTGGCCATTCTGCAGAGGGGGTGTGGCCTGCCACCTCATTGGTTTGACCAACCATTAGAGAGTGCAACGTCTGGGCCCCTTCATAAATATATACAGTAAATTCAGCTGCTGCATGCATGATAATGTACCAGATTAATAACAGATTAATAACAGCACTGTAGAACATACACCATAGTCCGATATTAGGTAACATATGTATAATGTAAAGTATAATTCAAGTGCACAGTCTGGAACCTGATCCTTGGAGCAGGAGGTGGGGGGCCCCAGGCAGTGGGGCCCACCGGTGGTTTCCCCTGTACCCCTGTGGGCCAGTCCAAGCCTGGTTACGCATTCCATTAGCTGTTATATTTCTTGTGAGAATGAATGGAGTCCCCTCCGTATGTGGTGCCTGGCAGTCCCAGTTCTTGTGTTGGTGCGCCCCCCTTCTGGCTAGGGAGACAACGTCACCTGCCTGCCAGATATTGTCATTACTGATATATTGTGGCAGCGGGCAAAGTGCTACTAGAGTACTAGTATCTATAGTATTACTGAAGTCTGTGGATTCTGCGCATGCCAAATGTCCCCAAGGCTCCCTGGAAGTTGGCGTTTCGAAATGACTAATTAAGTCTTTCAGTTCATGAAAAACATGTCCACAATAACCTCTCTTATGGATTATACAATCTCATTAATGTAGTCATACAGACAAACCATTCACTGTATGGCCACTTCCTTCTACATTCCAGGAAAATTGGGACTTACCTGGAGCACAATGTAAAAGTTTCCACTGTTTTTGTGAAAATATTCCGTCACCTTTCACACAATTCGAGAGAACAGCCATATCTGCCATATAAATGGTATGACCAGAAATTCATGGTCTTCCATTTTGTAGGAGGCCTTGTATGGATAAGAGTTCACTCATAGAATGAATGATTGGTCAATGGATTAGCAAGCCCTTTATTTTAGCACACTGGGCCTAATTCAGACCTGATAGCCGCTGTGCGATGCTTTTGTACTTGTGCGGGGGTAGGGCCTGACATGCGGAGCGGACTAGCCCAGTGCTGGGCGTTTCCCCATATGTCTGGGAAACTGATCATAGATGTACTAAATTTATCACATCTACGATCAGGTCTGAATTAGGGCAATAGACCTATCCTGCATCACAGCAGTGCAGAATGTGTCTGCACTGTAATGAACCAAAATTATAGTCGCTAGAGAGGTGTGGAGCAATGTCACCACTTTGGCAGCTTTCTGTACCCCGCAAATGCGCAGTAATTAGCGGGCAGCCCTTATGCACCTGCCCAGAATTAAAAAGAAGCTCACAGTGCTGCGAAATCAAGACTACACATTTGCAAGGCTGAAAGGCCGCAGCTGCTTATGCTTCGGAATAAGCTTGCAGATGCGGCAGGTGCACTTTAAGTGCACATAACCCCAATTCTAAGGTAGGTTGCCAGCACTTTTCACCAGTAGAACTGGCTATGGCTATGGCGTTATTAAAACATAACAAAGGCATCGCTGGAGAAATATGTGATTTCTGACTGCCTTTTAATACACGTGGGGGGTATCCAATTGGGAAGCAATGTTTTGCCCTCAAGAAAGCCTTGTGGACCTAGTGCCCCATTTTGGATTTACGTGGGAATGCGCGCTCCTGATACCTGCGGCAGAGGCGTCACCAGGTGTGGGAACACCCGGTGCGCACTCTGCATTACTAACCCCCCCCCCCCCTTCCCACACTCACCCCGCCGGAGCCGCGGCGAGACGAAAAGGGGGCATGGCCTAATTTAAAGGGGCGTGGCCTCGCAGGTCTCCTCTTCTTCACTCCGGGGGGTGTATCCAGCTTCCTCTGAAATGCTGGTTGCCCCCGGAGACTAGGCAGCGTGCAGTGCCGGCTACTTTTCTGTGACAGGAGCTGAGTGCTGCAGAGGATTATCACACTGCAGCACTCTGCTCCTATCACTGCAGAAGAGCCAGCACTTGGTGTCACCCCTTCCGTGGGTGAAACCTGGGTGCGGGCCGCACCCCCCGCACCCGCCTTCTGACGCCACTGACCTGCGGTATCCAGTATCCAGTCACTGGGCTGTTCGTAGTTGCAAGGCATCGGCTGCTGTGTACAGAAACTCTGCTACATCTTCAATCCTGTGCACGCATATTACCATCGGACAGTAGTTGATTTACCGACGGTCATAATCCAGACAGCCATTGACCTACGTTCCGACAGGTTTTTGCCCATTTTCGAAAATGCCGATAAAGTCGAATTGACATTGTCAAAAATGGGCCAAAAACCTGTCAGAAACACCCGAAAATTTGACAAAATACATGGATCCGCGGCTAACCCGCCGATCCACGTGTTTTCCCGACAAGCTGGAATTTCTAACAAGTTGGAAAAACAGCACTGGACTTGAATATGTCAAATCCAGATTCGACCTAAAAAAGTCGGGACGTGCTGTTTTTCCGGCAATTCAGGAATTCCGAAAATAATCGAATAGACCCCATAGTCGGCATTTTGAAAATGTTGGCATAATGAATGTCTGTATTTTGACCGTGTCGGTATTTTGACTAGGTCAATGGCTGTCGGGATTATGACCGTCGGTATTGTGTCCATCGGTAAATCATACTGAACCCATTTCCATCAGATCCTGGGCAGTGACTGGGAGGTGGCTAGTAGCGCACACAGAACTGGTCATTCAGTGGGTGTTTTATGGGAATATTGTGATCATAAGAGGATGTAGTCAGCCGGAGACACTACACCCACCACAGCACTGGTGCAAATTTCAATGGTGGCAAATAAGGATGCACCAATCGCTATTATATCGTGTACGCATGCTAAAAGTACAAATCTTATTCAGACCTGATCGCTAGGGTGCGTTTTTTGCATCCCTGCAATCAGGTAGTCGCCGCCTACAGTAGGAGGGGGAAATCGCTGTGTATGTGTGCGTTCAGATGTGTTGGAGAGACTGCACAAACTACTTTTGTGCAGTCTCTGCGCAGCCCAGGACTTACTAGCTGACGTCAGAAACCCTCCCTCCAAACGCCTGGTACCTCCTGCGTTTTTTCCGGACACTCCTCAAAAATGGTCAGTTGCCACCCACAAACACCCTCTACCTGTCAATCTCCTTGCAGTCGCCGGTGCAATGGGATTTTTCGCATCGTCCCGTCACTGCCCGTCGCTCCCTGTCGCTGTGGATCGTCACGCCTGCGCATTGCTGTGCATACGCATGCGCAGTTCAGACCTGATCGCCCGCTGTGCCAAAACGCACAGCAACGATCAGGTCTGAATCGGCCCCCTAGTTCTTGTACATTCTGCTGAACGGGGTACACTGGGGAAGGAGTGCTTTTTTCATGAACTCGCAGAAGGGGCGACAGCCAATAGATGCTGCTGCATGTACCTTTGCACGTGACTCAGAATAAGCTCTTTAGGGGACCTTTACTAAGCAGTGATAACTGCGGAGAAGTGATCCAGTGGAGAAGTTGCCCATGACAATCAATCAGCACTGAAGTAACATCTATAATTTGCATACTATAAAATTATACAGAGCTGCTGATTGGTTGATGGGGCAACTTCTCCACTGGCTCACTTCTCCGCTCTTATCACTGCTTAGTAAATGTCCCCCTTTGCTCCTAATACAATGCAATTGATTACATTGCAAAACACAAACCTTGTATCCTACTCCTAGCTTCATATTTGCATTGGAAATAACCTTAATACAGTATATCATTGATCACTGTATTTTTAAAACCACAAAATACAATGCGGCTTCACAAAATGAAACATTAATACATACCATCCTTTCTCTGACGTCCTAGTGGATGCTGGGTACTCCGTAAGGACCATGGGGAATAGACGGGCTCCGCAGGAGACTGGGCACTCTTAAAAGAAAGATTAGGTACTATATCTGGTGTGCACTGGCTCCTCCCTCTATGCCCCTCCTCCAGACCTCAGTTAGTATCTGTGCCCGGCCAGAGTTGGATGCACCTAGTGGGCTCTCCTGAGCTTACTAGAAAAGAAAGTATTTGTTAGGTTTTTTATTTTCAGTGAGATCTGCTGGCAACAGACTCACTGCTACGAGGGACTGAGGGGAGAGAAGCAAACCTACCTGCTTGCAGCTAGCTTGTGCTTCTAAGGCTACTGTACACCATTAGCTCCAGAGGGATCGAACACAGGGCCCGACCTCGATCGTCCTTTCCCGTAGCCGCGCCGCCGTCCCCCTTGCAGAGCCAGAAGACGGAAGAACAGGAGAAAATCGGCGGCTGAAGACTCCGGTCTTCAATAAGGTAGCGCACAGCACTGCAGCTGTGCGCCATTGCTCCCACAGCACACCACACGCTCCGGTCACTGGTGGGTGCAGGGCGCTGGGGGGGCGCCCTGGGCTGCAATATGTATACCTTTTTGGCAAAATGCACATAATACAGTTATAAACTGTATATGTGCCTAATCCCCCGCCATAAATATTATTAAAAAAGCGGGAGAAGCCCGCCGCTGAAGGGGCGGGGCTATCTTCCTCAGCACAGCCAGCGCCATTTTCTCTTCACAGCTCCGCTGGAAGGACGCTCCCCAGGCTCTCCCCTGCAGTATACACTACGAGAAGGGTAAAAAAGAGAGGGGGGGGGCACATAAATTTAGGCGCAAAAGGTGATATAAGCAGCTATTGGGGGAAAATTCACTTTCTGTTAGTGTAAATCCCTCTGTTATATAGCGCTCTGGTGTGTGCTGGCATACTCCCTCTCTGTCTCCCCAAAGGACTTTGTGGGGTCCTGTCCTCAGTCAGTGCATTCCCTGTGTGTGTGTGCGGTGTGTCGGTACGGCTGTGTCGACATGTTTGAGGAGGACGCTTACGTGGAGGCGGAGCAGGTGCCGATAAGTGTTATGTCGCCCCCTGCGGGGCCGACACCAGAGTGGATGGATATGTGGAAGGTATTAACCGACAGTGTCAACTCCTTGCATAAAAGGTTCGATGACGCAGCTTTGGGACAGCCGGCATCTCATCCCGCGCCTGCCCAGGCATCTCAGAGGCCATCAGGGGCTCAAAAACGCCCGCTACCTCAGATGGCAGACACAGATGTCGACACGGAGTCTGACTCCAGTGTAGACGAGGATAAGACAAATGTACAGTCCACCAGGGCCATCCGATGCATGATTACGGCAATGAAAAATGTGTTGCACATTTCTGACATTAACCCGGTTACCACTAAAAAGGGTATTATGTTTGGGGAGAAAAAGCAGCCAGTGACTTTTCCCCCATCTGATGAGTTAAATGAATTGTGTGAAGAAGCGTGGTGTTCCCCAGATAAGAAATTAGTGATTTCTAAGAGGTTACTGATGGCGTACCCTTTCCCGCCAACGGACAGGCTACGTTGGGAAACATCCCCTAGGGTGGACAAGGCGCTCACACGCTTATCAAAAAAGGCGGCACTGCCGTCTCAGGATACGGCCGCCTTAAAGGAGCCTGCAGATAGAAAGCAGGAGGCTATCCTGAAGTCTGTATATATATACACACTCAGGTACTATACTGAGACCTGCTATTGCTTCAGCATGGATGTGTAGTGCTGCAGCAGCATGGTCTGATACCCTGTCAGACAACATTGATACCCTCGACAGGGATGCTATTTTGCTAACCATAGAGCATATTAAAGACGTCGTCTTATATATGAGGGATGCACAGAGGGACATTTGCCGGCTGGCATCTAGAATTAATGCAATGTCCATTTCTGCCAGGAGAGTATTATGGACTCGGCAATGGACAGGTGATGCTGATTCTAAAAGGCACATGGAGGTTTTGCCTTATAAGGGTGAGGAATTGTTTGGGGACGGTCTCTCGGACCTCGTATCCACAGCAACAGCTGGGAAGTCGACTTTTTTACCTCAGGTTCCCTCACAGCCTAAGAAAGCACCGTATTATCAAGTACAGTCCTTTCGGCCTCAGAAAGGCAAGCGGGTCAGAGGCGCGTCCTTTCTGCCCAGAGGCAGGGGTAGAGGGAAAAAGCTGCACCAGACAGCCAGTTCCCAGGAACAAAAATCCTCCCCTGCTTCCACTAAGTCCTCCGCATGACGCTGGGGCTCCACAAGTGGAGCCAGGTGCGGTGGGGGCGCGTCTCCGGAACTTCAGCGACCAGTGGGTTCGCTCACAGGTGGATCTCTGGGTTCTACAAGTGGTATCTCAGGGATACAAGCTGGAGTTCGAGGCGTCTCCCCCTCGCCGTTACCTCAAATCAGCCTTGCCAGCTGCTCCCAAGGAAAGGGAGGTAGTACTGGCGGCAATTCACAAGCTGTACCTTCAGCGGGTGATAATCAAAGTTCCCCTCCTTCAACAGGGACGGGGTTACTATTCCACAATGTTTGTGGTACCGAAACCAGACGGTTCGGTGAGACCCATTCTAAATTTGAAATCCTTGAACACTTATATAAGGAAGTTCAAGTTCAAAATGGAATCGCTTAGGGCGGTTATTGCAAGCCTGGAAGAGGGGGATTTTATGGTGTCACTGGACATCAAGGATGCTTACCTACATGTCCCCATTACCCCCCTCACCAGGAGTACCTCAGGTTTGTGGTACAGGACTGTCATTACCAATTCCAGACGTTGCCGTTTGGTCTGTCCACGGCACCGAGGGTATTTACCAAGGTAATGGCCGAAATGATGATACTCCTTCGAAAGAAGGGAGTTATAATTATCCCGTACTTGGACGATCTCCTTATAAAGGCGAGGTCCAAGGAGCAGTTGTTAGTCGGAGTAGCACTATCTCGGGAAGTGCTACCAAAGTCGCAGCTGATTCCTACGACGCGTCTGCTGTTCTTGGGCATGATTCTGGACACAGAACAGAAGAAGGTGTTTCTCCCGGAGGAGAAGGCCCAGGAATTGTCATCTCTGGTCAGGGACCTCCTGAAACCAAAACAGGTGTCGGTGCATCACTGCACGCGAGTCCTGGCAGTCACTCAGGGAAGAAAGTTCCAAGGACAGTGGTCGAGTCAGGAGACTTCCCTACACATAAATATTCTGGAACTAAGGGCCATTTACAATGCCCTGAGTCAAGCAGTAACCCTGCTTCAAAACCAGCCGGTGCTGATTCAGTCAGACAACATCACGGCGGTCGCCCATGTAAACCGACAGGGCGGCACAAGAAGCAGGATGGCGATGGCAGAAGCCACAAGGATTCTTCGATGGGCGGAGAATCACGTGCTAGCACTGTCAGCAGTGTTCATTCCGGGAGTGGACAACTGGGAAGCAGACTTCCTCAGCAGGCACGACCTCCACCCGGGAGAGTGGGGACTTCATCCAGAAGTCTTCAAGCTGATTGTAAATCGTTGGGAAAGGCCACAGGTGGACATGATGGCGTCCCGCCTCAACAAAAAGCTAAAAAGTTATTGCGCCAGGTCAAGGGACCCTCAGGCGATAGCTGTGGACGCTCTAGTGACACCGTGGGTGTACCAGTCGGTTTATGTGTTCCCTCCTCTTCCTCTTATACCAAAGGTACTGAGGATAATAAGAAAGAGAGGAGTAAGAACTATACTCATCGTTCCGGATTGGCCAAGAAGAACTTGGTACCCGGAACTACAAGAAATGATCTCAGAGGACCCTTGGCCTCTGCCGCTCCGACAGGACCTGCTACAGCAGGGGCCCTGTCTGTTCCAAGACTTACCGCGGCTGCGTTTGACGGCATGACGGTTGAACGCCGGATCCTAATGGAAAAGGGCATTCCGGATGAAGTCATTCCTACGCTGATTAAAGCTAGGAAAGATGTGACAGCAAAACATTATCACCGCATATGGCGAAAATATGTTGCTTGGTGTGAGGCCAGGAAGGCCCCAACAGAGGAATTCAGCTGGGTCGATTTCTGCACTTCCTACAGTCAGGAGTGACTATGGGCCTAAAATTGGGATCCATTAAAGTCCAGATTTCGGCCCTGTCTATTTTCTTTCAGAAAGAACTGGCTTCACTGCCTGAAGTTCAGACGTTTGTTAAGGGGGTGCTGCATATTCAGCCCCCTTTTGTGCCTCCAGTGGCACCTTGGGATCTAAATGTTGTGTTGGATTTCCTAAAATCACATTGGTTTGAGCCACTTCAGACCGTGGAGTTGAAGTATCTCACGTGGAAGGTAGTCATGCTGTTGGCCTTGGCCTCAGCTAGGCGTGTGTCAGAATTGGCGGCTTTGTCCTGTAAAAGCCCATATCTGATTTTCCATATGGACAGGGCAGAATTGAGGACTCGTCCCCAATTTCTCCCAAAGGTGGTATCTGCGTTTCATTTGAACCAACCTATTGTGGTGCCTGCGGCTACTCGGGACTTGGAGGATTCCAAGTTGCTGGACGTAGACCGGGCCCTGAAAATATATGTTTCCAGGACGGCTAGAGTCAGGAAAACTGACTCGCTGTTTATCCTGCATGCACCCAACAAGCTGGGTGCTCCTGCTTCTAAGCAGACTATTGCTCGCTGGATCTGTAGCACGATTCAGCAGGCTCATTCTGCGGCTGGACTGCCGCATCCTAAATCAGTAAAAGCCCATTCCACGAGGAAGGTGGGCTCTTCTTGGGCGGCTGCCCGAGGGGTCTCGGCTTTACAACTTTGCCGAGCTGCTACTTGGTCAGGATCAAACACTTTTGCAAAATTCTACAAGTTTGATACCCTGGCTGAGGAGGACCTTGAGTTTGCTCATTCGGTGCTGCAGAGTCATCCGCACTCTCCCGCCCGTTTGGGAGCTCTGGTATAATCCCCATGGTCCTTACGGAGTACCCAGCATCCACTAGGACGTCAGAGAAAATAAGAATTTACTCACCGGTAATTCTATTTCTCGTAGTCCGTAGTGGATGCTGGGAGCCTGTCCCAAGTGCGGACTTTCTGCAATACATGTATATAGTTATTGCTTAACTATAGGGTTTTGTTATGAGCCATCTGTTAAATGAGGCTCAGTTGTTGTTCATACTGTTAACTGGGTATGGTTATCACAAGTTGTACAGTGTGATTGGTGTGGCTGGTATGAGTCTTACCCTGGATTCCAAATCCTTTCCTAGTAATGTCAGCTCTTCCGGGCACAGTTTCCTTAACTGAGGTCTGGAGGAGGGGCATAGAGGGAGGAGCCAGTGCACACCAGATGTAGTACCTAATCTTTCTTTTAAGAGTGCCCAGTCTCCTGCGGAGCCCGTCTATTCCCCATGGTCCTTACGGAGTACCCAGCATCCACTACGGACTACGAGAAATAGAATTACCGGTGAGTAAATTGTTATTTTTACTGTATGCATACATAAATGGAGTCCACATTCTGCGCATCTAAGAGCCCCCTGGTGGACAGTACCTGATCCTGCTCTGCTCCGCGTTGTCCTGCTGTGGAGAAATGATTTACAGGAAATAAAATCACTGGATATAATCAACAAAATGATTTTATTTCTGAACAAAAACGCTAAAACATGAGAATACACGATTTCCTCACGCATTAGTATCACAGGTGTTTCGGCAGGGGTTAACCTCCGCTGTCCACTCACGGAAAATACCACTACGATGGCAGTTAAAAAAATAACACAAATAAACTGGTGCTAAAGGCGGTACAATTCCCGGAATCAGATCATCCTGGGGAACCTTGACTGACAGGTCACCTCAGTAAACGTCCCGGAGGATCGCTATTGTTATCTAAAGAAAACTCAGAGGAACCTTGCAGCTGTCACTGGTAGCGCAGCGTGTTTGTATATGGAAATTTTACAAGGACTCAAAAAAGTAATTCGACGTCCCCTCTGCCCCTCCTCCACACCCCTCCACCGCCTCTGCCAAAACAAGAGGACAATCATCTAACCTGCGCTACTGAGGCAGATCCTCCTCACCTCCATTACTTATCACCGATCAGCTCCTAACTGCCATGTTACAGGCTCTGTTTTAAAAAAGACTGTTAGGAGCTGGTTGGTTGGTAGTTTATCTCTTTCCACTTTATCTCTCTCCAGGGCTTAATAAATAGACCCCTTAGGGGGACAATTGCTAAGCAGTGATAAGTGCAGAGAAGTGAGCCAGTGGAGAAGTTGCCCATGGCAAGCAATCAGCACTGAAGTAACATCTATAATTTGCATACTATAAAATTATACAGAGCTGCTGATTGATTGATGGGGCAATTTATCCACTGGCTCACTTCTCCGCTCTTATCACTGCTTAGTAAATGTCCCCCTTAATCCCTACATCTCTATCAATTTCTTTTAAGTATTAATTTTGCGCGATTATTGCTGCTAGTGATGCAAATATTTGTATATGGTAAGCGCAAAACAGACAAACAATTGTTGTTGGCACTTACACTACAAATGTGTGTCTCTAACAAAGTGAAAGTTTGCCGAATTAACTCGTATATTGATCAAAACTTGAAGCTACAGACATTTTTGTATCAGTGTCCTCTCCACAGGTAAGTACTTGATGTTACTATTATTGGCACCGTCCACAGCACTGTCGGACAATTTGTATAGCCTGCGGCCGCCTGTAGGTAAAAGGTGTCTCCAGGGCCGGATCTAGATTTTGTGGCGCCCTGGGTGAAAAAATAGGGGTGTGGCTTCACGGAGAAGGGCCGTGGTCAGTTATGACCCCTCTAGCGTTGTGCCCCCAGTAGAGTTTTGCCCCCTAGTTGTGCTGCTTAAAAAAAAAAAAAAAAAATTAATACTTACAATCCCTGCTCCTGCTTCCCGACCTCTGCTGCCCTCCGTCTCCAGCCGCCGGCGCCGCTCCTCTGATCTATGGGAGAGACATCATGACGTCTCTCCCATAGCACCGCATAGACACTAGAGGTCAATCATGACCCCCTAGTGTCTATGTGCTGCTCCCACAATGCAGTGCGGTGCGCGATGACTTCATCGCGCACCGCAAAGCACCGGACATCTACCGAGCACTGGGGGGGGTCACCAGTAGCGGATCTTGCCACGGTGCCGGCGCCCCTACGGACGGCGATGGCGCCCTCCAGAAGGTGGCGCCCCGGACAAAAATCCTGCGTGCCCGTAGCAAGATCCGCTACTGGGTGTCTCTGCACTCTGCAGCGGCCTTTGGACAGCACTTTTTCCAGGACGATTTAACACAGGTCTCCTCTAACCGGTTTTGTTCTATTTTGGGGGCTTTATCAAAGAGACACTTGTTTATAATTGTTAGTATTAGCGCCTGGAGAGTTCCAGAAATAGTACGGAAAATAGACCCGCAATGACTATTATGAATCCTGCACACTCTCATTATTCATCCTATAGGAAATGATCACTTTATTTTACAAAACTACACCTTACGCTACTGCACGGAGGGTGACAGGTGAAGGTCACATGTCAGTAGGAATACATACCATTTACCAGGCGGCCGGGATTCCGGCTGTCAAGATACCGACAGCGGCATCCTGGCCATTAGTATGCCGGCGGCGGAACGAGCGCTAGAAAGCATCTTGCAGGCTCGCTGCGCTCACTACGCTGCGGACACGGTGGATCGATGCACTCGCCGCAGGTTATATTTCCCTCTATGGGTGTCGTGGACACCGTCAGAGGGTGAAAAGCCTGTGGCGCCTGTATTCCAGTGACTGCATTTCACCACCTGTCGGGATTCCGGCGTCGGCATTGTGACCGCTGTGATCCCGACAGGCGGTCTCATGATTGCCTCAGTAGGGCAGGTGCCTCTTGGCCAGGTACCTGGGGGTAAACCCTCATGGTTAGAGGTCTCCTCCATTCTCCTATGTGTGAAACGAGATGTAGTTGATTTGCCGTCGGTCTGGATCCCGGCAAACAAAATACCGACGCCGGTATCCTGACGGCTGACAATGCCGACAGCCGGAATGCCGGCTAGCCGGGGCTATTCCCACTCATAGGTGTCCATGACATGGTAATAGAACCGGTGGCAAGCGCAGCGAGGCCGCAAGGTGATCCGTTGCCCTCACCTCCCGTCGGCATTCTGGCAGCCGGGATCCCGGGGTCTGTATGCTGACCTCAGGGATCCTGACCGCCGGAATTACAGCCCCATCCCGTGTGAATCAGCTTGCTATGTCCTGACATTACATTTCGGTGTGTATGTGTGTCTGTTGTGTAACTGTGTTCTTTACAGCACTATGGCCTAATGCACCAGCCACTGTAACTTATACCGTATATATACTCGAGTATAAGGCGACCCGAATATAAGCCGAGGCACCTCATTTTACCACAAAAACCTGGGAAAACTTATTGACTCGAGTATAAAAATTAATTAATTAATACTCACCATCCCCGCTCCTAATTCCCGACCACTGCTGACCTCCGTCTCCGGCCGCCGGCGTCACTCCTCGGATCTATGGGAGAGACGTCATGACGTCTCTCCAATAGCACAGCACCTCCTCACCTTGCAATACTGGCCAACCCACTTTTACCTACTTCTTCTTCTCCACCAGCAGTGAAGTTCATCCCCTCCTCTCATCCTCGACCCTCTCTTCCTGCCCCCTCTACTAGATTTCGTCCTATCTCCGCTCCCTCTCTCTCAATGCTTTCTCCCACCTTGTATATCTGTTTAAACTCGCTCTCTGATATTGCGGGTCATTCCGAGTTGATCACTCGCTAGCTATTTTTTGCAGCGCTGCAAACATATAGTCGCCGCCTATGGGGGAGTGTATTTTAGCTGTGCAAGTGTGCGATCGCATGTGCAACCGAGCGGTACAAAAAAGTTTTGTGCAGTTTCTGTGTAGCTCAGAACTTACTCAGCCGCTGCGATCACTTCAGCCTGTTCTTGCCCGGAATTGACGTCAGACACCTGCTCTGCAAACGCTTCGACACGCCTGCGTTTTTCCATCCACTCCCAGTAAACGGTCAGTTGACACCCACAAACGCCCTCTTCCTGTCAATCTCCTTACGATTGGCTGTGCGAATGGATTCTTCATAAAATCCATCGCTCAGCAACGATCTGCTTTGCACCTATACAACGCACATGCGCATTGCGGTGCATATGCATGTGCAGTTCTGACTTGATCGCAGCGCAGCGAAAAATTCTAGCGTGCGATCAGGTCAGAATGACTCCCATTGTTCCTTCCTCCTCCTCCAAATATGCCCTTGTGACACACAGACCTGCAGAATGCTTCAGATGGCCTCCACTCCCGTCCACAGCCAGGGACAGCCGGTCCGCAGCACAGGTTGGGGAGTCGCCGCAGCCGATCCTCTCCTGGGCAGGGCCACTGTACTCAATGGCTGCGGGCTACAGCGGCTCTGGGAGTGTGGGCAGGTACGGCGGGGTGATGTCATGACGTACGTGACGTCCTCATCCACTACGCCCCCCCAGGACCCAGCACTCCAGGCTGCAGCCTGATCAGCATATTGGTTGATCAGGTCCTGCGGTGACTTGCAATATCTAAACTAAGAGTCTACACAAAGTTAGTTGCTACGTGGGCACCACTTGTATACAGCCCCTTCCAAAGGCATATATCAAAGGGTTGTTACCAGCAGTGGCTCCTACCTGTTTGTAGGATGGGGCTGCCGCTACTCGTGCCTGGACTCCTGGCCAACCAGGTCCTGGCAGGCAAGTGGCACCTGGACTGCGCATGCACAAAACTGCGGCTTCTATGGACTACATTGGCTGCAGCCCATAGAAGCTGGATAGGGCTGTCCAAAAGGCAGGGAGTGGCTCCTACAGGAAGCCAGCTCTATCCTAAACGCAGCTTGGTCTGGTAGTTCCAGTTGGAGAAAACACCTCTCTCTGGGGCTGTCTTTCATGTGGGTGACTGACAGGTAGCACTTCTAATAGGAAGCCACTGCCAGTCACAGAAACTAGTGCAGTCAAGGACTGCAGCTGGCTCACTGTGGTGGAGGATGTTACTGGGTGGGGGCTGCAGTCCGGCAGCACATAGGTATAATCCGCCACTGGTTGTTGTTACACATACAGTATGTCATGACTTGTGTATTGAACAATAATTAAGCTTGATCACCAGTAAACAGAGCCGGATTAAGTCTTGGGGGGGCCCGGGGCATTTAAGACAGGGGGGCCTGTCTTAAATTTGATTGTGCATACCTCCCTACATGACCCATTCCAGGAGAGACAAAATGTTCTTTACCTGGACTTCCCCCTTAAAATATGACTGGCGTCACCTGTGTTTGCAGTATACTCCCAAGGGCTGGCTAGCTGTAAGAAACCCCACTATGCTCAAGCTCCCCTCCATAACCAGTGTACATGCAACAGTGAGTACAGCTGTACTTGTTCTATATATATATATATATATATATATATATATATATAGTCTGGGCTAGTCTGACCCTGAATACATGCATTCTCTGGAATGGATATTTGTCTCGGAAAATACAATCACAACTCTCCCACTTACCCCCAAATTTTGTGTCCATTACTAAGGTGTCCTTACAGTCTCCATATTAGGCAGTGATCAGTAGCGGATCTTGCTACGGGCACACGGGATTTTTTCCTGGGGCGCCACCTTCCGGAGGGCACCGCCGCCGTGGCTAGATCTGCTACTGGTGGTGCCCCCCGGTGCTGTGCTGTCACTGCTGTGCGGTGCGTGATGACATCATCTCGCACCGCACGGCATTGTGGGACCGGCACATAGACGCTAGTGGTCATAATTGACATCTAGTGTCTGTGCTGTGCTATTGGAGAGACGTCATGACGTCTCTCCCATAGATCCGAGGAGTGACGCCGGCAGCCGGAGACGGAGGTCAGCAGTGGTCGGGAATCAGGAGCGGGGATGGTGAGTATTAATTAATTTATTTTTATTTTATTTTTTGTAAGCGGCACAACTCTACTGGGTGCATAAACGGGGGTACAACTCTACTGGGGGCAATACTACTGGGGGCACAAACGGGGCACAACTCTACTGTGGGCACAAACGGGGCACAACTCTACTGGGGGCACAAACGGGGGCACAACTTTACAGGGGGCATAACTGACCACGCCCCTTTATAAAGCCACTCCCCTATTTTCTCCCGGGGTGCCACAAGGGCTAGAACCGGCCCTGGCAGTGATGGTCACAAGTCTTGACCGTATCTCTGATAATAACTTGGTTTCAAGGTGCCATAGACTTGGGGAACAGATGTATCAAACCTTCTAAACAAAAAGTAAGCAACCAATCAAAGTCCAGCTATTTTTTCATATGATGTACTAGATAAATGAACGCTAGAATCTGATTTATTTGCATTGGGTAACTATTACACTTCAAAAGGTTTAACACATCTCCCCCTTGGGTTCTGGTGGGGGGAAATTCATTAAAGTGAGCCGCCTGCATTCTCCCCTCCAATATCTAGACATCTCCTAAAGCTATTCATCTCCCTGGCTGGGGAACTGAAGGTTGTGCTAGAAATGACTGACCTTGGCCTGGGGCGCTCAGAGACACGATGCACATTCCTTAGAGTAGCTCCTCACTCCCACTATGCATGAAAGCAACATATCCTGTCAGGGCTGACAAAATGGTCAACTGCGAATGGCTGTAAATGCAATAGAAAAGTGTGTGGAACATATCGTTACACAATGACATCTCTGGAATATGAAGAGAGAGGCCCAGATTTATCAAGTCTTGGAGAGTGATAAATTGCACGGTGATAAAGTACCAGCCAATCAGATCCTAACTTCCATGTTAGAGGCTGTATTTGAAAAATTACAGTCGGTAGCTGATTGTCACAACTGAGGGCCTGAGCTGACGGAAGGCAGCCTCAGTTGTAGGGGCTGAGATGTACCGGAACCTGGGAGGTTGTATCAGACCCCTGGACATGTAAGTAACATGAAGAGAAACCGCCCGAAGGCGTGACCACGACAACTTGAGTAAAAGTCAATGATATTTATTTATGACAAACTCCATGCATCACAGTAGCAGTAAAAAGAAACATAAAAATCAGCAGAGAAATAATAATACAGTTCCTGGGTACTACAGGGTGGCAGGGGCCACAGAGCTCTGGTGGTATGAGACAGTTCTTATTATCTGCAAGTTGGAAAGTCCTTACCAGGCTCAACTGTAGCAATGAGGAAAGCCCAGGGTCGTACCAGCTGGTGTTCCAGGGAAAGCTGGACTGCTGTAGATAAAATGCTGCTGTGGGTACTGGTTAGAACCAGACAGGTGTTGGCACGTAGTGGATACTGGCTGGAACCAGTTAAATAATAAATAAAGCTTGAGAGCGATGCAATATAGATGAAATGTAGAATTTGAGAGCGGAGAAATAATAATACCGGTGGAGAGTGGTAAACTGCAGAAAGGACACCGGCCCTTTAAGAGAAGCTGTACACTGCTGGAAGCTGAGCTGGAAGCAGGTGATGTTGTAGCTGGAAACAGGTGAGTCCAGAATGGATCGGAGAGTCAGGCTACACCGCAGATGGAATGCTGGTGCGGGTCTCTATAGCAGAAGTCTGGAGACAGGAGCTGGAACCTGGAAGACAATCACAGGAGAGAGACAAACTGGAACTAGGTTTGACAACCAAAGCACTGACGCCTTCCTTGCTCAGGCACAGCCTATTTATACCTGCAGCAAGGAAGGCATTGGCTAGGCAATTATGCAAATTAATAATACTGACAACGGATTGGTAGGAAAGATCAGCTGACAGAATCCAAGATGGCTGCGCCCATGCAGACACTTGGAGGGAAGTTTGGATTGTAATCCATGTGGTCTGGAAAACAGTAATGGCGGCGCCGGCCACCGGAGACAGGAGACGCCAGGCTGACAGATGCACATCCGACCACGCGGACACAGCGGAGGCCGCGGCTGACGAAATCGCCACTCTGAATGCAGAAGCTCAGGGACGGCGGCGGAGGCCGCGGGAGACGCCATGCCAGATGTATAAGGCGTTACTGTGACTGCGTCCAGAGAGACAGGAGAGGATGCGGGAATGTGCACATCAGGATAACAGATGGGATCCGGTCCTGGAGCGCTGAGCCAGCCTTAGGAGGCATCTGATAGGTAAGAAATGGCGTCCAGATACCCGGATCGTGACAGCACCCCCCCCCCTTTAGGAGTGGCCCCAGGACACTTCTTTGGCTTTTGAGGAAACTTGGAATGGAATCTCCGGACCAAGGCAGGAGCATGGACATCAGAAGCATTGGTCCATGAACGTTCCTCAGGGCCATAACCCTTCCAGTCAATAAGATACTGAAGTTGACCGTAACGGTGACGTGAGTCCAGGATCTTGGCTACTTCATACTCAACGCCTCGTTGAGTTTGGACTTTCGGAGTTGGAGGAAGTGAGGAATGAAACCGATTCAAGATTAGCGGTTTCAACAGGGAAACATGGAATGTCCTGGGTATTTTTAAGAAGGGAGGCAACTGGAGTCTGTAAGCAACAGGATTGATGACTTGATCAATTTTAAAAGGACCGATGTAGCGAGGTGCAAACTTCATACTGGGAACTCTTAACCTCAAATTCTTCGTGGATAACCATACCCGATCACCCACCTTGAGAGCAGGAACTGCTCGACGCTTCTTATCCGCAAACTTCTTGTACCTGAACGATGCCTTGAGCAGAGCTGATCGTACGCTCTTCCAGATATTGGCAAACTGATGCAAGGTGATATCCACTGCGGGAACAGAAGTTGCTGGAAGCGGTTGGAACTCAGGGACTTTAGGGTGGAATCCAAAGTTGGTGAAGAATGGTGTTGAAGAAGATGAAGAATGATACTGGTTGTTATGACAGAACTCGGCCCAGGGAAGTAATTGAACCCAGTCATCTTGAGAGGAGGACACATAGATGCGGAGGAAGGACTCCAAGTCCTGATTCACCCTCTCAGTTTGACCATTGGTCTGAGGATGGTAAGCCGTGGAAAACTTTAGCTTGACTTGGAGGACTTGACATAAACTTCGCCAGAATTTGGCTGTGAATTGAACTCCTCGATCTGAGATAATTTCTTCTGGAAGACCGTGGAGTCGAAAGATCTCTTGTATGAATACTTGAGCCAACTTGGAAGCTGACGGAAGACCGGTAAGAGGAATGAAGTGTGCCATCTTGGTGAACCGGTCAACTACCACCCAGATGGTATTAAACTTGTTGCACATGGGCAAATCTGTAATAAAATCCATCGACAAATGGGTCCATGGTCGACGGGGAACAGATAGTGGAACCAGTTGCCCCGCAGGCGACTGGCGGGATACTTTATGTTGAGCACACTTTGGGCAAGATGCAATAAACTCCAAAACGTCCTTTTTCAGAGTTGGCCACCAATAGGACCTAGAGATAAACTCCAGGGTTTTTTGGATACCTGTATGTCCGGCAAAGCGGGAAGCATGGGCCCAATGCATGAGCTTCTTCCTTAGTGTCGGCTTCACAAAACTTTTCCCTGATGGGGGCGTAGAGTCCATCCCTACCGTGGAGAATGCCAACGGATTTATAATAGGATGCTTGTCTGAAGACTCTGACTCATTTTCTTGCTCCCATGAGCGGGAAAGGGCATCGGCCTTGCGATTCTGAGAGCCCGGACAGAACTGGAGTTTAAAGTCGAACCTGGAAAAGAAAAGTGCCCATCTGGCCTGACGAGGGTTGAGACATTGTGCGCCTTTCAGATATAGAAGGTTCTTGTGGTCTGTAAGGATGGTGATTGAATGAGAAGCTCCCTCCAACAGATATCTCCACTCCTCTAGAGCGAGCTTGATGGCTAGCAACTCCTGGTCGCCAATGGCATAGTTTCGCTCCGCTGGGGAGAACTTCCGTGAGAAGAAACTGCAAGGATGTAAATGGCCATCTTTAGCCCTCTGAGATAACACCGCTCCTACTCCAACGGAGGAGGCATCCACCTCTAAGATGAAAGGAGAGTCGATGTCAGGCTGTTTCAGGACAGGCGCAGAGATGAACCTCTGTTTTAAAAGATGAAAAGCTCGCATGGCTTCTTCAGACCACTTGGACGGGTTAGCACCCTTCTTGGTGAAAGCAGTAATAGGCGCCACAATGGTGGAAAAGTCTCGTATAAACTTTCGGTAATAATTGGCGAACCCTAAGAACCTCTGGACCCCTTTGAGGGTTAAGGGTACCGGCCAATTCTGGATTGCTTGTAGTTTCTCAGGATCCATCTCTAGTCCGGAACCGGACACAATGTACCCTAGAAACGGAATGGACTTGACTTCAAAGACGCATTTCTCTAATTTGCAATAGAGATGATTGACACGGAGACGGGACAGAACCTCCTTTACCCAAAAACGATGTTCCTCTAAATTGTTGGCAAAAATGAGGATATCATCTAGATAGACCACGACATGACGGTATAGAATGTCTCTGAAAATCTCATTGACGAAATGCTGGAAGACAGCTGGAGCATTGCTCAATCCGAAGGCCATGACGAGGTACTCATAATGTCCGTCACGGGTGTTAAATGCGGTCTTCCACTCGTCACCCTCACGGATCCGGATGAGATTGTATGCACCTCTCAAGTCCAGCTTTGTAAAGATGGTAGCTCCGCTAACTCTGTCAAAGAGCTCAGTAATCAGGGGTAAAGGATAGCGGTTCTTGATGGTAATGTCGTTCAAACCTCTGTAGTCGATGCACGGCCGCAGACCACCATCTTTCTTTTTTACAAAAAAGAAGCCTGCGCCGGCTGGAGAAGAAGAAGGTCGAATGAACCCCTTTGCTAGGTTCTCTGTAATGTATTCCTCCATAGAATGCGTCTCAGGCAGAGACAACGGATAAGTTCGGCCTCGAGGTGGAACCTTCCCTGGAACGAGATCAATCGGGCAGTCCCATTCTCTATGAGGAGGAAGGATATCAGCAGAAGCTTTACTGAACACATCCGTGAAATCTTGATATGGAGGAGGTGGAACATCAGACGACCTGGGGGAGGAAGAACAGACAGGCAATACTTTAAACAAACATGTCTCAGCACAGGAGGGACCCCATGCCAGAATTTGCGTAGTCGTCCAATCAATTGTAGGATTGTGAAGACGGAGCCATGGAAGGCCCAGGACCACAGGATGTGTGGCTCTTGGAATCACTAAAAGTGAAATAAGTTCGGAATGAAGAACTCCCACTCTCAGACGAACTGGTAGAGTCCTTAGAGCAATAACTGTATCAAAAATGTTACTGCCATCCACGGCAGTTAAGGAAAAGGAGGAAGGAAGTCTCTCGGTGGGTAGGGACCACCGTTTAACATAGGCTTCGGTAATAAAGTTCCCAGCTGCTCCGGAATCCAGGAGGGCAATGACGTTCTGATAACGTTGAGCAACTTGAAGCGAGACTGGGAGATTACAATCTTGAGGAGATGGAGAGGAGATCATTACTCCTAGCCGGCCCTCTCCTTGGCGAGCTAGGATTTGGAGTTTCCCGGACGTTTGGGACAGGCATTAATAGTGTGAGACGGAGCTGCACAATACAGACAGAGAGACTCAGAGAGACGTCTTCGGCGCTCAGCAGGAGTTAAACGGGAACGGCCAATTTGCATGGGTTCATCTTTAGTTGGTGACAGTTGGCGAGGAGGAGGAGCAGAAGATTTTGGAGCAGATGATCTTCCACGCTCAGTTGCTCTCTCTCTGAAACGTAAGTCAACTTTCGTACAAAGTGAGATTAGCTCATCTAACTTGGAGGGTAAGTCTCTGGTAGCTAACTCATCTTTAATACGCTCGGATAAACCATGCCAGAATGCAGCATACAGGGCCTCGTCGTTCCATGCCAGTTCAGATGCCAGAATCTGGAACTGTATAAGATATTGTCCTACAGTACGTGATCCCTGGCGTAAACGGAGAATCTCAGACGAAGCTGAAGTTACCCGGCCTGGCTCGTCGAAGATGCGCCTGAATGTTGACACGAATGCAGTGTAAGAAGATAGCAGGGTGTCGGACCTCTCCCATAACGGTGATGCCCAGTCGAGGGCTGAGCCACTGAGAAGAGAGATGATGTAGGCAATTTTTGTACGGTCACTGGGAAAATTGCCAGGTTGTAGCTCAAACTGAATCTCACACTGGTTGAGAAATCCCCTGCAGAATCTTGGAGATCCGTCAAATTTTGCTGGCGTTGGAAGATGAAGACGTGGAGCAGAAACGGGTAAGGTGGGTGGGGTTATAGTTGGAGTCACTGTGGTTGACGCCCCAGATGCGCCTGATCCACGGAGAGTTGTCTGAATCCCATCCAGCCGAGTAGAGAGATCCTGGAGACAGCGGATGATGTGGCCCTGTGCAGCCTCCTGATGTTCAAGTCGGGCTGCCAGTTCTTGCATCGGCCTGGCCGCTTGATCCTGGTCTCCGGCTGGATTCATTTGGTCAGTGCTTACTGTCACAACTGAGGGCCTGAGCTGACGGAAGGCAGCCTCAGTTGTAGGGGCTGAGATGTACCGGAACCTGGGAGGTTGTATCAGACCCCTGGACATGTAAGTAACATGAAGAGAAACCGCCCGAAGGCGTGACCACGACAACTTGAGTAAAAGTCAATGATATTTATTTATGACAAACTCCATGCATCACAGTAGCAGTAAAAAGAAACATAAAAATCAGCAGAGAAATAATAATACAGTTCCTGGGTACTACAGGGTGGCAGGGGCCACAGAGCTCTGGTGGTATGAGACAGTTCTTATTATCTGCAAGTTGGAAAGTCCTTACCAGGCTCAACTGTAGCAATGAGGAAAGCCCAGGGTCGTACCAGCTGGTGTTCCAGGGAAAGCTGGACTGCTGTAGATAAAATGCTGCTGTGGGTACTGGTTAGAACCAGACAGGTGTTGGCACGGAGTGGATACTGGCTGGAACCAGTTAAATAATAAATAAAGCTTGAGAGCGATGCAATATAGATGAAATGTAGAATTTGAGAGCGGAGAAATAATAATACCGGTGGAGAGTGGTAAACTGCAGAAAGGACACCGGCCCTTTAAGAGAAGCTGTACACTGCTGGAAGCTGAGCTGGAAGCAGGTGATGTTGTAGCTGGAAACAGGTGAGTCCAGAATGGATCGGAGAGTCAGGCTACACCGCAGATGGAATGCTGGTGCGGGTCTCTATAGCAGAAGTCTGGAGACAGGAGCTGGAACCTGGAAGACAATCACAGGAGAGAGACAAACTGGAACTAGGTTTGACAACCAAAGCACTGACGCCTTCCTTGCTCAGGCACAACCTATTTATACCTGCAGCAAGGAAGGCATTGGCTAGGCAATTATGCAAATTAATAATACTGACAACGGATTGGTAGGAAAGATCAGCTGACAGAATCCAAGATGGCTGCGCCCATGCAGACACTTGGAGGGAAGTTTGGATTGTAATCCATGTGGTCTGGAAAACAGTAATGGCGGCGCCGGCCACCGGAGACAGGAGACGCCAGGCTGACAGATGCACATCCGACCACGCGGACACAGCGGAGGCCGCGGCTGACGAAATCGCCACTCTGAATGCAGAAGCTCAGGGACGGCGGCGGAGGCCGCGGGAGACGCCATGCCAGATGTATAAGGCGTTACTGTGACTGCGTCCAGAGAGACAGGAGAGGATGCGGGAATGTGCACATCAGGATAACAGATGGGATCCGGTCCTGGAGCGCTGAGCCAGCCTTAGGAGGCATCTGATAGGTAAGAAATGGCGTCCAGGTACCCGGATCGTGACACTGATTGGTTGATACAGTACTTTAAGATCGTGTAATTTATCACTCTCCATGGCTTGATAAATCTGGGACATAATGTGCAGCACATTACTGACTGAAACAGTACATGGCAGCCTAGTGGTCTGAATGAGCATGGTGTCCACATAATTCTGTGCACAATTGGCTAAAGTTTGCTTTGCTTCCTTCAGTGTCCAACCCATTCTGCAGCATTCTTATGTCTGCATCTTGTCATGACAAATCATGTATGGGCCTGCTTGTCTACTCTCCCGGATCCTGCGGGAGACACATGATTTTTCGGTAGTCTCCTGCACCCCCTGAAGAGTGGGCATACCTCCTGCATCCCGGCACTATCTAGTGAAGTGGACAGAATCAGGAGAGAATAATAAGGGGAATTCGAGAACACCTACTCAAATATGCGGAAATCGTAGCATTTTACTGTGAGGGGCGTTGCTCAATGGTGCATCTCATCCAGCCGCGCCCCCATTTCTGCCTACATACATCTCCTCTCCAGATTTCTCACGGAGAGGAGACATCAAATTATTATTATTATTATTATTATTATAATTTATTTATATGGCTCCACAAGGGTTCCGTAGTGACCAATTACAGAGTACATAAACAAACTGGCAAAACAGGAAAAACAGTGACTTACAGTTGAAGACAATATAGGACAAGTACAGGGTAACTAAACATAGCTACATCAGCAGATGACACTGAAATAAGTATAGGGGGGGCCGAAAACCGCTGAAGTAAGAAAAATATAAGCGCATGAGGGAAGAGGGCCCTACCCGTGAGAGGTTACATTCTAAAGGTGAGGGTCAGACAAACAGGGGTGACACAGATGGGGTAGACCGAGTGTGGAACAGAGGGTTAGGATGAGATTTGGCTGGGTTTGGTAAAGAGGGGAGGCGGACGTAGTGCGTTTGGTGAGGAGGATAAACCGGGCTGCAGCATTGAGGATAGATTGGAGTTCAGAGAGATAATTGTCAGGGATGCCAGTTAGGAGGAGATTGCAGTAATCCAGTCTGGAAATGATCAGTGAGTGGATAATGGTTTTAGTAGCATCCTGGGTGAGAAAGAGTCTAATCCTGGATATATTTTTTAGATGAAAATGGCAGGTTTGTGAGAGGTGCTGAATGTGTGGTTTGAAAGAGAGGGAGGACAGCGTACCTGGGGGCTAGAGGAGATAGTTGTGCCATCAATAGATAATGAGATTGTGGGAGGTGAGGTTGTGCGGGAGGGTGGGAAGATGATCAGCTCAGTCTTTGCCATGTTGAGATTAAGATAGTGCTGGGACATCCAGGAAGAGATAGCATAGAGACAGTTGGATACACGAGTGATGAGTGCCGGGGAGAGGTCAGGGGAGGAAAGATAGATTTGAGTGTCATCAGCATAGAGGTGATATGGAAGTTGAAAGAGCTAATGAGTTCACCTAAAGATTAATATAGAGGGAGAAAAGGTGAGGACCAAGAACAGACCTTGGGGACACCAACAGTTAGTGGAAGTGGGGGGGGGGAGTAGCATCTTGAGAGGAGACAGAGAAGGAACAATCAGAGAGGTAGGAGGACAGCCAGGAGAGGGCAGTATCATGAAGACCAAAAGAATGAAGGATTTGCAGAAGGAGAGGGTCGTCCACAGTGTCAAAAGCAGCAGATAGGTCAAGAAGAATGAGCAGAGAGTAGTGGCTCTTAGATTTGGCTGCATGGAGGTCATTGCAGACTTTTGTAAGGGTAATTTCAGTGGAGTAAAGAGAATGGAAAACAGACTGGAATGGGTCAAGCAGTGAGTGGGAGGAAAGAAAGGCAGTGAGGCGGCTGTAGACAATATGCTGAAGGAGTTTGGAGGCAAAAGGGAGGAGAGAGAGAAGTCAGTAGTTGGAGAGGGTGTTACAATCAAGGGTAGGTTTTTTTAAGAATAGGGGAGACAAGAGCATGCTTGAAGGCAGAGGGCACAGTGCCTGATGAGAGGGAGAGATTGAGACGGTGGGCAAGATGGGAACAGGCAGAAAGAGAGAAGTAGCGGAGGAGTTGGGAGGGGATAGGGTCAAGTGGGGATGTGGTTGGGGGGGAGGAACGGATGAGAGCCATATCTTACTCACCAGATACATGGGAGAAGGATGTCAGAGTTGGTGAGAGGGAAGGGGAGGGGTGGTAAGGGATGGGTGGTGGCTGGTTCCTGATGGTCTGGTGGGATGTGATGTCCTGATGTATGGAGACAATTTTGGATGTGAAATAAGTGGCAAAGTCAAGAGCAGACAATGAGGAGGGAAGAGGAGGTGGAGGTGGGCAGAGGAGGGAGTTGCTAGTGGCAAAGAGGCGCCGGGGGTTGGAAGACTGGGAGGAGATAAGAATTTTGAAGTATGATTGTTTAGCGAGGGAAAGGGCAGCACTGAAGGACGAGAGCATAAGTTTGAAATGGAGGAAGTTTGCCTTAGAGTGTGATTTCCTCCACTGTCGCTCGGCAGTACGTGAGCATTTTTGAAGATATCTGGTGCATTTGGTGTGCCAGGGTTGAGGTGTTGATCATGTAAGTAAGGATGACTTAAGGTATCAGAATGAGAAGAATGAAGGAGAATGGCTGTGGTAAAGTTATCCATGTATGCAAATAAGTGTTGTACAGATGGGTCCTCCGTTATCTTGGCTGTTTCTGCGCCTAGACGGAGGTTTAGTCATGCCTAGGTGATAGCTTAGGTCAGGCATGTCCAAACTGCGGCCCTCCAGCTGTTGAGAATCTACACATCCCAGCATGCCCTGACACAGCTTTAGCATTCTCTGACAGCAAAACTGTGTCAGGGCATGCTGGGATATGTAGTTTCACAACAGCTGGAGGGCCGCAGTTTGGACATGCCTGGCTTAGGTTGCTGAGTTTAATCACGGACAGGCGCGTTGAGGCACGATTACATACTCAGCATGCAATACACATCTCCACCACTGGGTGGTTAATGCTCCACTAATCCAGTACTTTAGATCGAATAGTAGCGGACTGATCTACAGTACAAGCTCTGGCAAATGGTCAGTGACTACTGTAATGTTAATATACAGTCCTGTACTGCATACTTTACACACAGATGGTGACCAATGGTCAGACGGAGAGAGTAAAAAAAAAAGTTTATACAGATGCAAACAAATGTCTTAAAACACTTGTCAATTGCCGTGTTACTGCATGTGAGCATCCAAGTCCTGTAGACAAAGCAATAGAGTAATGTAGTTCATTGACTTTAAAGTATGTACAGTGCACTAAATACCGTGTTTTGCGATATGAGCGTCCCCTAACGGCATAAACTAACACCAATAGGAAGGAATTGCTGCTTGCAGTACTCTTACACATGAACTTGTGTATCTTCCATGCAGCAATGTGGGCAAGCAGTGAAGGCTTACGCCTCCCATGCTTAGAGTCCCGGGTTCGATTCCCAAAGTGCCAATGTATTTTTTTCCCCCTGACATTCACTTCATTATTTTTATTCTTTGTAATCCATTGTAATACATTCAATGGAAGGGTGCACACAGGTTTCACATAAATCAGGGTAAATCTGCAGGAGTGACTCATTCCGCTAAGATGCACAGTGGCAATGAGGACCCATAGACATACCAATTAATATAAATTAATGTATTCTGATGCAACTAACTATTTGAGCAACACAGTACTGTAGATTGTCGGTGTTAGAGAATTTGTGTTGTACTTTTTGAGAAGGGATCACTGCTACTGTACCATTTGCACATCTATCAAAGCGACTGCAGTTCTCTATCTGATTTTCATGTACAGTATTGTGTTGTACATTTATTGTAACCTGACCTCCCTCACTGTCTACTGTATGAACTGTGCAGGCTCCCTCTGGGGGAAGTGGGATGGGGGTAGGGGGAGGTGGTGGCTTAATACCGTGTTCTGCAATATGAGCATCCAAGTCCCTTAACAGCACAAAGGGGAGGGTGAAGGATGAGGGAAGAGGTGGGGATTAACCAGTGGAGTTCAGAGACACTGTCGAAAATATTAATTGTCTGTCGGGGCCCAAAAAAAGAAACCAATAAATCAATAAATAAAAATAGTGTGTACAGACACAAACTAATGTGTTAAAGCAATGGTCCATTGACGATCGGTTTATGTGAGCTATTAAATTTAAATAAAATGGGCTTAAAGCTTAATATCTCCGGTTCTGAGGATCCAATCTGCTCAGAGTCATGTTGGAATGGAAGGGGAGATAATTAGCTACCGGAGGATACCAACCTCAAATTTCTGTGACCCCCACAAGGCTCATGGCAAGCGTCGGAACCCATGGTGGGTCTGAAAAACGGGCCCATTATAGTCTATGGGAAAATGGGTCCAATTTGCATTCTGATATCTCTGGTTCTGGGTGTCTCAGAGACTCGGGACTGGTACCATACAAAAGAGGAGACTCTTAGCTTTCGGTGCCGACCAAACACTAGTTTATGCAGTGGCGTGCGGTGAGGTCAGTGGCTGGTGAGGCACTACCATAATGTCCGCCGAATCCTGGCGATGACCCCTACCGCCGCCAAGCCAATGCCCGCTACTGCCTCTGAGCCGATGCCTGCTGCCACCGCCAATGGCTTACAAACTCGGCCACCATCAACTGACCCAGCCCTCCGCCACTAATTTGCATCTCAGTCCGATGCCGCCAATGCCCGCTGCCTGCCTACTCATCATAAAAAAATTAAAATTAGTGTTTGGGACTGGGAGGAGGACATGAATGCAGTTTTGTTGTCCAGGGCTTCCAGTAACTTGATGTAAAAAAAAATGCGTGAGGTCCCCCCTCCTAAGTATAACCAGCCTCGGGCTCTTTGAGCCGGTCCTGGTTGTTTAAATACTGGGGAAAAAATTGGACAGGGGTTCCCCGTATTTAGACAACCAGCACCGGGCTCTTAGTCTGGTCCTGGTTCCAAAAATACGGGGGACAAAAGATGTAGGGGTCCCCCATATTTTTAAAACCAGCACCGGGCTCCACTAGCCAGGGACATAATGCCACAGCCGGGGGACACATTTATGTAGGTCCTGCGGCCGTTGCATTACCCCCCCCCCAACTAGTCACCTCTAGCCGGGGTTCCTTGGAGGAGTGGGGACCCCTTAAATCAAGGGGGTCCTCCCCTCCAGGCACCCAAGGGCCAGGGGTGAAGCCCGATGCTGTCCCCAGCACCCCTGGGCGGTGGGTGCCGGGCTGATAGCCATGTGTGTAAAAAAAGAATATTTTGTTGTTGTTGTGGAACTACAAGGGCCAGCAAGCCTCCCCCGCTTGCTGGTACTTGGAGAACCTCAAGTACCAGCATGCGGGGAAATAAAGGGTCCGCTGGTACCTGTAGTTCTACAACAACAAAAAATACCCAAATAAAAACACAACACACACCGTGACAGGAAAATTTTATTATAAGACACGTACACACTCACACATACTTACCTACATCCCACGCCGGTCACGTCCACTTGTCCATGTAGAATCCAATAGGGTAGGGGTACCTGTAAAAATGAGAGAGATTACTTACCTACATCCCACGCCGATCACGTCCACTTGTCCAGTAGAATCCATTACTTGGAAAATAAGTAAGTTACACATAAAAATTTCAACCCACAGCAGAGGGGAAAAGGAGAGAGAGAGAGAGAGAGAGAGAGAGAGAGAGAACACATTATGGCAGACAGCTTCCCCTTTTTACACATTACGGCAGACAGCGCTCCCTTTTATACACATTACGGCAGACAGCGTCCCCTTTTTACACATAACGGCAGGCAGCGTGCCCTTTTTACACATTACGGCAGACAGCGCGCCCTTTTATACACATTACGGCAGACAGCGTCCCCTTTTTACACATAACGGCAGACAGCGTGCCCTTTTTACACATTACGGCAGACAGCGCGCCCTTTTTTACACATTACGGCAGACAGAGCCCCCCTTTTTACACATTACGGCAAACAGCGTCCACTTTTTACACATTACGGCAGCCAGTCCCCCTTTTTACACATTACAGCAGACAGTCCCCCTTTTTACACATTACGGAAGACAGCGTCCCCTTTTTACACATAGAGAGAGAGAGAGAGAGAGAGAGAGAGAGAGATGGAAAAAAAAAACCTGCCTGCTGCTGTGTGAGGACAGAGCCGCCGGAGAAGGACAGGGGAGAGCCGCACAAGTCAGCGGGAGGGGAGGACGGAGCCGCCGGACACTTCCAGCTGAGAGCCGCCCAGCGGAGAGAGACGTCTGGTGCCTGTGAGCGGGAGGGGGGGGGGGGGACGGAGCCGGCGGACACTTCCAGGTGGTGAGAGCCGCCCAGAGGAGAGAGACGTCTGGTGCCTGTGAGCGGGAGGGGGGGGACGGAGCCGGTGGAGCATGACAGGGGAGAGCAGCAGTCACCGCAGACCCACCACTGCTCCCGTCCCAACTTCCGCCTCCCGCTGCGTCTGGGTGATTGGACAAGCGGATCCAGCAGTGGATCCGCAGTCCAATCACAGCTGCCTCGCTGACACGGGGGTGGTGTCCCTGTCAGCGAGGCACTTTTTTCGTGCCGCTTTCCCACTGATTTTCAATGGGCTTTTAAAGCCCAGTGCCTCTCCCCGTTCCTGTTATGTATTTATTTATTTATTAACAGTATCTTATATAACGCAGCATATTCCGTTGCGCTTTACAATTAGAACAACAGTAATAGAACAAAACTGGGTAAAAACAGACAGACATAGAGGTAGGAAGGCCCTGCTCGCAAGCTTACAATTATGTATGGGAGGCACTGCTATCAGTGCCTCCCAAAGTCATTTTACACAATAAAAAATATGGCATTGCATCAAGAAGATACTTATGACATTAATATGTGTCATAAGTATCTTCTATGTATTATTTTACTAATTAATCACAGGGGAGGCACTGCCTCCCCTGCCTCCCCTGACTGCACGTCCCTGAGTTTATGTGACACCGCAAAGGGAAGTGGCAAGCAACCGTGTGTTGGGTTCCCTCCAGTTTTCTGCCCAGCTTCCACAGGAGCGGGTTTTTTGGCTAGATAGAAAATAGTACTGTACGGAGATGCTAAGCATGGTAATTTGGTTATACTTATAAATATAACACTTGCCGCTGTACCATTACAGCAAAGTACACTACACGCTGTTTGTGCTATTTAGTACTCAAATAGAAAATACTGTACAGAGATACTAAGGACGGTGATTTGGCATCCAGGAGCTTAGGGAGGAGCTTTTATCTCTCCCCATTATACTTATAAAGATAACACTTGCCGCTGTAGCCTTTAGAGCAGAGTACGTTACAAGCTGTGTGTGCTATTTAGTGCTCAAATGCAAAATACTGTACAGAGACACTAAGCACAGTGATTTGGCATCCAGGAACTAAGGGAGGAGCTTTTATCTCCCCACATTATACTAAGAAAGATAACACTTGTCGCTGTACGTTACAAGCTGTTCGTGCTATTCAGTACTCAAATGCAAAATACTGTACAGAGACGCTAAGCACAGTGATTTGGCATCCAGGAACTTAGGAAGGAGCTTTTATCTCTCTCCATTATACTTAGTAAGATAACACTTGCCGTTGTACGTTACAAGCTGTTCATGCTATTTAGTAATCAAATAGAAAATACTGTACAGAAACGCTAAGCACAGTGATTTGACATTCAGGAACATAGGGAGGAGCTTTTATCTCTCTCCATTATACTTAGTAAGATAACACTTCAGATACACTGCTGACTACACAAATACTGTACGAATGGATAGACCATCGGTCAAACATGGCTGTTATTTTATACAACTCGGGAATTTACTAAGTATTTGTATTCTCAATCTCTGCCGACAATAGCTTGCCATGAGGTTTGTGGGGATCACAGAAATTTGGGGTTGGTATCCTCCGGTAGCTAATCGTCTCCCCTTCCATTCCAACCCAATTCTGAGCAGATTGGACCCTCAGAACTGGATATACTGTATATACTGTTATTTACTGTATGACATACTGTAGCATATTGTAGCGTAATGATACGCACAAGTAAAGTCGTTCTTACGCTGTAGTTCAGTATTGTATTTTAATGGAGACCACACGCATGCACATTGGTGATTTTAAAAAGTGACATCTGGTGGATGATCGCAGGTATTACTCTCAAAGGTAACGCCAAACGCTCTGTGCGCCTTCCTACGACTAGGCATGCCTCCTTGCGCCCAGGCACGCTGCCGTATGCCCGATCGCAACTAACGCCTCAGCCAGCCAAGATAACGGAGGACCCATCTGTACTACAGTGTCTTCCATGACATCTACCTGGTGATGCCCTGCGATTGGTCACCCAACTGCATGCCTCCCTATTTAAGTGGAATGATCTATGATCAGGACATTTGTTATATTGCATGTGCGTGTGTGTGGGGGGGGGTTGTTCCCCATATCTTTTACAAGAAACGTAGCTTGCAAATGAGCTGAGTTGGGACGTATTCAACTGTAGCTCAGCCTTTCCCATCTCATGGTCATGCAGGTTAAAGTAGGCCGAGATGTGACATCTGCTCCATCTTTTGCATCCAGCACGGGACGGGTATAAATCCTGATACTAATAATGGCAGCTGCGGACGGAAAAAAAATGGACTTCCCGGCCTTCTCCATGAGAACAAATAACTGGGATTAATGGGAGGATACTGACATTAGCATATGGTAGACTCTGTGTTGGGGCACTCTTTTTAAATAAAACTTAACTTTTAATTAACACACATAATGATACACTGAGGAAGGTTACAGGGTTTTCAAAGAATTTATAGCAATATATGGCAGTTTCTGAGAACAGTGGATATTATACTGGTAATATACATGAATAATGCATGGTTGCTTCCAAAAGGGTTTTTTTTCTTATGAGAGAAACAATATGTGCAGAAGTACGTATACTTAAGATAAGATATTAAACCTCTGAATTTATAGGTAAATCATAGCAATAGGAAATTAGGAAAATTAAAAATAATTTTGATGCCCAAATGGGCATATATACGATACCAGGAGGTGAGTGGGCTGAACTGTGCACAGTTCAGCACCACTATCCACAGACGGCCGTTTCACCTGGAGGTGGCTTGTTCTCTGTGTAATGATAGTGGAAAATGCTGCCTTTTTTAAGGTGGAGGTGGGGGAGTGGTCTCTTCCTATTGCTATGATTTACCTATAAATCCAGAGGTTTAATTTCTTATCTTAAGTGTACGTACTTCTGCACATATTGTTGTTTCTCTCATAAGAAAAAAAAACCTTTTGGAAGCAACCATGCATTATTCATGTATATTATCAGTATAATATCCACTGTTCTCAGAAACTGCCATATATTGCTATAAATTCTTTGAACTACTGATACTTGCTGAATATCATTAGCATTAAATTCTTGCTTCTAAGTTTTACCATGTATACTCACTCCTCCAAGTAGCAATGCTATAAATTTATTCTGTTATTTGAGCAATTGATTAATTTTTTCTCAATCAAATTTTGTCTCTATCAACTGCTTCAACTTATATCTACTTCTTTTAGTGGATACGTTATATTTGAATTTAATATATGGCACTGGTTACAGATTGTTTTACCAATACTTGGAATACTGTAAAAGTGCCAGTCTCACCCATTACTTTCATAATTCTAACTTACCTATTTTCATTAGGCTTAGGCAACCTGCCTCTCTCATCCACTGTCCGCTATATTCTTATATGACAGTGGACAGCAGAAGACGGACCCTGAACCTATACATTTCTTTGTATCAAATCTTTTCAGTACTATCTCATCCAAATGCCAGCCAACTATCTCTCTGCAATGCTAAGGTAACAGAGAATCTGTGCATAAATATTGGACAGCAGAAGTACCTCTTTTCTTGGTATGCGCCAATAACCACACACTCTCTCATTTACAACCCCTGAAGAATTACTGCCATATTTCACTGGCTACGCCCAATCTCGCCTGATCTTGGAAGCAAAGCAGTGAGAAGCCCTATTAGTACCTAGATGGGAAACCTCTAAGGGATATTGGGTGCAGTAAAAAACACTCCGTATTCTATGTGAAAAGCAGAAGTGTTGGAGCAACATTTGACCCTTACCTATTTCATCCATCTACCTATCTTGACCATAGATTATTTGACCACAGATCTATATACAGCAAATCAGCCTCTAGATCATACACTTTTTGATTACAGATCTACAAATAGAAAATTAGCCCATACCAGGAGAAATTATTACAGCTGGTATTTAATATTGGACTATTTCTATAGTCATAATTATTTCAATATATGCCACTGTTTTATATGTTTGAATTTTCTGTTATCTGAAATTTCTATTTCTGATATTTTCACCTCAGGTGCTACTGTCACCTAGAACATTTAATTCTTGAAGAGTACTTACCTCCAGTTTTGATTAAGTATTTACGATATCAGATGTGGAAGGGTAAACCCTGTAACCTTCCTCAGTGTATCATTGTGTGTGTTTGTGTACTATACTTTTATCATAAATTAATTAAAAGTTAAGTTTTATTTAAAAAGAGTGCCCCAACACAGAGTCTCTCTTTTCTCTTTTGACATATTGACTCTGGGTGCACCACCAACAATACTAATTCCTTGGATACCTATTTCAGGCATCTCTCATGTATATGCACTGTTGGTTTACAAGGGACATATTTTATAAGAGCCCGCTATAAAGATGACTAAAACAGTCCTATGCGGTACCAAATTGAACTCCTTTCTTAAAAGCATATTGTAGTAAGGGTAGCAGTTGATTTACAGACGGACACAATACCGACAGTTATAATCCCGACAACCATTGACCGACAGTCAAAATATTGACATGGTCAAAATACCGACATTTATTGTGCCGACATGTTCACAATGCTTACATAGTCAGAATACTGACGTTTGAAATGCCGACATGCATTTTTGAGGAATTTTTGCCCCCAGATTTGTTCATATATTACCATCCCAGTGGACCTGGAGGGGGAATATAATAGTGCGCCCGAAGCATGGCGAATGCAGAGAGCCATGCGAGGGGACACGGTACACTTAGACGGTGTCCATGTCGACCTATGTCGTCACTGAAATAAAACAGAAAACTCATGTCGGTATTTTGACAAGTCGGCATTTCAAATATCAGTATTCTGACTATGTCGGCATTTTGAACATGTTGCTCAATGGCATTATGGAATTATGACTGTCGGTATTGTGTCTGTTGGTAAACCATTCTGAACCCGGTAGTAAGCAATCTCATCTGACACAGAATGTTTATAACATTTCCCATCCGGCCGCACAGTTAGGGTCCGTATTCCACAGATCCTATCGGTGTAGCTGGCATAAGACCCTGTACAGGCCCAACAGAAGTATCCCTGCTAAACTTGCCAGAAAGCCCAGTCCAGTCTCTCTCATGGTGCCAGTTTTGGGAGCTAATTTGCTGACAGTGCAGCGTTCTTGCCCAGAATTAGTTAATAATTCCCTGTTGTCGTTTGCACAAACGCCTCCTGCAATTGTAAATGGAAGTATCTGATCATCTTACACACAGCGGATTTGCTCCATGTCAGCAATGGGAATCACTGCCCTTGCAAAATTCTCAACTGACCGAGAAGCTGTTGAACTGCAGCCGCTGGAAGCTCGGCTCCCAGCTGACACCGAGGACCACTCTGAGCGCACCGCTTTCATGTCAGACCACAAGTGTTTACATACACTCAGCTAACGCATCAGCCAGCCCGACAATAGATGAAGTAATCTCTTCCGTAAGGAGATTATAAACAAAGGAAAGATAATGTGTGTTTGTTTTTCCATCCATTTCTAGATCTTGTCTGAACAAACATGGAAAACCTGTGGAATCTGGGATGCATTTGGGCGGAATGGCAACAATAATATTAAGAATTCTATTATTACAGTGCATTATATAATGTTATTTCTAGCTACTGTGTTTCCGCATCGGCTACTCTAATCACAAACATTTAAATGGGCGAGGAGATAACTCAATGGAAAAAGGATTTCAGAAAATGTATTAGCTAATACCGATGGACTAACCCGTCATTCGCTCCTCAGTTGTTAGCTCTCCATGCTCTACTAACCACTCACTATTTCTTTGGGTGTTATACATTATACAGGCAGTCGGGATGCCGACGGTCACATGACAATTAGAATGCCGACAGGGGACTGGGCGGTGTCTTCTGTTTCACTGTAAAACGTAGCTGTGACTATCTCTCTGCATAGATCACTTCATAGTCGTTATAACAATCTAACAACGGAAGAATTAAAAAAAATGCACAATTGTGTTTATTATGCAAACGACATGGAAATAGTTATGAAATAAATATATTCCACTCAACAAGATGGGGGGAATTCAATTAGCCGTAGTAGATTATCTCTGGCTAATTGATCCCTCGGGGCTATACCATTAGCCCTGAAGCCAACAGTCATCAGGGATTTTTTTTACCTGCCTCAATGGGTCATATGAGAAAAATCTAATACAATACAAGAGAGGTGTAACTTGCGCCCTGTAGCCGCTTTGTACTAAACTCCCAAAGATCACCACTCTTCAATACACATATACAATACAACAAACTGGAGTAATACACAAGCGCTACAACATGAATAGGTCAAAGCTTCAGTAAACTATCTTAATTTCCAGGTAAGTATCTCCTCGTCCAAGCTCGCACCTGTGGACTGACCTCCTCTCATTGGGGGGCAAACATCAAAAGGTTTCTTTAACACCACCACAGATTTTTTCAATTTCCAGGGATTGTTCTCTCCCTCAGTGTGGTTGCTCACCTTACTATAGGTCCCTATATGCCTTGAAAGGTGTCTTTTCCTCTGAACTTCTTATATCGTTTTACATTCACAACATTGGGGGTAACCCCCTCCCTCCAATAGGACGCTCACCTTAAAAATGGGCCCTATATTCCTTGAAAGGTTTCTTTCCCTGTATCCTTCCACCGACCTCTTCTGTGAAGCTGTATTGGCTTTTCCTTACGATTATTAATTCACCTCAGTAAAGAAATCCATTCCAAAAAATGTTTAAAAAATGTATTCCACAAGAGTCTCCATAACTGGATAGCAGCATACAATAATAAAACAATGAATAAAAAACACCCAAATAGGCGGACTGGGTTTTTCCTTTAAACACTCCCCTTAGAAGCCGGTTGGAGAAATGTAAGAAAACCTTACCGCTATAGGGCTAAAAACACTGGTGCCAACGCGTTTCGGATCAAAATCCTTCCTCAGGGCATGTCACAGGACTGCCCCAGTCTGACTAACCCAGTCGGCCTTTTAAACCCCACTGAGCCTTTCCCCTCCCCTCTCTAACCAATCAGAGAAGAATAGTACATTTAAACTTCAAAGTGTATACTGGTAGTGACCACTTTCCATTCATCCTGTTTAGCTCATAATAGTTTCTAACACAGTATAGAAAATTCTCCAATTTACATAAAAATCAGAAGAATAATGTAATATAAATCCTAATTGGTAATACACAAAGTCCATCATGGGGTATCCATCCGCATCCCTCTTCATAGTCTTCATTGTAGACCAGACCGGATTATCAATCCGTAATTTAGATCTCACTTTAGTCCTCCGGCATATATTCCTTCCGGTGTGTGAAGGTCAAGGTTCCTCCACATCTACAGTCCCCTTGGTAAATAAATCTAGTTCCCAGTGATAAAAGGACCGCCGCTGCTTTCCGCGGACCTGCCGATGATGCACTTCCGGTCCGGTGGAACGCAAACCCGGATGTGGTTGGAACGCATCGGGTTTTTGCGATGCTGGCTGGATACATGGACTCCCAACGTTCACCACATTAAAACGTTTACATAAAGAAAGACAGTCAGAGAAAAAGATTCTGTTAGTAATCATCATATGCATAACGCTGTATGTTTAGTTAAACAACGAATAGAGGGAAAGATGTTATTATTCACCATACAAATTTCTCACACATATAGGTGTCCTTATTGTAACATATATTTCATTCTACATGTATATGTGTATAGATTTAATTCTATCACAATTTGATTACCCTTATGTGTTGCCTCACAGGAACCACTTCATCTCAAAATCCACATTTAACCCTTTAGGGACCATAGTCCCAAGTTCATATATGGCCCTCATTTCCATTTTTGCTAGTTTGGCCTCGCCATCGTTAGTCCTCCAACCTGGTGTCACAACCTTAATTCCACAAAAACTGGTTAGGTGATTGATGTTGCACTCATGTTTCTTACTGAAGTGTAATGACACATTGTGGGATTCAAGACCCCTTTTGATGTTCTGAATGTGTTCCGCCATCCTTATTTTTAACATACGGGTGGTTCTCCCTATGTATTGTGACCCGCATGAACATTCCAGGAGGTAGATACAATTTTTTGTATTGCATGTTATGAAATCTTTTATATCATAAACCTTCTTGGTTTGTGTGGATTTGTACTGGGTCACTTTACCTTCCTTATTCTTACATGCTCTGCACATTGCGCAGAGGCCACATCTGAAAAAGCCCTTGGATCTATTCCTGGTGAGCATTTTAGGTCCCGATACTACACTGCTAACGACACTTTCTTTTAAGTTCTTAGCCCTTTTATACACAAACCTAGGGAACTTAGAGATCACCTCCTGTAAACAAGGATCTTTTCCTAAAATTGACCAATGTCGTCTTATTATTTGTTCCACTTGTTTATGTTGACTATTATATGTTGTTACGAAAGTGACATCACCCACCAGTCTGTCCTTAGTGGCTGGGCCCTTAGTCAACATATCTATACGATCATAAGTCCCGGTTGTGTCCATAGCAGATTGAACACTATCCTGGTCGTACCCCTTTGCCAAAAACTGTTCCCTCAATAACTGTGCTTGTTCCCAATAAACCCTTTCGTCAGAACAATTTCTTCTAACCCTTTGGAACTGGCTGATCGGAATACTCTTCAGCCAGTTTTGATGGTGATTACTTGTATGATCTATATATGAGTTACAGTCCGTGGGTTTAGTGTAGTTACTAGTTTTCAACTGATCATTTTCTATATAGATACGTAGATCTAAAAAGTTGACCTCTGTCTCACTTATATTGAAGGTTAAATGTATATTGTATGGATTGGTGTTTAGGTAATCACAAAACATGTCCAGCGATTGTCGATCACCACTCCAAATAAAAAAGATGTCGTCTATATAACGACTCCACGACACCAGACTGGCGCCAAGCTCATGGCCACTCCACACCTGTTGGTCCTCCCAGTGAGCCATGAAAAGATTTGCGTAGCTTGGCGCCAGTCTGGTGCCCATGGCTGTCCCTGTCAGCTGCACATAGGCCCTCATTCCGAGTTGTTCGCTCGGTATTTTTCATCGCATCGCAGTGAAAATCCGCTTAGTACGCATGCGCAATGTTCGCACTGCGACTGCGCCAAGTAACTTTACTATGAAGAAAGTATTTTTACTCACGGCTTTTTCATCGCTCCGGCGATCGTAATGTGATTGACAGGAAATGGGTGTACTGGGCGGAAACACGGCGTTTCAGGGGCGTGTGGCTGAAAACGCTACCGTTTCCGGAAAAAACGCAGGAGTGGCCGGAGAAACGGTGGGAGTGCCTGGGCGAACGCTGGGTGTGTTTGTGACGTCAACCAGGAACGACAAGCACTGAACTGATCGCACAGGCAGAGTAAGTCTGGAGCTACTCTGAAACTGCTAAGTAGTTAGTAATCGCAATATTGCGAATACATCGGTCGCAATTTTAAGAAGCTAAGATTCACTCCCAGTAGGCGGCGGCTTAGCGTGTGTAACTCTGCTAAATTCGCCTTGCGACCGATCAACTCGGAATGAGGGCCATAGAAAGACCCATCAAACAAAAAAAAGTTGTTATGTAAAATAAGCGAAGTTCCCTCTAAGACAAAATTGCTCTTATCAACCGACATGCCATCTTTGCCCATAAAGTAGGTTAACGCTTCTAGGCCTAATTGATGGTTAATGACAGTATATAAGGACGTGATGTCCGCAGTAACCAACAAAAAGCCCGGTTTCCAATCAACCTTCATAAGCTGATTGATGGTGGCTATAGTGTCTTTAAGATAAGAACGAGTGGCCTTAACCATAGGTTGTAACATATGGTCAATGTAGCAGGACAAATTTGACAAACTGGAGTTTGTGCCTGCCACTATCGGTCGTCCGGGAGGGATGTCACTATTCTTGTGTATCTTGGGCAAGATATACAGAACTGGTATTGAGGGGTTTTCAATTGTCATGTATTTACACTCCTCCTCCGTAATGGTGCCCTGTGCAAGATATAATGCTAGGAACGTTTCCAATTTTTTATTAATGTTATCACTGGGGTTCCCCCTTAGTTTTTGATAAGTGGAACTGTCCATAAGTTGTCTCATCACTTCCTTATTGTAGGCCTCCAAATCCATGACAATTATACTCCCCCCCTTATCCGCAGGTTTTATTACTATCTCTTTATTATTCCTAAGACTGGTGATAGCTTTTCTTTTCTCCTTTGTGAGGTTAACATGCCTATTTGGTTTAAAAGTAACACTCTCCAGGTCTGCCTTAACTGCCTTTTCAAAAGATTCTATAAAGCTACCTTTTTTGTGTCTGGGATAAAATGTGGATTTTCTTTTAAATTTGGTTATGGTGGTGGTACTACCCACACTGTTTCCCTCAGGGATTTCGCTGAAGAACCTTTTCAGGTCTTCTGCAAATTTTTCAATGTCTATTAGGACCTCAAACTTGTCACACCTATTGGTGGGGGAGAATTTTAATCCCTTTTCTAAGATAGCTTTCTCATGTACAGTAAGTATGTATTTACTCAAATTATATATTTTAGTAATCCCTTTTTCTATATTCTCGGGAGTCTTATTTATAGTGGTACTATTGTCAATTTCCCCATTTTTATCCTTCCCATTCCTTCTTCTTTTATTAAAGAGTCGTCTCTTACCCCCTCTTTTCCCCCGTTTTTTATTGGTTGTTGTCACCTTCTTAGGGGGTTGTACCTCCTTTTCTCTAAAAAAGAAGAGGAAGTGGGTGGTGTATGGTTCTGTGATCTGGGAGGCTCCCCAACTGACACATCATTGGTCCTCCATTTTTGATCTCCATATCTATTCCCCGTTATCTCTCCCCTAAATCTACCCGGGTAAAAGGTTCTTTCTTGTCTCCTTTTGGAATATTCTTCCTCCCTTTCTCTTCCAGAATCAAACCTACTCCTTCTATTAATCCTCTCTTCATTATTATGCCTAGTTGTCCAATCCCCTGAATCATCCTTATTTTCATTATTGTGATACCTTTATCTCGTATACATATCACTCCTCCCTCTGTTGGTATTTGAGGGGGCCTCCTTTCTTCCCATAAACCTGCCGAACCTCTTTCTGGGTGATCTCCTTGGTAGGCCCCTTTGCTGTGTATCCTCAAATTCCCTATTCCTCTGCTCTGGGGATTCTGTATTTACAGTTTTTTTATCATTAAGATCCCTATTATATTTTTTCTGTTTTTTATCCCTAATTTCTTTTTCATTTTTAGTAATTCTAATAGTAATCATCTCTTCCATTTCTTTATACTCTTTTAATCCTACATAGGGTTCCACCAAAGATCTGTATGTCTCTATTTCCTCCTCAACCTCTTGTAATTATTTTTTCTTCTCTCCGATGATTAATTCCATCAGTGAGAAGGAACAAGAGTCAATTATCTTATGCCAGGCATCAACAAATCCCCCAGGTTCCCTCTGAAAGGATGGGAACTTGTTGATCCTTAGACCTCTAGGTATCAGTCTATCTTTACAATACCTCTCCAAAGAGACCACCTCCCACCACAATTTACCTTCTTTAATTAATAATTTCTCCAATTTGTACATTACACTATCAAGGTTGGTATCCACCAATTCATGGTGACCAGTATTCCCAAAAACATCCTCCATTTGGGCTTTCCTTTGGGTTCTATGTGAGAACATCTTTATACTATCCCCACGGGCAGTAAGACACACCACAAATTGTGTTTCCCAAATACCTAATACAATACAAGAGAGGTGTAACTTGCGCCCTGTAGCCGCTTTGTACTAAACTCCCAAAGATCACCACTCTTCAATACACATATACAATACAACAAACTGGAGTAATACACAAGTGCTACAACATGAATAGGTCAAAGCTTCAGTAAACTATCTTAATTTCCAGGTAAGTATCTCCTCGTCCAAGCTCGCACCTGTGGACTGATCTCCTCTCATTGGGGGGCAAACATCAAAAGGTTTCTTTAACACCACCACAGATTTTTTCAATTTCCAGGGATTGTTCTCTCCCTCAGTGTGGTTGCTCACCTTACTATAGGTCCCTATATGCCTTGAAAGGTGTCTTTTCCTCTGAACTTCTTATATCGTTTTACATTCACAACATTGGGGGTAACCCCCTCCCTCCAATAGGACGCTCACCTTAAAAATGGGCCCTATATTCCTTGAAAGGTTTCTTTCCCTGTATCCTTCCACCGACCTCTTCTGTGAAGCTGTATTGGCTTTTCCTTACGATTATTAATTCACCTCAGTAAAGAAATCCATTCCGAAAAATGTTTAAAAAATGTATTCCACAAGAGTCTCCATAACTGGATAGCAGCATACAATAATAAAACAATGAATAAAAAACACCCAAATAGGCGGACTGGGTTTTTCCTTTAAACACTCCCCTTAGAAGCCGGTTGGAAAAATTCCTCCACAAAAATACAGATGATACTCTCCAGCATAAGGCTCCAAAATTGGGTTGTTAAATGTAAGAAAACCTTTCCGCTCTAGGGCTAAAAACACTGGTGCCAACGCGTTTCGGATCAAAATCCTTCCTCAGGGCATGTCACAGGACTAACCCAGTCGGCCTTTTAAACACCACTGAGCCTTTCCCCTCCCCTCTCTAACCAATCAGAGAAGAATAGTACATTTAAACTTCAAAGTGTATACTGGTAGTGACCACTTTCCATTCATCCTGTTTAGCTCATAATAGTTTCTAACACAGTATAGAAAATTCTCCAATTTACATAAAAATCAGAAGAATAATGTAATATAAATCCTAATTGGTAATACACAAAGTCCATCATGGGGTATCCATCCGCATCCCTCTTCATAGTCTTCATTGTAGACCAGACCGGATTATCAATCCGTAATTTAGATCTCACTTTAGTCCTCCGGCATATATTCCTTCCGGTGTGTGAAGGTCAAGGTTCCTCCACATCTACAGTCCCCTTGGTAAATAAATCTAGTTCCCAGTGATAAAAGGACCGCCGCTGCTTTCCGCGGACCTTCCGATGACGCACTTCCGGTCCGGTGGAACGCAAACCCGGAAGTGGTTGGAACGCATCGGGTTTTTGCGATGCTGGCTGGATACATGGACTCCCAACGTTCACCACATTAAAACGTTTACATAAAGAAAGACAGTCAGAGAAAAAGATTCTGTTAGTAATCATCCTATGCATAACGCTGTATGTTTAGTTAAACAACGAATAGAGGGAAAGATGTTATTATTCACCATACAAATTTCTCACACATATAGGTGTCCTTATTGTAACATATACTTTCATTCTACATGTACATGTGTATAGATTTAATTCTATCACAATTTGATTACCCTTATGTGTTGCCTCACAGGAACCACTTCATCTCAAAATCCACATTTAACCCTTTAGGGACCATAGTCCCAAGTTCATATATGGCCCTCATTTCCATTTTTGCTAGTTTGGCCTCGCCATCGTTAGTCCTCCAACCTGGTGTCTCAACCTTAATTCCACAAAAACTGGTTAGGTGATTGATGTTGCACTCATGTTTCTTACTGAAGTGTAATGACACATTGTGGGATTCAAGACCCCTTTTGATGTTCCGAATGTGTTCCGCCATCCTTATTTTTAACATACGGGTGGTTCTCCCTATGTATTGTGACCCGCATGAACATTCCAGGAGGTAGATACAATTTTTTGTATTGCATGTTATGAAATCTTTTATATCATAAACCTTCTTGGTTTGTGTGGATTTGTACTGGGTCACTTTACCTTCCTTATTCTTACATGCTCTGCACATTGCGCAGAGGCCACATCTGAAAAAGCCCTTGGATCTATTCCTGGTGAGCATTTTAGGTCCCGATACTACACTGCTATTGACACTTTCTTTTAAGTTCTTAGCCCTTTTATACACAAACCTAGGGAACTTAGAGATCACCTCCTGTAAACAAGGATATTTTCCTAAAATTGACCAATGTCGTCTTATTATTTGTTCCACTTGTTTATGTTGACTATTATATGTTGTTACGAAAGTGACATCACCCACCAGTCTGTCCTTAGTGGCTGGGCCCTTAGTCAACATATCTATACGATCATAAGTCCCGGTTGTGTCCATAGCAGATTGAACACTATCCTGGTCGTACCCCTTTGCCAAAAACTGTTCCCTCAATAACTGTGCTTGTTCCCAATAAACCCTTTCGTCAGAACAATTTCTTCTAACCCTTTGGAACTGGCTGATTGGAATACTCTTCAGCCAGTTTTGATGGTGATTACTTGTATGATCTATATATGAGTTACAGTCCGAGGGTTTAGTGTAGTTACTAGTTTTCAACTGATCATTTTCTATATAGATACGTAGATCTAAAAAGTTGACCTCTTTCTCACTTATATTGAAGGTTAAATGTATATTGTATTGATTGGTGTTTAGGTAATCACAAAACAGGTCCAGCGATTGTCGATCACCAGCGAAATCCCTGAGGGAAACAGTGTGGGTAGTACCACCACCATAACCAAATTTAAAAGAAAATCCACATTTTATCCCAGACACAAAAAAGGTAGCTTTATAGAATCTTTTGAAAAGGCAGTTAAGGCAGACCTGGAGAGTGTTACTTTTAAACCAAATAGGCATGTTAACCTCACAAAGGAGGAAAGAAAAGCTATCACCAGTCTTAGGAATAATAAAGAGATAGTAATAAAACCTGCGGATAAGGGGGGGAGTATAATTGTCATGGATTTGGAGGCCTACAATAAGGAAGTGATGAGACAACTTATGGACAGTTCCACTTATCAAAAACTAAGGGGGAACCCCAGTGATAACATTAATAAAAAATTGGAAACGTTCCTAGCATTATATCTTGCACAGGGCACCATTACGGAGGAGGAGTGTAAATACATGACAATTGAAAACCCCTCAATACCAGTTCTGTATATCTTGCCCAAGATACACAAGAATAGTGACATCCCTCCCGGACGACCGATAGTGGCAGGTACAAACTCCAGTTTGTCTAATTTGTCCTGCTACATTGACCATATGTTACAACCTATGGTTAAGGCCACTCGTTCTTATCTTAAAGACACTATAGCCACCATCAATCAGCTTATGAAGGTTGATTGGAAACCGGGCTTTTTGTTGGTTACTGCGGACGTCACGTCCTTATATACTGTCATTAACCATCAATTAGGCCTAGAAGCGTTAACCTACTTTATGGGCAAAGATGGCATGTCGGTTGATAAGAGCAATTTTGTCTTAGAGGGAACTTCGCTTATTTTACATAACAACTTTTTTTGGTTTGATGGGTCTTTCTATGTGCAGCTGACAGGGACAGCCATGGGCACCAGACTGGCGCCAAGCTACGCAAATCTTTTCATGGCTCACTGGGAGGACCAACAGGTGTGGAGTGGCCATGAGCTTGGCGCCAGTCTGGTGTCGTGGAGTCGTTATATAGACGACATCTTTTTTATTTGGAGTGGTGATCGACAATTGCTGGACATGTTTTGTGATTGCCTAAACACCAATCAATACAATATACATTTAACCTTCAATATAAGTGAGACAGAGGTCAACTTTTTAGATCTACGTATCTATATAGAAAATGATCAGTTGAAAACTAGTAACTACACTAAACCCACGGACTGTAACTCATATATAGATCATACAAGTAATCACCATCAAAACTGGCTGAAGAGTATTCCGATCAGCCAGTTCCAAAGGGTTAGAAGAAATTGTTCTGACGAAAGGGTTTATTGGGAACAAGCACAGTTATTGAGGGAACAGTTTTTGGCAAAGGGGTACGACCAGGATAGTGTTCAATCTGCTATGGACACAACCGGGACTTATGATCATATAGATATGTTGACTAAGGGCCCAGCCACTAAGGACAGACTGGTGGGTGATGTCACTTTCGTAACAACATATAATAGTCAACATAAACAAGTGGCACAAATAATAAGACGACATTGGTCAATTTTAGGAAAAGATCCTTGTTTACAGGAGGTGATCTCTAAGTTCCCTAGGTTTGTGTATAAAAGGGCTAAGAACTTAAAAGAAAGTGTCGTTAGCAGTGTAGTATCGGGACCTAAAATGCTCACCAGGAATAGATCCAAGGGCTTTTTCAGATGTGGCCTCTGCGCAATGTGCAGAGCATGTAAGAATAAGGAAGGTAAAGTGACCCAGTACAAATCCACACAAACCAAGAAGGTTTATGATATAAAAGATTTCATAACATGCAATACAAAAAATTGTATCTACCTCCTGGAATGTTCATGCGGGTCACAATACATAGGGAGAACCACCCGTATGTTAAAAATAAGGATGGCGGAACACATTCGGAACATCAAAAGGGGTCATGAATCCCACAATGTGTCATTACACTTCAGTAAGAAACATGAGTGCAACATCAATCACCTAACCAGTTTTTGTGGAATTAAGGTTGTGACACCAGGTTGGAGGACTAACGATGGCGAGGCCAAACTAGCAAAAATGGAAATGAGGGCCATATATGAACTTGGGACTATGGTCCCTAAAGGGTTAAATGTGGATTTTGAGATGAAGTGGTTCCTGTGAGGCAACACATAAGGGTAATCAAATTGTGATAGAATTAAATCTATACACATGTACATGTAGAATGAAAGTATATGTTACAATAAGGACACCTATATGTGTGAGAAATTTGTATGGTGAATAATAACATCTTTCCCTCTATTCGTTGTTTAACTAAACATACAGCGTTATGCATATGATGATTACTAACAGAATCTTTTTCTCTGACTGTCTTTCTTTATGAAAACGTTTTAATGTGGTGAACGTTGGGAGTCCATGTATCCAGCCAGCATCGCAAAAACCCGATGCGTTCCAACCACTTCCGGGTTTGCGTTCCACCGGACCGGAAGTGCGTCATCGGAAGGTCCGCGGAAAGCAGCGGCGGTCCTTTTATCACTGGGAACTAGATTTATTTACCAAGGGGACTGTAGATGTGGAGGAACCTTGACCTTCACACACCGGAAGGAATATATGCCGGAGGACTAAAGTGAGATCTAAATTACAGATTGATAATCCGGTCTGGTCTACAATGAAGACTATGAAGAGGGATGCGGATGGATACCCCATGATGGACTTTGTGTATTACCAATTAGGATTTATATTACATTATTCTTCTGATTTTTATGTAAATTGGAGAATTTTCTATACTGTGTTAGAAACTATTATGAGCTAAACAGGATGAATGGAAAGTGGTCACTACCAGTATACACTTTGAAGTTTAAATGTACTATTCTTCTCTGATTGGTTAGAGAGGGGAGGGGAAAGGCTCAGTGGGGTTTAAAAGGCCGACTGGGTTAGTCCTGTAACATGCCCTGAGGAAGGATTTTGATCCGAAACGCGTTGGCACCAGTGTTTTTAGCCCTAGAGCGGTAAGGTTTCTTACATTTAACAACCCAATTTTGGAGCCTTATGCTGGAGAGTATCATCTGTATTTTTGTGGAGGAATTTCTCCAACCGGCTTCTAAGGGGAGTGTTTAAAGGAAAAACCCAGTCCGCCTATTTGGGTGTTTTTTATTCATTGTTTTATTATTGTATGCTGCTATCCAGTTATGGAGACTCTTGTGGAATACATTTTTTAAACATTTTTCGGAATGGATTTCTTTACTGAGGTGAATTAATAATCGTAAGGAAAAGCCAATACAGCTTCACAGAAGAGGTCGGTGGAAGGATACAGGGAAAGAAACCTTTCAAGGAATATAGGGCCCATTTTTAAGGTGAGCGTCCTATTGGAGGGAGGGGGTTACCCCCAATGTTGTGAATGTAAAACGATATAAGAAGTTCAGAGGAAAAGACACCTTTCAAGGCATATAGGGACCTATAGTAAGGTGAGCAACCACACTGAGGGAGAGAACAATCCCTGGAAATTGAAAAAATCTGTGGTGGTGTTAAAGAAACCTTTTGATGTTTGCCCCCCAATGAGAGGAGGTCAGTCCACAGGTGCGAGCTTGGACGAGGAGATACTTACCTGGAAATTAAGATAGTTTACTGAAGCTTTGACCTATTCATGTTGTAGCGCTTGTGTATTACTCCAGTTTGTTGTATTGCATATGAGAAAAATCCCTGATAATTCGGAGGTTAAAGGGTTTCCTAACCACATTAATGCACAAATTAGTGAACTTTTCACAGATTCTGTGCGTTAATGCCCAATAACCCATGTTAGCTCCCATATACATAGTACGTTAACAGACATTAACACGGCTATATAGAGAGGGGGCCTGGACTCGAATATTATGGTTGTTAGAATTTTTATGGTGTATGGTACACCTGCACCCTTGTTCCTATATTATGTTAACAAGGCTATCCCTGGAATTCCAATTGAATAGTCCCGGGCATTAAAGCCCAAGGCTACCTCCCATTTTCACCAGCAGCCAATTACAGAACATAATTGAATTCCCCCACCTAAGTGCTAAAGAATGTGTGTAGAGCTCTATTGCAGGGTCTTCATTAAAGGCCAGAGACAAATCCCAAGTGAATTGAGTAGAAAAACACACACACCATAGTGTTCACCAGACATGTCAAAATCGCGGTCCGCGTGCCGCATGCGGCCTACAATGCATACTTCTGCGGCCCAAGTTAACATTTTTAAAAACAATGGAATGTGGCCTGCCACTGCCGAATGAGTTCCTGTTGGCCTGTCTGCCGTGATCGGAGCTTAGCTCTCATCGAATAGCATTTTCCGTTCTTCACATGCACGAGAAGATAGTGATAGAGATGGGGAAATGTCCACGGGGGGAGCTGCTGTGCATGCCCGGCTGCCTTTGTAAGGCTCTGTCCCCAGCAGCATCCCTGAAGCCGTCACGCCCTGTAGGCGTTTGTGCCTGACTGCCCTGTGTACCCAGGTGCCCTACTTGCAGGAGAATTCTTCTGGTATCTTGATAGAAAAATGTCTCTCCCAATGAAAAAGGTAAATTGGAGGGTTCTGGCACAGGGCTTGGAATCAGAATTGACACAGGAGGCATCGAGGGCTTGTGGCTGGAGGGGACACAAGGAGCAAGCGGGGATACCAGGGGGCATGTGGCTGGACTGAAGCGACAGAGGGGGGCTGGAAGTGACACATTTTACCAACTCACACTTATATGTATTATAGAGGAGAGGGGACCGCACAGTGATATATGAGGGGGAGTAACAGTTCTCAGCTCAAACTATTTTGTTTGTTTTCTTCCTGATACTCGACATCTCTTTGATTATACATTATTGTTGGTTTTCTAATAAACCTTTCAAAAATGCATATAAAACTTTCTTTTTCTTGCGGCCCACACATGACTTAGTCCTTGATTATCCGGCCCAGTTGGGATTTTGAGTTTGACATGCCTGGTGTACACGGTGTAGCTTACAGAGATTGATAACAAGTGTTGTGTAGAAACAGTCACCTATTAAGGTCAAATTAAAAAAAGAACCAAAGTCACGATGGTTTATTATCCTTATTGTTGCTTCTTATTCACTACAACGCGTTTTGCAGAACCTGTCTGCTTCATCAGGATAGTGGAGAGAGAATGTGGTTCCAGGGTATAGATAGTGGCCCATCCTCCCCCATTGGTTACTAGGAACCACCTACCTTGTTTTGACATTGAGTCATTCTTGCAACATTTTTTCATAGTGAGGACCTCATTTTCAGTCGGGATTGTCAGCAGCTGCTATTCCGTAAGGTCGCGACAGCCTGCTTGCTATCATATGTGACGGCAAGTATCTGACTATGTCTAGTATCTGTCATCTTCCTGCTTGTGGCCAGCCCGCTCACTGGATTTCCCTTCCACAGCAGCCATCTTTAGTATCAGGGCAAGCAATCACCCCATGCTGGGTGCAAGAGATCCATCTGAAATAATTGTCCCATCTCCAAATAATCACTGAAATTGGCCTACACACCCACATTATTCCCATAACATGCCCAAAACAGATCAATTCTATGCAATCGCATATTGTCCACCAAGTTGCCACTTAGAAATGACCTTTACATGGAAGGAGTAATCCATCTGCACTTTCAATCCCCATCTCTACAGGAAAGACGACCAGGTAGCCACTGTCTAAAATAAAACTGCTGGTTCAAAAAGAGGATGTCAATCTCTAATGGTACAATAAAGCTGAAAGGTCCAAAGCACTGGTCTAAAGGATGATGATGGTGGTCCAATATATGGAGTCTCCAACAGTAGTGTTGCTTAACGTGTATCATTATGGTAGGTGCCCACAACTTTTTCAGAACCATATGTCTATGTTTCTGATGAAATTGTGGGCAACTACAATCTCCGGATGAAGATGAACTACCATCCTCATCCTCCGGAACAGCACTTTGGACCTAGTAGCTTTATTCATATCCCCCAACCCCCAAAAGCCATTGCAAGATTCTTGCTAATTTTGGGATACATCTATTCACCGAACTGGTAAATATTGTTCTCCATGCTGAGTATAATTCCGGTTATTACCATTTGAAGTTTCCATTTGGACATTATATAGAGTAGACTATAGCCGCATATACATCCATATTCCTATTCATTTTTATACAATTCATATCATATGTATCTTTTTTCATTACTTATTGAAGTCTTTCTCTAAGTAGAATTCTTTAATGATGAAATTACTTAATGTTGGAATATATTGTCCTATGATATACTGTTAACGCGGTTCATCCCTCTTTCCTTCAGTCCCCATCTACATTATTTGCATGGTGCATGCACAGTCCGCAACTGCGTTCTGAGGTGCATGATCAGTTTGCAGATAACTGTGGGATCCATCTGCATTTGCACTTGTGTCCGACTCACAATCAGCCCCTAAATCTTGTATTTACAACTACGATAAGGAAGAAATGTTTCCTAAATTAGCGGCTGACTGTGGGTCGCGCACACTGCTGATGTTGGAGGCAGTGGAGCAATTTTGTTCTTCTGCGCACTGAATGATAGAGAACATACGCACAGAAGGCTGATACAAAGGTGCATGCAAATGCTGTCGCAGCTGTGATTCTGTACGCAGCGGCTGTGCGACAGTATGCTATCGTGGCAGCCACCGGGATTTGTTTTCAGGCGGCCGGCCACTGGAGGCATCTGAGATCCAGTGCTTGTGTACGAAGTTGGAACCACCAGATGCACATCGGTCAATAATCGGCCTTGGGAATAATTCTGTGGTCGCGCAGCGTGGCCGTCGGAGATAAGAGTTCGGGGCAATTGTAACTGTAGGTGGTCATAGTTGCAAGCTGTGACATGCCCCTGAAATGGTTGCGACACACCTGCATTTCAGTCACAATTACGCCATTACTTCTCCAAAACACTCCCTGCCTGTCACTCACTTTGCGGCAAAAAATCCTCACTGCATCCGCCGTCGCAAGACTATCACGGCACATGCTCAGTGTGACTTATGTGCATGCGCAGTGGCTTTGCGTCTATCACTGAATCAGGCCCAGAGTCAGAGATGTGACTGATGGGCACAGTATACCCATGGTATCAGAAATGTCTTTACAATGTACTGGGCAATCCTGGGTAGATATTAGGGGCGTGCTATATGTGTGTTGCGGAAGTGTAGCTGAAAGTGGCTATGGGGGTCATTCAGACCTGATCGCCGGGCTGCAATTTTTGCTGTCCTGCTTTCAGATAGTCGCCGCCTACAGGGGGAGTGTATTTTCGCTGTGCAAGTGTGCGATCGCATGTGTACGCCGAGCTGCTAAAATTCAGTCTGTGCAGTCTCTGCGCAGCCCAGGACTTACTCCTCCAGTGCGATAGAATCAGGCTGATCGGGGCCGGAGCTGACAGACACACTGCCTGAAATCGCTTGGACACGCATGTGTTTTCCTGAACGCTCCCAGTAAATGGTCAGTTACCACCCACAAATGACTTCCTCCTGTCAATCACCTTGCGAATGCCCATGCGAACTGATTTTTCACACCATCCTGTCGCTGACCATTGTTGTTGTCCGACGCGCGTGCACATTGTGGTGCATAGGCATGCTCTGTTGTGACCTGAATGCCCGCTGTGTGAAAAACGCACAGCAGCGATCAGATCTGAATGACTCCTTACATACAAAGATGCTCAACTGCTCATATAAGAGGCCATACTTGGACAGAGAAACTGCATCTGCCATAGGGGTGCTCAGGGGTGCCATCAGGGGGGAATGCAAGGACTGGAGTCCCGGGTCTGGACAGAGAGGGGACCCACTCCTGGTGGAATTAGTGAACGAGCATTTGGGGGCCTTCCACAATGCCTCTGCCCGTCACCCTCTTCCTCTTACTGTCACCCCCTGCCCATCACCCTCTGCCTCTCTGTTATCCTCCCTGTCATCCCATGCCTCAACCTGCCACCCTCTGCCCCGTCACCCACTGCCTCTGCCCATCACCTAATGTAGGGTTGTTTTTTTTGGGGGGGGGGTGATATTTTTATTTTTATTTTATTATTATTATTTTATTTTTATTTTTTTTGGGGGGGAAAGGGGGCCCTGCTTATTGAGTCTGTCTCAGGCCCCAAAATTTCTGATGGCAGTCCTGGGGATGTTACAAGTTTCCATGGTGCAACTGATGTTAGTTCATAAAGATACACCAACTGGATCTTCTGTGTATACGGATGCTAATGGCCTGCACGCATAAGCGATGGGGCACCAACGATGAACGAGCGCGGGGCCGCGCATCGTTCATCGTTGGTGCCTACACACTGCACGATATGAACGAGTTAATGAATGAGAACGTTCATATCGTGCAGTGTTATCTGCCAGTGTCTAGGGCCCTTAACAAAGCACCTCTTAGTCCTTGCACATGCAGATGCATGGCTGCACAGCAGGGAAGGGCTTTGAAGCAGTATTTGCATAAAGTACAACCGGCAAAAGACACAGACACAGCTGCTTCCGACTCAGAATCATGCCTTAATCTTCAGCTAAGTATAATAGGAACAAGGCTCATGTAATTGGGGTTTTTTGGTGTAAATTGTAACCAATTCTACTGGCAGGACGTTTTTTTAAAGGGGCAATCACTTACAAGGCAAAATTATGAAAACCTCCGGCATCCCGCACCTCTGGCGATCTCGGACTTAATTACATCCCGCCGTACATGTAGTTCACTATCCTAAAATACCTTAAATACAAGCATCAGCATCTAAAATACAGTAAAGTAAATAAAATAATTGACACATTAGAGCCAAAAATTTAGCTGAGAGTCAACGTCAAAGCATCAAGACCTCAGCTGATTAATTATGTGGTCATACGTGCGCTAATTGCCAATTACAATGAGAGGCAGACAGAGTATAAGCAAAGATTTAATCCTTAGCAAATTAAAATAACCTCATAAAAAGCGTTGCCTGGTTTTGGAGATCACAACAGCATGACCGGGGCTTCTCAGCTCTGCGGTTCCGCCTGTAATGAATACCAATTAGCATGCTCACTCACATGAAAGAGACCTAACAGGGGGTAATAAAGTGAAAGAGGAGTGCAGCCGCCAATAATGATTTAGTGTAATACAGACCACAAAGAAATGGAATTTGGCTGAAAATGAACAATCTCTGCTTCATTATTAACATCAGATGTTATAAATTACATAGTAGCAGTTTTATAATTGGAACATCTTAACTTATATAAAATGAGCAAAAAAATTATATTTGAAAACCAAGCGGTAGATTTACTGAGGAGTGCCTTTTACCGATAATTTTTAAAACGGCAATAGACATAAATGCTACAGTAAATAAGCCTGGCTAAGTCTGTATTCCTGTTGCCGTTTTAAACTATTGGTCAAAGGGCCTAATTCAGAGTTGATCGCAGCAGCAAATTTTTTAGCAGTTGGGCAAAACCATGTGCACTGCAGGGGGAGGGGGGGGCAGATATAACATGTGCAGAGGGAGTTAGATTTGGGTGGGGTGTGTTCAAACGGAAATCTAAATTGCAGTGTAAAAGTAAAGCAGCCAGTATTTACCCTGCACAGAAACAAAATAACCCACCCAAATCTAACTCTCTCTACACATGTAATATCTGCCCCCCCCCCCCCCCCTGCAGTGCACATGGTTTTGCCAAACTACTAACAAATTTGCTGCTGCGATCAACTCTGAATTGCCCCCAAAGTCGCAAATGGTTGTTGGCTTGGAAAACAAATCTACCCCCATGTACAGTGTGTGAAGAAGCAATTGGAAAAGCAAACTCTTTGTCACGTGGACTTGTTTGCCAAAACAAAGTCATTTTAGAAAAAGTCCAAACCGTGTTTGTAACTGGGGCTATTAAAGTTGGATATAGTTATATTCCTCATCTTAATTGTGCAAAATATATTATAAGACTTACTGTACAGCCTGTGTGTACCCTGTAACCTTATTCCCTCACCACTGTCCTGATGAAGCAGACAGGTTCTGTGAAACGTGTCACAGTAAATAGGAGGCTTCCTTTGGAATTGTACCGGAATTGCCTCTAAGGATAACATCACCATCAAAACTCTGGTTCTTTCTTTGTACTTATTTTAGATATAAGTATACTGTATCAGCAGCGTCGGCAAAAAAGGTGTGTGGCTTCTCGGAAGTGGGCGTGGGTTTGCGGAGGGGGCGGGGCTTCACGTTTCAACCCCGTTTTCCATCACTTGGGGGGTTCGGGAGGTGTGGTCTGCCTCCCGCAGAGTGCTGTTTTGGCAGTGGCGACTCCTACATAGTGACAGGAGCCGAGTACTGCACATAATGTAACAGTGCAGCACTCGGCTCCTGTCACTGAGCAGGAGCCAGCATTTTGGTGTCACCCCTTGGCAGGTGACACCCGGTTGCGGGCCGCACCACCTGCACCCCCCCCCCCCCTTGTGACGCCACTGTACTGTATCAATTTATTTCAGAATATAAACAAAATATGTTCATTCTGTGACAAAGGGGGACATGTACTAAGCAGTGATAAAAGTGGAGAAGTGAGCCAGTAGAGAAGTTGCTCATGGCAACCAATCAGCATTGACATAACATTTATAATTTGCATTCTTTAAAAATATACAGAGCAGCTGATTGGTTGCCATGGACAACTTTTCCACTGGCTCACTTCTCCACTTTTATCACTGCTTAGTAAATGTCCCCCTTAAGGTAGATTTTTACAGCAAAAAATTCATCCTATATTAGGTGAGTGGGACTTTTTAGCTCACCATCATTTAACTATAACAAAAAAAAAGCGCAGTTTGGTTTTAGTTTTAGGATCACAGTTTGGTTTATACATTTTTTATCAAGATATATACGGTAGATGTAATCTTCACCCTTTAACAAGTGATTATTTCTACCAGTAGCGGATCTTTCCACGGGCAAGCAGGACTTTTGCCCGGGGCGCCGCACCATGGCAAGATCCGCCACTGTGCCCTCCGCTGCCGCTGTGTCCCCCACTGGTACCCCCGCAGTGAAGGGAACTAGATGCTATCCGTCTAGTTTCCCTTCGTGGAGAGGACCTTTGCTGTGTGGTGCGCGATTACATCATCACGCACCGCACACCATTGTGGGACTGGCACAGACGCTAGGGGTCATGATTGACCTCTAGTGTCTATGCTGCTATGCTGTGCTATGGGAGAGACGTCATGACGTCTCTCCCATAGATCCGAGGAGAGCAGCAGCGGCGGCAGAGGTCTGCAACGGCCGGTACTCAGGAGCGGGGATTGTAAGTATCCTTTTTTTTTTTAAGCGGCGCTACTGGGGGCACAAATGGCGCTACTGGGGGCACAAATGGGGGCACAACTCTACAGGGGGTGTAACTGATGTCAAAGTCGAAAAATATCATGATTCACTATTGCCTTGTACTAACCCCAATGCACGTGCCCGCTGCTCGTGCACCGACTCCCCCGTGCTTACGCATCCCCTCAGGTTGCGTAAGGGACGCTCCGACGTCGCCTGCGCACGGAGATGTGTATTTACGGCGGTGTTTGTGAGCGACTAGCGAGCGACTCGATCGCAACATATTTAACCTTTATAGTGTGTTTTGTAGATAATATTCCCGTTAATAATGACTGCAAGTATGTTTAGTGTAAATGGTTCAGGGACTTGGGAATTCCTCTTTGCATGATACGAAGGGTCTGACAAAGGTTGAACAGTGGTGTCTAGTACCTAACTGAAGAGTATTTTATTAGAAACAATCCGGTGTTGGTTAGGAAGAGATTAATCGCTCCTGCGTATAGTTATGTCTATGAGTAGTTTAGGGACATTTACTGTATTTGCAGTTCATTATCCATGCGGCGGGAATCCTGAGGATACCTCCCATCTGAGCAGTTTGAAATAGTCACAGCCCACCTGTTCGAATCCACCTATGACCTTTTGTTATAATGCAGAGGGACATTCCTGTGTCCAATGAACAATGAGATTATAGGACCATTGTATTGTACAGTATACTGTGTATATAAAGACCCCCATAGCCAGACCAACTCACTTCTCTCCACAAAGGTTTTCCCCGTGATGACTGAGAGCTGGTTTCCAGATAGCGCCTGCGAGTCATTCCCACGTGTGTAAGTTTCTCTGTGGCCATTTTGTTACTCTGTGTGTATGCGATTGTTCTCTTTTTGTTATCCTATAAGTATTTGCCATTTATTCTCTTTGTGTTTATTCTATTTGTGATCGTTTCGCTAGTGTTTATATTTCTGTTTAGTTATTGTGTTTAGGTATTAATGTCAGGTCTGTAGTGTATAAGCTGTAAACTGTTTTTTTCTTTTTCCCTTTGACTTACTAATATCGTCTATAAAGGTGTTGGAACCTTAGCAAGTAATGTGTGTTTTACTAGTTATTATAAAGGGTTTCTGAGCGTCTCAATCGCTCAAACAGCTTTCATATCATCCAGGTTAATCAGCATTACATTGTGGTAATATTACAGTACTAAGGCTTACAGCATAAGCATACCCTTTCAGTGTGTTGTAAATAAGGTTTTCTGTGTGTAATTCAGTGAGCTTCAGCGCCGCTCGTATCCCACTCTCGCGGTACAGCGTTTGCTACGCCAATACTCGTCCGGTCCACCTCATATCTGCAGTCAGGCGAAACACGCAGACTTTATCGATCAGCAAAGGGCGGATAGGTAGTATCCTGTAGTGCTGATCGGATGTGCGTCTGCGTCTGATTCTCTTGGTTTGTAGGGATGCTGGTGGAATCCGAGGAAGGTAAGAACATACAGCTATTGTTTTAAATCTGTTTTCTTTCTCTCTCTCTCTCTGTTTGGCGCCAATTGCGCACACAATACACGCACACAGGTGAGTCTGAAATGACATTTGAGAGACTCAAGCAGTGCCTAACGCAGGCACCAGCATTAGGTATGCCAGATTATGGAAAACCCTTTGAACTGTACGGCACGGAAAATGCTGGATGTGCGGCAGGTGTCTTAACCCAGAAGCACAGTGATGCCAGCAGGCCGGTAGCCTACTACAGCGCTCAGCTAGACACGGTAGCACGATCTCTCCCCACATGCTTGCAGCGATAGCATTGCTAGTGAGTAAAAGCAAAGATGTAGTGCTGGGACACAACCTCACAATCCATACACCTCATGCAGTGTCAGCATTATTAAATTCTGCCCAAACCAGACACGTCTCATCCGCATGGTTTACAAGGTGGGAATTAGCACTAATGGCCCCCGTAAACATCACCATAAGGAGATGCAGCGCACTAAATCCTGCAACATATTTCCCAGGTGTGCCTGGACAGGCACAAAGGGTGGGGGATGAGAATGATGGCGAAAGAGGATTTAGTACAGACACTGACTCACATGATTGTATGGAATATTTGACCCAAAATTTCACGGCAAGGCCTGACATCAATGACAACCCACTGGAAGGTGTAGATTTTACTTTCTACACTGATGGTAGTTATCATAGACAGACGGACTCGGGAGACTTGTGTACTGGATACGCAGTCGTAGATGACAAAGGTACCATAGAAGCGGAACCCCTAGGCCCACCACACTCAGCACAAGTTGCTGAGCTGGTTGCTCTAACCAGAGCGTGTGAATTGGCTAAAGGTAAGTCAGCCAATATCTACACAGATTCTAGGTACGCCTTTGGAGTAGTTCATGATTTCGGGGCCCTATGGCGCCTTAGAAATTTCATGACGGCAGCTGGTACACCCGTGGCACATGCAACCCACATCAAAAGACTTTTAGCAGCAATACAAGAACCTGACAGAGTGGCTGTTATCAAGTGTAAAGCCCACACATACAGCCAAGACCCAGTATCACTTGGTAACAGTCGAGCAGACGAAGCTGCTAAATCAGCAGCCAGTACCCCCAGACAGACAGACACCACTCAACTGATGGTATTTAATACTGTAAACACACAAAAATTATATGAAATGCAAAATTTGTGTTCACCACAAGAAAAGGCAGTTTGGAGGTCAAAAGGATATGGCCAGGAGTCCTCAGGACTCTGGACAGATGGACAGGGTAAGCCAGTGGCACCCAGAGCATACCTCCCAAGTCTAGCGGAAGCGGCACACGGGCTGACTCATCTAGCCAAAGAAGGAATGTGTAAGTTGGTAAGAGCCTATTGGTGCACGCCAGGATTTTCTTCCCATGCTGGTAAAAGAGCGATGACATGCCTCACCTGCTTGAGGAAGAATATTGGAAAAGCAATACCAACAGAGCCATCCCATATCCCTCCTACAGATGGTCTTTTTCAGGTAATACAAATTGATTTCATACAATTACCACCTTGTAGAAATTTAAAATATGTATTGGTTTGTATTGATGTGTTTTCAAATTGGGTTGAAACATTCCCAGCTGCCACAAATACCGCTACGTTTACTGCAAAGAAAATTGTGCAGGAATTTGTGTGCAGGTACGGTATCCCTAGGATAATTGAAAGCGATAGGGGTACCCATTTTACAGGTGAAGTCTTTCAGGTAATGTGTAAATTGATGGGAATTAATAGTAAGCTGCATACTCCGTACCGCCCCCAGGCGAGTGCGAAAGTGGAAAGAGTAAACAGCACTATTAAGAACAAATTGAGCAAAGTGATGGCTGACACAGGATTGTTGTGGTCGGAAGCTTTGCCACTTGTATTGTATAGCATCAGAACCACTCCCAGGTCCCCTCTTAATCTGTCTCCCTTTGAAATACTTTTTGGTCAACAACCCCATGTAATGATTGACCCCCAGGATGATTTGAAATGTAACAATGAAGTAACTGTAAAGTATCTGGTTAAGATGAGTAAGCAGTTAAGGAATCAAAATGACAATCTAAAGCTAGTAATTCCTGATCTGCCAGATAGTAATTGTCATGACATTGAACCTGGGGATTATGTAATGATTCGAAACTTTCTACGCTCAGGTTGCCTTATTGACAGATGGGAAGGACCATATCAAGTCTTATTGACCAGCACGACAGCGTTAAAGGTTGCCGAGAGAGAGACTTGGGTTCATTCGTCTCACTGTAAGAAGGTCGCTGACCCAGAGAGGTCCCGTGACAAAGAACAGACGGTAGAGGAAATTGTATCGTTAGAGTGTCTGTTCCAGGAAGGTTGAGATGGCACCTGAGCGCTGAAAACAATAAGACCGGAGGCGGTTGTCGAACCAGATTTCTTTTTCCCTTTTGTTATTTTCTCCAGTTCCCATCTCCCTCCTATTCTCCTCCCCCCTTCTTATTCTTCTCCTTTCCCTCCTCTAAGATGGACTTGCCCCAAGAGACTGTATTCCGGATTTTCCTGTTGACCCTGTTGTTGACCAGAGCAGTCTGTTTCGGTGAGAGTACCAGAGAGGCCAAAGAGGGATCTGGAATGGGATCTGATGATCAGGATGGAGGCATAGAGTTCCAAGAACAACACAATCACCGAGCAAAGGCGAGTATCAGAAAACGATCTGGCAGCCATGTTATTAATAGACATTGTGAAGGATTGTTAGCTGAAGAGAATTGTATCTGTAGGAATTGTGACAACGTAGTTGAGGACGGCTGCATCAAGGAATGTCAGTCCCGTTTTAATATCAATATGGACCGGCATCCATTGAGTGACTACCACTCATTGGTGGGTAAAGTGTTAAACCAGACAGACTGTTGGGTGTGCTCACAAGTACCTCAAGGTCATAGAAAGTCAGGACTAGTGCCATACCCTTTAACGGTAGATGAGGTACTTGAGCTAAAGGGTGGGAGACCGGTGGACAAGAGATTTAATATTTCTAGTCCTCCTAGTTTGAAGCTCCATCAATACCATGTAGATAGGTCCCTAATATGTTTTAACATTTCCAATCCCCGAAAGCCGGGAAATTGGGAGGTGTCATGGAACAACCAAACCATGACATTTTCACACAGAGCCGACAGAATGCCCATAGATTCAGAGTTTATACGCCACATAGCCGACAGTGGAAAATATTTCCAGTATAGGTACACTCTAGGAAATAGGATCATGCGAGTTGGAGAAGTATCACCAGGATACTGTGCACATGTCATACAGCCTGATAAGTGTACTAGACAAATGAGAGAGTTAGGGATAGGACTGTTTTCATGGAAGGTTTGTAATATGGTTATGTCATTTTCTATCCCATATGCTCTCCCCGATGATTCATATTTCATATGTGGGAGAAAGGCGTATAAGTGGCTTGCCCCAAACTCAGAGGGATTGTGTTACGTTGGAAAAGTACTGCCTGAAGTAATGACCATTGCCCATAACAAAATGAAAGACATTCACCGCAGTGCCCAAGCTCCTTACACTCACACCCATTACGAACACATCGTTAAAAGACACCTTGTAGATAGGACAGAGCATGCGGCCTCTGATTTGATTCACAAATCCACCGGGATTCAATTCCTACTCGCGTTAGATATCACCCGTACCGCCAGAGGAGTTATAAATTATAGGTATATATCTGCGCTAGCGAACCTGTTAGATAATATCACTGAGATGTATGATGACACCTTCAGGTATACCGGGAGAGAATTGCAAGCTTACAAAACGGAACTGGTACAGCACAGGATGGTTCTAATTTACCTCACAGCAGTGACAGGAGGGTATTGTGTCACCCTAGCAACTCAGTATGGTGTGAAATGTTGTACATATATCACAAACAGCACTGAGGACCCAACAGAGGTCATAGATCAAAAGATGGACGATATCTTGCAATTAAAGTGGGAGTTCCGAAGGAGACACAACCTAACCCTTGCTTCTGTGGGTAATGAACTAACCGGCTGGGTATCATGGTTGAACCCACGAAATTGGTTCTCAGGTTTAGGAGAATGGGCTCAAAATGTTATCGTTACTGTAGGGAAGTTCCTCCTATGTATCCTAGGAATTGTCGTAGTGATTGGTCTGATATTCAGATGTGTTCGGATTCTAACAAATTGCAAGCGTAGTACCAAATTGATGAGTCTGAGGAGTGAGGGCATTGTAACAACAACTAATTTGATTTAAGACCCGTCAATCGAGACAAATTGTTGATAAAATGTGATTCCACGGTCCGTTTCTTTCACCCGTTTCTCCTTTGATTTTCTCCGAGGTACCAAGAGATCCACCTGGAAGAAGAATGTGATGACCATTTATACAAGACCACTGATGAACTGTGTCACAGACACCTAATGAGCTTTTTAGAGACTGTAATTCTTTTTATGGTGTTATGATTCCAGCACTCTGGTCTGAGGAGGTCCTATTGCAAGGACCGGAGCACTGGAACGTAATGCTGGGGAAGGAAGCGGGAATAGAAAGTAGCCCCTGGCGCCCTAACTCCGTTGTCTCGCCCGTGCTGTCAGAAATCCCCTGCGAGACTATGGTTGCTTGAGCCCATGGCAGCCGCGTTTGAAGGGCGGATTATGTCTGCCCAACTCCGATGCCCCCTCAGGTCTTAATGGGAGACAAAGGGAAATCCGAGACAGGGTGATAACAAGGGGCCCTCTGACTAAACAACCAGGCCAGGGGCTACAAGCTAACTGACAAAAGCTGAGGTATGTGCGGAAACCCGCCAGGGAAAAGGACAACCAAAATCCACTAGTCCGTTACTCCTACCCAGCACCGCTGGATACCAGAGTGGATCTGTGGGAGCGGAATCCTCCGCAAAAGCTCCAAAACACAAATAATAAATAATAAATGATAAAGCGGCCAAGCCGCAACACACGGCTACGCCGTGACTCACGAACACCACTGGATGTTCAAAGGTGCTCAGTCAGGACTCCAGGAACAGATGACGACTTCCGAGTACAGGACAACTGAGAACAGGAACGACCGGATACAGCAGGACTGGAAACACTCTCAGCAAACAGATACAGCATGCAAGAAGCTATTACCGGCGTCTGTGAGAAGCCCAGGAAGTGTATTTAACAGGGAGTCCTCCAATCAGCTGTTTAGAGGCTGATTGGATTAGATGCCATACAGCTGCCTAGCTGCATGGCCAGGAAACAGGTGTCCTATTAATTAAAATGGACCCAGCAACGGGGAGCGCGGTCCGTCAGTGGCGTCCCCGTTGCTAGGGTCCGTGCGGCTCCGTGCGCCCGGCGTCTAGCGTTGCCAGGGAGCCGGCGGCTGTACGCGCACGGCGTCCCTGGTTGCTAGGCGCCGGGCCGCACCGACGAGCGGACCCCGGCGCCTAACAGTACCCCCCCCTTGAGGAGGGGTCAAGGAACCCCTAAAGCCAGGTTTCCGAGGAAATTCCCGAAAAAATGCCCTCTTGAGCCTCGGGGCATGGAGATCCTTATCCAGGACCCAAGACCTTTCCTCTGGACCATAGCCTCTCCAGTGCACCAGAAAATAAAGCCGACCCCGGGACAATTTGGAATCGAGAACCTTCTCCACCAAGAACTCCTGATGACCCTGTACATCTACTGGTGATTTCCCCTGAGAGATCTTCCGAGGAAATCTACTGGAAGAAACGTATGGTTTCAACAGGGAGCAATGGAACGTATTTCCGATCCGGAGAGCTCTTGGTAAACGTAACCGGAAAGCAACTGGATTGATTTTTTTAATAATATGAAATGGTCCAATAAATTTGGGGCCCAATCTAGCTGAGGTTTGTCGAAGTTTAATGTTACGAGTCGACAACCATACCCTATCTCCCACCTTAAAAGTGCAAGGACGTCGGAGCCTGTCAGAAAAATTTTTCTCTCGAAATGCCGCTTTTCTGAGAGCAAGGTGCACTTTTTTCCAAATGACTCTGAGATGAGAGGTTAAGGTTAGCGAGGAAACAGAGGAATGTTGAAAAAAAGAATTAGCTCTGGGGTGAAAACCAAAAACTGAAAAGAATGGAGACACATTAGTGGAGGAATGACAAGAATTGTTGTAAGCAAACTCCGCCAAAGGAAGAAACTCGGACCAATCATTCTGGAGTTTGGCTGAGTACAAACGCAAATACTGTTTTAATGATTGATTAACTCGCTCGGTCTGCCCGTTGGATTGGGGATGGTAGCCGGATGTTAAAGACAATTTCATCTTTAATGAGGCACAAAAAGACTTCCAGAATTGTGCAATGAATTGTGGACCCCGATCAGAAACAATATCAGTGGGCAACCCATGAAGTCTGAAAACATGGCGGAGAAACAAAACTGCCAATCCCTGGGCAGATGGCAGTCGGGGAAGAGCAATGAAATGGGCCATCTTGCTAAAACGGTCCACTACCACCCATATGACTCGGAATCCGGCTGACAGAGGGAGGTCTACCACAAAATCCATGGAAATATGAGACCATGGCCTGAGAGGAACATTTAAGGGCATAAGTTGCCCGATAGGCAAGGAACGGGGAACCTTATGCTGTGCACAGACCTGACAAGAAAAAACAAACTCCTTAATGTCTTTAGAAAGACCAGGCCACCATACTGAGCGGGAGACTAATTCCAAAGTCTTAGAGATCCCCGGATGCCCGGCAACTTTGCTATCATGAAACTCAGTCAAAACAGTAGCTCTCAAAAACTCAGGGACGTAAAGACGACCAGCAGGAATATTTCCAGGAGCTTGATGTTGAAGCTGCTTTAACTGGGTAAATAAATCTTGTGTGAGGCCTGCCCAAATGACTGAAGACGGAAGTATGGGAGTAACAGGACTGTTATTATGAACTGGAAGAAAACTGCGTGACAGGGCATCCGCCTTGGTATTCTTGGAACCCGGCCTAAAGGTGATAATAAACTTGAAACGAGTAAAAAATAAAGCCCAACGAGCCTGCCGGGCATTCAGCCGCTTAGCTGATTCGATGTACTGAAGATTTTTGTGGTCAGTCAATACTGAAATGGTATGTGTTGCTCCCTCAAGCCAATGCCTCCACTCCTCGAAAGCCCATTTAATAGCCAGTAACTCCCGGTTACCAACATCTTAGTTGGATTCAGCGGATGAGAATTTCCTGGACATAAAGGCACAAGGATGTAGTTCTAGAGAGTCCGGATCCTTCTGAGATAGGATAGCCCCCACTCCAACCTCCGAGGCATCAACCTCAACAATGAAGGGCAATTCAGGGTTGGGATGTCTGAGGACTGGGGCTGAGACAAAAGCTTGTTTCAAGGCCTGAAAGGATAACTCAGCTTCACGTGACCAGTTGGTAGGATCCGCTCCCTTCTTAGTCAGTGCCACAATGGGAGCAACCAGGTCGGAAAAAGCATGAATAAATCTTCTATAATAATTCGCAAACCCTAAAAAGCGCTGAATTGCTTTTAAGTTGGTGGGTTGCGCCCAACTAAGGATGGCTTGGAGCTTCTTAGGTTCCATACAGAATCCCCGAGGGGAAATAATGTACCCTAAAAAGGATACCTCCGTGACATGAAACTCACACTTCTCCAGCTTGGCATATAGGTGATTTTCACGTAATTTTTGAAGAACCTGACGCACCTGGGTAACATGTTGTTCAATAGAGTCAGAATAGATCAGGATATCGTCTAAGTAAACGACCACGAATCTTCCTAGAAAATCACGGAGCACATCGTTAATGAGATCCTGGAAAACTGCCGGAGCGTTAGACAAGCCGAACGGCATCACCAGATACTCGTAGTGACCCGACTGAGTACTGAACGCCGTCTTCCATTCATCTCCCGACTTGATTCGGATGAGGTTATACGCTCCCCTCAGGTCAATTTTAGAAAAAATCACAGCCGAACGCAGCTGATCAAAGAGGACAGAAATCAGCGGCAGAGGGTAAGTATTTTTAACTGAGATCTTATTCAGGGCTCTAAAGTCAATGCAAGGTCTGAGTGATCCATCTTTCTTCTCCACAAAGAAGAAGCCTGCACTTAAAGGGGATTTAGATGGCCTGATAAATCCTTTCCCTAGGCTCTCCTTAACATACTCATTCATGGCCGCAGTTTCTGGCCCGGACAATGCATATAACCTTCCCTTTGGCAATGTGGCACCAGGAATTAGCTCAATAGCACAATCATAAGGCCGATGGGGAGGCAGAATGTCCGCATTGCCCTTGGAAAATACATCAACAAAGTCCTGGTATTCCACGGGAATGGGTTCGGGAATGGCAGCAGCTATTCTGACGGGAAATGTAATACATTCCTTATTACAGATGGTACCCCATTGTGAGATCTCCCCCGACTGCCAATCAATGATGGGATTATGAAAGGCCAGCCAAGGGTGACCCAGAACCACTGGAACTGCTGGGCAATGGGTAAGGAAAAACTCAATTTTTTCGGAATGAAGAGCTCCTACCGTAAGTAGTACAGGGGGTGTACAGAGGGAAATAACCCCATTGGACAAGGGACTCCCATCTAAACCATGCATGGTGATACACCTACCTAAAGCTAACTGAGGAATACCCAAGGCCTTGGCCCACGTTAAGTCCATAAAGTTCCCTGCAGCTCGACTGTCAACAAAAGCCGACACCGAAGAACTGAGGCTGCCAAAGGAAACTTTAGCTGGGACTAAAAGGGAGTTATTCGAGGAGATAAGCTGCAGACCAAAGTGAACCCCCTCACAATTCACTTGGTCGAGGCGTTTCCCGACTTATTCGGACAATTACGGGCAAAATGTCCCTTACCCCCACAGTACAAACAAAGACCAGAGTTTTGCCTTCTGGCTCTTTCTTCTGGAGACAGCCGGGAGAGACCCATCTGCATGGGCTCCTCTATGTCCTCAGGAATGGAAAATACACATGGAGTAGACCTGACAGGTGCTCCTTTTTCAGCCCTCCGCTCTCTGAGACGACGATCAATCTTAATAGAAAGCTCCATGAGTTTATCGAGAGTCTCAGGAGCGGGATACTGAAGGAGACTGTCTTTTATAGACTCAGATAAGCCGAGGCGAAACTGACTGCGCAGGGCTGGGTCATTCCAGCCACAGTCGTTCGACCAACGGCGAAACTCCGTAGAATAAACCTCTGCAGGATTTCTACCCTGTCTGAGAGCGCGTAACTGACTCTCAGCGGATGCCTCTCTATCAGGGTCATCATACAAAAGCCCTAAAGACCCCAGAAAGGCGTCTACTGACAACAATGCCGGATCCTCTGCTTTTAAACCAAAAGCCCAGGTCTGAGGATCCCCCTGGAGCAAAGAAATAATAATTCCGACCCGCTGAGATTCAGTACCTGAGGAGATTGGTCTTAACCGAAAATAAAGTTTACAGGACTCTTTAAAATTAAAAAACTCCTTCCTATCACCAGAAAAGCGGTCAGGCAAGTGCATTTTTGGTTCAGGGACTACCCTCGGGGAAGTTCGTAAAAGATCTTCTTGCGACTTCACCCGAAGGGAAAGATCCTGAACCATCTGAGTAAGTTCTTGAATCTGGCTAACTAGGAGCTGGCCAGGATTTGGCCCTAAACCAGTGGGATTCATGAGGCCGATAAATCTTACAAAACTGAATAAGGAAAAAATCAAACCCTGTTTAATTTTAAGTTTGGGTGTGGCCGGTAATAATGTTATGATTCCAGCACTCTGGTCTGAGGAGGTCCTATTGCAAGGACCGGAGCACTGGAACGTAATGCTGGGGAAGGAAGCGGGAATAGAAAGTAGCCCCTGGCACCCTAACTCCGTTGTCTCGCCCGTGCTGTCAGAAATCCCCTGCGAGACTATGGTTGCTTGAGCCCATGGCAGCCGCGTTTGAAGGGCGGATTATGTCTGCCCAACTCCGATGCCCCCTCAGGTCTTAATGGGAGACAAAGGGAAATCCGAGACAGGGTGATAACAAGGGGCCCTCTGACTAAACAACCAGGCCAGGGGCTACAAGCTAACTGACAAAAGCTGAGGTATGTGCGGAAACCCGCCAGGGAAAAGGACAACCAAAATCCACTAGTCCGTTACTCCTACCCAGCACCGCTGGATACCAGAGTGGATCTGTGGGAGCGGAATCCTCCGCAAAAGCTCCGAAACACAAATAATAAATAATAAATGATAAAGCGGCCAAGCCGCAACACACGGCTACGCCGTGACTCACGAACACCACTGGATGTTCAAAGGTGCTCAGTCAGGACTCCAGGAACAGATGACGACTTCCGAGTACAGGACAACTGAGAACAGGAACGACCGGATACAGCAGGACTGGAAACACTCTCAGCAAACAGATACAGCATGCAAGAAGCTATTACCGGCGTCTGTGAGAAGCCCAGGAAGTGTATTTAACAGGGAGTCCTCCAATCAGCTGTTTAGAGGCTGATTGGATTAGATGCCATACAGCTGGCTAGCTGCATGGCCAGGAAACAGGTGTCCTATTAATTAAAATGGACCCAGCAACGGGGAGCGCGGTCCGTCAGTGGCGTCCCCGTTGCAAGGGTCCGTGCGGCTCCGTGCGCCCGGCGTCTAGCGTTGCCAGGGAGCCGGCGGCTGTACGCGCACGGCGTCCCTGGTTGCTAGGCGCCGGGCCGCACCGACGAGCGGACCCCGGCGCCTAACATATGGACACTTGAAGAAGCTTTTGTTTGCCAATAAACCTTAAAGCTACAGTAAAGATACGACAATCCGGACAAGACGTCAGACAAGACATCAACAAGACCCCGATCGGCGATTGCATACTAAATCTCACATAGTTATATGACTGCATTTATAACGCTTGTTTCTTATCTTCATCTCTACAACCTCCAGGTAGTACCCCACATAGTCGACAGGTGATTTTCACATATTAGCATCCACATACTCTCCCCCTTCATGTATCATCAACTAATGTGCACCCCATTTGTTGTAACCAAAAGCCGAAAAGAGCTCGGTAGAGTTTGACAGCCCATCCACAGACCCTTAATACGGGATAAGAAGGATTCAAATGTATACTTCGCAATACCTCGAAGCTTGATTTAGAACACGTACGGCACGATGATACATGACCCCTCAGACATGGATTTCATACACACATGCTTTCACTATCTCACTAGGTCATATCTTTCCCACCTTCTCCTCTCCTCCCTCTACCCAATCATAAAAAGGTATGCCATGATGACATATATTTTTCTGTTTGAATTGTTTAAGAAGTGGCAGTTATTGGTGACTGCCAAAGGGTGGACTGTCAAAGTCGAAAAATATCATGATTCACTATTGCCTTGTACTAATCCCAATGCACGTGCCCGCTGCTCGTGCACCGACTCCCCCGTGCGTACGCATCCCCTCAGGTTGCGTAAGGGACGCTCCGACTTCGCCTGCGCACGGAGATGTGTATTTACGGCGGTGTTTGTGAGCGACTAGCGAGCGACTCGATCGCAACATATTTAACCTTTATAGTGTGTTTTGTAGATAATATTGCCGTTAATAATGACTGCAAGTATGTTTAGTGTAAATGGTTCAGGGACTTGGGAATTCCTCTTTGCATGATACGAAGGGTCTGACAAAGGTTGAACAGTGGTGTCTAGTACCTAACTGAAGAGTATTTTATTAGAAACAATCTGGTGTTGGTTAGGAAGAGATTAAACACTCCTGCGTATAGTTATGTCTATGAGTAGTTTATGGACATTTACTGTATTTGCAGTTCATTATCCATGCGGCGGGAATCCTGAGGATACCTCCCATCTGAGCAGTTTGAAATAGTCACAGCCTACCTGTTCGAATCCACCTATGACCTTTTGTTATAATGCAGAGGGACATTCCTGTGTCCAATGAACAATGAGATTATAGGACCATTGTATTGTACAGTATACTGTGTATATAAAGACCCCCATAGCCAGACCGAACTCACTTCTCTCCACAAAGGTTTTCCCCGTGATGACTGAGAGCTGGTTTCCAGATTGTTATGATTCCCGAACTCCAGACCAGAGGAGATCTTATGGCAGAGGTCTGAGTACAGGGAAGATCTGCTGGTAGTGGGAGCAGGAGAGCCTAGTAACCCCTGGCGCCCTAACTCCGTTGTCTCGCCCGTGTTATCAGAAATCCCCTGCGAGACTATGGTTGCTTGAGCCCATGGCAGCCGCGTTCGAAGGGCGGATTATGTCTGCCCAACCCCGATGCCCCCTCAGGTCTTAATGGGAGACAAAGGGAAATCCGAGACAGGGTGATAACAAGGGGCCCTCTGACTAAGCAACCAGGCCAGGGGTTACAAGCTAACTAACTTAAACCAAAGGTATGTGCGGACTAGCCGCCAGGGAAAAGGACAACCAAGGATCCACCGATCCGTTACTCCTATCCAGCACCGCTGGATACCAGAGTGGATCTGTGGGAGCGGAATCCTCCGCAAAAGCTCCAGAACACAAATATACTAAATAATAAACAGTAAGCGGACAAGCCGCAACACACGGCTGCGCCGCGACTCACGAACACCACAGGATGTTAAAGGTGCTCAGTCAGACTCCAGGAATGATGACAACTTTCCGAGTACAGGACCACTGAGGACAGGAACAACCGGATTGAGCAAGACTGGAACTCTCTGCAACTGACACAGGCAAACAGGAAGCTATCACCGGCGTCTGTGGGAAGTCCAAAGGGTGCTTATAACAGAGAGCTCCCCAATCAGGAGCCAGACTGGGTAATCACAATGAATGCCGTGCAGCTTGCAAGCTGCACGGCCAGCACACCATAAAATAATTAGAACAGACCCAGCAACGGGGAACGCGGCCCGAACGTGGCGTCCCCGTTGCTAGGGTCAGAGCGGCTCCGTGCGCCCGGCTTCTAGCGTTGCCAGGGAGCCGGCGGCTGTACGCGCACGGCGTCCCTGGTTGCTAGGCGCCGGGCCGCACCGACGAGCGGACCCCGGCGCCTAACAGTACCCCCCCCTTGAGGAGGGGTCAAGGAACCCCTAAAGCCAGGTTTCTGAGGAAATTCTCGAAAAAATGCCCTTTTGAGCCTCGGGGCATGAAGATCCTCATCCAGGACCCAAGACCTTTCCTCTGGCCCATAACCTCTCCAATGTACCAAAAAATAAAGCCGACCCCGGGAAAACTTGGAATCGAGAACCTTCTCAACCAGGAACTCCTGCTGACCCTGTACATTTATTGGTGATCTCCCCTGAGATATTTTACGAGGAAATCTACTGGACGAAACATATGGTTTCAGCAATGAGCAATGGAAGGTATTTCCGATCCGTAAAGTTTTTGGTAAACGTAACCGGAAAGCAACTGGATTGACTTTTTTGATAATGTGAAATGGTCCAATAAATTTAGGACCCAATCTGGCTGAGGTTTGTCGAAGTTTAATGTTGCGAGTCGACAACCACACCCTATCTCCTACTTTAAAAGTGCACGGCCGCCGGAGCCTGTCAGAAAATCTTTTTTCCCGGAATGCCGCTTTTCTGAGAGCCAGGTGTACTTTTCTCCAAATGAGTCTAAGATGAGAGGTCAGGGCCAGTGAGGAGACAGAGGAATGTTGAAAAAATGAATTAGCCCTGGGGTGAAAACCAAAAACTGCAAAAAATGGAGACACATTGGTGGAAGAATGACAGGCATTATTATAAGCAAACTCCGCCAATGGAAGAAACTCAGACCAGTCATTTTGGAGTTTGGCCGAGTACAAACGCAAATATTGTTTTAGAGATTTATTAACTCGCTCAGTCTGCCCATTGGATTGGGGATGATAGCCAGACGTTAAAGATAATTTCATCTTTAATGAAGCACAAAAAGACTTCCAAAATTGTGCAATGAATTGTGGACCCCGATCAGAAACAATATCAGTGGGTAAGCCATGGAGTCTGAAAACATGGCGGAGGAACAAGACTGCCAATCCCTGGGCTGATGGCAATCGGGGAAGAGCAATGAAATGGGCCATTTTGCTAAAACGGTCCACTACCACCCATATGACTCGGCATCCGGCTGACAGAGGGAGGTCCACCACAAAATCCATGGAGATATGCGACCATGGCCTAAGAGGAACATTCAAGGGCATAAGTTGACCGATAGGCAAAGAACGAGGAACTTTATGCTGTGCACAGACCTGACACGAAAAAACAAACTCTTTAATGTCTTTGGAAAGACCAGGCCACCATACAGAGCGGGAGACTAATTCCAAAGTCTTAGCGATTCCCGGTTGCCCGGCAACTTTGCTATCATGAAACTCCGTCAAACAGTTGCTCTCAAAAACTCAGGGACAAAAAGACGACCAGCAGGAGTATTTCCAGGAGCTTGATGTTGAAGCAGCTTTAACTGGGTAAATACATCCTGTGTGAGGCCTGCCCGAATGACTGAAGACGGAAGTATGGGAGTAACAGGACTGTTGTCTTGAACTGGAAGAAAACTGCGTGACAGGGCATCTGCCTTAGTATTCTTGGAACCTGGCCTGAAGGTGATAATAAATTTGAAACGAGTAAAAAATAAAGCCCAACGAGCCTGCCGGGCATTCAGTCGTTTAGCTGATTCAATGTATTGAAGATTTTTGTGATCAGTCAAAACTGAAATGGTATGAGTCGCTCCTTCAAGCCAATGCCTCCACTCCTCGAAAGCCCATTTAATAGCCAGCAATTCCCGGTTACCAACATCGTAGTTGGATTCTGCAGATGAGAATTTCCTGGACATAAAGGCACAAGGATGTAATTCGAGGGAATCCGGATCCTTCTGAGATAGGATAGCCCCTACTCCAACCTCCGAGGCATCAACCTCAACAATGAAAGGCAATTCTGGGTTGGGATGTCTGAGGACAGGGGCTGAGACAAAGGCTTGTTTCAAGGCCTGAAAAGATAACTCAGCTTCATGTGACCAATTGGTAGGATCTGCTCCCTTCTTAGTCAGTGCCACAATGGGAGCAACTAGGTCAGAGAAGGAGTGAATAAATCTTCTATAGTAGTTCGCAAACCCTAAAAAGCGCTGAATTGCTTTTAAGTTGGTGGGTTGCGCCCAACTAAGGATGGCTTGGAGCTTCTTTGGTTCCATACAGAATCCCCGAGGGGAAATAATGTACCCTAAAAAGGATACCTCCGTGACATGAAATTAACACTTCTCAAGCTTGGCATATAGGTGATTTTCACGTAATTTTTTTAGAACCTGACGCACCTGGGTAACATGTTGTTCTACAGAGTCAGAATAAATCAAAATATCGTCTAAGTAGACTACAACGAACCTTCCAAGAAACTCACGGAGCACATCGTTAATGAGATCCTGGAAAACTGCCGGAGCGTTAGACAGGCCAAATGGCATAACCAGATACTCATAGTGGCCTGACTGAGTACTGAATGCCGTTTTCCACTCATCCCCTGACTTGATTCTGATGAGGTTATATGCTCCTCTCAGGTCAATCTTAGAAAAAATCACAGCCGAACGTAGCTGATCAAAGAGGACAGAGATCAGCGGCAGAGGGTAAGTATTCTTTACTGAGATTTTATTCAAAGCTCTAAAGTCAATGCAGGGTCTAAGTGAAACATCCTTCTTCTCTACGAAGAAGAAACCTGCACTTAAAGGGGATTTAGATGGCCTGATAAATCCTTTCCCAAGGCTTTCTTTCACATACTCATTCATGGCCACAGTTTCAGGACCAGACAATGCATATAACCTTCCTTTAGGCAACGTGGCACCAGGAATTAGCTCAATGGCACAATCATAAGGCCTATGGGGAGGCAGAATATCCGCATTGCCCTTGGAAAATACATCAACAAAATCCTGGTATTCCACAGGAATGGGTGCGGGAACGGCGGCAGCTACTCGGATAGGAAGCGTAATACATTCTTTATTACAGATGGTACCCCATTGTAAGATCTCCCCCGACTGCCAATCAATGATGGGATTATGAAAGGCCAGCCAAGGGTGACCCAGAACCACAGGAACTGCTGGACAATGGGTAAGGAAAAACTCAATCTTTTCAGAATGCAGAGCTCCTACCGAAAGTAAAACAGGAGGTGTACAGAGAGAAATAACCCCATTGGACAAGGGACTCCCATCTAAACCATGCATGGTGACACACCTACCCAAGGTTAACTGAGGAATACCTAAGGCCTTGGCCCATGTTAAATCCATAAAGTTCCCTGCAGCTCCACTGTCCACAAAAGCAGAGACCGAGGAACAGAGGCTGCCAAAGGAAACTTTAGCAGGAACTAACAGTGAATTATTTGAGGAGATAAGCTGCAGACCAAAGTGAACCCCCTCACAACTCACTTGGTCGGGAAGTTTCCCGACTTGTTCGGACAACTACGGGCAAAATGTCCCTTACCTCCACAGTATAAACAAAGACCAGAATTTTGCCTCCTGGTTCTTTCTTCAGGAGACAATTTGGAGAGACCTATCTGCATAGGCTCCTCCATGTCCACAGGAATGGAAAAAACACAAGGAGTAGATCCGACAGATGCTCCTTTTTCAGCCCTCCGCTCTCTGAGCCGACGATCTATCTTAATAGAGAGCTCCATGAGTTTATCGAGAGTCTCAGGAGCGGGATACTGAAGGAGACTGTCTTTTATAGATTCAGATAAGCCGAGGCGAAACTGACTGCGTAAGGCTGGGTCATTCCATCCACAGTCGTTCGACCAACGGCGAAACTCCGTACAAAAAATCTCTGCGGGATTCCTACCCTGTCTGAGAGCACGCAACTGACTCTCAGCGGACGCCTCTCTATCAGGGTCGTCATACAATAGCCCTAAAGATTTTAAAAAGGCGTCTACAGACAATAAGGCCGGATCGTCTGTCTTTAAACCAAAAGCCCAGGTCTGAGGATCCCCCTGAAGCAGAGAAATAATAATTCCAACCCGCTGAGCCTCCGTACCTGAGGAGACTGGTCTTAAACGAAAATAAAGTTTACAAGACTCTTTAAAATTAAAAAACTGTTTTCTATCCCCAGAAAAACGGTCAGGCAGATGCATTTTTGGTTCAGGGATGACCCTCGGGAAGTCCGTAACAGATCTTCCTGTGACCTCACCCGGAGGGACAGATCCTGAACCATCTGAGTAAGTTCTTGAATCTGACTAACTAGAAGTTGGCCAGGATTTGGCCCAACACCGGTGGGATTCATGAGGCCGACAAAATCTCCCAACTGAATAAGTGAAAAAAAATTAACTCCTTTTAATTTTTTATTTTTTTTGTCTGGCCGGTGATAATGTTATGATTCCCGAACTCCAGACCAGAGGAGATCTTATGGCAGAGGTCTGAGTACAGGGAAGATCTGCTGGTAGTGGGAGCAGGAGAGCCTAGTAACCCCTGGCGCCCTAACTCCGTTGTCTCGCCCGTGTTATCAGAAATCCCCTGCGAGACTATGGTTGCTTGAGCCCATGGCAGCCGCGTTCGAAGGGCGGATTATGTCTGCCCAACCCCGATGCCCTCTCAGGTCTTAATGGGAGACAAAGGGAAATCCGAGACAGGGTGATAACAAGGGGCCCTCTGACTAAGCAACCAGGCCAGGGGTTACAAGCTAACTAACTTAAACCAAAGGTATGTGCGGACTAGCCGCCAGGGAAAAGGACAACCAAGGATCCACCGATCCGTTACTCCTATCCAGCACCGCTGGATACCAGAGTGGATCTGTGGGTTCGGAATCCTCCGCAAAAGCTCCAGAACACAAATATACTAAATAATAAACAGTAAGCGGACAAGCCGCAACACACGGCTGCGCCGCGACTCACGAACACCACAGGATGTTAAAGGTGCTCGGTCAGACTCCAGGAATGATGACAACTTTCCGAGTACAGGACCACTGAGGACAGGAACAACCGGATTGAGCAAGACTGGAACTCTCTGCAACTGACACAGGCAAACAGGAAGCTATCACCGGCGTCTGTGGGAAGTCCAAAGGGTGCTTATAACAGAGAGCTCCCCAATCAGGAGCCAGACTGGGTAATCACAATGAATGCCGTGCAGCTTGCAAGCTGCACGGCCAGCACACCATAAAATAATTAGAACAGACCCAGCAACGGGGAACGCGGCCCGAACGTGGCGTCCCCGTTGCTAGGGTCAGAGCGGCTCCGTGCGCCCGGCGTCTAGCGTTGCCAGGGAGCCGGCGGCTGTACGCGCACGGCGTCCCTGGTTGCTAGGCGCCGGGCCACACCGACGAGCGGACCCCGGCGCCTAACACAGATAGCGCCTGCGAGTCATTCCCACGTGTGTAAGTTTCTCTGTGGCCATTTCGTTACTCTGTGTGTATGCGATTGTTCTCTTTTTGTTATCCTATAAGTATTTGCCATTTATTCTCTTTGTGTTTATTCTATTTGTGATCGTTTCGCTAGTGTTTATATTTCTGTTTAGTTATTGTGTTTAGGTATTAATGTCAGGTCTGTAGTGTATAAGCTGTAAACTGTTTTTTTCTTTTTCCCTTTGACTTACTAATATCGTCTATAAAGGTGTTGGAATCTTAGCAAGTAATGTGTGTTTTACTAGTTATTATAAAGGGTTTCTGAGCATCTCAATCGCTCAAACAACTTTCATATCATCCAGGTTAATCAGCGTTACATTGTGATAATATTACAGTACTAAGGTTTACAGCATAAGCATACCCTTTCAGTGTGTTGTAAATAAGGTTTCCTGTGTGTAATTCAGTGAGCATCAGCGCCGCTCGTATCCCACTCTCGCGGTACAGCGTCTGCTATGCCAATAGCGTAGCATTACAGTACTCGGGCCGCCTATAGCGTGCTCGATACTAAGCGTAAGCCATGAGTGAACGTGCCGCTTGTGCGTCTCGACCACGGCCTAGCGTCTGCTACGCTAAGTGCGTACCATTACGGCACCTCGTGCGCCTATTGCGTACATTGTCTATAATAAGTATATAGCTTATGTTAAAAGGTAAATAATTAGCTTTATCACTGACCACGCCCCTGTATGAAGCCACGCCCCTATTTTCCGCCCGGGGCGCCACAAGGGCTAGAACCGGCCCTGATTTCTACACATCACCTGTTATCAAGCATGAATTTGAGCCCTATTTATTATTATTTTTTTTATTCTGAAAAGCATATACAATTTCTGCATAGTTGTTAGAACTTGTAAAATCATTGTCATTTATGAATACTTTAATATTGCGGTCAGTACTAAACTGATTGCATCAGCTGTCTCCACAATTCTCTATAGGAACAGACATTTAACAAGTTCAGACAAACGTAGGTTTTTGGAGTTTGTATCCACTAACTAATATTGGGGGAGATTTATCAAAACTTGGCGAGAGATAAAGTGGAAAGAGATAAAGTACCAACCAATCAGCTCCTGTCATTTGTCAAACTCAGCCTGTAACATGGCAGATAGAAGCTAACTGGTTGGTACTTTATCTCTCTCCACTTTCTCTCTCCCAAGCTTTGATAAATCTCCATTTCTTCACTTTCCTGCAATTTCAATAAATAAAAACCAAAACACTTTTTCTTGCCATTTGAGTAGCCTGTCTTTGCTGTGTGGGGAGAAATAAGCAAACTAATGTCACATGAAGATATTATGCCCTTATTTATCAATGAGTGATACATTTCACTGTGAGAGATAAATTGCACCAGCCAATCCACTCCTAACTGTCATTTTTCAAATCCAGGGGCAGATATATTAACCTGGAGACAGCATAATGGAAGTGATAAACCAGTGATAAGTGCAAGGTGATAAACGCACCAGCCAATGAGCACCTAATTGTTAATTTACATATTGGAGCTGATTGGCTGGTATGTTTATCACCTTGAATTTATCACTGGTTTATCACTTCCTTATGCCTTCTCCAGGTTAATACATCTGCCCCACAGTCTGTAACATAGCGGTTAGGAGCTGATTGACTGGTGCAATTTATCACTCACTGTGAAATTTATCACTCCTTGATAAATAAGGACACTAGCTAGAAAAGGTCCTGTAATGTAAGCTCTCACAAGCAGGGTCCTCAACCCTCATGTCATACCTTCCAACTGTCCCGAATTTGGCGGGACAGTCCAGTTTTTCACTGTCTGTCCCGCTGTCCCACCCGCAGGTCGCAGTGTCCCGCGGGTGGGTGGGCAGTTGGGAGATCCCCCCCTGTCACTCGCTGCTCTGATCAGAGCAGCGGTGAATAGATGCTGTGTGCATGCTCACAGCGTCTATTCCCCGACAGAGAGGGGCAGGGGACATGGCCAGCAGTTCACTGAGTGCTGTCCATGCCCCCATAATGACAAAAATTGGGGGCATGGTTTGCAATAGCGGCGTTTGCTGAGAGGCCACGCCCCCTAACCGATAAGCCATGCCCCCTTACCGTGAGGCCACCCCCCCAAATTCCTAACCCATACTTGCCTATTTCCCAGAATGGCCGGGAAGGTCCCGAAAATCGGGTGGCCCTCCCGGCCCCCAGGAAAGGAGGGCAAGCCTCCCGTTTTTCCTGTCAGGCTCCCCACTACCCGCCTTGGCCACCCACAGCAGACAGGTGAGCGGCCGAGGGGATCCGATGACGCGATTTGCACTGAATTGCGTCATTATAGCTCTGCCCCCGCTATACAGTGCCTATTTTCCCGGCATTGTACAGCGGGGGGCAGAGCCACGATGGCGCAATTGTGATGTCACGCCCCCGGGCTGCCCACTTCCCCGTCGTCACGCCCCCGGACAGCCCACATTAGCACTGACCATGCCCTCGGACGGCATATCATGCCGCCGTACACGCTCCCATGCGCCTACACCGCTGCCTCCCCCCAGAGGAGGGGGCAGCAAGCAAGGTAGGCAAGTATGCCCTAACCCCAGGTATAAAGTGCAGAGTAGTCCCTATCATCTGTATTGCCTTACAGGGGCCTGTGTCAAGCAGTGAAAAGAGTGGAGAAGTTGCCCATAGCAACCAGTCATATTCTACTTATCTTTTTATTGAGTGTGCTCAGCAAAATGCTACCTCAAAGCTGATTGGTTACTATGGCCACTTGTCTCTTTTCACTGCTTGATACATCTCCCCCATCTGTCCCTGATGTGATGACTCCTTTGTGTGACTGTTATTTCCCACTGCAATCATAAATCTTTAACTGTCTGCTGCATTTCTGTGAGGTGATGATTCTGTGGGAGGTTGGGCACAGAGCTGATCTGCCCCCTGCATGCTACAAACACTGTATACTATTATCTGCAGAAGGGGGTTGTTACTACATGCCTCTTGGTGGATTGTTCACACTTCATATATGGAAAATGCAGGAAAAAAACATTAAAAACTCATTTTACATGCAGAGTTACAAAATGCTCAGGTTGATTTCATGCATATTTAATTTCTTGTGTGTGTCTATAAATATATACAGTAGAGAAAGAGAGAGAGAGAAAGAGAGAGAGAGAGGGGAGGGGGGAGATAATAAAGGACAAATCTTGCGTCTCATAGTGCAATAAAGAGATTTGCGATTATTGATATATTTACTAACGGTAATATTAGGTCACATACCAAGAGGAAATGAATATGCGCTTATCTTACCTCCTTTATGGTGATTCATCTACCAGATTGTTGCCCCCACACTCCAGTCTGAGATGCTGCAGTGTCAGAATGACCTTCTTTGAGTTCAACCAGATTCCAGGACAAACTTTTGGTAACTCCTTGAGTCCCAGGAAATGGTAAATACCAAGATGGGATGTTATCCTTGTAGCACAATTTCCACGTTTTGTCCCTTACATAGGAATTCCTGAGGGGATTCTGGGATTATATATATATATATATATATATATATATATACACAGGTTGAGTATCCCATATACAAATATTCCGAAATATGGAATATTCCGAAATACGGAATTTTTTGAGTGAGAGTGAGATAGTGAAACCTTTGTTTTCTGATGGCTCAATGTACACAAGCTGTGTTTAATACACAAAGTTATTAAAAATATTGTATTAAATTACCTTCAGGCTGGGTGTATAAGGTGTATATGTAACATAAATGTATTCTGTGCTTAGATTTAGGCCCCATCGCCATGGTATCTCATTATGGTATGCAATTATTCCAAAATACGGAATAATCCGATATCCAAAATACCTCTGGTCCCAAGCACTTTGGATAAGGGATACTCAACCTGTATATATATATATATATATATATATAAACAAACAAAAGTCCAACAATGTGGAGGTGCACTCATCCAATCAAATGATTTTTCGCAAGTTAATTTTTTTCTCACAGTAGCTTTATTGCAGTCAAGATTAGGCTTATTTAATCAACGTTTCGATCCTCAGTTTGGGATCTTTATCAAGATAAGCTTCCAATTTATACACAATATTTTGAGAACATCATATATTGATTACTAAAAAAGAAAAAGGAAAAAATATAAAGATACATGCAAAAAACAAAATACAGTAAAAACTCAGTGGACCACCGCGCCCATCATATCAATTATCTAAAAAGTTTATTTGACACCAAAATGTGAGTCAAAGACACAGGCCAATGTCTCTGTAAGTAATCACCATGTGTAAGCACACCAACACCAAAGACATATATCACCGTGCGCCAATGTAGGGTATTAACAACCTATGTAGTGAGTAACAACTAGCATTATAATGCCAGTGGTTCTGTAGACTTACTCAGGCCAATCAATATGTCAGGTTCAGACAATACCCGGGCTGTATAGTTATTGAGGCCATATTCAAATGGAGATTCTGTGAATAGGCAAATCAATGCATATATCTGTATGGGCACTTCAACACACAAACATGTATATACAATCCACGTGTGTGCAGATTAACCAATAGGTGAGCACAAACAATAGTACTTACACTTATGTTTATTAGAATTCACAACCATGGGACAACTTAGACAACCATGATCAACACTGTAAATAAATATATAGTAAGCCAACCTCTCAATCCATTAGAAGCCAAAGAAGCCAAAATACAGTTGTTTTCTTGCCCGGTGTATAGTAAAAAACAGTACTCACCACTAGTGATCTGGTCCTCACAACCTCTACAGCCACACAGCTAAGAAGCTGGTGGGCTGTCCTTATATACCCTTAACACAGGAAGTGAGTTGTACACCCTACCAAAAGTCTCCCACACCGCTCTCCTGCTACACAGGGATCTGTCCTGCTGATACTAGTGTCCTCAACGGCCTATACCTAACCTCCCACGAGTCCATAACAAGACTCGCTACCAAACGTGGGGCAAAACAGTCCGTGCATCGATCGCGTTCTCAATGGAACGCAATGCGTTCCACAACCCGGATACCGGAAGCGCCGTGCGCTCCAGTCTCAACGGTGGCTAAACGGGTACAGAAAGCCTGTTCACATTATGACCAGACAGCTCTCAGTGCTCCAGTTTCTACGGTGACCAAAAACGGGTAAAGAAAGCCTGTTCAATGTATGAACAGACAGCCCTCGGCTAGCGCCTATGCTGGAATAAACAGACATAAACAATAATAGAATAATATTTTTTCCTTTTTCTTTTTTAGTAATCAACATATGATGTTCTCAAAATATTGTGTATAAATTGGAAGCTTATCTTGATAAAGATCCCAAACTGAGGATCGAAACGTCGATTAAATAAGCCTAATCTTGACTGCAATAAAGCTACTGTGAGAAAAAAATGAACTTGCGAAAAATCATTTGATTGGATGAGTGCACCTCCACATTGTTGGACTTTTGTTTGAATATCGTGGGTCTACCGTCTTATGGAGATTTCCACTAGGAGCACCCCACCGTTGTTTTAAAATTCTGATGCGAGTGCAGGATTATACTTGTTATATATATATATATATATATAAAATATATATATAGTGAGATGGGTGTCCGCACTGTACTGCACAACAGAAGTCCAAATAAGATGGTGCTCCACTCCAAGGAACAGTTAATTCCAATAAACAGTCATTTGTAAAGGAGGGCACTAGGGAAGCCAATCCCGGGACATTTTTTCAATCCCGGGACATTTTTTCAATCCCGGGTATCGGGATTGAAAAATGGCCAATCCCGGGATTGGCTTTTAGATAGGTGGCCGCCCCCTCGCCCCACCCCGCCCCGCACATATAACTTACCACATAACGAGGGCGGGCGGGAGGCGATTCTCCTTTGATCTCTGCTGACGGCTCCTGACAGTGCAGCGTGACCTCTCACGCTGCGCTGGGGACCCGGAAGGAGGAAGCCGGGCAGCGTCTCAACGCTGATTCCTCAACCCCCGGGATTGGTGCTTCCAATCCCGGGATTGAATCCCGGCCATTTTTGGGCCTAAATCCCGGGATCCCGGCGATCCCGATCCCGGGATTGGCCACCATAGAGGGTACTCACCAATTTTGTTAAAAAGGTCAAAGGTAGTTTAATTACCAAATCATCAAGTCGACGTTTCGATCATATCCAAATGATCTTTGTCAAGACACCAAACGGTATTGCAAACAGCAGGACACCAAAAGTAGCATGATTGGTAATTAAACTACCTTTGACCTTTTTAACAAAATTGGTGAGTAGTATAATGTAGCAACAGGAAAAGTACGGCATTCCAATATCCTCAATTGCATAAACACTCAGGTCTATTTGCAGGGTCCTTAGTTTTGCATACAGTATGCAGAGTCCCCTCAGTCTGCCCCAGACATGGTGACTTTGTAGTTATTACGGAACAAACTGTCTAAAGTCTTAGGGCCTTATTCAGATATGGACGCAGCCGCTGCGTTCGCTTGCAACGGCTGCATCCATAGAGTCTGCGCACACGAACCTGCCATAGGGCCTCATTCAGCATGGATTGCAAAAGCATAATCTTTCTCTAATGGGCAAAACCATGTGCACTGCGGGGGGGGGGGGGGGGGGAGAGCAGATATAACATGTGCAGAGAGAACTAGATTTGGGTGGGTTATTTTGTTTCTGTGCAGGGTAAATACTGGCTGCTTTATTTTTACACTGCAATTTAGATTTCAGTTTGAACACACCCCGCCCAAATCTAACTCTCTCTGCACATGTTACATCTGCCCCCCTACCTCCTGCAGTGCACATGGTTTTGTCCATTAGAGAAAGATTATGCTTTTGTGAATCATGCTGAATCAGGCCCATAGTGCGTGTGCACGACCCTTCACCATGTGATCACATGGTGATTAACAGGCGACGGGCATCCGGGGCGGCGACGTAGCGTTGGGTGGGCGATGATCGGGAAACGCAGGTGTGTCACGGCCATTTTGGGGGCTGGCCTATGACATCACCTGCGTTTCCTGCATATGCAGACTGCGCAGGCTGGGGTCGAACTCTAGTCAATGCATTTGCACTTAAATTGTAAACACATCGCGGGGCGGCGTCACATATGCTGGGTGGTCTTGCCCTGTGCTGGGCGGCCCCCAGTATGTGAGTATATGGACGCAGATTTTGCCGCGGAAGCAGGATCTGCACCCGTCTCTGAATAACCCCCTTAAACAGGGCATACAGAGAGGTAGATTTACTAACGCTTCTAAAAATGCAAAGTGGTGGTTTTGCCCCTGAGAACCAATCAGATTTTAGCTACCATTGACTAGGATGCAATAGAGAAATAATAACTTGAATGTGATTAGTTGCTATGGGCAACACCTCCACTTTTCATTTTTAGAAGCAGGGCTTGATTAAGGGAGGAGTGACAGGGGCGGCCATCCAGGGGCCCCCACACACTGCATTTTTCAAATGGAGGAGTCTCCCTCAGGCGACTCAGCTATTCTTTAACAGCCGCCACCGAGGAGCTCCTCAGTGCACAGTCAGTCGCGCATGATAGTGAAGGGAAATCCCGCAAGACAGTGACTGTGCGCTGTCCCAGCTGCTGCTACGTGAGTGACATACCTGCTGTTGCCTGCTGCTCTGTGAGTGATGTCCATAGTGTGTATGTATTTATGTACGTATGTGTGTGTCGCGCTGGGGGGCGGGCTTTGCCAGCTATGTTCGTAGAAGGGCCCCACCAGGCCAATCTTGGCCTGTTTAGAAGCTTTAGTAAATCTACCCCAGCATGTCCCGCTGAGAGGGACATGCCATTCCCTTATAGTGCCAGCATATTCCATTATGCATTACAATTGGGATTTATCAGTACAAAAATTTTAGGAGTCTTTGTACTAAAGGCCTGATTCAGAGATGGACGCAAAGCCGATGTTCCACGCTACTGGCAGACTGTACATGTGCCGCGGTCACACTGCGCAGGTGTCTAGATGCCGGTGTGATCCCTCTTGCAATGAGGATTTATTCACAAAGTGACTGACAGGATGTGACCGTTTGGGGGAGGTAACAGGGAGTGATTGAAAAAGCACAGTCGTGCCATGGCTGCTTTAGGGTGTGTATCTGAAGTCAGCTGCGTGCTCTTACATACAAAAACATGGCGCCTGCATCGCTAGTGCCGGGTCCAGTCTGCGTATTCATGGGGCTACCCTTTAGCCTGATGTCCCTTGTTCTTGCATATAGTCAGTGACTGTGTATGCAATTGCCAATGAGGTGCGATAAGCTCCGGTGGGCGTCTCTTTCCATTTCTGGGTGGCAGCTTCACTTGCAAAGCTGAAAAAAACACACTTGCAATTGCATTTGTATCCAGCTCTAAATCAGGCCCTAAGGCTGTATTCAGGGGTGTAACTATAATGGTTGCAGGGGGTACGGTTGCCATGGGACTCGGCAGCTTAGGGGATTTGCCTTCCCTAGGTGACACAGGGGTACATTTACTAAGCAGTGATAAGAGCGGAGAAGTGAGCCAGTGGAGAAGTTGTCCATGGCAACCAATCAGCACTGAAGTAACATCTATAATTTGCATACTTTAAAATGATACAGAGCTGCTGATTGGTTGTTGGGGAAATTTCTCCACTGGCTCACTTTTCCGTTCTTATCACTGCACAGTAAATGTACCCCATATTGTGAACTGGGGGCACTGGGTTTTCCACTTCATTTCAAGCTCACGTAACTGGGAATCTCTTTCTGATGGTTTTCATCTCACGTGTTGGTTCCTGATCTTCGTCACCCTATTCTGCTTTATACACGTTATCATTTGGACCCTATGTATTCTGACTGTCCATGTAAGAGACGTTCTAGATCACGTTAAGCTTGTTCAGACTTCTCCAGTACTTCTCTTAGATTATCCATTTTATTCTGTAGCTGTTTTGATCTTTCTTCCACACATCTACAGTATGTGACCTTTTTCCTTCATAAAAGCCCAGGGGTGCTCTGTAATCTCTAGATCATCTACATAAATCACCTTTGCTTTACACACAATCTGCAGGTTCTGTAGCTCTCCACAATTACACTGATGTATTGACCCCACCAGCAGTCACTGGCACTTCACTGCTGCTACCACTGCAGGCCAAATATACAGATTCACAATTTCTGCTATCTTCATATATGATTACAGGATTTGTTCAATGGCCATTCTGTCTCAGCTCATAAATAGCACTTAAAGATTGCACCCATAGCTGGATTCCGGATATTGGGAGCATTTCCAGTTCCTGGTCCCACCATCACAACACAAAATGAACACTGTCTACTTTCAGTGCTGAGCAGGGGTTGGCAGTCTCAGGTTGGTGCCACGGTTGCCACCCCACTTGAACATGTTTGGGTACAAGAATGGGGAATGGGCATGGCTCCCCACATGCTATCAGACCTCCCCGCACATGGCCGTAACTAGGTGTGTGCGGAGGGGGCACCGCACACAGCACTGCAGAGTAGGGGGCGCTGTTGGCGGGACTTGTCAATTATCTGTTCTAATTACTTTCACTTGCAGATTCCCCCCTTTTTGAAGTCCAGCATCTCCTGACCGCCCCTTTCTCCTACCATGACGTCTTCTGTTGCTAATTCCTATTCATCAACTCAACTTGAGATTTTTTATGTTATTCAGTTACACTGCCCTTTATTACATTTCAAGATGCTGACATACCCGGGATTCAAACCCATTGCCTGTGGTATTGCAGTCAGACAGTCTATTCATTGAGCTATCTGGCCTTGTATAGAAAAGGTAGATAATTCTAAGCTAGAGAATTCTAACTATTTGAAGCTTACCTTGTACCTTGTATTGCGGCTGAGCAGATCTATGTAGTGTGTGGCTGCAAGAGATTGGATGTGTTGGCTGCGCACTACGTAGATTTGCTCAATTACAATGCTGATTATTATTTTTTACAAAGTACCCGTAGCTTCATATAGTGTTCATAGTTTTTATGCCGGATCAAATAGCGCAATGAGTAGGGTGTTTGATTAGAATTCAACAGGTTATCGGTTTGAATCCTGGGTATGGCAGTATATTGAAATGTGTTATTTAATAAAGGGTATTGTAAGTTAACTGAATAACAATGAGCTCTCAAGTTAAGTGCATGAATGTGGTATAAAGAGGATTTGTGTCCAAGGAAAGAAATATTCTCTCTGTCGCACAGGACACCAAAATGTCTAGTTACAGCTCTGTCCCCGCATATCCAACAGACCTCCCAAAACCTTCTCACATGTCCATCAGATCTCCCAAAATATCAACATTTTTATAAAAAATCACCAGCCCAGCACTCACTGCTGTGTTTAGCAGGGGCGGATTGGTGTGCCGGGACGCCGGACCGGATTCCATTTGGCCGGTCCGGCGTCACCTCATTGGCTGGCCGTCACCCCGTATGAAGGCGATCACGGCAAACGGGCAGCGTTAAGTGAAGCTGCGCAGAAGCCCAGTGAAGCATTTCAAAAATGGCCGCCATCGGAGCTTCTGCGTATGCGCAGCTGCTTCAACAGCTGCCATTTTTTAAATGCTTATTATAGCTTCTGCGCATGCGCAGAAGCTTCACTTAACCCTGCGGTGATCGCAGCTGCGGCTGATGGCCTGCAGCGGCGGCAGCCTTCATAAGGGGTGACGATAGCGGCTGCATAGGGTGGACGGCCAGCTAATGAGGGCTGTGCTTTATATATGATTTAGGAAGGATTAACTATAAAGGTATGTTTGAGGCGCACACGCAGGGGGGAAGGGGGGTTCTGAGTACCTAGAAACCCCCCTGGCGCCGATGTATTGCAGCTTACCGATTATTTTTTTTGTATTTGTTTATTTAATAGAGTACGTCCTCCGGAGCTCAGCCTCCCTGCGCAGCTGCAGCAGCTGCCTCTGCTCTGTTACATACCACTGAGAGGCTGGCTGTTGCATGCAAGGAGAGCGGCTCTTCTCAGGCTGTTTTCGTTTGGGTGCGGCTTGAGAGGTGAGAAGCGCATGGTAGCAGCTGCTGATAAAACTTGGACGCGGCAACCAACTAATTCTGACTGCGTCACACACCAGTTGTGTGACAGTCAGTAAGTACTGTCTACTCTACTCTACTGTACCACATTTAATAATTATATAGTGTGCCTGCCTGCTGCATCATATATATTTTATATATGCTCTGCCTGGTGCAATGTGTATAACGTGCTCTGCCTGGTGTAATGTGTATAATGTACTCTGCCTGGTGCAATATTTATAATGTGCTTTTCCTGGTGCAATGTGAATAATGTGCTCTACCTGGTGCAATGGGTGTAACGTGTGTCAAAGTCAGAAAAATATCACGCTACACGTTGCCATATATTCACCTCATGCGCGTGCCTGCTGCACGTGCACATTCTCTCCCGTGCGTGCGGATACTCGCAGCCGCGTGATGGCGCCTCGGCCATGCGCTCGAGCGCGTGGTATGTGCATTTACGGTAGAGTTTGTGTGCGTCTAGCGGGTGACTCAATCGTTAAATAATAAAACCAAATAGTACGTTTTATAGATAATGTTCCCCTTAATAATGACTGTAAGTTTGTTTAATGTAAATGGTCGCTGGACAGAGGAATTCCTCTTTGTATGGTACGAAGGGTCAGACAGGGTTTGAACAGCTGTGTCTGGTACCTAACTAAAGAACATTTTATTAGAAACAATCCGGTGCTGGTTAGGTAAAGATTAATCGCTCCTGCGTATAGATATGGCCATTAGTATTTTCTGGACATTTACTATATTTGCGATTCATTACCCATGCGGCGGGAATCTTCAGATTCCCTCCCACCTGAGCAGTTTGATATAGTCACAGCCCACCTGTTCAAACTAACCTATGACCTTTTGTTATGATACGAGGAGACATTCCTGTGTCCAATGAACAATGAGATTATAGGTCCCTTTGTAGTATACAGTATGCAGTGTATATAAGATCAGCCAGCCTGGACAGCTCAGTCTCTCTCACTCCACAAACGGTTTTCATATTGACTAACTCGGAGCTGGTACCAGGACTAGCGCAGCGATCATTCCCAGTGTGTGTAAGTAATTCTCTGTAATCATCTCGCTCTTTGTTTGTATTGGCCACATTCTCTCTCTCTGTTTAGTATAAGATTGTAACGTTATTGTATATTTCTGTCTAGATAATCTGTTAGAATTATATGTTAGTTTGTAGTGTATGACTTGTGAACTGTTTACCTTTTTCGATATAACTTAAAAGCTTGTTAGTAAAGGTGTTGGAACCTTAGCACGGTATGGTGTGTTCATTACATTGCAGTGGGTAATAGGAGCGTCTCGATCGCTCAAACAGCTTTAGTGTTAATCAGGTTAAGCAGCGTTATATCGCTACAGTGTTTCAGAACAAGGTTTACAGCATAAGAGTATCCTTTCTGTGTGTTACATTCAAGGTTTACTGATTATCATCTTGTGAGCGTCTGCGCCACTCGTGATCTCCTCGTGGTCCCGAGCGTCCGCTACGCTGGTAGCGTAGCATTACGGTAGTCGCTCGCCTATAGCGTGCTCGACACCAAGCGTAAGCTGTGAGCGAGCGTGCCGCATGTGCGTCTCGATCACGGCCGAGCATATGCTACGCTAAGTGCGTACCCTTACGGTACCCCATACGCCAATTGCGTACTGAGTCTCTTACCCATATAGTGAAGGTTATAAGGTAATCAAAATCAGCATTATCATGTGCTCTGCCTGGAGCAATGTGTGTAACGTGCTCTGCCTGGAGCAATGTGTGTAACGTGCCCTGCCTGGTACAATGTGTGTAACGTGCTTCACCTGGTGCAATGTGTATAATGTGCTTCACCTGGTGCAATGTGTATAATGTGCTCTGCCTGGTGCAAAGTGTATACCATGCTCTACCTGGTGCAATGTGTATAATGTGCTTCACCTGGTGCAATGTGTATAATGTGCTCTGCCTGGCGCAAGGTGTATACCGTGCTCTACCTGGAGCAAAATGTAGAACGTGCTCTATCTGGCGCAATATGTAGAACATGCTCTACCTGGCGCAGTGTGAATAGGAGGTTCTACTTGGTGCAATGTGTATAAGCGGCACTACTGTGTGGTGTAATGTGAATTGGCACTATTATGTGACCACGCCCCTTCCCCATGAAGCCACACCCCTAAGGCACACACTTCCAATCCCTGCATATAGTCAGGCCTTCAGAGCAGTACTCCTGCCCACTTGACAGACTCCACCCCCTCAACAGACCCCACTCCTACTAGGGCTGCTTCCATAAATTTCCAGGCTGGTTTTTAATCCCAATCCGCCCCTGGTGTTCAGTATCCACATAGTCCTCAAATTACTCTTCATGTTAACGCATACTGCTACTACATCCACAATCACTGGAGGGAACTGTTGAACTGGGGAGGAAAATATTAAATGGCCATCATTACCCTCAATCCACCCTACAGACTCTCTTTATACCTCTCACATGTCATCAGTGTCTTCACATGCTCATATGACCTCCACACATGCCTATACACATACTCATATGCCGCGTAATGCCATCAAACCTTCCCACATGCCCCTTACAGGTCCATCAGACCTAAAATAAAGAAATGAGTACTACCTTAACTGCGCGCAGCTTAAAAAGTCCACTCAGATGTCTTACACAATTTGGAACGTGTCAGTCTTTAAAAAGATAAAAGGTAATCTTCCAATATTTTTCCCTTTAGTCCGTTAGGTAAAGGAAATCCTTCAAGGTGGGTCCAAAGTTCCTCAAAAGAGAAAATGAAAGAACACTATCGTGTAGTATGTCCTGTTAAATTGATAGGTCAATCTAGCTTTCGTGGTTGATTATGCTGATTTGTACCATATTCACGTCTAATTCTGATCAGTTTCCACACATAAAGGTATCTTTATGGATCCAGACCTCTTCTAACTGGGCAGAAATGTCGCTCACGCTTTATGGATTTCTCCCAGAGTGGTGTCCCAACGTGAAAGAATAATGGGGAGAAGATAGCCCGAATTACTATATCACAGTGGAATCCACTCTACCAATCCCCCTTACAGCGAAGGAAATAGGCTAGCATACCATACTTACTCTCCAAGAGTGTTGAATAAGCCCATAAAGGTATCTTTAACAGTTATTCACAATCAGACACATCAATAAATGTCAGTAACTAGGAGGGCAAGCATACCCCACTTACAGTCGTCTAACTTGCAATAAGCCCGTAGCAGTTTCTCTGACCACTTCCTTCCCAAGGAGTGGAACTCCAATGATTGAGTACTTCCAATCTCGGTATAATGAAATATGTATCAAGAGTGGAAGTGGGTAAAAAGACATTTTTATTGTAACATTCAAATAAAAAACAGTCGGGCAGAAACCCTAATGGACCATCCAGAAGTTGTTTAACACATTCAAAAAGGATGAGATTTTTTTAGATCACGCCAGAGGAAGGGGAAACCTAAGGTGATAACAAGAAGAGGCCGTAGGGGATTGAATTCTTCACTTAAACATCGAAAACTGCACAATCAAAATAGGAGGAAGAAAAAACAGACTCCAGTCGTGGAAGAAAAACATGAAGAGTTTACAAAGATTTACAACCTAAGTAATCATGTACTCACGATGGAGGAAGAAAACGTCCTTAAGAGAGGTTTAAAGTATGCTCCATCCAGTAACCTAGATAGCTTTGAGGTCTACATTGATCTCCAACGATTTATTATAAGACTTACGCTTAAGAAGTTCTTTCACAAACAAGAACAGAAAGAAAATGAACCAGGGACCTCTTCAATGGTTTTTAAACCAAAGTCCATTTTTTATTACACCTTCAAGAAAGGCTGCTATATTGAAAGTTTTGAAAAAATGGTTAAGGAAGATCTGGAGAACATGGAATTCAAGAAGAAAGTCCAACATAATTTGACAAAAAAGGAGAAGGAGGCTTTGAAAAATCTGGAAGAGAACGAACTTATCGTCATTAAACCTGCCAATAAGGGGGGGGGGGGGGGCAGTTGTTATTCAAAATCTTGACGACTATAAGAAGGAGATCAAAAGACAGCTAGAAGATAGGACCACCTTTAAGAAATTAAGGAGTAACCCATCGGAAGGGATCAGTAAGCGTATGTCAGATCATATCGTCAAATACATTAAGAAAAATGTCATCACTGAAACGGAGAAAACGTTTTTCATCAATCCCGGTGATTTATACTCTACCCAAGATTCACAAAAATCAGGAACATCCACCTGGGAGACCAATTGTTGCTGGAACCATGTCCATAACATCAAACCTATCTCTATATGTTGATCATGCATTACAACCATTGGTACAAAAAAAACCCTCTTATCTAAGGGACTCCATGGATGTCATTACTGCATTAGAATCCATTGAATGGCAACCTGAATACTATTTAGTAACAGCCAATGTGACCTCCGTTTATACAGTGATTGATCACCAACATGGTATAGACGCCACCACATCCTTTTTGGAGAAGGAAGAGCTGGACGAGGAACACAAAGCATTCATCATAGAGAGTATCAGATTCATTATCTCCAACAATTTTTTCTGGTTTAACGATACTTATTACCTACAACAACATGGTACAGCTATGGGCACCAGGTTCACCCAAAGTTATGCCAATCTGTTCATGGCACACTGGGAAGAAAACTCTGTATTCAGTGGCCATGATTTTGGGGCGGACCTGGTGCTATGGAAGAGATACATTGATGACATCTTCTTCAATTGGAAGGGGGATTCAGAGACTCTGAATTCTTTTTGTCAATACCTCAATGACAACTGTAAAAACATCCAACTCACCTTTGAGATTAGTCAGGAATCTGTCCATTTCTTGGATTTTACGATATTCATTGATGACCACCAACTTAATACACGCACATACATCAAGCCTACAGATTGCAACTCGTACATTCCATCCTCTAGTAACCATCATCCCAATTGGCTCAGGTCTGTACCGAAAATTCAGTTCCACAGATTACGAAAAAATTGTTCCAAACTCAAGGACTACAAGGAACAAGGAAGGAACCTTATGAAGCAGTTCGAAGGAAAAGGTTACAATAGGACGCATTTGGACATACCTTATCAAGAATACGAAACCACAGACAGAAGCCTGATGTTGAGACCCAAGGAACATCTAGGAACCGGGAATGAAGAAGAGAGAAAGATCATGTTCATAACCAAATTCAGCAGTCAGCATAAGGAGGTGGAACAAATCATCAAGAAGAACTGGAATCTACTCCTCAAAGACCCCATAATTTAAAACTATCTTACGGAAAAACCACGATTTGTCTACCGGAAAGCAGACAATATTAGGAAAAAGGTAGTCAGGAGTGTAGTAGAAGCACCGAAAAGCCTCAGGAGCATTTGATCGAAGGGATTCTACAGATGCGGTAATTGTCAAATGTGTAGGAATTGTAAGAGCACTAATTCCACCATCACTTGCTACACATCTACTACCATAAGAGAAATTTTTAAATTAAGGACTTCATAACTTGCGACAGTAAGAGTGTCGTGTATCTGGTCCAATGTGCTTGCAACAAACAATATGTTGGCAGAACCACACGGAAATTAAAAGAACGGATGAGCGAACATCTGAGGAACATTAAGAAGGGCTTGGAAACCCATGGAATTTCATCACACTTTAAAAAAGACCATGGCCAATATTTACTAAGATTCGTATTGCGTTCGTTTTCAATCGATATGTTGTTTTTTTTCTAAGTGGCAATTCGGGCATTTACAAAAGGTCAAAATCGGCAGTATTTGTAGCATTCGTATTTTTTTGCACTGTCGCACACAGAAATACGAATGAATACACCATCGGTCAAATGCGCCAGTCAATTAATAGAAATCGGTGATTTATCAATGTTTCGTATTTGTAGAATCGGCAGTAAAAAGCTTAAATGCGGCCGCAAAACTATACGATTCGTAATTTTTTGCACTTTTCAAATAGAACTGCTTTTTCCTGGCGTGTTTCACACTTCACTACTCTACAATGTTTTTTTTTTTGGCCTCAACATACGTATTGCTGGTTTGTAATGTATTTTGTGTGTATTTGTGAATACCTGAAATGTAGTAAAATGCACTCACCATATTTTTCAAGATTGGAAAAAAGTTTGCAAACAACAAAAAATTGTTAGACATGAACCTTACATAGCATTTATGCTTCACTCATGGTCAAATGCAAATGATGCCTAAAGAAGAAACGTCTAAGGTATTAAAAAGCATCAAACATAATTGAAATAAAAAATAGTCACGTTTTTTGATAAAAAAACATCACCTGTGCTGCATCAGTACTGATTGTCACATAATTACCACCATGCATATTGTAATACTTAACTGTTGTTGTTATTATTATGTTCACCTAGCAAATACACACAACACACGTTTTGTTAATGACTGCTTTACTTGTGCTTTTGACTTCAAAATGTATAACTGTGAATGTTTTAAAATCACCTCGAAAGAAAAACTAATAAACAATATAAACAAAGGCCAATTATTATTCCTTGTGACTCTTTTCAGTGCCTGTCCCCTTTCTACTGGAGTGTCTCCGAGTTCTGGCAGACCGTCTGGGTGGTGACGTAACAGGAGTCACTATGGGGGTTGTTGTTGTTGAGCTCGAGCTTGTGTGGTTCCCTTGATGTCTCATATGCATTGTTAGATTTGTAAGAGTCAAGTTTAAGTCTCTTGTTGCTGACGTTTGACTCTCCATCATTCGGACCATGTTGTCTTGGGTTGTTTGTGTGGCCGTAAAAAGCTGCAAGTAGCCTTGATGGAGCCTATGATTATCATCCATCACTCGTTGGTATATGTCGATCAGTCTATTGTTGTCTGCCCTCATGAGTTCCACTGTGTTGGCCACTCTTGTTAGCTCCATTGTTTGCCTGCTGCTGGTTCTGCATAGGCGTGGTATATGATGGGCTACACTTGCAGTGGACTGTGTTTGATGTCGTATGCAGTTCAAAGTATTGCTCTGCATGCTGGCGCAGCTGACCCAAAAAGCTTGTTCTTGTGCCTGTGGTGTTTGGGGGGTTGGGCTTGTCTGTGGGTCAGGTGTGTGTGGAGTGGGAGGTGTGGCAAAGTGAGCGGTAGTTTGCTCATGCGGTGGTATGGGTGTAAACTGTAACACAATTGTATCCTCAGTGGTTGTTTGCTGGCGTTGGGCAGGCTGACTTTCCATCACAATGACCTCTGCTGGAGAAATAAATGTGGTTGATGTAAGTATATATTTGCTAAGATCCGAGATTAAATGGTATGCTCTTCGGCAGCCAGTGACCTGCTCCGTTCTTTACCTGAACCCTCTGGCACTCTTTCTTCATTTGATCCCACAAATGAAGATGAAGTATCATCACTCTTCTCATCCTGCTTCTCTACTACCTCTCCTCTTGATCCTTTACCCTCACAAATAAGTAAAGCTCTGTCTCTGGTGCTCATCCCTACCTTAACTAACATCTGTAATCTCTCTCTCTACTGGTATTTTTCCTTCACTCTTCAAGCATGCAGTGATTACTCCTATTTAAAAACAAAACAAAATTCTGACCCTAATGCTCTCTCAAACTACCGCCCTATCTCTCAGCTCCCTTGTCTCTCTAAGCTACTTGAGAGACTTGCCTACACTCGACTCACACACTTTCTTAACTCATACACTTTGTTGGACCCACTTCAGTCAGGCTTCCGTTCCCAACATTCCACAGAGACGGCACTGACTAAAGTGGTTAATGATTTGGTCACTACGAAGTCTAAAGGCCACTACTCACTACTTATTCTTCTAGACCTATCTGCTGCATTTGACACTGTAGACCACTCTCTTCTCATACAGACACTACAATCCCTAGGTCTTAAAGACACAGCCCTTTCTTGGTTCCTATCGTACCTATCTAATCGCTCCTTCAGTGTTCGCTTCTCTGAATCTACCTCCTCTTCGCTACCTCTTTCAGTTGGAGTACCGCAAGGCTCAGTCTTGGGTCCTCTGCTTTTCTCTATCTATACCTCATCTCTTGGTAAACTAATCAGCTCTTTTGGTTTTCAGTATCATCTGTACGCAGATGATACTCAAATCTACCTATCCTCCCCTGACTTGTCCCTATCTGTACTGGACCGTGTCACTGAATGCCTTTCTGCCATCTCATCCTGGATGACATCTCGCCACCTCAAACTTAATATTTCAAAGACAGAGTTAATTATATTTCCACCGGCCAATAGTAGGTACCAACCTGATATCTCTATCACTGTTGAAAACTCGACTATCTACCCTACCCCACAAGCTCGCTGCCTAGGTGTCATCCTTGACTCTGATCTGTCCTTTGTTCCCCACATTCAATCTGTCTCAAGATCATGTTACATGCATCTAAAAAACATATCCAAAATACGACCATACCTTACACAAGACACTGCAAAAACTCTAATCCACGCTCTCATTATCTCCCGCATTGATTATTGCAATAGTCTCCTAACTGGTCTTCCCAAAACGAGACTCTCACCACTACAATCCATTCTGAATGCAGCGGCGAGGCTTATCTTCCTCGCTAGACGTTCATCGTCTGCAGATCCACTCTGTCAGTCCCTCCATTGGTTACCTGTACTCTACCGCATTCAATATAAAATACTTTTACTCACACACAAGGCCATTAACCAAACTACACCAACGTACATCACTTCGCTTATCACAAAATATCTCCCAACCCGACCTCTTCGCTCTTCACAAGACCTGCGTCTCTCATCCACACTCATTACTCGCTCCCACTCACGACTGCAGGACTTTCATCGGGCTGCACCCACTCTGTGGAATGCCCTACCACGCACAATAAGACTCTCCTCTAGTCTCCAAACCTTCAAGCGTTCCCTCAAAACTCACCTCTTTAGGCAAGCTTATCACATTCCAGAACCGCCCACATAACTTTCATAAACCTTCCTATCAAATTACATCCACTCTGTACAGTCCACACATATCCTCACATGTCTTTTCATTCTATGCAATAGATAGCACCTTCCTTGTGTACACATGCCTATTTCCCTATAGATTGTAAGCTTGCGAGCAGGGCCTTCCTACCTCTATGACTGTTATCACCCAGTTTGTTATTGTTATTTCAAATTGTAAAGCGCAACGGAATTTGCTGCGCTATATAAGAAATTGTTAATAAATAAATAATAAATTGTAATTGTACGTAATACTGATGTGTACTTTGGCCCACATTTATCCCACAGTGTTAAGCTAAGTTTGTTAAGTATTTTTTATACTTTTTTTAATAACATTTGTTGGGTTTAAAAACGTATTGTCACATTTTTTGGTACAATTTCAATGTTACACCAGGGCCGAAACTAAGGGGGGGCTAGGGGGTCACGTGCCCCGGGTGCTGGGCTGTAGGGGGCGCTAATGAGCCCAGTTCGTCTGTAGCTACTGACCGGCTGTAGGAAGCCAGCAGCAGCACTAGACGCGGCTCATCTGTGTTCCGGGATGCGGGCGCAGGCACGTCATTGCGCGTGTGACGTCATGACGTCGCACGCGCACGTGCATGTGGCGTGACGCGCGCACCCGGCTAGTGAGACTGAGAGCACGGAGCTGGAGGCGGGAGTCTCTGGCGCCGGCGGCCGCGGCTAAAGTAAAAATAAATAGCAAATCCGACCTGGCTGCAAAAAAAGTAGGTGCGTGCTGCGGGCGGGCGGCTACCTCCACAGTGGCTGCAGAGTACACAGTCAGCACTGGGGACTTTCTTAGTTAATAAATATACACTGACACAAAACATTTTTTTTAAACCAGTATCCCACATTAATATATATATATATATATATATATATTTTTTTTTTTTTAATATATTATATATGTATATACAATTTGTACAATGTCCGGCTCTCACTTAATGCTGCCCATCTGCGCCGGGTGCCCGCATGTAGAGAGAAGTATTTACAAAAGAAGCAATATGCAGCACTCCTGGCGTCTTGATAAATCAGTCATATAAAGCACATTCGTTTGGCAACGTTTCAGTGCCGTTTATTGTGGCACTAAACCTGATGAAAGTGCCACAATAAACGGCACTGAAACGTTGCCAAACGAATGTGCTTTATATGACTGATTTATCAAGACGCCAGGAGTGCTGCATATTGCTTCTTTTATATATGTATATAAAATATATTTTATATTATATATACAGTATGTGTATCTATATGTATATATATTATACTGTATGCGTGTATATATATATATATATATATATTCACACACACATACAGAATGATCCGGCACTCCAGCAGGCCCTCGGCTGCAAGTGCTGATGTGCTCACGGTGCCTTCCTCATGGACACAATAGCCCCCAATGTAGCAAGCGGATGGAGGCGGCACTCAGAGACTTTTCAATATTAAACGTGAACAAGTTTAATGGTGCATCTACGTTTCGGAGCCGACGGGGCTATGGCTCCGAAACGTACATGCACCATTAAACTTGTTCATGTTTTATATTGAAAAGTCTCTGAGTGCTGCCTCCATCCGCTTGCTATATATATATATATATATATATATATATATATTTATTATACACATATAGATATATAAATATATCGGCACTCAAGCAGGTCTTTTGAAGTGTTACAAGTATATTGTCAGGTGTCACAACAAACAAGCAATGTTCCGGGGCCCGTAGCCTCTCCTTTGCCCCTTTGGGCTACGGGCCTCGTAACATTGGCTTATATGATGTGACACCTGACAATATACTATTTAGTACAGGGGGCACATGGGCCATTGCTACCATTGTTTAGGAGTGCCTAAAGCAATGACTTATTGTTTAAATTTATCACTACGTTTGAACCCACAAAGGTTTCTCTGACTGACACTATTAGGCGCTTTTTTTTACTCCATTTTCTTAAATTTTACCTATATACTGTTTTAGAGCTGCCACTCACTTATGTATGAGGTGTGTCGTGTTCACTAAAAAGGATTATCAGAAATCAATCCTTTTGTATTTTCATACCAGGGTGCCTAACCAGGTATACGTAGGCGCTATTTTCCACTATTCCCCATATATATATATATATATATATATATATATATATATATATATATATATATATATTTAAAATTATTATTATTTTATTATTATTATGCTTTATTTATATGGTGCCACAAGATCTGCAGCACCCATTACACAGTAAATAATCAAATGAGCAAACAATAAAAAAGCACTTACAGTTCAAGACAATATTGGACAGGTATGGAAAACCAGCGATTAGTTGCCATCAAAGGGAGTATGGAGTATAAGAAAGTGTAAGTAAGAAAAGGAAAGGCATATGAGAAAAGAAGGCCCTGCTCTTGCGAGCTTGCAATCTATTATATATATATATATATATATATGTTTATGTTTGTATTGAAAGACTTGGGAGTTCCGTCTCATTTACAAACACATGTACAGCCGCAATACCGTAGAGACTGCACCTTAGCACGTAAGATACCACATAGAGGATGAGGCAGCTGCTCAGTAAAGCACTTCATGCCACAAGCACCTGAGTATACCTACATATAACGATCCTTGCTTGACCACAAAGAGGATGAGTACCTGGATAATTTACAACTAGATAGATTAGATAGATAGATAGATAGATAGATAGATAGATAGATAGATAGATGGATCACTCCATCCCCTCTAATACACAGTACACCCCTGCCTCATTCCCCTCAGGGGTGGGGGGGAATGGTGCATTCAGTGAGGGGAGGACACTAATATTTAATGCAGTCAGTGAATGAGGGGAGACAGTGTCCTTTTTTATTTAAACGTGCAGTACAGATTGTGCAGGGCGATCCCATTCCCGTTAAACTTCAGTCCTGCTTAGTAGAACAATGTTTGATTAGCCTTCTGGTGCTGAGACTATGGAGAGACATAGGATGGGGAGGCAAGTTGAGGCTGCTGGAGAGACACTGGGTGGGAGGAAGCTAAGGTTACGGAGAGATGCAGTGGGATGAGACTGTTGAGGAGAGACAGTGTAGAAGGGGATGGGGCACAATAATATTTATTAAGACACCAATTCAAATAAAATTAAGAAAAAAAACAAACAAACATTACTTCTATTGAATGATGGTGACATTGGTTATATTCCTACATAAACAGACTTCTTCTAAACCATGTGATCACCTTTATGAGTGGATACTGACTGAAGTTATTGTGGATCCATTTATTCGCAGGTACCCCATTGCAGAGAAACCACCGTATACATTAGGTAAGAAAATACTCCTGCTCTGTACCTAGCAGGGTGGAATTGGGGGAGGGGGGGGTTTAAATAAAAATTAGGGACTTTAATTTGCATAAACTGAAAAAAGGTTGCAAAGATGTCAAAGAAACCATCGGGAGCAGAGTACCGGAAGAAGGCAAAGGAAAGAGAACAAGCAGCACAACGATCATCGTCCTTGATGTCATTATGGCTGAGTGACAAAAGCTCCAACAAAGGTACATTAAAAATATGCATTTATAATAAGACTACATTAAAATGCTTCAGGTGAAGTAGTAAGTTGTAAAATATTATATTTTTATATTATTTGTTTTTTTTCAGGTGAAATGGAAAAGAGCTGTGATTTGGAGGCAGATAAGACACAAGAGAAGATTAGGGATCAGCAGGAAGATATTTCAAGCAGTACCATTTCTGCAGACATTCACAACCAGGACACCATTTCTGGAGTCTCAGCAGGCACACAAGGTGTAAGTTGCATGGATTTTGTTGTTGATTTCAATGACCCAGGTACATGGCCAAGTAGAATTTCTGATCCTGAGAGATGTTTCATCACAAGAATGAGAGCAGGGACCCAACATAATCCTGATCTAAGCAGAAGCTTGAGAGAAGGAAGACATCTCACAAAGGAGTGGTTTTTCAAACAACTACCAAATGGTCAAAAAGTAAACAGATCATGGCTAGGTTATAGCCAAACAAAAAATGCTTTGTTCTGCATTCCATGTAGGCTATTTTCACAAGCTTCATCAGAGACAACACTGCCCTATTTGGCTAAAGAGGAAGGTTTAACTCAGTGGCGAAAGCTCAGTGACAAAATCCCAGACCACGAGAACTCCCTACATCACAAATCACGTTTTTGTAATTGGAAAACTCTTGAAACCTCCCTTGGAATTGGTGGTATAGACAGAGAACTGCAACTCCAGATAGCTAAGGAAGAAAAACATTGGCGAGTAGTCTTGCATTGTATTATAGATGCTATTATGTTCTTGGCCAAGCAGGGGAGTCCCTTGAGAGGATCTCAAGAAAGTAGTGATTTTGGGAATCCCAACAGTGGCAAATTTCTAAACACCATAGACCTTATATCACACTACCACGCTCCTTTGCGTGAACACATAGAACGGCACAAGAAAGGCCAAGTGACCTACTTTTCTTCAGCGATTCAAGATGAATTCCTTAAAATAATTGCAGGAAAAGTAAGACAAGATATACTGAATGAAATAAAAGAAGCTAGATATTTTGCGCTCATGTTTGATTGCACTCAAGATGTGACCAAACTTGAACAAATGACAAAGGTAATTAGATATGTCAAAGTAAGTGAAAATGGCCCAGAAATTGTAGAAAGTTTTATTGACTTTTTTTGTAGTTTCTGACAAGACAGGCCTTGGTCTGAGTGAAGAAATCCTCAAGAAAGTCCAAAATGATGGTTTAGACATGAAGTTTTGCAGAGGTCAGTCATATGATAATGGAGCAAACATGGCTGGAGTTTATAAAGGCGTCCAGGCAAGAATACTCCAAGAAAACGAATTGGCATATTTTGTGCCTTGTGCGGCACACTCACTAAATTTAGTAGGAGTACATGCTGCTGATATATCTCCTGGAGCACAGACCTTCTTTGGGACACTTCACTCTCTCTATCTGTACTTTGCAGCATCAACTTCAAGATGGGAAATTTTGAAGAAACATGTCCCAACCTCACTAAGATCACAAAGTAAGACGAGATGGTCAGCGAAGGTGAAAGCTGTTGAGGCAGTATACAAACATTTAGATAAAGTTATGAAGGCCCTGGAAGAATTGGGGACCAACCCTCTGTCTTCTCCAGAAACTAAGTCAGAGGCAAACTCTCTGTTAAAACACATAAGCAAGTTTGAATTTATCATCATCACTTGTTTCTGGTATGGAATCCTAAGAAAGATTGACCGTGTGAGTCAGTATCTACAGAGAGATGATGTAACAGTTGACAAGGCAGTAAGAAATATACGTGGGCTGATAAACCTGATTCAGTCAGCAAGAGAGAGTGCTGTGCCCGAAGCTATAACTGAGGCTAAAGATATAGCACACACTAACAATCTTACAACTGATTTTAAAGAAACAAGAAGAAGAAAGAAAATGAGGATGTTTGATGAAAGTGAAACTCCTGGTGATGATGCATCTAACATCTCACAGGAAAAATTGTTTAGGATCTCACTATTGGAAATTATTGATCGAATAATAAGTGAACTTAATAAGAGATTTCTAGCACTAGAAAAAATCAAGGAAAAATTTGGATTCCTAAATGGAATGGAACTACAGAAATCAGAAACAAAGCATCTGAAAACACAAGCAAAGGAACTGGCACAAATTTACAAGGAAGATATAAATGAAGAAGAGTTCCTCCATGAAATCGAGAGTTTTAAATTTCATGCATTGGAAGTCGACGAAAAGATGAAATCATCCCCTCCAGTGACCATCTTGACCCTTATCTACAAACATAGGCTTGAAGAGGCATATCCTAATATCACTACAGCACTTCAAATTTTTCTAACACTTCCAGTCTCTGTCGCCTCCGGGGAAAGAAGTTTTAGTAAATTAAAACTTATTAAAACCTACCTAAGGAATACCATGGGTCAGGAAAGGCTGACAAACCTCAGCATAATTTCAATTGAACACAAGAGAGCCTCCACTCTTTGCTATGAAGACATTATAAAAATATTTGCTGTGAAAAAAGCTAGGAGAGTACAGCTTTAATTGATTTTTGTGTGCATCTGTGTTTTATATTGTAACCAGTAGTGGCTGAATGTATGTTTACTTCTGCTAAGCAGTTCCCCCTGCACTATATGGTCGGCACTGCAAGCGCCACTGATTATAAATATTATGTTATTTCAATAATTGTAATTTGAATAAAACAATTTGGATATTTGATGGTGTTATTTAAGAAACCTCACTCAATATTTTTAAGGGATGGATATTACATTTATGTCAGAAGGGCCATCGTTCATGGTTGAAAGATGTCTGAAAGGGCAAAGTGTACAGTTGTGGGGTTTTCTGTGTTTTGTATTTATTATTTTATTTATTTATGTTTTTATTTAATTTTTTTTGGGTGGGGTGGGGTGGGGTGGGGGGCGCCAAATTACTGCCTTGCCCCGGGTGACAGAAATCCTAGTTTCGGCCCTGGTTACACTACACTTTATTGTGACTAATGCAGATTAACCCATCTTTATCCTTGCCTTTCCAAGGTGTTTATTTGCCACGACAGGCAGACTTCATCCTGTAATGTAATTACATACTCCACGGATGTTTTGATGTGTGACTAATGTTTTTATGCCATAAGCAAAACATGAATGCCTTAGCATAAATCACCATGGTGTGTGGAATCTCCGCAGACATTACCAGATAAAGATGCCTGTATCTGTATATGTGTTCTCGCACTGCTTGTATTTTTTGAAATAGTAGTCATAACCAACTTTGATGTTTTTACATATGTTTTTTTAGGATTAGATTTTAATAGAATGTTTCAAGTACCTTTATGCTAAAGTGTCTGCTCAAAATGTGGTGTAGATTTGTGACACAATATGAAGGTTGCATTTTGACACTGTAAAGGGAGTATAATAAACAAAAATGTGATATGTGTGTTTTTGCAATTAAACTCACCTGGCAACTGTGGCGAATGCGGGGACACGGGTGGCGGACTCTCGAGCAGTTGATGTGGTGGTAATTCTGAGACTTTGGAGATGCGTCGTCTTGGTGATGTCTGTGAAGCTGGTCTGGAGGCCCCAGTCACACTTAACCTCCGTGTCGGATCAATCTGTGTGGATGTTCCTGTGTGTGTGTGGTGTATATAAATACATTTCTACCTACATTGTTCTCAAAGACATTCCTGAAGAAAAATATTTACCTGCAGTAGCAGCATCTGGTTTCGCAGATTGAGAAGAGCCTGGTCCGGAGGAAACTTTAGTCTTTTTATGTCCTAAATAAAACAACAACACTATTTTATGCGCAAAACCTAATATTGGCTACATTAACATTTTAGTACTTTTACAATTCAGTCAAAAATAATAATTTAAAAAAAAAACATACACAAGGACTGGAAATCTTTAGGAATTTGCAACATAGGCCAGCTCATTGATCCTAGATCCCATAAACCATTAACATATGCGGAGGCCTTATCTAAATACCCTTGTATTGGCCCCCAGAACTTTGCTTTCTTTCAAGCCCAACATTATGTTAGTAAAATTTCCAGATTAATACCTACAACTGATTGGGGAAACCAATTAGACCAAATATTAATGCGACCAGAACAATCTAAAGGGGCTATCTCATTCTACTACAAACAATTCCATACCACACTAGACCATTCTTTATATAAAACTGGTATAGCCCAATGGTTGGAACACTTTCCCAACTTAGATGTAGATGGGTTACTGCGCATGTTACATTTTTCAATAGCTACGTTCTCAGCTGCTAAATACACAAAAATGTACCTAAACATCTTTCATAGGTCTTATATTTCTCCCCACAGGGGTTTCTTGATAGGCCTATTAGCTGACCCTTCCTGTCCCAAATGTGGCCATCCTTCGGCTGATCTGTATCACTGTTTCTGGGCCTGTCCACTTCTAAGAAGGTTCTGGTTAGCAGTATGGCGCTTTGCCTCCCAGCATTTAGTGAATTACATTCCCCTTACACCGGAATGGACCATATTTGGTATCACGCCCCCTGGTATCAGAGTTTCCAAACCTGTCAAAAAATTGTTGTTGGCAATCTCTTCGGCAGCTAGGAAAGCTATCTTGCAAATGTGGGTCCATAGCTCTGCTCCGACACTGGAAATGTTTAGGGACAAACTATTTTTCATTTGTCATATGGATTGGCTGGAGGCCTCACTCCAAAAAGAATCTCGCACAGAATCTTTTTTCGCAACATGGGAAAGTTTTATTGAAACACTTCCTACCCATACTAAAGAGGCCATTAGTCTGTGTTTTCGCAACACACTCTGGTATGAAACCAGGATTTTCCTTAGAGACCCTCCCATCGCGTTTGATAGCGCTGATTAGGGGCTGTGACGTGTTCCTGTCTCTCTGTAGGCCTATGGGGTATTTACAGATGTTGTTTGGTACCTTATAATATTGTGCAAACTGCCCGTATCTGTGTTCTTCCTTGCGCCATGTACTACATTTTGTGACTGCTACGTTATATCTTTTTTGTTTTGTTCTTCTTTTCTTTGATTGCCAACCACAATGTCACTGTGCTTATTGTTACTTTATCTAAAGAAATGCTTCAATAAAGAAAGAAATGTTTAAAAAAAACACACACAAATGACACTTTCCAAACAATATACGTGCCGATTAATAATACAGTTTTTCACAAACATTTAAATAAATCACAAAAATACAAAAACATACACAATGTCAAAGGCAACATTAAATACATTACAAAATACAAACTATAAACTTACCAGCCTTCTTTGGCCGATCGGAGTCCTTCACATAAGTCCCACTCACGACCTCTGTAGGAATGAGGCTCTGCAGGGGCAACTCATAATCCAAATACGTCGCCACAAAAGGGGCACCACCACCAGTTTGGCGTGCAGACTTGGCCTTCCTTGCCATTTTGACTTTCACACGACGCTTTATGTCATAAAACCTTTTTCTGCAGGCCTCCTCGGTTCGCCTCACTAAGCCCTCACAATTGACTGCATCAACCACCTTATGCCACATTTGTGCCTTCTTCCTGGACGACACCTTAGCTGCCTCTTGGCCAAAAAGCTGGCGATGATATCGCATTATCTCATTAACCAGGGCCACATTCTCCTCATAAGTAAATTTTACATTGCGCCCTGATTTGGTTGTGGTACGTGGCTGCGGAGCCACATCACTCTCACTAGAGGACTCAGGTGCCTCCTCTGCAACCTCCTCCTCCTCACCCCCCTCACTAACCTCCACCTCACTAACCTCCTGCACCTCCCCCGCCTCCCTAACCTCAGAATCCGACATGATTGACACAAACAACAATAAACAAATCTAAAAAAAAACAACCTGCTCTACCTCTAAAACTAACACAACACACACACACACACACACACACACACACACACACACACACACAGTGACAAGAGACTCATAAAAAAACCACAAGGACAGAAAATATGACACACTAATAAGTAACAAGACAACAAACAACACAAGACACCTTTCACAGCACAGCACACAACAGTAGAAAAACCACAAAACCACTCACTTACCAAACTACTCACAACGCTACCTCTCTCCTCTCCACTGACTAAACCCACAAGGTTCGGTCGTTTGGGGGCGTATTTATATGGTTGCGCATTGACACTCCCTCGTATTCCTCCAAACCAATCATATGACTCACTCTAGAAAACGAAAAGTAAAAAAAAACGGCCGCATTGGTGACGTATCATGGCCGAACACTCATAGTACGAATGACACGTGGAAAAAAAACATATTCGGCCGAAAAAAAACACATTCGGGCGCGAAAAAATACGAATGACCGCGACATCGACCACTACGAATAGGACGAATACGAAAGCTTAGTAAATGACCGAACATAAATTCAAAAAGTTGCAAATGCACACTACCGATGACATTCGAGTTTAAACTCCCACCAAATCCCGACAAATACGAATCTTAGTAAATATACCCCCATATGTGCAAACCTTCAGAGATTGTGTCATTCTGTGGAATACAACTGGCTCCGAAAAATTGGAGAAAGACTGACATCGAAGAGAGATTAGCGAGGACTGAGATGAGGACCATCTTTAATTTAGGAACACTACAACCTGGAGACATGAACCTTGACTTTGAAATCAAATGGTTCCTGTAAAAATCCATTTGGGAACATGAATCTTAGTAAATCAACAAGACCTTAGTAAATTCTCCCAGGCCCATTTATGATTTTTCTCCCATCCCTTGGCTCCAGCTCCCGTTCCTACATTCACCCAGTGCACATATTAGATGTTAAGAGATACACCCTGTAATTGTTCTGCACATTTTCTATATAACCTACTTCTATCTCTTATAACCACCCTTAGTTAGTGCTCTCCTTTTTATGACAACATGTAGGACCGTCACATCTACATCCTGGGTACACTACCATTGCATTATATTGCACTTTTTATTTTTGTATATTTATATTTGTTTTATATATTTATCCAATGTTTCCCCTATATCATGTGGTTCTATGTATACAATACATCCCCTAATTATGGAGTGTCACACGCCATAGGCGGTGTTCACCGCGCTTACTCCTGCGTGCCTGCTGGTCTGTGTTGCGGCCTCCACCTTCGATGGTCCACGGGCTCCGGCGTCTGGCTGGCGCGGCTCCCGGCGGTTCCCCGGGGCAGGGGCACCGCCATGACACCCGGCATCACGTGGGCGGGGAGCAGGTGACGTCATCAGACTGTTCCACCAATCCAGCGGAGGCGGGAGATTCAAAGGCAGACGCCGGGCAGAGCCTCGGCACCTGAGTATCGTCTTTTCCCCTGAAGTGGATGCCAGTGCTCTTGTTCCCGGCGAATCTCTCTGCAGTCGTACCCCAGTGTCTCCGGCACTTCCAGGTGCCAGTTGCTGCACAGTTCCAGCGTATACAGCGGCTGGTGTGTTCCTCTGCAATCCAGTCACCAGTGCTTCTTGGAGTCAGCGTGGGCTGCGGGCTAAACGCCGCTCTCAAGTTCTACAAGTCATCAGTGTCTTTAAACACCGTTCTCAAATTCTACAAGTCATCAGTGTCTTTAACCACCGCTCCCAAGTTTTGCAAGTTACCAGTGTCTTTAACCACCACTCCCAAGTTTTGCAAGTTACCAGTGTCTTTAACCACCGCTCTCAAGTCATACAAATCATCAGTGTCTTTAACCACCGTTCTCAAGTTCTACAGTGTCTTTAATCACCGCTCTCAAGTCATACAAATCATCAGTGTCTTTAACCACCGCTCTCAAGTTCTATAAATCATCAGTATCTTTAGTCACCGCTTTCAAGTCATACAAATCATCAGTGTCTTTAACCACCGCTCACAAGTGTTTCAAATCATCAGAGTCTTTAACCACCGTTCACCAGTTCTTCAAATCATCAGTATCTTTAAAAACATCACTCACAAGTTCTTCAGTCACTATTATCTTGTACCAACACTCACAAGTACTTCTTTTCCTGGAATCTTTAACATTGCTTACAAGTTCTCCTATAGGCCTGAACATTCCCCCCATACGTTCCTTCTCTGCTATGTGACATTGTGTTGCTCCCTTCCTGCAATAAAGTTCTTTAATATTTTCACCAAGCTTTACTGTCAGAGTCCTGTATGAGAAAGACCTATATCAAGCCATCCCTGTTCCGACCCAACTGTGGTTCCTCTCCCCTACCATCGGGAGAACCCCCGAGTTCACAACACCCCCAACCTAGGTCAGTGACAGTATACTCAGGCCACATGGACCCGGGGGATCGGAGCCCAGAGGCAAGTACCATCCAGGACTTGATTTCTCGAGTACAAAGTCAGGAAGCAGCACAGGGCCAGGTGATGCATTATTTACAGGAATTATCTGGCCGGCTGGATCAAATTCAGACTTCTCTGGCTTCAGTAGTACCGGCACCAGCTCCAGTACCCGCTCCAGTGGTTGTCTCTAGTAATGTTCCATCCTCCTCTGGAACCAGGTCACGCCTTCAGCTCCCTACTCCTTCTCGCTATAATGGGAATCCAAAGAATTGCCGTGGTTTTCTCAATCAGTGCGAGGTACATTTTGAACTTCTTTCACATAACTTCCCTACTGATCGGTCCAAGGTGGCATACATTATTTCTTTGCTCAAGGGTTCAGCGTTGGATTGGGTGTCTCCGTTATGGGAGCGATCTGATCCATTGGTTTCTAGTTACACCAATTTCACTACGTCATTCCGGAGGATCTTTGATGAGCCCGGCAGGACGACCGCTGCCTCTGCAGACTTGCTTCGTGTCCGACAAGGCTCTCGTTCAGTGGGACAGTATGTGATTAATTTTCAGACCATAGCCTCAGAACTGCGCTGGAATAATGACCCTTCGGGCTGCCTTTTGGAACGGGCTCTCCGATCGTCTAAAGGACGAGTTGGTCACTAGAGATTTGCCGGATTCTTTAGAACAGTTGATCTCGCTCTGTGTAAAGGTGGATCTTTGCATGCAGGAATGAGGTGGCGAACGTAGTCGGTCAGATCGATCAAGGGTCCGATCTCTTCCATCTAAGCAAACGGTTATTCCAAGTCCTGATGAACCCATGCAGATGAATCAATCTCGGCTGTCCCCAGAAGAACGTCAGCGTCGTCGTGAGGGTAGACTCTGCCTCTACTGTGGAGCCGCGGATCACTTTCTCAAGTTTTGTAAGTCTCGCCCGGGAAACGGGCAGTCCTAGCTTGTTCCGGAGGAGTCGAGCTAGGGGTTTCTTCTAAACCTTCTCCGCCAGTGGACTGTTTACTCTCCGTGTCTCTGTTCTCCGAGTCAATAGCCAAACCCGTTAAGGCTCTGCTGGACTCAGGGGCTGCAGGGAATTTTATTTCCCTTTCCTGTGCGCAGGATCTGGGTTTTCAGCTACGGTCGGTCGAACGACCTATTACGTTGACTGCTATCAATGGTACCCAAATTTCTAACGGTCTGATTTCAAGTTGTACAGTACCAATCAAACTGCAAGTGGGAGCTCTGCATCAAGAACACCTGGAGTTCCTAGTGATTCGGGAGATTCCCCACGATCTGGTTCTTGGCCTTCCTTGGCTTAAACTTCACAACCCTCACGTCGACTGGAGTTCGACACAAATAACATCTTGGAGTTCTTTTTGTCATTCAAATTGTCTCACCCCTGTCTATCCGCTCCGTGTATCTTCCAAGTCAGATGAAGGGCTCATTCCGGAGGCCTATCGGGAGTTTTCTGACGTGTTCTCGGAGCAAGCGGCCGATCAGCTACCACCGCATAGACCCTGGGACTGCCCCATTGAGCTCATTCCTGGGAAAATGCCACCTCGGGGTCGCACTTATCCCTTATCATTGCCCGAGACCCAAGCTATATCGGACTATATCAAGTTTAATCTGCAGAAAGGATTCATCCGCCCCTCTACCTCCCCGGCGGGGGCGGGTTTCTTTTTTGTGAAGAAGAAGGACAGTGGGCTGAGACCATGTATTGACTATCGTGGTCTAAATGATGTCACCATTAAGAATAAGTATCCTTTGCCGCTCATTACGGTGCTTTTTGATAGAGTTCGCGGAGCCCGAGTTTTCACCAAGCTTGATTTAAGGGGAGCTTATAATTTGATACGTATCCGACAGGGGGACGAATGGAAGACGGCCTTCAATACCAGGGACGGGCATTACGAGTATCTGGTAATGCCGTTTGGCCTCAGCAACGCCCCTGCCGTCTTCCAGGGATTCATTAACGAAGTCTTTCGGGATATGCTATACCTACCTAAGTGTAGTGGTATATTTGGATGACATTCTGATATTTTCTAAAAATCTCACAGAGCACAGAATACAGGTCAAAGAGGTACTTCTTCGATTGCGAGAGAATCATCTTTATGGCAAGATTTACAAATGTACTTTTGAGGTTCCTTCTATTCCATTTCTTGGTTACATCATTTCGGGCACGGAGCTTCGTATGGATCCAGAGAAACTCACTGCCATCCGGGACTGGACTCTTTCCTTTAAAGCGGTACAACGATTTCTGGGTTTTGCAAATTACTACCGGAAATTCATAAAGGGATTCTCTACTAGTGACGTGCACCGGACATTTTTCGGGTTTTGTGTTTTGGTTTTGGATTCGGTTCCGCGGCCGTGTTTTGGATTCGGACGCGTTTTGGCAAAACCTCACTGAAAATTTTTTGTCGGATTCGGGTGTTTTTTTACAAAAAACCCTCAAAAACAGGTTAAATCATAGAATTTGGGGGTCATTTTGATCCCATAGTATTATTAACCTCAATAACCATAATTTCCACTCATTTCCAGTCTATTCTGAACACCTCACACCTCACAATATTATTTTTAGTCCAAAAATTTGCACCGAGGTCGCTGGATGGCTAAGCTAAGCGACACAAGTGGCCGACACAAACACCTGGCCCATCTAGGAGTGGCACTGCAGTGTCAGGCAGGATGGCACTTCAAAAAAATAGTCCCCAAACAGCACATGAGGCAAAGAAAAAAAGAGGCGCACCAAGGTCGCTGTGTGACTAAGCTAAGCGACACAAGTGGCCGACACAAACACCTGGCCCATCTAGGAGTGGCACTGCAGTGTCAGACAGGATGGCACTTCAAAAAAATAGTCCCCAAACAGCACATGATGCAAAGAAAAAAAGAGGTGCACCAAGGTCGCTGTGTGACTAAGCTAAGCGACACAAGTGGCCGACACAAACACCTGGCCCATCTAGGAGTGGCACTGCAGTGTCAGACAGGATGGCACTTCAAAAAAATTGTCCCCAAACAGCACATGATGCAAAGAAAAAAGAGGCGCACCAAGGTCGCTGTGTGACTAAGCTAAGCGACACAAGTGGCCGACACAAACACCTGGCCCATCTAGGAGTGGCACTGCAGTGTCAGACAGGATGGCACTTCAAAAAAATTGTCCCCAAACAGCACATGATGCAAAGAAAAAAGAGGCGCACCAAGGCCGCTGTGTGACTAAGCTAAGCGACACAAGTGGCCGACACAAACACCTGGCCCATCTAGGAGTGGCACTGCAGTGTCAGGCAGGATGGCACTTCAAAAAAATTGTCCCCAAACAGCACATGATGCAAAGAAAAAAAGAGGCGCACCAAGGTCGCTGTGTGACTAAGCTAAGCGACACAAGTGGCCGACACAAACACCTGGCCCATCTAGGAGTGGCACTGCAGTGTCAGACAGGATGGCACTTCAAAAAAATTGTCCCCAAACAGCACATGATGCAAAGAAAAAAAGAGGCGCACCAAGGTCGCTGTGTGACTAAGCTAAGTGACACAAGTGGCCGACACAAACACCTGGCCCATCTAGGAGTGGCACTGCAGTGTCAGACAGGATGGCACTTCAAAAAAATTGTCCCCAAACAGCACATGATGCAAAGAAAAATGAAAGAAAAAATAGGTGCAAGATGGAATTGTCCTTGGGCCCTCCCACCCACCCTTATGTTGTATAAACAGGACATGCACACTTTAACGAACCCATCATTTCAGCGACAGGGTCTGCCACATGACTGTGACTGAAATGACTGGTTGGTTTGGCCCCCACCAAAAAAGAAGCAATCAATCTCTCCTTGCACAAACTGGCTCTACAGAGGCAAGATGTCCTCCTCATCATCATCCTCCGATTCCTCACCCCTTTCACTGTGTACATCCCCCTCCTCACAGATTATTAATTCGTCCTCACTGGAATCCACCATCTCAGATCCCTGTGTACTTTCTGGAGGCAATTGCTGGTGAATGTCTCCATGGAGGAATTGATTATAATTCATTTTGATGAACATCATCTTCTCCACATTTTCTGGAAGTAACCTCGTAAGCCGATTGCTGACAAGGTGAGCGGCTGCACTAAACGCTCTTTCGGAGTACACACTGGAGGGAGGGCAACTTAGGTAGAATAAAGCCAGTTTGTGCAAGGGCCTCCAAATCGCCTCTTTTTCCTGCCAGTATACGTACGGACTGTCTGACGTGCCTACTTGGATGCGGTCACTCATATAATCCTCCACCATTCTTTCAACCATATGCAGTGACAGTAGACGATATGTCAGTAATCGTTGGCAGGTCCTTCAGTCCGGACCAGATGTCAGCACTCGCTCCAGACTGCCCTGCATCACCGCCAGCGGGTGGGCTCGGAATTCTTAGCCTTTTCCTCGCACCCCCAGTTGCGGGAGAATGTGAAGGAGGAGATGTTGACGGGTCACGTTCCGCTTGACTTGACAATTTTCTCACCAGCAGGTCTTTGAACCTCTGCAGACTTGTGTCTGCCGGAAAGAGAGATACAACGTAGGTTTTAAATCTAGGATCGAGCACGGTGGCCAAAATGTAGTGCTCTGATTTCAACAGATTGACCACCTGTGAATCCTGGTTAAGCGAATTAAGGGCTCCATCCACAAGTCCCACATGCCTAGCGGAATCGCTCTGTTTTAGCTCCTCCTTCAATGTCTCCAGCTTCTTCTGCAAAAGCCTGATGAGGGGAATGAACTGACTCAGGCTGGCAGTGTCTGAACTGACTTCACGTGTGGCAAGTTCAAAAAGTTGCAGAACCTTGCACAACGTTGAAATCATTCTCCACTGCGCTTGAGTCAGGTGCATTCCCCCTCCTTTGCCTATATCGTGGGCAGATATATAGGCTTGAATGGCCTTTTGCTGCTCCTCCATCCTCTGAAGCATATAGAGGGTTGAATTCCACCTCGTTACCACCTCTTGCTTCAGATGATGGCAGGGCAGGTTCAGGACTGTTTGGTGGTGCTCCAGTCTTCGGCACGCGGTGGCTGAATGCCGAAAGTGGCCCGCAATTCTTCGGGCCACCGACAGCATCTCTTGCACGCCCCTGTCGTTTTTTAAATAATTCTGCACCACCAAATTCAATGTATGTGCAAAACATGGGACGTGCTGGAATTTGCCCAGATGTAATGCACGCACAATATTGCTGGTGTTGTCCGATGTCACAAATCCCCAGGAGAGTCCAATTGGGGTAAGCCATTCTGCGATGATCTTCCTCAGTTTCCGTAAGAGGTTGTCAGCTGTGTGCCTCTTCTGGAAAGCGGTGATACAAAGCGTAGGCTGCCTAGGAACGAGTTGGCGTTTGCGAGATGCTGCTACTGGTGCTGCCGCTGCTGTTCTTGCTGCGGGAGGCAATACATCTACCCAGTGGGCTGTCACAGTCATATAGTCCTGAGTCTGCCCTGCTCCACTTGTCCACATGTCCGTGGTTAAGTGGACATTGGGTACAACTGCATTTTTTAGGACACTGGTGACTCTTTTTCTGAGGTCTGTGTACATTTTCGGTATCGCCTGCCTAGAGAAATGGAACCTAGATGGTATTTGGTACCGGGGACACAGTACCTCAATCAAGTCTCTAGTTGCCTCTGAATTAACGGTGGATACCGGAACCACGTTTCTCACCGCCCAGGCTGCCAAAGCCTGAGTTATCTGCTTTGCAGCAGGATGACTGCTGTGATATTTCATCTTCCTCGCAAAGGACTGTTGGACAGTCAATTGCTTACTGGAAGTAGTACAAGTGGTCTTACGACTTCCCCTCTGGGATGACGATTGACTCCCAGCAGCTACAACAGCAGCGCCAGCAGCAGTAGGCGTTACACTCAAGGATGCATCGGAGGAATCCCAGGCAGGAGAGGACTCGTCAGACTTGCCAGTGACATGGCCTGCAGGACTATTGGCTTTCCTGGGTAAGGAGGAAATTGACACTGAGGGAGTTGGTGGTGTGGTTTGCAGGAGCTTGGTTACAAGAGGAAGGGATTTAGTGGTCAGTGGACTGCTTCCGCTGTCACCCAAAGTTTTTGAACTTGTCACTGACTTATGATGAATGCGCTGCAGGTGACGTATAAGGGAGGATGTTCCGAGGTGGTTAACGTCCTTACCCCTACTTATTACAGCTTGACAAAGGCAACACACGGCTTGACACCTGTTGTCCGCATTTGTGTTGAAATAATTCCACACCGAAGAGCTGATTTTTTTTTGTATTTTGACCAGGCATGTCAATGGCCATATTCGTCCCACGGACAACAGGTGTCTCCCCGGGTGCCTGACTTAAACAAACCACCTCACCATCAGAATCCTCCTTGTCAATTTCCTCCCCAGCGCCAGCAACACCCATATCCTCATCCTGGTGTACTTCAACAGTGACATCTTCAATTTGACTATCAGGAACTGGACTGCGGGTGCTCCTTCCAGCACTTGCAGGGGGCGTGCAAATGGTGGAAGGCGCAAGCTCTTCCCGTCCAGTGTTGGGAAGGTCAGGCATCGCAACCGACACAATTGGACTCTCCTTGGGGATTTGTGATTTAGAAGAACGCACAGTTCTTTGCTGTGCTTTTGCCAGCTTAAGTCTTTTCATTTTTCTAGCGAGAGGATGAGTGCTTCCATCCTCATGTGAATTTGAACCACTAGCCATGACCATAGGCCAGGGCCTCAGCCGTTCCTTGCCACTCCGTGTCGTAAATGGCATATTGGCAAGTTTACGCTTCTCATCAGATGCTTTCAATTTTGATTTTTGGGTCATTTTACTGAACTTTTGTTTTTTGGATTTTACATGCTCTCTACTATGACATTGGGCATCGGCCTTGGCAGACGACGTTGATGGCATTTCATCATCTCGGCCATGACTAGTGGCAGCAGCTTCAGCACGAGGTGGAAGTGGATCTTGATCTTTCCCTATTTTAACCTCCACATTTTTGTTCTCGATTTTTTAATGTGTGGAATTATATGCCAGTATCAATAGCAATGGCCTACTACTATATATACTGCGCACAACTGAAATGCACCACAGGTATGGATGGATAGTATACTTGACGACACAGAGGTAGGTAGAGCAGTGGCCTTCCATACCGTACTGCTATATATACTGGGGGTCACTGTGTCAGCAAACTGCAAAACTAAAATGCACCACAGGTATAGAATGTAGATGGATAGTATACTTAATGATGACACAGAGGTAGGTACAGCAGTGGCCTTCCGTACCGTACTGCTATATATAGTATACTGGTGGTCACTGTGTCAGCAAACTGCAAAACTAAAATGCACCACAGGTATAGAATGTAGATGGATAGTATACTTAATGACGACACAGAGGTAGGTACAGCAGTGGCCTTCCGTACCGTACTGCTATATATAGTATACTGGTGGTCACTGTGTCAGCAAACTGCAAAACTAAAATGCACCACAGGTATAGAATGTAGATGGATAGTATACTTAATGACGACACAGAGGTAGGTACAGCAGTGGCCTTCCGTACCGTACTGCTATATATAGTATACTGGTGGTCACTGTGTCAGCAAACTGCAAAACTAAAATGCACCACAGGTATAGAATGTAGATGGATAGTATACTTAATGACGACACAGAGGTAGGTACAGCAGTGGCCTTCCGTACCGTACTGCTATATATAGTATACTGGTGGTCACTGTGTCAGCAAACTGCAAAACTAAAATGCACCACAGGTATAGAATGTAGATGGATAGTATACTTAATGACGACACAGAGGTAGGTACAGTAGTGGCCTTCCGTACCGTACTGCTATATATAGTATACTGGTGGTCACTGTGTCAGCAAACTGCAAAACTAAAATGCACCACAGGTATAGAATGTAGATGGATAGTATACTTAATGACGACACAGAGGTAGGTACAGCAGTGGCCTTCCGTACCGTACTGCTATATATAGTATACTGGTGGTCACTGTGTCAGCAAACTGTAAAACTAAAATGCACCACAGGTATAGAATGTAGATGGATAGTATACTTAATGACGACACAGAGGTAGGTACAGCAGTGGCCTTCCGTACCGTACTGCTATATATAGTATACTGGTGGTCACTGTGTCAGCAAACTGCAAAACTAAAATGCACCACAGGTATAAAATGTAGATGGATAGTATACTTAATGACGACACAGAGGTAGGTACAGCAGTGGCCTTCCGTACCGTACTGCTATATATAGTATACTGGTGGTCACTGTGTCAGCAAACTGCAAAACTAAAATGCACCACAGGTATAGAATGTAGATGGATAGTATACTTAATGACGACACAGAGGTAGGTACAGCAGTGGCCTTCCGTACCTTACTGCTATATATAGTATACTGGTGGTCACTGTGTCAGCAAACTGCAAAACTAAAATGCACCACAGGTATAGAATGTAGATGGATAGTATACTTAATGACGACACAGAGGTAGGTACAGCAGTGGCCTTCCGTACCGTACTGCTATATATAGTATACTGGTGGTCACTGTGTCAGCAAACTGCAAAACTAAAATGCACCACAGGTATAGAATGTAGATGGATAGTATACTTAATGGCGACACAGAGGTAGGTACAGCAGTGGCCTTCCGTACCGTACTGCTATATATACTGGGGGTCACTGTGTCAGCAAACTGCAAAACTGAAATGCACCACAGGTATAGAATGTAGATGGATAGTATACTTAATGACGACACAGAGGTAGGTACAGCAGTGGCCTTCCGTACCGTACTGCTATATATAGTATACTGGTGGTCACTGTGTCAGCAAACTGCAAAACTAAAATGCACCACAGGTATAGAATGTAGATGGATAGTATACTTGATGACGACACAGAGGTAGGTACAGCAGTGGCCTTCCGTACCGTACTGCTATATATAGTATACTGGTGGTCACTGTGTCAGCAAACTGCAAAACTAAAATGCACCACAGGTATAGAATGTAGATGGATAGTATACTTAATGACGACACAGAGGTAGGTACAGTAGTGGCCTTCCGTACCGTACTGCTATATATAGTATACTGGTGGTCACTGTGTCAGCAAACTGCAAAACTAAAATGCACCACAGGTATAGAATGTAGATGGATAGTATACTTAATGACGACACAGAGGTAGGTACAGCAGTGGCCTTCTGTACCTTACTGCTATATATACTGGTGGTCACTGTGTCAGCAAACTGCACAACTGAAATGCACCACAGGTATAGAATCTAGATGGATAGTATACTTAATGACGACACAGAGGTAGGTACAGCAGTGGCCTACCGTACCGTAATGCTATATATTATATACTGATGGTCACTGGTCAGCAAAACTCTGCACTGTACTCCTCCTATATAATATTATACTGGTGGTCCCCAGTCCCCACAATAAAGCAGCATACTGAGCACAGATATGGAGTGTTTTTCAGGCAGACAACGTATACTGGTGGTCACTGTCAGCAAAACTCTGCACTGTACTCCTGCTATATAATACAGCTGCTCCCCAGTCCCCACAATTAAGCAGTGTGAGCACAGATATATGCAGCACACTGAGCACAGATATGGAGTGTTTTTCAGGCAGACAACGTATTACTGGTGGTCACTGTCAGCAAAACTCTGCACTGTACTCCTCCTATATACAGCTGCTCCCCAGTCCCCACAATTAAGTAATAAGCAAGCACAAAATATTTGCAATGCATCAACATAAACGGAGAGGACGCCAGCCACGTCCTCTCCCTAACATTTCCAATGCACGAGTGAAAATGGTGGCGACGCGCGGCTGCTTATATAGAATCCGAATCTCGCGAGAATCCGACAGCGGGATGATGACGTTCGGGCGCGCTCGGGTTAACCGAGCCATACGGGAGAATCTGAGTATGGCTCGGACCCGTGTAAAAAGGGTGAAGTTCGGGGGGGTTCGGTTTCCGAGAAACCGAACCCGCTCATCACTATTCTCTACCATCGTGGCACCTATTACTGCCCTAACCAAGAAGGGTTCTGACCCAAGTCATTGGTCCTCCGAAGCTGTAGCAGCGTTCGCTCAGTTAAAGGCAGCCTTTATGTCCGCTCCAGTACTTCAACAACCAAATTTTTCAAAACCATTCTTTTTGGAGGTTGATGCTTCCTTGGTAGGCATAGGTGCCGTGCTTTCGCAGTACGCTCCAGATGGGAAGTTACATCCATGTGGTTTCCATTCTCGCAAATTCTCTCCTGCGGAACAGAATTACACCATTGGAGACAAAGAGCTTTTGGCAATAAAATCTGCCTTGGAGGAATGGAGATATCTTTTGGAAGGTGCTAAACACCTAATTACAATTTTCACTGATCATAAGAATTTGCTGTACCTCAAGACGGCCCAGTGCTTGAATCCCCGTCAAGCTAGATGGGCGCACTTCTATACTTGGTTTTCGTTTGTTATTAAGTACCGGGCTGGGACTTTTAACACCAAGGCTGATGCTTTATCCCATTCCTTAACAGCTTCGGATGAGGAGAATTCCATTGAGAAGGCTTTGATTCTCAGTCCAGTTTCTATGTCAGCGGCTCCCACCGCTCTGGGTCCTCCTCCTGGGAGAATGTCTGTGCCAGCTAAATTTCGACCAAGGTTGTTGCAGTGGGCTTATATTTCCAAGTTTTCCGGTCATCCTGGAGTTCAAAAGATGTGGGAGTTTCTAAGAAGGTCTTACTGGTGGGACACTATGAAGAAGGATATTCAAGATTATGTCAACTCATATCCTCAGTGTGCTCAGCACAAAATTCTTCGTTTGCCTCCTGCAGGTTGTTGCATTCACTGTCCATTCCTCAGAGGCCTTGGACCCATATCTCTATGGACTTTGTCACCGAATTGCCCCTCTCCAAGGGTCACAATACTGTCTGGGTAATTATCGACCGTTTCTCTAAAATGGCACATTTTGTACCTTTGACCGGGTTACCATCAGCTCCCAAGTTGGCTTTGTTATTTATCCGAGAACATTTCCGCCTGCACGGCTTACCACAGGAAATCGTCTCTGACCGGGAGGTACAATTCACTGCAAGATTCTGGAGAGCTCTCTGTACGGCCTTACAAATAAAACTCAAGTTTTCATCCGCTTACCATCCACAAACCAATGGGCAAACTGAACGCGTCAATCAAGATTTAGAGACTTTTCTCCGTGTTTATCTTTCTCCCTCGCAAGATGATTGGGTGGAACTGTTGCCATGGGCCGAGTTTGCCCATAATCATCTGTACCACTCTTCGACTGGTGAGTCCCCATTTTTCATTAATTATGGGTTCCATCCTCAAGTTCCTGAATTACCCATTTGTCCTCCGGAGGATGTTCCTGCTGCAGCCTCTACTCTTCGGCACTTCAGCCAAATTTGGAGTCGAGTTCATGCTAATCTCAAGAGAGTCTCCGGCCGCTATAAATTCTTTGCGGATAGGAAGCGACGAGCAGCTCCCCAATACAAGGTTGGTGACAGGGTATGGCTTTCCACCCGCAACCTCCGGTTAATGGTGCCCACTATGAAGTTCGCCCCAAAGTTTATTGGTCCTTACCCCGTGTTACAAGTCCTGAACCCGGTTGTCTGCAAATTGGGATTGCCTTCCCACCTCCGGATACCAAACTCCTTTCATGTCTCTCTCCTTCGCCCCCTTGTTTTAAACCGGTTCCATTTAAAGTCCCAGAGGCCAACCTCTGCAGAGTCTGAAGCTGGAACGGACTTTGAAATCAAAGCTATTCTTGACTCTCGTTATCTTCACAAGAATCTACAGTATTTGGTGGAGTGGAAAGGTTTTGGCCCCGAGGAGAGGAGCTGGGTCAAGGCTATTGAAGTTATGGCTCCCCAACTGGTGCGGATTTTCCATTCCAGACATCCAACAAAACCTGGAAAGTGTCCGGGGGCCACTCCTGGAGAAGGGGGTACTGTCACATGCCATAGGCGGCGTTCACCGCGCTTACCCCTGCGTGCCTGCTGGTCTGTGTTGCGGCCTCTGCCTTCGATGGTCCACGGGCTCTGGCGTCTGGCTGGCGAGGCTCCCGGCGGTTCCCCGGGGCAGGGGCACCGCCATGACACCCGGCATCACGTGGGCGGGGAGCAAGTGACGTCATCAGACTGTTCCGCCAATCCAGCGGAGGCGGGAGATTCAAAGGCAGACGCCGGGCAGAGCCTCGGCGCCTGAGTATAGTCTTTTCCCCTGAAGTGGATGCCAGTGCTCTTGTTCCCGGCGAATCTCTCTGCAGTCGTACCCCAGTGTCTCCGGCACTTCCAGGTGCCAGTTGCTGCACAGTTCCAGCGTATACAGCGGCTGGTGTGTTCCTCTGCAATCCAGTCACCAGTGCTTCTTGGAGTCAGCGTGGGCTGCGGGCTAAACGCCGCTCTCAAGTTCTACAAGTCATCAGTGTCTTTAAACACCGTTCTCAAATTCTACAAGTCATCAGTGTCTTTAACCACCGCTCCCAAGTTTTGCAAGTTACCAGTGTCTTTAACCACCACTCCCAAGTTTTGCAAGTTACCAGTGTCTTTAACCACCGCTCTCAAGTCATACAAATCATCAGTGTCTTTAACCACCGTTCTCAAGTTCTACAGTGTCTTTAATCACCGCTCTCAAGTCATACAAATCATCAGTGTCTTTAACCACCGCTCTCAAGTTCTATAAATCATCAGTATCTTTAGTCACCGCTTTCAAGTCATACAAATCATCAGTGTCTTTAACCACCGCTCACAAGTGTTTCAAATCATCAGAGTCTTTAACCACTGTTCACCAGTTCTTCAAATCATCAGTATCTTTAAAAACATCACTCACAAGTTCTTCAGTCACTATTATCTTGTACCAACACTCACAAGTACTTCTTTTCCTGGAATCTTTAACATTGCTTACAAGTTCTCCTATAGGCCTGGACATTCCCCCCATACGTTCCTACTCTGCTATGTGACATTGTGTTGCTCCCTTCCTGCAATAAAGTTCTTTAATATTTTCAACAAGCTTTACTGTCAGAGTCCTGTATGAGGAAGACCTATATCAAGCCATCCCTGTTCCGACCCAACTGTGGTTCCTCTCCCCTACCATCGGGAGAACCCCCGAGTTCACAACACCCCCAACCTAGGTCAGTGACATGGAGGACCACTGTATAAACATCCTCGGTGTTAGGTGTACCATTATCATATTATATGGTTTTAAATTGCAATTGATACTATAATTTTTCTCCTGCTTATTTATGTACTCCCCTTACATTTATTCAATATTGTCTTTTTTAGTCTTTTTTATTCTATTTATTTTTGCTATAATGTATTGTTTTTATTCATGTCACTGTCATACATGTTTAAAACGTGGGAAGGTTATAATCCACTTTAGCACATCACTTCCACCCTTACATGCGTTCCACTTAAGTCGAGTGGAACGCATGTGATGAGACCTTCACCCAAAACACACCTTCTCCCCTGGCCGCCAATAGCACAGCGGCACTTCCGGGCCGCGTCACCCCGGCGGAAGTTGTGCGTTCCACAGAGGTATGTGGAGCGCACGCCAGATCTCGGGTCCGGATGTACATCTACTTCCGGCGGAAACTGTGCGTTCCACTAGCGCCAGGTGGAACGCACAGCACTATTAGTCAGGTGATTTAAGGCTTAGAAAGCAAGCACTTTCATTCTAAAATACGTCCCTAGAATATAGGAGGGGTGCTTCCCACATACAATAGGTTAAAAAAAAAATTAAGTATATTAATGCATGTTATTTTATCAGTGAACAGTGATTGGTCTGACCCCTCCCACATTGTTACACACTTCCTGTGAGTGGGTATAAATTGATGTGTAATTGCCCTCAGCACACACCTTGATAAAGACCCATGGTCGAAACGCGTTGGTGTGAGGGCTATAAACTTCCTGCGGACCTTCCGGACAGCCATTTTAATAGGTGAGGTAATCCGGATCTATCTTATCCTTTTTGAATGTGTTAAACAACTTCTGGATGGTCCATTAGGGTTTCTGCCCGACTGTTTTTTATTTGAATGTTACAATAAAAATTTCTTTTTACCCACTTCCACTCTTGATACATATTTCATTATACCGAGATTGGAAGTACTCGATCATTGGAGTTCCACTCCTTGGGAAGGAAGTGGTCAAAGAAACTGCTACGGGCTTATTGCAAGTCAGACGACTGTAAGTGGAGTATGCTTGCCCTCCTAGTTACTGACATTTATTGATGTGTCTGATTGTGAATAACTGTTAAAGATACCTTTATGGGCTTAGTAAACACTCTTAGAGTGTAAGTATGGTATGCTAGCCTATTTCCTTCGCTGTCAGGGGGATTGGTAGAGTGGATTCCACTGTGATATAGTAATTCGGGCTATCTTCTCCCCATTATTCTTTCACGTTGGGACACCACTCTGGGAGAAATCCATAAAGCGTGAGCGACATTTCTGCCCAGTTAGAAGAGGTCTGGACCCATAAAGATACCTTTATGTGTGGAAACTGATCAGAATTAGATGTGAGTATGGTACGAATCAGCACAATCAACCACGAAAGCTAGATTGACCTATCAACTTAACAGGACCTACTACACGATAGTGTTCTTTCATTTTCTCTTTTGAGGAACTTTGGACCCACCTTGAAGGATTTCCTTTACCTAATGGACTACAGGGAAAAAGATTGGAAGATTACCTCCTATCCTTTTAAAGACTAACACGTTCCGAATTGTTTAAGACATCTGAGTGGGCTTTTTAAGCTGTGCGCAGTTGAGGTAGTACTCATTTCTTTATTTTATGTCCATACTACAGGGTGTTGAGTGACATCCAGGGTCTACACAACTGCAGCCGCCAAGAGCGCAGTGGTTCACTATTTCTATATTTTCTGTCTAAGGTCCATCAGACCCCCCCCATATGCCATCACACCAACCCATATATTATTACATGCAATAAACCTTCCTCCACATACCATCAGCTCTCACGCCACATGCCATCAGGCCACCTAACACATGCAATAAAATACCCCATGTATGCCATCAGTCCCCCATACACACATTCTATTCTACCCCATCCACATGATATTAGAACCCGATATATGCCCTCCACAAACCATAAGACAACTCCACCCCCCTCCCTCCCACACACACACACACACACACACACACACACACACACACACACACACATATTAGATCTCCCACAGAAGCAGTTAGCTGACAATCTCCAAGACACCACTTATGAATAGATCACTCTCATGAAGCTGCTGATCGATCGGAGTCACCGGTAAATGATATAAGCTCTTGCGGTCAGAGCTTAGTACATGCTCATCTGAGCCCTTGTGATGAGTCTCATTGGAGCGACTCAGTAGTGTGTGACCAGAGCCGGCCATAGGCATAGGCAAACTAGGCAATTGCCTAGGGCATTTGATATGCCAAGGGGCATCAGCAGATTCTGCTGATTAAAATGATATGCAGCATGCCTATATTCTGTGTGTAGCATTTCATATGCAGATACAGCCACAGTGTCACACAGTATATAGGCATGCTACATATCGTTTTAATCAGCAGAAGCTGCTTGTGCATCCTAGCCACATAGCAATGCAAATAAAGCTGCATTTTCATAAAAGAAAAGGTGCCCGACGTTAGCATTGAGGCAAGGTTTATGAGGACACATCTGTATCCAAGCAGAGGCAGAGGTCACAGTGTTAGTGGCACTGTGAGTGCTGTGTGCATGTGAGTGGGTTGGTTGTGCAGTAGTGTTCGGAATATGTGTAAGGAGCATTATGTGTGTCATGTAAAAATGCATTAATAATGTGCAACATATGTGTAAGGGGCACTATGTGTGTAAATTATGTGTATAAGGGCATTAACAATGTACGGCATATGTGTAACAGGGAACTACTGTATGTGTGTCATTATGTGTATAGGGGCACTAATAATGTGCAGCAAATGTGTAGGGGGCACTATGTGTGTCATTATGTGTATAATGGCATTAATAATGTGCGGCATATGTGTAAGGGACATTATGTGTAAAACGGCATTAATAAAGGTTTTCATAATGTGTAAGGCGCATTATGTTTATAAGGACTTTAATAGTGTGTCTCATATGTGTAAGGGGCATTACTCTGTGGCATTAAGTGTATAAGCTGCTCTACTATGTGGCGTTGTGTATAGAAAGGGCACTACTGTGTCGTCTAATGTGAATAAAGAGCAAGAGGGTGTGGTGTAATGTGAATAAGGAGCAATTCAGTGTGATGTAATGTGAATAAGGGGCTCTACTGTGAGGAGTAACGTATATAAGGTAAAGTGATACTACTGTGGGATGTAATATGAATTATGGACACTATCGCATGATCAAATGTGAATAAAGTTGCAGTACTGTGTGGCGTAATTGGAATTGGGGTTACTATTGTGTGGCCATGCCCCTTGCCAGCAAAAACACACCCCTTTTTGGGCTGAGCACAAAATGTGCAAACTGTTCCTATTTAAAATATAGGGGGTACAAACACCAAAATAAGGACTGCTATGGGTGAGGGGTGATGGTGCTGGGAAAGAGGTGCAAGGTCAGAGGCGGAACCAGCGGTGGTGCTAGGGGGCACCAGCCAAAATCTTGCCTAGAGCATCATATTGGTTAGGGCCGGCTCTGTGTGCGACAACTATAAGGACTTCTATTACTATAAATAAGGAACACTAACATAGGGGCCTATGCATTAAGCCTTAGAGTGAGATAAAAAGGAGAGAGATAAAGTACCAGCAGCCTTCAGTTTTGCACATCTCTCTGCTGAATAAAGAAGATTATAATATAATAATAATGTTAATATAATAAATCAGCCTTGGGATACAGAAAGTTTAAGTTACCAATCTACTTACCAACTAATACTTGTACGTTACTATTTAATTATGTTGCACTGAAACAGAGATATACTAAATAGTAATTCCCTCTCAGATAAAGCCCTTTCTACTCAATCCATACATATTTTAAGTCATTGCATATAGTTTTCTCCTGGTTTACAACTATCTCCCAATAGTAAGAATCAAACTAAAGAAGGCACCATGGGGGTAATTCAGATCTGATCGCTGCTGTGCGTTTTCGCGCAGCGGGCGATCAAATCTGAACTGCGCATGCGTATGCACTGCAATGCGTAGGTGTGACGGACGACTGCAAAGTGGTTCGCTGGCCAGCAATGGGTTTGTGCGAATGATCCATTCGCACGGGCGTTTGCAAGGAGATTGACAGGAAGAGGGCGTTTGTGGGTGGCAACTGATTGTTTTCAGGGAGTGTCTGGAAAAACGCAGGGGTATATTTACTGACATTCATATTTCTGACGATTTCAGCCAAGATCAATCTCGGCTGAAATCCACAGTACGAGTTTGCAACTTTTTGAGAAAAAACACGGTAATTTACTAGAAATAGTCTTAAAAAATTAAAAAAATAGCATGGGGTCCCCCCTCCTCAGCATAACCAGCCCCGGGCTCTTTGAGCCGGTCCTGGTTGTTAAAATACCGGTGGAGGCGGGGGGGGGGAATTGTGTATGGGTCTCCTACCTACACATGTACCTGGTTTTAAAAATACAGGGAGACCCCTACGTCTTTTGCCCCCTTATTTTTGGAACCAGGATCGGACCAAGAGCCGGTGCTGGTTGTATAAATACTGGGTACCCCTACACAATTTTTTCCCTGGTATTTTAACAACCAGGACCGCCTCAAAGAGCCCGAGGCTGGTTATGCTTCGAAGGGGAGACCCCATGCAATTTTTTTTTTTTAACTCTTTCAGACACTTTTCCACAGAGAAGCATGCACGGATCTCACTGATCCGTGCACGAGTATCAAAACACGCCAGCCAAAAGCAGTTCTATTTGAAAGTTCTAGTTTTTTATGAATTCTATGCTTTCCCGGCAGTGTTTGGCTATTGACGGCAGTGACTGAGAATACGAATTCTTTTTAAATTCCCGTGTTGTATAAAATAACAGCCGCGTTTGATCGATGGTCTATTTATTCGTATTTGTGTGGTCGGCAGTGTATCTCTATACGAATAGCCCCAACACTGCCGAGATTTGAGTTTAGTAAATTCCCGAGATGACACTCGAATGGAATCGGGACCTTAGTAAATTTCCACCGCTGGCAGGACTGAGCGTTTGAAGGTAGGGTGTCTGACGTCAAATCCAGTCTCGATCAGCCTGATGTGATCGCAGCGGCTGAGTAAGTCCTGGGCTGTGCAGACTGCACAAAATCAGTTTCTGCAGCTCTGCTACACATGCGTTCGCACAGCGAAACCCCACTCCTCCTGTAGGTGGCGACTATCTGTTCGCAGGGCTGCAAAAATCGCTGCCCATCGATCAGATCTGAATTATCCCCCATATGAGGAATCCTCCCAAAGATCCGTAATAAGATATTACACAGAAGGACTGGGACGCTTAGTCTGTAAGCTCAAACAAACCTTTGTTGTATATAAATAAAGTGCACCACCTCAGCTGCAACTATAACACTAGTCCACTTACGCTGATAGTTTTGTAAATATACCTCCGTTTGTGATCATTTTAAATGTATATTCTTAACTTAATGGTCTGTAATATAGTAATAATAAGATTTTCACTAGTGATAATTAAAGTGTAGCTCAGAAAGTGTAGAAAGTGTGTTGTTGTTTGTAGATCAGCTGTAAATGAGATTTATAGGAAAACATATTAACATTCCTTTCATTTTTATTTTGTATTTTTTTATTAATGATATCATTTTATACTTGTTGGATACAACTGAAAGTATCACATTCCAGACTTATTATTCTCATATTCCATACCTCCCAACATTGTTAAAAACGAAGTTGGGACTTCAGCGTGGTGTAGCTGCACCAGAAAGGGGGCGTGGCCTCGTGAAAAGGGGGCGTGGATTTGCAGGGATCCCGCGATTGCAAGCCACACCTCCCAAAATTGTCACTGAGGGGGCATGGCCAGCGCTCTGTGAGCTGCTGGCATGCCTCCAGTCCCTCTGACCAGGGCCGTCTTTTCGTATGGGCTCAATGGGCTCTTGCCCAAGGGCCCCAAGAGAATAAGGGCCCTAGGCTGATAGCTGAGGGTCTCCTCTTTCCAGGGGTACCAGATTTTTTAAAATCGGCCCTGGGGAACCGGAGATATCCGACTTGAAAGCAATGGTCCCCATCCAAGCCTATTAATTGCTCTTCCCAGCCTGATATCTCTGGTTCTGTCTGACTTAGAGTATTTATGAGGGTATAAACCAAAAGCTGGGGCTCTCCCCTTTTGGTGGACACTGGCAGCTTGTCTCTACTTTGCCCAGAACCAGAGATATCAGCCTTCAAGCAGCTGGTCCCTGCTCCAGCTCCACACGCCTAATATGCAGTCTTAGATTTTCATTGGTGGATTGCTCTGGCTCCTGAACTCTGATCCCCAAGTCCCCAGAACCGTCTGAAAGATAGGCCTCTCTAGTTTTTTATCCAATTCAAAGCTAAGAAATATATTTTCAGGAACTTGAGATATATGCAGTCAAGTAAGCTGCCCTCCCACCGGAAAATGATAAATATTAAGTCAACTCCACTAGCCACCCCTCCCCTGCGTATAATACATCCCTTACCACCCTGGAAGTCATGTACCAGGGCTTCTTCATTCAGCCCAATGCCCCCTTCTACAGTTTAGCCCCATCTTTGCAGTAAAGGAGTAATTAGCAGAAATTACTGCTCCAGGTCCTACATGCTGAGCGGAAGATAGAACAGCCCCTACCGCCCGCAGGACATGAATGTTGCCGCTGATAGCACCCCCACCCCCAACACTGGAGGATGGGTAGGGGGCCCAGTGCATTGCTGTGCCCAGGGGCCTACACTGCTGTTAAGACGGCTCTGCCTCTGACTCCTGAGAATAGACGCTATGCACATGTGCACAGTGTCTATTCATTCATCGCTGTACTGCAGGGCAGTGAGTGACGGGGAGCCTCTCAACTACCCCACCGCGAGACACTGCGGCCCGCGGGTGGGACAGCGGGACAGTGCACAAAAACTGAGACTGTCCCTGGAAAATTGGTACAGTTGGGAGGTATGATATTCTACTAGTTGTATTGTGACTTACCTGTGCCACCTGTTCTGTAGGCTAGGATATCCAGATTTGTCTGAGGGTTCTGCTCAGCACACAAGCTGCTGCATGTGTCTTTGTTGCTGATTACTGGGTTTCTTTTCTGGCAGAGTTTTCTGTTTGGGAAGTCTGCAGAATCCGGATTACAGCAGAGGTTGCAGTCCAGCTTGCAGGGCAATGCCTGAACTGCACAGATCATGTCATACCTCCTGACTTTTGAAGGTCCAGGGTCAGGATGGTTGCGCGGCGCAGCCTCGCGCGACCCAAAAAGGGGGCATGGCTAAGTGTGGGAGGGGCGTGACATCAGCCGAGTGGGCGTGACTGAGCATCACAGACCCGTTTTCTGCATTTTGGGGGTGTGCCCAGCGCTCCCCGAGCAGCTGGGCAGCCCCCTGCTCCCCGACCAGCATTGAATAGATGCCATGCGCGTGTGCACGGCATCTATTCAGTGATCACCGGCTGCTTTGCAGAGCAGAGCAGCGGTGATCAAAGCCTTGCCCAACTGACCCTCCCACGGACACTGCGACCCACGGGAGGAACAGCAGGACAGTGTCTAAATAGCGGGACTGTCCCACTGAAATTGGGACAGTTGGGAGGTATGTCATGTGAATGTGTTGATTTCAGTCCTTTATTGTTTGCCATTCTCTCTGCATATTCACAGTATGCGTCACACCAGAACTGCCTCCAGAAGCAGTGATTGGCACAGCCATGACAGTCTGGATCAGGTGACTGGTCAAACACCAACCAGGAGCCCACCTGCAATCACATGACATTCCTGCTAGTCAATCCCTCGTCAACCAGGGGTAAATAGGGAGCATCCTGGACCATCCCAGGGAGCCAGTGCATATTGTCTACAGCCTAACTTTATCCTTTCTAGTGAACGCCCTCATTTTACCTTGCTCTATTGCTCTAAGTGCCAAACTCCACCTTGCTGCACTACTGGCTTCTGAGTCATCAGTTCAAAGTCCGATATCCTGAGTCACCGGTTCCCATCCGATTTCTTGGACCATCAGTTCCTGTCCGATATTCTGAATCATCGGTACCAGTCCAATATCCTGAGTCATCAGTTACAGTCCGAAATAAATATCATTGGATCCAGTCCATTACCAGTTACCATCGGTATCAGTCTCGGGGTCACAGTCTCAGGGTCACAGTCTGCAAGCTACATTCCTCAGTTTAACCAGTACTAGCTCTGAGTAACCCAGTAAGGAGGCCATGGCCTGCTCGTCGGGTACAGCGAAGCTCAAACCTCATTAGGAGTCACCGCTTTTAAATATACAGTAGGAGATATTTACTACATACACTATTAGTGGCATAATTGAACCGCTACATATTTTATTAATACAGGTTGAGTATCCCTTATCCAAAACGCTTGGGACCAGAGGTATTTTGGATAACGGATTTTTCCGTATTTTGGAATAATTAGATACCATAATGAGATATCATGGTGATGGGACCTAAATCTAAGCACAGAATGCATTTATGTTTCATATACACCTTATACACACAGCCTGAAGGTAATTTTTGCCAATATTTTTTTATAACTTTGTGCATTAAACAAAGTGTGTCTACATTCACACAATTCAATTATGTTTCATATACACCTTGTATACACAGCCTGAAGGTCATTTAATACAATATTATTAATAACTTTGTGTATTAAACAAAGTTTGTGTACACTGAGCCATCAAAAAACAAAGATTTCACTATCTCACTCTCACTCAAAAAAGTCCGTATTTCGGAATATTCCGTATTTCGGAATATATGGATATGGGATACTCAACCTGTAAAACACTTTAATTTTTAATATTGTGTTATTAGAGTCATTTACGAGGTGAATAGAGCGCTGGAGGTCTTTCTGTTTTTGGAATTCTGGGTTTTAAAAGTGGATGGAGCAGTATATCCACACTCCTAGCAGCCCCAATCACCTATCCCGGAGTTGAAGAAACGCAGCACCACCATCTTTCTTATGATCCGGAATTCTCTGCCGAGACCAGGGTTCGATTCCCAGTCAGAGAAGCATTACTGATTTTCATGACTGGTGGTCTACTAGGCCTGTCAGCTTCACCTACACTCCTCCAGACACCTATACAGGATTTTCCCTGACCCCGGTTCCACTAACAAACACAAGCATGGCAGAAAGTTTATAACTTGCGTTACATCCATCTTTAAAAAACTAGAAATAAATATATTGGAAATAGTTTAAAAAACGTCTCACTATCCATTTCCAGAAAAAAAAAAAATTAGCCTCACTTGTGATTACTGTGTCGGGGGGTGGGGACCACCTGCCTCTCTGCTGTGGGTGTGGAAAATAAGAAACACCAGGATGTCTTAAATGGTGAGCGATCCACACTTAAAACAGCAAACACACCTAGGGTGTTACATATACAGTACCTTTACCTTCACAAGTCACCGGTGACAATAGTTTGACTTACTGTATTTAAAAGATTTATAGCTTTGTGACCAGATGGATTTTTGTGATCTTGTGCAGCATCGGTTTTACCAGGGATTACTATTTAATTTGCTGATCTGTGCAAGCCAATACTTTCTATATATTTTTTATTAAGTATCATGGTTTATTTTGTTACCATAATAAGATACGTAGACTTTAATTTTGCACCTGTTAGCTAGAGAGAAATAGACACAAAGGTGCATGGAATTCCTTTGCTAACGGATCCAGCAACTTTTAACATTTAATTGGAGTTTCTCATTATTTTCAAAGTGACCTCTCTCACCAGACCATGTCCTGATCAAGTTGATTATTAACTAATATTAACATGGTGGTATCACATCCAAGTTGTGACATTGCGAGACAAACTCGTGAGACTGTCCTCTGGTACGGAAATGAGGGGATGCAGTTATAATGTCTACACTTATAATATCAACAGTTATGATGTAGGTTTATAGACTACGAGAGGTGAGAGTTAAGGTTAGGCTACGGGAGGAGAGGGTTAGGCTACTAGGGGTGGATCAGTGTTATGCTGTAGTAGGGAAGGTTAGGGTTAGGCTATAGGAGGGGAGGGTTAGGTACTAGGGGAGGGGAAGGATTGGGAAGGGTTAGGGTTAGTCAGAGGAGGATTGATGTTAGTCTGTAGTAGGGGTGGAGAGGGTTAGGCTATGAGAGGAGGGTTAGGTACTAGGGGTGGATCAGTGTTATGCTGTAGTAGGGAAGGTTAGGGTTAGGCTATAGGAGGGGAGGGTTAGGTACTAGGGGAGGGGAAGGATTGGGAAGGGTTAGGGTTAGTCATCAGAGGAGGATTGATGTTAGTCTGTAGGAGGGGTGGATAGGGTTAGGCTATGAGAGGAGGGTTAGGTACTAGGGGTGGATCAGTGTTATGCTGTAGTAGGGAAGGTTAGGGTTAGGCTATAGGAGGGGAGGGTTAGGTACTAGGGGAGGGGAAGGATTGGGAAGGGTTAGGGTTAGTCATCAGAGGAGGATTGATGTTAGTCTGTAGGAGGGGTGGATAGGGTTAGGCTATGAGAGGAGGGTTAGGTACTAGGGGTGGATCAGTGTTATGCTGCAGGAGGGAAGGTTAGGGTTAGGCTATAGGAGGGGAGGGTTAGGTACTAGGGGAGGGGAAGGATTGGGAAGGGTTAGGGTTAGTCATCAGAGGAGGATTGGTGTTAGTCTGTAGGAGGGGTGGTTAAGGTTAGGCTATGAGAGAGGAGGGTTAGGTACTAGGGATGGATCAGTGTTATGCTGTAGGAGGGAAGGTTAAGGTTAGGCTATGGGAGGGGAGGGTTAGGTACTGGGGAGGGGAAGGATTGGGGAGGGATAGGGTTAGGCTATAGGTGGGGAGGTTAGGGTTAGGCACTAGGGGAGGATTAGGGTTAGGCTATAAGAAGAATGTTGTGGGTAGACACTAGGGGAGGATCAGTGTTAGGCTATGGGAGGGGAGGCTAGTGTTAGTGTTAGTGTTACCCCGCGGCTATATTACCACACTTAGGGAATCCAATTAGCAGGGATTAGCCCGCACGTTCGTCCTCGCAGTCGGACTATACCTCACACAGTTCCATGAGCTGCGTGGTAAAGTCTGTGTAAAAAAATACAAAACCAGGTTCGCGAGCAAGAAAAAAAAAACATTCCACAGTTTACGCGTTTAATTGAATATTCTTTCCCCATGCTGTGGGGACTTTTGACGGCAATTAGTCGTGTAGTAAATCCCCAGGCTAATTGAATAGCCCCCTTGCACGAGGGGAGGGTTAGGGATAGGCTAGTGGGCGGGTTGCAGGTTAGGGATATACTAACTGCCAGAAGCGCTGCACAATGAACCTGAAGTCATGCAGTCATCACTGCTGGAGCAGGCAGACACCACTGGAACCGGATCCGCTGTACCAGGTAAATCACCGCCAGAGATGTTTTGTTGACATTCTAATCTTGTTGAGATTTCATCAGTGTCGACAAGATGAATGTTGACGTGGTAAATGACACTGGCGTGTGCCATTCTTTATTCAGAGAGATGGCATGCTGCATGTTGACATTACGACTATGACAAGATTCTCATGCCGACAAAATATACTCCACACGCAACTGAGACTCTGTGGTGGTCGTGTTGGGTCATGTAGTCTATAAAGCTGTAATGAGAGAGACTGTGCTGCGTTCATGGACATCGTTAAAATATCCGGCACAGAGACAGTGGAGCAGATTACGCGTTGCGCGCAAGTCGCAATGCACACGAATCACATGGATTTCAGCACACTGAAAGACACCAGCTTCCGCACATGCGTGACGGATCAGGTATATGCACATGGAAGGAGGTCACTAGTGCATACCGACTGATCCGTCGGGCAAACCACACCTGTGAAATGGGTGCACGGAACTCTTCCGTCTTGTCGGATTGTTACTAGTCGGATTGTTAGTGCCAGTAGGAGTATAAGACAGCTTCCGTGCTCGATCGTGGCGTGCGGATGCAAATGGGACAGCTGCTCCAGCCGGATCTTTGCAGCCAGTAGGCGGCTGGTTTAATTCCCAGTAATAATTATGACAGCTGAGGATGTAAGAACAGTGGGCGGGGCTAGGCTTCCGCATGCAACCGCACAGATTATTCATGTGCAAGGTTTCTCGGCACCCTAGGCAAAACTTCAGCCTACTGCCCCCAGCTACCAGACCTTCAGATGAAAGTATGACTTCTAACTTCCACAGCCAAGAAGGATGTTTCTTTCAGAGACTTCTTTAATTTTGTGATCGGCAGACTAAGTGGTGCCCCCCAGATCCTGTGCCCCAGGCAGCTGCCTAAATCAGCTGCTGGTTCTCGCAATTAGCATATACTAGTAAACAGGCTGCCCGGTCGCTCAGAATCAGCTACAATAACTTTGCTTCTGCTTCAACCTTTAAATAAAAATGACCAAAATTTTGACAACATCTTAAAATAACTTGTGTTGTCTGAGGAATGTGAGGACTTAGGTATTGCAGGTGAGAGGTTTATTAGTGACCGTAACTAAGGATACAGGTGGATAACTTGTATAATTATATTACTCACTGGCTCATAACACGTCGTCTCCAGGCGTGTTCTCACAGGATATTACCGGAGCCTCCTGTCAATGTCTGTACTGAGTGCAGTATATAGTGGTGCTGAGTCACATATGCTGTACAATGACTTGAACAGAAAATTATTACTATGTCTGCAGAGGTATCATTCATTATACCGACACTAGAACAGGCACCAGAACGTCATCCTCAGAATGGTGACATCTGAAATGGTGACATACTCAGAAAGCCGACAAATTTAGGTGACACCGATAGGGTTAGGCACTAGGGGGGGGGGTTATGGTTAGGCTGCGTAGGCGGAAAAGGTTAGGGTTAGGCTGGGAAGTAGGTTTAGGCACCGTCAGAAGGCTTAGGCACTAGGGGAGAGGTTAGGGCTAGGCACTAGGGGGAAGGTTAGGGTTAGGCTGCTGGGGGGGAATGGGTAGGTTTAGGCACCGCTGGAAGGGTTAGGGCTAGGCACTAGGGGGGAGGTTAGGGCTAGGCACTAGGAGGCAGGTTAGGGTTAGGCTACTGGGGGGAATAGGTAGGTTTAGGCACCACTGGAAGGGTTAGGGCTAGGCACTAGGAGGCAGGTTAGGGTTAGGCTACTGGGGGGAATAGGTAGGTTTAGGCACCACTGGAAGGGTTAGGGCTAGGCACTAGGAGAAAGGTTAGGGTTAGGCTACTGGGGGGAATAGGTAGGTTTAGGCACCGCTGGAAGGGTTAGAGCTAGGCACTAGGGGGAAGGTTAGGGTTATGCTGCTGGAGGAGAAGGGGTAGGTTTAGGCACCGCTGGAAGGGTTAGGGCTAGGCACTAGGAGGAAGGTTAGGGTTATGCTGCTGGAGGGGAAGGGGTAGGTTTAGGCACCGCTGGAAGGGTTAGGGCTAGGCACTAGGGGGAAGGTTAGGGTTAGGCTACTGGGGGGAATAGGTAGGTTTAGGCACCGCTGGAAGGGTTAGAGCTAGGCACTAGGGGGAAGGTTGAGGTTAGGGTTATGCTGCTGGAGGGGAAGGGGTAGGTTTAGGCACCGCTGGAAGGGTTAGAGCTAGGCACTAGGGGGAAGTTTAGGGTTAGGTTGCTGGGGGGGGAATGGGTAGGTTTAGGCACCGCTGGAAGGGTTAGGGCTAGGCACTAGGGGGAAGGTTAGGGTTAGGCTGCTGGGGGGGAATGGGTAGGTTTAGGCACCGCTGGAAGGGTTAGAGCTAGGCACTAGGGGGAAGGTTAGGGTTAGGTTGCTGGGGGGGGGAATGGGTAGGTTTAGGCACCGCTGGAAGGGTTAGGGCTAGGCACTAGGGGGAAGGTTAGGGTTAGGCTGCTGGGGGGGAATGGGTAGGTTTAGGCACCGCTGGAAGGGTTAGAGCTAGGCACTAGGGGGAAGGTTAGGGTTATGCTGCTGGGGGGAGGGGAAGGGGTAGGTTTAGGCACCGCTGGAAGGGTTAGGGCTAGGCACTAGGAGGAAGGTTAGGGTTAGGCTGCTGGGGGGGAATGGGTATATTTAGGTACCACTGGAAGGGTTAGTGCTAGGCACTAGGGGGGAGGTTAGGGGTAGGCTGGGGGGGGGGGGGGGAGGGGTGAGGGGTAGGTTTTAGGCACCGCTGGAAGGATTTGGGTTAGGCACTAGGGGGAGGTTAGGGTTATCTGCAGGAGGTGGAGAAGGTTAGGTTTAGGAGGAGGGGTAGGTTTGGTGGAGGGGGTAGGCAGTAGGTGGGGTCTAGGGTTAGGCACTAGGGGGGAGATTAGGGCTAGGCACTAGGGGGGGAGATTAGGCACTAAGGGGGAGGCTGCAGTTAAGCTACGGGGGAGGGGGGAGATTAGCCACTGCTGGAAGGGTTAGGCACTAGGGGGGAGGGGAGGGTTAGGCACTAAGGGGGAAGGTTGGGGTTAGGCTGTGTGTGGAAGGGAGTGGTTAGGATTAGGCACTAGGGGGGAAGTTAAGGTGCTGCCGGAAGGGTTAGGCACTAGGGGGGATGTTAGGGTCAGGCACTACTGTAGGGGGAGATTAGGGTTAACGTTGTGGGGGGTAAAGGAGTGTAGGTTTAGGCGCCTCCGGAAGGGTTAGGCACTAGGGGGGTTAGGGTTAGGCTGCGGGGTGGGGGGGCTAGGGTTAGGCACTAAGGTGATCACAGGATCCTGGGTCGGTAATGTAGCCCATTTAACTCATGGAAAGTGTCAGTATAGTGTCATGTTTATCATTCTGTATCTGGCTGTGGAGTTTCATAAGTATCTGCAGCAGAATCTACTCATAAATGTTTCACCTTCTGCCCCATCCACACCACAGAGCAGAATGCAACACGCCGCTGTGCACACATCCACACCACAGAGCAGAATGCAACACGCCACTGCGCACACATCCACACCACAGAGCAGAATGCAGAACGCCACTGCGCACACATCCACACCACAGAGCAGAATGCAGAACACCACTGCGCACACATCCACACCACAGAGCAGAATGCAGAACGCCACTGCGCACACATCCACACCACAGAGCAGAATGCAGAACGCCACTGCGCACACATCCACACCACAGAGCAGAATGCAGAAAGCCACTGCGCACACATCCACACCACAGAGCAGAATGCAGAACGCCACTGCGCACACATCCACACCACAGAGCAGAATGCAACACGCCACTGCGCACACATCCACACCACAGAGCAGAATGCAACACGCCACTGCGCACACATCCACACCACAGAGCAGAATGCAGAACGCCACTGCGCACACATCCACACCACAGAGCAGAATGCAGAACGCCACTGCGCACACATCCACACCACAGAGCAGAATGCAGAACGCCACTGCGCACACATCCACACCACAGAGCAGAATGCAGAAAGCCACTGCGCACACATCCACACCACAGAGCAGAATGCAGAACGCCACTGCGCACACATCCACACCACAGAGCAGAATGCAGAACGCCACTGCGCACACATCCACACCACAGAGCAGAATGCAGAACGCCACTGCGCACACATCCACACCACAGAGCAGAATGCAGAACGCCACTGCGCACACATCCACACCACAGAGCAGAATGCAGAAAGCCACTGCGCACACATCCACACCACAGAGCAGAATGCAGAACGCCACTGCGCACACATCCACACCACAGAGCAGAATGCAGAACGCCACTGCGCACACATCCACACCACAGAGCAGAATGCAACACGCCACTGCGCACACATCCACACCACAGAGCAGAATGCAGAACGCCACTGCGCACACATCCACACCACAGAGCAGAATGCAGAACGCCACTGCGCACACATCCACACCACAGAGCAGAATGCAGAACGCCACTGCGCACACATCCACACCACAGAGCAGAATGCAACACGCCACTGCGCACACATCCACACCACAGAGCAGAATGCAGAACGCCACTGCGCACACATCCACACCACAGAGCAGAATGCAACACGCCGCTGTGCACACATCCACACCACAGAGCAGAATGCAGAACGCCACTGCGCACACATCCACACCACAGAGCAGAATGCAACACGCCACTGCGCACACATCCACACCACAGAGCAGAATGCAGAACGCCACTGCGCACACATCCACACCACAGAGCAGAATGCAACACGCCGCTGTGCACACATCCACACCACAGAGCAGAATGCAGAACGCCACTGCGCACACATCCACACCACAGAGCAGAATGCAGAACGCCACTGCGCACACATCCACACCACAGAGCAGAATGCAGAACGCCACTGCGCACACATCCACACCACAGAGCAGAATGCAGAACGCCACTGCACACACATCCACACCACAGAGCAGAATGCAGAACGCCACTGCGCACACATCCACACCACAGAGCAGAATGCAACACGCCACTGCGCACACATCCACACCACAGAGCAGAATGCAGAACGCCACTGCGCACACATCCACACCACAGAGCAGAATGCAACACGCCACTGCGCACACATCCACACCACAGAGCAGAATGCAACACGCCACTGCGCACACATCCACACCACAGAGCAGAATGCAGAACGCCACTGCGCACACATCCACACCACAGAGCAGAATGCAGAACGCCATTGCGCACACATCCACACCACAGAGCAGAATGCAACACGCCACTGCGCACACATCCACACCACAGAGCAGAATGCAGAACGCCACTGCGCACACATCCACACCACAGAGCAGAATGCAACACGCCGCTGTGCACACATCCACACCACAGAGCAGAATGCAGAACGCCACTGCGCACACATCCACACCACAGAGCAGAATGCAACACGCCGCTGTGCACACATCCACACCACAGAGCAGAATGCAACACGCCACTGCGCACACATCCACACCACAGAGCAGAATGCAACACGCCACTGCGCACACATCCACACCACAGAGCAGAATGCAGAACGCCACTGCGCACACATCCACACCACAGAGCAGAATGCAGAACGCCACTGCGCACACATCCACACCACAGAGCAGAATGCAGAACGCCATTGCGCACACATCCACACCACAGAGCAGAATGCAACACGCCACTGCGCACACATCCACACCACAGAGCAGAATGCAACACGCCACTGCGCACACATCCACACCACAGAGCAGAATGCAGAACGCCACTGCGCACACATCCACACCACAGAGCAGAATGCAGAACGCCACTGCGCACACATCCACACCACAGAGCAGAATGCAGAACGCCATTGCGCACACATCCACACCACAGAGCAGAATGCAACACGCCACTGCGCACACATCCACACCACAGAGCAGAATGCAGAACGCCACTGCGCACACATCCACACCACAGAGCAGAATGCAGAACGCCACTGCGCACACATCCACACCACAGAGCAGAATGCAGAACGCCACTGCGCACACATCCACACCACAGAGCAGAATGCAGAACGCCACTGCGCACACATCCACACCACAGAGCAGAATGCAGAACGCCACTGCGCACACATCCACACCACAGAGCAGAATGCAACACGCCACTGCGCACACATCCACACCACAGAGCAGAATGCAGAAAGCCACTGCGCACACATCCACACCACAGAGCAGAATGCAGAACGCCGCTGTGCACACATCCACACCACAGAGCAGAATGCAACACGCCACTGCGCACACATCCACACCACAGAGCAGAATGCAGAACGCCACTGCGCACACATCCACACCACAGAGCAGAATGCAGAACGCCACTGCGCACACATCCACACCACAGAGCAGAATGCAACACGCCGCTGTGCACACATCCACACCACAGAGCAGAATGCAACACGCCACTGCGCACACATCCACACCACAGAGCAGAATGCAGAACGCCACTGCGCACACATCCACACCACAGAGCAGAATGCAGAACGCCATTGCGCACACATCCACACCACAGAGCAGAATGCAACACGCCGCTGTGCACACATCCACACCACAGAGCAGAATGCAACACGCCGCTGTGCACACATCCACACCACAGAGCAGAATGCAACACGCCACTGCGCACACATCCACACCACAGAGCAGAATGCAACACGCCACTGCGCACACATCCACACCACAGAGCAGAATGCAACACGCCACTGCGCACACATCCACACCACAGAGCAGAATGCAACACGCCACTGCGCACACATCCACACCACAGAGCAGAATGCAACACGCCACTGCGCACACATCCACACCACAGAGCAGAATGCAGAACGCCACTGCGCACACATCCACACCACAGAGCAGAATGCAGAACACCACTGCGCACACATCCACACCACAGAGCAGAATGCAACACGCCACTGCGCACACATCCACACCACAGAGCAGAATGCAACACGCCACTGCGCACACATCCACACCACAGAGCAGAATGCAGAACGCCACTGCGCACACATCCACACCACAGAGCAGAATGCAGAACGCCACTGCGCACACATCCACACCACAGAGCAGAATGCAACACGCCACTGCGCACACATCCACACCACAGAACAGAATGCAACACGTCACTGCGCACACATCCACACCACAGAGCAGAATGCAGAACGCCACTGCGCACACATCCACACCACAGAGCAGAATGCAACACGCCACTGCGCACACATCCACACCACAGAGCAGAATGCAACACGCCACTGCGCACACATCCACACCACAGAGCAGAATGCAGAACGCCACTGCGCACACATCCACACCACAGAGCAGAATGCAAAACGCCACTGCGCACACATCCACACCACAGAGCAGAATGCAACACGCCACTGCGCACACATCCACACCACAGAGCAGAATGCATAAAGCCACTGCGCACACATCCACACCACAGAGCAGAATGCAGAACGCCACTGCGCACACATCCACACCACAGAGCAGAATGCAACACGCCACTGCGCACACATCCACACCACAGAGCAGAATGCAGAACGCCACTGCGCACACATCCACACCACAGAGCAGAATGCAGAACGCCATTGCGCACACATCCACACCACAGAGCAGAATGCAACACGCCACTGCGCACACATCCACACCACAGAGCAGAATGCAGAACGCCACTGCGCACACATCCACACCACAGAGCAGAATGCAACACGCCGCTGTGCACACATCCACACCACAGAGCAGAATGCAGAACGCCACTGCGCACACATCCACACCACAGAGCAGAATGCAACACGCCGCTGTGCACACATCCACACCACAGAGCAGAATGCAACACGCCACTGCGCACACATCCACACCACAGAGCAGAATGCAACACGCCACTGCGCACACATCCACACCACAGAGCAGAATGCAGAACGCCACTGCGCACACATCCACACCACAGAGCAGAATGCAGAACGCCACTGCGCACACATCCACACCACAGAGCAGAATGCAGAACGCCATTGCGCACACATCCACACCACAGAGCAGAATGCAACACGCCACTGCGCACACATCCACACCACAGAGCAGAATGCAACACGCCACTGCGCACACATCCACACCACAGAGCAGAATGCAGAACGCCACTGCGCACACATCCACACCACAGAGCAGAATGCAGAACGCCACTGCGCACACATCCACACCACAGAGCAGAATGCAGAACGCCATTGCGCACACATCCACACCACAGAGCAGAATGCAACACGCCACTGCGCACACATCCACACCACAGAGCAGAATGCAGAACGCCACTGCGCACACATCCACACCACAGAGCAGAATGCAGAACGCCACTGCGCACACATCCACACCACAGAGCAGAATGCAGAACGCCACTGCGCACACATCCACACCACAGAGCAGAATGCAGAACGCCACTGCGCACACATCCACACCACAGAGCAGAATGCAGAACGCCACTGCGCACACATCCACACCACAGAGCAGAATGCAACACGCCACTGCGCACACATCCACACCACAGAGCAGAATGCAGAAAGCCACTGCGCACACATCCACACCACAGAGCAGAATGCAGAACGCCGCTGTGCACACATCCACACCACAGAGCAGAATGCAACACGCCACTGCGCACACATCCACACCACAGAGCAGAATGCAGAACGCCACTGCGCACACATCCACACCACAGAGCAGAATGCAGAACGCCACTGCGCACACATCCACACCACAGAGCAGAATGCAACACGCCGCTGTGCACACATCCACACCACAGAGCAGAATGCAACACGCCACTGCGCACACATCCACACCACAGAGCAGAATGCAGAACGCCACTGCGCACACATCCACACCACAGAGCAGAATGCAGAACGCCATTGCGCACACATCCACACCACAGAGCAGAATGCAACACGCCGCTGTGCACACATCCACACCACAGAGCAGAATGCAACACGCCGCTGTGCACACATCCACACCACAGAGCAGAATGCAACACGCCACTGCGCACACATCCACACCACAGAGCAGAATGCAACACGCCACTGCGCACACATCCACACCACAGAGCAGAATGCAACACGCCACTGCGCACACATCCACACCACAGAGCAGAATGCAACACGCCACTGCGCACACATCCACACCACAGAGCAGAATGCAACACGCCACTGCGCACACATCCACACCACAGAGCAGAATGCAGAACGCCACTGCGCACACATCCACACCACAGAGCAGAATGCAGAACACCACTGCGCACACATCCACACCACAGAGCAGAATGCAACACGCCACTGCGCACACATCCACACCACAGAGCAGAATGCAACACGCCACTGCGCACACATCCACACCACAGAGCAGAATGCAGAACGCCACTGCGCACACATCCACACCACAGAGCAGAATGCAGAACGCCACTGCGCACACATCCACACCACAGAGCAGAATGCAACACGCCACTGCGCACACATCCACACCACAGAACAGAATGCAACACGTCACTGCGCACACATCCACACCACAGAGCAGAATGCAGAACGCCACTGCGCACACATCCACACCACAGAGCAGAATGCAACACGCCACTGCGCACACATCCACACCACAGAGCAGAATGCAACACGCCACTGCGCACACATCCACACCACAGAGCAGAATGCAGAACGCCACTGCGCACACATCCACACCACAGAGCAGAATGCAAAACGCCACTGCGCACACATCCACACCACAGAGCAGAATGCAACACGCCACTGCGCACACATCCACACCACAGAGCAGAATGCATAAAGCCACTGCGCACACATCCACACCACAGAGCAGAATGCAGAACGCCACTGCGCACACATCCACACCACAGAGCAGAATGCAACACGCCACTGCGCACACATCCACACCACAGAGCAGAATGCAACACGCCACTGCGCACACATCCACACCACAGAGCAGAATGCAGAACGCCACTGCGCACACATCCACACCACAGAGCAGAATGCAGAACGCCACTGCGCACACATCCACACCACAGAGCAGAATGCAGAACGCCACTGCGCACACATCCACACCACAGAGCAGAATGCAACACGCCACTGCGCACACATCCACACCACAGAGCAGAATGCAACACGCCACTGCGCACACATCCACACCACAGAGCAGAATGCAGAACGCCACTGCGCACACATCCACACCACAGAGCAGAATGCAGAACGCCACTGCGCACACATCCACACCACAGAGCAGAATGCAGAACGCCACTGCGCACACATCCACACCACAGAGCAGAATGCAGAACGCCACTGCGCACACATCCACACCACAGAGCAGAATGCATAAAGCCACTGCGCACACATCCACACCACAGAGCAGAATGCAACACGCCACTGCGCACACATCCACACCACAGAGCAGAATGCAGAACGCCACTGCGCACACATCCACACCACAGAGCAGAATGCAACACGTCACTGCGCACACATCCACACCACAGAGCAGAATGCAACACGTCACTGCGCACACATCCACACCACAGAGCAGAATGCAACACGCCACTGCGCACACATCCACACCACAGAGCAGAATGCAGAACGCCACTGCGCACACATCCACACCACAGAGCAGAATGCAGAACGCCATTGCGCACACATCCACACCACAGAGCAGAATGCAGAACGCCACTGCGCACACATCCACACCACAGAGCAGAATGCAGAACGTCACTGCGCACACATCCACACCACAGAGCAGAATGCAGAACGCCACTGCGCACACATCCACACCACAGAGCAGAATGCAGAACACCACTGCGCACACATCCACACCACAGAGCAGAATGCAGAACGCCATTGCGCACACATCCACACCACAGAGCAGAATGCAACACGCCACTGCGCACACATCCACACCACAGAGCAGAATGCAGAACGCCACTGCGCACACATCCACACCACAGAGCAGAATGCAGAACACCACTGCGCACACATCCACACCACAGAGCAGAATGCAACACGCCACTGCGCACACATCCACACCACAGAGCAGAATGCAGAACACCACTGCGCACACATCCACACCACAGAGCAGAATGCAACACGCCGCTGTGCACACATCCACACCACAGAGCAGAATGCAACACGCCACTGCGCACACATCCACACCACAGAGCAGAATGCAACACGCCACTGCGCACACATCCACACCACAGAACAGAATGCAACACACCACTGCGCACACATCCACACCACAGAGCAGAATGCAGAACGCCACTGCGCACACATCCACACCACAGAGCAGAATGCAACACGCCACTGCGCACACATCCACACCACAGAGCAGAATGCAACACGCCACTGCGCACACATCCACACCACAGAGCAGAATGCAGAACGCCACTGCGCACACATCCACACCACAGAGCAGAATGCAGAACGCCACTGCGCACACATCCACACCACAGAGCAGAATGCAACACGCCACTGCGCACACATCCACACCACAGAGCAGAATGCAACACGCCACTGCGCACACATCCACACCACAGAGCAGAATGCAGAACGCCACTGCGCACACATCCACACCACAGAGCAGAATGCAGAACGCCACTGCGCACACATCCACACCACAGAGCAGAATGCAGAACGCCACTGCGCACACATCCACACCACAGAGCAGAATGCAGAACGCCACTGCGCACACATCCACACCACAGAGCAGAATGCATAAAGCCACTGCGCACACATCCACACCACAGAGCAGAATGCAGAACGCCACTGCGCACACATCCACACCACAGAGCAGAATGCAACACGTCACTGCGCACACATCCACACCACAGAGCAGAATGCAACACGTCACTGCGCACACATCCACACCACAGAGCAGAATGCAGAACGCCACTGCGCACACATCCACACCACAGAGCAGAATGCAGAACACCACTGCGCACACATCCACACCACAGAGCAGAATGCAGAACGCCATTGCGCACACATCCACACCACAGAGCAGAATGCAACACGCCACTGCGCACACATCCACACCACAGAGCAGAATGCAGAACGCCACTGCGCACACATCCACACCACAGAGCAGAATGCAGAACGCCACTGCGCACACATCCACACCACAGAGCAGAATGCAGAACGCCACTGCGCACACATCCACACCACAGAGCAGAATGCAGAACGCCACTGTGCACACATCCACACCACAGAGCAGAATGCAACACGCCACTGCGCACACATCCACACCACAGAGCAGAATGCAGAACACCACTGCGCACACATCCACACCACAGAGCAGAATGCAGAACGCCATTGCGCACACATCCACACCACAGAGCAGAATGCAACACGCCACTGCGCACACATCCACACCACAGAGCAGAATGCAGAACGCCACTGCGCACACATCCACACCACAGAGCAGAATGCAGAACGCCACTGCGCACACATCCACACCACAGAGCAGAATGCAGAACGCCACTGCGCACACATCCACACCACAGAGCAGAATGCAGAACGCCACTGTGCACACATCCACACCACAGAGCAGAATGCAACACGCCACTGCGCACACATCCACACCACAGAGCAGAATGCAGAACGCCACTGTGCACACATCCACACCACAGAGCAGAATGCAACACGCCACTGCGCACACATCCACACCACAGAGCAGAATGCAGAACGCCACTGCGCACACATCCACACCACAGAACAGAATGCAACACACCACTGCGCACACATCCACACCACAGAGCAGAATGCAGAACGCCACTGCGCACACATCCACACCACAGAGCAGAATGCAACACGCCACTGCGCACACATCCACACCACAGAGCAGAATGCAGAACGCCACTGCGCACACATCCACACCACAGAGCAGAATGCAACACGCCACTGCGCACACATCCACACCACAGAGCAGAATGCAACACACCACTGCGCACACATCCGCACCACAGAGCAGAATGCAACACACCACTGCGCACACATCCACACCACAGAGCAGAATGCAACACACCACTGCGCACACATCCGCACCACAGAGCAGAATGCAACACGCCACTGCGCACACATCCACACCACAGAACAGAATGCAACACGCCACTGCGCACACATCCACACCACAGAGCAGAATGCAGAACGCCATTGCGCACAATGGAGAAGTAAAAAAGGAACTTTTAGATGTATTTCTGGAACTTCACATCTCCGTCCAGATCTGCCGCTGACATCTGTGCACATGCTCCCCCATGACAAGGGCCGCATGGAGGCAATGCATGCAGGTCTGGTGTCATGTCTAAATGTACAAATGAAATGATTACATCAGAAATCCACAATGACTCACAATATACCGTCTCCAACAGACTAAAACAAAACAAGCAGAAGTTATTGCTATTTCAAGCATTGAATTATACAGCGTGCGCTATGGGGTTTATGCATATGTAACAACAAGTGCACATATGATTGGCTGCTATGGGTTACATCACATATTTGTGTCCAATGTACCACGTTATTAAATAATCCACATGCGGCTCAAGGCCACAAGAAAAAAAATTTGATCACATTTTAAAATGAAAAATCAGCAGGGAGACTGAGTGATGCTCAGCCACCTGGCGACAGTGGCCGGCTGTGGTAAACAGAGATGTACCGGCCAGCATAGGCATGTGCCAAAGCTGGCACAGGGGGTGCCGTAACAGGATTTCCCCCCTATCTGGTCATGGACTACCCCCTCCATGACCCAGTTGCATGGGAAGAGAGGGCGATGCCCCATTGGCATCCCCTGAGCCCAGGAGCGGATCCAGAAGAAAATGAAAGGGGGGGGGGGGGGGGGGCACCATGATAGGGTAATGATAATAGTTATATTTACATGCACCTAAGGCACATGTGCTCCCAGAAAAGGGGTGTGGTATCACAGGGGGCGTGGCCTCACATAATACGCCATCAGGTAATGATTGGTTGTAGGAGTTCATCCTGGTTTATTGCCAAAGTTTCACCCTGATGAAAAGGCTGATTGGGCCTTGAAATGTTGGTCACCTGTTCCATTAGTTATGGGAGCCTGGAAGGCACCCCAGCTCAATATAATTATTAAAGTTTTTAGTTGGTGGTGGCAGGTGCAGCATACCTTGTTTTGGGCACTGCACTGAGACTCAGACTGCAGGACAGGAATTGCCCATCTTTGATTAGCAGAAGCAGCCAGCTGGATCTCCAACAAGCAGCATAAGACATCTGCAGGACAGCCCTGTCACAATCACACGGGCCGCCTTCTCAAAGCTGAGGCTGAGTGTGACTGCACCTAGCATGGTGGTAAAGGAAGTGGAGGAGGAAGCGCTGGGATACTGTGCGGTGCAGTGAGGGCTAATGAAGCCTTCTGCGCCGTCATAAGTAACAGTCTTACTCGATGCTGGCATTTGAACCCCGCGCCTGGGCTAGACTCTGGATGGCTGGCAGTGGGGGAGGTAGGTTGCGGTGTGAGCATGGGGAGGCTGGAGCTGCAACTCCAGCCTCCCTATTGGTTACCACATGGACTTGCTGTTAGAGCCGCGGCGGGTCCTAGTGCCTGCCGGCTCTTTTATCAAATCTGACTGACTGAATAGCAGTAGTGCTGCTGCTTTTCTCCTTTTGAAAAAAAAAGAAGTCAGAAACGACAGGGGTGGCACGGGCCCGAGTGCCCCCCTCCTGGATCCGCCTATGCCTGTGCCTGCACACGCCTATGCCGACTATTGCGGGCATGACTAGGCATTACTGGGTGACGCACGTACACTGCATTGGCAGTTTGATACAGGGAACATTCAAGAAACATTTGAAAAATCAAAAACAATACATTATTGAAAATACTGTATTTTCAATAAAATATATGTTTGACAAAAAAAAAGAAAGAAAAGAAAATACTGTATTTTTATACTATGGAATACATTGCGCTGTACTACTTTTTATTTTTATCTTTTTCTCACAGTATAAATACTGATCTATAGAGTTTTCCTTTACATAGACTGCCATGGGATTAGAGCTATTTAATAGGTAGTTTAAGAGAGACAAACAGTCCGTCATTGTTCCTCTGGTTAGAACCAGAAAAGCTCCAGTACAGTAAGCGACTCACTTGAGATAAGAAAGTGGAACAGTATTGCCTGTCATCAGCGATAACATCTGACAGAGCTGTGGAGTTTTATGAGATCTGCACATTCCAGTTTGTTCTGTGGCAGGAATGTTACTGAACAGAACAAACAGTTCACCTGTTACCTGACAGGCAGTAAGCGCTGGTTACCTGATTCTGATTTGTACGGAGCTGTACAGCTGCAGGAAAGCGCAGGACAGCGGCTGCGCAGCTCTGTACCAATAAAATGCAAATTCAGCAGGAGGTGTCTGCAGGAGATAGACATCTGCGAGATCCAAGTGCTGCGTCTGAATATGCAGCATTGGATCAGCATTGCGGCCATCGGTCGAGACTCGCGATGTTTGCAGACGAGCTGATGTTACTCAGACTGGCCATGGGATCCAGACAGCCAGAAAGTCCAGATAGTCTTCGTCTAACGATGCAAACCCTTGGCCCGGCTTGCCTACAAAACGAGGATGATACACTCTCATTTTGAAGGACAATGCAGCTTGCCACTCCCACTCCACGGACTATGAGCGATATCGCAAGACCCTTCTGCACATGCGCATCGGATTTCTATGTAAGCCTGATTAAGAGCCGCACTCAGTCCGCACGCAATGCCGATGCAGTAGAACGATTATTTGCAACTGCACAAAAGCTACAAATTCCTGAAACCCCCAATGGCAGATGCGTTACACGGAGTGCTCGCTGAAAGGTGCTGATCAAGTCCGATTATTAGAAAAGTGGCAGAAAAGTGATGGGTGATGAGTGGGAGGTGGAAAACTGGTCCTTTCCACAGGCGTGTTATTAGAGTGTCGTAGGCATATCAATGCAAGCCGCAGCATTACCAGACGCACAGTCGCAGGCATAGGAGGCCATGGTCTGACAGAGAAGCTGCACCTGTCATAGTTTCAATGGTGCGAACAGTGGTGGCATATAAGGACGCACCAATTAGTATACCAGTGTGCACAAACGCTAACAATGGGGTGTCTCAGTCCTTGTGCAGTCTGAAGGTCATTTGCATAAACTCACAGACGGGCGGCCATCAATAGACGCTGCTGAATCTGGCCCTACATACTCTATTTGTCCAAATGGCGCAATTGGGATACGGTCATTAGGTCGACACAGCTTAGGTCGACAGCCATTAGGTCGACCGCTGAAGGCCGACATGCATTAGGTCGACAGGTCAAAAGGTCGACATGAGGTTTTCACTTTTTTTCTAAATTTTTTGGACTTTTTCATACTTGACGATCCACGTGGACTATGAATGGAACCGTAATCTGTGCCGAGCGCAGCGGTAGTGGAGCGAGGCACCTTCACCCGAAGCATGGCCAGCAAAGTGAGCCATGCAAGGGGACACGGTGCACTAATTGGGGTTCCCCATCACTTTACTTAGAAAATGACACCAAAAAAAGTCCAAAAACCCACGTCGACTTTTGACCTGTCGACATAGTACATGTCGGCCCAATGACCATGCCAACCTATTGCCCCTGTCGACCTAATGCATGTCGACCTTCCATGGTCGACATAATGACTGTCGACCTAAGTTGAGTCGACCCAACGACCCATACCCGCGCAATTGTAGAAAGATGCTGGGTGGACCCTCTGGGTAACTGGAGCAAAACTATGCGCTGTACATTGGGTGCAATTCAGAAATGTGATCCAGGTAATGAAATAAGGGAGAAGGTCATGACTTACATGGGCATTTTCAGGATACAAACCTGTAGGGCAGATCTGACTAGTCCACCCAAACACAGGGGCTGATGCAGAGCTGAGTGTGGTGCCTTTTTGCTCCAGAACCAGGCATAGCAACTACAAAATTGTTTGCAAACCAAGTGCATCTCCAGTTACCACTGAAGTGTGGGTAACTGGGGCATTCTCTACTAGGCTACATTCAGTGGTGTTGTGTCAACGGAACCACAGACAGGTTTGCGTGTAAAACATCTGTTTATACATTTATCCTTGCCATCAAGTACATACCTGTCCACTCACCTGGAAGTTTCAGGAGACTCACAAATTTGGGGGGTTCTCTAGATGGCATTATGTGACATTTTACCTGCACAATCGGAGGAAAGCAAAGAAGTGGCCTTCTCTGTCTATATTTCATGCCCCAGCCATCTCCATTGTCTGCGGTCCCCCACCGTCTCTCCTAGCCTGCTTCCCAATCAGTGCCGGTCTAATGTCACCAATGTTGAATGGTGCACGGACAGAGCATGCTCAGAGATGCGCTAGTAGTTGTTTGATTTCTCCTCGTCAGCCCTTTTCCGGCACGGCACTTACATTTTTCTTAAATATGTTTATAATAGCAAAGCAAAAAGCTTTAATTATGCCCCACATGACTTGCCGCTTGCCAGCAAAAACACGTCCCTTTTTGGGCTGTGCGTCGAATGTGCGCACTGTTCCTTTTTAAAATATAGAGTATAGGAATACCAAAATAAGGACTGCTATTGGTGCGGGGTGATGGTACTGGGAAAAGGGTGAACTAGCGGTGGTGCTAGGGGCACCAGCCAAAATCTTGCCTAGGGCATCATATTGGTTAGGGCCGGCTCTGCATGTATTGTTTATCCTAAGAGAGTACCAGGCGAGACAGCCATGTTGGGCGCACTACATAGGTTACACTGTGCGCTTAGCAAAACGTGGCAGTAAGGCATACAAGGGTACAAAGAAAAGCAACTAACAGAACACCTGTTTTATTTTTACATAGACCCCCAGAAAAGCTTTATTTTAGTAATACAGCATGTTTTTCTTGCCTTACCTTGGCTTTACCGTGCTGACATGGGCCCTCATTCCGAGTTGTTCGCTCGCTAGCTGCTTTTAGCAGCATTGCACACGCTAAGCCGCCGCCTACTGGGAGTGAATCTTAGCTTTGCAGGATTGCGAACGAAAGATTAGCAGAATTGCGAATTGAATAGCGATTAGAAATTTCTTTGCAGTTTCCGAGTAGCTCGAGACTTACTCTGTCACTGCGATCAGTTCAGTCAGTTTTGTTCCTGGTTTGACGTCACAAACACACCCAGCGTTCGCCCAGACACTCCCCCGTTTCTCCAGCCACTCCCGCGTTTTTCCCTGAAACGCCAGCGTTTTTTCACACACACCCATAAAACAGTCAGTTTCCGCCCAGAAACACCCACTTCCTGTCAATCACACTACGATCACCAGAACGATGAAAATTCTTTGTTACGCCGTGAGTAAAATACCAAACTTTTTTGCTAATTTACTTGGCGCAGACGCACTGCGAACATTGCGCATGCGCAGTTTGCGACTTATCGCACCGATGCGAAGAAAAAGAATGAGCTAACAACTCGGAATGAGGGCCTTGGTGCTAGTGATCGGAGGATCGTGGCGGTCTATTTACTGCTGCCGAAATTGTTAAATATGATTAACTTGGCCCGGGGAGGTATTTCCATAGGCGCACAGGATAAATTATGCCTCCCCAGTACTCCTGAGCCCCTACAGAGCGCTGGGAAAGCCCAACCCCACCCCTTCTCGGTGCCTCTTGTTGGACTATGGACTGCTCTTGGAACACGGTATATGATTTACCATTTCATCTACTGGATGTGACTAAATGCTACAATACAATCACTGGTTTCCAGTCTTGAGTACTATGAAAACATTTACTTTGTGCCAGAATTGATGATCGTGGATAAACAGAGAGAAGTGATGGTTCAGACAGAAAAGTGATATATTTACCTTGGGGAGAACCCTGCACTGACTCTTAGTGACTCACAGTGACAACATAGCGCTCTGGAACTGGGTGTGTGGTCACCACACGTTGTGTCACTATGTTTGTGCTCAGTCTTCAGTGTAAAGTACAGGTGAAAGGCCTCAGACATTCTGTAACCTGTAGATAATAAGACATTAATCTCCTTTATTCTCTGCTTTCTGTAAACACCTCTACAGCGTGTCAGAGCTGAGCAATTAACAGGTGTTTACATGAGAAACATAACGGCACACAGTCCCCATATGGGAAATACAGTTATATTTACATTACTTTCTCTGTAATGATGGTTCCCTTCATGTCAGGGAGGTATTTCCCCATGACCATATACCTACTGTCTACATACAGTACAAGTTGTCCGGGCCGGGATGTAGTCATGTGACCAGTGGTCACAATACCGGCACCTATATCCTGGACCCTCACTATCCCGACGTTCGGCATGCTGACCAACAGGGACTATTCCCACTCGTGGGTGTCCACGACACCCATAGAGTGGAAATAGAACCACCGCAAATGGTTCTGTTGCTCTCGCCCCACCTCCGCCGGGCATCTAAATGCCAGGATCCTGCCGTCGGTATTGTAACCGCTCCCGTGCATCAGTAATGAGCTTGGCTCCAGGTACAGTAATAATGGGCTGCATTCTTAGAGCGGGATGTATCAATAAAAAAATAGAGTAAAACTTCTGAAAACGACAATTTTTGATGATTTACCGCAATGCATGTGGTTCCCCATATGTATTAGAGTGGTCTGCAGCAGATATTGGAGATATACACTGCGGACCACCGGCACTGCAAGTCCCATAGAATTCTATGAAGCTATGATGTCCCCATATGCAGCAAGCTCCGGAAAGCAAAAGTACAGTATCCGGAGGTTCTGGTTGCTAGGCAACACTATCTACTGTATAGATGGCATTACCTATGGAACCTACTGTATAAGCTTCTCATTTCCATATTTCCTTTGAGCCCTCTCCTTCTCCCAGTGCTTTGTGCATGCCATACCTTCCAACTTATTCGATGTACAAATCGGGTCCTTGCCGTGCACCCAAAAAGAAGGCGTGGCCTTGTGTCATGAGCGTGGCTTTGCGGGAAATGCCGAAATTGCGAGCCACCCCCCCCCCCCCCATTTTCTTTAGTGTGTGGGCCATGCCCCCAGTCCCTCTCTCCCAGGAATAGACGTTGCGAGTGTCCACACAGCATCTATTCTCTGCTGCTATGCAAGGAGTGACAGGGGGCCTCCCAACTTCCCCCACACCGCGGGACACTGCGGCCCACAGGTGGGACAGTGCCTGAAAAAAAGGACTGTCCTGCTAAAATAGAAGTTCAACAGATATGAATAGTAACTAGTTTACCTGATGTGTAAATAGTATACCATGGTGTAAAACCAGTGTCAGACAGGGGGATGAAGGGCCCACCGGGGGAATGCTGTTGTAGGGCCCATGCTTAAGGGTGTGGCCAGTCACCACAGAGGTTTGGCTAACCATTACAGAGTACATGTTCTGTGCCCCTTGGTAAATATATAATAAACCATGTTCTTATGAAGTATAATGTAACATATGTATAATGCATAATTCATGTGCACTAGGATAGAGTCTGGAACCTGATCTCTAGGGGAGGAGAAGGGCCCACAGGTAGTGGGGCCTACCGGTGGTTTCCCCTGTTACCCTGTGGGCCATTCCGACTCTGTGTAAAACACTCGCTGAACATCACCAAGACATCTGCGAGGCAGAGGAATGTTAGCATAAGTGATGATTTTGTGTAAAGTCCATGTAAACCTCACTCTGTTTATTGCAGATACCAGGGGGAGGCAGTGTATTAGATGATAGATCATGTGCCCAGAGTGAGGAAGGATGGAGGCATGAATACATGTTATTACAGGAGGAGTGGAAATGGACTATGTATCCTTCCACAAACACCGTTACAAGAGTCAGCAAGGAAATTATTCCTCTTTTCTTCTGTTCTTTCCAGAGACATCTCCCAAATATTCTATGAATGTGACACTCAGTTATCTGTACTGTACTCCCTGCAAGGCTCACTACAGTAACCTCTACTCTATTTATATTTCTCTCTCTCTCTCTCTATATGTAATATTTATATGTAATATATAATTCAAAATTAGAGATGTGCGGCGGACACTTTTCGGGTTTTGCGTTTTGGTTTTGGATCTCCGTTCGTGTTTAGGATCTGGATTGGTTTTGCCAAAACCACCCTTTCGGGTTTTGGTTTTGTATCTGGATTTTTTTGAAAAGTGGGCAGCATGCCCCCCCAAACATGACAGAGACGCAGGCATGGGGAGGGGGAGCGCTTACCCCCAGATCACAGCGGAGACTGTGACTTCAAAAATCCGGCGCCGCAGCGTGCTGCCCCGTGTCCCGTCCAGCCGGCTCTTCACAGAGGCATTACTGGGAGGAGGCGGGAATGTCCCAGCAGGCTCAGCATGGCCACACCTCCTCCCAGTAATGCATCTGAGAGCCGTCTAGGACAGGACACGGGGCAGCACGCTGCGGCGCCGGAGTTTTGAATCAGATTCTCTGCGGTGATCTGGGGGGGGGGGGGGGGGGTAAGTGCTCCCTGCGTGGGGTGGGGTAGGTGGGGTAGGATAATCGTGGGGGGGAGCGCCAAAATTTAGAACACGTTCTGGCGCCCCTGGGTATTATTAACCTCAATAACAATCATTTCCACTCATTTCCAGTCTATTCTGAACACTTCACAATATTGTTTTTAGTCCTAAAAGTTGCACCGAGGTAGCTGTATGAGTAAGCTAAGCGACAGAAGTGTGTGGCACAAACACCTGGCCCATCTAGGAGTGGCACTGCAGTGGCAGACAGGATGGCACTTAATAAAAACTAGTCCCCAAACAGCACATCATGCAAAGAAGTAAAAGAGCTGCAATTAGGTAGCTGGATGGCTAAGCTAAGCGACACGGGTGTGCGGCACAAACACCTGGCCCATCTAGGAGTGGCACTGCAGTGGCAGACAGGATGGCAGTTTAAAAAAAATAGTCCCCAAACAGCACATGATGCAAAGAAAAAAAAGAGGTGCAAGATGGAATTGTCTTGGGCCCACCCTTATGTTGTATAGACAGGACATGCACAGTTTAATAAACCCATAATTTCAGCGACAGGTGGTCCCCTGGAAAAATCTCGCCAAGTTCTCTGAATCATAGCTAGCTCCAAACATACCACCTCCTTCTTTGATAACTTTTCACATTATGAGAAGCGGCAAGAGGAAGAGGACAGTGGTGGTCATTCCGAGTTGTTCGCTCGTTGACGATTTTCGCAACGGAGCGATTAAGGCAAAAATGCGCATGCGCATGGTACGCAGCGCGCATGAGCTAAGTATTTTAGCACAAAACTTAGTAGATTTACTCACGGCCGAACTAAGAATTTTCATCGTTGAAGTGATCGGAGTGGGATTGACAGGAAGTGGGTTTTTCTGGGCGGAAACTGACAGTTTTCTGGGAGTGTGCGGAAAAACGCAGGCGTGCCAGGATAAAACGCGGGAGTGTCTGGAGAAACGGGGGAGTGGCTGGCCGAACGCAGGTTTGTGACGTCAAACCAGGAACGAAACAGGCTGAGCTGATCGCAGTGTAGGAGTTAGTCTCGAGCTACACAGAAACTGCTAAGAATTTTTTTTCTCGCAATTCTGCTAATCTTTCGTTCGCTATTCTGCTAAGCTAAGATACACTCCCAGAGGGCGGCGGCCTAGCGTGTGCAATGCTGCTAAAAGCAGCTAGCGAGCGAACAACTCGGAATGACCCCCAGTGTCAAGAAAGTGATTAAAAATTAGAGAGGCACACGCAATCAGGAGCAACACACAGGCTTTCACCTCCACTCCTATATTGGTGCAGAACGGAAAGATCTTCAACCAAGCAAATATATAATTATCACATTACTGGACAAACTGAAAAACTAGGGGTCAAAGCCCTCGAATTTGTATGTCCTTTACATTTTCAGGGATTACGATAACCTCGGACTTAATGCTGGGATGCAAATAACTGGTATATACCATAAGATCAAGATTGGATATTTTTCCCTCCACGGAGTCTGGAGACTTATTTTGTGAAAATCTCGTGGGTTTCTTTTTTTTTCCATTTTTTTATTGCATTTTTATTTACATATTTTGTGGCAGATGCCTTATTTTCATTTTTCACAGCTCCCAGTTACACGCATGTGAGCATACCTGTGTGCCCCAGTTACACGCATGTGAGCATACCTGTGTGTCCCAGTTACACGCATGTGAGCATACCTGTGTGTCTTGTTTATTTTATTCATATGTTATTTTTAAATAAAGCAGCCCCTTAGATGTTTTAGCAGCCCCTCATGAGCACCCACAGCAACCCCGGATCGGGGAAGTTGAGTTCAGGTGGGTTCGGTACAGTAATAAGCAGGACTGTGCAGTGAGTTTTTTGTTATTCAGCCCCTGCCCTAGTGGAGCTTACCATTCTACAGTCGAAAATAATTTCATATTATAAGTAGGACTGTGGGAGGAAGTAATGCTAACCTCTGTGCACGCAGCATGCCTCAGCCTGGCAAGCCAGACATCTTCCTGGCTGTAAGCCACCATGAGACTCCATACTGGGCCTTATTCAGTAACTGTTTGTGTCTCACAGGAGCTCCTGGCCTATCCAGTGCTGCAGTGCAAAGGAAAGCTGATGCAATGCAAGATCACTGAAACTCTGTTCTTCTAACACCGCGAGGTCTTGCGATAACCCTACACAGCCCTTAGGAAAAGAACCCTGTACAACAAATGCGCATCTTGTAAAATAATCCCAAAATGTGGAACATTAATAATAAATTTAAATTAAGGTTGACTAATTGGAGCCATTCATTTGAGTTGAGTCCCTAACAAGAAATAATTGAGAAGAACCTCTCTCTAATGCTTCGGCAGAAAATCTATCTTTTACCTCTCCGGCAGTTGCGCTGGATTATGATTCTGTCTGACTGACTTTGGCCACAAATGTGGTCTCACTGGAAAACACTTCATCAAAATTGCAATTTCCATTTCCACCTTTGCGCTATGTTTTCACAAATCTGTTTGTGATGTTGAAGCTTGTTTCATATTCTGCTCTAGGCTTTAATTTAAACCTAGGATCAAGTACAGCAACACCCCTGGAATTATACGGCAGCACCCCTGGAGAATTACACAGCACAGAGCAGACAGGCAACAGCACCCCTGGATGTAAATGGCAGTGGGGCAGCACCCCTGGACTGATAGGGCAGAGGGACAGCACCCCATATAGGGCAGCACCCCTGGAATGATGTGGCAAAGAAAAGACGTGCACGATGGAATTGTCCTTGGGCACTCCCACCCACCCTTATTTTGTATGAACAGGACATGCACACTTTAACAAACCAATCATTTCAGCAACAGGGTCTGCCTCACGACTTTGGCTGAAATGATTGATTTGTTTGGGCACCCACCAAAAAAGAAGCAATTAATCTCTCCTTGCACAAACTTGCTCTACAGAGGCAAGGTGTCGCCCTAATCCTCATCCTCTGAGCCCTCACCACCTTCAGTGTTTACATTCTCATCCTTACAGAGAAATAATTCCACACCAAAGAGATGGATATTTTGGCATTTTGCTCAAGCGTGACAATGGGCTTTTTCATCCCATGGCCAACAACTGTCTCCAGTGGTGCCTTATTCAAACCACATCACCATCAGAATCCTCATCGTCAACTTTCTCCTCAGCGCTAACTACAGCAATAGCCTCCTCATCCTGGTGTACTTTTACAGTGACATCCTCAATCTCAATATGAGCAACTGGACTAGCGGTGCTCCTCCCAGCACTTGCAGTGGGTGTGCAAATGGTGGTATGAGCCTCCTCTTCCCATACAGTCTTGGAAAGGTCAGACCTAGACATCGCAACCGCGGACATACTTGGACTCTCCTTGGGGATTTGTGATATCTCTGAACGCACAGTTGTATTTTTCCTGTGCTTTAACAAGCTTTTTTTTCCATATTTTTCGAGAGGGAGGAGGGCTTCCATCCTCATGAGAAGCTGAACTACCAGTCATGAACATAGGCCAAGGCCTTAGCCTTTCCTTGCACTTCGTCTCGTGAATGGCATATTGTCAATTTTACGTTTCTTATCAGATAATTCCTTTTTTTTTGTTCTTAATTTTTGCTTCTTGGATTTTACATGCCCTCTATGACATTGGGCATTGGCCTTAGCAGACGACATTGATGGAATTGCACCGTCAATGTCATGACTGGTGGCAGCAGCAGCTTCAGCACTAGTACTAGGAACTGGAAGTGGTTCCTGATCTACCACTATTTTTTCCTCCAAATTTTTGTTCTCCATTTCACAGGACAGCACCTCTTTATTATTACAGCACACAGAACAGTGCTACTTTATTTTCACAGCACACCTGTAATTTTACAGCATACAACACAGGGTCAGTGTACCTTTATTTTAACAACAGCGCCCCTGTATTTTTACACCATACAAGACAAAGCCAGTGTACTTTTATTTTATCAACAGCACCCCTGTATTTTTACAGCATACAAGACAAGGCCAGTGTGCTTTTATTTTATCAACAGCACCCCTGTATTTTTACAGCATACAGGACAGGGCCAGTGTAATTTTATTTTAACAATAGCACCCTGTATTTGGACCACAGTACTTTTATTTTAACAACAGCACCCCTGTATTTTTACAGCATACAGGACCAGTGTACTTTTATTGTAAAAACAGCACCCCTGTATTTTTACAGCATATTTATTTATTTATTTATTTATTAACAGTTTCTTATATAGCGCAGCATATTCCGTTGCGCTTTACAATTAGAACAACAGTAATAGAACAAAACTGGGTAAAAACAGACAGACAGAGGTAGGAAGGCCCTGCTCGCAAGCTTACAATCTATAGGGAAATAGGCATAGATACACAAGGATAGATGCTACCTATTGCTGTTATGCACACCAGTGCCTGCAGGAAAGTACTGGTGTCAGAACTGTTATGCACTCCAGTGTCTGCAGGAATGTACTGGTGTTTGAACTGTTATGCAAAACAAATGGACTCACAGACAAACTGGGGAATATGACATAACGTACACAGAAGGTAATAGGGTAACAAAATACACACAAAGTGAACAGAGAAGCCCAGAGGCTAAGGAACTGGGTATCTCCCTTGTATTAGAACTGCACAGATGGAAAAAGCAAGATGTTGTGTTTTAATACGTAGAGAACCCGAAATGCTGTTGCTAAGGGCAACAGCAAAACCCTAAAGGGTTACCAACGGGTGTGGCAGTAAACTCCTTGGTCAGAGATGGAATGATAGACACAAGGAGAGTCTCCACAATCCTATTTCTCACTTGCAGTGCACAGGTTTTAGCTTACTGCCACTAAACTGACCCCTGACACCTAGCACAGTGAGACAGGATTAGACAGGCAAGTCTTAGAATACAGCCGCAAACTTGCTAAGTTCACAGAGTAGTAACAGAACCCCAGCAAGCTAAACGACTGACTCCAGTCTTACTGCTAGGTCTGGATTGGCAGAGTGTAATACCAAATCCCCAGGCCTATTTGCAGTAAGCAACAAACAAATACAAAGCTACACAGTACTGGCTAACTTTCATGAACTGACTAACCAACAAAGATTCAGCAGCATCTGCTTACCCTGAAAAGAGGCCTTATAAAGCAGGTGCTGTCCACGCCCCACTCAGACCTCACAGACTGTGAGCACAAAAACCAGCACCGGATCCCCTGCCGTGCACAGAGCCTATAACCACTGCACAGCAAAAGACCCGAACCGGAGTATCAGCTGCGCTCAGGTTACTCCACTAGCACTTGTCTCCCGGTTGCCATGACGACGTGGCAGCACAGGGCAGGAGACCCTAACAGTACCCCCCCTCTGACGAGGGGTCAAAGAACCCCTACCACCGGTTTATCGGGGAACTGCGAGAAGAAAGAGCGTATCAGTCTGGGGGCATGAAGATCACAACTGCGCACCCACGACCGCTCCTCCGGGCCATACCCCTTCCAGTGCACCAAAAATGACAGCCGACCCCGAACCACCTTGGAGTCAAGAATCCTTTCAACAACAAACTCCCTCTGGCCACTTATCAGAAGAGGGGAAGGTCTTCCACTGGAAGAAGGATTACTAATCGCCCGTTTTAAAAGGGAACAATGAAATGTTTTATTGATACCCAAAGAACGGGGCAGATCTAACTGAAATGCCACCGGATTGATAACCCTGGTGATCTTATAAGGGCCGATGAACCGGGGCCCTAACTTATGAGATGGCTGTCTCAACTTCAAATTCTTGGTAGACAACCAGACGAAGTCTCCTAATTTGAAGCTGCAGGGTCTTTTCCGCTTATCAAAAACCCTTTTGGTCACTAATGACACAGACACAAGGGCTTTCTTCACTTTCCGCCAAATACCTCTAAGGACCGAAACCACAGAGGAACCACCAGGCGTGGAGTCCAGGGGGTCAAAAGAATTGGCCTTAGGATGATGCCCATACACACAAAGGAAGGGAGAGATCCCTGTAGCAGAGTGAGCCGCGTTGTTATAGGCAAACTCCGCCATGGACAGATGAGCAACCCAGTCAGTCTGACACTTGGAGACATAACACCTGAGGAACTGCTCCAAGGACTGGTTCACCCTTTCAGTCTGCCCATTAGACTGCGGATGGTAGCCTGACGACAAGCTGACAGAAATCTGGAGATCGGAACAAAATGCCCTCCAGAATTTGGCCACAAACTGGGATCCGCGGTCAGAGACCACATCAAGTGGCAACCCGTGGAGACGCACAACATGCAGCATAAATAATTCAGACAGGCATCTGGCTGATGGCAGCCCAACCAGTGGAACGAAGTGCGCCATCTTCGAAAACCTGTCAACGACAACCCAGATGGCTGTCATCCCCGAGGATTTGGGCAAGTCCACCACAAAATCCATTGAAATGTGGGTCCATGGCTTAGATGGGATAGAGAGTGGATGTAATGGGCCAACAGGAACCCCTCTAGGAGTCTTATTTCGGGCACAGATGTCACATGCCCGAACCCACTGATCCACATCCTTAGCCACCGAGGGCCACCACACCGCCCTAGATAGCAACTCCCGAGTTCTGGCAATACCCGGATGACCTGCCGACTTCTTGGCATGGAATTCCAGGAACACTCGCTGTCTTAACCTAGGAGGCACAAACAAAAGACCTACCGGAAGGTCTGGAGGAGCCTGCTCCTGTGCTCTAAGGACTAATGATAAGAGGTCCTGGGTAATGCCCACTTTAATACATGATGGGGAAACAATGGGCAACGGCTCCTCGGTGGTCTCCTGGATTGGAGCAAAACTCCGCGAGAGCGCATCAGCCTTGATGTTTTTTGACCCAGAGCGATATGTTATCAAAAAATTAAAGCGAGCAAAAAACAAAGCCCATCGTGCCTGCCTGGCATTGAGACGCTTCGCTGACTCTAAATATGCCAGATTCTTATGGTCAGTGAGAATTGAGACCACAAACTTAGCCCCCTCAAGCCAGTGTCTCCACTCCTCGAGTGCATCCTTAATAGCCAACAATTCCCGGTTACCCACGTCATAATTCATCTCGGCAGGCGAAAATTTACGGGAAAAGTAAGCACAGGGATGAAGGCGATTATCAGACACTCCCATCTGAGAAAGCACTGCCCCAATACCCATCTCAGAGGCATCCACCTCCACCACAAAAGGACGCTCTGGATCTGGGTGTCGCAGCACCTTGGCCGAAACAAATGCCCTTTTGAGACGGGCAAAAGCCGCTTTAGCCTCACAAGACTAGTGAGCAACATCCGCCCCTTTCTTAGTGAGTGCCACCAAGGGCGCCACTATAGACGAAAATCCAGCGATAAATCGTCTATAAAAATTCGCAAAGCCCAGGAAACGCTGAAGCGCCTTCAAACTAGTGGGCTGCACCCAATCCAGGACTGCCTGTACCTTGGAACCCTCCATTTGGAAACCTTCTGGGGAGATAATATATCCTAGAAATGCGATTTGCTGAACTTCAAATTCGCACTTCTCCAGCTTCGCCCCAAGCCGGTGGTCTCTGAGTTTCTGGAGGACTAAGCGTACATGCTTCCGATGTTCCTCCAGGGAATGGGAGAAGATTAGGATGTCATCTAAGTATACAACTAAGAATCTATCCAAATATTCCCTGAGCACATCATTCATGAAATCCTGGAAGACTGCCGGGGCATTACAGAGCCCAAAAGGCATCACCAAATATTCATAATGCCCTGAGTGGGTATTAAAGGCAGTCTTCCATTCATCCCCCTCTCTTATTCGGATTAGATTGTACGCACCGCGTAGGTCAATCTTAGAAAAAATGGTGGCAGTACGAAGCTGGTCAAACAAGACCGAAATGAGAGGCAGTGGGTATGAGTTTTTAATCGTGATACGGTTCAATTCCCTGAAGTCGATGCAGGGTCGCAACGAACCGTCCTTTTTACCCACGAAGAAGAACCCCGACCCAACTGGAGACTGTGAAGGTCTGATAAATCCCTTAGCCAAGTTCTCCTGAATGTACTCTGCCATAGCCTGAGTCTCAGGACGTGACAGGGAGTACAACCTGCTCTTGGGAAGCTTAGCATTTGGCAACAAATCAATGGCACAGTCATAGGGGCGATGGGGAGGTAGTACCTCTGCAACTTTTTTGGAGAACACGTCCGCAAAATCTGCATAACACCCTGGCAATCCTGGCAAACTTAGCTGCGAGAGCCTGACTGGAAGGCTCAAGCAACTCCTGAAACAATCAGTACCCCAACTAAGAATCTCCCCAGAGACCAAGTCAAATTGAGGATTGTGGGCCCTTAACCAGGGTAACCCCAACACCAATGGGGCAAAAGTACAGACAGTCACATAAAAGGACAATTTTTCAGAGTGTGTGGCTCCAATAAACAAAGAAATCTGGCTAGTGCAAGAGGTAATTTTACCTTGGGATAATGGTTCCCCGTTTAACCCACAGATCTCAATTTCCGATGCCAAGGGTACTAAGGGAACAGAGTGTTTCAGGGCGAATTGGCGGTCCATAAAAGCCCCGTCGGCCCCACTGTCCACAAAGGCCTCAGTCTTGACAGTTTGACCGAGGATCTTCAAGGTCACCGGAATGATAAAAGTCTTCTTGGGAAATTCTGACTTCTGGCCTGACAGGATATTTCCCATCACCCTCAGGCCCTGAAGTTTTCCGGCTTTTCTGGGCATGATACTACCACATGACCTTTATTCCCACAGTACAAACACAACCCCTGCTGTCTCCTCCGCGTCTTCTCACGCGAGGAGAGGCGGGTAGCCCCAATCTGCATAGGCTCCTCAGAAAATTCCTCAGAGTCTGAGGTTCCCTTGGGAAGGAAGGAAATCTCAGTCTCCCTTTCAAGCCTACGCTCTCTCAGCCGTCTATCCACCCGGATGGATAACTGCATGAGCTGATCCAAGCTATCAGGCAAGGGATATTGTACCAGTTGGTCCTTTATCTGGTTAGAAAGACCTCTTCGGTACTGGTGTCTCAGGGCTGGGTCATTCCACTGGGTATCATGGGCCAACCTCCGAAACTCCGTACAGTAAACCTCAACTGGCCTTCGCCCTTGCTTAAGGATCGAAATCTGAGCCTCCGCTGAGGCCGTCTTGTCAGGGTCATCATACAACATGCCCAGTGCCGTAAAAAAAGCATCAACACTTTTAAGCGATGGACAGTCAGGCTGCAACCCATATGCCCAGACCTGTGGGTCTCCTTGTAGCAAGGAAATCACTATGCCCACCCACTGAATCTCCGACCCAGAAGACTGAGGCCTAAGCCGGAAGTATAGCTTGCAGCTCTCCTTGAAACAAAAGAACTGCGAGCGATCTCCAGAAAAACGATCCGGGAGATTTACTTTCGGCTCCTTAACCCCTGCAGGTGCTGCTGCTGCGGGAGCTCCGCCAGCAGCCTGGGAGGTGTGCATTTTAATGGACAAATCATTAAATTGTCGAGTCAGGACCTGCACCTGATCGACCACCTGTTGCAACGTATTTTGAGGGGTATGCTCCATATTCCCACAAAATTTCAACAGGAGTATTAGGCTGCTGAATATGTTATGCACACCAGTGCCTGCAGGAAAGTACTGGTGTCAGAACTGTTATGCACTCCAGTGTCTGCAGGAATGTACTGGTGTTTGAACTGTTATGCAAAACAAATGGACTCACAGACAAACTGGGGAATATGACATAACGTACACAGAAGGTAATAGGGTAACAAAATACACACAAAGTGAACAGAGAAGCCCAGAGGCTAAGGAACTGGGTATCTCCCTTGTATTAGAACTGCACAGATGGAAAAAGCAAGATGTTGTGTTTTAATACGTAGAGAACCCGAAATGCTGTTGCTAAGGGCAACAGCAAAACCCTAAAGGGTTACCAACGGGTGTGGCAGTAAACTCCTTGGTCAGAGATGGAATGATAGACACAAGGAGAGTCTCCACAATCCTATTTCTCACTTGCAGTGCACAGGTTTTAGCTTACTGCCACTAAACTGACCCCTGACACCTAGCACAGTGAGACAGGATTAGACAGGCAAGTCTTAGAATACAGCCGCAAACTTGCTAAGTTCACAGAGTAGTAACAGAACCCCAGCAAGCTAAACGACTGACTCCAGTCTTACTGCTAGGTCTGGATTGGCAGAGTGTAATACCAAATCCCCAGGCCTATTTGCAGTAAGCAACAAACAAATACAAAGCTACACAGTACTGGCTAACTTTCATGAACTGACTAACCAACAAAGATTCAGCAGCATCTGCTTACCCTGAAAAGAGGCCTTATAAAGCAGGTGCTGTCCACGCCCCACTCAGACCTCACAGACTGTGAGCACAAAAACCAGCACCGGATCCCCTGCCGTGCACAGAGCCTATAACCACTGCACAGCAAAAGACCCGAACCGGAGTATCAGCTGCGCTCAGGTTACTCCACTAGCACTTGTCTCCCGGTTGCCATGACGACGTGGCAGCACAGGGCAGGAGACCCTAACAATTGCATAATGGTCCACCAGATTGCTAGGTTCTTAATGGGTTGTATGATGATACCCCACAAAGTTATCCAAGTGTCAGGAGGGTGTGAGACTAAAGAAAGACAAGATATGTGATGTTATGAATTCTCTACAGAGGATGTAATTAGATAGGGAAGCACTGAAGGTTATGTGGGTGGGTCTGGAATTTGATAGGCTTGTCTGAAGAGGTGAGTTTTCAGGGAACATTTAAAGGTTTGGAGACTAGAGGCGAGTCTTACTGTGCGTGGGAGGGCATTCCACAGAGTGGGTGAAGCCCGGATAAAGTCCTGTAATTTTGAGTGTGAACAAGTAATGCGTGTGGATGAGAGACGTAGATCTTGTGCAGAGCGGAGAGGTCGGGTAGGGAGATGTTTTGAGATGAGTGAAGAGATGTATGTTGGTGCAGTTTGGTTAATAGCCTTGTATGTGAGTAAAAGTATTTTATATTTAATACGGTAGAATACCGGTAACCAATGGAGGGACTGACAGAGCGGATCTGCAGACGATGAACGTCTGGCAAGGAAGATTAGCCTCGCAGCTGCATTCAAAATGGATTGTAGTGGTGAGAGCCTATGTTTGGGAAGACCGGTCAGGAGACTATTACAATAATCAATGCGGGAGATAATGAGAGCATGGTTTAGAGTTTTTGCTGTGTCTTGTGTAAGATAAGGGCGTATTTTGGATATGTTTCTTAGATGTATGTAACATGATCTTGAGACAGATTGAATGTGGGTAACAAAGGACAGTTCAGAGTCAAGAATGACACCTAGGCAGCGAGCTTGTGGGGTAGGGGTGATTGCAGAGTTCTCAACAGTGATAGAGATATCAGGTTGGAAACTACTATTGGCCGGTGGAAATATAATTAATTCTGTTTTGGAAATATTAAGTTTGAGGTGGCGAGATGTCATCCAAGATGAAATGGCAGAAAGGCATTCAGTGACACGGCCCAATACAGATGGTGACAAATCAGGGGAAGATAGGTAGATTTGAGTATCATCCGCATACAGATGGTACTGAAATCTGAAAGAGTTGATTAGTTTGCCAAGAGATGTGGTATAGATAGAGAAAAGCAGAGGACCTAGGACTGAGCCTTGCGGTACTCCAACTGAGAGAGGTAGCGAAGGAGAGGTGGAATCAGAGAAACGAACACTGAAGGAGCGATTAGATAGGTAGGATGAGAACCAAGAAAGGGCTGTGTCCTGAATACCTAGGGATTGTAGTGTTTGTATGAGAAGAGAGCGGTCAACAGTGTCAAAAGCAGCAGAGAGATCAAGGAGAATAAGTAGAGAGTAATGTCCTTTAGATTTAGCAGTGACCAAATCATTCACTACCTTAGTCAGTGCTGTCTCTGTGGAGTGTTGGGCACGAAATCCTGACTGAAGTGGGTCCAGTAAGCTGTGTGAGTTAAGAAAGTGTGTGAGGCGAGTGTAGGCAAGTCTCTCCAGTAGCTTGGAGGGGCATGGGAGCTGAGAGATGGGACGGTAGTTAGAGAGAGAGTTCGGGTCAGAGTTTTGTTTTTTCAGAATGGGAGTAATCACTGCATGCTTGTATAGAGAAGGAAAGATACCAGTAGACAGGGAGAGCATACAGGACCAGTGTACTTTTATTTTAACAACAGCACCACTGTATTTTTACAGCATACAGGACCAGTGTACTTTTATTTTAACAACAGCACACCTATATTTTTACAGCATACAGGACCAGTGTACTTTTATTTTAACAACAGCACCCCTGAATTTTTACAGCATACATGTATTTTCAGTGCACCCCTGAATTTTTACAGCATACAAGACAGGGCCAGTGTACATTTATTTTCACTGCACCCCTAAAGTTTTACAGCATACAAGACAGGGCCAGTGTACATTTATTTTCACTGCACCCCTGAAGTTTTACAGCATACAAGACAGAGCCAGTGTACATTTATTTTCACTGCACCGCTGAATTTTCACAGCATACAGGAAGACAGTGTCCCTGCCCCCTGTACAACACAGTGACAGCAAGGACAGCAGAACCCATGTACAGCTGCAGCACCCCTAACAGCACATGAAACATCAGTGACATCCAGGAAATCACCCCTAACATCACAGGGACACCATAGTGACAGGACAGCACCCCTAGAGAGCACACGCTGACCCCACCTGACGCCACCACCCAGAGAGAGAACCGAACCCACTCATCTCTAATTCAAATAGCGAGGTATATATATCTATCTATCTATATATATATATATATATATATACAGGCAGGTCCATAAATATTGGGACATCTACACAATTCTCATATTTTGGGCTCTATACACCACCACAATGGATTTGAAATGAAACAAACAAGATGTGCTTTAACTGCAGACGTTCTGATTTAATTTGAGGGTATTTACATCCAAATCAGGTGAACGGTGTAGGAATTACAATGGTTTCTATATGTGCCTTCCATTTTTTAAGGGACCAAAAGTAATGGGACAAACTAAACAATTCTAAATCAAACTTTCACTTTTTAATACTTTGTTGCAAATCCTTTGCAGTCAATTACAGACTGAAGTCTGGAACACATAGACATCACCAGACACTAGGTTTCATCCCTGGTGAGGCTCTGCCAGGCCTCTACAGCAAGTGTCTTCAGTTCCTGCTTGTTCTTGGGGCATTTTCCCTTCAGTTTTGTCTTCATCAAGTGAAATTCATGCTCAATCGGATTTAGGTCAGGTGATTGACTTGGCCATTGCATAACATTCCACTTATTTGCCTTAAAAAACTCTTTGGTTGCTTTCGCAGTATGCTTCGGGTCATTGTCCATCCGCACTGTGTAGCGCCGTCCAATGAGTTCTGAAGCATTTGACTGAATATGAGCAGATAATATTGCCCGAAACACTTCAGAATTCATCCTGCTGCTTTTGTCAGCTGTCACATTATCAATAAATACAAGGGAACCAGATCCATTGGCAGCCATACATGCCCATGCCATGACACTACCACCACCATGCTTCACTGATGAGGTGGTATGTTTTGGATCATGAGCAGTTCCTTTCCTTCTCCATACTCTTCTCTTCCCATCACTCTGGTACAAGTTGATCTTTGTTTCATCTGTCCATAGGATGTTGTTCCAGAACTGTAAAGGCTTTTTTAGATGTTGTTTGGCAAACTGTAATCTGGTCTTCCTGTTTTTGTGGCTCACCAATGGTTTACATCTGGTGGTGAACCCTCTATATTCACTCTTGTGAAGTCTTCTCTTGATTGTTGACTTTGACACATATACACCTACCTCCTGGAGAGTGTTCTTGATCTGGGCAACTGTTGTTTCTTTTTAAGAATGTTCCAAACAGTTGATTTGGTCACACCTAATGTTTTTGCTATCTCTCTGATGGGGTTGTTTTGATTTTTCAGCCTAATGATGGCTTGCTTCACTGATAGTGGCAGCTCTCTGGATCTCATATTGAGAGTCGACAGCAACAGATTCCAAATGCAAATGTCATACCTGGAATCTACTCCAGACCTTTTACCTGCTTAATTGATGATGAAATAACGAGGGAATAGCCCACTCCTGTCCATGAAATAGCTTTTGAGTCGATTGTCCCATTACTTTTGATCCCTTAAAAAGTGGGAGGCACATATAGAAACCATTGTAATTCCTACACCGTTCACCTGACTTGTATGTAAATACCCTTAAATTAAAGCGGAAAGTCTGCAGTTAAAGCACATCTTGTTTGTTTCATTTCAAATCCATTGTGGTGGTGTATAGAGCCCAAAATATGGGAATTGTGTCGATGTCCCAATATTTATGGACCTGACTGTATATATATATATATATATATATATATACACTCACACATACACAACATTGTAAGTTTATTGTCTATGGGCCTGATTCATAGGTAGATACATTTAAAACACTGGGTGCAAGTGCGCAATGTTCTAATCTGCTCAAGTGTCTATGAGACGTCGTTCCATGTAATTCAAATTGGGGTTCATGGGCCATGACTGGGTGGTGGCTTTCATCAGTGGGAGTGTCAGCGGACGTGTGGGGGGCTGTAGCGATTTCATTAGTTCTACTAGCACTGGCCGCACTCGGGCTCAGTAGACAGTTTTCCCATAAATTCACAGTAGCAGCTGCAACAAAAGTGGCGTCCATTACTGCATTAGGGTCCACTTCTGTATCAGGCTCTGTGACTTTATTTGTACTAAAATATCTCATATTGAATACATATTATATGATTATGTATTACTAAGTGATTCATCGCGCCCTACGGGCGCTCTTCACACCGTCGTAAGGGGCTACGCCCCATTAACCCTTGCACACCCTTGTGGCGTGCAATATTTTTATTATATGGAGTATTACCTCCAATCATAATTGTGTGAGTGGTTAAAGGACAAAGGGCGTGCAATGGTTAAGGGGTGGAAGCCCCTTGCAATGGTGTAAACAGCGCACGCAGGGCCTGATGAATCACCTAATAGGTGCTTTGGTTGGGGGAGTGGCGGGTGTGGGGAAAACGTGGATGGGATCCGGGGGTGCCGCGGGGGGGGGGGGGGGAGGCGGTTGCGGTGGTGCCGCAGCTGGGGAAGGGGCTGGTGCGGTGGTGCCGCAGGTGGGGTCCGGAGCCACCGCGGGTGGGTGAGGAGCAGTTGCGGAGGTTCCCCCGGGTGGGGGAGGGGCGAATGCGGTGATGTGGCGGGAGGGGCGGGTGTGGCGTTGCTGCGGGTGGGGGAGGGGGTCCGGAGCTACCGTGGGTGCTGGAGGGGGTGTGTGGGGGTGCCTTGTGGTACTGTGAGTGAGGGAGGGGCGGGTAATGCTTATCCTGCTTCTCCTGTCAGCAGCTAAGCTGCTGTCCTCCCTTTGGCAGTGGCTCTCCCGGAGACTCGCACAGCAGCCAGTCACTATTGTTAGAGCTGGTGTCCCAACGCACCGCATTACAGGGAAGAAGATGCACTCAATAAACTACAGCTCCCAGCAGCCCTAAGAGCAGGAATGCTTCGGTGCTAAGGGCTGCTGGGAGCTGTAGTTTATTTAGTCCGTCTACTTCCCTGTAATGCGGCGCGTTGGGACACTGGTGCTAACAATAGTGACTGGCTGGCAGAACTGAGTGACTGGCTGAATCAATGTAAAAGGTGAGAGTGCTGTGCAGTGTCAGTGACACTGCACACAGGCCCGACGCTAGCCGCTCAGCAAAGGGATGCAGTGCAGGGAGGCACCAGGTAGGAGAGGCGTTCTCCCTGCTCTGCATCCCTTTGCTGAGCTGCTGCTGCTGCCGGCTGCTGTCACACATGCAGCGGCGCCAGCAGCACAAAACCTCCTCTCTTCCTCGGCGCCAGCAGCACAAAGCCTCCTCTCTCCCCCTGCTCCCCTGTGTGACATTCAGTGGCCGGGCGGGAGCCAAAGGGGGCGGAGCTAGATGGGAATAAGGGGCGGCGCTAGATGGGACCATGCTGCAGCTGGAGGATGAGCTGCTACAGCTTCGGCAGCCAGACTTCATTAGGTAAATGTCTGGAAAGAGAGTGAGTGTGTGTGTGTGTGTGTGTGTGTGTGTGTGTGTGTGTGTGTGTGTGTATATATACAGCGTCTGTGTATACTGTATATATATGTGACTGTGTATGTGTGTAACGTATGTACAGTATGTATGTGTGTGTGTTTGTATATATTTATATATATATATATGTGTCTGATATGTGTGTATGTGTGTGTATGTGTGACTGCGGCATAATGTGTGTAAGCGTCACTGGTGCAGTAGGCGTTACGTGTGTAAGCGGCACTGGTACAGGAGGCGTTACATGTGTAAGCGTCACTGGTACAGGGGGCATTACGTGTGTAAGCGTCACTGGTACAGGGGGCATTACGTGTGTAAGCGGCACTGGTACAGGGGGCATTACATGTGTAAGCGGCACTGGTAGAGGGGGTGTTACTTGTGTAAGCGGCACTGCTACAGGGGGCGTTATATGTGTAAGCGGCACTGGTACAGGGGGCGTTACGTGTGTAAGCGGCACTGGTACAGGGGGCATTACGTGTGTAAGCGGCATTGCTACAGGGGTACAGGGTTACGTGTGTAAGCATCACTGGTACACGGGGGCGTTACATGTGTAAGCATCACTGGTACACGGGGTCGTTACGTGTGTAAGCATCACTGGTACACGGGGGCGTTACATGTGTAAGCATCACTGGTACACGGGTGCGTTACATGTGTAAGCGGCACTGGTACAGGGGGCATTACGTGTGTAAGTGGCACTGGTACAGTGGGCGTTACATGTCTAAGCGGCACTGGTATAGGGGGCGTTACGTGTGTAAGCGTCACTGGTACAAGAGGCGTTACGTGTGTAAGTATCACTGGTACAGGAGGCGTTACGTGTGTAAGCGTCACTACTATAGGGGATGTTACTTGTGTATGGTCACTGGTACAGGGGGCCGTTACATGTGTAAGCGTCTCTGGTACAGGGGGCATTACATGTGTAAGTGTCTCTACTACAGGGGGTATTATGTGCGCTGTGTCTTTGTAAAGTATGCGAGAGTGCAAAATGTATAGTTTGCAGGGGGTGCCGAACACCCTAGCACCGGCCCTGACTGCACACTCACTGTACTGCACAGCACTGTCACATTTTACATTAATTCAGCGTCCATACATTACCCTCCGCGATATCACCCACTCTATCCGTTACATTAGCCATCTCGGGGCTTCCAGGCCGGCAGCCCAGGTGCTGTGTTGCGGAGTCAGGGCCTCTGGGGATCTGGACGTGGCTGTGGCGGGGAGGCTCTTCTGTGACATCACGCGCAGAGGAGGCTCCGGGGCTCAGAGAGTATGCCGCGCAGGGAGGGCTATGAAAGCCTTCCACTGCGCCCTTTCATACACATCTATGCCGGTGGCCGCAGCAGCTTTTGTTCCACCTGCGCCGCGGCTAGGGAGTGGGGATTGTTGATGGCGGAGGGGGCAGGCGGACTGGCAGCAGGACATAGGATGCTGCAGTAATAGGATGTATTTCCCTATCTACAGCGCAGAGACTTGCTGCAGATGCAGTGGCATACCCTCCAGCTGCACCTTTTTGGCAGGTACAGTCCCTTTTTTTATGGTTTGTACCGATTTTTGACTCTCCAAGCTTCCATTGAAAGTATAGGAAAAGGGGCGTGGGGGCCACGCCCCTTTTTGAATTTGTATCAATTTTTATGTGTAAATTGTTGGAGGGTATGATGCTGCAGATGCAGGGGGACTATTTTGGGGTGAGGAGCTGGAGCTGCAGCTCCATCAGTCCCATTGCTAGTCCTGCTCTGTGAAAACACAGCAGGCAAAGGGCAGAGCCTCCCATTGGATGTAACCTGTGTGGGAGGGCGTTTCTCGCCCAATCAGCTGTGGACTGGGTGTGATAGACCTGCCACTAACCCAATGAGAGCTCCTAGCCATGTCCAGCGTTATACACACAGACACAGAGTCACAGAGCTGGGCTATTATATAGGAGATACTGTAAATATATTATTAATTGTATCATTTCATTTTTATTTCATTATTGTTTTATTGTATAAAAATTTATAACAGAATTAATAATAGTTTTATTTAGTTTATACTAACTTTGTGAAAATAATATATAATAATATGAATGGGAATACACATTTTAAATACTGTATACAATACATACAAATTGTGCCATTTGTCATAACCCCAATTTGGTTAATTTAAATGTATTTGGTGTAAATGTTTATTTTTATATGAGGTTACAAAAATAAACATTGTTTAAAAAAAACAGTACAATATTAAATAAAGTTAAGTGATTTTTTTTTTTTAATTAGATCATAAAAAAATCTTAAACACAACAATCAAATTGCAATTGCCTATTTCAGGAATGTAAATTAGAACATACACAGTACGGGTGTGGTTCATAGGGTCGACCACACAGGTCGACAGTGTCTAGGTCGACCACTGTTGGTCGACAGTAACTAAGTTGACACCCAAAATAGGTCGACACAAGCATTAGGTCGACATGAGTTTTTTTTTGTGTGTGTCATTTTCTTCGTAGAGTGACCGGGAACCCCAATTAGTGCACCATGTCCCCTCGCAGCTTCGGGCAAGGTGCCTCGCTCTGTTACCGCTGCGCTCGGCACAGGTTACCGTTCTCAATTGTAGTCCATGTGGATTGTAAAGTATGAAAAAGTTCAAAAAAATTAAAGAAAAAACAATTGTGAAATACTCATGTCGACCTAGAACCTTGTCAACTTAATGCATTTCGATCAATAGTGGTCAACCTAATGACTGTCGACCTAAGTGTGGTCGACCTACAGACCGGATACCCGCAGTACAATGTATACAAAAAAGGTGGAAACAATCTTTTATTTTAATTCATGTGCTTTTGTTTTTATTTTCAGTACAAACTTATATATTGTAAAAAGTAATTTCAACTTTTTTTTTACTTAAATCATCACATTATTACAGGTTTATGCAAATATTTTATTACAACATTGGTGTCGCCTTTTGTTGAATCCTAACACATTAAATAAACACAACACGACTCATCTGTTTCGGTGACTGTTGGTTCTGTGCTTCAATCTGTCAGATAACATCAAAGAGGGTATTATCATTTATTATCCCCCTAATTACACCACAATTTGCAAACAATTTAATTCTAAAAGACACTCATCTAACATCCTCTCTTACCCTGCAGTGTGTGAGAATAATCAGGTTTCTCTGAAACTGTCAGAGCCTAGAGATCTGGAATTATAACACAATGGCTTCTTGACTGATAAGACCATTAACACCTGCTACAGTAAATAGTACCATCATGATAAAGTATCTGTTATTTACTGTGAATCAGACACATACTGTAACGGGTGATTATTCCACATTGTTCTGCTCAACGTTTGGCTGCTTTTATGGATGCATTTAGTGTGCATACACACTGGCCGATATGTCAGCCGTTCTATTGAACGGCCGATATATCGCGGGTCCGTCGGCCAGTGTGTACGAACGATATGTCTGTGAACGCGGTCATTCACAGACATATCGTGTTGGCCCTACAGCACAGCCGAAGACCAATATATCTACCATTATATTGTAGAGATGAGCGCCTGAAATTTTTCGGGTTTTGTGTTTTGGTTTTGGGTTCGGTTCCGCGGCCGTGTTTTGGGTTCGAACGCGTTTTGGCAAAACCTCACCGAATTATTTTTGTCGGATTCGGGTGTGTTTTGGATTCGGTGTTTTTTTTCAAAAACACTAAAAAACAGCTTAAATCATAGAATTTGGGGGTCATTTTGATCCCAAAGTATTATTAACCTCAAAAACCATAATTTACACTCATTTTCAGTCTATTCTGAATACCTCACACCTCACAATATTATTTTTAGTCCTAAAATTTGCACCGAGGTCGCTGTGTGAGTAAGATAAGCGACCCTAGTGGCCGACACAAACACCGGGCCCATCTAGGAGTGGCACTGCAGTGTCACGCAGGATGTCCCTTCCAAAAAACCCTCCCCAAACAGCACATGACGCAAAGAAAAAAAGAGGCGCAATGAGGTAGCTGTGTGAGTAAGATTAGCGACCCGAGTGCCGACACAGAGGTAGCCACAGCCGTGAACTACCGCACTGTACTGTGTCTGCTGCTAATATATAGACTGGTTGATAAAGAGATAGTATACTCGTAACTAGTATGTATGTATAAAGAAAGAAAAAAAAACCACGGTTAGGTCACTGGTATATACAATTATGGACGGGCTGCGGAGTGCCGACACAGAGGTAGCCACAGCCGTGAACTACCGCACTGTACTGTGTCTGCTGCTAATATATAGACTGGTTGATAAAGAGATAGTATACTCGTAACTAGTATGTATGTATAAAGAAAGAAAAAAAAACCACGGTTAGGTCACTGGTATATACAATTATGGACGGGCTGCCGAGTGCCGACACAGAGGTAGCCACAGCCGTGAACTACCGCACTGTACTGTGTCTGCTGCTAATATATAGACTGGTTGATAAAGAGATAGTATACTCGTAACTAGTATGTATGTATAAAGAAAGAAAAAAAAACCACGGTTAGGTCACTGGTATATACAATTATGGACGGGCTGCGGAGTGCCGACACAGAGGTAGCCACAGCCGTGAACTACCGCACTGTACTGTGTCTGCTGCTAATATATAGACTGGTTGATAAAGAGATAGTATACTCGTAACTAGTATGTATGTATAAAGAAAGAAAAAAAAACCACGGTTAGGTCACTGGTATATACAATTATGGACGGGCTGCTGAGTGCCGACACAGAGGTAGCCACAGCCGTGAACTACCGCACTGTACTGTGTCTGCTGCTAATATATAGACTGGTTGATAAAGAGATAGTATACTCGTAACTAGTATGTATGTATAAAGAAAGAAAAAAAAACCACGGTTAGGTCACTGGTATATACAATTATGGACGGGCTGCCGAGTGCCGACACAGAGGTAGCCACAGCCGTGAACTACCGCACTGTACACTGGTTGATAAAGAGATAGTAGTATACTCGTAACAACTAGTATGACGACGGTATAAAGAATGAAAAAAAAACCACGGTTAGGTGGTATATAATACAATTATGGTTGGACGGACTGCCTGCCGAGTGCCGACACAGAGGTAGCCACAGCCGTGAACTACCGCACTGTACACTGGTTGATAAAGAGATAGTAGTATACTCGTAACAACTAGTATGACGACGGTATAAAGAATGAAAAAAAAACCACGGTTAGGTGGTATATAATACAATTATGGTTGGACGGACTGCCTGCCGAGTGCCGACACAGAGGTAGCCACAGCCGTGAACTACCGCACTGTACACTGGTTGATAAAGAGATAGTAGTATACTCGTAACAACTAGTATGACGACGGTATAAAGAACGAAAAAAAAACCACGGTTAGGTGGTATATATTATAATACAATTATGGATGGACGGACTGCCTGCCGAGTTCCGACACAGAGGTAGCCACAGCCGTGAACTACCGCACTGTACACTGGTTGATAAAGAGATAGTAGTATACTCGTAACAACTAGTATGACGACGGTATAAAGAACGAAAAAAAAAACACGGTTAGGTGGTATATATTATAATACAATTATGGATGGACGGACTGCCTGCCGAGTTCCGACACAGAGGTAGCCACAGCCGTGAACTACCGCACTGTACACTGGTTGATAAAGAGATAGTAGTATACTCGTAACAACTAGTATGACTATGACGACGGTATAAAGAAAGAAAAAAAAAACCACGGTTAGGTGGTATATAATACAATTATGGATGGACGGACTGCCTGCCGAGTGCCGACACAGAGGTAGCCACAGCCGTGAACTACCGCACTGTACTGTGTCTGCTGCTAATATAGACTGGTTGATAAAGAGATAGTATACAATACTACTAATATACTGGTGGTCAGGCACTGGTCACCACTAGTCACACTGGCAGTGGCACTCCTGCAGCAAAAGTGTGCACTGTTTAATTTTAATATAATATTATTTATCATGTACTCCTGGCTCCTGCTATAACAACCTGCAGTGCTCCCCAGTCTCCCCCACAATTATAAGCTTTATATACAATACATTGATGTGCAGCACACTGGGCTGAGCAGTGCACACAGACTGAGTCACTGTGTGACTGTGTATCGTTTTTTTCAGGCAGAGAACGGATATATTAAATAAAACAAACAACTGCACTGTCTCTGGTGGTCACTGGTCACTGTGGTCGTCAGTCACTAAACTCTGTCTGCACTCTGCACTCTCTTCTAATCTACAGTATCACAGCAATCTCTCTCTCTCTCTCTCTTCTAAATCTAATCTAAATGGAGAGGACGCCAGCCACGTCCTCTCCCTATCAATCTCAATGCACGTGTGAAAATGGCGGCGACGCGCGGCTCCTTATATAGAATCCGAGTCTCGCGAGAATCCGACAGCGTCATGATGACGTTCGGGCGCGCTCGGGTTAACCGAGCAAGGCGGGAAGATCCGAGTCGCTCGGACCCGTGAAAAAAAAAGTGAAGTTCGTGCGGGTTCGGATTCAAAGAAACCGAACCCGCTCATCTCTATTATATTGGTGCATCGCTGTGTGTGTACGGGCGGTCACACATGCTGCACCAGCCGGCGGTGTATGATATCTGAACTGGGCGGGTGCATGTGAACGCTGATATTAGTTCCGACGGATCGGGCAGTGTGTATGCTCAACACACAATTGTTCTACTGGTGGTGTCTGGAAACATTAATAGATAACAGCCCACAAGCACAGTCCTATTAATTATTGATGAATTCCAACAACCTCAAAAGTGATTAATAACTTCTGTATGTTTTTTTTTCTCCAATCCAAGTTCACTGAACTAGTAACTACATCTTAATTTTTGATATAAGATGTATAGGTACAGTAATTCCTAACCACAGTTGTCCAATGAATTCTTTCTCTGTGCACAATTTTATAATATGTGTTCCCCTGCTTGAGATGTATTTGTCCCTGGAGTTTATTATTTGCCGACATCTGTAATGTCGCTATGTGAAACGTCAACACTCTCAGGCGGTTAGGGCTAGACGCTGCCAGAAGGGTTAGGTTGCAGGGGGAGGGTAAGGGATAGGGATTAGGGGTAGGAATAGGGGGAGAAAATGCACCAAAACCACTGCTTGGCACAGGTCACCGCCTGACGTGCTGGTTACATGCCCTCCAGGACCAGGAGGAAGACTCTGGAGCCACTGCAGCTGCCGGTACCAGGTAAGCAACTGTTGGGCCACCAGGGATGTCAGGTTGACATTCTGTCATGTCGACATAGCATCCATGTAGACGTAATGAATGCAGACATGGTTGCTGTCGACATTGCGACCATGATGCATTTTGACCTAACATAGCAGATCCTTGTGCTGGTAGCAAGTAAAGCCTATCAGCTGCATGAGAACCACAGACAGAGAACAGCAAGAGATATGGGCAGATTTGTGTCGGCAGCCTAATGCTATGTGTCTGTATCTGCGGGTATCTGTCTGGCATGTGGTGCGTATAGCTAGTCTGGCTAGTAGAAGATTACGTGTATAGGAGCATATGTCTGCAGGGCACTAACCAAGGGGTGTGTAGGCAGTGCCGCCGCCCAGGTCACAACACTGAGGAGACAGCATCATCTCTGCCTCGGTAGTACCTAGATCGGCACTCTTCAGTCCAGGGAGCCACATGTAGAGCCATGAGCCTTGGGAGAAGGGGGCTAGCCTAGGGTGCGTTAATGCTCTGTCATGGTACTAAAACATGAAAAGACGGTGCTTTGAAATGAAAGCCTTCAAGGCAGGGACGAGTTAACAGAGGAGGTGGCCCATGTGCAGACTTCTGGGGGTCATTCCGAGTTGTTCGCTCGTTGCCGATTTTCGCAACGGAGCGCTTAATGCGAAAATGTGCAAGCGCATGGTATGCAGTGCGCATGCGCTAAGTTTTTTTAGCTCAAAACTTAGTAGATTCACTCACGGCTGAACGAAGAATTTTCATCGTTGAAGTGATCGGAGTGTGATTGACAGGAAGTGGGTGTTTCTGGGCGAAAACTGACCGTTTTCAGGGAGTGTGCGGAAAAACGCAGGCGTGCCAGGATAAAACGCGGGAGTGTCTGGAGAAACGGGGGAGTGGCTGGCCGAGCGCAGGGCGTGTTTGTGACGTCAAACCAGGAACGAAACTGACTGAACTGATCGCAGTGTAGGTCAGCTAAGCTAAGATACACTCCCAGAGGGCGGCGGCCTAGCGTGTGCAATGCTGCTAAAATCTGCTAGCGAGCGAACAACTCGGAATGACCCCCTCTGTGCGGGCCTCCTCCTCTCTACGGCGTAGCAGGCACTGGCATTGTGCCAGAGTCTACTGGGCATGTGCAAGGTCTCCGGAAACATGGCACCCACCATATTGTATGGTTACAGAAAGCAACTCGTATGTTTGATTTGTAATATTTGCAAAATTTCTATTTACAGTTCTGGTCAGAGCCGGCCTGCCCATCTGACACTTCTGGCAAATGCCAGGAGGGCTGATGGACCAGGCCGGCCACACAGAGATCCGGGCAGTGCAGCCTCCCGATGCTCTGTTCGCCTTCCCAGCATACAGAGATATGGAGGCATGTCGAGAGGCCCACGACCCTGTGAACTGTGACCATGCACCTTTTTTATGAACCATAGACACACGCATTCACATAAATGACAGGGCTGTAATACAGCCTCAGCCCGTCCCTGGTGGTAGTAACATTACTCTCAGTAATAGTAATAATGTGTGGTCTGTATGAGTAATAAAGGACGACGGGGGGGTCACTCCTCTTCTCCTCTCCTGTTGCCGGGATACGAATCATCTGATGTTGTGACATCGCGATCAGATAACCTAGTGACCATTGCCAGATGTGAAGCGGAGCCGTCCTGACAGCCCACACAGTTAAGGAAGAAGTGGCATGCCACCAGCAGTTCACAGTTTTAACCACGCAGGGAAAGGGGAGTGGGGAGGCATATTTTTGCACATGGGCCCATCACTCGCTAGTTCCACCACTGCGGAGAAGATGTATCAAGCCTTGGAGAGGGATAAAGTGGAGAAGTTGTCAAAAACAATCAATCGGCTACTGTAATTTATCTAGTACACTCTATGAAATAAAACACTCAGATTGGTTGCTTTGGGCAACTTCTCCAGTGTATCTCTCGCCAAGGCTTGACACATGTCCCCAGGGTTGGTCTGGCCCACAGGGGTCCAGGGGCAACCCCCGGTGCCCCCCCCCTCTAGGTTTCAGGTTCTAGACTGTTCACTTCAATTATACATATCTTACCTCAGAGGCGTCACCGGGTGTGGTGACACCCGGTGCGCGCCCCTGATCTCCTGCCGCAATCGCGGCAAAAGGGGGCGTGTCCTTGTATTTAGGGGGCGTGGCTTCACGGGGATCCCAGAATCGTCACTCTGGGGGCGTGGCCAGCATCTCCGGAGATGCTGGGCTTCCCCCAGAGCCAGTCTCCATCCGCTGTCGGCTCCTCTTCTGTGACAGGAGCCGGGTGCTGTAGAAGACTTTCTCACTGCAGCACCTGGTTCCTGTCAGTGCGGAGGAGCTGACATTTGGTGTCACCCTCCTCCAGGCGTCACACCCGGGTGCGGGCCGCACCCCCCGCACCCACCTTGTGACGCCACTGTCTTACCTTATACTGCACAAGACTATAATGTATTCTCTCTACAGTGCATTGCCAATATTATCTGGTGCATTATCATACACGCACTAGCAGTATTTATATATTTATCAAGGGGCCCAGCCCATACCCTCACTAATGGTTAGGCAAACCAATGTAGCGGCTGGCCACACCCTCTCTGGAGACTGACCACACCCCTAAACATGGGCCCCTACCTCTACATTCCCCAGTGGGCCCTTCATGCCCCAGTCCGACACTGCATGTCCCCCTGTACAGTCTAGTCTTATGCTGTATATTTTACTGTTGGATCAAGACCAAACAGAACCACAGGCAAGGTACCTGTTTGCTTCTTCCATCCCACAGTGTTCCCACTATAACATTCTGCTAGCTTACCATTGTCAATCTTCCTATTTCCAAAGAGAATTCCGTTCCCACCACCGCTAGCAGGCAGCAGCTGTTATGGAACTACAAGACCCAGCAGTTCTTCTGAAGCCCCTTTGTTCAGTGTAGATGGGAGGTATAAAGCTAGGTACCCACTGGGTAATAATCGGGTCGATAAGCTAATTCACAGCTCCCTGATTGCATAATTGCACAGTGTGTACAGAGTACCCAGGGCTAATAGCCGTTCTAAGAGGATCATTCCGAGTTGATCGCTTGCTGCAGTGATCAGGTGAAAAATCGGCATTTCTGCGCATGCGTATGCCCCGCAATGCGCATGCGCGACGTATGGGTACAAAGCTCTTTGTGTTTGTGCTCAGGTTCTAGCAAAGTTTTTCTGCGCACTGGCGGCCGCTAGATGATTGACAGGAAGGGGGCGTTACTGGGTGTCAACTAACCGTTTTCAACGAGTGTTTGCAAAAACGCAGGTGTGTCTGAAAAAACACAAGCGTGGCTGGGCGTTCGCTGGGCGGGTGTATGATGTAAAATCTGGACACGAATAGGCTGAAGTGATCGCAAGCGCTGAGTAGGTTCAGAGCTACTCTGAAACTGCACAAACTGTTTTTGTAGAGCTCGGCTGCACATGCATTCGCACTTCTGCTAAGCTAAAATACACTCCCCAGTGGGCGGCGGCATAGCGTTTGCACGGCTGCTAAAACTAGCCAGCGAGCGATCAACTCGGAATGACCCCCTAAAACCCATCAGACCTGCTCCAGACATCAGGAGTACACCAAAGGGAGTAGTTGGTGGCGTGGATAGTAAAAGAACTATCCCGCTGGCCTAGCTCCTCCCACTGGTGTCTTGACTCCTCCCCCTGACGTCAGAGGTCCTTTCTCCAACTTGATTCTAGCATCTACCCTTTCCTTGTGGCAACCTTCAGTGTAAGTGTGCGCACAGTTTGTGTTCATTGTTTGTGTATGTGTTCTATCTGTGTGTGTTTGTGTGTATATTAGAGATGAGCGGGTTCGGTTCCTCTGAATCCGAACCCGCCCGAACTTCAGGTTTTTTACACGGGTCCGAGCAGACTCGGATCTTCCCGCCTTGCTCGGCTAACCCGAGCGCGCCCGAACGTCATCATCACGCTGTCGGATTCTCGCGAGGCTCGGATTCTATCACGAGACTCGGATTCTATATAAGGAGCCGCGCGTCGCCGCCATTTTCACACGTGCATTGAGAGTCATAGGGAGAGGACGTGGCTGGCGTCCTCTCCGTTTAGAGAAGAGAGAGACACAGTATTTTCGGGGAGCATTATTAGGAGGAGTACTACTGTATACTACTATACTACTTGCTGAAGTGATATTTATAGATTAGATAGTGTGACTGTAAGTGTATTATCTGACTTGTGGGGGAGACACTGACAGTGGGGAGCAGTTAGAGTCTGAGAGCAGGACTCAGGAGTACATATAACGTACAGTGCACACTTTTGCTGCCAGAGTCAGTGCCACACTGCCATTGTTGTGACCACACTGACCACCAGTATAATAATATATTTTGTGATTGTCTGCTTAGGACTCGGAGTACTAGTTGCAAGTTGCAACGTGACCTGTCCTGAAGTGACCACCAGTTTAATAATCAATCACCACCAGTTTAATATATATATATATATATATATATATATATATATAATTGTATATAATATATATATATATATATAATATTGTACACCACCTACCCGTGGTTTTTTTTTTTTCATTCTTCTTTATACATACTACTATAGTAGCTTACTGTAGCAGTCTGCGGTGCTGTGCTGACCTGACAGTGTCCAGCAGGTCCGTCATCAGTCATTACATAATAAATATATATAGTACCTGTCCGGCTGCAGTACTAGTGATATTATATTGATTTCATCTCATTATCAATAATTTATCATCCAGTCTAGACTCTATATTAGCAGCAGATACAGTACGTTAGTCCACGGCTGTAGCTACCTCTGTGTCGGCACTCGGCAGTCCATCCATAATTGTATACCACCTACCCGTGGTTTTTTTTTTCTTTCTTCTTTGTACATACTACTATAGAGTATAGTAGCTTACTGTAGCAGTCTGCGGTGCTGCTGAGCTGACAGTGTCCAGCAGGTCCGTCATCAGTCATCATTACCTAATAAATATATTATCTACCTGTCCGGCTGCAGTACTAGTGATATTATATATACATACATATATATATTGATTTCATCTCATTATCAATCATCCAGTCTATATTAGCAGCAGACACAGTACGTTAGTCCACGGCTGTAGCTACCTCTGTGTCGGCACTCAGCAGTCTATCCATAATTGTATACCACCTACCCGTGGTTTTTTTCTTTTCTTTCTTCTTTGTACATACTACTATAGTATAGTAGCTTACTGTAGCAGTCTGCGGTGCTGCTGAGCTGACAGTGTCCAGCAGGTCCGTCATCAGTCATCATTACCTAATAAATATATTATCTACCTGTCCGGCTGCAGTACTAGTGATATTATATATACATACATATATATATTGATTTCATCTCATTATCAATCATCCAGTCTATATTAGCAGCAGACACAGTACGTTAGTCCACGGCTGTAGCTACCTCTGTGTCGGCACTCGGCAGTCCATCCATAATTGTATACCACCTACCCGTGGTTTTTTTTTTTCTTTCTTCTTTGTACATACTACTATAGAGTATAGTAGCTTACTGTAGCAGTCTGCGGTGCTGCTGAGCTGACAGTGTCCAGCAGGTCCGTCATCAGTCATCATTACCTAATAAATATATTATCTACCTGTCCGGCTGCAGTACTAGTGATATTATATATACATACATATATATATTGATTTCATCTCATTATCAATCATCCAGTCTATATTAGCAGCAGACACAGTACGTTAGTCCACGGCTGTAGCTACCTCTGTGTCGGCACTCAGCAGTCCATCCATAATTGTATACCACCTACCCGTGGTTTTTTTTTTTCTTTCTTCTTTGTACATACTACTATAGTATAGTAGCTTACTGTAGCAGTCTGCGGTGCTGCTGAGCTGACAGTGTCCAGCAGGTCCGTCATCAGTCATCATTACCTAATAAATATATTATCTACCTGTCCGGCTGCAGTACTAGTGATATTATATATACATACATATATATATTGATTTCATCTCATTATCAATCATCCAGTCTATATTAGCAGCAGACACAGTACGTTATTCCACGGCTGTAGCTACCTCTGTGTCGGCACTCGGCAGTCCATCCATAATTGTATACCACCTACCCGTGGTTTTTTTTTTTATTTCTTCTTTGTACATACTACTATAGTATAGTAGCTTACTGTAGCAGTCTGCGGTGCAGCTCAGCTGACAGTGTCCAGCAGGTCCGTCATCAGTCATCATTACCTAATAAATATATTATCTACCTGTCCGGCTGCAGTACTAGTGATATTATATATACATACATATATATATTGATTTCATCTCATTATCAATCATCCAGTCTATATTAGCAGCAGACACAGTACGTTAGTCCACGGCTGTAGCTACCTCTGTGTCGGCACTCGGCAGTCCATCCATAATTGTATACCACCTACCCGTGTTTTTTTTTTTCTTTCTTCTTTGTACATACTACTATAGTATAGTAGCTTACTGTAGCAGTCTGCGGTGCTGCTGAGCTGACAGTGTCCAGCAGGTCCGTCATCAGTCATCATTACCTAATAAATATATTATCTACCTGTCCGGCTGCAGTACTAGTGATATTATATATACATACATATATATATTGATTTCATCTCATTATCAATCATCCAGTCTATATTAGCAGCAGACACAGTACGTTAGTCCACGGCTGTAGCTACCTCTGTGTCGGCACTCGGCAGTCCATCCATAATTGTATACCACCTACCCGTGGTTTTTTTTTTTTCTTTCTTCTTTGTACATACTACTATAGAGTATAGTAGCTTACTGTAGCAGTCTGCGGTGCTGCTGAGCTGACAGTGTCCAGCAGGTCCGTCATCAGTCATCATTACCTAATAAATATATTATCTACCTGTCCGGCTGCAGTACTAGTGATATTATATATACATACATATATATATTGATTTCATCTCATTATCAATCATCCAGTCTATATTAGCAGCAGACACAGTACGTTAGTCCACGGCTGTAGCTACCTCTGTGTCGGCACTCGGCAGTCCATCCATAAGTATACTAGTATCCATCCATCTCCATTGTTTACCTGAGGTGCCTTTTAGTTGTGCCTATTAAAATATGGAGAACAAAAATGTTGAGGTTCCAAAATTAGGGAAAGATCAAGATCCACTTCCACCTCGTGCTGAAGCTGCTGCCACTAGTCATGGCCGAGACGATGAAATGCCAGCAACGTCGTCTGCCAAGGCCGATGCCCAATGTCATAGTACAGAGCATGTCAAATCCAAAACACCAAATATCAGTAAAAAAAGGACTCCAAAACCTAAAATAAAATTGTCGGAGGAGAAGCGTAAACTTGCCAATATGCCATTTACCACACGGAGTGGCAAGGAACGGCTGAGGCCCTGGCCTATGTTCATGGCTAGTGGTTCAGCTTCACATGAGGATGGAAGCACTCAGCCTCTCGCTAGAAAACTGAAAAGACTCAAGCTGGCAAAAGCACCGCAAAGAACTGTGCGTTCTTCGAAATCCCAAATCCACAAGGAGAGTCCAATTGTGTCGGTTGCGATGCCTGACCTTCCCAACACTGGACGTGAAGAGCATGCGCCTTCCACCATTTGCACGCCCCCTGCAAGTGCTGGAAGGAGCACCCGCAGTCCAGTTCCTGATAGTCAGATTGAAGATGTCAGTGTTGAAGTACACCAGGATGAGGAGGATATGGGTGTTGCTGGCGCTGGGGAGGAAATTGACCAGGAGGATTCTGATGGTGAGGTGGTTTGTTTAAGTCAGGCACCCGGGGAGACACCTGTTGTCCGTGGGAGGAATATGGCCGTTGACATGCCTGGTGAAAATACCAAAAAAATCAGCTCTTCAGTGTGGAGGTATTTCAACAGAAAAGCGGACAACAGGTGTCAAGCCGTGTGTTGCCTTTGTCAAGCTGTAATAAGTAGGGGTAAGGACGTTAACCACCTCGGAACATCCTCCCTTATGCGTCACCTGCAGCGCATTCTTAATAAGTCAGTGACAAGTTCAAAAACTTTGGGCGACAGCGGAAGCAGTCCACTGACCAGTAAATCCCTTCCTCTTGTAACCAAGCTCACGCAAACCACCCCACCAACTCCCTCAGTGTCAATTTCCTCCTTCCCCAGGAATGCCAATAGTCCTGCAGGCCATGTCACTGGCAATTCTGACGAGTCCTCTCCTGCCTGGGATTCCTCCGATGCATCCTTGCGTGTAACGCCTACTGCTGCTGGCGCTGCTGTTGTTGCTGCTGGGAGTCGATGGTCATCCCAGAGGGGAAGTCGTAAGCCCACTTGTACTACTTCCAGTAAGCAATTGACTGTCCAACAGTCCTTTGCGAGGAAGATGAAATATCACAGCAGTCATCCTGCTGCAAAGCGGATAACTGAGGCCTTGACAACTATGTTGGTGTTAGACGTGCGTCCGGTATCCGCCGTTAGTTCACAGGGAACTAGACAATTTATTGAGGCAGTGTGCCCCCGTTACCAAATACCATCTAGGTTCAACTTCTCTAGGCAGGCGATACCGAGAATGTACACGGACGTCAGAAAAAGACTCACCAGTGTCCTAAAAAATGCAGTTGTACCCAATGTCCACTTAACCACGGACATGTGGACAAGTGGAGCAGGGCAGGGTCAGGACTATATGACTGTGACAGCCCACTGGGTAGATGTATGGACTCCCGCCGCAAGAACAGCAGCGGAGGCACCAGTAGCAGCATCTCGCAAACGCCAACTCTTTCCTAGGCAGGCTACGCTTTGTATCACCGCTTTCCAGAATACGCACACAGCTGAAAACCTCTTACGGCAACTGAGGAAGATCATCGCGGAATGGCTTACCCCAATTGGACTCTCCTGTGGATTTGTGGCATCGGACAACGCCAGCAATATTGTGTGTGCATTAAATATGGGCAAATTCCAGCACGTCCCATGTTTTGCACATACCTTGAATTTGGTGGTGCAGAATTTTTAAAAAAACGACAGGGGCGTGCAAGAGATGCTGTCGGTGGCCAGAAGAATTGCGGGACACTTTCGGCATACAGGCACCACGTACAGAAGACTGGAGCACCACCAAAAACTACTGAACCTGCCCTGCCATCATCTGAAGCAAGAAGTGGTAACGAGGTGGAATTCAACCCTCTATATGCTTCAGGGGTTGGAGGAGCAGCAAAAGGCCATTCAAGCCTATACAATTGAGCACGATATAGGAGGTGGAATGCACCTGTCTCAAGCGCAGTGGAGAATGATTTCAACGTTGTGCAAGGTTCTGATGCCCTTTGAACTTGCCACACGTGAAGTCAGTTCAGACACTGCCTGCCTGAGTCAGGTCATTCCCCTCATCAGGCTTTTGCAGAAGAAGCTGGAGACATTGAAGGAGGAGCTAACACGGAGCGATTCCGCTAGGCATGTGGGACTTGTGGATGGAGCCCTTAATTCGCTTAACAAGGATTCACGGGTGGTCAATCTGTTGAAATCAGAGCACTACATTTTGGCCACCGTGCTCGATCCTAGATTTAAAGCCTACCTTGGATCTCTCTTTCCGGCAGACACAAGTCTGCTGGGGTTGAAAGACCTGCTGGTGACAAAATTGTCAAGTCAAGCGGAACGCGACCTGTCAACATCTCCTCCTTCACATTCTCCCGCAACTGGGGGTGCGAGGAAAAGGCTCAGAATTCCGAGCCCACCCGCTGGCGGTGATGCAGGGCAGTCTGGAGCGACTGCTGATGCTGACATCTGGTCCGGACTGAAGGACCTGACAACGATTACGGACATGTCGTCTACTGTCACTGCATATGATTCTCTCACCATTGAAAGAATGGTGGAGGATTATATGAGTGACCGCATCCAAGTAGGCACGTCACACAGTCCGTACTTATACTGGCAGGAAAAAGAGGCAATTTGGAGGCCCTTGCACAAACTGGCTTTATTCTACCTAAGTTGCCCTCCCACAAGTGTGTACTCCGAAAGAGTGTTTAGTGCCGCCGCTCACCTTGTCAGCAATCGGCGTACGAGGTTACATCCAGAAAATGTGGAGAAGATGATGTTCATTAAAATGAATTATAATCAATTCCTCCGTGGAGACATTGACCAGCAGCAATTGCCTCCACAAAGTACACAGGGAGCTGAGATGGTGGATTCCAGTGGGGACGAATTGATAATCTGTGAGGAGGGGGATGTACACGGTGATATATCGGAGGATGATGATGAGGTGGACATCTTGCCTCTGTAGAGCCAGTTTGTGCAAGGAGAGATTAATTGCTTCTTTTTTGGTGGGGGTCCAAACCAACCCGTCATTTCAGTCACAGTCGTGTGGCAGACCCTGTCACTGAAATGATGGGTTGGTTAAAGTGTGCATGTCCTGTTTATACAACATAAGGGTGGGTGGGAGGGCCCAAGGACAATTCCATCTTGCACCTCTTTTTTCTTTAATTTTTCTTTGCGTCATGTGCTGTTTGGGGAGGGTTTTTTGGAAGGGACATCCTGCGTGACACTGCAGTGCCACTCCTAGATGGGCCCGGTGTTTGTGTCGGCCACTAGGGTCGCTTATCTTACTCACACAGCTACCTCATTGCGCCTCTTTTTTTCTTTGCGTCATGTGCTGTTTGGGGAGGGTTTTTTGGAAGGGACATCCTGCGTGACACTGCAGTGACACTCCTAGATGGGCCCGGTGTTTGTGTCGGCCACTAGGGTCGCTTATCTTACTCACACAGCTACCTCATTGCGCCTCTTTTTTTCTTTGCGTCATGTGCTGTTTGGGGAGGGTTTTTTGGAAGGGACATCCTGCGTGACACTGCAGTGCCACTCCTAGATGGGCCCGGTGTTTGTGTCGGCCACTAGGGTCGCTTATCTTACTCACACAGCTACCTCATTGCGCCTCTTTTTTTCTTTGCGTCATGTGCTGTTTGTGGAGGGTTTTTTGGAAGGGACATCCTGCGTGACACTGCAGTGACACTCCTAGATGGGCCCGGTGTTTGTGTCGGCCACTAGGGTCGCTTATCTTACTCACACAGCTACCTCATTGCGCCTCTTTTTTTCTTTGCGTCATGTGCTGTTTGGGGAGGGTTTTTTGGAAGGGACATCCTGCGTGACACTGCAGTGACACTCCTAGATGGGCCCGGTGTTTGTGTCGGCCACTAGGGTCGCTTATCTTACTCACACAGCTACCTCATTGCGCCTCTTTTTTTCTTTGCGTCATGTGCTGTTTGGGGAGGGTTTTTTGGAAGGGACATCCTGCGTGACACTGCAGTGACACTCCTAGATGGGCCCGGTGTTTGTGTCGGCCACTAGGGTCGCTTATCTTACTCACACAGCTACCTCATTGCGCCTCTTTTTTTCTTTGCGTCATGTGCTGTTTGGGGAGGGTTTTTTGGAAGGGACATCCTGCGTGACACTGCAGTGCCACTCCTAGATGGGCCCGGTGTTTGTGTCGGCCACTAGGGTCGCTTATCTTACTCACACAGCTACCTCATTGCGCCTCTTTTTTTCTTTGCGTCATGTGCTGTTTGGGGAGGGTTTTTTGGAAGGGACATCCTGCGTGACACTGCAGTGACACTCCTAGATGGGCCCGGTGTTTGTGTCGGCCACTAGGGTCGCTTATCTTACTCACACAGCTACCTCATTGCGCCTCTTTTTTTCTTTGCGTCATGTGCTGTTTGGGGAGGGTTTTTTGGAAGGGACATCCTGCGTGACACTGCAGTGACACTCCTAGATGGGCCCGGTGTTTGTGTCGGCCACTAGGGTCGCTTATCTTACTCACACAGCTACCTCATTGCGCCTCTTTTTTTCTTTGCGTCATGTGCTGTTTGGGGAGGGTTTTTTGGAAGGGACATCCTGCGTGACACTGCAGTGACACTCCTAGATGGGCCCGGTGTTTGTGTCGGCCACTAGGGTCGCTTAGCTTAGTCATCCAGCGACCTAGGTGCAAATTTAGGACTAAAAATAATATTGTGAGGTGTGAGGTATTCAGAATAGACTGAAAATGAGTGTAAATTATGGTTTTTGAGGTTAATAATACTTTGGGATCAAAATGACCCCCAAATTCTATGATTTAAGCTGTTTTTTAGTGTTTTTTGAAAAAAACACCCGAATCCAAAACACACCCGAATCCGACAAAAAAAATTCGGTGAGGTTTTGCCAAAACGCGGTCGAACCCAAAACACGGCCGCGGAACCGAACCCAAAACCAAAACACAAAACCCGAAAAATTTCCGGCGCTCATCTCTAGTGTATATGTATGTGTATATGTTCTATGTGTGTATATGAATGTGTGGATATTTTCTGTGTGTATGTGTTTTATATGTATGTAATTGTGTGCATGTGGGTGGGTGTGTGTATGTATGTGTGCATTTGTGTGTTTGTCATCTATATAACATGTGTGTGTGTGTGTGTGTGTGTGTGTGTGTGTGTGTGTGTGTATGTATGTATGCGCGCGCGCGCGCGTGTGTGTGTGTGTGTGTATATATATATATATATATTGAGAACAAAGGAATATTACTGTGTACCACATGCGAAACCAACAACAGTCTCAGAGGATTTTAACAATGTGGAAGTTATCAAACAAATGTATATCGACACTCCCCAAAATATAGGGCGTCTGCTGGCCCCCAAGGATACAGGGATGGTAAATCCCTGAAACAAATGGGTCTACCGAAGAAAGGATGGGGGGTACAAGCGACCAATGGTGTTTCTAATAAAACGATATACTCAGTGTAAAAGTATAAAATAACAATTTATTAAAATATTCTAAAATATCACATTGATATACAATTCACTTTAAAAAAAATGGGATAAAAAGCACATACACAAAAAATAATAAATAAATATATATATGTAAAGTGCAGGATATTTCTTAAAAAGAGGTAAGTATCTTATCTGGATTAGAGGTCAGTACAGGTTGACCAACACGTTTCATCTCACAGACTTCATCAAAGAGTCTGGAACTTCATCATGGCTGTCTGGAATGATTCTGCCTAGTGTGATGAGCCTATTAAAAAGTGTGAAATACAGTATATTAAAAATAAAAATGATATCAAAATATAAATAATCACATGAGGTGTAGGACTTGAGCTAGTAAACAATGATATTTAATAAAACAAGTGTTAAAATTAATAAAATATTGGTACAAATGAATAATATAAAGGTAATATAAACAATTGAGAAGTGTTCTAATGTAAACCATAAATAGGTTGTGAAGTAGAATAATAAAAAGTCGAAAAAAAGTGATGACAGAAAATGTTAGTGTTATTATGAAGAGTATACAGTATAAATATGTACAAAGTCAAGAGAAATCGGATAGTATTAAAAATTGGAGATGATATTTCCTAGAAAAGCTCCAACCCCCCCCCATCCCCCAAAAAACAAAGAACCTTTCATTAAGGTCATTGGGTTTTGGGATTTTTGTTAATATCAAAGACTTTAAAAAAAATCCATGGAGAGATGTATCAAGCCCTTGTGAGAGAGAAAAAGTGGAGAGAGATAAAGATCTCATTTATCAACGAGTGATAAAACTTGTAGTGAATAATAAAACTTGTTGTGTATAATAAATGGTGCTCCAGCCAATCAGTTCCAAATTGTCATGTGTCCAGCTCCAAATGTCCTGTGTTCAGCTTCCAACTGTCTCATGTTCAGCTCCTAACTGTCCCGTGCTCTGCTCCCACTGTCCCGCGTTCAGCTCCCAACTGTCCCGTGTTCAGCTCCCAACTGTCCTGTGTTCAGCTTCCAACTGTCCCATGTTCAGCTCCCAACTGTCCCGTGTTCAGCTCCCAACTGTCCTGTGCTCTGCTCCCAACTGTCCTGTGTTCAGCTTCCAACTGTCCCATGTTCAGCTCCCAACTGTCCCGTGTTCAGCTCCCAACTGTCCTGTGTTCAGCTCCCAACTGTCCCGTGTTCAGCTCCCAACTGTCCCGTGTTCAGCTATATTGTTATAAATAGTACTGCTTTATAAGTTTATATACAGTATTATGCATTGTTCTACAGGTTTTATACACTGTTACAAATTGTTATATAGTATTATACATTGTTATATTGTTATACTGCTGTTATGCAGTTGTTTTACATTGTTACACAGGGAACTATTTTATCTTATTTTGCTTTAAAGTTGAACAGGTACAGTATATGTAAAAATGTGTATACTGTATTGTTTTCCAAGCTGATATTCTGCGATTATGGGGCGATTCAGACCTGATCGCTGCTGTGCGTTTTCACACAGCGGGCGATCAGGTCTGAACTGCGCATGCGTATGCACCGCAATGCACATGCGCATCGGTCCACAGCGATGGGGTGTGGCGGTCAGCGACGAGATGGTGCGTAAAATGCAATCGCACCGGCAAACACAAAGAGCTTGACAGGAAGAGGCCGTTTGTGGGTGGCAACTGACCGTTTCCATGGAGTGTACGGGAAAACGCTGGAGAGACCCGGCGTTTTGTGGGAGGAATCCTGACGTCAGCTCCGGCCTGATCAGTGCACTGAAATAGTAAGTCCTGGGCTGTGCAGAGATTGCACAAACAGCTCTCCAGCACATGCGATCACACACCTGCACACAGCCAATACCCTCCTCCTGTAGGCGGCAAATACCTGATCGCAGGGATGCAAAAAACGCACCCTAGCGGCTAGGTCTGAATTAGCCCCGATATCGCTTCCTCATTACACAGCTATAACACGTTTACTGCACATAAACACTGAAGATGCAGCTTCTCTAGCCGACTGCCTGCAGCGCTGTGATGCCCACACTGTGGGGACTTGTCAGACGTGCAGTGAGAGTTACTTCCCTCAGAAAGCTGCGCTGTGTTTCCACCATGTGTGTTTTTACCTCAGTAAAACTATGAAGGTGCACGCTGGGGAGATCACACAGTCGGTGCTGACCGGACCAGATCATTAGAGCTAACTCTTCCTGCAGCAGAGTGTACTCAGTGCCCACTGTACATAAGCGGAGGAGATCACTGCTACAGATCTCTCCTAGAACAACCAGCAGTATGTTATACACCCACAAGACCAGATCTAAAGGAGATTTCATGCCCACACAAAGAGACGGCTGACAAACCCCCTGCAATTTCCCCGGTGGGTACTGGATAAACATCATGGGAAACAAGAAGTGATGCTGGGAAACCGATGAAATGCGCAGTCTGTGTCGCTCTAGGCCTGGGTGACAATGCCATAAATTAGTAGTAAGAAATAGCCACCATGACCATTGTGTGCCGCATAACACCCACTATTTCATGGCTTTCACTGGACTCATTATATAGTGTATATTGGCCCTCATTCCGAGTTGATCGCTCGCAAGGCGAATTTAGCAGAGTTGCTCACGCTAAGCCTACGCCTACTGGGAGTGTATCTTAGCTTCTTAAAATTGCGACCGATGTATTCGCAATATTGCGATTACAAACTACTTAGCAGTTTCAGAGTAGCTTCAGACTTACTCGGTATCTGCGATCAGTTCAGTGCTTGTCGTTCCTGGTTTGACGTCATAAACACACCCAGCGTTCGCCCAGACACTCCCCCGTTTCTCCGGCCACTCCTGCGTTTTTTCCGGAAACGGTAGCGTTTTTATCCACACGCCCCTAAAACGCCGTGTTTCCGCCCAGTAACACCCATTTCCTGTCAATCACACTACGATCGCCGGAGCGAAGAAAAAGCCGTGAGTAAAAATACTATCTTCATTGTAAAATTACTTGGCGCAGTCGCATGCGTACTAAGCGGAATTTCACTGCAATGCGATGAAAATTACCGAGCGAACGACTCGGAATGAGGGCCTTTGTTTCCTGCACAGGAAGACTGTGTACTGTGTGTACTGAGACTCTGCTCCTTGTGAGGAGGGTACAATGTACACTGGATGATATGACTTTTCCCATAATGTAAAAATACAGATGCGTAGTGACCTGAGTTGACCACGGGAAGGACCCGGGTTATGGGGCAGTGTGGACGGGTAGCCTGGGTCATCCAAATCGGGTCCCGTTCAAACCCCTTGGAGAGCTGGCTCACCGGCGTTTGAAGCCAAGCGCTGGACAAACAGTTAACTCTGCATCTGTGTCATACTTTCCGATATTGCTGCCCCCTCTTCCGGGAGGGGGCAGCCTGGTCGGCGAACGGGGTACGGCATAAAATACGTCATTGTGCTCTACCCCCCGCTATCCAGTGCCAAGGAAACAGGCGCTGGAGAGCGGGGGGTGGAGCTATGATGATGCGATTCAGCGCGAATCACGTCATCAGGTCCCCCCCGGACCGCCCACTGGTGCTCCGTTGTGGGCGGCCAAGGGGGGTGCGGGAGCGCCGACAGATGGGGGACACTTGCCTACCTTTCCGGGTGGGCTGGGAGTGCCACCTGATTTTCGGGAGCCTCCCTGCCATTCCGGGAGGGTAGGCAAGTATGATCTGTGTAGGGTGTGAAAAGCGCTGACCCAGGAATAACCTGGGTCTGAGCCACAGTGTGAATGGGGTCTATCCCGGGCTGACCCATATTGAAACCGTGTTCCAAATCCTGGGTCGGACCCGAGGTTTGAAATGTGTACCACAGCGTGGTGGGAACGTGCACACAGAATAGAAAGACCTAGTTTTGTCCCAACGGGTATAAGATCTCCACATCATACATTGCTATGGAGCATGATTGGGAGGGTGAGTGAGGGCAGATCGATGCCCAGATTTGTTAGGCGTTTGAGAGCTGCAAGGTGTTGTGGGAGCATCTACGCGCAACGTATAGACGCACCTCCCTTTGAGCATACATGCATCACCAGGGGGCTGTTTGGCCTGCATGAGCCTGTGTCACTAAGGGGCGGCACTGATGTTGGAGGGCCCCAATTTTTGTCTGGGGTGTAGACCTCATGGTAGCAAATGTGGGGGGTAGGTGGGTGAGTGCAAAACTGGGGACAGGCAAAGGGACGTTTGTGCGGCAGCCAGTGGTATGTCACAGTCATTACTAGAGAGGCCCATGTGCTTGGTGTCCAGAGCACATGCATTAGATAGATAGAAAGATAGATGATAGATAGATAGATAGATAGATAGATAGATAGATAGATAGATAGATAGATAGATAGAAACATAGAATTTGACGGCAGATAAGAACCACTTGGCCCATCTAGTCTGCCCGTTTTGTTTATCCTTTAGGTAATCTCAACCCTTTTTGAACCTAAATTCTTTGTAAGGATATTCATATGCCTATCCAAAGAATGTTTAAATAGATTTGATAGATAGATAGATAGATAGATAGATAGATAGATAGATAGATAGATAGATAGATAGATAGATAGATAGTAGATAATATTTTCCTGTATAGCAGCCAAGGGAGGTCGGGTCCCTTTCAGTAGACCACGGACAGTGAAAGTGGGATGGGGGTGAAACACATGACCAGGATCAGGATTACAAAGGGGCCACTGTCTCCCACATGCTGCTTTCACAGTGGTCTGAAACTCTTATTGTTGGTGGGAAATCTCAGTGTGGACTCGGAGGAAGGGAAATGCCAGCTGCCCATGTCACAGCGCAGGCTTCAGCTCATCAGCATTTATAGGAGCAGCTGCTTTTATTATCCATAAAATCCCATTGTTCAATTCACTGGTTCCAGCGTTGAATCTACAATAAGGGTCTATGGGGGCTGAATAATTGTTATTGTTACTTTTCTTTGTGAAGCTGATGATGGAGAATCTCATCTATTTCGCTGTTATTTTTTGGAACGTTTGGTATGAAACATTTCCCTTGTATATTAACCCCTGCAAGCCCAGGCCAGGTCTGTGAGAGGATCATCTATCTATAACCACTTACACTACCGACAGTCTTTGATGGTATGCGGTTAGCAATCCGACCGTCGGGATCCCGGCGGTCACAATACAGACGCCAAGATCCTGACATGGGTACCATACTGCCGCCGGTATACCAGCGAAGTAGGTGATTCCCCCTCTATGGGTGTCCACGTCACCCATAGAGGTAGAACAGAACCACCGAGCCCGCATAGTGGTGAGCGCAGCGAGCCCGCAAGGGGCCTGTTGCCCCCCCATCCCGTCGGCATTCCACCGCTCAGGATGCCAATGTCGGCATAATCAAAGTCAGCATAATGACATTTGGCATCCCAAGTGGCGGTAAATCATACTGATCCCGCCTGGGATATATTGCACAGTTACCGGCCATAGCAGAGGATGGTATTACCAGCAGAACATCCTATCACCAGCGTGAGAGTCAGTGGTGCCCAGAGCACAAACTCCGGGGTCCTCGGCTCCACATTCAGGCTGAATAAATAGAAAACCTCAGTATTTATAAAACACAACTAATAAAACTGTCAAAATCCAAAATGAAGCATTTCATTTACTTTCAAGATATTATTAACACAATTCTAAATATATGCAATTTACTCTGGATAATCCTGCACCGGGGGCCGGTAGATGCTGGGAGTCCATACATTAATGTACATGTGATGTACTATGGGCTCTCTCAGTGTTGGCACAATCATATGTATTATCGGAAGCTCCATGAAAGTGGCGGTCAGCCAACTGTACACTGTATTTCCAAATTCTGCATTTTATTAATATTCAAGAAGCAGTAGTAGAATAAGGGCGAGATGCACCAAGCCTTGGAGAGTGATAAAGTGGAGAGAGATAAGATGCCAGCCAATCAGCTCCTAACTGCCATGTTACAGGCTGTGTATGAAAAATGACAATAGCTGATTGGTTGGTATTTTATCTCTCTCCAGGGCTTAGTACATCTGGCCCTTAGTCTGATGTTGCTGTTCGCAGCTGAGTTCTGACGTAAGGGGCCTCATTCAGATCAGACACAGCCGCAGCTTAGTGTTTTGGCGGTCTGAGACTTTATGCAAATGCTGCTACACAGACCGCCCCTGCTGTACATCCGTGGGTATGACTGAGACGTCCACTTTGAGCGTCCATAGACGCTGTAATACCACCTGGTGTGTCTTTAGATGCCACCATCGCTTATACCATTGAAACTTCCACCAGCTCTATGGTAGGTGCAGATTCTCCTAATGAGTACAGTCTCCAATGTGAATGATCAGCGTCTGTGTATGCAAACACTTCAGCCACACACCCGCAACACTCCCATTACACACCCATAAGACAGACCCTTTATGTGCATCTTCGTAGCCACCACCCAGTCACTGCCAAGAGGTTTTCCAAGATATTTATAGCTGTGTCTCCATAGCAACTGCCCCTTTGTGTGCACACGTTGTGTAACGCATGCGACGTATGAGGTTATTAGGGATTTTGCACACGCGCAGTTGCAAACAAATCACCCAGCCAGAGACTGATTAAGGCAGGGGCAAGAGGGGCGGCCGTCCCGGGGCCCCCATACCCTACGTTTTGTAGGCGTCTTACTTCTGTGACTCAGCTGTTCAGTAACAGCGGCCGCCGAGGAGCTCCTGCACAGTCAGTCTCGCGGGGCAGGGAAATCCCGCAAGACAGTGACTGCAAGCCGCCGGACAGCCTGCGCTCCCTGCTGCAATGTAAGTGAAGGTGCGTGTGTGTGTGTATGTATGTGTGTGTATGGGTGTGTGTGTGTGAATGTATGCATGTGTGTGTATGTATGTGTGTGCGCGTGCACGGCCCCAGGAGGGGGCAGGGGCGAGGACTTTGCCAGAAATCATAGGTGGGGGCCCCCACAATCTACATTCAGTAGCGGATCTTGCCACGGGCAAGCAGGACTTTTGCCCGGGGCGCCGCCTTCCGGAGGGCGCTGGCGCCATCCGGAGGGCGCCGCACCATGGCAAGATCCTCCACTGCTGTGCCCTCCGCTGCCCGCTGTGTCCCCCCGGCTCCTGCGGCTGTGGTCCCGTGAAGGGAACTAGACGCGTAGCGTCTAGTTTCCCTTCGCGGAGAGGACCTTTGCTGAGCGGTGCGCGATGACGTCATCACGCACCGCACAGCAAAGGTCCTCTCCGCGAAGGGTACTAGACGCTACGCGTCTAGTTTCCCTTCGCGGAGAGGACCTTTTGCTGTGCGGTGCGCGATGACGTCATCGCGCACCGCTCAGCATTTAAGCTGCGCTTCTGCTGTACAGGGGGTGTAACTGACCACGCCCCCTGTATTAAGCCACACCCCCATTCCCTGCCCGGGGCGCCGAGGGCCCTCGAACCGGCCCTGTCTACATTGCCCTGGGCCCCCACCACCCTTCAACCGACCCTGCACCCAGCTCTGTGTACATTGGCATTGCATGCGGCTCGATCTTTGTAGACTTGATGTACTATAAGGGGCCGATTGAGACCTGATCGCTGCTGTGGCGATCAGACACAAATTGCACATGTGTATGCACCGCAATTCACAGTCACGTCGCGCAGCTACAAAGCGGTTCGCCACTCAGCGATGGGTTTGTGCGATGGATCCATTCGTACGGAGATTGACAGGAAGAGGGAGTTTGTGGGTGGCAATTGACCGTTTTCACGGAGTGTCTGGAAAAACGCAGGAGTGTCCAAGCGTTTGCAGGGAAGGTTCCTGACGTCAATTCCGGTCCCGGACAGGCTGATGTGATCGCAGCGACTGAGCAAGTCCTGGGCTACTCAAAGACTGCACAAAATCAGTTTGTACAGCTCTGCTACACATGCGATCACACACTTGCACAGCTACAATGCCCTCCCCCTGTAGGTGGCGACTATCTGATCGCAGGGCTGCAAAAAACGCCTGCTAGTGATCAGGTCTGAATTAGCCCCTAAGTCTAACATGTCTCTGTGCATACGTCCCGATGATTACCATTGGCGGGCGCAGAATGAATTTAGTTGCAGAGGGAGGCAATTTTAGTGGGTGGTCCTGGAAGATAAAAACTGGATGACAAGCCAGATGTGGGCGTGTCGTTTCCAACAACTGCTGCTTTTGCCACAAATAGTGCTGGCACAGGCGCGCATGTTCCTTCATAGGGCTGGTGCAATGTCAATGGTGCGTCACACACAGTGGGCATCTCAGCAGGAATCCATTGGCTGTGGCATAAGCATAAAGCATGGTTGCCTACCTTGCTGCACCCTCCTCCGGGAGGAGGCAGCGTGGCAGGCTAATGGGGGTGTGGCCGGTGGCGAGGTGGGCTGTATGGGTCGTGGCCAGTGTGTGAGGTGGGCAGTCCGGGGGCGTGGCTTCATGATTGCATCATCGTGGCCCCACTATACAGTGGCGAGCAAACAGACACTGTAGAGCAGGGGGCGGACCTACGATTATGCGATTCAGCGCAAATTGGACTGCCCACTTGTTCTCTGTTGTGGGCGGCCAAGTGGGGGGTACGGGGTGCTGTCAAGGTAAGTGGGAGACTTTCCCACCCTTTCGGGTGGCCAGGATGGTCACACAAGTTTCGGGAGCCTGCTGGCCATTCCGGGAGGGAAGGCAAGTATGGCATAAAGTCGCAGTCGTGCCGCACAAAAAAAATAAATGCAGTCATGGCTACTATAGCGCAGTGCAGAAGTGCGGTCCATGGTTTAACAAATGGGTAAAAGCATATCCCTGTTAAGATGGCATTTACCATGCCTGACAATGGAGGACCATCGAATCCAAATAGACTTCATTAGATCCCCAGCAGGTAAAATCACTATGCACAGACATTAGCTGCACATACTCCTGTAACCCTGTGCCAACGTAGGGCTCCATTTAACAACAATACTAAATACTGGCAGCAGAATATGGGGGTCTATGTACTAAGCCTTGGAGAGAGATAAAGTGGAGGGAGATAAAGTACCAGCCAATCAGCTCCTAACTGCCATGTCACATGCTCGGTTTGAAAAATGGCAGGCACTGATTGGCTGGTACTTTATCTCCGGTCCTATTACCTACATCCAAGGCTTAGCAAACAGACCCCTTTATATCTGTCCACTTTATCTCTCAACAAGGTTTAGGGGGTCATTCCGAGTTGATCGCTCGCTACTTTTTGCAGCGCTGCGATCAGATAGTCGCCGCCTATGGGGGAGTGTATTTTAGCTTTGCAAGTGTGCGATCGCTTTTGCAGCACAGCGGTACAAAAAAGTTTTGTGCAGTTTCTGTGTAGGTTTGAACTTACTCAGCCGCTGCGATCACTTCAGCCTGTCCAGGGCCGGAATTGAGACCAGGAACCCTCCCTGCAAACGCTTGGACACGCCTGAGCTTTTCCTACCACTCCCAGAAAACGGTAGTTGCCACCCACAAACGCCCTCTTCCTGTCAATCTCCTTGCGATCGGCTGTGCGAATGGATTCTTCGTTAAAACCATCGCTCAGCAACGATCCGCTTTGCACCCGTACGACGTGCCCGCACATTGCGGAGCATACGCATGCGCAGTTTTGCCGAGTTTTGACCTGATCGCACCGCAGAGAAAAAACCTAGCGTGCGATCAGGTCGGAATGACCCCCTTAGTTCATAGATACCTTAGTCTAGTATTAAAGTGATACTAATGAATATGTCGCCGGTATTTAACATGACTCCCCTGTCCAGCAAGGCCAAGTGGGGTTCTCCTCAGCGCGGTTCTCCGCAGCCTGCTGCTGCCAGCGACGGGCTAATGAATAATGTGCATGTGCGATGGCCATGTGTTCCTGCACCTTGCGCTTTCACCCAGAGGGGACTCAGCAACGCTTTGAATTGTTCGCTGAGGCTGTAAAGGCGTGGGTCCCCACTGCCATCAACGGGGCATGTACTCTTAACTCCATCTATAGATGGCGTAAGTGTTACTGTCACAGACAGCACTAAGCTAATCTTTACAATGTCTGCTAAATAATAAATGGGTCACAATATGTATACACACGATGTGCATGTTTAAATAAGAATAATACATCCACATTTCAAAAACATTCCAGCCCACATTTTTGCAGAAAGGCATTCAGCACATGTGACGACAAACCCTTGGCCAACATGTAAGAAATGTTTTGCTCACTAACGTCATATCTCATACTGATAAAAGTGCTATCTACTAATTCTCTTTTGAAAAGCTTAGAGCGACCGTGATGTTTGGCGCTGTCCATTACACCTTTGTTGTCACATGCAATGCTGATGGTATTATCTGGACTTAGAGGACTGTTCACAAAGGACTTTATTTACAAAGCAGCGGCTTTTGTCGCGGCTTCCAATTGGGTTGAAGGTGAACATTTAAAGCGGCACTCACAGTCAGTGTAACGCACGCTCCTGTCATAGCTCCCGGCGAGACCCCAGACGCAGACCCTGCTGATTACCTGTCCGTGCATGGTCATGTGATCACTGGCGCCTGGTCTCCTCTGCTGCAGCTGCCACTGTCCTTTTACCGTCTTCTGCATCCTTAGTGTGAGGCTGAAGCTGGCATTCTCTACTCCAGGCATTGTCCGGTAGGAGGGCAGCTTACTTGACTGCAGATATCTTCAGTTCCTGGAAATAGATTTCTTAGCTTTCAATGGAATAAAAAACTAGAATCTCCCACCTTTCAGGGGGTACTGGGGACTTGGGGATCCGAGTTCATGAGCCAGAGCAATCCACTGACGCAAATATATAACGGCATACCAGGCGTGTGGAGCTGGAGCAGGGACCAGCTGCTGGAAGGCTGAAATCTCTGGCAGTGGCGCCGAGAGAGGGGGGGAGAGGGTACAAATTACCTGGGCCCAGGTCTGATGGAAGGGCCCAGGCCCACTTCTCCTGTGACTAGGCCATGTCCCCTGAGCCCAGCCGGCTCTCTACTGCCCTGGCTGGGAGGCATGCCATGTTCCTGTGAGTGGGTGCTTCTCATGTGCAAGACACGCCCCCAAAGAGGTGTGGCCATGCTCCCCACATGCTGTGGTCACACCCCCTCCGGGGGAAGGGCGAGGGGGCCCAGAAAGTTGTTGTACCGGGGCCCAGGATTTCTCTTGGCAGCCCTGATCTCTGCCAGTGTCCACAGAAAGGGGAGAGTCACAGCTTTTAGAACCTACCCTCAGAAAAAGTCAGACAGAACCCGAGATATCTGGCTGGGAAGAGCAATAAACAGGCTTGGATGGGGACCACTGCTTTGAAGTCGGATTTCTCAGATTCCCCAGGGCAGATTTTCAAAAATCTGGAACCCCCGGAAAAAGGGGACCCTCAGCTATCAACCTAGGGCCCTTATACTCCTGGGGCCCTTGGGCAAATGCCCATTAAGCTCATACGAAAAGATGGCACTGATCTGGGCTTTACATTGGCACAGAGTGCCAGTCATCAATGGCCCAGGGCCCCCAGGTGGGAGGTACAGATTGGGCACTGAGAAAGGGCATTTGCTGGGGTCATGCGCACTTCTGTAGGGGGCAACAACGTCTGCTGTTGCTATTTTACACATGGTTTAGGTTTTATTTTTTATCCTTGCTTGTTATTAACTACTACTACTACTACTTTTGAGCAATGATATTCCACACACAGTTCTTAGTAAATTGCTATGTTGGATTGTTTTCTATTGAAAGTACTTCTGAGTTGGTTTGATTGGTTATTGTTAATACAGTACTAATTTGAAAAACATTTTAAACAGAAATAACTGCCGTGTGTTTGTGCCGCTGCTCTGCTTCTTATAGGCCCTACACACATGCCGATTTGTTTGAAAGATATGAACGAGAACTCGTTCATATCTTTCAGTGTGGAGGCTCCAGCGATGAACGATGCGCGGCCCCGCGCTCGTTCATCGCTGGTCCCCCGTCGGCTGTACATGCAGGCCAATATGGACGATCTCGTCCATATTTGCCTGCAGTTCTATGGAGCCGGGTGACGGGGGGAGTAAAGAAACTTCACTCCCCCCGTCACTGCCCCCCCGCCGCCGGGTCGTCCGTATCCGCCGTCGGGCAGCTCGGCGGCGGATCGGCATGTCTGTAGGGCCCTTTAGTTTAGCCAGCCAGGCTTTGGCCTATAGGCTATGTTGGTGAACAATATTGTCAGGTGCTCAAAATTGACTGGAAATTAATGTTATTGAGGTTACTTGGGATTTTAGCTGTTTTTGTCAATTTTTTAGAAAAATACAGAACAAAAACCTGTGAGGGCGGTTTTGGCAAAACCAAAACTGTATAACGAAATAGGACCAAAACCAGCAAAAATTGGTCTGGTGCACATCTCTAGTTTGTATGTATGTATATATGTGAGACAGAATGAAATAGAGAAAGAGGTGTGTGTGTGGCAGAAATAAGAGATATGAGAGAGTGAATTGAGTGAGAGAGGGAGAAAGTATAAGAGCAGAGCGGCGGGTGGTAGCACAGTCCTGATGACAACCGCCCCCAAGCCTATCCCTCCTCCCCCCACAGGCCACTGCTCAGGGATTTGCGGTGATCTAAATAGCTCAGGAGGCACTGACTAGCCCCAGAGCCAGATTTACATGCAATATATGAGCCAAAGTGTACATCTGGGCATTATACACAGGTGCAGCAGTATAAAGTAAACTCCTGGAAATTTGCTGAGTTTTGATCAGAGATGATCGGAAAGGATACACAGGTGGGGCACTGCCTCACCTGCCATAGACTTTTTACTCCAGAGTTTTGGCTATAAAAATTATTAGAATAATACAAAGAAGATATTTCAAACATATTCTTTGTATTTTTCATATTCTTTATGCAGTCAAAACTCTGGCACAAACGTTAGTATGACAGGAAAGGCTCTGCCTCACCTGCCTCACCCCACCGCACGTCACTGCCACTGCTGAACCTGAAGAGTAAAGGATAACGGTGATAACGGTGAAAATAAAAGTTTTAAAAAGTCTTCATGGTGCAGTGAGTAGCTTACTAGGCAATTCTGACCACTTCTCTTATGTGGCACTAGCCATAACCATTCTGCTGGAGACCTGAGTTTGGGGCCCCTTAAAAATGTTGCTATGGGGCCCACAAAGTTCTAGTTACGCCCCTGTGTTGGAGAGTGCGTCTCCAGCAGTAAGGATGCCTAGCACTGGACGGAGAAACAGTGCAAGGTGCTCTCTCCCCATACAGTTGTGGCTTAAATGGCAGGAAAAATCACCAGATTAGCCACCTGGAGCGGTCTGACTTGCTATAACCAGTGGTGCAAGTACGCAGGTACGCTCGGTTACGGAGTACCCTTAAGAATATGGCAGCAGGTACGCAGTACCACCCACTGCACGCTTCGCACCTGTGACTGCCATTACTGCAATTATAGGGGGTCATTCCGAGTTGATCGTAGCTGTGCTAAATTTAGCACAGCTACGATCATTAACTCAGACATGCGGGGGGACGCCCAGCACAGGGCTAGTCCACCCCGCATGTCAGTGCCGCCCCCCCCCCCGCACAAATACAAAAGCATCGCACAGCGGCGATGCTTATGTATTTGTGGGGTAACTCCCGGCCAGCGCAGCTCCTGCGGCTGGCCGGGAGTTGCTCGTCGCTCCCGCTGGCTGCGGCGGCTGCGTGAGACGTCACGCAGCCTCCGCGGCCCGCCTCCCCCCAACGGTCCGGCCACGCCTGCGTTGGCCGGACTGCTCCCCCTAAACTGCGGCTTAACGCCGCCGTTCAGCCCCCTCCCGCCTAGCGACCGCCTCTGTCTCAGAGGCGATCGCTAGGTAACGAAAGCTGCCATGCGCTGGCGCACTACGGCGCCGGCGCATTTCTGACCTGATCGCTGCGCTGCGACAAACTGCAGCGAGCGATCGGGTCGGAATGACCCCCATAATGCACTGCCGAGCAACAAGACTGTGGTAATCGGCATCATGACGGCGCCTCCTACTTTGTCAGGGCTACAGGGAGCGCGACGGTGACGTCATGAGATCTCATCACGCTTCCTCTCCTGGCGGCCGCCGCTGGTGAGAAGGGAGGAGCCTGGGGACTGGGCTGGGTACCTTTTCCCACAGTGTCCAGCTGTTTCCCTTCATTTATCTATATATTTCTAGCCTTGCCTCCAGAGTGCAAAGAAAAGGGACTGTGCTGTGTGGCCACACCCCTAGTGTAATGTAGCCACGCCCCTAGTGTCATGTGATCATGCGCCCTCATGACACATGGCCACGCCCATTTCCCAACACAGTCAGCACCAAGAAAATATTTCTACTTGCACCACTGGCTTGTGTAAATTGCAGACTGATGACGGTGACTGCATCTGATTGGTCACAAAAACCCGCCCATTTATGCAAACACAGTAAAGCATCTGGATCGTTTGACACTGATGCGTGAAGGGGAGGAATCCGCAGTTCAGACCTGCGAGGGCGATGCGCTCTGAATAGGTCGCAAAAATGGCACTTCTGAAGAAAAAATCTATTCTGCTTGCCTACAACTCTGATGAAGGCTCTTTGTCAGTGCTACCAATCATTTTCCAGACAATAAAACACTTTAAAACTATGTTAATACAAAAATGAGTTTTCACCATGGAGGAGAGCAGCAAATATAACCACATTTATCTAATCGGAGGGCAGCACCTGCTAATCCCTCAGGCGTTCACACAATTCCCAGCTATAGTGTCTATCTGGGTTTAATGTATTCAGTATTCCTGTGTGTTAGATCATAACCTAACAATTTCCTCCTGGATGCATTATATCATAGCAAGGGACTGGGGACAATGTGGCTCCTGTATTGCCATAGTCAGATCCCTGGGTGGGGCACACTTGGTGAGGAACCTACGTTATGACTCAGCCAGTTATAATTGATCATATCCTAAAGCTGAGTTATGCAATTACACAGAATGACACACTGGAACTCACTTACAAAATGCCACAGCGCGCCAGAGGCCGGGGTTCACGTATCGGGTCAGGCCGCCCGGGTCTCCCCTTGCAATGACACCTCCGTCACAACCAGGTGCCCGGTGTTACCCGCCAAATGCAGTTATTACCACCGTCGTTTTTCTACTCTGGTTCCGTACCTTTGCATCTTTCCAACGTGTATGGTGTGTACCAACTTCTAATAACACAGATCATCACAATATTCAGACCCAGTAACCAATATACTGTTCGCTGACTAAAGGTCCATACTCACCTGCCGTATGTAAGAGGTGCTAGTTATTGGCACAACCCAAGTGTCTTACTTAATGTCCCAGATATGTGCAGTGACACTAACCTTACTCATTTAAAACAGGTTCCCGGCTGAATTAATTTATGCGCTGTCTGGATACATTCATAATTGACACATCTTGTCCTGGGATTAGCTGTTTCGAACCACTCCCTCTGTTTCAACCCCAAACACCATCCCCCCACACCAAGGCTGGGTTAGAATAATCTAGGCCCTAATGTCCATTGGGCTGTACTCAGAAGCCTTGAAGAGGTCTATTTACTTAGGGCCCCATACACTAGAACGATAATGCCCGATTTCAGCCCAATTCGGGCCGATATATTGGGTGAAATCGGGCATTTTGGCTGTGTATCCGATCCGCTTTCCCGTGAGGGTCGGATCGGCTCCCCTAGATCGTTAGTGCCGCACTCGTGATATGTCGGTTGCCGCAGGCATGGATGGTATCGCATACGATATATCGCATGCAAAATGTACCAAATCGTTTGAAATCGTATGGAACCACTCTCGGGAAGCTCCCGGGAGAGTTCAAGGGAAATCGCCTCCGACTTCAGCCTCAGACATATCGTTCTAGTGTATGGGGCCCTTAAGTCTTGAAGAGAGATAAAGTGGACGGAGATAAAGTGCAAACCAACCAGCTCCTAACTGTCATTTTTCAAACCCAACCAGTAACATGACAGTTAGGAGCTGATTGGCTGGTACTTTATCATCCCCTTTATCACTCTTCAAGGCTTAGTACATAGGGGCAGATGTATTAACGGGTGGTCTTCTGTATGCCGACTGACGGGATCCCGGCGCACAGTATACCGGCGCCGGGATCCCGACACTTATTCTCCCTCGTGGGGGTCCACGACCCCCCTGGAGGGAGAATAAAATAGTGTGGCGCGCGTAGCGTGGCGAGCACAGCATATCGTAGTGCAGCATATTGTAGTGAACCCGTATTAACCTGGAGAAGGCATAAGGAAGTGATAAACCAGTGATAAACGCAAGGTGATAAATGCACCAGCCAATCAGCTCCTAACTGTTCATTTACATATTGGAGCTGATTGGCTGGTTCGTTTATCACCTTGCACATATCACTGGTTTATCACTTCCTTATGCCTTCTCCAGGTTAATACATCTACCCATAGACCCCTTGGTTGCTTAATGAATGACAAGCTCTACCATACCCTAAAGGCAATTGGCTATGCATAACTAGGGGTATATTCATGAAGCAGTGAAAAGAGTGGAGAAGTGAGCCAGTGAAGAAGTTGCCTATGGCAACCAATCAGCTGCTCTGTACAATTGTATAGTATGCAAATTATAAATCTTACTTCAATGCTGATTGGTTGTTATGGGCAACTTCTCCACCGGCTCACTTCTCCACACTTTTCACTGTTTCATGAATAGAACCCCAATAACTAAGCAGTGAGATGATTAGGATGGCAACACAATAGAAAAATGAAGTAATTTTTTCCCTTCGTTTTCCTTGTATGAAGCATACCACTACTGCTCACCAGTGACCCCGCTGATAACCTACTTGGTTAACCCAGACCTGCCTAAACCGCTAGTTAACCCAACAATGGTTTGATAATTGAGCTAGGTCATTAAAGATTACATGGTGGAAAATGACATCATCACAGCTCAATGAATACTGGGCGAGGCTGCTACAGCCCCTATGTCACTTTTGGCTTTGCCATCGCCCTGCGCATATCTAAGCAATTTGGGGAGTGGTCACTTGGAGCGATGGACAAGAAGACAGAAGATGATCTGTTTGGCAGTAACAGTCGCCCTCTTCCTTACGTCCAAATCAATGTGTTTAGTCTCAGGTGGCGGGGATGTATTTGGCAAGATCTGCAATGCACATAAGAAGCTTGATTAAAATATTTCTTCAACACTTTCCAAGATGAAAACTAAACAACGTAAAGTGCTCTGATCGAAACAAGACCGCACCAGACGTTTCATGGGAAAGTAGCAGGAAGTGAGAGCAGGGCGACGATTCACTTTTACTACACTGGAATCAAACATTGTTGTGTCGACCTAACGACCGTATCCCGTCACAAATCTGATATCTTGTCGTCAGCTAAAGAATTTGCTAGCAGACATTATATAAAGTTGGAATAGTAACATACCTCCCAACCTTCTTTACTTGTGGAGCGGGACACTCGCGCGGCGAAGCCGCGCGCGCTCCCGAAAAGGGGGCGTGGCCTATGAAAAGGGGGCATCGCGTCAGGACCCGCGATCGCGAGCCACGCCCCCGTTTTCGTCACTGAGGGGGCATGCCCAGCGCTCTGTGAGCCGCTGGCATGCTCCCTCTCCCTCTGACTCCACTGAATAGACGCTGTGCGCATGCGCACAGCGTCTATTCATTGCTGCTCTGCTAAGCAGAGCAGCGATTGACAGAGCCTCCCAACTGACCCCCCCCCCCACCGCGGGACACTGTGGCCCGCGGGTGGGACAGCGGGACAGTCCCCAAAAAACGGGACTGTCCCGCGAAAATCGGGACAGTTGGGAGGTATGTAGTAAGGATAAGACGTTCTATAAGTGTTTCTATCTTCTTATATGTGCCGCTCCTGTCATGCGGTTTTTGGTTACCTGATGGTTCTATGATGAGTGAATATACAAATATACAAAGAACATTACAACTTCCTAATTAATTCTTTTGTGTTCCACTGTGAGAATTTACTTAAAGGAGAACTGCACCTAGGGGGTAATTCTAGCACATCTACGATCACTTTTACAGACATATGGGGGGACGCATGTCTGGCACTGCCCCCCCCCGCACAGATACAAAAGCATCATATGGCGGCGATGCTTTTGTACCTAAAGAGTAGCTCCCTACCAGTGCAGCTCCTGCGTGCTGGCAGGGAGCTACCCGTCGCTCTCCGGGTCTGTGATGTCACACGCAGCCGCTGCAGCACACCCCCTGCACGGTCCGGGCACGCCTGCATTGCCCGGACTGTGCCCCCAAAACGGCGGCCCAAGGCTGCCGACCCACCCAGCGAATGCCTCTGCCTGTCAATCAGGCAGAGGCGATTGCTGGACTGAGATGCCGATCGCATCTCTGGCATGCGCTGGCGCGCTGCAGCTCCTGCGCATGTGCAGTTCAGGCCTAATCGCCTAGCAGCGATCAGGTCTGAATTAGCCCCCTAGAGTCAATATTTTCCAAACAGCCCTTTCATCCCCACGTACAGATCTGTGATGATCCGATGAGAGATGAGCGGAATTTCACAGGAAACGAGTTACACGGTGGAGCAGGTCGTCACGCAGAGAAATGAGGATCGTTTTTGGAGATTCACCATCCTGCCCTGTATTACTGGACTATGAAGAGAGCTGTTAGGATGGTGGTTAGTTAATGCTGCTGAGTGTCGTGGCTGCGGCAGAGCTAGAAGATGGCAAAAATATCTGGCAACATGCAGCGAATATTCTGCGGAAGAGTTTTGAAAATGTTGCTCTTCTGCAGACCCAGTTCCAGGATTCAACAGATAGTGCCCCAGCCGGCTCTCAGAGCGGTCACTCGTACCAGGGTGCACTAGCTTTGGTGGTATACAGCAAACATTACACCAGGGTGTGGCTCTGCTTTGTATCATACACATGGCCCTGATTTAGAGATGGATGCAAATGTCGTTGCATCAGTAAGCAGCGGCTGTGGGAAAATATGCAAATGTTGCAATCGCTGGGATTTGTATTTAGACGCCTATCTCAGATACGACACTTGTGTACGAAGACATCGAGAACACATCGGTCGATAATAGACTGTCGGAGTAATCCTATGGTTGCGCACAAGGGCGTAGCCAGGACTTTGTGGGCCCCATAGCAACGTTTTGAAGGGGCCTCTGTCCCAATGTCTCATGTTCATATTATGTCACATTGTAGGGCTGCCAGTATACATTATGCAACACCCAACTGACATTGGGCCTAATTCTGAGTTGATCGCAGCAGCAAATATGTTAGCAGTTGGGCAAAACCATGTGCACTGCAGGGGGGACAGATATAACATGTGCAGAGAGAGTTAGATTTGGGTGGGGTGTATTCAAACTGAAATCTAAATTGCAGTGTAAAAATAAAGCAGCCAGTATTTACCCTGCACAGAAACAATATAACCCACCCAAATCTAACTCTCTCTGCACATGTTATATCTGCCTCCCCTGCAGTGCACATGGTTTTGCCCAACTGCTAACAAAAATCCTGCTGCGATCAACTCAGAATTACCCCCATTATTTATGACATAGGGGTATAGTTACTAAAGTGTGGTGTGTTTTTTTTAGAAGTGGAGATGCTGCCCATAGCAACCAATCAGATCCTACTTATTATTTATCTAGCACCGAGAAGATAATAGCTAGAATCCTATTGGTTACTATTGGCAACAGCTCCACTTCTGAAAACCTGCACTTTGGTAAATATACCCCAGTACATATTATACCATATTACATTGCCCACAGTTCATATTATGCCACATTACAGTGTCCCAAGTACATTTTATGCCACACCATAGTGTCTTCACTTCATATTGTGCCACATTACAGTGCCCCAGTTACTATTATTTAACATTATTATGCCCTTCAGTTCATTTTATTACAATGAGCAGGTCCAGGGACTTAACTACATATATTGTAGATCCCAAGGCAAAAGTTTGAAAGGGCCCCTATGTACCACCCAATGGTGCAAAATGTATATAACACACGTAACTTTGACAGGGAAGGGGGGGCCGCTCTTAGCTCTGGGCCCCATAGCAGCTGCACTCCCTGCACCTATGGTAGCTACGCCCTTGGTTGGGCAGCATGGTCCGCAAGTAAGACGACAAAGCCATTGTAACGGCGAATGGGATATCAGTCGCAAGCTTTGACATGCCCTGAAAATGGACGCAACACACCTGCATTTGAGTAACCACGCCCCCCCCCCCGTTACCTCTCACAAGTCCGGTCAGGGAGCGGCTATTGTATGCACATTGGGCAATGTTTTCTTACTGTGCATGCGTCTGAGCAGAGAGTGAATTGCAATGGCGGTTGCACCGAACAATTTGTTGCAAAGTGAGTAACAGGAATACAGGGTTTGGGGGTGGGAATAGGGAGTGGTCGGGTAAACGCAGGCGTGTCATGGCCGTTCAGACAGTGGCCCTCATTCCGAGTTGTTCGCTCGCAAGCTGCTTTTAGCAGCTTTGCACACGCTAAACCGCCGCCCTCTGGGAGTGTATCTTAGCTTCTTAAAATTGCGAACGAAAGATTTGCAATGTTGCGATAAGACATCTCTGTGCAGTTTCTGAGTAACTCGAAACTTACTCGGCATCTGCGATCAATTCAGTGCTTGTCGTTCCTGGTTTGACGTCACAAACACACCCAGCGTTCGCCCAGACACTCCTCCGTTTCTCCAGCCACTCCCGCGTTTTTCCCAGAAACGGTAGCGTTTTTTCACACACACCCATAAAACGGCCTGTTTCCGCCCAGAAACACCCACTTCCTGTCAATCACAGTACGATCACCAGAACGAAGAAAAAGCCGTGAGTAAAATTCCTAACTGCATAGCAAATTTACTTGGCGCAGTCGCAGTGCGAACATTGCGCATGCGCACTAAGCGGAAAATCGCTGCGATGCGAAGAAATTTACCGAGCGAACAACTCGGAATGACCCCCCGTGTTTTCTGAGTGTGCATAAATTAGCAGCTGCGATCACACTTGCTACAGGAGAGCCCTCTGCGTCCTGGGAGCGCAGCTCAGCCTGCACGTCTACAGAGGCACTCAGACTCTGCAACATGACCTGATGTGTGGCGATGGTACCGATGTATCAGAAATTATATGCCATTGCATGGAAATGATGCCACAGTAGTGGGCCTCTCTGTACTAGCTTCTGCCCATATTAACATATAATCGCAACTGCATACGGCAAAAGATAGCAACAGCAGCGGCAAGAACAGCAGCAGCTGAATGAGACTCATTGTGTCAGTGGTTTCGATGGCGTTTGCCACTATTAGTAATTTTCCAGGCTGATTAATTAATGAGAATAATAATAATTCATAATTCAATTCTAGTAATATGTCACTCACAACGTATAACGTGGAAAAACACAGTGGGGCGGTCAGACTATACTACAGGATTTCCCTGTTCTGAGGAGCTCACAATACACAAGGGTAGGATCTCGTTTTCTACTGCCTGGGGCACAATACACCGCACTTACTTCCTCACGGACACAGAAACAATCAACTTGTAATGTTTGGCGTCGTTTGTAGTAAACTGCTTCAGATGCAAACACACCTCAGGGCCGGGTATTTAAAGAGATGTTGATCCGCATACCATGTTATATTCTCACTACATTTGTCTAATATAAATCTAAAGGGATATTGGTATAAATACAATGTTCAGGTTGTAGTTTCCATGATAGTGTCTGCAGAGATTGGCGTTTAGTATGGTTCCATTGTTTGCCTTCTATTCCCCAGAATTGATTTAGCTCCTCCAAGAGCCTTCTGGTTAATCTAAATCAGGTGTGATAATCGCCGAATAATGCTATAGCATTGGTGTGATTTGAAATGCAAGGGATTTGTGGGGCTGTCAAGACATACAGCGAGGCCGGAAGATACTGAGGTGTCATTGACAAATCCGGGGAAGTGGTGCTCCAAAAAATGAAAAGAAAAATACTATGCGAAGGTCAGCCTGCCAGCCAGGCTCCTCAAAGAAGGCTGGGCCTGGGTAAGTAGTACCCACTTCCCCTGGGGATAGACTTGACTTCATTTTCCAGTTAAATAACTTTTGGTATGGAGGCTACGTATATGGACCCCTTGTGCCGCATTTATCTACTACTCATATTCACAAATTTCAGTTGCTCAGGCATAATTCCTATAGACAGCAATAGAACAGTGTTCCTGAGTTATCACACGGAGCAGATCTGCAAAATATGTGTTTAGTAAGATGCCCTCTGACACTGCGGTGACACCCGGTGCGCACCCCTGTTCTCCTGGCGTGCTAGCGGCAAAAGGGGCGTGGTCTTATATAGAGGGGGCATGGCCTCTCGGGGATCACGAAAATCGTCACTCCGGGGGCGTGCGCTGGGCTACTCCCGGAGACAGTCTCCTTGCGCTGTCGGCTCCTCTTCTATGACAGGAGCTGGGTGCTGTAGGAGATTTTCACACTGCAGCACCTGGCTCCTGTCAATGCGGAGGAGCCGACATTTTGGTGTCACAACCAGGAGCGGGCCGCACCCTCCTTGTGAAGCCACTGCATCCGAGTAGAACTGTAACTACACATTTTGGTGCCCTGTGACAGAAAAAGCATTGGTGTCACCCATTTCCTTTTTCCCAGAAGCGTGCCCAAAAAGGAGTGTGGTCTTGTGGGGAAGAGGCAGTGCAACATAATTCCCAATTCAAATTACACAGTAGTGCAACCAAAATTCACATGACATGCACAGTAGTGCACCTTATTCTTGCTATGTCACACAGTAGTGCCCCTTACACATTATGCCACAAAGTAGTAGTGCCCCTTAGAACACATTATGCCACACAGTAGTGACCCTTAGAATACATTATGCCACACACAGATGCATACTCAATTTCCGGAACATCGAAGAGTCTTTGCCATCTGAGCAAATGTGAATAAGTCTGAGGCTGCCACTAATCTGCATCTGAGACTAGCCGGAAGTGGTCTGCGCTAATGTCAGAGACCCTCCCCAAAAACGCCTGAGCAGGCCTAAATCTTTTCCTGCCACACCCAGAAAATGGCAGGTTTCCGACCAGAAACGCCGGCTTCCTGTTAGTAAAACAGCGGCTGCATTGCGTTTACGATCTGTACACATTTTCTATAGCTATTTACCCACGTGTGTGCGCAACGAGAATACTATGCATGCACAGTCATTCAATAATCGCTCGATTTGTGAATTCTCTAGCGATCCATGTAGGCCCAGTGCCCCTTAGAATACATTATGCCACAAAGTAATGCCCCTTACACATTATGCCACAAAGCAATGCCCCCTACACATTATGCCACACAGTAGTGCTTCTTATAACACATTATGCCACGCTATAGTATCTCTTACTCATTATGCCACACAGTAATGTTCCCTGCACATTATGCCACACAGTAATGCCCCTTACACATTATACCACATAGTAGTAGTGTCCCTCATAAACACTAGATTACCACGAGTATGGGTCATTAGGTCGACCACTATTGGTCGACATGCATTAGGTCAACAGGGTGACTAGGTCAACATGGTCATTAGGTCGACATGAACAAGGTCGACATGGAAAAAGGTTGACATTAGTTTTTTTTAAAACTTTTTTTAGTGTCGTTTTCTTCGTAAGTGACGGGGAACCCCAATTAGTGCACCGTGTCCCCTCACTTCGGGCAAGGTGCCTCGCTCTGCCAACGCTGCGCTCGGCCCAGGTTACCATTTCCAATTGTAGTCCACGTGGATTGTAAAGTATGAAAAAAGTTACATTTTTTAAAAGAAATTTGAAAAACTCACATCGATCTTTTTCTGTCAACCTTGTTCATGCCAGCCTAATGACCATATCGACCTAGTGCATGTCGACCAATAGTAGTCGACCTAATGACTGTCAACCTAATGACCGTAAGCCATTACCACACAGTAATGTTCATTACACATTATGCCACACAGTAATGCCGCACTGCCCTAGTTACTAGATATGAGCGGGTTCGGTTTTACTCGGTTCTCAAAACGGCATCTTATTGGCTCACGGATGTCACGTGTTTTGGATAGCCAATAAGATGCCGTTTTGAGAACCGAGTAAAACCGAACCCGCTCATCTCTACTAGTTACAGCCCTGCATCTGAGCAACCCTATGTAGACTTTACAACTGTGTATGGATTTACAGGTGCACAGGGCCGTCTTTTCGTATGGGCTCACTGGGCTCTTGCCCAAGGGCCCCAGGAGCATAAGGGCCCTAGGCTGATAGCTGAGGTTCCCCTCTTACCAGCGGTACCAGATGTTTGAAAATCAGCCCTGGGGAACTGGAGATATCCGACTTGAAAGCAGTGGTCCCCATCCTAGCCTGTTAATTGCTCTTCCCAGCCAGATATCTCGGGGGGTTTACTTAGAGTTTTTCTGAGAGCATAATCCAAAAGCTGGGACTCTCCCCTTTCGGTGGACACTGGCAGCTTGTCTCTACTATGCCCAGAACCAGGAATATCAGCCTTCCAGCAGCTGGTCCCAGCTCCACACGGTTGGTATGCAGTTCTATATTTTCGTTGGTGAATTGCTCTGGCTCCTGAACTCCGATCCCCAAGTCTCCAGAACCTTCTGAAAAGTGGGACTCTAAGTTTTGTATCCCATTCAAAGCTAAGAAATATACTTTTAGGAACTTGAGATATCTGCAGTCAAGTAAGCTGACCCCCCCACCCCCACCAGAAAATGATGAATATTAATCTATTAATCCCACTCCACTATTCACCCCTCCCCTACGTATTAAACACCCCCTACCACCCTGGAAGTCATGTACCGGGGCCCCTTCATTCAGCCCACTGCGCCCTTCTACAGTTTAGCCCCATCTGTGTAGTAAAGGAGTAATTAGCAGAAATTACTGCTCCAGGTCCTACATGCTGAGCGGAAGATAGAACACCCCCTACCGCCCGCAGGACATCAAGGCTGCCGCTGATAGCACCCCCCACCCCTACCGCTGGGGGATGGGTAGGGGGCCCAGTGCATTGCTGTGCCCAGGGGCCTACACTGCTGTTAAGATGTCCCTGCAAGTGCAAGCTCAGACATGCCCCTGAAATGTTCATGACACGCCTGCGTTTTCTAAGCCACTCCCATTATCTCCCACAAATGACTGTGCGCAGTACAACCGTGACACACGGGCAGTACAAAAAAAACCCCACTCACCAGCCCAAATATGAGCAATGCATCCACCACTGAACAAAAATGAATTACACCACCACCGGCTGTGCAACTGCGGTAAACCGGCCACATGTGTACAAACTGACTGGGTGATTCAGACCTGATTGCTGGCCTGCTAAATTTGTTGTGCTGCGTTCAGATAGTCGCTGCCCAAGGGGAGTGTATAGTCGCAGCGCTAGTGTCCGATCGCATGTGTACGCCGAGCTGCAAAAAATCCCTCAGTCAGCGGACAGCTGCAAATCCATTCGCACCTCACTCACCACTGAATGAGTCTTCCACTGTGTGCAGTGTGTGCTCAGCCCAGGACTTACTCCTACAGTGCCATACCTCCCAACTTGTGGCTGTAAGAAAGCGGGACTCTCGCGCGGCTTCGTCGCGCGCTGACCCAAAAAGGGGGCGTGACCTCACCCGTGATGGGCGTGACCTCGCCAAACGGCCCTTTTTCTGCCTTTTGGGGGCGTGCCCAGCGCTCCCCGAGCAGCTGGGCAGCCCCCGCTCCCCTCCTAGCTCTGAATACATGCCGTGCGCGTGCGCACAGCATGTATTTAGTGATCACCGGCTGCTTTGCAGAGCAGAGCAGCGGGTGATCAAAGCCTCCCCCCAACTGCCCCCCCCCCACCCGCGGGACACTGCTGCCCGCGGGTGGGACAGCGGGACAGGGTCCAAATAGCGGGACGAGACAGTTGGGAGGTATGCAGTGCAATGAGAACAGGCTGATCGGGTCCGGAGCTGATGTCACGCACCCTCCCTGAAAACGCTTGGGAACGCCTGTGTTTTCCCTGACACTCCCAGAAAACGGGCAGTTACCACCCACGAATGTCCTCTTCCTGTCAATCAGCTTTCTATTGGCTGTGCGATTGAAATTTTCACACTAGCCTATTGCTGTCCAGCGATGCCTGCTGCTGTCTGCTGACCTGCCTGCGCATTGCGGTGCATATTCATGCGCAGTCTACTGATGATTGCACGCTGCGATCAGGTCTGAATAACCCCCTAGAACTCCTGCGATAAGCACTGCGATCATCTTCAGTCAAGATCCCGTTTTCTAATGTTGTTAAAACAATGTGTATACCTACTGTAATTCTGCCTTGTACTGTACAAGGGTACACAGAAATCTCTGCATGTTTACAGAACAGAATTATTTTGATACATAGGCTACAAAAACATGTACATCCAGGGAAAATAAACTGTGTGATGTTTAACAGTCTCTGACAGAGAACTGCTACACCGTGCCATAATATGCTAGCAGCCCAACCTACTCCGTAACCTGTGTCCCTACAACTGCTGTGGAGCTACAAGTGCCAGCATGCCCTGAAGGTTCTCTGGTCATCCCATAGCAGGTGTCTAACAATGGTCCTTAGTCCCCTCCATACAGCAGTATATGAGCCCGATTCTGAGTCGCACACAAAAGTGTACGCAGCAGCGTCTACATCTGTGAGTTTATGCACATGGCCTACAAGCGCATTCCCTTGTGTAGATGTGTGCAGCCGAAAGAGCAAGGACTGAAATGCTGGCTTTTACATGCACATAGGGTAACCTGGATACCACAGGTACATGCACATAGGGTAACCTGGATACCACAGGTACCTGCACATAGGGTAACCTGGATACCACAGGTACCTGCACATAGGGTAACCTGGATACCACAGGTACATGCACATAGGGTAACCTGGATACCACAGGTACATGCACATAGGGTAACCTGGATACCACAGGTACATGCACATAGGGTAACCTGGATATCCCAGTTACATGCACATAGGGTAACCTGGATATCCCAGGTACATGCACATAGGGTAACCTGGATACCACAGGTACATGCGCATAGGGTAACCTGGATACCACAGGTACATGCGCATAGGGTAACCTGGATACCACAGGTACATGCACATAGGATAACCTGGATACCACAGGTACATGCACATAGGGTAACCTGGATACCACAGGTACATGCACATAGGGTAACCTGGATACCACAGGTACATGCACATAGGGTAACCTGGATACCACAGGTACATGCACATAGGGTAACCTGGATACCACAGGTACATGCGCATAGGGTAACCTGGATACCACAGGTACATGCACATAGGACATAGGGTAACCTGGATACCACAGGTACATGCACATAGGGTAACCTGGATACCACAGGTACATGCACATAGGGTAACCTGGATACCACAGGTACATGCGCATAGGGTAACCTGGATACCACAGGTACATGCACATAGGGTAACCTGGATATCCCAGGTACATGCACATAGGGTAACCTGGATACCACAGGTACATGCACATAGGGTAACCTGGATATCCCAGGTACATGCGCATAGGGTAACCTGGATACCACAGGTACATGCACATAGGGTAACCTGGATATCCCAGGTACATGCGCATAGGGTAACCTGGATATCCCAGGTACATGCACATAGGGTAACCTGGATACCACAGGTACATGCGCATAGGGTAACCTGGATAACATAGGTACATGCACATAGGGTAACCTGGATACCACAGGTACATGCGCATAGGGTAACCTGGATACCACAGGTACATGCGCATAGGGTAACCTGGATACCACAGGTACATGCGCATAGGGTAACCTGGATACCACAGGTACATGCACATAGGGTAACCTGGATATCCCAGGTACATGCACATAGGGTAACCTGGATATCCCAGGTACATGCACATAGGACATAGGGTAACCTGGATACCACAGGTACATGCACATAGGGTAACCTGGATACCACAGGTACCTGCACAAAGGGTAACCTGGATACCACAGGTACATGCACATAGGGTAACCTGGATACCACAGGTACATGCACATAGGGTAACCTGGATACCACAGGTACATGCACATAGGGTAACCTGGATACCACAGGTACATGCACATAGGGTAACCTGGATACCACAGGTACATGCACATAGGGTAACCTGGATACCACAGGTACATGCACATAGGGTAACCTGGATATCCCAGGTACATGCACATAGGGTAACCTGGATACCACAGGTACATGCACATAGGGTAACCTGGATACCACAGGTACATGCGCATAGGGTAACCTGGATACCACAGGTACATGCGCATAGGGTAACCTGGATACCACAGGTACATGCACATAGGACATAGGGTAACCTGGATACCACAGGTACATGCACATATTGTAACCTGGATACCACAGGTACATGCACATAGGGTAACCTGGATACCACAGGTACATGCGCATAGGGTAACCTGGATACCACAGGTACATGCACATAGGGTAACCTGGATATCCCAGGTACATGCACATAGGGTAACCTGGATATCCCAGGTACATGCACATAGGGTAACCTGGATACCACAGGTACATGCACATAGGGTAACCTGGATATCCCAGGTACATGCACATAGGTTAACCTGGATACCACAGGTACATGCGCATAGGGTAACCTGGATAACATAGGTACATGCACATAGGGTAACCTGGATACCACAAGTACATGCACATAGGGTAACCTGGATACCACAGGTACATGCACATAGGGTAACCTGGATACCACAGGTACATGCACATAGGGTAACCTGGATAACATAGGTACATGCACATAGGGTAACCTGGATACCACAGGTACATGCACATAGGGTAACCTGGATACCACAGGTACATGCACATAGGGTAACCTGTATAACATAGGTACATGCACATAGGGTAACCTGGATACCACAGGTACATGCACATAGGGTAACCTGGATATCCCAGGTACATGCACATAGGGTAACCTGGATATCACAGGTACATGCACATAGGGTAACCTGGATACCACAGGTACATGCACATAAGGTAACCTGGATACCACAGGTACATGCACATAGGGTAACCTGGATACCACAGGTACATGCACATAGGGTAACCTGGATACCACAGGTACATGCACATAGGGTAACCTGGATACCACAGGTACATGCACATAGGGTAACCTGGATACCACAGGTACATACACATATGGTAACCTGGATACCACAGGTACATGCACATAGGGTAACCTGGATACCACAGGTACATGCACATAGGGTAACCTGGATACCACAGGTACATGCACATAGGGTAACCTGGATACCACAGGTACATGCACATAGGGTAACCTGGATATCCCAGGTACATGCACATAGGGTAACCTGGATACCACAGGTACATGCACATAGGGTAACCTGGATACCACAGGTACATGCGCATAGGGTAACCTGGATACCACAGGTACATGCGCATAGGGTAACCTGGATACCACAGGTACATGCACATAGGGTAACCTGGATATCCCAGGTACATGCACATAGGGTAACCTGGATAACATAGGTACATGCACATAGGGTAACCTGGATACCACAGGTACATGCACATAGGGTAACCTGGATATCCCAGGTACATGCACATAGGGTAACCTGGATAACATAGGTACATGCATATATGGTATCCAGGTTACCCTAGGTACATGCACATAGGGTAACCCGGGCACCCCAAATGCATGCACATAGGGTAACCTGGATACCCCAGGTACATGCACATAGGGTAATCCAGGCACCCCAGGTGCATGCACATAGGGTAACCCAGGCACCCCAGGTACATGCAGAGGGGCACACCAGGTACATGCAGACAGGATGACCCAGGCACCCCAGGTACATGCAGAGAGGGTGACCCGAGCACCCAAGGTACGTGCAAATGCAAAGAGGGTAACCCAGGCACCCCAGGTACGTACACAGGGTAACCCGGGCACCCCAGGTACGTGCAGATGGATTAACCCAGACACCCTAGATACCAGCAGAGAGAGGGTAACTCGGGCACCCCAGGTATGTGCACATAGGGTAACCCAGGTATGTGCAGAGGGGGTAACCCGGGAACCACAGGTACGTGCACATCAGGCACATAGGATAGCCCGGACACTCCAGGTGCATGCAGATGGGGCACCCCACGTACCTGTACAGAGAGGGTAACCAGAGCACTCCAGGTACGTGCACATATGGTAACCCGGTCACCCCAGGTGCGTGCAGAGAGGGTAACCCGGGCACCCCAGGTGCGTGCAGAGGGGGCACCCCCACGTACCTATACAGAGGGTAACCAGGGCACCCCAGGTGCGTGCAGAGAGGGTAACCCGGTCTCCCCAGATACGTGCAGAGAGGGTAACCTAGTCTCCCCAGATACGTGCAGAGAGGGTAACCCGGTCTCCCCAGGTGCATGCAGAGAGGGTAACCCGGGCACCCCAGGTGCGTGCAGAGAAGGTAACCCGGGGACCACAGGTACATGGGAGCTGCTCTCGCTACTCAGGTTTGTTGTTTAGAAACTTTTCGGAAAGTTTGGCTGAGCAGCAGCAGCGGGAGGAGGAGGAGGGCGGGGCAGAAGTCACTTTTTGTCCCCGGTGTATCGGTGCCTGGGGCGGGCCTCGCCCTCTCCCCTCCTACCCTCTCGGACTCGCCAGTCACTACATATAGGAGAAGCCCAGGAGGCGGCTGCAGTGAGTGAGTGTTCCGCAAGACACGTGTGTCCCAGCACTACCGCCACTCCGCAAAGTGCTTCAAGTCTCACCAGCAGCCGCCTAATAAATGCTGGGGAGCGTCCGGGCTGCCGAGGTGTACATGCCTGGGCCACTGAGCCAGAGGGGGCCGGTGACAGGGACCTCTCCCCAGTGACAGAGCTGTGAGAGCTTCCCATGCCAGGGCACTGTTCTGCTGCCACTCTGACCACAGCTGTGAGGCTCTGACCCAGCTGCTGCCATGGTGGACAGGGGTCCTCTCCTCACCTCTGCCATCATCTTCTACCTGTCCATAGGGGCAGCCATCTTCCAAGTCCTGGAGGAGCCCAACTGGAAAAAAGCCACTAAGGAATTTGATGAGAGCAAAAGTAAAATCCTGGACAAGTACACCTGCCTGACCCTGAGGGACCTGGAGGACATCCTGGAGGTAAGATGTTCCTCAGCGCTTGTCTTTACACTCTGGTGTTGTGACTAATAATTTAATTTCTAAGTATAATTGCAAATTCCTGGTAGAGAGCAGAGATCTGAGGTCCCTAAGTGTCTGATGCAATAATGTAAGAGGGGGCAGGTGCAGGTTGTGCTGCAGCTGTACCCCAGGCGTTGCAGGGTGAAGGTTCTGTGTGCTAAAACTGCAGCGGGTTCAAATTCAGAACATGGGAACCCCTGAGGTTGGCATAACTAAACTGCTTCAGGACATCAGTAAACTGGAATATTAAGTAAACTAATGTAACTGAAACTCCTGCTTCTTAGTAATGTAACTCCTACTGCAGTTACTTAATATTCAAAACAAGTTTACTCATGTTCTGAAGAAGTTTAGTTATGCTAATCCCTGGGGGTCCCATGCTCAGAACACAAACTGCTGTGCTGCCTGGGCAGGAGCTGTGTGTGTGCGGAAGCTGTGCCGCCTGGGCAGGAGCTGTGTGTGTGCGGAAGCTGTGCCGCCTGGGCAGGAGCTGTGTGTGTGCGGAAGCTGTGCCGCCTGGGCAGGAGCTGTGTGTGTGCGGTAGCTGTGCCGCCTGGGCAGGAGCTGTGTGCGTGCGGAAGCTGTACTGCCTGGCAGGAGCTGTGTGTGTGTGTGTGTGTGTGTGTGTGTGTGTGTGTGTGTGTGTGTGTGTGTGTGTGTGTGTGTGCGCGCGCGCAGAAGCTGTGCTGCATGGCAGGAGCTGTGCTGCCTGGGCAGGAGCTGTGTGTGTGTGTGTGTGCGCGCGGAAGCTGTGCCGCCTGGGCAGGAGTTGGTGTGTGTGTGTGTATGTGTGCGCGCGTGCGGAAGCTGTGCCACCTGGGCGGGAGCTGTGTGTGTGTGTGCGCGAGCTGTGCTGCCTGGGCAGGAGCTGTGTGCGTGCGGAAGCTGTGCCGCCTAGCAGGAGCTGCGCCACCTGGGCGGGAGCTGTGTGTGGGAGCTGCGCCACCTGGGCGGGAGCTGTGTGTGGGAGCTGCGCCACCTGGGCGGGAGCTGTGTGTGTGTGTGGAAGCTGCGCCACCTCGGCGGGAGCTGTGTGTGTGTGTGTGTGTGTGTGTGTGTGTGTGTGTGTGTGCGCGGAAGCTGCACCACCTGAGCAGGAGGGGTGTGTGTGTGTGCCGAAGCTGCTCCACCTGGGTAGGAGCTGTGTGTGTGCCGAAGCTGCTCCACCTGGGCAGGAGCTGTGTGTGTGCGGAAGCTGTGCCGCCTGGGCAGGAGCTGTGTGTGTGTGGTAGCTGTGCCGCCTGGGCAGGAGCTGTGTGCGTGCGGAAGCTGTGCTGCCTGGCAGGAGCTGTGTGTGTGTGTGTGCGCGCGCGCGCGCAGAAGCTGTGCTGCATGGCAGGAGCTGTGCTGCCTGGGCAGGAGCTGTGTGTGTGCGGAAGCTGTGCCGCCTTTCAGGAGCTGTGCTGCCTGGGCAGGAGCGGTGTGTGTGTGTGTGTGTGCGCGGAAGCTGTGCCGCCTGGGCAGGAGTTGGTGTGTGTGTGTGTGTGTGTGCGCGGAAGCTGTGCCACCTGGGCGGGAGCTGTGTGTGTGTGAGGAAGCTGCACCACCTGAGCAGGAGGTGTGTGTGTGTGTGAGCTGTGCTGCCTGGGCAGGAGCTGTGTGCGTGCGGAAGCTGTGCCGCCTAGCAGGAGCTGCGCCACTTGGGCGGGAGCTGTGTGTGGAAGCTGCGCCACCTGGGCGGGAGCTGTGTGTGCGCGGAAGCTGCGCCACCTGGGCGGGAGCTGTGTGTGTGTGGAAGCTGCGCCACCTCGGTGGGAGCTGTGTGTGTGTGTGTGTGTGTGTGTGTGTGTGTGTGTAAGCTGCACCACCTGAGCAGGAGGTGTGTGTGTGTGTGTGTGTGTGTGTGTGTGTGTGTGTGTGTGTACCGAAGCTGCTCCACCTGGGCAGGAGCTGTGTGCGGAAGCTGTGCCACCTGGGCAGGAGCTGTGTGTGTGTGCGGAAGCTGCGTTGCATGGGCAGGCGTTTTGTGTGTGCGCAAGCTGAAGATGTGCCACCTGTGTAGGTGCTGTGTGTGCGGAAGGTGCTGAAGCTGCACCCAAGCTTTGTGCTGAAGCCACACTGCAGGTACTGTGTGTGCTGAAGCTGCTCAGCAGGGCAGGTGTTGTGTGTGCAGATACTGTACCCCAGGTGCTGAAGCTGCTCAGCAGGGCAGGTGTTGTGTGTGCAGATGCTGTACCCCAGGTGCTGAAGCTGCGTTAGAGTGCACACAATCCAGCAAAATAGTGTTTTGTAATCCCAAAAGCAAACACACAGCTACTTAATGTGGATGAAATGATACTTCGTTCAGTGTTTGTGCTTACCATCAGGGTGGAGTCCCACAGGTGGTTTATAGCCGTCGTGAGGAGGGTTCTTGCCTCATTTCTTTTCTTTATAGTATTTTTATTGCATCCTATAGTGAGCACTTACATTTCCTCTGTGTGACAGGGTCTGACCAGATCTCCGCATATTCGCTAAAGGATGTTTTTATTGAGCACTTTTAGATACTTCGGACTTGCCCTTAAACTTAAGGTGGGTACACTCTATATGATATACTATGCCATCTTGGTAGTTTCCTCCAATTTGCACAACCATTGTATAGAATGTACACACAATCTACCGTTTACACACTTCGTTCATCCCCTCCTAGCCCCATCTGATGCGCTGCACGTCAGATGGGACACTGCATTGTACAATGTGGGGAGCATTGTATAGTGTGTATGAAGGACCACACAATATGTTGGACTCTGAAGTTTGGCACTGTTCTACCGCGTACTGTCTACAGGAGCAGAAATTACAGTCCCTGGACACAATATATTGGAACGACCGTCGCGTTGTTACAGTGTTCAAGTGTGTACCTACTGCAGTAGCTTTATACTTAGAAACGGTGACATTACGTTATTGCAGGTAGGTGTTGGGCTTGAAACATCCTGCGATCCCACCACTGAGTGCCGCTAGTGTCTGGTAATGGGGGCATGCTGTCCAGCTTTCCTCATAAGTGTCTGTGGGGAATATCGTCAGTATCCCGACGGCAGCATCCCGCACGCCAGAATGCCGACAGTAGGGCGATCGCTTGTCGCACTGCGGGCACTGTGGCTCGCTGTGCTCTCCACAGGATCTATTCCCGCTCTGTGGGTGTCGTGGACACCCACGAGTGGGAATAGCCCCTGTGAGCCGGTATTCCGGGTATCAACATTGTCTGCTGTTGGGATTCCGGTGTCTATATCCTGACCACGGGGATCCCGACAGCCGGCAAATTGCTTCCTGTCCGGGGATCTCTGTAAGAATATAAGTCATGTGTTCCTACTGTAATATGAATTTTCCGGACTTGTTTCAGCCTCTACAGATGTGTAGTAAGTTTGTTTGCAAATGGCTTTTTATTAATCTAAAAGCTAATTTCTGTCGCAGCTCATTTGGCGTTAGCCGCTGCACGTTCCTTAGAGGGAAAGCGAATCCAAGGATATTATAGAATTGTTTGTCCAAGTTCTAATGGTTTTTATATTCTAGACTTTATTGGCTGACTGGCCAAACGCGATTCATGCTTCCACCTAAACTATAATTTATGTCCACGTTACTTCTCTTCTAGAACCGGGTACATAGTTTCTGTAACACTTGTAATAATAAGTTTATGTCCTCTTTTCTTGGAGGGAAAGCTGTATGATGCAATGTGATGTCATACTGTGATCTAATACACTGTCTCTGCCTGTAAGTCTTCCGGATGTACCTAATTCTCTCCTTATACAGTACATGCACAATATTGGATTATGGTTACTGGAGTTGGTGAAGTCCTGTGTATGATTCTCCTACATAAAAGAGCTTATTTGAAGTCTTCCCTCCCCCACGTTTATAGGGACAATCTGTCAGCCCTTGTCTTCTAAACAATACTAAAGAAAAGTGTTCAGCTCTTTGCATACCAGACAGTAAATTTGTCCCCAGCAGAACAGAGGTTAAATCTGAGCCTGAGGCAGAGTGAGTACCCTCTGGTGTTATGTCCGGGCGCAGGAGGGGATTATATTACAACTCCGCAGAAAGGACATATTTAAAACGTCCTCCACTTTTTATTTAAAACTTTTTTCTTTTTCTTTTATGTGATTCTCCTCCTCCCTTTTATAAAGGGGTTGTCAGTAACCTTTGTTACTGGGTGGGTGGGGGTTGCTGAGTTCCCTGTAACAGTCTCCCCGCAGACTCATTTTTGAGGTGTGGTCAGTGAGATAATCTCTTGTCAGGCTGTGGGTTAGAATTGGGCTATATCTAAGGTTTTCTGCGGTCAACAGCTGACGCTTTAGTAAGACCCAGATACTGGGTGCGAAAAGTTAATGCAATCGGCAACATAACTTCAATATAATAAGTATTTTTACATGACTTGGACTTGTTACGTTGTTAGGACAGCAAGTAATAGTATACATGTTTTCCAGATGTGCGGGTCCACTCAGTGGTATCACTACCTGCATACGTATGACTGTAAGGTTCTATCAGTATGTGGTGTTGGGTGAAATTGCAGAGTGGCTGCTTTATCAGGAAGTGACACTACACATCTGTTACTCTGGTCATGTGTTCTACTTACGGGTTCTCTTGTGATTAATAACGTCCTGCAGACTCAAGATCTTTGCTACTGTTATACACCATGATATCTATATTTTAGGTACATGGAGATGCAACACAATTTATTATGTCCAGTCCTGGGAAAGTCTACAGGTCGCACACCTTGATCCTAATCTTCGCTGGTACTGGGTCTTGAGTATTGCTAGAGATTAGACTGTATTTCTGATCGCTTTCTAGTACAGCAAGTGTTTAAGAGGATTCTGTACTAGAAACTACAACTTTGTTTAAATTGATGTGTTCTGAACACCCACGGTCCTCTGTGGAGGGAGGTGATGGGTAAAGAGCTACATTTGGAAGTTACACTTTAAGATGTAACCTCCTGAGCGCCTTTACTTACGCCACACACACACACACACACAACATCCCTGTTTAACTTGTTGAAGCTGTGCACACTCATTTGTCGTTTCGTCAGTTCAGTAACTGGAAAAACTGGTTCCCCAACTTTCAGTTTATTCAGTGTCTGGATTAATAAAGAATGCGGCACTTGCTGAACAAAGTGATTTAAGTCTAGCAATGTATAGGGAGTTCTGGAATTAAATGGAGTTTGTTTTGCTGCTGTTTAAGATTTGTGTGACCGGATTAGTTCTTTCCCTTTTCATTTTACACCTGGATGGATTATGGTCTGTACTCCGTTATTTGTACCCAATAAGGAATTGCCTTTTAAAGCCAGTAATGTGGCTTATTGCAAACTACTTTATAAACTGTACCGGGGCTGGTCAGTTGGCTGTAATGTCTCCTAGATATTTTTTGTTTTGCTATAAGTTATTTAATTTTTTTTATATTGTGTTTTTGCAAGCACAAAATTGGTGTTTTCCAATAGAAAATGTTGCATTCTTGGCAATTGAGGGACCTTCATGGCCAGCATGCAGGTGATGGGATGGCTGCCTGCAACCTGACTTCAAGGTCTATGTAAGAACCTTCTCTAATCTTTCCTCAGTAACTTAAGACCCCCATCCACTAGTGCGAGGTATCGCATGCGATACCACCGCAACTCACCCGCCAGCTCCTGGGCGGCTGGCCTGCATACAATACATTGTGTGAGGTCCTTTTGCGTACACTGTGTCGTATTTGATCCCAGTCATGGCTGCGGGGTCAGACAAATCCTTGTTGCAGCCATGGCGATCTGGGTATCCGATCCGGGGAGCACGGGAACGCCTTCGGAGTCTAAAGAAAATGATCCGAATCCGAAAGCTCGGAATTGGATGAGAAGTGGCCCTATCGCACTAGTGGATGGGGGCCTTAACATCTCATCACATTATTTGCGATATGCGACAGTATCGGGACTATTAGTTTCATACCAGGACCTCTGCTCTGATAAGTAGCGGTCATGGGGAATGATGGCACAGAGTCGTTTCCTGCTGATCACAACAGGGAGAGATTCCACCACTAGGCTCTGTCTCTGATGTATTTCATAAGTCAGGTACTGTGCACCAAAAGAATTGTGGGGGGGGGGGGGGGGGGTCAGGGGATCTGAAGGGCTCCCAGTAACCCTTCTAGCTAAACTTTTAGGACCTTGGTAAATTTGACAAGAGCACCAATTCCATACAGGATTATGGGGATGGCCATATTTGGCGGTGCATGGCTTTAACACTGGTAATATCTCCTGTGTTAAATATATTTGCTACCTAAAATGTTGTTCATTTCAAATCAGCCGTTTCCGCATTAAATAGCACCATGTGTGTCTGTGAGGGATACCCAGCAAAAATGCTCTGGGGCCCGTGTCCCTGTACTGCAGTGTGCTGACGCTCTGTGGGGCCCACTTATTAAATGAGGCAGATTTATAAACCTGGATAAGGGATAAAGCACCAGCCAATCATTATGGATTTGAAAAATGACAGGAGCTGATTGGCTGGTGCATTATCACCTTGCATTTACCACTGCTTTATCACTTCTCCAGGCTTAATATATCTGCCCCAATATTTGCAGCTGTCCCCCTGGAAACGCCCGTTAAGGGATAGCTGCAAATATTTAGTATTACCCTCCATTTTCAGCAGCAGCTGCTGTTTCTATGGGCGGATGTGATGCTGTGTAGATGGTGTTAGCCCGTTGTAGCCTCTGGGCTGAACTCTGCAAAAGTAACCGGTAGAGGGTTCCACTAAAGTCTGCAACGCGTGCATGGTCGGCACACATCGCAGGGTGTCGAGTGATACATCCGAGCGGAATATTTGCATACTCCAATGCAATTTTGAACGCGAATATTGCATTGAGAATGCAATTTTTGATAAATAGACACCTGTAATGGTGTAGATTTGTCAGGAGAGCAGAGTAACCTTCCTCAGAGTTACGCTCTGTCTGTTCACCGCCAATGCAGCATTGTCTCCTTCATCACACTCCATAAAGGTGCAAGCTTAGGGAGTGCTAGTGTTCGCTGTGTTCGCATCTGTGACCTTGCCGGATTATAGCGCACCTGGTGTTCCAGCGGCTGCTGGCGGATAACCCGGAGCTGTGTCATCCTAAGACTGTCTGTTGTTCTTGGCCTGCGTCGGAAGACTTAGCAGATCGCCTTGCTCGGTGGGATTGCCAGGGCTTTGTTTCGCTCCGGCTGTGGAAGTGGAACAAGGTCAGCCTGCACTTCATGGCTGGGAGTGGCAGAACTGTCTGTGTGACCTACTTCTTGCTCTGATAGTTGTTCCAAGAGCTAATATCTGTCTCAGCGGTCTGCTAACATGACTTAATGCCACGCTGTTCATGGAGAGGCGGAACGTTGTGCTGTATTGTTATGGAGAGAGAATGTGAGTAACTGTGTGCCAGATGGGCATAAACGCAGGGTAGCGATTACATTCCAGTATGGCGATGAGTTGCAGTGTACTTGTCTCCTACACATGGCAATGGAAACGGTGGAGTGAATATTCAGGCTCTCTCTGTACCTCATGCCTCAATAACCTCCTTCATTTTTATTTTATTGATAGGGCACCCTAAGTACAACGCAACCATTCACTTCAGATTCCTGAATAGTGTCCATTTTGTCTGCGTGTATGGTTTATATCTGTCACTGCCTAATTGATTCGGAGCAGCTGCTTAACCCCCGTCCCACATATCTTCACATGCTGCAGTGTGGAAGCTGTTCAGTGTCATATGTATTCTCCCTGCTCAGTGCCAGCCCTGTGGAAGTCCTCAGATCTCTCCAGGCTTGGCTCTTCTGCAGGGTTTCTTCCACTGATGGACCCTGAGGTGTAATGTAACGTCCTCCTGGTGACAGCATCTGGTTCTCCAGCACCTGCTGCTTGAAGGGAAGTCTGTTTTGCTGACCTCCATTTGGGGTTTCCTTCCTGCTACAGATGTGCTGAGGCAGGGATGAGCTTGCACGAGTAAAAGTGACACTCAGCATCTCCACTCAAGGGGAAGCGTATCAAAGCTTGGAGAGAGATAAACCAATCGGCTCCTAACTGCCACCTTACAGGCTGTGTGTGAAAAATGGCAGTTACGAGCTGATTGGTTGGTACTTTCTCTCTTCAAGCTTTAATAAATCTTCCCCTCAGTATCATGTGGTGTGTAACCAGAGTCACGCTATAGAGAAGTGGCTTTTACAATGCCGTAACTAATGCTGGTAATGTGTTAAGAGACTGACAAAAGCCCTCTGCCCTACACGTGTGTGTGTCAGCAGGATCCTTTCTGGTGCAGTGAGTAGGCCATAAAGTGTTAAAAATAAAAGGCCCCCTTTAGGCAACTGCTCGGATTGGGTATTGGATGTCGGTCGTCAGAATACAGACCGCGCCAAACCAATGGTCCGAATCCCAACACCTTTCTGAAGGTAAGCTAATCCCTCTCCTTCGTTTCACCCCAATCCACCCTCCCTGCAGCCTAACCCTAACCCTAACCTTCTAACCCGGTCTACGTTTGCAGGACAAGAGAAGTAGTACTGTGCATCTGTCCGTGCAGAGTAGGAGCTCCTACAGCACAAAACTAGATGCTTGCAGCCAGACTACATGTACTGTGTGTTCTGGGTAGTGCTGAAGGCATGGCCCCACCCAACATACATTTTCCTTATCTAGGCGTCCAGTAACCCAGATCTAACTCTATAAAATTCCCACAGTAAACCTCAATGTGAAATGTTCATTAGAACACGCAGCGAGATAGCATGAAGTGGCCATTTATCTACAGTAAGAATCCAGTTGTTCGCCTGTTGGAGCAACTTTACTGTATACATCGCTCTTGTATCTCACAGCCACACGAGTCCAGGATATCCTGACTTCTACACACACATCCTATTCCCATGCAATGAATGTATTATGCCTTGTTTATGCCGTGTTCAGGGCTCGGTGCTCTGTGTCTCCATAGAGGAGTGCGGTCACGAGACCGCTTTCAGCTCACGACTATGGGTGACCTCGGTCATGTATGACCGTTCTCATGCGCTTACCTTTTTGGGGTTGCCCAATAATTTTCTGCTTTTAAAGCAAAAAAACAAGCCCTGCTCCTGTGCTGGGAAAAGAGCGATTTATTCTATAGATTGTAAGCTTGCGAGCAGGGCCCTCCTACCTCTGTCTGTTTTTACCCAGTTTTGTTCCATTACTGTTCTAATTGTAAAGTGCAACGGAATATGCTGCACTACATATACACTGTTAATAAATAAATTACTGCTGAAGACATGTGCCGCTATTAGAGGCAGCTAACAGACGTGGGCGCTGTTTACACAGCTGCTGCGTCTTTGAACCCAGCTGTTGTGCAAACATATGCCAATGCCACAGGAGGCACCTCTTGCCGCCTTCTCTGATCCACTGCTGTGCCTTTGGACGCAGCATTGAGTAATCTGCGAGAACGTTGGACACCATCATGCTGGCGCTTAGATGGCACTGCAACCATCGTCTCAATAATCATCGGTAACCATCGGAGATGTATGTAGGCCATCCTGTTGGTTTACATCTGAGACAGCCCCTTAGTCCTTGTCTAATGTTGGAATGAAGACTATAGGACTTGGTTAAAAGTCCACTACTTAAGATCAGCTTATTTCTCTGACCCTTTGTGGAGTTGGCTGAGACCTGACGTGACACAGATGATTCCCGTTTATTTTGGTGCTGGGAGAACATACTGAACCAGACACCCATAATCCTTTTCTCTTCACTCTGTCTTCTTTCCTTGAGTAGTAGAACCACAGGCTTGTCAAATGCTCACTGGTGATGGTAACTCTCGTTCCTTGCTGGCCAAGATAAATTAGACTTTGAGCAGGTGTATTGGATTTTACATATCTGTATTTTCAGTTCCATCCATTTAGATCCTGGTGACCGCCGGCCATCAATATCCAAGGTCTCAGTGCGACTCTCACCAGCCCTTTATATCAATGGGATTTATTAGTATTTAAGACCATTGAAGTGCAAGGAGCTCTCAAGTCATTACAGTACGAGGTGGACCTACATGCAGGACGGAACCTGTCTTGTACTGCAGGTCCTGGACGTGTAATCCACTTGTGTCTGTGTCCTTTTGTATATGCTATACTAATTTCACATACAGTGTGCCTAATTCTCACAAAAAAAAACCATCCTGACTTTGAATTGTTGTGACGTGGATGGCCTGGAATCGGAATACCGAGCTAGCTCATGACAAAGACCTATTTAGCACATACGTACATACAGAACGCCTGGCCTTGCAGTGGGTTTGGCTTGACCTGTTTGTTCCCACAGTGATGACGTGTGTCGGGGAAGAGACACATTGGATTTGAAAAGGCCCCTTTGTTGCTCAGATGTTCCAATCCTGCAGCCCTGCTCTGGGTACAGATGGAAACGGACCATAGATGAAGGCAGGGGGGTGGGAATCTCCGAACCTTTGTGATAGCTGTACCCTGTAATGTATCGCTCTCATTGTACTGTGTCTACGTTCTCAGTACACTCCTTGTAGATGGATGAGTGTGCGAGTGATTCATTGTTAATGTTCCCACACTGGGCCTGATTCTGAATTGGGAATAAAGTAAGACCGAACAAGTAACTGTGCAACTGGACAAACCATGGTGCACGTTGAAATTAAAGGGGTGCAGATGCATTTTTTGCATGCAGGGTGAATACTGGCTGCTTTTGCATGCAGCCCACACATGCTGGGCAGCTCTGGTTTTACACTGCAATTTAGATTGCAGCTAGGGCACGCCCCTCCCTCACCTAAATCTCCCTGCACATGTTACATTTGCCCCACCTGCAGTGCTGCATGGTTTTATCAAGGTCCAAAGTTACTTGTCTCCTCTTGCTGTATTCCCAACTCAGCCCCACTGACGTTACAGTTTTACCTCTGGAAGCTTTACATAAACTTCACTTCTCAAAGTGGCAGGATTGCAGGGGCGTAACCCGAGTATCTGGCTTGTGAGATAGCTGATTTATTAATGATCAATGCCTAATGTATGAACCATTAACCAGACCACAGTAGTTTCATTAGAGGACCACAGTACCCACACACTGAATTTGTATCTAAACATCTTATCACAAACACTTTCCATAGAATGATCTGTACATACGGCTATATTCAATTGATATCGGATCCTCTGATGGTGCGGATCCAACATGTCACTATTCAGTGCTGGCTGGAAACTGGCAGCATTCCGACAGTGCAGACTCGACTTGATTACAAGACAAATCTGCATCAGCGGCAAACTGTCAAACAGCCACGTTTTCAACAAACACTTGGATCTGCGATCAACTTGCCAAACCACACGTTTTCCGACAACTGCCGTTGTTTTTTATTTTTTACTGTCTGGAAAGACTGTCACGAATTGAATATACCCCATAGATGGTCTATACTGCCTACGCACAGAAAAACTATTATCTAACCCCATAGCCTTACAGTGTGATCAATGGGGCTGATTCTGAATTGGATGCAAAAATAAGGCAAGTAAGTTACTTACCTAGCAGAATCCTGACACCTGCTAGGTAAGTATTCCAACCCTCCCACTCTACTCCCCTAACCCTCCCCCTTTCATGCCTAATTGATTCAGCACTGGCAAGGCGTCGCGTGCAGTTTCATGTGGTTTACTTGAACGCATGCCAGCCTAAAACAATGGCGGGGACTGGGGAGCGTAACCAAGATACTCCCTATGCATAACAAAGGACCTGGGCCAATGCTAAAGCCATCTGCTGGCTCAGTCCTTGTTGAGCTTATCACTGCAGGCTCAGACTGGCCCACAGGTGTACATGGTAAATACCTGGTGGGCCCCATTCCCGTCCTCTAGGTGTCTGTAACTTGGTGGAGCAGGGCCATGGATGTGCTTGGTTTGTTTCTGCGGACACTACACTTTGATTAGCCCTTCTGCCAATCATAGTGGGTGGTCCTGACGCTCCCCTATCCCCTCCTTTATAAATTCACCCTCTTATGTGCATGTCCTCTCCAATGTTGGGCAAAGTCCCTCTGTAGGGGTTGGCCACTCCCCTTAAACTTGGGCCCCTACCACTGCATTCTCAGGTGGGCCCTTTATGCCCCAGTTTGCCCCGACTGCAAGAAAGGGTTTTCCGTTTCAGCACTACCAGGGGCTAAAGCATACTTGCCTACCTGACCCTCTCCATGAGGGAGAAAAGCTCTGTTCCTGGACTTTCCTGGTAATGTATGATTGCCATCACCTGTGGTGAGCTAGTTAATTGATTAGAAAGGTGTTTCACCACAGGTGATGGCAATCATACATTACCAGGAAAGTCCAGGAACAGAGCATTTTCTCCCTCATGGAGAGGGTCAGGTAGGCAAGTATGGGCTAAAGCATTCACTGGAGGATTGCTAGGTAAGTTGATGCTCCGGAATTCTGTTCTCTGGAAAAGGAAAGGCTTATTTGCTTAGTGAAAGTGTCCCTATTCGGGCACAATCCCAGCTCACTGACGTTTGGTTGCACGTAAAACATTCCGTGTATACTCTAGCTCAGAGGTTCTCAAACTCGGTCCTCGGGGGCACACACAGTGCATGTTTTGTAGGTAACCCAGCAGGTGCACAGGTGTATTAATTACTCACTGACACATTTTAAAAGGTCCACAGGTGGAGCTAATTATTTCACTTGCGAATTCTGTGAGGAGCCCTGCAAAACATGCACTGTGTGGGGTCCTGAGGACAGAGTTTGAGAACCTCTGCTCTAGCTAATAGCTGTTGTGGCATGTACGTGACACTTTATTTCTAACCTCTGACATAACCCATACACTATGCTGATGTTATCTAAACGAGGTTACGCATGGGTTCTTGTTCCAGTTTACTTTTCTTGTACATGCTCTATGAAGCATTACACTAGTTTCCAGTATTTCGGGGTCTTTTCTCCTGTCCAGACTGGTTTATCTCTGACATTATTTCCTTTTACGATCGATCATCTCGTTCCCCACTTCCCACGATGTTCATTTTCATGCGTGTCCGTAAAGCTCAGCACAGATATTCCGCTTTCATGGGATTTTCCAGACACGGGAGTGGGAGCCACCCTTAAAATGATGCATTAGGTGGACAAGTGGACACTTTCTTACATACGAAAAGTAAATGACTCAAAATCTCATACGCTTTCATTTAAGACTGGAGTGTCTTTAAACTAATAGATGTGAAATCATTAATCATTTACACAGAATAGTACAGTGCTTCACACAGATGGAAGAACCATGGGTTCCGCATCTGGACAGTGATCTGCTGAAGTGGCATTAATGGACTACAAATCCTATTTATTTATTTTTTTCCTTTGTAAATTTGTATCTCTAAATAGGTTCCACATTTACATCTTTGCTCTCTTTCTGCCAAACTAGAATTTGAATCTGTTTGCCGTTACCCAGCCCATTCTAAGTTCTTTGTGCAAGTCAGATGGCGTATGTCCAAATTCTACTTACAAAGGTCGACGTTATGTGGGATAAATGGATATTCTCTGTATGGCCTATCTTCGTTGAAACCTGCCAATACCCCCATAGTTTGCATCCGATGAGAATTTCCCGGCTCTTGTTTGCTAGTGGAAGGTGCATATATACGTGTATGATGTACGGAGCTGTCCGCGTGGCCATTGGTGCTCCGCTACCTGAATCGTAACCCAGTGACTGTCACGGTCTTCAGCTGCTGAATGTGTCACTATTCATGTAATCTACATGTCCGCAAATACTGCAGCCTTGCACGGCTTGTAACAGTCAGAATGACAGTGCAGTGTTACATTAACTGTGCTTCTGCTTTCATCTGATGTAGTATTACATTAACGACACTCCATTTTATATTAAAATATATATTTATTCACACACACTAATAATTTATTTCCTTTACTTGGAAATGGCTCCACATTGGGTACCTTTTTAAAAGCACACCTCCAATTACATAGCGTTCTCTATTAACCAGGTCAGATGTGCTACTGTGCAATACATTTATTTGTAAGAAGGGACTATTGACAAGGTGAGTGTTCACCAGGCTTGAGAGACTTCTCCATACATGGCTTGCATGACGGTCTGCAGGGTTTGCCAGGTAGCATGTTCTGCCCCAAGGAATCTTGTCTACGTTTTGGCACTTTCTATACAGCAGCCAAGCCACTGAAAAGTTGTCAAGTAGGTGGCCCGTATATGGGGAATAAGCTCCTGGACTATGTGCCGGGTGGTTGTGTTTTGGGGGAGGAGGGGGGGGGGGGGGGGGGGGTGGCGGCGCGGTTTCAGCCATAGAAAATATTTAGACTTTCCTGCAAAGCTACAATAGAAACCGCAGCTGCTGCTGTGTTTTGTGGTGATGGTCAGTAATTATATACAGATCTGAGCAATTAGCGACATAGCAGCAGAGAGATCAGTCTACAAATCTGCTGCTTGTTTGTTGGGGTTTGGGATTCCAGAGTTGTTTGTGTAGACTCAGGGGTTAGAAGCTGGATGAACATTTTAATAGTTGTGGTTAGATGCTCACTGTATCTTCCACACAAGGCCCCTCCCCCTTTTATACTTTACCCAGGTATGAAAACTTTCATTTTGCATTGGGAGTGGTTCCTAGCGAAAACTGTTATTACGCTTCTGTAACTTAACCCTCTGTGGACTTTGTAAAGGAAAGCTCATTGTTAAGCACAATGCATTTTATTTAACTGAATTCAATCTCTCAGAACAATGGCTTTTGGGGCAGCTCTATACTAGGTGATTACAGCTCTTTACAGGAACTAGTCACCAGTAGCTAATGAAATGTTTACTTTCACACTGTAAACTATGACAAAATGTAGTTAGTGGGCTACAAAAGTTGTCGCCGACTTGACTAAATTTGCAAAGAAAATCTTGATACAGGAGTGAGAAACCAGAGGCCCCCCCCAGCTGTTGCCTACCGCTGCCAGGGCAGGCATTCATATTAGCACAACAGGTGGCTGCATCCCAGTACGCCGCTTTATAGAGGAACCATAGATCTACAGATGTCCATTTGTTTGTAAAAGAGACCTTTCATTTTTCTTTATATTTCTTCTGCAAGATTCCATTCTCGGTCCCTGAATGGTCGGCGTGGAGTTGGCTTGATCAGTTCCCAATACACCCAAAGATTAAATCTTCCTCTTGACAATAAGGTCACACGAGAAGAGCCGTAATTTCCCAGGCCATTTTCCATTTCCTTTTTTATTTATTTATTTATTTTTCCATCTTCTTCAATGTTTGGTTCTTTCATGCCAAAGGCTGTAAATAGAACTGAGATTGTTACAGCGCCTTCCATCTCCGGGACAACGCTACTTTGTCATTCGGAGAAAGTTGTTCCGTGATCACACAGGCTGCTCCGTGCAAGAGCCGGTAACCTACTCTGTATGCAATCAAAATGTCAGACAATGATCTCTTTGTCCCGCACCACGTTCTTCTACACAACTGCTAGTAATCTGTTGAAGCTTGGAGAGATGGGAGAGCTGCCAGGAGGCCTTCTGTTTCGCTGACTCCCGCACCTTGTTCCTTACTGTATTATGGCGATCCCTCCCATGACTGGAACTGCAACACCCGAATACTACCCTGCCTGGTCCATAAACATCAGTGCCTCCCTGACATCAGTTGTCCCCCTTATCTCATGGATGGCACTGGCACTCTGATTCCAGTCGGTCTAATAGGATTCCTCCCAGAATCCCCCGCGGCTCGCACATGCGTTATCCGACCGCTGCACATGCACAGATACTCCCGAGTAATGATCTGGAAGTCCTGGAATCGCAAAAGAAAGCTCTATTTGGAGGAGCTGTCCGTTGAAATTGTAACCACAATTATACATGCATAGTGACGTTATTAACGCCGCTATGTATGCGGTAAGTGACGTATCAAAATGCGAAGATTGATACATCCTGTCATTTTACAGGCTCTGAGCAGGAACTGAATGGTTAGTACTTCGCTCTCTCTCTCGCTCTCTCCTTCCTAGCTTTGCTAAATCAGCCTCTAAATAGATAAGATAAATAATAAAATATATATACATATATAATTTTGAAATATAATATTTATTATTATTATTATTATTATTACATTTTTTATTATTTTCCCCCCCCCATCCCCCCTATTTGAATGAGTCTTTTACATCCCAGCTCCTTGACACGAGTGCAATCTTCTCCCTGTCTTGGACAGAAGACCCCTTTGCTCCTAAGTATTTGTGCACTGTGTTCGGCCTCTGTCTCGGCAGCTGCTGGTGGTCCGTCATAGCGTCGGCAGACAGCAGTAGGTACAAGGAGCAGTCTCCTTCTGTATTTAAACCTTCGGTTACCACAGAAGCTGCTCCTCTCCTCTCTGAATCCTTTTTCATCTTGGATTTTCCTGATTCCCGGCATCCCCGCCAAAGAATCTGCATCTGGGAGAGAAGCGGCAGAACGCTGGCTTATTGGCAAGTCAGGAGCCAACATCTGCAGATCAGATGCTCAATGTGACGAGTGACCGTCTGATTAGCTGCGATTCACCCCCAAACCTTTCACAATAGAGGACACATTTCTGTGTGCTGCTGTCACGCGTTCTGCAGACTGACATCATTCTAAAGCATACGCATAGGATGCCATGGTGTGTTCAACTATGTAAACGCTGATAACCTGTGAACTGTCTTTCCTGTCTGCCCTCCTCCTGCTGGTGTCTGTAGGAAGGAAATGCAAACTGGGTTTGCATAGGGGGAGAAAGTCGCCTTCCTCACCCCAATTGTCAGCAGTATTATGAGGGGTCTAATTAACCACATGTCTTCTAATGCTGGCTACTGTGTATGATAGGCGTTTTAGGAGAAGATAAAACAATCTTTGCGCTAAAGCGTTCCCCCTCACCTGAGCCTTCATCCTAAATCTGTGGATCAATAATCATTGATATTGGGGTCATTCAGACCTGATGATCGTAGATGTACGAAAAAACATGCGGGGGACGCCCAACACAAGGCAAATGCACCACACATGCCGGATCCAGCCCCCCTCCCTCCGCAGACATACTAAAGCATAGCACGGTGGCGATGCTTTCGCATGTTTCGAGTAGCCCTCTGCCGCCGCGCCCCGCAAAGAGTCTGGACACGCCTGCATTGTCTGGACTGTGCTTCTTCCCCCCCCCCCCCCCTCCCCCCACATCCTGCCGAAAGCTGAGTTGACGCCCTTTTAATGCAGTGACACAACGCCACATCCGGCCCCGCGAACGCCTGTCAATCAGGGAGAGGCGATCGCACAAGTAAAATGCCGTCGCATCTCCCTGTGCGCACACATCACCGAGCTTCAGCCTGCGTCCAGGTCTGAATTAGGCCCATTGCGGCCTCGTCCCCTTTATCACAATCCTTTTTAATGCGGAGCAAAACGGATTTATTTTGTAAGCCTATTTCTCTGACGTCCTAGTGGATGCTGGGTACTCCGTAAGGACCATGGGGAATAGACAGGCTCCGCAGGAAACTGGGCACTCTAAAAGAAAGATTAGGTACTATCTGGTGTGCACTGGCTCCTCCCTCTATGCCCCTCCTCCAGACCTCAGTTAGAATCTGTGCCCGGCCCGAGCTGGTTGCACACTAGGGGCTCTCCTGAGCTTCTAGTAAAGAAAGTATTTGTTAGGTTTTTTATTTTCAGTGAGATCTGCTGGCAACAGACATTAGCTCCAGAGGGATCGAACACAGGACCCGTCCTCGATCGTCCGGAGCCGCGCCGCCGTCCCCCTTGCAGAGCCAGAAGCATGAAGAACATCCTGAAAATCGTCGGCTGAAGACTCAGGTCTTCATTAAGGTAGTGCACAGCACTGCGGCTGTGCGCCATTGCTCCCTATGCACACCACATACTCCGGTCACTGATGGGTGCAGGGCGCTGGGGGGGGGGGGCGCCCTGGGCTGCAATTAGAGTACCTTACATTGGCAAACAGCACATAATATAGTCTAAAAAACTATATATGTGCAAAAATCCCCCGCCATAATATAAATATAAGAGCGGGAAAAGTCAGCCGAGAAGGGGGCGCGGCTATCTCCCTCAGCACACTGGCGCCATTTCTTCTTCACAGCTCCGCTGCAAGACAGCTCCCCAGGCTCTCCCCTGCAGTTTCCAGGCTCAAAGGGTAAAAAAGAGAGGGGGGGCACTAAATTTAGGCGCAAAACTGTATATGTAAAGCAGCTATAGGGAAAAATCACTTTGTGTTGGTGTAAATCCCTGATTATATAGCGCTCTGGTGTGTGCTGGCATACTCTCTCTCTGTCTCCCCAAAGGACTTTGTGGGGTCCTGTCCTCAGTCAGAGCATTCCCTGTGTGTGTGCGGTGTGTCGGTACGGCTGTGTCGACATGTTTGATGAGGAGGCTTATGTGGAGGCGGAGCAGGTGCCGATAAGTGTGATGTCACCCCCTGCGGGGTCGACACCAGAGTGGATGGATATGTGGAAGGTTTTACACGACAGTGTCAACTCCTTGCATAAAAGGTTCGATGACATAACAGCTGTGGGACAGCCGGCTTCTCAGCCAGTGCCTGCCCAGGCGTCTCAAAGGCCATCAGGGGCTCAAAAACGCCCGCTACCTCAGATGGCAGACACAGATGTCGACACAGAGTCTGACTCCAGTGTCGACGAGGACGAGACTAATGTACATTCCACTAGGGCCATCCGTTGCATGATTACGGCAATGAAAAATGTGTTGCACATTTCTGACATTAACCCAGGTACCACTAAAAAGGGTATTATGTTTGGGGAGAAAAAGCAACCAGTGGTTTTTCCCCCATCAGATGAGTTGAATGAAGTGTGTGAAGAAGTGTGGGCTTCCCCCGATAAGAAACTAGTGATTTCTAAAAAGTTACTGATGGCGTACCCTTTCCCGCCAGAGGACAGGTTACGTTGGGAGACATCCCCGAGGGTGGATAAGGCGCTCACATGCTTGTCAAAAAAGGTGGCACTGCCGTCTCAGGATACGGCCGCCTTAAAGGAGCCTGCGGATAGAAAGCAGGAGGCTATCCTGAAGTCTGTATATACACACTCAGGTACTATACTGAGACCTGCTATTGCTTCAGCTTGGATGTGTAGTGCTGCAGCAGCTTGGTCCGATACCCTGTCAGAAAATATTGATTCCCTCGACAGAGATACGATTTTGCTAACCATAGAGCATATTAAAGACGTCGTCTTATATATGAGAGATGCACAGAGGGATATTTGCCGGCTGGCATCTAGAATTAATGCAATGTCCATTTCTGCCAGGAGAGTATTATGGACTCGGCAGTGGACAGGTGATGCGGATTCTAAAAGGCACATGGAGGTTTTGCCTTACAAGGGTGAGGAATTGTTTGGGGATGGTCTCTCTGACCTCGTTTCCACAGCAACAGCTGGGAAGTCGACATTTTTACCTCAGGTTCCCTCACAGCCTAAGAAAGCACCGTATTATCAGGTACAGTCCTTTCGGCCCCAGAAAGGCAAGCGGGTTAAAGGCGCGTCCTATCTGCCCAGAGGCAGGGGTAGAGGGAAAAAGCTGCACCATACAGCCAGTTCCCAAGAACAAAAATCCTCCCCTGCTTCCACTAAGTCCACCGCATGACGCTGGGGCTCCACTGGTGGAGCCAGATGTGATGGGGGCCCGTCTCTGGAACTTCAGCGACCAGTGGGTTCGCTCACAGGTGGATCTCTGGGTTCTACAAGTGGTATCTCAGGGATACAAGCTGGAATTTGAGACGTCTCCCCCTCGCCGTTACCTCAAATCAGCCTTGCCAGCTACTCCCCAGGACAGGGAGGTAGTACTGGCGGCAATTCGCAAGCTGTACCTCCAGCAGGTGATAATAAAAGTTCCCCTCCTTCAACAGGGATGGGGTTACTATTCCACAATGTTTGTGGTACCGAAACCAGACGGTTCGGTGAGACCCATTCTAAATTTGAAATCCTTGAACACTTATATAAGGAAGTTCAAGTTCAAAATGGAATTGCTCAGGGCGGTTATTGCAAGCCTGGAAGAGGGGGATTACATGGTATCACTGGACATCAAGGATGCTTACCTACATGTCCCCATTTACCCACCTCACCAGGTGTACCTTCGTTTTGTGGTACAGGACTGCCATTACCAATTCCAGACGTTGCCGTTTGGTCTGTCCACGGCACCGAGGGTATTTACCAAAATAATGGCCGAAATGATGATACTCCTTCGAAAGAAGGGAGTTGTAATTATCCCGTACTTGGACGATCTCCTTATAAAGGCGAGGTCCAGGGAGCAGTTGTTGGTCGGAGTAGCACTATCTCAGGAAGTGCTACAACAGCACGGCTGGATTCTGAATATCCCGAAGTCGCAGCTGGTTCCTACAACGCGTCTGCTGTTCCTGGGTATGATTCTGGACACAGAACAGAAGAATGTGTTTCTCCCGGAGGAGAAGGCCAAGGAGTTGTCATCTCTGGTCAGAGACCTCCTAAAACCAAAACAGGTGTCGGTGCATCACTGCACGTGAGTCCTGGAAAAGATGGTAGCTTCTTACGAGGCAATTCCATTCGGCAGGTTCCAGGCACGGATCTTTCAGTGGGATCTGTTAGACAAGTGGTCCGGATCGCATCTTCAGATGCATCGGCTGATCACCCTGTCCCCGAGGGCCAGGGTGTCTCTGCTGTGGTGGCTGCAGAGTGCTCATCTTCTCGAGGGCCGCAGATTCGGCATACAGGACTGGATCCTGGTGACCACGGATGCAAGCCTCCGAGGTTGGGGGGCAGTCACTCAGGGAAGAAACTTCCAAGGACAATGGTCGAGTCAGGAAGCTTCCCTACACATAAATATTCTGGAACTAAGGGCCATTTACAATGCCCTAAGTCAGGCAAGACCCCTGCTTCAAAACCAGCCGGTGCTGATTCAGTCAGACAACATCACGGCGGTCGCCCATGTAAACCGACAGGGCGGCACAAGAAGCAGGATGGTGATGGCAGAAGCCACAAGGATTCTCCGATGGGCGGAGAATCACGTGCTAGCACTGTCAGCAGTGTTCATTCCGGGAGTGGACAACTGTGAAGCAGACTTCCTCAGCAGGCACGACCTCCACCCGGGAGAGTGGGGACTTCATCCAGAAGTCTTCCAGCTGATTGTAAATCGTTGGGAAAGACCACAGGTGGACATGATGGCGTCCCGCCTCAACAAAAAGCTAAAAAGATATTGCGCCAGGTCAAGGGACCCTCAGGTGATAGCTGTGGACGCTCTAGTGACACCGTGGGTGTACCAGTCGGTTTATGTGTTCCCTTCTCTTCCTCTCATACCAAAGGTACTGAGGATAATAAGAAAGAGAGGAGTAAGAACTATACTCATCGTTCCGGATTGGCCAAGAAGGACTTGGTACCCGGAACTACAAGAAATGATCTCAGGACCCTTGGCCTCTGCCTCTCAGACAGGACCTGCTACAACAGGGGCCCTGTCTGTTCCAAGACTTACCGCGGCTGTGTTTGACGGCATGGCGGTTGAACGCCGGATCCTGATGGAAAAGGGCATTCCGGTTGAAGTCATTCCTACGCTGATAAAAGCTAGGAAGGATGTGACGGCAAAACATTATCACCGCATATGGTGAAAATATGTTGCTTGGTGTGAGGCTATGAAGGCCCCAACAGAAGAATTTCAGCTGGGTCGGTTTCTGCACTTCCTACAGTCAGGAGTGACTATGGGCCTAAAATTGGGATCCATTAAAGTCCAGATTTCGGCCCTGTCTATTTTATTTAAAAAAGAACTGGCTTCACTGCCTGAAGTTCAGACGTTTGTTAAGGGAGTGCTGCATATTCAGCCCCCTTTTGTGCCCCCAGTGGCACCTTGGAATCTCCACGTTGTATTGGATTTCCTAAAATCACATTGGTTTGAGCCACTTCAGACCGTGGAGTTAAAATATCTCACGTGGAAAGTGGTCATGCTTTTGGCCTTGGCTTCGGCTAGGCGTGTGTCGGAATTGGCTGCTTTGTCATGTAAAAGCCCCTATCTGATCTTCCATATGGACAGGGCTGAATTGAGGACTCGTCCCCAATTTCTCCCTAAGGTGGTATCAGCGTTTCATTTGAACCAACCTATTGTGGTGCCTGCGGCTACTCGGGACTTGGAGGCTTCCAAGTTGCTGGACGTAGTCCGGACCCTGAAAATCTATGTTTCCAGGACGGCTAGAGTCAGAAAAACTGACTCGCTGTTTATCCTGCATGCACCCAACGAGCTGGGTGCTCCTGCTTCTAAGCAGACTATTGCTCGCTGGATCTGTTGCACGATTCAACTTGCACATTCTGCGGCTGGACTGCCGCATCCTAAATCAGTCAAAGCCCATTCCACGAGGAAGGTGGGCTCTTCTTGGGCGGCTGCCCGAGGGGTCTCTGCTTTACAACTTTGCCGAGCTGCTACCTGGTCGGGATCAAACACGTTTGCAAAATTCTACAAGTTTGATACCCTGGCTGAGGAGGACCTTGAGTTTGCTCATTCGGTGCTGCAGAGTCATCCGCACTCTCCCGCCCGTTTGGGAGCTTTGGTATAATCCCCATGGTCCTTACGGAGTACCCAGCATCCACTAGGACGTCAGAGAAAATAAGAATTTACTCACCGGTAATTCTATTTCTCGTAGTCCGTAGTGGATGCTGGGAGCCCGTCCCAAGTGCGGACTCTCTGCAATACGTGTATATAGTTATTGCTTAACTAAAGGGTTTTGTTATAAGCCATCTGTTTATGAGGCTCATTTGTTGTTCATACTGTTAACTGGGTATAGTTATCACAAGTTGTACGGTGTGGCTGGTATGAGTCTTACCCTGGATTCCAAATCCTTTCCTTGTAGTGTCAGCTCTTCCGGGCACAGTTTCCCTAACTGAGGTCTGGAGGAGGGGCATAGAGGGAGGAGCCAGTGCACACCAGATAGTACCTAATCTTTCTTTTAGAGTGCCCAGTCTCCTGCGGAGCCAGTCTATTCCCCATGGTCCTTACGGAGTACCCAGCATCCATTACGGACTACGAGAAATAGAATTACCGGTGAGTAAATTCTTACTTTCTTCTGTTACACTTTTTTTTTTTTTTTACATTCCGGCAACTTAGCAGAATTCTCATTCTAAAAACCCCTTCTGCACATTACAGAACCGGTACGCAATAACCCACTGTCCAGCACCCACTGCTCACTCTTCGCATTCAGAAAGCGATCTCAGCAGTGTCTGTTTTCCTGTTTTCCTGTTTTTATGTGGCTGTTTTTCAGCCCGATTCCTGTTTACTGTTTAACCAACCAAACTTTCATTTGCAAGCAAAAACATTTACTCGGCTCCTTTTGTTTTTTATCATACCAGGTGAGGACATTCAAGGCTGTTATGTTATTTATTAACCATGTCTGGGACGGTACGACAGTCTTCACCTTCTGGATTATAAAGCTGCAACACTGATGTGGCTAGTACTAAGGGGTACATTTACTAAGCAGTGATAAGAGTGGAGAAGTGAGCCAGCGGAGATATTCCCCCATCAACCAATCAGCAGCTCTGTATCATTTTATAGTATGCAAATTATAGATTTTACTTCAGTGCTGATTGGTTGATGGGGAAATATCTCCACTGGCTCACTTCTCCGCTCTTATCACTGCTTAGTAAATGTACCCCTTAGCCTTTAAAAAATGATAACCTGGAGAGTGATAAAGTACCAGCCATCCAGCTCCTAACTGCCACGTTACAGGTTGTGTTTGATAAATGACAGAGGAGTTTTTTGGCAGGTTCTCTTTTTCTCTTCTTTTTTTTTCTTTCTCTCTCTCTCTCTTTCCCCCCTCCCGCCCCCCCCCCCCCATTCTGGCCCATATGTCCACAACTGAAACATGGTCTGCTACTGTGAGCAGTCTTGACTTTAGATGTATGACTTGTGTATCTCGTGTGGGTTTTACGCGCTACTGTTCTGTTGAGCTCGAATCTGAAGTGATTGGTTAGACCATACATAGAATATATTTTCAAGTAATATGTTGGTGCTTTTTGTAAAAAAGTGGTTTGTAGAAATTCCAGGATGAGAGCCAAGGCCAATGACTAAGGAGTCTATATGTACTAAGCCTTAAGATAAAGTGGAGAGAGATTAAAGTACCAGCCAATCAACTCTTTATCAAACACAGCCTGTAACATGGCAGTAAGGTACTTTAGACACATAGGGGTAAATTTACTAAGATTCGTATTTTCCCGTTTGAGGTCAAAGTTCAATCACGAATGACATCGAAAGTGTAAATATGCAACTTTTTGAATTGATTACGACTAATTTACTAAGCTGCCGTATTCTGCATTTTCGGTTTTTCCGATGTCGATGTCATTCGTTTTTTTAGGCAGTGTTTTACGTGAGTGACTTGTAAAACACTGCCGACTTTAATACAATGAATCTTGGCCGGATCTGAGAGATCCGTGCAGGGCTTCATTGTGCACCTTGTAAAAAAAAACAAAAAAAACGTTTAAACTTAAAAAAAAAAAATTGCGTGGGGTTCCCCCTCCTAAGCCAAACCAGCCTCGGGCTCTTTGAGCCGGCCCTGGTTGCAAAAATATGGGAAAAAAATTGACAGGGGTTCCCCCATATTTAAGCAACCAGCACCGGGCTCTGCGCCTGGTCCTGGTTCCAAAAATACGGGGGACAAAAAGCGTAGGGGTCCCCCGTATTTTTAAAACCAGCACCGGGCTCCACTAGCTGGACAGATAATGCCACAGCCGGGGGTCACTTTTATACAGTGCCTTGCGGCCGTGGCATCAAATATCCAACTAGTCACCCCTGGCCGGGGTACCCTGGGGGAGTGGGGACACCTTCAATCAAGGGGTCCCCCCCCCCCCCCCAGCCACCCAAGGGCCAGGGGTGAAGCCCGAGGCTGTCCCCCCCCCCCCCCTCTCCCCCATCCAATAGGCTGCGGATGGGGGGCTGATAGCCTTTGTTCAAAGTTATGAATATTGTTTTTAGTAGCAGTACTACAAGTCCCAGCAAGCCTCCCCCGCAAGCTGGTACTTGGAGAACCACAAGTACCAGCGTGCGGTGGAAAACCGGGCCCGCTGGTACCTGTAGTAGTAGTAGTAGTAGTAGTAGTAGTAGTAGTAGTAGTAGTAGTAGTAGTACTACTACTAAAAAAATACCCCAATAAAGACTTTACACACACACCTTGAAAGTATAACTTTAATGCATACATACACACCACCATATACACATACTTACTTACCTTATGTTCACACGAGGGTCGGTCCTCTTCTCCAGTAGAATCCATGGTGTACCTGTTGAAAAAATCCTACTCACCAAATCCAGTGTAGAGGGCTCCTCGGATAATCCATTTGTAATCCACGTACTTGTAAAAATAAAAAAAACGGGACACCCGACCACGAACTGAAAGGGGACCCATGTTTTCACATGGGACCCCTTTCCCCGAATGCCAGAAACCCCCTCTGACTGATGTCTAAGTGGGTTTCTTCAGCCATTCAGGGAGTGCCACGTTGTGGCACCCTCCTGATCGGCTGTGTGCTCCTGTACTGTGACAGGCGGCACACGGCAGTGTTACAATGTAGCGCCTATGCGCTCCATTGTAACCAATGGTGGGAACTTTGTGGTCAGCGGTGAGGTCACTTTCGGTCAACCGCTGACTACAAAGTTTGCATTAAAGTTATACTTTCAAGGTGTGTGTGTAATGTCTTTATTGGGGTATTTTTTTAGTAGTAGTACTACAGGTACCAGCGGGCCCAGTTTTCCGCCGCATGCTGGTACTTGTGGTTCTCCAAGTACCAGCTTGCGGGGGAGGCTTGCTGGGACTTGTAGTACTGCTACTAAAAACAATATTCATAACTTTGAACAAAGGCTATCAGCCCCCCATCCGCAGCCTATTGGATGGGGGGGACAGCCTCGGGCTTCACCCCTGGCCCTTGGGTGGCTGGGGGGGGGGGACCCCTTGATTGAAGGGGTCCCCACTCCCCCAGGGTACCCTGGCCAGGGGTAACTAGTTGGATATTTGATGCCACGGCCGCAAGGCACTGTATAAAAGTGACCCCCGGCTGTGGCATTATCTGTCCAGCTAGTGGAGCCCGGTGCTGGTTTCAAAAATACGGGGGACCCCTACGCTTTTTGTCCCCCGTATTTTTGGAACCAGGACCAGGCGCAGAGCCCGGTGCTGGTTGCTTAAATATGGGGGAACCCCTGTCAATTTTTTTTCCCATATTTTTGCAACCAGGGCCGGCTCAAAGAGCCCGAGGCTGGTTTGGTTAAGGAGGGGGGACCCCACGCAATTTTTTTTTTTTTTTTAAATTATAACATTTCCCACCCCTTCCCACTGATAAACATGCACGGATCTCATGGATCCGTGCATGCCTATACAAACACGGGATAAAAAAAGCAGGTCTGGTTTTTTTTTTTTTTTTTTTTTTTTTAGCACTTTTTCACGATTTGTATTTCAGCACGGCAGTGTTTGGCTATTGTCGGCAGTGTTTGTGTTTTGCACTTTTTAGTAAATGACCGATTTCTAGCAAATTGCAGGCGTATTTGACCGATGGTGTATTGATTCGTGATTTTTTCCTAGGACTTCCAAAATATTACGAATGCCCTCATCACTGCCGAGATTTTTGCTTAGTAAATTACCGAGATGACACTTTGAAGAAAAAACGGCATCTCGGTCAAAATCGGGACCTTAGTAAATATACCCCATAGACCCCAAAAGTACTAAAACAACCCCACCCCCTTTAACACATCCCCTCCAATGTAATTTTTATTGAAGTCCCTGCTGGCAGTTGTGAGATAAACCCTCTGCCCTTGCAGAACGTCTCCTTTCTCCAGATCTCCTTCTGGCATCGATTTTTGACTGGGTGTAAAGTCTGACAACTGTTTTGCTTAGTGAACTTGGCAGGTCTTTCACCTTTCCTTGTGCGAGTGTGCTACGACTTGTGACTTTGAACGTGCAGGTTTGACAGTCCGTCCTAACTGCGGAGTACAGCTTATCGCCAGCCAGTGATTATTCACTTGTGAAAGCTTTGGGTCTATGAAATGGTCTATTGTACATGCTTGACTTGTTTCAGACGATGATAATGAGCAAATCTTCTTCTGTTCTGATATTTACTGACTTAAGGATCTTGTTGGGGGTTTTGTCCTGATCCTAAAGGGCTCATTACAGTTGGAATTTGCTGTTACATAAGAAGTTGCCTGAAGACAAACAGGCTTCCAGCTGCTTGCATGCCGGGGATATCAGACGTGGCCTGGTGACTGCGGATCGCTGCTCGTGTCTGCAGGCTGGGTTCCTGTTATCACGTAGAAATGTGCTAGGTAAATAAAGTCCATTCTATCAGTAGCTTGTACTGAGTGGAACTTGATTGAATCCATTGTCCGGTCTCCTTGCAGGTGGTAATCTCATAGATTCTTATCAGGTGACCTATGTCGCTCCGGCGTGCTGCTACCTATTCTCTTGATTTGTGTATTCCCCAGAATTCCGATAGTCCTGCATTGTGGATATAGAGTCCTTGAGCTGCCCTTGAGACTGATATACAGAGGTGGTGCTTTTGGATAGTGAGGTGTTTGGCGGCTGCCCCAGCATGTTGGGAGTTGTAGTTCTAGCACAGCTGGAGAGCTGGCCGTTGCCTGCTTCCCCTGTAGCATCTAATTGATTCTAGGAAACGCCTGAATATATGAATGTGGTTGCCGCGTTTACTGTCACTGAGATTAAACACTCCTGCCGGCGCGTCGGTGAACAAATGGGCTTTCAGCAGAATGTAGGCGTTCCAGTAAAACTGGCCTGGAGCGGTGATCACGTTTGGGACAGAATGTTTCTATCAGGAATTTTGAATTATGTTTCGGGTTTTTTTTATTATTCTGTTCCCCGTTGCAATATAAGAAAAATGGGGTGACCTAAAAACTTCTGACATGGAAGATGCCCACAGGTGTTGCGAGTTGAGAGAGGTTGTCAGCTGCTACACTCTCAACAGGGGTTGGGGTGGCACTACTTACAGCAGAATCCATCATTACATGGTGTTCCGTCTGTTCTTAACCTAATTTGGGAGTGAAGTGTAGGTGATGTGAACACACAGGGACTTGAGCTGTTGAAGTGTTTTCTGTAATTAGGGGGGGGGGGTCTGATACACAGCAGCACTTTGATCCTTATCCATGTGTGTAACTGCAACTCGCCTCGCACAGGGGCTCCCACACCTGCGTGTCTGAGCGGCTCACCTGTACACCGCTGCCTCCGGCCCTTTCTGTAAACCCGTTTCTGTACTTGTTTTATAGGCGTCGCATGAAAGCACAGCACTGCCAGGAGTGCTAATAAAATCAGGTTAACGGGCCGCTGCTGGTTCTCATTCATGTTAATGAACGCTGGAATTTAGGCTTTAAAGACCACACCTATTCTGCTTTCAGTACTCTGTAATGTGCAGGGTGCAACATCATGAGTGGGGGCGGGGGGGCTGTTTATTTGGTACTCGGGGATTGAAGGACTGTTCTGGTCTCCTAGCCCTAAAAACCATGATATAATAACAGTTCTGTGGTGTCATTTTGTGGTATATCCTATACATACTGGCATTTACGGTGTTTGCAGTTCTATGGGGGTCATTCCGAGTTGTTCGCTCGTTGCCGATTTTCGCTATATTGCGATTAGTCGCTTACTGCGCATACGCAAGGTTCGCAGAGCGCATGCGCTTAGTTATTTTACACAGAAGTTAGGTATTTTACTCACGGCATAACGAGGATTTTTAATCGTTCAGGTGATTGACGGGAAGTGGGTGTTTCTGGGCGGAAACTGGCCGTTTTCTGGGCGGAAACTGGCCGTTTTCTGGGCGTGTGCGAAAACGCTGGCGTTTCTGGGGAAAACGCGGGAGTGTCTGAAGAAACGGGGGAGTGTCTGGGCGAACGCTGGGTGTGTTTGTGATGTCAAACCAGGAACGAAACTGACTGAACTGATCGCAATGGCTGAGTAAGTCTGGAGCTACTCAGAAACTGCTAAGAAATTTCTATTCGCAATTCTGCTAATCTTTCGTTCGCAATTCTGATATGCTAAGATTCACTCCCAGAGGGCGGCGGCTTAGCATGTGCAATGCTGCTAAAAGCAGCTAGCGAGCGAACAACTCGGAATGAGGGCCTATGTACAGTTCCTATCAGCTGTGTGTATTACAGAATTGACAGTTTTTTTTTTTTTTCCTCTTGATGATCTGCACGACCGGTGAATAACACGTCAGACTCCACTGCTTTCCTTATTTGTGTTCTGTGGTCTTCATGATTGTGCTGGGGGAGAAGGATGACAACCATAGATGTGGAAGATAATGGGAATATATTTCCAGCGTGTTCTTGCTGGGAGACGTTCCTCCACATCTGGACTGCCCCTTTTTTTTTTTTCCATGAGGTCTAAATTGATTTTCCAGTCTCTGAATTAGGATAAAGAGGAAATGAAAAGCCTGGCTTCTAATTCCCCGTTCATATCCAGAGGCCCTCAGAGACTGTGGCAAGTGCCTGGAGGTCATTCTTGTTTGACCCCACGTGTTGTCACTGGTAACGCGCCAGTGTTTATTGAAGCAGCTGGACTTGGTGGTGAGGAGGGGGGGGGGGGGGGGGATGAGGAAGGGACGGCAGGTGACATTGGAGGCTGTTCTTGGTTTCCGGTTCTCTGCATTTGTTGTAATAGTGCCCAGTGTGTGCACCTGCCTTACGCAGAGCAGGTGTTGTTTCTACTACTGTACAGCATCATTATAGGGTGTTCAAACACAAGAAGATAGTGAGTAGCAAAGCCGATTTATTACTAGAACCCCGGATAGAACAAGATTTTCCCTCCCCATTACTGCAATCTAACAAGAGTATTGCAGCGATACTGGAGTTCACTTGATGCTTTGCAGATGTTTGCATGATGCAGATTTGGGTTTTCCAAAGTTAAAAAATAGGGAGCCTTTTATTAAAAACCTTTTTAAGATTTATTTAACAATCTTTCTGCACATTTAAAAAAAATACTTTATTAAAAGCAAAGTGTGTTTTTTATTTTTGTGTGGTTTTTTTCCATATTTGCTATCGCCGTGTTAAGATAACCATGCAGATATTTGTGGTGGCCTGTAGGTTCTAGCCGAAAGCAATCCGTTATCTATGGGGTGAAGTTAGGACATGCTCAAATGCTGGTGGAAACTCCTTTTGAGCCTGATCAAAGCAAACGCCTCTAAATAGTAACTAGGTTTTGTGAATAGAACTCTAAGCCGCCACCCCCCCCCCCCCCATAATTTTTTAGATTCAATTTAGCATCTGTCACTTGAGTCACAGCTGGCTCCCGGGAATGCCGGTCAAAGTGCCCTTATTTGCTTGAACACTGATGTAGGTGAGTAAAGGAATTAGTGAGTGCCCTGTACAGATCTACTAGCATACAAAGCCATGAATAACAAGTCAGTATGGTATGTTACATCGTTCCATGCACTGGGATCGGTGGGGCCTGGTGGTTTGTGGCAGCAAGGGGTCTTAGAGGCATCAGGACATGCTGTGACTTGTAGTTCCAACCACTTGATCAAAAAGTTACTCATTGCTGTCGTCCTAGAAAATGGTATTTGATGTGTTGGAATTAATCTACCTCTGCTTTGCTGAGCAGCTATTTATCAAGAAAAAGCCCACCAAAAGGTATCTACAATAAGACTTGAACCCTACATGATAATAGAAAATTCAGAGATCTTGGTTGCATATATTTGCAAAGATACTATATAGTTACTTTACAGAGAACACTATTTTAATGGAAATTTTGTACACTTGTTGCAGGGGTAACCTGACCGAATTGGTGTTGGTTGTTTATGTATCAAAGTTTAGAGAGATAAAGTGGAAACGTCGATTCTGTCAGGTTACAGGCTGTGCTAGATAAGGTAATCCTACGGCTTTATCTTCCTCGCATGGAGTGGCAATGAATGTGCTTAGCATGTAGCCCCAGCAGGGAGTGTCGGTGATTACAGAAGGATTTTGGCACCTTCTAGCTGAATAACTGTTCCCTGTATTCTCTCCCGAGCTGCAGACTCCCGGAGATAGCTGGAAAAGGGATACAAACTTCTAATAACAAATGAGTCAAACACAAAATGGTACAAGGCCGACAGCTGGGTTCTTATATTTTTATTGTCTGGTTTTCCCCTTCTCCATTATCTCTGAAGATTAGGGCTTTACAATGAGAGAGCGTATCTAAACTTTGTGGCACCCGCCCGTTACTTCTCTCTGCAGATTTTGCTTTTCATAAAGATGAATTGCACCCTATTAAACATTTTACTTATTTATTTATTAATTAAGTTTCTTATATAGCGCAGCATATTCCATTGCGCTTGTACAATTAGAACAACAATAATAGAACAAAACTGGGTAAAAAACAGACAGACCTAGAGGTAAGAAGGCCCTGCTCGCAAGCTTACAATCTAAACATCCCTCACCTGCTCCATGCAGACACATTTCCCATGGCTCCCGTAAATTATGTCCGCCCTGGAGAGAAAGCAGGATGCATTGCGCTGCAAGGCAGATGGACCAATCGGATGCTGTACGAGACTCTGGTCTGACTGGCTCTTCTGCTCTCAACGCCTCCTTGCGGCCTCTCTTCTGCAAATGCCTGAGATGTATACCTACAAGCGGATTGGTCACTATGATCAACTTCCCCTCTTGTACTAACTATGTAGAAGAGGACATCTTCTCCACCCCCCCCCCCCCCCCCCCCCCACCTCCCTCTTTAACTATCGGATTGTTTAAAAAGAATGTAATACCTTTTCTCTATCGTCCTAGTGGATGCTGGGGTTCCTGAAAGGACCATGGGGAATAGCGGCTCCGCAGGAGACAGGGCACAAAAAGTAAAGCTTTTTCAGATCAGGTGGTGTGCACTGGCTCCTCCCCCTATGACCCTCCTCCAGACTCCAGTTAGATTTTTGTGCCCGGCCGAGAAGGGTGCAATCTAGGTGGCTCTCCTAAAGAGCTGCTTAGAAAAAGTTTAGCTAGGTTTTTTATTTTACAGTGATTCCTGCTGGCAACAGGATCACTGCAGCGAGGGACTGAGGGGAGAAGGAGTCAACTCACCTGCGTGCAGGATGGATTGGCTTCTTGGCTACTGGACATCAAGCTCCAGAGGGACGATCACAGGTACAGCCTGGATGGTCACCGGAGCCGCGCCGCCGGCCCCCTTGCAGATGCTGAAGTCAGAAGAGGTCCAGAATCGGCGGCTGAAGACTCCTGCAGTCTTCTAAAGGTAGCGCACAGCACTGCAGCTGTGCGCCATTTTCCTCTCAGCACACTTCACACGGCAGTCACTGAGGGTGCAGGGCGCTGGGAGGGGGGCGCCCTGGGAGGCAAATGAATACCTATAAAGGCTAAAAATACCTCACATATAGCCCCTAGAGGCTATATGGAGATATTTAACCCCTGCCTGATTTTTCTAAATAGCGGGAGACGAGCCCGCCAGAAAAGGGGCGGGGCCTATCTCCTCAGCACACGGCGCCATTTCCTCTCACAGCTCCGCTGGTCAGGACGGCTCCCAAGTCTCTCCCCTGCACTGCACTACAGAAACAGGGTAAAACAGAGAGGGGGGGGCAAATTTATGGCGATATTTTGATATAACAAAGCAGCTATAAGGGAGCACTTATTATAAGGCTATCCCTGATATATATATATATAGCGCTTTTGGTGTGTGCTGGCAAACTCTCCCTCTGTCTCCACAAAGGGCTAGTGGGTCCTGTCTTCGTTAGGAGCATTCCCTGTGTGTCTGCTGTGTGTCGGTACGTGTGTGTCGACATGTATGAGGACGATATTGGTGTGGAGGCGGAGCAATTGCCAAATATGAGGATGTCACCCCCTAGGGAGTCGACACCAGAATGGATGCCTTTATTTATGGAACTACGGGATAGTGTCAACACGCTAAAGCAGTCGTTTGACGACATGAGGCGGCCGGACAATCAATTAGTGCCTGTCCAGGCGACTCAAACACCGTCAGGGGCTGTGAAACGCCCTTTGCCTCAGTCGGTCGACACAGACCCAGACGCAGGCACTGACTCCAGTGGTGACGGTGACGATTCAACCGTATTTTCCAGTAGGGCCACACGTTATATGATTTTGGCAATGAAGGAGGCGTTACATTTAGCTGATACTACAGGTACCACTAAACAGGGTATTATGTGGGGTATGAAAAAACTACCTATAGTTTTTCCTGAATCAGAAGAATTAAATGACGTGTGTAATGAAGCGTGGGTTGCCCCTGATAAAAAGCTGATAATTTCAAAGAAATTATTGGCATTATACCCTTTCCCGCCAGAGGTTAGGGAGCGCTGGGAAACACCTCCTAGGGTGGACAAGGCGCTAACACGCTTATCTAAACAAGTGGCGTTACCCTCTCCTGAGACGGCCGCACTTAAAGATCCATCAGATAGGAGGATGGAAAATATCCAAAAAAGTATATACACACATGCAGGTGTTATACTACGACCAGCTGTAGCGACTGCCTGGATGGGCAGTGCTGGGGTAGTTTGGTCAGAGTCCCTGATTGAAAATATTGATACCCTGGACAGGGACAATATTTTACTGTCGTTAGAACAAATAAAGGATGCATTTCTTTATATGCGTGATGCACAGAGGGATATCTGCACACTGGCATCACGGGTAAGTGCTATGTCCATTTCGGCCAGAAGAGCTTTGTGGACGCGACAGTGGACAGGCGATGCGGATTCAAAACGGCATATGGAAGTTTTGCCGTATAAAGGGGAGGAGTTATTTGGAGTCGGTCTATCAGATTTGGTGGCCACGGCTACAGCCGGGAAATCCACCTTTCTACCTCAAGTCACTCCCCAACAGAAAAAGGCACCGACTTTTCAACCGCAGCCCTTTCGTTCCTTTAAAAATAAGAGAGCAAAGGGCTATTCATATCTGCCACGAGGCAGAGGTCGAGGGAAGAGACAGCAACACGCAGCTCCTTCCCAGGAACAGAAGCCCTCCCCGGCTTCTACAAAAGCCTCAGCATGACGCTGGGGCTTCTCAAGCGGACTCGGGGACGGTGGGCGGTCGTCTCAAAAATTACAGCGCGCAGTGGGCTCACTCGCAGGTAGATCCCTGGATCCTGCAGATAATATCTCAAGGGTACAGGTTGGAATTAGAGACAGATCCACCTCGCCGTTTCCTGAAGTCTGCTTTACCAACGTCCCCCTCCGAAAGGGAGACGGTTTTGGAAGCCATTCACAAGCTGTACTCTCAGCAGGTGATAGTCAAGGTACCTCTTCTACAACAAGGGAAGGGGTATTATTCCACTCTTTTTGTGGTACCGAAGCCGGATGGCTCGGTAAGGCCTATTCTAAATCTGAAGTCCTTGAACCTGTACATAAAGAAGTTCAAGTTCAAGATGGAGTCACTCAGAGCAGTGATAGCGAACCTGGAAGAGGGGGACTTTATGGTATCCTTGGACATCAAGGATGCGTATCTCCACGTTCCAATTTACCCCTCACACCAGGGGTACCTCAGGTTCGTTGTACAAAACTGTCACTATCAGTTTCAGACGCTGCCGTTCGGATTGTCCACGGCACCTCGGATCTTTACAAAGGTAATGGCCGAGATGATGATTCTTCTTCGAAGAAAAGGCATATTAATTATCCCATACTTGGACGATCTCCTAATAAGGGCGAGGTCCAGAGAACACCTAGAGATGGGATTAGCACTGTCTCAAGAAGTGCTAAAACAGCACGGGTGGATTCTGAATATTCCAAAATCCCAGTTAATGCCGACAACTCGTCTGCTGTTCCTAGGGATGATTCTGGACACGGTTCAGAAAAAGGTTTTTCTCCCGGAGGAAAAAGCCAAGGAGTTATCCGAGCTTGTCAGGAACCTCCTAAAACCAGGAAAGGTGTCTGTACATCAATGCACAAGAGTCCTGGGAAAAATGGTGGCTTCTTACGAAGCAATTCCATTCGGCAGATTCCACGCAAGAATTTTCCAAAGGGATCTGTTGGACAAATGGTCAGGGTCGCATCTTCAGATGCACCTACGGATAACCCTGTCTCCAAGGACAAGGGTGTCTCTTCTGTGGTGGTTGCAGAGTCCTCATCTATTGGAGGGCCGCAGATTCGGCATACAGGATTGGATCCTGGTGACCACGGACGCCAGCCTGAGAGGCTGGGGAGCAGTCACACAAGGAAGAAACTTCCAGGGAGTATGGACGAGCCTGGAAACGTCTCTTCACATAAACATTCTGGAACTAAGAGCAATATACAATGCTCTAAGCCAGGCAGAACCTCTGCTTCAGGGAAAACCGGTGTTGATCCAGTCGGACAACATCACGGCAGTCGCCCATGTGAACAGACAGGGCGGCACAAGAAGCAGGAGTGCAATGGCAGAAGCTGCAAGGATTCTTCGCTGGGCAGAGAATCATGTGATAGCACTGTCGTCAGTGTTCATCCCGGGAGTGGACAACTGGGAAGCAGACTTCCTCAGCAGACACGATCTTCACCCGGGAGAGTGGGGACTTCATCCAGAAGTCTTCCACATGCTGGTAACCCGTTGGGAAAGACCAATGGTGGACATGATGGCGTCTCGCCTCAACAAAAAACTGGACAGGTATTGCGCCAGGTCAAGAGATCCGCAGGCAATAGCTGTGGACGCGCTGGTAACGCCTTGGGTGTACCAGTCGGTGTATGTGTTTCCTCCTCTGCCTCTCATACCAAAAGTATTGAGAATTATACGGCAAAGAGGCGTAAGAACGATACTAGTGGTTCCGGATTGGCCAAGAAGGACTTGGTACCCGGAACTTCAAGAGATGATCACGGAAGATCCGTGGCCTCTACCTCTAAGGAGGGACTTGCTTCAGCAGGGTCCCTGTCTGTTTCAAGACTTACCGCGGCTGCGTTTGACGGCATGGCGGTTGAACGCCGGATCCTAAAGGAAAAAGGCATGCCGGAAGAAGTCATTCCTACTTTGATTAAAGCAAGGAAGGAAGTAACCGTGCAACATTATCACCGAATTTGGCGAAAATATGTTGCGTGGTGCGAAGATCGGAGTGCTCCGACGGAGGAATTTCAACTGGGTCGATTCCTACATTTCCTGCAATCAGGATTGTCTATGGGTCTCAAATTGGGATCTATTAAGGTTCAAATTTCGGCCCTGTCGATTTTCTTTCAAAAAGAATTGGCTTCAGTCCCTGAAGTCCAGACCTTTGTTAAGGGAGTGCTGCATATACAGCCTCCTGTGGTGCCTCCAGTGGCACCGTGGGATCTCAATGTGGTTTTGGACTTTCTAAAATCTCATTGGTTTGAACCACTAAATAAGGTGGATTTGAAATATCTCACTTGGAAAGTGACCATGCTTCTAGCCCTGGCTTCTGCCAGGAGAGTATCAGAATTGGCAGCTTTATCTTACAAAAGCCCATATCTGATTTTCCATTCGGACAGGGCAGAACTGCGGACTCGTCCGCATTTTCTCCCTAAGGTGGTGTCAGCATTTCATCTGAACCAGCCTATTGTAGTGCCTGCGGCTACAAGTGACTTGGAGGACTCCAAGTTACTGGACGTTGTCAGAGCATTAAAAATATATATTGCAAGGACAGCTGGAGTCAGAAAATCTGACTCGTTGTTTATATTGTATGCACCCAACAAGATGGGTGCTCCTGCGTCTAAGCAGACGATTGCTCGTTGGATCTGTAGCACAATCCAACTTGCACATTCTGTGGCAGGCCTGCCACAGCCTAAATCTGTAAAGGCCCACTCCACAAGGAAGGTGGGCTCATCTTGGGCGGCTGCCCGAGGGGTCTCGGCATTACAACTTTGCCGAGCAGCTACGTGGTCAGGGGAGAACACGTTTGTAAAATTTTACAAATTTGATACTCTGGCTAAGGAGGACCTGGAGTTCTCTCATTCGGTGCTGCAGAGTCATCCGCACTCTCCCGCCCGTTTGGGAGCTTTGGTATAATCCCCATGGTCCTTTCAGGAACCCCAGCATCCACTAGGACGATAGAGAAAATAAGATTTTACTTACCGATAAATCTATTTCTCGGAGTCCGTAGTGGATGCTGGGCGCCCATCCCAAGTGCGGATTATCTGCATAAATTGTACATAGTTATTGTTAACTAATTCGGGTTATTGTTGAAGGAAGCCATCTTTCAGAGGCTCCGCTGTTATCATACTGTTAACTGGGTTTAGATCACAGGTTGTACGGTGTGATTGGTGTGGCTGGTATGAGTCTTACCCGGGATTCAAAATCCTCCCTTATTGTGTACGCTCGTCCGGGCACAGTACCTAACTGGAGTCTGGAGGAGGGTCATAGGGGGAGGAGCCAGTGCACACCACCTGATCTGAAAAAGCTTTACTTTTTGTGCCCTGTCTCCTGCGGAGCCGCTATTCCCCATGGTCCTTTCAGGAACCCCAGCATCCACTACGGACTCCGAGAAATAGATTTATCGGTAAGTAAAATCTTATTTTTTTACTACATAATGTTTACTGTACAGTCTATAATTTTTAGAATGATTTTATTATGTAACAGGTATATTGAAAGGTGTTTCTAGAACTCTTGAGTCCTGTATGTTTGGTACAGTGCAACCCTATGATTATTCAGTCAATAGGGGGCACTGTTTCATTTGGGGATATGGCTATAAAATATTCTATAAAACTGGGACATGAAAAATTAAGGTGCGTGTGGTTTATATATTTTATTTTTATTTATTTTTAATCCCAGATGAGATTGTTCTTTACTGTAGTGAATTGCAGTTCTTGCATTATTTATACCCACAGGCGGTGTCCAATTCAGCTGGTCAGGGGGTCACCATCACCGGAAATGCTACCTTCAACAACTGGAACTGGCCTAATGCAGTCATCTTTGCCGCAACGGTTATTACCACCATCGGTGAGTACTGAGCGCTTCCCTGCGGGCTCAGTGAGTGCAGAAATGTGGGACCTACATTGTACCCCGCTGCCACCTTCATGCTGAATGGTGGAGGGGAGTTAGCGGTTCTGTGGATAGTGTCCTAAACGGCATAAAACTTTACTAATGAAGGGAAGCTCCCACATGTTTGACCACAATAGGGTCATTTGATAGTGTTTTTTTTATTTTATTTTACATTTTGTATAATTTTTCTTGTTCTTTTTAGGTTATGGAAATATAGCCCCTAAGACGTCTCCTGGGCGCCTGTTCTGTATATTCTACGGCCTGTTCGGGGTTCCGCTCTGCTTGACTTGGATCAGCGCACTAGGAAAGTTTTTTGGAGGGCGAGCCAAAAGACTGGGACAGTTTCTCACCAAGAGAGGCGTTACACTGGTAAGAGGTGTTATTTGAGGAGTCCTTTTACTCTGGGAAGAATGTGGTGTACCTATGATGGGTGCACTCGGGTCCCTGGTAGGTCCCACACTGAACACCCTCAACCCATATGCTATAGCCCCTCTCCAGAGTCCCGCAACGGCTCTGCACAGATCACTGGGAAAATGGTGCGGTGGCCATGTTTCTGGAGATGTGTATATCTGCAGTAAAGAAACTACTGAGAACGTGGAGCAGGCACCATGTTCCCGCAGACCTGTGCCGTAGACTCTGGCACAGTGCCCTGGCCTGTTCAGCTGGGCCACCCTACGAGAGGAGGGGGGATAACCGAACTGAGACTACACACTGTCCTCCTCTCAAGCCTCCCCTGGGAAAAATGCTTGTGCTATAGATTCCTCTTTCTTATGAGTAAACCCTAGAGGTGGGATCGTCATGACCGCACCAACACAGCGATGCAATCCATAATGCACAGGAAGGAGAGGGACACAATGTCTGCGCCTAGGCGGTGGTCTCTCACATTGGGTGAAGGTCACGAATAGGGTGCCTGTGTTTAGTGGAGTTGAGGGTGTACAGCAGGATGAACCCGTTATGAATGATGTACAGTAGTGTAATGGAAAACTTTCTTTAAACACTTTTCTAAATCCTGGAAAAATGTACTTGAGACAGAACAGGTGACTGCTCCTAGTTCTATAGATTTCTCCAGCAGTTTTGGAACACATGGCAATTTTCACGCTAGACCATCGTCTGCTACCCATCTGCATCTGAGCTCATTTCTGGTGTTCAGCTGAATCACAGGCTACAGAAACTGAGATCAGATCTGTGTCATCCGGCATCTGCTCCCTTTTTTTTAATTTGCGTGTCTCCCCTACAGCCAATGTGGGTCGATTCAGGAAAGTTCATGCAAAGTTGAAAGTGGTTTTATGGCTTCCACTTTGCAGTTATTGAGCATCCAGATTTATTTTCTATTAATATATCATAAAAAAACAGTTCTTAAAATTACACCTCTCTGATCTAAAACGTTACCCATAGCAGACAAGCTGCCGTGGAGATGCTTTATAATAGAATATTGCTATTAAATGCATATATCAACTTTTAGAGCTTATAGCTTTTGTGTCCTCCTAATGGGACGGTCTCCCTCGTAAATTTAATGTATCTAAAGCTTGTTATTCCGAGTTCTCGAAAGTCCTGCTTCTAGTAACAGTCTCCCAGTCGTCACTTATCACCGTCATCTATAGTTCTGAAATCTGAATGTTCCCAATAGTGATTGTTAGATGATTTTTGTACTTTGATTTGATTTTAGTTCTACGTAAAGGATTGCATTTCCTTACACACTGGTGAGGCAGGCGTTTTCTGGGAGATGGTGCTTTCCTACTGGGTCACCCAGAAATTGTCAGCCTCCTGTGTCTGCAGCTGTTGGGCCATCACCTAACAAACTAACTCTGGTTTTCTGTTTTGCTACAGAGAAAAGCTCAGATCACTTGCACGGCTATCTTCATCTTCTGGGGGGTACTGGTCCACTTGGTGATCCCTCCGTTTATCTTCATGAAAACCGAAGGCTGGAGCTATATTGAGGGCCTCTATTTCTCCTTTGTTACGATCACCACTATTGGCTTCGGGGACTATGTGGCAGGTATGTCATTGCTTTCTTGAAGCAAGTTAAGATGTACAAGGGTTTCTACCCTTATTCAAACCCTTTCCTGTATAGCGCTGTGTGTGGCTTGGTCCAGAATGCTGAAGAACTTTTGGGTCGCTGTATATCTGCGCCACATCAGGTAGGGTGGCGACTGCATCAGATAGGTGGGCTACCCTTGTATTCTTAAGGACTAAGGGAGATATGTACTAAGCAGTGAAAAGAGCGGATAAGTGAGCCAGTGGAGAGGTTTCCCATGGCAACCAATCGGCATTGAAGTAACAGTTATAATTTGGATACTTTCAAATTATACAGAGCAGCTGATTGGTTGCCATGGAAAATTTCTGCACGCTCATCACTGCTTAATGTTTCCCTCTAAAACTTCCCTGTTTGTACATTGCTGGCAAGGTTGGCTTAGTGATCCTTTTTTTATCTGGTTCTCTTCCACCAGAATGTAAAAATGAGTGTTTACCCTATATGCGAGAGTTGTTACAGCCCTTGTATAAAACCGGAATCCCATAGAACAGTGGTTCTCAAACTCTGTCCTCCGGACCCCACACGGTTCACGTTTTCCATGTCACCCAGCAGCTGCACTGTGTATCACCAACTGTCACATTTTGAAAATCTACAGGTGACCTGCAAAACATGGACCGTGTGGGGTCCTGAGGACCGAGTTTGTGAACCTGTGCCATAGAAGAGCACTATGATGATAGATAGGATATGATGTTGGTTTATATGCTGGCTACATCTTCAAGTCCTGTCTTTGAGCATTTGAAGATAAAGGGGAATATTTAATAAGATCGGAGTTTGCCGGAGGTGTGGGGTGCCAAGCAATCTCACACATTTGTCTTTTTAAAGCGTCAATCACTTACAAGGCATGGTTTTGCCTTGTACATAATTGCCGCTTTAAAAAAAAAAGTCCAATATAGCCGGAGGTGCAGTATGCTGGCCAAACTCTGAACTCTATTACATATGACTCCAGGGGCCAAATGTAATAGTGAGAGATTTGGTAAGGTTTTGCAGGGTTTTATTTTTTTAAAGTGGCAATCCTTTACACATCAAGATCAACCTGATTTCTCTTACGTCCTAGAGGATGCTGGGGTCCATATTAGTACCATGGGGTACAGACGGGTCCACCAGGAGCCATTGGCACTTTAAGAGTGAGAGTGTGGGCTGGCTTCTCCCTCTATGCCCCTCCTACCAGACTCTGTTTAGAAAATGTGCCCGGAGGAGCCGGTCACAGCTAGGGGAGCTCTACAGAGCTTCTTTAGTAAAAGTTTTTTTTCGAGTTTGTTATTTTACAGGGAGGCTGCTGGCAACAGCCTCCCTGCATCTAGGGACTGAGGGGGGGAACAGTGTCCGCCCTGGGGGCTCTGAGCCACTGTCTCCGCTGACTGGTCACTGAGCTCCCCGCCACAGGGGAACGCTCACCCCGGCAGCATGCCGCCAACCCCTTACAGAGCTGAAGTGTGGCGAGTGAGTCATCAGCTCCCTGGCAATTGGGGAGCCTATGTGAAGATGGCGGCTACAGGGTACTGACTGCGCTCTGGGGGCTCAGCAATACATGGTGCTGCGCTGTGAGTGGCGCCCTGAGCCGGCACCTTAACCCTACACTGACCAGAAACCCTGTCTGGGGTCCTCAGATCTCAGCCAGCACAAAGAGAGAGTCTGCCCTGTACCCTGTGTGTATGTGGGTGTGCGAGCAACCATGTCTAGGGACTGTCTCATATGCTGCAGAAGATATATCTTCTCGGGAAGATCCCATCCCATGTAATCAGGATTGCACTGTTGTAGCGCAGATCCAGGCTAGGGAACCGTAGTGGTTAACCTTTCTTAGGTGGGCTAATTCTCAGGTTTCTGAAAGGGTTGCAAGGACTGAGCATGCAACTCGGGTATTGCAGTCCTCTATGGCAGTATGGTCCGATACTGTTCCCCCGGGGCCCCCTGCGGTACATTCTCACAAACGTGCTCTTGGTCATTGTTCCAGTGCCACCTCATCAGTTGAGCAAAGGTTACTATTCTAACCTTTTTGTGGTACCGAAGCCGGATGGTTCGTTCAGGCCAATTCTGAACTTGAAATCATTGAACCCTTATCTCTGGGACTTCAAATTCAAAATGGAGTCTCTGCGAGCGGTTATCTCAGGACCGACGGAGGGGGAGTTCCTGGTGTCCCTGGACATCAAGGATGCGTACCTCCACATTCCTATTTGGTTGCCGCATCAGGCTTATCTCAGGTTTGCACTGTTAGACGATCACTATCAGTTTCAGGCACTGCCATTCGACCTCTCCATCAGAGGATCTTCACCAAGGCGATGGCAGAGATGATGGTTCTCCTCCGCAAGCAGGGGGTGAACATAATTCCGTATCTGGACGACCTGCTGATCAAGGCATCGTCCAGGGAGAGGTTGTTAAGATCCATTGCTCTCACGACACATCTGCTCAAGGAGCTCGGTTGGATCCTGAACCTTCCAAAGTCTCATCTGGAGCCAATAAGGAGGCTGTCTTTCCTGGGGATGATCCTTGACACGGAGGTGCAGAGGGTGTTTCTACCGGTGGAGAAAGCGTTGGTGATTCAAACAATGGTCTGGGATGTCTTGAAGCCGGCCCGGGTATCTGTTCATCAGTGCATCCGCCTTCTGGGGAAGATGGTTGCCTCCTACGAGTCTCTGCAGTATGGAAGGTTTCATGCTCGGTCTTTCAACTGGATCTCTTGGACCAGTGGTCGGGATCTCACCTACATATGCACCAGAGGATACGTCTGTTGCCGAAAGCAAGGATTTCGCTCTTCTGGTGGCTGCAACTACCTCACCACCTGGAGGGCCGAAAGTTCGGAGTTCAGGACTGGATCCTTCTAACTACGGATGCAAGTCTAAGAGGTTGGGGAGCAGTCGCTCAAGTGGAAACCTTCCAAGGAAGGTGGTCAAGTCGGGAATCCCTTCTTCCGATAAACATCCTGGAGCCAAGAGCCGTGTACAACTGCCTTCTTCAAGCGGCACACCTTCTACAGGATCTGGCTGTTCAGGTGCAGTCGGACAACATGACCACAGTGGCCTACATAAACCGACAAGGCGGAACGAAGAGCAGGGCTGTAATGTCAGGTGACAAGAATCCTCCGCTGGGCAGAAAGGCACGCTGTAGCAATGTCAGCAGTCTTCGTTCCGGGAGTAGACAACTGGGAAGCGGAATTCCTCAGCAGACACGATCTCCATCCAGGAGAGAGGGGCCTCAACCCGGAGGTGTTCGAGGAGGTAACCGGTTGGTGGAGGGTTCCTCACATAGACATGTTGAGGCGGGAGGCCATCAAGAAGATGCAGAGGTACTGTTCCAGGTCGAGAGACCCAAAAGCAGTGGCAGTGGACGCACTGGTAAAACAGTGGGTGTTCCCGTCAGTGTATGTGTTCCCTCCACTTCCTCTCATTTGAAGAGTTCTACAGCTTGTAAAAAGAACAAAGGTTCTGGCAATCCTCATTGCTCCGGACTGGCCAAGGAGGGTTTGGTACATGGATCTACTGGATCTCCTACTGGAAGATCCAAGGCCTCTGCCTCATCGGGAGGATCTTCTACTACAGGGGCCGTTCGCTTATAAAGACTTACCACGGCTACGTTTGGCGGTTGAGCGCCATATCTTGGCTCGGAAGGGGATTCCGAGCGAGGTTATTTCTACCCTGATACAAGCTAGGAAGGGGGTAACGTCTAAACATTACCATTGAATTTGGAAAAAGTATGTCATGGTGTGAATCCAAGAATTTTCCTGTGGTGGAGTTTCAACTTGGACGGTTTCTCCTTTTCCTGCAAGCAGGGTTGGATTTGGGCCCGAGATTGGGCTCCATCAAGGTCCGGATTTCTGCCTTATCCATTTTCTTCCAGAAAAAATTGGATGTCCTGCCTGAGGTTCAGACCTTTTTGAAAGGGGTTCTGCACATCCAGTCCCCTTTTGTGGCGCCAGCTGCACCATGGGATCTCGATGTGGTGTTACAGTTCCTGCAATCGGATTGGTTTGAGCCTCTACAGGAGGCTGAAATCCAGTTTCTCACATGGAAGGCGGTAACTTTGTTGGCCTTGGCTTCTACTCGACATGTGTCGGAATTGGGGGGCTTTGTTCTGTAAGTCCCTATCTGGTCTTCCATGAAGATAGGGCAGAACTCAGGACTCGTCCACAGTCCTTTTCTAAGGTTGTTTCAGCTTTTCATGTCAACCAACCTATTGTGGTGCCAGTGGCTACTGACTCCTCTATTTGCTTCAAAGGCCTTTGATGTTGTGAGGACTTTGAAGATTTATGTGAAGAGGACTGCTCGTCACAGAAAATCTGACTGTTTGTCCTCTATAATCCCAAGAAAATTGGGTGTCCTGCTTCTAAGCAGTCGATTTCTCGCTGGATCAGACTCGCCATCCAGTATGCCTATTCTACGGCAGGATTGCCATGTCCAAAATCGGTTAAGGCCCACTCTACTCGTACAGTGGGTTCTTCCTGGGCGGCTGCCCGGGGTGTCTCGGCCTTACAGCTTTGCTGAGCAGCTACTTGGTCTGGTTCGAACACGTTTGCTAAGTTTTACAAGTTCGATACTTTGGCCGCTGATGACCTCAACTTTGGTCAAGCAGTTCTGCAGGAGCCTCCGCGCTCTCCCTCCCGTTCTGGGAGCTTTGGTACATCCCCATGGTACTAATATGGACCCCAGCATCTTCTAGGACGTAAGAGAAAATAGTATTTTAATTACCTACCAGTAAATCCTTTTCTCGTAGTCTGTAGAGGATGCTGGGCGCCCGCTTGGTGCTTCGTTATCCTGCAGTAGTTATTTGGTTCAGTACTATCTGGTTCCTAGGTAAGTTCTGTGTTCGTTCCTGTTTCAGTACTGTTTCAGCTGTTGCTGAGTTTTCCAGCCTGTTGGCCGGATTTGCCTTGTGTGAGCTGGTATGAATTTCGCCACGATCTGTGCATTTCCTTCTCTCGAAGTATGTCGTCTCCTCGGGCACAGTTTCTAAACTGAGTCTGGTAGGAGGGGCATAGAGGGAGGAGCCAGCCCACACTGTTAAACTCTTAAAGTGCCAATGGCTCCTGGTGGACCCGTCTATACCCCATGGTATTAATATTGACCCCAGCATCCTCTACGACTACGAGAAAAGGATTTACCGGTAGGTAATTAAAATCCTATTTTTGCAGTGTAAATAATTGCCATTTAAAAAAAACAAACTGAAAAACCTTACCAAATCTCTCACTTTCTGAAACTCTCACTCTATTACATTTGGCCCCAAGTATCTGTTCTGAAAAGTCTGTGTGCTTAAAGTTATTCATAGTCCCCCAAAGTCACGTGGGTTAGCGTTCCACTTAAAAGCTTGTTATGCAAGTCTGATTCAGTTCTGCATTTACTACGGACATAAGAGAATGGTAAGACAGGAAATGGAGTCTGAAAATACAATTTTATGTTTGGGAAAAAAAAATATATCTATTTTATTTTTTTTATTTTTTTGTTCAATTGGGTTTTTGAGTTGGCAAATCACTAACTACTATTTCTATGCTAGGTGTGAATCCGAAGGTAAATTACAGTGTCCTGTACAGATATTTTGTGGAAATTTGGATTTACCTTGGACTTGCCTGGTTATCCTTATTTGTGAACTGGAAGGTTAGCATGTTCGTGGAGGTACACAAGGCCATTAAAAAGCGCCGCAAAAAACGGAAAGAGTCCTTTGAAAAAGACCCTCGCCACAAAAAGAACAAGCAAATTCCAATGGCGAATCCAAAGGACATCAACATTCTAAGCTTCCTTTCTAGAAAGGAGGAAACGTACAATGATCTGATTAAGCAGATTGGCAAAAATGGTTTAAAGACTGGCAACGAGCGAATACTTAACGGCGAACATCCCAACCATGCACAAAACAAGAGCAAAGAGATGATGGTGATGTACAGTAAAAGCAATGGGCTGGGATATGATTCCGTAACCTTCTCAAATGGTCTACAGAGAGACCATGGCACAAGGCGCCTCCAGGACAAGGAAGCCACAATCTTCATCAATCAGTTAGACCGGATAAGTGAGGAAGAAGGCGAGCCATGGGAGACCAAAGATTACAAGCCTTTCATTTTCCAGAATGCCAACATTACTTTTGTTAACGAGGAGTATGAGGAAGAGTGTGACCTCTCTGAGGACGAGGAAAAATCTAAATCTTCCATAGAGGAAAATAATGAGGACCCTGAGACTCCCACTCGTCTTGATGAGTTTACTTGTCTAGATGAGTCTTCTTTTTCCAGCAATGATACAGAGGTGTGTGTGCCGTATACACAACTTCTGAATGACTACAATACAATTCATAATAAAGGAGACACGTGATCCAGATTAAATGGACAATACGAGGACTTGCTCTTCTTTTAAAGAACAGCCTAAACTTTTTTTACTTTTTTTTTTTTTTTTTTTTTTTTAATTCTTGAGAATAGCCATTGGACATACTTGATTTGCAGATGGTCAATATTTAAGCCCATGATTACAAAAACATTGAGTTCTTTGTGTATGGCAGGGACTTCCAGAAGGTTCTGCAATGACTAGCAGAAACCATTAGTGTTTGAGTGTTGGTACATTCTTACACTGGACTGATTGCTGTAGGAAGACGCCCTGTTTGATTGCTTTCTCTTAAGGCCATGATGTGGATTGAAATCTCCATCCACAAAAAGACTATGTAGGCTAATATGACGCTCTACACTCCTGCCTTAAGGGTCCATGTTATTTCTCATATAACAATACTTGAATTTATTATGATTGTTTTAAGACTTCTGTAAATATGTAGGGTTTTTTTTGTTGTTATTTAGTCGTATGGTCTTCTGACAAAAATATCAATGTATACTGTTTATGTACTGGGATGTCTATATATTGAGTCTTTGGTAGCTCTAATTTATTTAAAGGGACATGGTCACCTAGGAGGTCTTTTCAAATATCATGTATTCGTAGATGGTTATTGCACCCGTACACTTCATAAATCATGGCTTGCCGTGAAACCTGCACTAGATCAGTTTTGGGACCAACCATGTGGTAATTTTTTGCTTATCCACTAATGGTGACTACTCAGACGTGGCCACAAATCCATCCGTGGAGCTGGTTGATGACTGTTGTTGAGTTTTATAGTCAACAGAAAGATTATTGTTGCTGCTCACTTGGGAATACATGATGTCTCATTCATTTTACTTGATCCCCTTTTTCTACCGGACTACTAAACCAAAATTCAAGTTTCTTTATATGAAAGAGCTGCTTATAGTGTTCTCTAATAAATATGTGAAACTTTCCATACAGGGGGATATCATGGGGGTATGGGCGGTGGAAGAGCTGATCCAAGACAAATGCCTTTGTACGTGAGGCTACAAAATGTGACTTATGGGGGAACAGCGCTTTCACTGCAGGTTTGACTATAATGTGAACTGGAATCTTTATGTACTGAATGTTGAGTGACTTGCATTTGGCATCAATTTTAGTTAAGGGTCCTATGAGCTCCCCAGCTTGGCCTTTTGCTTGGGTCTTTTTTTTTTTTTTTGGTTTGCACAGTTGGGTACTGTATATTAAACTTGAAGATAAATTAGAACCAACACCTGTTTAAGGGACAGAAAGGAGTCGGGAGTTTCCTCCTCATAAATTCATTTAATAAATGAAACCACTGTTCCTATCTCCAGTACGTTCTGTGAATCTGTACGTATATTTATATGCATCCAATTATCATCCATTCCATTTCTGTTAAAAAGGAATGTTTTATATTTGTTAAAAAAAAAATGATTTTTTTTTCTAGATTTTTAGAAATTCCAGATAAAATTCTACGTTGCTATTTTCATACTCTCTTTTGCCACACTCCGAACCAAAGCTAATACAGGTTGAGTATCCCTTATCCAAAATGCTTGGGACCAGAGGTATTTTGGATATCGGATTTTTCCGTATTTTGGAATAATTGCATACCATAATGAGATATCATGGCGATGGGACCTAAATCTAAGCACAGAATGCATTTATGTTTTATATGCACCTTATACACACAGCCTGAAGGTAATTTTAGCCAATATTTTTTTATAACTTTGTGCATTAAACAAAGTGTGTCTACATTTACACAATTCATTTGTTTCATATACACCTTATATACACAGTCTGAAGGTCATTTAATACAATATTTTTAATAACTGTGTATTAAACAAAGTTTGTGTATATTGAGCCATCAGAAAACAAAAGTTTCACTATCTCACTCTCGCTCAAAAAAGTCCGTATTTCGGAATATTCCGTATTTCGGATATTTGGATATGGGATAGTTTAACCTGTATAGGTCAACCTGATGTTTGTAGGTTTCTGACAATTTTTGGTTGAGCTGGTGTTCCCCATATCTACATAAAGTGTCATTCATATGCTCATGTTCTTGACCCACATGCCTAGAGGACATGGCATGTTTTACTTATAAGGATATTATTTGTCAGAAGTTGACTGTTTTATTGATAATCTGTAGAAGAATGTATGGTGTTGGAAATGTTGATGGAAATTCACAACAAACTATCAGGAGTTAACCTATATTCTCCATTCTCGTCCACCGGTTTTCCCAAAACCTCATATTTTGGATGTTTTCCCTTAATCGTGGATAAGAATTAATCAATCTCATCCAGTTGATTATATCCCACACAGCCTCAAATACTAGTATTTTTAGAACCCGTCTTAATTTATAGAGAAAGATTTTGATTACGAGGAAGCCTGGCATGACCATTGGGGTTTGTAATTTAATTTTTTTTTTATTTTTTATATTTTTTTGAGAAGGTATTGGAATTGACTTGATCAATTATAGAGAAGTATTTTAATTTTTTTTTTTTTCTTCTAGACTCTATCTGGTATGAGGTTAAATTGAAATTGAACCTGCCACAGGGGGCACTGTTGACTCATCACTGTCAAAAGCCCCTTGGTATTCTTGGTTCAGTGTTCTTGGTCAGCCATAAATGAATGCATCTTGACATTTAGAGAACTAAAAAGCTTTTATGAACTATAGGTGTGTTTTTTAATAAAAGTATGTAGCTTGATCACTATGACCTGCTGCTACCGCCATTTGTACTTTTTTGTTTTGTAAACTCCTTTTTTTGTATTTGTGTGTATGTATGTATATGTGTGTGTGTATGTGTATGTATATGTATGTGTGTGTATATATATATATATATATATATATATATATATATATATATATATATATAAATAAAATTTCTTGCTGTCATTTTGATCAGTCGTTCTGCAACATGCAAATGTTGCTATAAATGTGAATGGTTGTTGAGTACGACTACTAACCTCTTATCAGAGATGGGAGCCGCATCGTACTGTGGCAAAGGAACTTGGGAGACATATCTAGCCTAAAGAGGATGGATTATAGCCATCATTATTGTTTGATGTATTAGCAAATGATAGCTAGAATCTGATTGGCTGCTATGGGCAACCCATCTACTTTTCCTCTTTGAAATGTTTGCTGGGTGTGGTATAGACAAGTTAAAAGATAGTCATTAGGTTGACACCATACATTCCACAGGGTCAAAAAAAAAAAAAAAAAGTTGCCTTTTTTCTTTTTTTTTAACCCAAGTTTGTTGAAATGCATCCCCTTGCGGGCTCGGTTTGCTCTCCATGCTTCGGGCTTGGTTACTAGAGGTCGATCATATGGTGTCCGACCTAATGACTGTCTTTCTTTTCACTGTCAGTCTATACATTGGACCCATGTTTGCTGAATTTCCCACCTTAATGGGCTGTGTGGTGGTCTTGTATCACTATTGCGATCCCCTGCCCCTGAATTTTAACGTGGCCTCTCTGTTTTCAAAGCTCCTAGATGGTTGACGGATTGCAGTGGTGTATAATAGAGGTCCAGGATAGTTAATGTAGCGATAGGCTCTAACTGGATGCAAGTGATATTGCGCGTAATCTACTTAGGAGTATATTTACTAAAATGTGGATTTACAGAAGTGGAGATTCAGCAACCAATCAGATTCTACGTAGAAGATAATAGCTGGAATCTGGTTACTACGGGGCAACAACTCCTCTTCTGTAAACCCACACTTTAGTAAATATAACCTTTAGTAGGGGAGGGTGTTCTATAGATGACGAGTCTGTCTGATTATTAAGGTCCTGGTTCGGCTTCAACCAGCAGATACTTGCCGTATAGGACCCCAATGACTGTGGGGAGGTGATCGGCTTACGAACGAACAGTAAAGATCAAAACCTTAGCTATTGCTATTAAGTTTATGTTGAAATTAGCAATTCATTCTACATATATAAAGCATTTTGAAAAGAATTGGAAATAGGTCTTCCCACTTTAATCTGCACTCTATGCGATGCTGCATTTTGAATCGTCCCAGGGAAACAATTGAACAATGCAGCCAATAGGGTTACACTAGAGGGCTGAGCCGCTGGCTGATGCAGTACTGGGTGGGGGGGGGGACACACAGGGGACAGGTTAGTTTAAACTGTGTTGTTTAATGCCAACAATGAAATTTGCAACCGTGTGATACAGCTAGTCTCTTCCCGCTGATGCTCTGTGATCAGCATGGGAAATGTAAGTGTCAGGACTGCTTGCCAAATGATCTTCAATGGTTTGCAAACCCTGCTATGAGGTACTACTTTTATTGCTATTTTATAATATTGTCAGGTTTTCAGTAAGTCTACTGAACTGGTGGGATCATTAAAATTATAACTGTGTATATACAATGTTTTTTTTCCCCATCTGTTTTGGACCATTAACTCCTCCTTTTTCTTTTATTTTTTTATTTATTTTTATTTTGATCCACTGCTACAGGACCTCCTTGCTGTACTTTGTGAACTACACCACTTTGTACAGCGGCCAGACATGGTTTTTATAGAATTGATCTGCTCTTTACCTGACCCCAGTATAAATACTTTCTCAAGTGGTTTGTAGTCTTTGACCATATTCTCCTTTGATGTATGTTCTTTGTATCACTGGACTCACTGTAATGTAAATATCTGCTACTGCATTGTAAAAAAGTGTAATTTATTTGACCGTTTTTCAATAAAATAAAATATTTTTACAAAATTCTTTTTGTCTTAGTCCCTGTCATGGTGTGTGTGTGTGTGTGTGTGTGTGTGTGTGTGTGTGTGTGTGTGTGTGTGTGTGTGTGTGTTTGCTGGTGAAAATTCTCTGACTTCTGTGTTTTTTAAAGGTCCGTATATGAACCACTAAAGTGAGAGGCAGTTCAGAGAACATATGGAAGTGTAAACTTTTTTTTTTTCTTTTTTCTCATACGTCCTAGAGGATGCTGGGGTCCACATTAGTACCATGGGGTATAGATGGGTCCACCAGGAGCCATTGGTACTTTAAGAGTTTGAGAGTGTGGGCTGGCTCCTCCCTCTATGCCCCTCCTACCAGACTCAGTTTAGAAAATGTGCCCAGTGGAGCCGGTCACAGCTAGGGGAGCTCCATAGGAGTTTTCTAGTTTTATTGGCGTTTAGGCACAGGGAGGCTGCTGGCAAAAGCTTCCCTGCTTCGTGAGACTTGGGATGGGAAGGGGGGGGGGGAAGTAGTTTCCGCCCTTAGGGGGTCTGAGCCACTATCTCGGCTGACAGGACACTGAGCTCCTGAGGGTGATGATCATTAGCCACACCAGGCGACCGCTCACTCCCGCAGCATGCCGCCACCCCCAAACAGGGCCAGAAGATAGACGGTGGTGAGTTATGGCGGCACAAGGGTAGGAGCACAGCTCTGAACGGCTGTGCTTCGGGGAAGGCTCAGCGGCACACGGTGTTGGCGCTATGAGGGCGTCCTGAGCCAGCATCTAAATACCCTAAACTGGTCACAGCCGCTAACCGGAGACTGAATCCCCCGGCTAGTGACGGAATCCTCAGGCCAGTATAAAGAAATTGTGCGGAAAGACGTGCCATCTTCAGGGGGCGGAGCTTCTCCTCAGAGTGGACCCAGCAGCGTTCAGCGCCATTTTCCTGCCTGCAGCTCCTATTCCACAGACGCTGACAGGGAGAGCTGGCCCTCCAAGCAACTCCAGCTATCCTGTGCGGTACCAGGGGGTTGTAGAAGGGGGGGAGGCTGTGTAAAGTCTGTGTAGTCTATTAAGGTACACAGATAGCGCTGATAGTTTTATTAGTTCTACCTCAGATAGCGCTGTGTGTGGGTTTGCTCCAATCTGTGTCTCTCTGTGGCATACTTGTTTGGGGAGGGGGGGGGGGGTTGGCTTTGGGGACTGTGTCTGACATTTCCCGGTGTGGGTGTTTAATATCTCCCCATAGTCATGTCTAGGGACTCTGTCATATGCTGCAGAAGATGTTTCCTCTCAGGAGGAATCCATTCCATGTACACAGGAATGTAATGCCTTGTCTCAGGTCCCTATTGTTGAGCCTGAGTGGTTAACTTCTATCAAAGGAATGATTTCTCGGATCTCTACTAGGTTAGCCAATAATGAGACAAACTCAGGTGTTAAAGACATCTATGGCAGTTTGGTCAGGCTCTGTTCCCACAGAAACATGCACTTGCCCAAATTATGCAAGATGACACTGATACCGACTGATACTGCAGACGGTGATGGGGGCGGCATCCCTTGCAAAGGGGGTGCAGCTCATGATTGAGGCCATTAGAGATGTTAAACATTACTGACACGCCACCTGAGCAGGTTGAGGAGGCTTGCTTCACTGACAATAAGAAAGCCTCGCTAACCTTCCCTGCGTCTAAAGAATTAAACGCTATATTTGAAAAATCCTGGGAAAAACCGGAGAAAAAATTTCCGGTCCTAAAGAGGGTTCTGGTTGCTTTTCCCTTCCCTGAGGAGGATAGGGAAAAAATGGGAAAACCCACCCATGGTTGACTCATCTGTCTCCAGACTGTCTAAAATGGTGGTTTTACCTGTCCCTGGATCTACCACGTTAAAGAACCGGCTGATCGTAAGATTGACACTATGCTCAAATCCATTTACACTGCTTCAGGAGTGGCATTAAGGCCCACTATTGCCTGTGCATGGATTTTTAAAGCCATAGTAAAGTGGTCAGGCATATTACTAGAGGATTTGGATACAATGGATAGAAGTGACATTGAATTGTTTTTACGTAACATACAGGATTCTGCGGGGTTAATGGTGGAATCCATGAAGGACCTGGGTACGCTGACTGCACGGATTTCTTCCATGTCTGTATCAGCTCGCAGGGGACTCTGGCTACGCCAATGGTCTGCAGATGTGGCGTCCAGGAGAAGTGTGGAGAACCTACCCTATACAGGTCAGGCTCTGTCTGGGGAAGCATTGGATGCGTGGATTTCCACGGCAACTGCCGGTAAGTTACCTTTCCTTCCCTCTGCTACGCCTCCTACACAGAAACCATTTTCTACGGACCGCTAAGGCAAAGAAGTCAAAGCCTCGTACCACCTTCTTTAGAGGTGGTCGGGCGAAATCCAAAAAGCCTGCTCCCAGGACCAGAAACCTGCTTCTGGTTCATGAAAATCCTCAGCATGACGGTGGACCTCACAGCCTGGAGGAAGCGTTGGTGGGTGCGAGACTCAGGCGTTTCAGCCACGTCTGGGTGTCGTCAGGCCTGGGTCCATGGGTACAGGATATTGTGTCCCAGGGGTACAGACTGGAGTTTTAAACACTCCTGCCTCACTGATTCTTCAAATCAGGCTTGCCAGCCTTGCTGACAGACAGGGCTATCCTACAGGAAGCCATTCTAAAATTGTAAAAAGTCATGGGTTATTGTTCCAGTTCCACCTCATATGCAAAACAAGGATTCTTATTCGAACCTTTTCGGGGTACCGAAACCGGTTGGTTCGGTCAGACCAATTTTGAACTTGAAATCGGTGAACCCTTATTTGAAGGTGTTCAAATTCAAAATGGAGTCTCTCAGGGCAGTTATCTCAGGTCTGGAGGAGGGAGAGTTTCTGGTATCCCTGGATATCAAGGATGCGTACCTCCACATCCCGATTTGGCTGTCACACCAGGCTTATCTCAGATTTGCACTGTTAGTCACTATCAATTTCAGGTGCTGCGATTCGGCCTCTCCACAGCACCGAGGGTGTTCACCAAGGGGATGGCAGAGATGATGGTTCTCCGCAGCAGTCAAGGGGTGAACATAATCCCATATCTGGACGATCTGCTGATAAAGGCATCGTGCAGGGAGACGTTGTTGCAGTTCATTGTTCTTAAGACTCATCTGCTCAGGGAACACGGATCCTGAACCTTCTATAATCACATTTGGAGCCAACAAGGAGATTGTCTTTTCTGGGAATGATCCTCGAAATGTAAGTGCAGCGGGTTTTTCTGCCAGAGGAGAAAGCGTTGATGATTCAAACAATGGTCCTGGAAGTTCTGAAGCCAGCCCAGGTATCGGTTCATCAGTGCATTTGCCTTCTGGGGAAGATGGTTGCCTCTTACGAGGCTCTACAGTATGGAAGGTTTCATGCTCTGTCCTTCCAACTGGATCTCCTGGACAAGTGGTTGGAATCTCATCTGCATATGCACCCCGAGGATATGTTTGTCGCCGAAAGCTAGGATTTCACTCCTCTGGTGGCTGCAAATACCTCACCTTCTAAAGGGCCGCAGATTCAGGACTGGATCCTCCTAACCACGAATGCGAGTCTCCGGGGCTGGGGCTCAGTCACTCAGGGGGAAACCTTCCTAGGAAGGTGGTCAAGCCTGGAATCCAGTCTTTCAATAAACATTCTAGAACTAAGATCCGTCTACAATGGTCTTCTCCAAGCAGCTCATCTTCTGCGAGAGCGAGCCATTCAAGTACAGTCGGACAATGTAACGACTGTGGCCTACATAAACCGACAGGGTGGAACGAAGAGCAGAGCTGCAATGTCAGAGGTAACAAGAATCGTCCTCTGGGCAGAACAGCACGCGTTGGCGCTATCAGCGATCTTCATTCCGGGAGTAGACAACTGGAAAAGCGGACTTCCTCAGCAGACACGATCTCCATCCAGGAGAGTGGGGCTTCCATCTGGAGGTATTCACGGAGGTGACAGATCTTTGGGGTGTATCTCAAATAGACATGATTGCCTCCTGTCTCAACAAAAAGCTTTGGAGGTATTGTTCCAGGTCAAAGGACCCGCAAGCCGTGGCAGTGGACGCGCTAGTGTCTCCGTGGGTGTTCCGGTCAGTGTACGTGTTTCCTCCACTTCCACTTATTCCAAGAGTTCTACAACTCATAAGGAGAACTAGAGTCCCAGGCAGTCCTCATTGCTCCGGACTTGCCAAGAAGGGCTTGGTACGCGGATATTCTGGGTCTTCTGGTGGAAGATCCGAGGCCTCTTCCTCTTCGGGAGGACCTACTGCAACAGGGGCCGTTCGCTTATCAAGACTTTTACCACAGCTACGTTTGACGGCATGGAGGTTGAACGCCAGATTTTAGCTCGGAAGGGCATTCCGAACAAGGGTATTCCTACCCTGATACAGGCTTGGAAAGGAGTAACGTCTAAACATTACCATCGCATTTGGAAAAAGTATGTCTCTTGGTGTGAATCCAAGAAGTTTCCTACGGTGGAGTTTCAACTGGGACGGTTTCTCCTCTTCCTGCAAGCAGGTGTGGATATGGGCCTGAGGTTGGGATCCGTTGAGGTCCAGATTTTGGCCCTATCCATTTTCTTCCAGAAACAACTGGCTTCCCTCCTTGAAGTTCAGACTTTCTTGAAAGGGGTTCTCTATATCCAGCCTCCCTTTGTGCCACCTACGGCACCCTGGGATCTTAACATGGTGCTACAGTTCCTCCAATCTGATTGGTTTGAGCCTCTACAGGAGGTTGAGGTCAAGTTTCTCACGTGGAAGGCTGTCACTTTGTTGGCCTTGGCTTCTGCTAGATGCGTGTCGGAGTTGGGGGCTTTGTCTTGTAAGAGCCCCTACTTGATCCATGAAGATAGAGCTGAGCTCGAGACACGTCAGCAGTTTCTTCCTAAGGTTCTGTCGGCTTTTCATATCAATCAACCTATTGTGGTGCCAGTTGCTACTGACTCCTCAATTACTTCAAAGTCCTTGGATGTTGTAAGGGCTCTGAAAATCTATGTGAAGAGGACTGCTCTCTGTCTGTTCTGTATGATCCCAAGAAAATTGGGTGTCCTGCTTCTAAGCAGACAATATCTCGCTGGATCAGGTGCACTGTCCAGCATGCGAATTCTGCGGCAGGATTGCAGTGTCCAAAATCTGTTAAGGCCCACTCTACTCGTAAGGTGGGGTCTTCCTGGGCGGCTGCCCGGGGTGTCTCGGCTTTACAGCTTTGCCGAGCGGCTACTTGGTCAGGGTCGGACACCTTTGCTAAGTTCTACAAGTTCGATACTTTTGCCTCTGAGGACCTAAAGTTCGGTCAATCAGTTCTGCAGGAGCCTCCGCGCTCTCCCTCCCGTTCTGGGAGCTTTGGTACATCCCCATGATACTAATGTGGACTCCAGCATCCTCTAGGACGTAAGAGAAAATAGGATTTTAATTACCTATCTGTGAATCCTTTTCTCGTAGTCCGTAGAGGATGCTGGGCACCCGCCCAGCGCTTCGTTATCCTGCAGTGGTTATCTGGTTCAGTACGACTTCTTAGTTAATTAATGCCTTGTTACTTGGTTAAGTAATGTTTTTCAGCTGTTGCTGAGTTTCAAGCTTGTTAGCTTGATGTGCCTTGTATGTGTGAGCTGGTGTGAATCTCGCCACTATCTGTGTATAATCCTTCTCTCGAAGATGTCCGTCTCCTCGGGCACAGTTTCTAGACTGAGTCTGGTAGGAGGGGCATAGAGGGAGGAGCCAGCCCACACTCTCACTCTTAAAGTGCCAATGGCTCCTGGTGGACTGTCTATACCCCATGGTACTAATGTGGACCCCAGCATCCTCTACGGACTACGAGAAAATGAGTTACCGATAGGTAATTAAAATCCTATTTTTTATTATTTTTTTAAATCAAAATGGAAGTTTTTTTTTTTAAATAATTACTGGCTGTCATTTACAGAGTACATTCTGAACAATGATAGCTAGGATCTGATTAGCTGCTGTGGGCAACACCTCCACTTTGGTAAACCTGCTCTTTAGCTATAAGAGACCACTATGTAGAAATATCCTTGGAATTTGTTTAATGAAAGTACAAATCTATGCAGTGTGGCAAGAATTCTTCTTTTTGGGTGAGCTGGTCCGGAATGAAGAGAAACTTAAAGGTGCCCATTTGGACTGAAAAAAATTGTAATCTCCGTTCCTTAGCCTCTAAAAGTGTATAGCTAATTTTCTGGCACGACAAAGTGCTGGACTGTGCGCACGCAGTCTTATCACAGTGCACACGTGTTACAGTCAAGCTGATAGTGATTCAGATTTCAAGGACACCTGAGAGTGTGGCCAAAGAGAATGTTCTGACCAGGGGCCAAATGTAATACAGTGAGAGTTTCAGAAAGTGAGAGATTTGGTAAGGTTTTTAAGTTTGTTTTGCTTTTTTAAAGTGGCAATCATTTACACTGCAAAACCAGGTTGATCTTGCTGTGTAAATGATCGCTACTTTAAAAAAACTGCAAAATCTTACCAAATCTCTTACTCTATTATATTATTTTGACCCTATGGGGTATATTCAATTAAAGTCGGATCCATTCCGACATGTATTTGTCGGAATGGATCCGACAACCCCTATTCAATCCCTATCTAAATTCGACTTTTTCAAGTCGAATTTAGATGGGATGCAGAGGAGGAGAGGGGGAAGGGGGGGGCGAGCCACGGGGGAGGGGACAGCCGGCGGGCACACAGGAGAGATCAGCACTACAGTAGCGCTGCAGCTGGATGTCACTCAGCCGCCCGACCTCACGGCAGCTTCCACCCGGCTCCAGCAGCGTGCTGGAGCCGGGTGGAAGCTGCCGTGAGGTCGGGCGGCTGAGTGACATCCAGCTGCAGCGCTACTGTAGTGCTGATCTCTCCTGTGTGCCTGCCGGCTGTCCCCCCCGTCTCCCCCCCCCCGCCTCATCCGGGTCCGCATCTCAGTCCGACATCATTTTGATGTCAGACTGAGATGGTCGAAAAGGGGGCCAAAACCTGTCGGATTTAGCCCCGTTTTTGACTTAAACACGTGGATCAGCAGCTATTCCGCCAATCCACGTGCTTTTCGACAAGTCGAATTTATCGACTTGTCGAAAAATTTAACAAAATATTGAATATGTCGAATCAGGATTCGACCGAAAAAAGTTGAAAACTGCCGTCTTTTGCTTAACATGGAGAACGGTTCTCTATATGCAAGTGCATGCAAAGAGGATTGAAGCATTCAGTATTTAAGAATTGTGGTTTGTGTTGCGTCCCAAAACTCCCAGCTAGAAAATTGGGACAAATTAAAGCTTCATACCAGATCCACCTTATCCATGTCATCTTCAAGAACCACCCACATTTCAGTAGAGATGAGCGCCTGAAATTTTTCGGGTTTTGTGTTTTGGTTTTGGGTTCGGTTCCGCGGCCGTGTTTTGGGTTCGACCGCGTTTTGGCAAAACCTCACCGAATTTTTTTTGTCGGATTCGGGTGTGTTTTGGATTCGGGTGTTTTTTTTAAAAAACACTAAAAAACAGCTTAAATCATAGAATTTGGGGGTCATTTTGATCCCATATTATTAACCTCAAAAACCATAATTTCCACTCATTTTCAGTCTATTCTGAATACCTCACACCTCACAATATTATTTTTAGTCCTAAAATTTGCACCAAGGTCGCTGGATGACTAAGCTAAGCGACACTAGTGGCCGACACAAACACCTGGCCCATCTAGGAGTGGCACTGCAGTGTCACGCAGGATGTCCCTTCCAAAAAACCCTCCCCAATCAGCACATGATGCAAAGAAAAAAAGAGGCGCAATGAGGTAGCTGACTGTGTGAGTAAGATTAGCGACCCTAGTGGCCGACACAAACACCGGGCCCATTTAGGAGTGGCACTGCAGTGTCACGCAGGATGTCCCTTCCAAAAAACCCTCCCCAATCAGCACATGACGCAAAGAAAAAAAGAGGCGCAATGAGGTAGCTGACTGTGTGAGTAAGATTAGCGACCCTAGTGGCCGACACAAACACCGGGCCCATTTAGGAGTGGCACTGCAGTGTCACGCAGGATGTCCCTTCCAAAAAACCCTCCCCAATCAGCACATGACGCAAAGAAAAAAAGAGGCGCAATGAGGTAGCTGACTGTGTGAGTAAGATTAGCGACCCTAGTGGCCGACACAAACACCGGGCCCATTTAGGAGTGGCACTGCAGTGTCACGCAGGATGTCCCTTCCAAAAAACCCTCCCCAAACAGCACATGACGCAAAGAAAAATAAAAGAAAAAAGAGGTGCAAGATGGAATTGTCCTTGGGCCCTCCCACCCACCCTTATGTTGTATAAACAAAACAGGACATGCACACTTTAACCAACCCATCATTTCAGTGACAGGGTCTGCCACACGACTGTGACTGATATGACGGGTTGGTTTGGACCCCCCCCAAAAAAGAAGCAATTAATCTCTCCTTGCACAAACTGGCTTTACAGAGGCAAGATGTCCACCTCATCATCACCCTCCGATATATCACCGTGTACATCCCCCTCCTCACAGATTATCAATTCGTCCCCACTGGAATCCACCATCTCAGCTCCCTGTGTACTTTGTGGAGGCAATTGCTGCTGGTCAATGTCTCCGCGGAGGAATTGATTATAATTCATTTTAATGAACATCATCTTCTCCACATTTTCTGGATGTAACCTCGTACGCCGATTGCTGACAAGGTGAGCGGCGGCACTAAACACTCTTTCGGAGTACACACTTGTGGGAGGGCAACTTAGGTAGAATAAAGCCAGTTTGTGCAATGGCCTCCAAATTGCCTCTTTTTCCTGCCAGTATAAGTATGGACTGTGTGACGTGCCTACTTGGATGCGGTCACTCATATAATCCTCCACCATTCTTTCAATGGTGAGAGAATCATATGCAGTGACAGTAGACGACATGTCCGTAATCGTTGTCAGGTCCTTCAGTCCGGACCAGATGTCAGCATCAGCAGTCGCTCCAGACTGCCCTGCATCACCGCCAGCGGGTGGGCTCGGAATTCTGAGCCTTTTCCTCGCACCCCCAGTTGCGGGAGAATGTGAAGGAGGAGATGTTGACAGGTCGCGTTCCGCTTGACTTGACAATTTTCTCACCAGCAGGTCTTTCAACCCCAGCAGACTTGTGTCTGCCGGAAAGAGAGATCCAAGGTAGGCTTTAAATCTAGGATCGAGCACGGTGGCCAAAATGTAGTGCTCTGATTTCAACAGATTGACCACCCGTGAATCCTTGTTAAGCGAATTAAGGGCTCCATCCACAAGTCCCACATGCCTAGCGGAATCGCTCCGTGTTAGCTCCTCCTTCAATGTCTCCAGCTTCTTCTGCAAAAGCCTGATGAGGGGAATGACCTGACTCAGGCTGGCAGTGTCTGAACTGACTTCACGTGTGGCAAGTTCAAAGGGCATCAGAACCTTGCACAACGTTGAAATCATTCTCCACTGCGCTTGAGACAGGTGCATTCCACCTCCTATATCGTGCTCAATTGTATAGGCTTGAATGGCCTTTTGCTGCTCCTCCAACCTCTGAAGCATATAGAGGGTTGAATTCCACCTCGTTACCACTTCTTGCTTCAGATGATGGCAGGGCAGGTTCAGTAGTTTTTGGTGGTGCTCCAGTCTTCTGTACGTGGTGCCTGTACGCCGAAAGTGTCCCGCAATTTTTCTGGCCACCGACAGCATCTCTTGCACGCCCCTCTCGTTTTTTAAATAATTCTGCACCACCAAATTCAAGGTATGTGCAAAACATGGGACGTGCTGGAATTTGCCCATATTTAATGCACACACAATATTGCTGGCGTTGTCCGATGCCACAAATCCACAGGAGAGTCCAATTGGGGTAAGCCATTCCGCGATGATCTTCCTCAGTTGCCGTAAGAGGTTTTCAGCTGTGTGCGTATTCTGGAAACCGGTGATACAAAGCGTAGCCTGCCTAGGAAAGAGTTGGCGTTTGCGAGATGCTGCTACTGGTGCCGCCGCTGCTGTTCTTGCGGCGGGAGTCCATACATCTACCCAGTGGGCTGTCACAGTCATATAGTCCTGACCCTGCCCTGCTCCACTTGTCCACATGTCCGTGGTTAAGTGGACATTGGGTACAGCTGCATTTTTTAGGACACTGGTGACTCTTTTTCTGAGGTCTGTGTAAATTTTCGGTATCGCCTGCCTAGAGAAATGGAACCTAGATGGTATTTGGTACCGGGGACACAGTACCTCCATCAAGTCTCTAGTTGGCTCTGCAGTAATGATGGATACCGGAACCACGGTTCTCACCACCCAGGATGCCAAGGCCTCAGTTATCCGCTTTGCAGTAGGATGACTGCTGTGATATTTCATCTTCCTCGCAAAGGACTGTTGGACAGTCAATTGCTTGGTGGAAGTAGTAAAAGTGGTCTTACGACTTCCCCTCTGGGATGACCATCGACTCCCAGCAGCAACAACAGCAGCGCCAGCAGCAGTAGGCGTTACACGCAAGGATGCATCGGAGGAATCCCAGGCAGGAGAGGACTCGTCAGAATTGCCAGTGACATTGCCTGCAGGACTATTGGCATTCCTGGGGAAGGAGGAAATTGACACTGAGGGAGTTGGTGGGGTGGTTTGCGTGAGCTTGGTTACAAGAGGAAGGGATTTACTGGTCAGTGGACTGCTTCCGCTGTCACCCAAAGTTTTTGAACTGGTCACTGACTTATTATGAATGCGCTGCAGGTGACGTATAAGGGAGGATGTTCCGAGGTGGTTAACGTCCTTACCCCTACTTATTACAGCTTGACAAAGGGAACACACGGCTTGACACCTGTTGTCCGCATTTCTGTTGAAATAGTTCCACACCGAAGAGCTGATTTTTTTGGTATTTTCACCAGGCATGTCAACGGCCATATTCCTCCCACGGACAACAGGTGTCTCCCCGGGTGCCTGACTTAAACAAACCACCTCACCATCAGAATCCTCCTGGTCAATTTCCTCCCCAGCGCCAGCAACACCCATATCCTCCTCATCCTGGTGTACTTCAACACTGACATCTTCAATCTGACTATCAGGAACTGGACTGCGGGTGCTCCTTCCAGCACTTGCAGGGGGCGTGCAAATGGTGGAAGGCGCATGCTCTTCACGTCCAGTGTTGGGAAGGTCAGGCATCGCAACCGACACAATTGGACTCTCCTTGTGGATTTGGGATTTCGAAGAACGCACAGTTCTTTGCGGTGCTACTGCTTTTGCCAGCTTGAGTCTTTTCATTTTTCTAGCGAGAGGCTGAGTGCCTCCATCCTCATGTGAAGCTGAACCACTAGCCATGAACATAGGCCAGGGCCTCAGCCGTTCCTTGCCACTCCGTGTGGTAAATGGCATATTGGCAAGTTTACGCTTCTCCTCCGACAATTTTATTTTAGGTTTTGGAGTCCTTTTTTTACTGATATTTGGTGTTTTGGATTTGACATGCTCTGTACTATGACATTGGGCATCGGCCTTGGCAGACGACGTTGCTGGCATTTCATCGTCTCGGCCATGACTAGTGGCAGCAGCTTCAGCACGAGGTGGAAGTGGATCTTGATCTTTCCCTAATTTTGGAACCTCAACATTTTTGTTCTCCATATTTTAATAGGCACAACTAAAAGGCACCTCAGGTAAACAATGGAGATGGATGGATACTAGTATACAATTATGGACGGACTGCCGAGTGCCGACACAGAGGTAGCTACAGCCGTGAACTACCGTACTGTGTCTGCTGCTAATATAGACTGGTTGATAAAGAGATGTAGTAGTATGTATGTATAAAGAAGAAAGAAAAAAAAACCACGGGTAGGTGGTATACAATTATGGACGGACTGCCGAGTGCCGACACAGAGGTAGCCACAGCCGTGAACTACCGTACTGTACTGTGTCTGCTGCTAATATAGACTGGTTGATAAAGAGATGTCGTAGTATGTATGTATGAAGAAGAAAGAAAAAAAACCACGGTTAGGTGGTATACAATTATGGACGGACTGCCGAGTGCCGACACAGAGGTAGCCACAGCCGTGAACTACCGTACTGTACTGTGTCTGCTGCTAATATAGACTGGTTGATAAAGAGATGTCGTAGTATGTATGTATAAAGAAGAAAGAAAAAAAAACCACGGTTAGGTGGTATACAATTATGGACGGACTGCCGAGTGCCGACACAGAGGTAGCCACAGCCGTGAACTACCGTACTGTACTGTGTCTGCTGCTAATATAGACTGGTTGATAAAGAGATGTCGTAGTATGTATGTATGAAGAAGAAAGAAAAAAAAACCACGGTTAGGTGGTATACAATTATGGACGGACTGCCGAGTGCCGACACAGAGGTAGCCACAGCCGTGAACTACCGTACTGTACTGTGTCTGCTGCTAATATAGACTGGTTGATAAAGAGATGTCGTATTATGTATGTATAAAGAAGAAAGAAAAAAAAACCACGGTTAGGTGGTATACAATTATGGACGGACTGCCGAGTGCCGACACAGAGGTAGCCACAGCCGTGAACTACCGTACTGTACTGTGTCTGCTGCTAATATAGACTGGTTGATAAAGAGATGTAGTAGTATGTATGTATAAAGAAGAAAGAAAAAAAAAACCACGGGTAGGTGGTATACAATTATGGATGGACTGCCGAGTGCCGACACAGAGGTAGCTACAGCCGTGAACTACCGTACTGTGTCTGCTGCGACTGGATGATAAATAATGATATAAAAAATATATATATATCACTACTGCAGCCGGACAGGTATATATATTATATAATGACGGACCTGCTGGACACTGTCTGTCAGCAGAATGAGTTTTTTATAGAATAAAAAAAAAAAACACCACACAAGTGAAGTCACACGACGAGTGTTTAACTTTTTCAGGCAATCACAATATAGTATACTACTAACTATACTGGTGGTCAGTGTGGTCAGGTCACTGGTCAGTCACACTGGCAGTGGCACTCCTGCAGCAAAAGTGTGCACTGTTTAATTTTAATATAATATGTACTCCTGGCTCCTGCTATAACCTATAACTGGCACTGCAGTGCTCCCCAGTCTCCCCCACAATTATAAGCTGTGTGAGCTGAGCACAGTCAGATATATAATATATACATAGATGATGCAGCACACTGGGCTGAGCAGTGCACACAGATATGGTATGTGACTGTCTTGTACTCCTGGCTCCTGCTATAACCTATAACTGGCACTGCAGTGCTCCCCAGTCTCCCCCACAATTATAAGCTGTGTGAGCTGAGCACAGTCAGATATATAATATATACATAGATGATGCAGGCATGCAGCACACTGGGCTGAGCAGTGCACACAGATATGGTATGTGACTGAGTCACTGTGTGTACCGTTTTTTTCAGGCAGAGAACGGATATATTAAATAAAACAACTGCACTGCTGGTGGTCACTGTGGTCAGTCACTAAACTCTGCACTCTCTTCTACAGTATCAGCCTCAGGTCAATCTCTCTCTCTCTCTCCTAATCTAAATGGAGAGGACGCCAGCCACGTCCTCTCCCTATCAATCTCAATGCACGTGTGAAAATGGCGGCGACGCGCGGCTCCTTATATAGAATCCGAGTCTCGCGAGAATCCGACAGCGTCATGATGACGTTCGGGCGCGCTCGGGTTAACCGAGCAAGGCGGGAAGATCCGAGTCGCTCGGACCCGTGAAAAAAAACATGAAGTTCGTGCGGGTTCGGATTCAGAGAAACCGAACCCGCTCATCTCTACATTTCAGTGAAACCTTTGAATCCTATGCCAGCTGGCTCACCAACCATTTGACCACTGGAAAGAAGAATGATTTGCAGTTTAGAATTGGTTTAGCAAAAATGATTCTGTCCATTCTAGTATCTAGTTCTAGTATCCTACTTGTGTACTACTCTCTACAGTTCTGAGCACTGAGCATAGCAGAGAACTTGGGCTATGTTATAAAGAAAAGATTAAAATGATGGAGTCTCTTCTTTGATTTGGAGCTGTTCTTCCATTCTACTGTATAGCTTTCTCTATACTTGTCTCTTTTGGGCCGCTTCAATTGTTTTACTGCGTGGCTGCCACTAGGGGGCACAAAACAGAGCAATTAAATTGTTGCTCCATTTAGATGCCCGGTTGCCACTGGAATTACATTTCTTCTCGCAGCTTTGGATGTCCGAATTGGTGTTTGGACGCCCAAAGCATGACTTTAGACGGGTTTAGCCATTTTACAGCTAAACCCTGTCTGTTCGGGCACGATATGCATGGTCCATTTAGGCGGAATCTAAAGGCCCATACACATTAGACGATGTCGCTCTGTGAGCGACATTGTCTAATGTTTCCCGGGCCGGCCGGTCAGTGGCCGACTGTACACACTGAGCGATATAACCGCTCATATCGCTCAGTGACGTCACGGCTCCGCCATCCCCGCATGAAGGTCGTGGACGACAATCCACATCCTTCATGCATGCCCTACCGACAGCGACGATCGTTGCCGACCCGCGGGGCCGCGCATCGGTCGTCGCTGGCGGCATACACACTTGACGATAAAATGAGTGACTTCGCTCAAGGAGGGGGAAAATGAGCGACGTCGCTCATTTTATCGTTAAGCGTGTATGGACCTTTAGATGCCCAAACAATTGAAATGGCCCAAGTCCTATTTTTATAATTTACAGTAAATATTTTGCTTTTTTTTTTTTTCTCTTTTATGACTATTATATAGGTGCATACACACGGAGAGATTTTGACTATGAGAGATTTTGACTAACTTTTCCCTTGAACTGGCAGTAGGAGATTTTGACTAACTTTACCAGAGATTTTGTCTAACTATGCAAGAGATTTTGGCTATGGGAGATTTTGGCTATGGGAGATTTTGACTATCTCATTTAAATAAGGGGATGAGTGTCATATATAGGACGATTTTACAGGGTGGCTGGTATTTAAATAGCTAAAAGTTAAAAAAAATAATTTGCGTGGGGTCCCCCCTCCTATGTAAAACCAGCCTCGGGCTCTTTGAGCCAGTCCTGGTTGTTAAAATACAGAGGAAAAAATGAGTAGGGTTCCCCCATATTTAGACAACCAGCACCGGGCTCTGCGTCCGGTCCTGGTTTAAAAAATATGGGGGACAAAAGACATAGGGGTCCCCCGTATTTTTTAAACCAGCACCGGGCTCCACTAGCCAGGGAGATAATGCCACAGCCGGGGGACACTTTTATATTGGTCCCTGCGGCCGTGCCATTACCCCCCCAACTAGTCACCCCTGGCCGGGGTACACTGGAGGAGTGAGGACCCCTTAAATCAAGGGGTCCCCCCTCCAGCCACCCAAGGGCCAGGGGTGAAGCCCGAGGCTGTCCCCCCCATCCGTGGGCGGTGGATGGGAGGCTGATAGCCTTTCAATAGTAATATTGTTCTTTACAGGTGGCCTACAGGTCCCAGCAAGCCTGCCCCAGCATGCTGGCACTTGGAGAACCACAAGTGCCAGCATGCCCGGACATAAAGGGCCCGCTGGCACCTGTAGTCCACCTGTAAAGAAAATATTGGAAAAAAACCACGACACATTCTTTAAAAAATCCTTTATTAAACTGGGTCTTCACCTGGGGGCGGCGGCCTTTAAGCTCTTTTGCATGGCCGCCGCCTTCCCAGGGCTTCCGGCGTCTTCACCTGGGGGGGCGCCACCTCCCCAGGGCTTCTGGGGTCTTGCTCCGGCGTCTTCACCTGGTGGGCGGCGGCTGCTAAGCTTTTTTGCATAGCCGCCGCCCATCCAGGACTTCCACGGCGTCTTCAGTCTTCAGGAGCTCTTCTCCGCTCCTCCTCCGCCGTCGGACTGAAAGCCGCTGCCTCGCGCTGACTTATATAAGTCAGCGGGAGGGGGCGGGGCAATGACGCGGCGAGCCGTGATTGGCTCGCGGCGGCCATCTTGAATTTCAAAAATGACGCTGAGGCGCCATTTTTGAAACTGGTACCGCTCCGCTGCCAAACTCTGCAAGATAAAGGTAAATTTCCCCCTCCCGCACCGCCGCCGCCCGCACCGCCGCCGCCCACACCGCAACCCGCTGCCGCCCGCACCGCCGCCGCAACCCGCCGTCGCCCACACCGCCACCGCAACCCGCCGCCGCCCGCACCGCCGCCACAACCCGCCGCCGCCCGCACCACCGCCGCCTGCAACATCGCTATCGCTGGGAAAAATCGCTGGCCTCTTAAAGTATTAGCGATTTTGACTAACTTTTGCAGCGACATAGCCAAAATTGACTTGCCTGCACTGACTCTTTTTCCCAGCGATAGCGACCTAGCGGGGACGCGCATCGCCATCGCTGCCTGTATACACACGGAGCGATCTGCACTAACTTTCTGAGCGATTTTGACTATATAGTCAAAATCGCTCAGTTATATCGCTCCGTGTGTATGCACCTATGGATTGATTTGCGGTTGGCAGTTATAGCGGAATATACGTATACTATTGAGAGGCAATTTTACACCTTACCTAGAGTGTTCATTCTGTCTGTTCTATATGAAAATACTGTACTCCTTTTTTGAGAAACAATTAGGGAAACTGGTGATGGATCAACTTCCCAAACACACCTACAGTATGTGACAGTTGCTCCTTGTTCTAGAACTAACTTTGTGTGAATTATACGGGTTATACGAATTGCGCAATGTGTCTGTCTGTCTATCTATCTATCCTATATAATATCCCAGATCTGTGACTCCGTGCCTGTGTGTATAACGCTGGGCGTGGCTAGGAGCTCTCATTGGGTTAGCAGCAGGTCTATCACACCCAGTCCACAGCTGATTGGGCGAGAAACGCCCTCCCACACTGGTTACATCCAATGGGAGGCTCTGCCCTTTGGCTGCTGTGTGTTCCCAGAGCAGGATTAACAATGGGGCTGATGGAGCTGCAGCTCCAGGTCCACACCCCAAAATAGGCCCACTGCATCTGCAGCAACATACCCTCCAACAATTTACAAATAAAAATCGATACAAATTCAAAAAGGGGGCATAGCCATGGGTGAAGTGGTGTGGCCACGCTCCTTTCCCTATATTTTCAATGGAAGTTTGGAGAGCCAAAAATCGGTACAGACCATAAAAAAAGGTACTGTACCTGCCAAAAAGGTGCAGCTGGAGGGTATGCCACTGCATCTGCAGCAAGTCTCTGTGCTGTAGATAGGGGGGAAAATCCTTTTACTGCAGCGTCCGATGTCCTGCTGCCAGTCCGCCTCCCCCTACCGGCATCAACAATCCCCACTCCCTAGTCGCGGCGCACGTGGAACAAAAGCTGATGTCACAGAAGTGCCTCCCCTCCACAGGCGCCCCCTTTTCGAATTTGTATCAATTTTTCTCTAACGTCCTAGTGGATGCTGGGGACTCCGTAAGGACCATGGGGATAGACGGGCTCCGCTGGAGACATGGGCACTTTAAGAAAGAATTTAGGTTCGGGGGGGGGGGGCGCCCTGGGCAGCATTTGGGACCTCTTTTGGCAAAGTTAAGCATATATACAGCTGGGCACTGTATATATGTATGAGCCCCTGCCAAAAAATTGCATATTTAAGCGGGACAGAAGCCCGCCGTCGAGGGGGCGGGGCTTCTTCCTCAGCACTCACCAGCGCCATTTTTTCTCCACAGCTCCGCTGAGAGGAAGCTCCCCAGGCTCTACCCTGCAGATACACGGTAGAAGAGGGTAAAAAAAGAGGGGGGGCACATAATTAGGCGCAAAAAGCAATATAACAGCAGCTACTGGGTTAACATTAAGTTACTGTGTTATTCCTGGGTTTATAGCGCTGGGGTGTGTGCTGGCATACTCTCTCTCTGTCTCTCCAAAGGGCCTTGTGGGGAAACTGTCTTCAGAGAGGGCATTCCCTGTGTGTGTGGTGTGTCGGTACGCTTGTGTCGACATGTCTGATGAGGAAGGCTATGTGGAAGCAGAGCGGGAGCAAATGAATGTGGTGTCTCCGCCGACGGCGCCGACACCTGATTGGATGGATATGTGGAAGGTTTTAAATGATAATGTTAATTCCTTGCATAAAAAGTTAGAAAAAGCTGAAGCCTCGGGACAGTCAGGGTCCCAACCCGTGCCTGATCCTATGTCGCAGAGGCCGTCAGGGTCTCAGAAGCGCCCACTATCCCAAACTGTTGACACAGATACCGACATGGATTCTGACTCCAGTGTCGATTACGATGATGCAAAGTTACATCCAAAATTGGCTAAATCCATCCATTATATGATTATAGCAATTAAGGATGTGTTGCATATCACAGAGGAAACCCCAGTCCCTGACAAGAGGGTGCATATGTATGGAGGAAAGAAGCCGGAGGTAACCTTTCCCCCCTCACACGAGCTAAATGAGTTATGTGAAAATGCTTGGGAATCTCCAGATAAAAAACTGCAGATTTCCAAAAGGATTCTTATGGCGTATCCTTTCCCGCCAACGGACAGGTTACGCTGGGAATCCTCCCCTAGGGTGGACAAAGCTTTAACACGCTTATCCAAGAAGGTAGCCCTGCCGTCACAGGATACGGCTACCCTCAAAGATGCTGCGGATCGCAAACAGGAGGTTATCCTGAATTCCATTTATACACATTCAGGTACCTTGCTGAGGCCGGCAATTGCGTCGGCCTGGGTGTGTAGTGCTGTAGCAGCATGGACGGATACCTTATCTGAGGAAATTGATACCTTAGACAAGGATACTGTATTGTTGACCCTGGGGCATATTAAAGACGCTGTCCTATATATGAGAGATGCTCAAAGAGACATTAGTCTACTGGGTTCTAGAATAAATGCTATGTCGATTTCTGCCAGAAGGGTCCTGTGGACTCGGCAATGGACAGGTGATGCCAACTCAAAAAGACATATGGAGGTTTTACCTTACAAGGGTGAGGAATTGTTTGGGGAGGGTCTCTCGGACCTGGTCTCCACAGCTACAGCTGGAAAGTCAAATTTTTTGCCTTTTATTCCCTCACAGCCTAAGAGAGCACCGTATTATCAAATGCAGTCCTTTCGATCACAAAGAAACAAGAAAGTCCGAGGTGCGTCCTTTCTTGCCAGAGGCAGGGGCAGAGGTAAGAAGCTGCACAACACAGCTAGTTCCCAGGAACAGAAGTCCTCCCCGGCCTCTACAAAATCCACCGCATGACGCTGGGGCTCCACAGGCGGAGCTAGGCCCGGTGGGGGCACGTCTTCGAAATTTCAGCCACAAGTGTGTTCACTCCCAGGTGGATCCCTGGGCGATAGAAATTGTGTCTCAGGGATACAAGCTGGAATTCGAAGAGATGCCCCCTCACCGATACCTCAAATCGGCCCTACCAGCTTCCCCCCACGAGAGGGAAATAGTGTTAACTGCAATTCACAAATTGTATCTTCAACAGGTGGTGGTCAAGGTTCCCCTCCTTCAACAGGGAAGGGGTTATTATTCGACCATGTTTGTAGTCCCGAAACCGGACGGTTCGGTCAGACCCATATTGAATTTAAAATCCCTGAACATATACCTGAAAAGGTTCAAGTTCAAGATGGAATCGCTGAGAGCGGTCATCGCAAGCCTGGAAGGGGGGGATTTTATGGTGTCTCTGGACATAAAGGAGATTACAGCGGACATTCTGAAATTCCCCATTGTCCCCATTTATCCACCTCATCAGGCATACCTCAGATTTGTGGTACAGGATTGTCATTACCAATTTCAGACGTTGCCGTTTGGTCTCTCCACGGCACCGAGAATATTTACCAAGGTAATGGCGGAAATGATGGTACTCCTGCGGAGGCAAGGGGTCACCATTATCCCGTACTTGGACGATCTCCTCATAAAAGCGAGATCAAGTGAGCAGTTGCTGAACAGCGTCGCACTTTCTATGGAAGTGTTACGGCAACACGGCTGGATTCTGAATATTCCAAAGTCGCAGTTGGTTCCTACGACTCGTCTGCCTTTCCTGGGCATGATTCTAGACACAGACCAGAAAAGGGTTTATCTCCCGATAGAGAAAGCTCAGGAACTCATGACACTGGTCAGGAACCTATTAAAACCAAAACAGGTGTCAGTACATCACTGCACTCGAGTCCTGGGAAAGATGGTGGCATCATACGAGGCCATTCCCTTCGGCAGGTTCCATGCGAGGACTTTTCAATGGGACTTACTGGACAAGTGCTCCGGATCACATCTTTAGATGCATCAATTAATCACCCAATCACCCAGGGCCAGGGTGTCACTCCTGTGGTGACTGCAGAGCGCTTACCTTCTCGAGGGCCGCAGATTCGGCATTCAGGACTGGGTCCTGGTGACCACGGACGCCAGCCTCCGAGGTTGGGGAGCAGTCACACAGGGAAGAAATTTCCAAGGTCTGTGGTCAAGTCAAGAGACTTGCCTTCACATCAACATCCTGGAACTAAGGGCCATATACAACGCCCTACGTCAAGCGGAGACCCTGCTTCGCGACCAACCGGTTCTGATTCAGTCAGACAACATCACCGCAGTGGCTCATGTAAACCGACAAGGTGGCACAAGGAGCAGGGTGGCGATGGCGGAAGCCACCAGAATTCTTCGCTGGGCGGAGAATCATGTAAGCGCACTGTCAGCAGTGTTCATCCCGGGAGTGGACAACTGGGAAGCAGACTTCCTCAGCAGACACGACCTCCACCCGGGAGAGTGGGGACTTCATCAGGAAGTCTTCGCACAGATTACAAGTCGGTGGGAACTGCCACAGGTGGACAGGATGGCATCCCGCCTCAACAAAAAGCTACAGAGGTATTGCGCCAGGTCAAGAGATCCTCAGGCGATAGCTGTGGACGCCCTGGTGATACCGTGGGTGTTCCAGTCGGTCTATGTATTTCCTCCTCTTCCTCTCATACCCAAGGTGCTGAGGATAATAAGAAAAAGAGGAGTGAGAACAATCCTCATTGTTCCAGATTGGCCACGAAGGACTTGGTATCCAGATCTGCAAGAAATGCTCACAGACGACCCGTGGCCTCTTCCTCTAAGACAGGACTTGTTGCAACAGGGGCCCTGTCTGTTCCAAGACTTACTGCGGCTGCGTTTGACGGCATGGCGGTTGAACGCCGGATCCTAGCAGAGAAAGGCATTCCGGATGAGGTCATTCCTACGCTCATAAAGGCTAGGAAGGACGTGACAGCTCAACATTATCACCGTATATGGCGAAAATATGTTGCTTGGTGTGAGGCAAGGAATGCTCCTACGGAGGAATTCCAGCTGGGCCGTTTCCTTCACTTCCTACAGTCCGGAGTGAATTTGGGCCTAAAATTGGGTTCCATTAAGGTCCAGATTTCGGCAATATCCATTTTCTTTCAAAAGGAGTTGGCTTCTCTACCTGAAGTTCAGACGTTTGTAAAGGGAGTGCTGCATATTCAGCCTCCTTTTGTGCCTCCAGTGGCACCTTGGGATCTTAACGTGGTGTTAAGTTTCCTGAAATCCCACTGGTTTGAACCACTTAAAACGGTGGAGTTGAAATATCTCACGTGGAAGGTGGTCATGCTATTAGCCTTGGCTTCGGCTAGGCGTGTGTCAGAGTTGGCGGCTTTGTCACATAAAAGCCCCTATCTGGTTTTCCATGTGGATAGAGCAGAATTGCGGACCCGTCCACAATTTCTGCCGAAAGTGTTTTCATCTTTTCATATAAACCAACCTATTGTGGTGCCTGTGGCTACTACTGACTTGGAGGATTCCGAGTTGCTTGATGTGGTCAGGGCTTTGAAGGTTTATGTAGCCAGAACGGCTAGGGTCAGGAAAACCGAGTCGTTGTTTATCCTGTATGCATCCAACAAGCTTGGTGCTCCTGCTTCAAAGCAAACTATTGCTCGCTGGATCTGTAACACGATTCAGCAGGCTCATTCTGCGGCTGGATTGCCGCTGCCAAAATCAGTTAAGGCCCATTCCACTAGGAAGGTGGGCTCTTCTTGGGCGGCTGCCCGAGGGGTCTCGGCATTACAACTTTGCCGAGCGGCTACTTGGTCAGGTTCAAACACTTTTGCAAAGTTCTACAAGTTTGATATCCTGGCTGAGGAGGACCTCTTGTTTGCTCAAATCGGTGCTGCAGAGTCATCCGCACTCTCCCGCCCGTTTGGGAGCTTTGGTATAATCCCCATGGTCCTTACGGAGTCTCCAGTATCCACTAGGACGTTAGAGAAAATAAGATTTTACTTACCGGTAAATCTATTTCTCGTAGTCCGTAGTGGATGCTGGGCGCCCGTCCCAAGTGCGGATTTCTTCTGCAATGCTTGTATATAGTTATTGCTTCAATAAGGGCTATGTTATCGTTGCATCAGGGTTTGACCTGATGCTCTGTCGTTTGTCATACTGTTAACTGGTTGTTTTCACTTGTTATACGGTGTGATTGGTGTGGCTGGTATGAATCTCTCCCTGGATTACCAAAATCCTTTCCTTGTACTGTCAGCTCTTCTGGGCACAGTTTCTCTAACTGAGGTCTGGAGGAGGGGCATAGAGGGAGGAGCCAGTGCACACCAGAACCTAAATTCTTTCTTAAAGTGCCCATGTCTCCTGCGGAGCCCGTCTATCCCCATGGTCCTTACGGAGTCCCCAGCATCCACTACGGACTACGAGAAATAGATTTACCGGTAAGTAAAATCTTATTTTATTTGTAAATTGTTGGAGGGTATGTTGCTGCAGATGCAGTGGACCTATTTTGGGGTGGTTGATTCTATATCGGGAGTGGGAGAAGGGACCTTCTGACGTACCTAGGAGAGGAGACACGGAAGAACAGGGTACCTGAAAAGTACCCTCGCGGGCTCGCCACGCTTCGGGCTCGGTGGCTTTGCTCGCCACCTGATTACTAAAGGTAATAGTTGGTGGCGTGGATAGTAGAGGAACTATCCTGCTGGCTTAGCTCCACCCCCTTGTGTCGTGGCTCCTCCCCCTGATGGAAAAGGTCCCTTAGCCCACTTGATTCTAGCATCTAACATTTTGGGGTGTGGACCTGGAGCTGCAGCTCCATCAGCCCCATTGTTAATCCTGCTCTGGGAACACACAGCAGCCCAAGGGCAGAGCCTCCCAATGCTCCCATTGGATGTAACCTGTCACTGTGTGGGAGGGCGTTTCTCGCCCAATCAGCTGTGGGCTGGGTGCGATAGACCTGCTGCTAACCCAATGAGAGCTCCTAGCCGCCTAGCGTTATACACACAGGCACAGAGTCACAGATCTGGGCTATTATATAGGAGATGGCACTATACTGGAAACTACTGAGGCAGCGTCTGGGATAATAGTGTGCCAAGCTTAAAACTGTTGAATCAACCCGTTGAGAGGATGGGAAATCAGTATCAACCCTCCGATAGAGAAGGAGAGAGACCTTTCCCTCAGCTACCAATCACATTCTATGGCCACGTTTATAAGTGGATTCCATGATGAAAGAAAATAAAATGTGAGCAAAGGGTGAGTACTGTCCATAGAAGCTGTATAAACCATGGGGGTCATTCCGAGTTGTTCGCTCGCAAGTGAATTTTAGCAGATTTGCTCATGCTAAGCCGCCGCCTACTGGGAGTGAATCTTAGCATCTTAAAATTGCGAACGATGTATTCGCAATATTGCGATTACACACCTCGTAGCAGTTTCTGAGTAGCTCCAGACTTACTTGGCTTCTGCGATCAGTTCAGTGCTTGTCGTTCCTGGTTTGACGTCACAAACACACCCAGCGTTTGCCCAGACACTCCCCCATTTCTCCGGCCACTCCTGCGTTTTTTCCGGAAACAGTAGCGTTTTTTCCCACACGCCCATAAAACGTCCTGTTTCCGCCCAGTAACACCCATTTCCTGTCAATCACATTACGATCGCCAGAACGATGAAAATGCCGTGAGTAAAATTCCTAAGTGCATAGCAAATTTACTTGGCGCAGTCGCAGTGCGGACAATGCACATGCGCATTAAGCGGAAAATCGCTGCGATGCGAAGATTTTTACCGAGCGAACAACTCGGAATGACCCCCCATATACATACATACATACATTGTCACAATTACTTCCCACTTTTCCATTAATATTCTGTCCCTTTAATTCTGCTTTTATTACTTAGGATGATTATTGCTCGCCATGTATGGATAATAAGCTGATTTGCGTTATTAGTTTTTTCTTCCTTTGGCAAACGTAATTTTCCAGGCTTAACACAAACTCTGAATCCACCGCTCAGCAGGTCGCTAACCCAGTAACAATCTGTTATTAAAGTTGCTTACGTCTGCCTGCTACACATTTAGAGGGTTATTCAGAGTTGTTAGCAAACCAAAGACGTTAGCAATTGGGCAAAACCATGTGCAGTGCAGGTGGGGCAGATGTAACATGTGCAGAGAGAGTTAGATGTGGGTGGGTTATACTGTTTCTGTGCAGGGTAAATACTGGCTGCTTTATTTTTAAACAGTTTAGATTTCTGCTTGAACACACCCCACCCGAATCTAACTCTCTGCACATGTTACATCTGCCCCACCTGCAGTGTGACATGGGTTTGCCCATTATACCCCTTTCAGACAGAGAAAAGAACCCGCTAATTTCTCGGCTCTGGAAGGGATGACCCGGGATTTTTTTCTGTCTGAAAGGGGTATAATGGGGTATATGTGTCTGAAAGGGTCAAGACGGGACTGAATTTCCGAGACTTCAACCCAGGTTTCTACCTCGGTTTTTTCCCGGCTCGTTCACGAGTCGCCAATTCAGCTTATAGCAAGCAAAATTGGGCTTGTTTTTTTTTCCAAGTTGCTTTTTTTTTTTGATGGCTGCTTGTTGCTTCTTTTTGGGCTTATAATTTTTTTTGCTGCTTGTTTTTGGGCTTTTTTTAATTTAATTTTTTTTAAAGGTACCACTGGCATCGCCCATCAGAGGTAGTCATTCATACAGTCATTCAACACAGATACCCACAAAGACATAGGTGAGAAGCTGTGGATGAATAGATTAATTGGAGGGTCTTAAATTGTGTCAAATGGCTGTGAAGTGACAGTGAAAAAAGTATAGTAAGCCAGCGCTTTTCTGCACGCTAAGGAGATTAGTCAGAGTTTGTCGCAGATTTTGCTATTTTAGCAAAATCTGCGACCACCAAAATCGCACGCTGGGGGCCGCCCAGAATAGGGCAAGGCCACCCAGCTTGTGTGGTACTGCCCTGCAATGCGATCTCAATTCAAATAGCGATTGACCCCTGCCTATGCTGCATAACTGCATAAGCAGGGGCACCGCCGCCATGTTTCTAATCGCAGAAACGCAGGCGACATCATTGGCCAGCCCTGAAAACAGCCATGACATGTCTGTGTTTTCTGTGACACCTGCCCCCCCCTCAATGTCGCAACACTGCCCATAGACACCTGTCGCCTGTCAATTATGATGCAAATGCATCCTTCCGGGATGCGATCCCATCATGACAGCATGCGCAGGTGGCTGAAAATCAGTCTGTGTCAGGGTCTGAATAAGGCCCATAATGTCTACCATTGACTGGAGAGGATGTAGTTAACCCGGCTGTTGGTATCCCGGCATTAAGGATCCTGATGTCGAAATCCTGACAGATGGGAATGCCGACAGCGCTCGCCATGGGTTTTCCCACTCGTGTGTGTGCACAACACCCATAGAGTGACAATATAACCTGTGGTGAGTGCAGTGAGCCACTGTGCCGTGCCGATCGCGCTCTTTGCGCTTGCCCCCCTGCCTGTATTCTGGCGGCCGGGATGCCGCTGTTGGTATGTTGACAGCTGGCATCCCATCTGCCGGGATATCATTACCATCCCGACTGGAGAACCAGATACCAGAAGAAAAAGTTCAAGAAACTGAAAGCTATCCACTTGACTTCAAGATCCAGAACTTACTGTATCTTCAGTCCATCCAGCAGCCAGACATAGCTCTAATAATTATATGTATTTTAATTAGGAAACCAAACACTTAAGTTGGGCTTTTTAGGAAGGGTTTGGGCTTGTTTTGGGCTTCTTTTTTAGTCATCCGTTGCTTGTTTTTCATTTAATAGCTGGCAATACTGATTGCAGGGCTGACACGGGTTCTGTCTGAAAGGGGTCTACCTGGGAATAATCCGGGTTAAATGTGCTGTGTGAAAGGGGGATAGGAACTGTAACCCGGGGTTTTTCCCGGCTTCACAAAACCGGAATTTTAGATTTTTCTGTCTGAAAGTGGTACTGTGTTTGGCTTCTCTATAGAGTCCCTTATCAATGGGATAACATGGTTCCGTCAGCACGCGTTATCTCCATTTATTATTACAGCTAGGTCTGTTACGTCATTTGTATCAATAACAATACAAGATTGTTACAAATTAGTATAAAGCTAATTAATGTGGACAATGCATTATTGCATAATAATGCAACAATGCATTATTATGAAACAAAGTTTTATGCATAATAAACAATGTAAAATTATCAAACTCTTCATATTACGTTAAAGTTTATGCCATGGATTTTAGAAGAGACAAAGTTTATAATGAAGTTTGCACCCAGGGGTAGATTTGGAGATGGACAGTATTGCACACTTGCCGCGTCTCTGCATGCAGCGGGTGTGCTAAAGTACTGTATGCAAAAGCAGCTGGAGGCGTCTGTAGCAGAAAGACACCCACTGCCGGCTTATGTGATCTGCTGCTGTATCTGACGCGCAGCATTTGATCATCTGCATGAACATCGGTCATCTGAGTAACCTTAGGTATTGGCGGGATGGCTGGTGTCACGCTGCTGAGGCTGAAGAAGCTGCGCCTGCAGATGCAGAGCCTGATTTTGTATATAGGGGGTCATTCCGAGTTGATCCGCGATGAGGCAAAAAAGGGCACTTCTGCGCAGGCAGCGCAATGCGCACACGCTTCGTACTATTGCAACGAACGATGTAGTTTCACACAAAGTCTAGCAAAGCTTTTCAGTCGCACTGCTGGCCGCAGAGTGATTGACAGGAAGTGGGCGTTTCTGGGTGTCAACTGACCGTTTTCAGGGAGTGTTTGGAAAAACGCAGGCGTGCCAGGATAAACGCAGGCGTGGCTGGGCGAACGCAGGGCGTGTTCGTGATGTCAAAACAGGAACCGAACAGTCTGAAGTCATCGCAAGCGCTGAGTAGGTATTGAGCTACTCTAAAACTGTACAAAAAAAGTTTGCCGCCACTCTGCGATCCTTTCGTTCACACTTCTGCTAAGCTAAAGTACACTCCCAGTGGGAGGCGGCATAGCGTTTGCACGGCTGCTAAAAACTACTAGCGAGCGAACAACTCGGAATGACCACCATTGCCTGTAATTCTAGTAATGGTTAAATTTCTAATGACAATGATAGGATTTATGTATTCATTATTGTTAATGCGTAAGAAAGGGTAGGTATGAAAATAAACATGGATTTAACTTTTTTGCAGTTTTCCAGAAATTCACACAACCTGGTTGCTACGGGCGACATCCATTTATAAACCTGAAATGAAAGAAAGAAGAAAAAAAAAGGGGACGCTGTGTATGTACATCTTCATGACAGTGAATTACTGTACTAAACTGGCCACGGCACAGGCTGCTTTGGTTTGTGAATGGATCATCTGAGAAGGTTGAGAGGAGCAGAGAGATGATGGTCAGGTTTGTGTGAATTAGCTGGAGATAGATCTCTGCTCCGATTCTTAGAACAGTATATTCCAGGGGTGATGTATTGAGATTAAGTCACTATTCCATCCCAGGACATTCCAAGCCTTGAGACATGGGGCAATGCTGAAAGACAGGTTCACAGGTAGCCACACAACTGTCGTGGGGGGGATGCGTGTGATTAGCAATGATGTTTAGATCTTTATCTGCATGAACCACTAGACCAGCTGATGTCAGCTTCTCCCTATCATTTTATAGAAATGACTTGATAAATTCTAACTAGGATCTGATTGGTTGCTATGGGCAACTTCTCCACTCTTTCAATGGTTTGATACATCTCTTGTAGTGATGGCAGTTGCCCTCTTGGTGTTACTGCCCAATAACATAGCACATGGAAGAGGATACGGGGCAGTATATTATCACAGGAGCACAGACAATGTGGAGGGACAAGGTTGAGCTGAGGTCACACACTCCAAAATGAGCCATGGTTTATGCCAGGGCTAAGCAACAGTGGAACTCCAGTTCATATGGAACTACACATCCCAGCATGCCCTGCCACAGTTTTAGAATGCATTAACAGCAAATCTTTGGCAGGTAATGCTGGGATGTGTAGTTCCACATCAGCTGCAGTGCCGCAGGTTGCCAACTCCTGAGTACATACTATGTCGCCCCCCTGCATCGCCAAGTGTGTATGCATTTGCCGATACAGAGTTCCATCGCCCGCCGGATCATTCTAATATGTAGCCAGCTTAAGCCATTAGAGAACAGGCACACTCCATCCAGGACCAGATATAGAAACAGCAATGATCTGGCAATCACTTGTTCACGGGTAGCACTGGGGTCATGGGTTGATCTGATTACAAGCAGGGCCCTATCTGTGGAGTTTGTATGTTCTCACCGTGTATGCAGAAATTTCCTGCGGGTGCTACGGTTTCCTCCCACACTCCCCAACTTACTGGTAGGCTATTATTGGCTTATGACAAAAGAAAAATGAACCCTGGTGTCTGTGTGTGTGTCATACTTGCCTATGCGCCCTCATTCTGCAGGAGACTTCCTGAAATAGAAGCAATCTCCCTGACTCCCTGAATAGTCCAGCAATCTCCCTGATTGCACCTTAACCCCATTGTGCAGCTGTTACATTCTTGGATGGAAAAAAGAAATCACAGATACATACATTCAAATGGAATCATCGGTGCCATTTCCCTGCATTGATTATAAGGCACAGTAATCCCTATGGCTTCATGCATTTTAAATAAAGTTTCTCGTGGTCACTTACAGTATATGGAACCTCTTGTAAAGTACAATACACAAACAAATTCTGCAAAATATAAGAGTTTTTTTCTTCAACAAGTAGATCTTACTAACTTTCGGGCTCATTTACATTTGGATGTAAGTCATTTTTATGACACACCTCTCAGATGTAGCAGTACACGGCCGCACTGATAGGTGTTACTTTTACATCTCCCTGAAATGCTTTTTCAAAAGTAGGTAAGTATGGTGTGACAGTGGTGCACGCAGGGGGGGTTCCGAGCACCCAGAAACCCCCCCCCCCCCCCCTCCACCACAAAAAAAAAACCCCATGATGAAGTCTAAGTGATGAAACGCGTTGGAAGACCTGTACTGACCACACATCCAGATAAGGAATTATCTTTTAATAGTCTTTTAATTTCGATTTTAAGTACTATAGTTCATTTGTATTTATTGTCCCATTTTTTCAAACTGGGTGTAATTGTTTAATAAATTGTATATTTATTTTTTATCAATTGGGCATATTACCTTGTTGTTATACACCATTGGTCGCTTTATCCTTCATTCCAATTCTACCAATATATATATATATATAGCAGCTGGTATCGGATCGGCACTCTCCTGGATACAATTAAAGTGCTCAGGTGCCTTCTGGAGAAATTCATGCAGATGAGTAACTGTAGTACAAACAGCGGCACTCAGAGACTGACACAGCCAAATGGAGGTAAAGTGCTGGTGCTATTTATTCCATAAAACAGGCTAAGTGTTCCAACGTTTCGGGGCACGCAGGCCCCTTTGTCAAGGTGAGCCAAATACAGAGTGAAGTGAAAAACATAAATCATTACCTTTATGGTGTAGAGGACCCACGAGTGGGAGGAACAGCAGCGTCCAGGGGAGCGTGGTGCTTCCGTCCCGGATGGTGTGACGTGTGTGCGCCGTGATCACGTGATCCTCCTGCGCGTCGTTGGATTACCGCGTAATGTCACATAATTAATAACTTACATAGTTCTTATGAGACAGTTATTAATTATGTGACATTAGTTGCCTTTCCCTGATCACTACATACTGTCACGTTTAATGATTTGCTACAGTAATTGAATTGTATTCATCTCTTTGTGCAGCATACATATCATCTACACAATTGTCACTTTTTACAGCCCGGGTCACTCCACCTCCGCGATCGGGAGACCCACGTCAACCCTAGGCATCCATGACAACTGCAGTGCGTCAGGTTGCCATGGTAACGCGGTAATCCAACGACGCGCAGGAGGATCACGTGATCACGGCGCACACACGATTTTCCGCTAATTGCGCACGCGCAATGTTCGCACTGCGACTGCGCCAAGTAAATTTGCTATGCAGTTAGGAATTTTACTCACGGCATTATGAGTTTTTTTCTGCGTTCTGGTGATCGTAATGTGATTGACAGGAAGTGGGTGTTTCTGGGCGGAAACTGCCCGTTTTATGGGTGTGTGCGAAAAAACGCTGCCGTTTCTGGGAAAAACGCGGGAGTCTCTGAAGAAACGGGGGAGTGTCTGGGCGAACGCTGGGAGTGTTTGTGACTTCAAACCAGGGCCCTCATTCCGAGTTGATCGCTCGGTATTTTTCATCGCATCGCAGTGAAATTCCGCTTAGTACGCATGCGCAATATTCGCACTGCGACTGCGCCAAGTAATTTAACAATGAAGATAGTATTTTTACTCACGGCTTTTTCATCGCTCCGGCGATCGTAATGTGATTGACAGGAAATGGGTGTTACTGGGCGGAAACAGGCCGTTTTATGGGCGTGCGGGGAAAAACGCTACCGTTTCCGGAAAAAACGCAGGAGTGGCCGGGGAAACGGGGGAGTGTCTGGGCGAACGCTGGGTGTGTTTGTGACGTCAAACCAGGAACGACAAGCACTGAACTGATCGCACAGGCAGAGTAAGTCTGAAGCTACTCTGAAACTGCTAAGTAGTTAGTAATCGCAATATTGCGAATACATCGGTCGCAATTTTAAGAAGCTAAGATTCACTCCCAGTAGGCGGCGGCTTAGCGTGTGTAACTCTGCTAAAATCGCCTTGCGAGCGATCAACTCGGAATGAGGGCCCAGGAACGAAACTGACTGAACTGATCGCAGATGCCGAGTAAGTGTGGAGCTACTCAGAAACTGCTAAGAAGTGTCTATTCGCAATTCTGCTAATCTTTCGTTCGCAATTTTACTATTCACTTCCAGTAGGCGGCGGCTTAGCGTGTGCAAAGCTGCTAAAAGCAGCTTGCGAGCGAACAACTCGGAATGACCACCATAGTTTGTAAGTGCCACTGGGGTAGGGACTGATGTGAGTGGCCAAATATTCTCTGTACACCGCTGCAGAATATGTGCACGCTATATAACTGTTAATAAATAAAGGCAGTTTGATAAAAGAAACCAGTCCAAGTAGATGTACGTCTAAAAATTTGAATTTTGCCCATAGCAAATAAACAGATTGTAGCTATAATTTCTATACTACATCCTAGAAGAGACCGGTTGCTAGGGGCAACACCAACACTTTTCATTTTTAGAAGCTGGGGCATAATGGAAAAAGGCATCTGCTCCCCTAGACTTCTAACGGAGAATGTGACTCACCAAAACCTCATAGCAAAGCAGAGAGTATGATATGAATAAGACACAGTCCATGATAATTCCTGAGCAAATAGGCATAACAACAATTTATTATTCCTAATCAGTGATTTGGGCTCATTCCAACTTCTACTACATAAATAAATTGATGTTTGACGAGTCTAGCAGTGTCTGGTACTGTGCTGAGGGCGACACCAAAGGCATTTTAGTTTTAGTCCCATTTGCCTGTAGGAATATAAATGATCCGCTTTATACTCAATATAATTTATATAGCATCAGCATTCTCAGCGGCTCTTTGGTGACAAACAAGACTGGGTAATACTAATAACAGATGGATGGAGAGGTAGCGATCTATTGGGTGATACAGTAGGGATCTGATACATGAAGGTAATATTGCACATACACTAGGTCCGAGGGACTCTAGTCTGACACAATTGCAAATTATTGGTAGAGTTTCACGAACGTGCTGAGTGAGGTAATTGCGCAGCAGGTGTGTATATGGAGGTAAGTCCACACAGCAGGTTGGCTTAGCCAGGAAGTTGGCTTATAACCCAGGCAGAAACAGGTGGCATAGGACACAGGGTTAACATAAGTACAAGCTATAGATGGTATGCCAGATGCAGTCTGGAGCATATAAGGTATGATGGATGTTGTAGTGCACCAGGTGTTTTAGCACTCTAGATACTGCTTGTGCAGTGGTGACAGCAGCAAGTCCTTGCCACGCCCTGTGTATGAGGTTTTAAGGGTGTGGCAACATGTCATGCCCCCCGTTCCTCGCCACTCCGGGGGCAAGTCCAGCAGCTGCCCCCAGCCTCTCCCGGCACTAAATGAATGCCACAGAGCAACACTGTATAGTGCCCCCACCCCTGCAGGATTGCGGCCCACGGGTGGGACAATGCCCAGAAAGCAGAACTGTCCCTCTGAAATTGGGATGGTTGGGAGCAGTGTCGGCTCCAGAGGTGGCTCTGCAAGGCAGTTTAAATTTTATATAGGGGTACCACACCTAGTGCCACCCCAACACTGCCAAACATCGCCATCTAGAACTCACTGGCAGCAGTTGTGGCTCCCCTATTTCAATTGTGGACTGCCCTGTAACCTCTGGAACTTCCACTGGTTGGGTGGTATGCTAACTGTACAATACAATTAAAAGATTCCTGCCTGGGTGGTGACTTTATACCCTCTCTCCACGTAACTGGTACAGCCTTCCCAATATCTCTCTATCAACAGTAAACCTTGGCGTTGCTTGGTTGTTGTTTTTTTTTCTTGTTTGAACAGTGAAGCAAGGAAATCACGTGCCCTAACTATTACAGTTTATTATCGAACCCTCACAAAAAATTTTTTTCTTCTTCCCATTGGCTCCCCAGGGATCTCTTGTTCTCAGTAGATATATGGCCTAAATATTTCTGACTGTTGAACATCATCCAAATCCTGTGAGAAATATAAACAAGCTGCACAATGTCCACTGCAAAGAACAGGAATTCGTAGCTCCAAGGAGTGGTGGCGACACGCCAGGATTCTTACCTTGCTCTTACATAAGTCAGTGGTGGCGGCGGCGGCGGTTTTTTTCCAGTCTCCCGGTATAAGTCATTGCTCACAGATAGTATTAATGCTCCCTGTGGTTATCTGCCATCTGGTCAATGCACACAGTGACTGAGTATATGTATGAAAGCTAGTAGTGCGTTCATTTATTAGTTATGTAGCTTCTGTCCCACCAACATATTCAAGGTGGACCCGTCACCTCTACACTTTAGATGAAACCATTCCACGAGCGTGCAATTTATCAGTTCACTATGAGATAGTCTCATCACTGAAGCATGGGGTTCCTTGTTGGTTTAAATATGTAGGTGTCCATGAAACTCCTGGACTTGGCTCCACTGGTGAGCACTGTGCAGTTCCACATGGCGGCCTGGTGCCAACATTCCATAAAACGAATCACATCTATCTCACTAATCGTTCTGACTTAGATGCCTGAGCTATATACACATGGCTTCTAATGTCAACAGCTACCACATCTGATGTGAAGTGCACACGGCTGCCTTACACGGGCCGATGCCCGGTGGCGCATGGGGTGGGGAGTAATGTGTTTACTTTCGTCTCTAATAAAATTCACTTGACCTACGGCGCTATAGAATCATTTTTGAAGTCAGGCTAAATCTGGAGTGCGGTGCTTCCCGTCTGATTGAAATACTGCATTCTTACTCTGGGCACTTGCAGGGGTGGCACGGGTTGATGATTTGGACAAAATCCATTTTTTTATGGTTATTTTGATAAGCAAGCCCAGTAAAAGTGGCTGCCAATCATAACATATGTGGACACAAGCAGAAGTGCAACCATGTCCACCACTGCATACAGTAACTGAACCTAAGGATGGCAGGAGCACAATTTACTTAATTTAATAATTGTTTCTGAATAGCACAATAAGAAACTTTTGAGCTTGGGATCAAAAAACATTGCTGGTACGCTAGGGCGCCATGATTCAAGAAAGTTTGGGAACTACTGATACATATCATTGATAGGCGTCAACTTCAGCAGATGCAAGTGCCAGCATCCTAGAATCTATTGTGGCTTGATCTGTGAGCAGTCAGGATTATCATGCCTATCATCATCCATAAAAATGTGGGTCAAGGTTCCAGGAATGGAGCAGCTTCTCTAGAGGTCCAACATTAGCGCTTAACTGTTGGTAAGGGTCTGGTTCATAGGGGGTAATTCCAAGTTGATCGCAGCAGGATTTTTTTTTAGCAGTTGGGCAAAGCCATGGGGGTCATTCCGAGTTGTTCGCTCGTTATTTTTTCTCTCGCAACGGAGCGATTGGTCGCTAATGCGCATGCGCAATGTCCGCAGTGCGACTGCGCCAAGTAAATTTGCTATGCAGTTAGGAATTTTACGCACTGTTTTTTCTTCGTTCTGGTGATCGTAATGTGATTGACAGGAAGTGGGTGTTTCTGGGCGGAAACTGGCCGTTTTATGGGAGTGTGTGAAAAAACGCTACCGTTTCTGGGAAAAACGCGGGAGTGGCTGGAGAAACGGAGGAGTGTCTGGGCGAACGCTGGGTGTGTTTGTGACGTCAAACCAGGAACGACAAGCACTGAACTGATCGCAGATACCGAGTAAGTTTGAAGCTACTCAGAAACTGCTGAGAGGTGTGTAATCGCAATTTTTCGTTCGCAATTTTAAGAAGCTAAGATTCACTCCCAGTAGGCGGCGGCTTAGCGTGTGTAAAGCTGCTAAAAGCAGCATGCGAGCGAACAACTCGGAATGAGGGCCCATGTGCACTGCAGGGGAGACAGATATAACATTTGCAGAGAGAGTTATAGGCCCTACACACTGGCCGATTTTCTGAAAGATATGAACGATCTCGTTCATAAATGAACGAGAACTCGTTCATATCTTTCAGTGTGGAGACTCCAGCGATGAACGATGCGCGTCCCCGCGCTCGTTCATCGCTGGTCTCCCGTCGGCTGTGCATGCAGGCCAATATGGACGATCTCGTCCATATTTGCCTGCACTTCAATGCTGCCGCGTGACGGGGGGAGTGAAGAAACTTCACCCCCCCCGTCACTGCCCCCCCGCCGCCGGGTCGCTCGTCGGCCGTATCGGCCGTCGGGCACCTCGGCGGCGCATCGAGATATGTGTAGGGCCCTTTAGATTTGGGTGTGGTGTGTTCAATCTGCAATCTAAATTGCAGTGTAAAAATAAAGCAGCCAGTATTTACCCTGCACAGAAACAAAATAACCCACCCAAATCTAACTCTCTCTGCACATGTTACATCTGCCTCCCCTGCAGTGCACATGGTTTTGCCCAACTGCTAAAAAAATTCCTGCTGCGATCAACTTGGAATTACCCCCAGCGTGTTTATAGCAGCCGCTTACCGATGATCAGAGAACCCCTAAACACTCTGCAACCCGCTGCTGTGGTCTAAAAATGATTCCACCCTCTGTATATGGTCCTGGTGGGGTGCCACACTCTCATACTCTTTTTACCGCCTAACCAAATGGTCTATGTCAAATTAAATTATACTGTAGACTATTTGCAGGTGGGGCAAAAAGATCACTTGTCTGGTAAGGCTCCTTAATGAATGTTTACTTAACATGTAAATGAGAACAAAAAATGCAAGGAAGTAAGTGGCAAACCTTTGCCCAATAGGTGCAGAAACAATGGATCCAAAATGTTAAATTTGCCTAACAGGGAAACCTGCTAATGTGCTATGTGCAACTTCTCCACCTGTTCTCTTTACGCAGTTTGATACATCTGCCCCTATCTGCTGTCTTAGGGGCAAAGTGGATGTAAATAAAGCCCCAGCCAATCAGCTTCTAACTGCCATGTTACAGATTGTGTTTCAAAAATGACATTTAGGAGCTGGTTGGTTGGTACTTTATGTCCATCCACTTTATCTCCATTCAAGGATTATTTAATGGACCCCTAAGTCTTGGGGAGAGATAAAGTGGACAGAGATAATGTGCCAGCCAATCAGCTCCTAACTGCCATATTAATGGCTGTGTTTGAAAAATTACAGGAGCTTGTTAGATGGTACTTTATCTCTCTCCTCTTATTCACTCTCCAAGGTTTAGCCCCAAACCTCATGTAGTGACTTTATAGGGATGTCCATCGATGGGTTACCTACCGATGGAAGATTGCTTTTAATAACCACTCGGAGAAAACCATTTTTAACCATTTATGGACCACCATCAATGGTTCAATAACTGACAGCCCTGATTGCACATTGCTGATTACTAAGTTGTAAGGCGCTTTCCGACCTGGCTTGTATTATATACCTGGAGGTATGGGTCGTTGGATAGACACAACTTAGGTCAACATTTATTAGGTCGATCATGGAAGGTCGACATGCATTAGGTCGACAGGGACAATAGGTGAACATGGTCATTAGGTCGACTGGTCAAAATGTCGACGTGTTTTTTTTTGTTTTTGTTTTTACTGTTTTTGGCGTTGTTTTCATCGTAAAGTGACGGGGAACCCCAATTAGTGCACCATGTCCCCTCGCATGGCGAGCGAACGGTTCGCTCGGCTCAGGTTACCGTTCCAATCGTAGTCCACGTGGATCGTTATGTATGAAAAAATAAAAAAAATGAAAGAAAAAAAGGTGAAAAACTCATGTTGACCTTTTGACCTGTCGACCTAGTACACGTCAACCTATTGACCATGTCGACCTAATGCATGTCGACATTCAGTGGTCGACCTAAGTGGTATCCCATGCCTGGAGCCCTCAGTATTCCATGCATTGGAATATATTGTCACTTATCAGTCAGAGAAAAATGCTCGACACTCCCCGGAAATAGGTAAAACTGCCGGGTGCCCTCTTAAGCAATATCTTGCTGTATATACACTTGAAAATACGCGGCGCTTCTAGGACATTTCGCATTTAACGGGCCTTCATCCACTAATTTTGCAACGTTTCAGTATTTATTTCAACCAACGTCAGGCATTTACACATAAACATATATCATCTTACCTTTATAACATTCAGACACCATGTGTACCGGAGATCCAATAGAAAAAGAAAGAAGACTCATTTTTTTGGCGCACTCTTAACTTTTACTAGTTACTTAAAATAATGTCTCCTAAGAACGGGTGGTATTCATGTGACCGGCGGTCGGGAGACCGATGGTCACATGACTTCCACCAACATACTGCCCCCTCACTATCCCAACGTTCGGCATGCCGACCAACAGGAACTATTTCCACTTGTGGGTGTGGAACCCGTGGCGACCGCAGGTCACCACCGAACCCGCAGCGGGCCAAGCGCAGAAAGCCCGCCGGGATCCTGGCGTCAGTATGCTAGTGGTGCCCGGTGTGGAGAGGTGGAGCTGTCTTACCTGGGTGATCCTGTTTTCCTCCCGATACGCTGCAGAAGTCCGGAATCTCCAGTGTTTCCTTGGGAAGGTAATTCGATTCCAGCTGCCAGCAACCCTTGACATCCACCTTGTTTTTTGTGGATATATGCTTGTTATTCATTTATATATTGTGAGTGTTTAGTGTAATAAATTCGTTGTCCTGTTACCAAATTGGTCTGCCCGATGATTCTGTTTCTCTTTATTGAGATAAGAGACTACACTTTGGATGGCGTTATAGAGGATAACTGAGACTACAAACACTCCAGCTAAGGACTGCAAGGGGACTCCTTTGTATATTCATCTATAGGTAGGTAGGTAACCCATCTTTATCCTGCTAGCAAAGGCTCATCTCCATCTATGGCCACCAGCCTCTAGTAGTACGATGATCACTCCCTCAATATTTACATCTTAGCTGTATTATGTCTTGAGAATGTGTGGTGCTCTGTTACCTGTACTCTATTTCTGTTATTTATTTACTGTAATGCAATGTTTTGTCCCCTGTACTGTCCTTTGGTCGGCGCTGCGAAACACATGTGGCGCCTTATAAATAAAATATAATAATAATAATAACAGATGTAAGGACTTTTTTGTGGTGTTGCGCCTATCACTTTCCAATTTCTTGTATATTACTTTCTGTGGAATTATTTGTGAAGGTTCCAATGTTAGTAGTTTGCTGCATATACATCATTGGCAGTGCATGGTGAGTATTCTGTTTTTGTTTGTACAATCTGAGCAGTAGGCAAATATTTTTTTTAGTATATATAATATAATAAAATATATCACATTCTTATGCCTCTCATTAGGTAATAATCACCAAATGAGAGGCATAAGAAGGTGATATATTTTATTATATTATATATGCTAACAAAAATGTTTGCCTACTGCTCAGATTGATTATATTTTCTTCTCTTTTTTTCAGTTGTTCTTAGGAGACATTATTTTAAGTAACTAGTAAAAGTTATGTTTTATTATCTTCAACAAGACATATCATATTGTATTTTATTAAGAATGCACCAAAAAAGGAGTCTTCTTTCTTTTTCTCTTGGATCTCCATATACAGTAAGCAATTACTGGCTTCCTGGTGCACCACCAACAGTGACTATATAGGGATTTGTGCCCATTCACTTCACAATTGTTGGTTTATACAGAGGTGTAGCTAGATGCCATGGTGCCCGGAGCAAGGGAATGTTTTGGTGCCCCCCTCCCCTATACTGAGTACTGAATTGGGGGCCTAGCCAACATGTGGTGGCATGTTACATTTGAAAAGAAACAATATTTAAAAATCGGTGACAAGGGTGGTTGTAGACCTTGTGGAGCTCATGGCAATCTGATCATCTCCCAATGCCTCAATTAAAATAATGCCTCAAATGTGAAACCCCCACAGACCCAAACCGCCCCTAAACTTTCAATGAAAAAAACATCAAAATTACCCCCACCCCACACACACTATTTCATAGTCCCCAATGCCTTAACCCTAGTACTGATATCCCAGACCTGATAATCCCACTATGTTTCAATGAAAATAAAGTCCCAGAATTTCCTGAGAGGCAGAGAGAGGTGCTGCAGCAGCCTGAGGAGCAGAGAGAGGTGCTGGAGCAGAGAGACATGCTGCAACATCAATGTAGAGAGAATTGCTGCAGCAGCCGGGGCAGAAAAATACCACAGCCGCCTGGGCAGGACAGAAGTAACTCTGCTGCACAGCTACAAGCAGACAGTGAGACATATAAAGAGGGTGAGCAGAGCTCCGGCATGTGCCGGCTGTCAGTGTCTCCTTCTGTCGCCTCTGGCCTGCCCTGTTCCCTACCTAGTCTCTGAATCAGTGTGCACCACCTGCTTTTCCTGTTCTGCGGCTGCCAGTACAGTGGCCCAAGGGTAAAGTGTGGGGGTGGGAGGCAGCGCGGGCTCCAACTTTTTTGGCGCCTGGAGCTCGCGCTCCACTGGAGGCTCGATACACCCCTGGGTTTATATCAATCTTTTCCAACTTATTGAAAAAAACTAACCAGTGGGGAATCAAACCTGCTCTTTTTTTTACCATGTGTAGCGGTCAAAGGATGTCCAGCTCCCTGGACTTCTGCTGACGTCACTAAGCAAGGATGAAGTAATCAAGTGATAATACATGTGTTACCCCTTCACCAAAAAGAAAAAAATATAATATTAAACCAATAAAACAGAATTCATCAAAGTAAAATATACACAGCTTGGGCTTTGTGTATCTACAAAAAAAATTATTCAAGCTCATTTTTGTTAAAGCATCCATACCTTCTTTTCCATAATCTTATTAAAATCTTTAGAAGCCACTCACTATGATTAGATACATTGTATAATGCTGTGAATTGCTCCATGAAGGGCCTAGTGCAAGGTTGATTGCAAAATAAAATTTTCCTCTAATGGGCAAAACCATGTGCATTGCAGGGGGAGTGGGGGGGGGGGCAGATATAACATGTGCAGAGAGATTTAGATTTGGGCAGTAGCGGATCTTGCCATGGGCAAGCAGGACTTTTGCCCGGGGCGGCACCATCCGGAGGGCGCCGCACCATGGCAAGATCCGCTGCTGCTGTGGTGCCCCCCGCTGCCGCGGCTCGCTGTCCCCGCTGTCCAGGGAAACTAGACGCTATGCGTCTAGTTTCCCTTCGTCGGCTGCCCGCTGTGAAGGGAAACTAGATGCTACGCGTCTAGTTTCCCTTCCTGGAGAGGACCTTAACTGTAATGATGTGCGGTGCGCGTTGACGTCATCGCACACCGCACAGCAAAGGTCCTCTCCACGAAGGGAACTAGGCGCTTAGCGTCTAGTTTTCCTTCGTGGAGAGGACCTTTGCTGTGCGGTGCGCGATGACGTCATCGCGCACCGCACATCCTACTACAGTACAGGGGGCGTAACTGACCATGCACCCTGTATGAAGCCACGCCCCATAATGCCGCCTAGGGCGCCAGAAGCCCCGGAACCGGCCCTGGATTTGGGCGAGTTATATTGTTTCTGTGCAGGGTAAATACTGGCTGCTTTATTTTTACACTGCAATTCAGATTTCAGTTTGAACACACCCCACCCAAATCTAACACTCTCTGCACATGTTATATCTGCCCCCCACCCCCATGCAGTGCACATGGTTTTGCCCATTAGAGGAAGATTTTGCCTATGCGATCAGCCTTGAATTAGGCCCTAAATACAATGATTCACACTGATCAGTGACTAAATTGTTACAACTCAGAGATATCCAACATTTTTACTAATACAAAAAACGGATATTCCGTTGATAAATGAGCTCCATACCCAGAAGTGTACATCACATGACCGGCCTCAGCATAAAAACTAATAACAATGTATCCAATCAAAGATATAATTTTAAATCAGCCCTCGCTCATTATAATAAGGGCATAAACAGCGCCACAGGTCTATAGAAAACAATTAAAAGAGAGGGATTCATTTAAAGCCACTTATCCATAGTGCCTCTTTTTGTAACCAGAGCCTCCCCGTCACCTTTTCTCCTACCTTTTGGCACAAAATCATTAATTTTGTACCGCAAACTTGAAGAATTATACTCATGCACTTTAAAATGTATGGCCGCTGGTTGTTCGGCGGGTTTACCTTCTAATGCTAGTTTAATAGCGCTTCTATGATGGGCCTTATGTTGAAGTAGTTTTCCCTACATAGGAGTATATGCAATTGCAGTCGAATTACCGCAAATGTCGAAAAACGGGGCATTTTCGACACAAAAAAATTATTCGACAATGCAATACAGTACTTTTCGACAAAAAAACGGCCATTTCAAATTCGACTTTTTGCAATTCGACAGTTGTCAAATTCGACATGTCTGCAATGGTAAAAATGCGGCTTTTCGACAAAAGTATATTCAATTGAAGAATGTTGATTCGACAACAGTGCTTTTCGACAGTCATTTCGTCAATTTCAGTCCACTTCATTTTACTGGCGGGATCTAATAAAATTTTTTAAAAACATGTTTTTTTGTGTGTTTTTTTTATTGCTAATAGCATATCTATTTATATTAGAAGGGATTTTGTACTTGGTCTGACTATTAGGAGCCACAAGTATTATTTATATATTTTTTAAAAGAATATATATATTTTTTTTTACTGACTAAAATAATATGGAGAGATCAGAGCATGTTTTTCAGTGGGAAGGGGTGGTCCCCCCCTCCTAAGCATAACCAGCCTCGGTCTCTTTGAGCCGGTCCTGGTTGTAAACATACGGGATGGGGGGGGGGAAATGACAGGGGATCCCCCGTATTTTCACAACCAGCACCGTGCTCTGTGTCCGGTCCTGGTGCCAAAAATACGGGGGGACAAAAAACGTAGGGGTCCCCCGTATTTTTAACACCAGCATCGGGCTCCACTAGTCAGAGAGATAATGCCACAGCCGGGGGACACTTTTATATCTGTCCCTGCGGCCGTGGCATTAAATCACTAACTAGTCACCCCTGGCCGGGGTACACTGGAGGAGTGGGGACCCCTTAAATCAAGGGGTCCCCCCTCTAGCCACCCAAGGGCCAGGGGTGAAGCCCGAGGCTGTCCCCCCCATCCAAGGGCTGCGGATGGGAGGCTGATAGCCAAGTGACAAAAATAAAGAATATTGCTTTTTGTAGCAGAACTACAAGTCCCAGCAAGCCTCCCCCGTAAGCTGGTACTTGGAGAACCACAAGTACCAGCATGCGGGGGGGAAACGGGCCCGCTGGTATCTGTAGTTCTACTGCAAAAAAAATACCCAAATAAAAACAGTACACGCACACCGTGAAAGTAAAACTTTATTACATACATGCACGCCGACACACACATACTTACCTATGTTCACACGCCGACTCGGTCCCCTTCACCAGTAGAATCCATGGGGTACCTGTAAATAAAATTATACTCACAAAATCCAGTGTAGATCTGTTCTCTTCTTGTTTGTAATCCACTTACTTGGCAAAATAATAAAACGCCAAACCCGGACCACGCACTGAAAGGGGTCCCATGTTTACACATGGGACCCCTTTCCCCGACTGCTGAGACCCCCCGTGACTCCTGTTTTTTTGCAGTAGAACTACAGGTACCAGCGGGCCCGTTTCCCCCCGCATGCTGGTACTTGTGCTTCTCCAAGTACCAGCTTGCGGGGGAGGCTTGCTGGGACTTGTAGTTCTACTACAAAAAACAATATTCTTTATTTTTGTCACTTGGCTATCAGCCTCCCATCCACAGCCCTTGGATGGGTGGACAGCCTCGGGCTTCACCCCTGACCCTTGGGTGGCTGGAGGGGGGGGACCCCTTGATTTAAGGGGTCCCCACTCCTCCAGGGTATCCCGGCCAGGGGTGACTAGTTAGTGATTTAATGCCACGGCCGCAGGGACCGATATAAAAGTGTCCCCCGGCTTTGGCATTATCTCTCTGACTAGTGGAGCCCGGTGCTGGTGTTAAAAATACGGGGGACCCCTACGTTTTTTGTCCCCTGTATTTTTGGCACCAGGACCGGACGCAGAGCCCGGTGCTGGTTGTGAAAATACGGGGGATCCCCTGTCATTTCCCCCCCGTATTTTTACAACCAGGACCGGCTCAAAGAGCCCGAGGCTGGTTATGCTTAGGAGGGGGGACCCCACGCATTTTTTTCCAGGATTTTTTACACACTTTTGTGCCGTCCATGAAGTCGAATCCAGGACGCACACTATCGTCAATTGGTCCGTTTTTCGACAGCGGGACTGTCGAATCCGTTTTTTATTGAATATGTCGAATTCGGGTCCCGGCGGGAGGGTGTCTGACTGTCGAATTGTGTCGAATTTAAAAACGGCAATTGCATATACCCCATAGTATAGCATTGTATAGCATCTAACGCAGTATATTGCATAACAAGAGGCAGAGCCATAACTAGCTGTTTTGGTGTCCTGTGCCAGAGAGAGAATTGGCGCCCCCACCATTTTTTTCCATAGGGACATAAGGCTCGTGGGGAAGGGGCACTGCAAGATTGATCCCATAGAAAGCCCATGCAATTATGCCCCTTCCCACAATGTATATATCTCCTGCAGACACGCACACTACATAAATCTGCTCAGACGCAATGCTGATTATTTTTTCACAAACTACAAGGTAAGCTTCAAATAGTTAGAACTCTCTAGCTTACAATTATCTACCTTTCTATGCAAGGACATATAGCTCAATGACTAGATTGTCTGACTACAATGCCACAGGCAATGGGTTTGAATCCTGGGTATGTCAGCATCTTGAAATGTAATAAAGGACAGTGTGACTGAATAACAGAAATCTCAAGTGGAGTTCATGAATGTTGTTTAGCTATTAGCGACGGAAGGGTTGGGGGTAGGAGACAGCGGCGGTCAGGAGATGCTGGGCTACACAATGGGGGGAAACTGAAAGTGAAAGTAATTAAAACAGATAACTGACAAGTGCCGCCAACAGCGCCCCCTACCCTGCAGCGCTACGTGCGGTTCCCCCTCTGCACACACCTAGTTACAGCCCTGACAAGAGGTACAAGTTAAACGATGCTGTATCTTAATCCTCTGGCCGGAGTGTGGGTGTAATATAGTGTCATCTGTTGCTAGATAAATACACGTAGCACACCTCAAGCATTTATAATTGCCAAGTTTTTTAGATAAAAAAATGTCTAGGTACTGGGGATGAAAAATCTGATATATTGGTATTGAGAGATCTATACACAGGACTCGTGGCCACCCCTAAGGTTAGAGGAGACCACTTTTCATTAGAGATGAGCGGGTTCGGTTTCTTTGAATCCGAACCCGCACGAACTTCACTTTTTTTTTCACGGGTCCGAGCGACTCGGATCTTCCCGCCTTGCTCGGTTAACCCGAGCGCGCCCGAACGTCATCATGACGCTGTCGGATTCTCGCGAGACTCGGATTCTATATAAGGAGCCGCGCGTCGCCGCCATTTTCACACGTGCATTGAGATTGATAGGGAGAGGACGTGGCTGGCGTCCTCTCCATTAGAATAGATTAGAAGAGAGAGAGAGAGAGAGAGATTGTGCAGACAGAGTTTACCACAGTGACCAGTGCAGTTGTTGTTAAGTTAACTTTTATTTAATATATCCGTTCTCTGCTATATCCGTTCTCTGCCTGAAAAAAACGATACACAGCAGTCACACAGTGTGACTCAGTCTGTGTGCACTCAGCTCAGCCCAGTGTGCTGCACATCAATGTATAAAAGCTTATAATAATTGTGGGGGAGACTGGGGAGCACTGCAGGTTGTTATAGCAGGAGCCAGGAGTACATAATATTATATTAATTTAAAATTAAACAGTGCACACTTTTGCTGCAGGAGTGCCACTGCCAGTGTGACTAGTGGTGACCAGTGCCTGACCACCAGTATAGTAGTATATTGTTGTATACTATCTCTTTATCAACCAGTCTATATTAGCAGCAGACACAGTACAGTGCGGTAGTTCACGGCTGTGGCTACCTCTGTGTCGGCAGTCGGCACTCGGCAGGCAGTCCGTCCATCCATAATTGTATAATTATATACCACCTAACCGTGGTATTTTTTTTTCTTTCTTTATACCGTCGTCATAGTCATACTAGTTGTTACGAGTATACTACTATCTCTTTATCAACCAGTGTACAGTGCGGTAGTTCACGGCTGTGGCTACCTCTGTGTCGGCAGTCGGCAGGCAGTCCGTCCATCCATAATTGTATTATTATAATATATACCACCTAACCGTGGTTTTTTTTTCATTCTTTATACCGTCATAGTGTCATACTAGTTGTTACGAGTATACTACTATCTCTTTATCAACCAGTGTACAGTGCGGTAGTTCACGGCTGTGGCTACCTCTGTGTCGGCAGTCGGCAGGCAGTCCGTCCATCCATAATTGTATTATAATATATACCACCTAACCGTGGTTTTTTTTTCATTCTTTATACCGTCATAGTGTCATACTAGTTGTTACGAGTATACTACTATCTCTTTATCAACCAGTGTACAGTGCGGTAGTTCACGGCTGTGGCTACCTCTGTGTCGGCAGTCGGCAGGCAGTCCGTCCATAATTGTATTATAATATATACCACCTAACCGTGGTTTTTTTTTCATTCTTTATACCGTCATAGTCAGTCATACTAGTTGTTACGAGTATACTACTATCTCTTTATCAACCAGTGTACAGTGCGGTAGTTCACGGCTGTGGCTACCTCTGTGTCGGCACTCGGCAGGCAGTCCGTCCATCCATAATTGTATTATAATATATACCACCTAACCGTGGTTTTTTTTTCATTCTTTATACCGTCATAGTGTCATACTAGTTGTTACGAGTATACTACTATCTCTTTATCAACCAGTGTACAGTGCGGTAGTTCACGGCTGTGGCTACCTCTGTGTCGGCAGTCGGCAGGCAGTCCGTCCATCCATAATTGTATCATAATATATACCACCTAACCGTGGTTTTTTTTTCATTCTTTATACCGTCATAGTGTCATACTAGTTGTTACGAGTATACTACTATCTCTTTATCAACCAGTGTACAGTGCGGTAGTTCACGGCTGTGGCTACCTCTGTGTCGGCAGTCGGCAGGCAGTCCGTCCATCCATAATTGTATTATAATATATACCACCTAACCGTGGTTTTTTTTTCATTCTTTATACCGTCATAGTCAGTCATACTAGTTGTTACGAGTATACTACTATCTCTTTATCAACCAGTGTACAGTGCGGTAGTTCACGGCTGTGGCTACCTCTGTGTCGGCACTCGGCAGGCAGTCCGTCCATCCATAATTGTATTACAATATATACCACCTAACCGTGGTTTTTTTATACCACCTAACCGTGGCAGTCCGTCCATAATTGTATACTAGTATCCAATCCATCCATCTCCATTGTTTACCTGAGGTGCCTTTTAGTTCTGCCTATAAAATATGGAGAACAAAAAAGTTGAGGTTCCAAAATTAGGGAAAGATCAAGATCCACTTCCACCTCGTGCTGAAGCTGCTGCCACTAGTCATGGCCGAGACGATGAAATGCCAGCAACGTCGTCTGCCAAGGCCGATGCCCAATGTCATAGTACAGAGCATGTCAAATCCAAAACACCAAATATCAGTAAAAAGCCTCTTTTTTTCTTTGCGTCATGTGCTGTTTGGGGAGGGTTTTTTGGAAGGGACATCCTGCGTGACACTGCAGTGCCTCTCCTAGATGGGCCCGGTGTTTGTGTCGGCCACTAGGGTCGCTAATCTTACTCACACAGCTACCTCATTGCGCCTCTTTTTTTCTTTGCGTCATGTGCTGTTTGGGGAGGGTTTTTTGGAAGGGACATCCTGCGTGACACTGCAGTGCCACTCCTAGATGGGCCCGGTGTTTGTGTCGGCCACTAGGGTCGCTTATCTTACTCACACAGCGACCTCGGTGCAAATTTTAGGACTAAAAATAATATTGTGAGGTGTGAGGTATTCAGAATAGACTGAAAATGAGTGTAAATTATGGTTTTTGAGGTTAATAATACTTTGGGATCAAAATGACCCCCAAATTCTATGATTTAAGCTGTTTTTTAGTGTTTTTGGAAAAAAACACCCGAATCCAAAACACACCCGAATCCGACAAAAATAATTCGGTGAGGTTTTGCCAAAACGCGTTCGAACCCAAAACACGGCCGCGGAACCGAACCCAAAACCAAAACACAAAACCCGAAAAATTTCAGGCGCTCATCTCTACTTTTCATACCCAGCGAAGGAAGGGGTTCTTTACAGTAAGGGCGGTAAAAGTTTGGAATTCTCTGCCAGAGAAGGTTGTAATAGCTGACTTAATTGATAAGTTTAAGAAAGGGTTAGACAAATTTTTAGAAGAAAAAGAAATCAAAGGATACAACCTTTAATAAATAAGGAGATTTAACATAGGTTTAACTCTATGCACAAATCGTCTTTTTTCAACCTGAAAAACTATGTTACTATGTATGCATCACCATAACCTTGATATTCCTGCCCCTCTTATAACAAGGTAATATACGTGTTTTAGACATAGATGACAAGTCGGGATCGGTTTGAATAATGGGACAGATCCTTTTGGTCTTAGCAGTTAAATGATTACTGGCAGTAGTATATTGATTAACAAAGATTAATGCATTATAAATCTTGCTTACACAAGGATTATTTTCCACCTTCATCTTGGCTCAGCCTCAGCTAATGTTTTACGCTTTGTTTCCTCAGCTAATGTTTTACGCTTTGTTTCCATCAGTAATTTGCTACAATAACCCCTCTGCAGGAATCTAACAATCAAGCGGTCCATATGTAGGGACTCATCATGTTCATCAATGCATGATGAGTCCCACATGATGTACCCACAATACAGCGCAAAACATAACAATAAATCCTAGCCATCTGGACACTAACTAAACATAATAGCTTCCCTCTCTCAGGGTGGTAGGACCTAATGCCCCTACCACAAACTCAGGCATATGTACTTACAGTCAGTAAATCACAGTGTATCATCACAGGCCTGCTGCCTGTTTCCCCAGTTAGTGAGACCGTGGGGTAAATTTACGAAGATGGGAGTTCTGTTTAAGATGGTATGTTGCCCATAGCAACCAATCAGATTCTACTTCTCATTTATCTAGCACCTTCTAGAAGATAATACCTGGAATTTGATTGGTTGCTATGGGCAACATCCCATCTTACATAGAACTCCCATCTTAGTAAATTTACCCCCTTGAGCCTAGCCCTGGCACTGCTTTTATTGGTATCTGGATGGTAGGTTGACAGTACTTAAGTCGGCAGTCAATAGGTCAATCACTATTGGTTGACGTGAACAAGGTTGACATAGGAAAAAGATTGACACGGGATAGGTTGACACATGAAAAGATGACACGACTTTTTTACAATTATTTTATTTTTAACTTTTTCATACTTTACCATACACATGGACTATGACTGGGAATAGTAACCTCTGCCAAGCGCAGCAGTAGCGGAGCAATGACCTTGCCTGCAGCATGGTGCACTATTTGGGGTTCCTGGCCATGTTACACAAAAAAAGTGACACCAAAAACATTAAAAAAAAATCTCATGTTTACCTTTTCATGTGTCGACCTGCCCCGTGCCAAACGTTTTCCCATGTCGTCCAATAGTGGTCGACCCATTGACTGTCGAGTGTCGACCTTATCCAGGTCAACCCATTGATCCATAACCCTTTTATCAGCCTCTTATTTGAGCAGGCACTAAATTATCCTGCTTTCAGGCTGAAGGCCTGTAGATCCGAAATGAGCCTTGTGGATGGAGCCCTCCCTTTTCTCTCACATCCACAACCCCAGGACCCATTTCTGGCTTTTACTGAAAGCCCAAACTCTAATCAAGTTTGTTTAGCAAAATATGAATTTGCAGGGGGTTTAAAACGCATAGGCCAGAAGCCTGGGACAAACATATCTCCCGTTTATCACTTTACCAGTGTTTCTACCACTATATATATATTAGTCAGGCAGCTGGATGGAAACTTAAGGGAGTGTAAAGGTTATTATAAATGTTAGGAGAAATCTGAGAGCAGCTACTGTGCAATAAGTGGTCACATCCATTATTTGCTTGACCCCATTACACTGTGCTTGTCCCATCAGCAGATGGAGGGTATTAAACTCCTGTCAGGCAGGATTCAGGTCGCTTGATTCATAATTTTACTACACATGAATACTAATTATAATATATATAAAATACAAGTAAAGTGAACAGAGAACCTACTAGTATAAATAAAATTCAATTATATGGTAAAACAACCTAATTATAGTAAATAAAAATGTAAAAGATGATGAGAGCCAGCAACTTATCTTATTGGTAATATCTTCGGTGTCAGGCCCTTGGGGCTTACCTTCGGATCCGGGGTCCGGGGCTTGCCCATCCAGCTGCTGGCGGTGCTGCGCGGCCGTGGTGAGGCACGGCAAGGCTGGCGGCAGTGACGGTGCGACTGCCGGAGTGTGGGAGATGGGGGACCTGCTGGGTAAGAGGGCGAGCTCCTGTGTGTCTGCAGCACTGGGAGCCGCCATGTTGGAGACCAAAGTTCTCTGTGTCCAATTGCTGAGCTCTGTGAAATGCTCAGTCCAATGGAAGGCAGCTTCCTCTTACAAAAGGGGTCAGCCCACTCTTGCATGCTGCCAGTGCTTTATGTTAGGGATGGCCATCGGTGGGCTGTCCATCGATGGTTGCCATCGGTGATAGCCATCGATGGCACTTAAAACATCAATGGCAAGCCATAGATGGTTTGCACCACTCAATGGCCACCACTGAAAGGTGCTGGCTGGGCCGTGGGCCAATAAAAAATGGGTGTGGGGCTTAGCAGGTGTCGGGGGTGGAGCTATGCTCCGTGTCCCGGCACCTTGCAAAAAAAATGAATAAAAATGATTTGTTTATGCTGTGCCATCGATGAAGGGAAACCATCTGGTTCTCTCCCATCGATGTCGAAAGCATTCAGCATCGCCCATAAACCAATGATGATTTGGAATCATCAATAGTCGATGGCCATCCCTACTTTATGTTATTTCCTAGAGCACAAGCTCCAGCTTTGAGCTGCTTGAGGTGTCACCTGTGGTTTCCCATGATCCAAAGGGCTTCCAACTCGACTGTGCAAGCTTCTGCACCTCTGCCAGCGGTTTCTCTGTTCCACAGTCCGCAGCTGTACGCCATCCAGGCGGCATGCTGGATGCCCTGCGACCATATAGGGGCTCCCCAGTCATCCGCAGTGCCCACTAGCCACAACTTTTCAGCATTCATTCCTCAGTCTTCAAAGCAGTAATATTCAGTGTCCCTCAGCCACGTCTCTGCAGAATTAATTCTTCAATAGTTATATCCAGTGTTCTTCAGTAACGCCTCTGCAGCATTCATTCTTCAACAGTTATATTCAGAGCTCTTCAGTCGCACCTGTGCAGAATTAATTCTTCAACAGTTATATTCAGTGTTCTTCAGTTATGCCTCCGCAGCATTCATCCTTCAACAGTTATATTCAGTGTTCTTCAGTTATGCCTCCGCAGCATTCATCCTTCAACAGTTATATTCAGTGTTCTTCAGTTACGCCACCGCAGCATTCATTCTACAACAGTTAAATCCAGTGTTCTTCAGTCTCGCCACCGCAGCATTCTTTATTGAACAGTAATATCCAGCGTTCTTCAGTCATGCCTCATCAGCATTCAGTCTTCAGCAGTGGTCTTCTGAGTTCTTCAGCCACGTCTCTCAGTGTATAGTACATCCTTACAGCTCCTTCCAGAGTATTGTAGCCTAGACCTAAGTTCTGTTCTTCAGTTACTCCTAGAACCTTGAGTTATAAGAGAAGTAATTACATCTGGTCTCCCCAGTTCCTCCATGCTTCCACAGCCACTCCTCCAACAAACGCCCAGCCTTCGGATTCTCAACCTCAACCTGTTGTAACATACGGTCACAGAACCACCATATAGAGGTATATGAAATAAAACATATACAAAAACATAGTGTGTACCATTTTAAAACTGTAACTATGGCAATATACACTGTGATTAAAATCAGGAACACTAAAGTCCCATCTAAGGATCCTTATAGTCAAACTCCTTTCAGTATATAAACACAGTATTATTATATTAGTAAACAACCAAGGGTAGGTAGGTAAATCAATAGAGCTTATCTGTCCACTGCGGAATTTCAGGGTATGAAATCAGTACTAACGCGTTTCGTCTTCTTCTTAAGACTTCATCAATCTCTATTGATTTGGTTTAAAAGGAGTCTGATTTGAAAGATCCTTTCATGGGATCTTAGTGTTCCTGATTTTAATCACAGTTTATATTGCTATATTTGCAGTTTTATAACGGTACACACTGTGTTTTGTTTCTGTTTTATTATATATCTGGAGCCTCCAGTATTCCCTGCATTGGAATATAGTCACAGAAAAACTGGGAGCTTCTTAATCTGGAAAATTAAAATGTATATATATATATATATATATATATATATATATATATATTTGTAGTCAGACAGCTGGATGGAAACTCAATGGAGTGTAAAGGTTATTATAAATGTTAGGAGAACTCTGAGAGCAGCTACTGTGCAATAAGTGGTCACATCCATTATTTGCTTGACCCCATTACACTGTGCTTGTCCCATAAACAGATGAAGGGTATTAATCTCCTGTCTGGCAGGATTCGGGTCACTTGCTTAATAACTCCCAAATTCAGAGTGGAACATAAACCCCCAGAATTAGCCAATTTAGCACAAAGGGTAAATTGTGAAAAATGGTCTGAGTATTGCAATCTTATGACTGTCCATTCACTTCTCTATTCCATATTTTGATTTTCTTGGCGCAGAAAGTATTTATAGCATTCACTGGAAATATCTGTTGGGCAATATCAGCAGAAAAGCTAACTCCAATGGCCCCATGCAGCTCTGGTCATTGATGTGAGATGTATCATAAAATAGATTATTAAGGCTCAGTATCTGAAACTACATGGGGTAACGAGAAAGCTCCACATTACGGGCCTGATTATGAATCGCACACACTGCCGATGTTGACAGGGCCACCTAAATGGGTAAGGAGTGCATAGGCAAAAATGGAGTGGGGGGGGGGGGGTTCTGGTAACCTGGGAACCCCCTCCTCTTGGCCAGTGGCTCAACTTATGACCACAATAGCAACAGTATATAATACGATTACTTGAGCTGTCACCACAACATGCAGTTTAAGGGACAGAGCGGAGCTGCTGCACAGGCCCGTGATTGCAACTTCTTCTACCAAGATTGCTGTGTGTGTGGATCTGAGCGCTCAGTGAGTGCACTGGACCAGAAAGTAGCTACCAGGAAGAAGAGACAAGCGCCTTACCATGAGGTGGGAGAATGTGCTTATAAAGTGCAGTTGTGTCTCCTACAGGTTTGATTATGTATGAGTATTATGGGATGTTTAACCTTTTACTGACAACTTATGTTATTTATATTAAATATGTTTGATATAGCCTGTACTATAGAACATCCATATAGATTATTCAGTAAATAGACCAATGTGTATATATATGTCCAGGCTCGGTGCTAGGTTCATCTACCACTTCCCAAGACTTCTGCATTTGCTCCAATGTTCCGCAGATTGGGAGATTGTAGAATACATTTGGAACCACCCTCTAGAAATCCTGCATTTGCCCCTGGGGCGGATAGTAATTACACAGACACAGGTTGTCCTCATATAAGTCTTATGTCTAAATGCATACAGTTCAGTGCCCTAATATATATCTAGGCAAATATTCTGCTAAACAGTTTTTAAAATGTTGGTTATTTTTGTAATCACCTCTTCATACAGTTTTCTGTTATATTATGGGCTACAGCCATGTGTCTAATGTCATGACATGGCTGCCAGCTGCTTTGTCACGGGTACTTTTTGCCAGCCAGTGCAGGGGGCAGCAAATAGGGGTGTAGTATGGTATGCCGGCGGCCGGGCTTCCGAGCGACCAGCATACCGGCGCCGGGAGCCCGACCGCCGGCATACCGACAGCGTGGCGAGCGCAAATGAGTCCCTTGCGGGCTCGCTGTGCTCGCCACGCTGCGAGCACGGTGGCACGCAACGCTATTTATTCTCCCTCCAGGGGGGTCGTGGACATTAATTTGTGAAAATGATAAATGTCCTGGTCTCATGAGAGCAGTGCGGGTGGGTGTGAGAGTGTGGGGAGCAGTGCGGGTGGGTGTAAGAATGTGGAGTGCACACTAATGTCCAATGGAACTGACCCAGCAAAATCTGGTCCTGATGCGCACGCCCCTCAGTTCCCTGCTCAGCTTGAGGGGTAGTCTTGGGGGCAGTCATGATGTTCTTGGACAGAGAAGTAGTAGGCATTGGTCCTGGTGTTCTCAAGGCAGAGGTGATGAGAGGCCACATGATGGTCCTGAGTTGCAGTGTTTGGGGAAATTGTTTTATTCGAGATTTTAGCGTAGTCCAAATCCAGTTCAAACTCCGGTTCTAACTCCATTCTTAAATCACATTCTTAACAAATGCATTCTTCACAATTGCAAGCAGGCCAAGTCCTGACTGCAGGCCTTGATAATATTGCTCTTAAATGCTCCAACTATATCAGCTGGCAAAGGGGGAGGTATGCAATCAGAAGGTTGGGTATCAATATGTGGGTTGGGCCCGCGTTAGCGGCAGGCAGGATCCCGGCGGTCAGCACCCCGACACCGGCATCCTGGCCACAGAATGCCGGTAGGGGGGGAAAGAATTATAGCGGAACAAAGCGCTTGCCACAGGTTCTATTCCCACTCCCATGATTGGGAATAGTCCCTTCTAGTCGGCATGCCGACTGTCGGTATTTTGAGTGGCCGGGATTGAATGGCCCCGACTCGAAGCACGCCCCCGACCCAAGCAAGCGTCGCCATCGTCACTGACTGCATGTACATCCAACCAGAGGGAGCGTGCATCGCTAACGCTCTAGTGTGTACACACTGGACTATAAAACAAATTTGACGTAACTATTGGTCATTATCGGCAAATTCATTTGAAATGTTGTCTAGTGTGTACCCAGTTTAAGATTGTCAGCACATCCCCCCCCACCCCTCCCATTCTCCCCCACACACAGGAAGTCATAATCAGCTGAATGGACTCTGACATCACAAATGACTACAAGGGGTTAAGGTGACTCATTCTTATCGGCATAATTAAGTGTGCATTGTTCTAGAGGGGACTCTGGGTGACTTTTAGGCACCAACCTGACAGGGGGTTGAGGCTGTCCATGGACACATTTACATTCTGGAATTGAAAAGTCACCCAATCGCTGCATTGGACTGAGATTTAATAGGCACCTGCACCAGATGCTCAGTGTTGTTTGTTGGAGGTCCTGACGTGGAGTAATGTGCAAAGTGGAATTGCGGTTTCTGACAGATGCTCCCAGCGGCCGATTGCCCACTGGAGTCTCACAGGCGTGCAACGGACTGTTCTCACGTGCCCTGAGAGGTGACTACTGACTGCCTAGGGGTGGAGGGTTTCTTTGTGTGCAGGCTCGGACTGGCCCACAGGGGGAAACCACCGGTGGGCACCACTGCCTGTGGGTCCTCCTCCTCTTCTAGGTATCAGGCTCCAGACTCTATCCCAGTGCACTTGAATTATGCATTATACTTATGTTACATTATACTTCACAAGAATATGGTTTATTATATATTTACCAAGGGAGATAGAACATGTACTCTGTAATGGTCAGTCAAACCTCTGTGGTGGCTGGCCGCACCCCAGTAGAGCCTGGCCACACCTTTAAGCATGGGCCCCTACAACAGAAATCCCCCGGTGGGCCCTTCATGCCCCAGTCCGTCACTGTGTGTGTGATTCTTATTATATAGTCTTAATGGTAATATACATATACCATCACCACACTATATATATATATATATATATATATATATATATTATATATATATATATATATACTAGCTGCTTCATCGCGCCCTACGGGCGCTCTTCACACCATCGCAAAGGGCTACGCCCCTTTAACCCTTGCATGCCTATATGGGGTTCAATATTTGTATTATATGGAGTATTACCTGCATTCCTTTGTTAGTGGTTAAATATTGCACAATGAAAGGGCGTGCGATGGTGAAGGAGGCGCAGCCCCTTGCGACGGCGTGAACAGCACCTGCAGGGCACGGTGTACAGAATAAGCGGGTGCGGGGGGGGACTGCGGATGGGGGAGGGTGTCTGTAGATGCTGCAGGTGGAGGGGGAGCAGATGCGGGGGGGCCCGGATGGGGAAGGGTTGGGAGGTGCTGCGGGTGGGGGAGAGACAGAAGAGTGGGGGCTGTAGATGGGGGAGGGGTCCGGAGGCACTGCAGGTGGGGGAGGGGTAGGGGTGCCATGGGGGAGGGGCAGGTGCAGGGATGTTGCAGATGGGTGAAGGGTTCCAGAGGTGCTGTAGGATGGGAAGGGGCGGGGGTGCCGGGGATGGGGTAGGGGGTCCGGAGGCACCGCGGTGGGGGAGAGGCAGGTGTGGGTGGTGCGGCGGACGGGGAAGGGGGTCCGGAGGCGCTGCAGGTGGTGGAGGGGCAGGTGCGGAGGTGCCGTGGGTGGGTGAGGGGGGGACCGCGAATGGAGGAGGGTGTCTGCAGATGCTGTGGGTGGAGGGGGGCAGGTGTGGGGGGAGACATATATGGGGGGTGGATGGTGGAGGGGGTCTGGAGGTGCTGTGGGTGGTGGAGGGGTGGGGGAGTGGGAGCCGCTGGTGGTGTAGGGGGTCTGGAGGCACAGCGTGTGGGGGAGGGGTAGAGTGTCGCATGTGGTGGAGGGGAAGGTGCGGAGGTGTGGTGCATTGGGGAGGGGTCTGGAGGCGCAGCGGGTACTGTACCTGCCAAAAAGGTAGTTGGAGGGTATGCAGTAACAGGGCCAGGACAGGGGTGACAGGGTCAGAACAGGGGTGACGGGGCCAGGACAAGGGTGACGGGGCCAGGACAGGGGTGACAGGGCAAGGACAGGGGTGACGGGGCCAGGACAGAAATGACAGGGACAGGATAGGGGTGACAGGGCCAGGGTAGGGGCGGCAGGACCAGGATAGGGGTGACAGGGCCAGGATAGGGGTGACAGGGCCAGGATAAGGGTGACAGGGCCAGGATAGGGGTGACAGGGCCAGGATAAGGGTGAAAGGGCCAGGATAAGGGTGACAGGGCAAGGCCAGGGGTGACAGGGACATGACAGAACACAGGGCACGGGAGAGATTGGTATTAGGGACAGGACAGTGGTGACAGACAGATGTGTGTTACCGGAGTCACTGCTGCTGGCTGCTGCTGTTCCACTCCAACCTGTTGGGATCTGCTGCTGGTGGAGACTTGGCATGGCTGACTCAGGCTGGAGTCCTGCTTCCTCTGCCTGCCCGCATCTCTCCCCCCACTCCTCAGTCACACACCGCGGACCTCACGCGGCTGCCGGGCACTGTGGTAAGGGGAGACTGGGAGTGACTGGTTAGCCCCCAGGAGATGCTGCGGCTGGAGGGAGGAGGGGGTCATAGCATGCACGCGGCGCGGCTGCCGGGCACTGTGGTAAGGGGAGTCTGGGAGTGACTGGTTAGCCCCCAGGAGACGCTGCGGCTGGAGGGAGGAGGGGGTCGGAGCCTGCAAGCAGCGCGGACTTCTGCAGTGCTGCCCGCCGTCTAAAGTGTGTGAAGGAGCTGGGCGCACCTCACTGCGGGCGGCAGCGCTGCAGCTAGCGGAGGGGTTGCCGGGGCTGGTGATAACAGAGGCAGTACGGAACCTGCACAGCGGCAGGTGCCCCACAAAACTGCAGCTAAGAAGCGTGGAGTGTGCCAGAAAGTGACGCCCCTCCGCGTCAGAGAGACCCTGCTGAGTATGCTGATGTGGGAGATCAAGTACACAGTGAGCCGGTGCCCGTCTGTCTGTATGGCATACCCCCTCACACACCCCCATACCTCCCAACTGTCCCGATTTTCGCGGGACAGTCCCATTTTTCAGGTCTGTCCCACCCGCGGGCCGCTGTGTCCCGCGGTGGGGGGGGGGGGGGGGGCAGTTGGGAATCTCCTGTACTCGCTGTTCTGCTTATCATGCACACAGTGTCTATTTAGTGGAGACAGAGGGAGAGGGGGCATCAGGGGGTACGGATTAAGGGTGGGCCCAGGGGGTACGTACCCCGGGCCTCACAGTTTTAGGGGCCCTCCCGGCTGGAGTAGCTCTGTCCCAGCTCTGAAGCTCCCCCGTCCTGTCAGCAACAGCATAGACACAGACAGAATAGAGCCAGCATTAGGCTAGTCACTGTCTCATTCACTGGATTTTCACTTCCTGAATCTGATGCTGTGAAATGAAAGTTAAAAGTACAACACAGCCCAGCAATACAGATCTAATAAAAAATAGCATCTGCACTGCCTAGCCAAAGTCTATGGGGTAAATTTACTAAGGTGGGAGATTTTTAGAACTGGTGATGTTGCCCATAGCAACCAATCAGATTATATCTATTATCTGCTAGAAGCAGCTAGATAAATGGTAAGTAGAATCTGATTGGTTGCCATGGGCAACATCACCAGTTCTAAAAATCTCCCACCTTAGTAAATTTACCCCTATGTGTGTCTGTGAGTGAGCATGTGTGGTCATGCTGCTCACCTTTCTGTGATACAATCACTGTCCTATTAGTCCAGATGTCCAAACACTTGCTGCTACTTCTGGTACTACTGGATCCTGTGCATACTGCTGTGCTAAATCTTCTGCTGGGTGTTGTGTAGGTGCTGCTGCAGCAGCACTGTTTTTATTCAGCTCTCACTCAGCAATACTCATGAGTCAGTACATCTCTGCTGCCACAGGGGTCACTGCTGTGCTCAGACATGGAGTGGACTCACTCTGTGGAGCTGATTGAACTGCATTGTCCCGATGACTTGTGAGTCATTCTCCTTGCAAGTAGTTCAGTAATTCATTACAGTTCACTGATCAGTTCACTGCATAGTTGCCTACCCTCCCGCATCCTGTGGGAGCCTCCCGTTTCAGCCATAAATCTCCTGATCCCCTGCTTTATAGGTCAATTCTCCCGGATTCTTCAGATTCCGTCAGGGGTGACACTAAGGAGTTTCTTTGCAAGAACAGTGAGTTGCTGTAGTTGCTCAGGAATCACTGCTGACGGCTCTCATTACCCCCCTTGTGTATCCCTTGAGAGAGAGAGAGAGAGAGAGAGAGAGAGAGAGAGAGAGAGAGAGAGAAAGATAGCAGTACCTGATCACACACTCCTCTTATCTGTGCTGGTGTGCACTGACCCATAGCATACCTCTGCTGCTGTTGCTGCTGCTGCTGGTGTAAGAATTGTTGTTAGTATAATCTTTCTGTAGTAAAACACATTTGTTTAATTAGAGCAGCTGGTATCTGTAATGATTTGGTTAATGCTGCAATGGAATGGAAAATAGCACATCCAATAAATGTAGGTCGTGCCTACAAGATGCAGACAATCTAGTGTTCCCAATAAAAATAACACCAAAATAATCATTTACTTCTATGTTTAGGGATGAATTCACACACGGTCAACTTGCATTTGGAATTTATTGCATACAGTAGGCATCACATTTACCATGCATATTGTGCTGAGTGAGAAGAATAGAAATATCACAGTGAAAACATATTGCAAATAAGAAACCCTGTATTTCAGGCAGTAATGTTAGTATCGATACTTGCAAAACTTCCCAAAATATATTGTTACTAATGTTATATAGAAATATCTTGCAACAACAAGCATTTAAGCATAGGCACGCCTATTTGTGGAACTAGACACGCCCTTTGGGTAGAGTTTGACACGCCCCCATGGCGGCACGCCGCGCTTTGCACGGCACATGCTACTGTAATCTCCCTGATTTTAGTTTTCAAAAGTAGGCAAGTATGGTCAGGGCCGGTGCTAGGGTGTTCGGCGCCCCCCTGCAAACTCTAAATTTGCGCCCTCCCATATTCATTTGGCGCGCGCCGGGAAAAGGGGTGTGGTCTCACAAGTAAGGGGCATGGCCACACAGTAGTAAAATTACGCCACAATGTAGCACAATCTTATTAATCTTATACGTAATGCCCCACCCGTAGTAGTAGCGTCCTTATATGTAATGCACCCCAGTAGTAGTAGCATCCTTTTACATAATGCACCCCCAATAGTAGTATCATCCTTATACATAATGCCCCCCGAGTAGTAGTAGCATTCTTATACATAATGCACCCACAGTAGTAGTAGCGTCCTTATACGTAGTGCACCCCCAGTAGTAGACGTGTCCTTATACGTAATACCCCCCAGAAGTAGTAGCGTCCTTATATGTAATGCCCTCCCGGTAATAGTAGCGTCCTTGTACATAATGCCCCCCCAGTAGTAGTAGCGTTCTTATACGTAGTGTACCCCAGTAGTAGTATCGTCCTTATACGTAATGCCCCCAGCCCCAGTAGTAGTAGCGTCCTTACACGTAATGGCCCCTCCAGTAGTAGCGTTGTTACATGTAATGCCCCCCTGTAGTAATAGCGTCCTTATACGTAATGCCCCTCAGTAGTGGCGTCCATAGAGCGCGCGCACAGACATACCTCACGCACACACAATTCACACATATATACACACACATACACACCCACCACACACACACACACACACACTTCTCTCTCACCCTCTACTTACCTAATCCAGTCTCCCTCTGTACAGCAGACAGGTCCGTGTAGCTCCGCCCCCTTATGGATGGCCCGTTTAGCCACGCCCCCTGCTGTCCCGTGTAGCTCCGCCCCCTTCTGTCCCGTACACGGCGCTCTCACACAGATGAGATGAGGTGAAGGGAAGGAGGAGGCGTTTCATGCTGCAGGTGCCCGCTGCCAGTGCCTGTCACACAGTGACAGACACAGCAGTGTCAGCAGCAGCAGGGGGGACAGGACGGCGCAGCAGGGAAGGGATGCAGAGTAGGGGAAGCGCCTATCCGTCCCAGCGCCTCCCTGCACTGCATCCCTTCGCTGAGCGGGTAGCGCCGGGCCTGAGTATGGTTCACTGACTCAATGACTCATATAGCCATACGAGTCAGTACAGTACTTCTAAGCTACCATGTGTGGCACTGCTGTGCTCAGGCATATGCATTGTATGGAGCTGATACTGAACTGCATATAGCCATGATTAATTCACCTAGCATATTAGGTGGTCACAAGGTACACTGTCACTTCCAATCAGCCAAAGACAAATTCTGAGTGCTGCATGCTATCCTGTAGGGCAGGTATGTTCAAACTGCGGCCCTCCAGCTGTTGTGAAACTACATATCCCAGCATGCCCTGACACAGTTTTGCTGTCAGAGAATGCTAAAGCTGTGTCAGGGCATGCTGGGATGTGTAGTTTCTCAACAGCTGGAGGGCCGCAGTTTGGACATGCCTGCTGTAGGGTCTGATTACTCTACACAAGACATAGGGGGATATGTCTGTCTGTCTGATGAACCTTCAGTCTTGAAATAATTAAAAATATGATGGTACATATACTTAGTTCTATAGAAGTGATGTTGCCCATAGCAACCAATCAGTGTGTGTGTGTGTGTGTGTGTGTGTGTGTGTGTGTGTGTGTGTGTGTGTGTGTGTGTGTGTGTGTGTGTGAGAGAGAGTGAATACTGAATACTCATGAGTCAGTTTACCTCAGCTGCCACAGGGGTCACTGCTGTGCTCATGGAGTCAGTGGACTCTGGGGGTCATTCCGAGTTGTTCGCTCGTTATTTTTTTCTCGCAACGGAGCGGTTAGTTGCTAATGCGCATTCGCAATGTCCGCAGTGCGACTGCGCCAAGTAAATTTGCTATGCAGTTAGGTTTTTTACTCACGGCATTACAAGGTTTTTTCTTCGTTCTGGTGATCGTAGTGTGATTGACAGGAAGTGGGTGTTTCTGGGCGGAAACTGGACGTTTTATGGGTGTGTGCGAAAAAACGCTACCGTTTCTGGGAAAAACGTGGGAGTGGCTGGAGAAACGGAGGAGTGTCTGGGCGAACGCTGGGTGTGTTTGTGACGTCAAACCAGGAACGAAACTGACTGAACTGATCGCAGATGCCGAGTAAGTGTGAGCTACTCAGAAACTGCTAAGAAGTGTCTATTCGCAATTCTGCTAATCTTTCGTTTGCAATTTTGATAAGCTAAGATTCACTCCAAGTAGGCGGCGGCTTAGCGTGTGCAAAGCTGCTAAAAGCAGCTTGCGAGCGAACAACTCGGAATGACCCCCTCTGTGTAGCTGATTGAACTGCATTGTCCTGACGACTCATGAGTCACTCTCCTTGCAAGTAGCATACCTCCCAACTTTGGCTGCCTTGAAAGAGGGACACACGCGCGGCTTCGCCGCGCGCGCTCCCGAAAAAGGGGCGTGGCATGCGAAAATAGGGCGTGGCTTCGCGGGAAGACCCGCGATCGCGAGCCACGCCCCCAATTTCGTCACTGAGGGGGCATGCCCAGCGCTTCGTGAGCCGCTGGCATGCCCCCTCTCCCTCTGTCTACAATGAATAGACGCTGTGCGCATACGCACAGCGTCTATTCACCGCTGCTCTGTGAAGCAGGGCAGCGAGAAACTGAGCCTCCCAACTGCCCCCCCTACCGCGGGACACTACGGCCCGCGGGTGGGACAGCGGGACAGACCCCAAAAAACGGGACTGTCCCGCGAAAATCGGGACAGTTGGGAGGTATGAAGTAGTTCAGTAGTTCAGTGATTCATTACAGATCACTGATCAGTTCACTGACTCAATGACTCATACAGCCATACGAGTCAGTACAGTACTTCTCAGCTACCATGTGTGGCACTGCTGTGCTCAGGCATATGCATTGTATGGAGCTGATACTGAACTGCATATAGCCATGATTCATTCCCCCAGTATATTAGGTGACAAGCTACACTCCCAATCAGCTAAAGACACAGTGCTGAGTGCTGCATGCTATCCTGTAGGGCAGGCATGTCCAAACTGCGGCCCTCCAGCTGTTGAGAAACTACACATCCCAGCATGCCCTGACACAGCTTTAGCATTCTCTGACAGCAAAACGGTGTCAGGGCATGCTGGGATTTGTAGTTTCACAACAGCTGGAGGGCTGCAGTCTGGACATGCCTGCTGTAGGGTATGATTACTCCACACAAGACACAGGGGGATATGTCCTATGAACCTTCAAGTGACATAAAGTTGAGCAGTTGCCCCTAGCAACCAATCAGCTTCTGTCACTTTATATACTGTTGAAGATAAATGACAGAAGCTGATGGGTTACTTTGCAACATCTCCACTTTATCTCTCTAAGGTCTGTTACATTGGGGCAAAGGGACTTTTTTTTCTTTTAATTACTGTATTTTAAAAGCAGAAAAAAACAAAGTGACTTATGACATTACTCTGGATTTGGGTCTTTCACATGCATATTATGAAGTAAAAAGGAGTACCAACAATGGGATTAATATTGCAGAGATACATATGTCACTATAAGGTTGCTGTATAACTTATTGCTTTTCTTAAAAATAAAAAAATCTGACATATTACACACATCTGATCATTTGAAAAAGATTATAACTCCTACAATGAGCTAGTATTAGAAATACCTACTCTATGTGTAATAGTCTAGACCAGTGGTTCTCAAACTCGGTCCTCAGGACCCCACACAGTGCATGTTTTGCAGGTAACCCAGCAAGTGCACAGGTGTATTAATTACTCACTGACACATTTTAAAAGGTCCACAGGTGGGGCTAATTATGTCACTTGTGATTCTGTGAGGAGACCTGCAAAACGTGCACTGTGTGGGGTCCTGAGGACCAAGTTTGAGAACCTGTGGTCTAGACTAGTTCTAAATCTAATCACTCCTTTCAGTCTCAGAGTCAGCGAGTGAAATGATGAACTAAATGAACTAGGGCCCTCATTCCGAGTTGTTCGCTCGGTAAATTTCATCGCATCGCAGCGATTTTCCGCTTAGTGCGCATGCGCAATGTTCGCACTGCGACTGCGCCAAGTAAATTTGCTATGCACTTAGTAATTTTACTCACGGCTTTTTCATCGTTCTGGCGATCGTAATGTGATTGACAGGAAATGGGTGTTACTGGGCGGAAACAGGCCGTTTTATGGGCGTGTGGGAAAAAACGCTACCGTTTCCGGAAAAAACGCAGGAGTGGCCGGAGAGACGGAGGAGTGTCTGGGCGAACGCTGGGTGTGTTTGTGACGTCAAACCAGGAACGACAAGCACTGAACTGATCGCAGATGCCGAGTAAGTCTGGAGCTACTCAGAAACTGCTACGAGGTGTGTAATCGCAATATTGCGATTACTTCGGTCGCAATTTTAAGATGCTAAGATTCACTCCCAGTAGGCGGCGGCTTAGCGTGAGCAACTCTGCTAAAATCGCCTTGCGAGCGATCAACTCGGAATGAGGGCCTAGATGAACTAATCTTCTGAACTAATCTATTCAGTGAACTAGATCATAATGAACTAATCACCAAACTGAACTAGATTTCCCATCACTACGCGGGTCCACCCGCGAAGCCACGCCCCTTTCCCATTGGCCATGCCCCCTTTTTGCTGTGCGTGTGTCCCTCCTGCCTGAAGAAAGCTGGGAGGTATGCACCCCTGTCTGCCTGAAGAAAGTTGGGAGGTATGCACCCCTGCCTGTGACATGCCCATACCATCTGCTCCTGCTCCAAGTCTCCTATAGATTTGCCCAGATCTGTGACCCATTTGACTAACTCCGCCCAGTGTTTTGACTCCGCCCAGCGTTAGCAAATGAAGCACAAGTCACAGATCTGGGCTATTATATAGGAGATATATATATATATATATATATATATAATGAAGGTGCTTTTGTATCTTGTTATTGCGTACTTCTGTTTGATCCGTAGGGACTCAAAAAGGAACCAGGATGTGCGAGAGTTATAACTGCTGCCTTTCTGAAGGCAGTAAAGGCAGAGCCGGATTAAGGAAGGGGGCCCGGGGGATACGTACCCCGGGCCCCCCTTTCCAAAAGGGCCCCCTGCTACACCGCAGA